>NC_140579.1:537330366-538530366 GCF_964204655.1 Triturus cristatus
TTTTCTAGATCAGTTCCTGTTCTTTTGGGGCGACCCTCCTTGTCAGGGTAGCAGACCTTGAGTAAAACTAGGTTCAGGTTTCCCCATACCCAATGATCTTGGTAAGCTGCTGTGTCTGAGTCTATGGAATTGAATAAACTAAACCATGCTCCACAGGAGCCATTGTGTGTAAATGGGTGTGGAAAGAATGGCAGGACTCCTTCATAATTCTGATAGGGAGGGAGCCGGCCACACACCCAACAATTGGTGGCATTACTAGTCTGATGGGAATGATGTAACATACTAATGAAAGTGTTATTGCGCAGCGCAAGTCTATAAGACAATTCATGTGGAGGTAAGTCACTAAAAGAATGTTCAGCAGCAATATTATAAACATGTCTAGAAATAGGGTAATATATGTGCAACAACATACTTGTAACAATTATTAAAAGACTCAATAAAAACAAAATTAATAATGTCATTATGCAGTGGCTACGCAGTGATTTACAATACGCCTGTCGTTTCATCATTTTTCGCGACTGTCCATGATTCAGGTCTAGAGGATACATGTCAGAGACAGATTCAACCGCTTCACCTAGGAGAGGACTTAAACAATCAAACCGTCTGACGTTCTAGGCCTCAACTTAACTTTGTAAAGTTCTGTTTCAGTCTTTTCAACCAAAGGAAGTTTTGAATCAGTCTGTGAGGGAGTGCAGGGCACAATGTCTATATCCGAGGATAGTCCATGAAATTTCTTGATATGACTTGAATGAATCCAGCCCTTGCGGCCCTCGATCTTCACGGCTGTCCTTGTGGTCAGCAGGACCAACTTGGGTGCTTTCCACCTGGGCTCCAGCTGAGTCTTTCGGTCGAAATTCCTCACAAAGACGAGATCCCCCGGAACTACGTCATGGGGTTTCACCTCAGTGTTGTCAGGAAAGGCTGCAGCTACCTGTGAACGACAAGATTGTAGTGCAGACATCAAGGAAGCCAAGTAATCTGTCAGCATATTACAGTCAACATCAGTTATTTTTCGTGGTATAGGCGTCCCCCACATATTTGGTGGTCTACCGAAGATCACCTCATACGGGGATAGCCCTGTTCGTGAGTGTGCTACTATTCTCATGTAAAAGAGTGCAACGGGTAACGCTACTACCCAGTCGACACCTTTTTCTCTGCATATTTTGGACATTCTGATTTTCAGTATCTGGTTATGTCTTTCTACGAGACCTGCTGCTTCGGGGTGTCGGACACAGTGGAATTTCCACTGATAACCTAACAGAAGTGAAACGTGTTTCATTAATTCGGATGAGAACGGCTGGCCGTTATCTGAGTGAACAACACGTGGTAAACCGTATCGTGGGAAGAATTCTCGAACCAACTGTTTGGCAGTAGTCGGGGCAGTGTAATCTGAAACCGGGTACGCCTCTGTCCAACGGGACAGAGCGCAGACAACTACGAGAACATATTTGAATCCTCGACATCGTTCCATCTGGATATAGTCCATCTGGAGTACTTCAAAAGGATTATTAGGAGGATGAAATCCACCCTGTTCTACGGGAACGCTTTTTCCTGGGTTAAACTGGCAACAGATCATACAGGTACGGACCTTTTGTTTGGCTGCTGCTCGTAAATGTTTATTAAACCAAATGTGTTGAATGCTGTCTAGCATAGCTTTTTCTCCTAGATGTGCTGGACTATGTATAGTGTTAATTATAACTTGGACCATTGAATCAGGAAGGAACCATACAGACTTTTCCTTCATCATCCATCCTTGGTCTGTTTGGATCCCTCCTAATTCAGTCCATTTCTTTATTTTGTCTGGTGTAGCATGTGTCTGTATGTCAATCACGTCAAGAGTAGGATCTTTAACTGTCATACAATGTGTCGGTGTCGGGACTATTGTCTTTGTCATGTCGGGGGTTTGAGTTTGAGCCGTCTGTTTAGCTGTTCTGTCGGCTAGATCATTGCCTTGAGAAATGATATCAGTAACTTTCGTATGAGCCTTACATTTCATAATTGATATTGCAGTGGGTAGATGTATTGCATCTAATAAGGCATGAATGAGGGGTCCGTGCTGAATGTGGGCACCGTGGGAAGTTAAATAACCTCTCTCTCGCCACAGCACGCCGAAGTCATGTACAACTCCGAATGCATAACGTGAATCAGTGTATATGTTGACTTTTTTATTCGTGGCTTGAATACAGGCTTGTGTCAGAGCGATGAGCTCTGCGGCTTGAGCTGACAAAGTATTTATACGATTAGTTTCAATGACTTCAGTATCTGTTGTGACTGCGTAAGCGGCCACTAATTCTCCTGTACTTGTTCTCATACATGAACCATCTACATACAACGTCAGGTCTGGATCGGACAATGGAACATCGGTCAAGTCTTGTCTGGGTTTTGTCGTTACAGTAATAACTTCAATACAGTCATGGGCTAGTGGGTCTGTTCCGGTTACTGGCAAAAGTGTGGCAGGATTCAATGTGTTACAGCGTCTGATTTCTATGTGTGGCTGAAACAATGTAAGTTCGTATCCTGTAAGTCGCGCTATAGTCAAGTGTTGTGTTTGCGTTCTATTTACAAGAACCTCTACTGCGTGTGGTACTTGAACTGTCAATGGATGTCCTAACACTATAGCATCGCTTTGTCTGATTGCTAAGGCTGTCGCTGCTACTGATTTCAGGCATGTAGGCAAAGCCTGAGCTACGGGATCTAATGTACTAGAAAAATAAGCACATGGTTTGTGTGCTCCTGCTTGATCCTGTGTGAGTACTGACAAGGCAGTACCTTCGCGTTCTGTAACAAAGAGTGTAAACTGTTTTCTGTAACATGGTGTTGCTAAAACAGGTGCTTGGCATAAAGCTTTCTTTAGGCTTTCAAAAGCTTGTGTATGTTCTTGAGTCCAAGGGAGAACAGTCGACGTGGCTGCCTCCTGTGTGGTTAACTGAATGAGTGGTTTTGCTAGAAATGCATACTGAGGGATCCACTGCCTACAATATGAAGTGAGGCCTATGAAAGCTCGTACCTCCTTTTGTGTCTTGGGTATTGGCATATTAGCAATTAGCTGGATGCGATCTGGTGTAAGCTGCCTTCCCTCCTTGGACAGCGAGTGTCCAAGATAAACAACTCGCTGGACACAGAATTGCAGCTTAGAAGGGGACACCTTGTGCCCCTTTTCGGCTAGAAATTTTAAAACTGTCAGTGATGCTTTTTCACATTCTGGTTCGCTTCTTGCGGTGATCAGCAAATCATCGACGTATTGGAGCAGAGCAGTGTTAACTGGCATGTGGATACTATCTAGTTCTCGTTTCAGTGCTTGGCTATAGATGCTGGGGCTTTCTGTAAATCCTTGAGGTGCGCGTGAGAATTTAAAGCTACGTCCATTTAAACTAAATCCGAACAAATATTGGCTTTCCGGATCTATTGGGACGCTGAAAAAGGCATTCTTGAGATCAATTACAGTAAAGAATGTTGCTTCGGAATCCATGGCTGTCAGTAATGACGAGATATCTGGGACCACAGGAAATTGTGGCACAATGCACTTGTTTAATTCGCGCAGATCAATAACCAATCGATATACTGGCGGGGCCTTCGGATCTGTTCGTTTAAGAATCGGTATTATCGGTGAATTACATATATTGGAGTCTGTTTCCACAACTACTCCTTGGGCAATGAGCTCGTCAATGATTTGTAGTAAAGCCACTACAGCATCTGGTGGTAACTTGTATTGTCGCATTCGTGGTAGCACCACTCCTGCCTTTAATGTGACTCGATATGGTGTGATATTCATGCATCCAACATCAGTAGGGCCTTGTGCCCATAGACGTGTAGGTAAAATCTGCAGTCGGGGATCCATGTCTCTAGACACATAGTGACCTTTAAAATCACGCAAAAACAACCTTACACCTTCCGGAGAACAACATATTATGGCTCCTAGAGCTTTCAAGGTTTTAATTCCTAACAGATTTTCTGGACATGATTTAGTAAGCAATAAATCTGTAGTTCGGGTCAGAGGTCCTATCGTAAGTGGCAGAGGTTGTGACACTTCATTAACAATAGGTTTTCCTGAAAAACCAAGGGAAATATTCTGAGAGTCTGAGAGGGGTGCCCCTGGAACTTCACTACGTTTTATGGTCGTTCGACTTGCCCCTGTATCGAGTAGAAATTTTCTATCTTGGCCTAATAATTCACTATGTACATAAGGTCCTTCTTGGTCTACTGGGATTTCAATAAGGGGTAAGTCAACTTCCCTCTCTAGGCTTGTTCATGCGTAACGCTGATACTCAGGATATTCATACTGCGCGGTCTGATACATTTGTCGTGTTGTTGTCTGTGTGGCAGCAGCAGGCAACGGTGGTGCAGCTGGCACAAACTGTATTGGCTGTTGTGCGGCTGGCATGGCCTGGGCATGCTGCATAGCTCCTTGTTCATTCTGATCTTGTCTGAGTGGCCGTGATCTTTCTTGTGTTTTACCTATGGCGATATTATGTTTTAAAACTGGACAATCGTGTACGTAATGGCCTGGCTTTTTACAATAATTGCATGTCCCTTTTACAGGTCCTGCTGAATCGGAATGTGTCATACCCTTTTTATGTCCTTCAGCTGGAACAGTCTGGGAAACTAGCATTTTCATTTTCGTGTCTTTCATGCGTCTGTGTTCATGTTCTTGTTCTTCTCTAATTCTATTGTGATGGTACTGTAACATTTGTAACATTTGTGATGGAGTGTTACCTTGCCAGGTACTTTCGAATTTTAATACTCTATTCTTTACTGGGGGCAGGGCATTTTCCACTAACTTTGTTACAAACAGATGCGGGTATGATTCGCTACTTGCTTTTATGCCACTATTTATACCAAAACATTTTTCAAATCGGGCATAGTAATCACTAGTGTCTTCATCTTGCTTCTGCTTACAGGCTGAAATCGTTCCCCAATCTTCCTTTTTCGTAGTTAATAGACGTGGCAGTACCTGTACTAATAAACCTGGTAATGCTTTAGTTTTATCCCCAAGTCCTGCTCCTGCAGTTCGGGCCTTTTCTTCCGCTTCTAACACTGACCATTCTATCTTTTGGTCACCTACCTCCCACTCTTTTTCCTTGAGTTTTTCATAAATGCCAGCAGGCATCAACACCTTTAATATTGTCATAATGTCGGGATAGGTATACTCTCCCATGAGTAACATGTCTTTAATTTCTCGGTGAAAACCCGCTGGGTCTTTGTCATGACTGGGTACCACTTTCTTCATTTGTAACAATTCTATTTTTGATATGGGCGTATATACAAATACGCGTTTAAACTCGTTGTCCTCGCCTCTTATTGGGTGCACCTCTCGTAAAGGATTCTGTCTATCCATGTGATACGTGGTTCTTTCCTTGACGGGCAATGAAACATGCTCTGAACATACAAAAAGAATATACTGCTTTCTTGATTCTAGAATTTCTTTAATTAATTTAGTACCTGGACCTCTCCATTTATTCATAAGCAATTCAGTCAGTATGTCAGGTAAGGGACCAGGGTCCGAATGCTGACTCCGATATAGTATAATGAGTTGTTGAATCATATAAATCCCAGCTAACCTCTGTTCATCTGGGGTAAGATTCAAAAATGTGCGTACTACTGTATCATCACTATATTTTCCGGGACTGTCCACCCAATGGACAGCTGCCCTAGCTAAATCTTGTTCGTCCATAGAATCGAGAAAATGATAACCCCTTCGTTCTTGAAGTAGTCTGTCGGCGGTTTGGAACGAATGCTCGTTAGACCTTATATTAATTATAGGTATTTGAAAATTCCTGTTATTATCTGGACATATCGGATGTATTGAGTCAGTATGACATCTAGTCTGATTCCTATTACAAGATCTTCCTCTACCTACATAGGCTATGGTGTCCGACTGTCCTGCGGGCAGTCCTGACCCTTCTTCCTCGCTTTGTTCGAACTCGTCTGCCTCTAATCTTTCTTTGTGTAGGCGTTCTATTTCTTTACGGATCTTTCGGCTCATGGCTATTATACAATTTTGTTTATCATGTCTCCCTTCTGATATATTCTGGCTCCATCTTGTAAGAATTTTCATTGCTTCCGGGTCTACCCCCGGTCGGTCTACATTTCTGATCACACAGTTTATGAGGAAACGTAACAGTTCCCCCTGTATCTCTACTTTCTGGTATTCCATAGCTCTGTAAATACATTCTGGATCTCGCCCTGTTTGGACAAAATGATATATTTCGTCTAGATGCGCAGTCATTCCTGGTAACTTCGCTAAATATACTGCGGCTCGTCTGATACGCAATGAGGCCAAGGTCATTTCGTCCTCTATACCGGGCACCGGGTCATATCTACAATCTACGAGAAGTTCTTTAAGTGCACGAGCACTTACAAATTTGGGTGTACGTGAATGCGCTGACTCTTGAAAAGTAAGTTTATTTATTCTAGGTGGCGTGGAAAAAATATTGGTAGCACCTCCCGTGGCCCCATCTGGGGCGTCGGGTGTGAAAGGATTCGTCGAACGTGACACAGCAACTATAGGTGTGGACACAGCTATAGAAGTAGCTGTAGGAACAGATACAGAAACAGATGTGCTTGCCGGAACTTGTGACTCGACTTGTTGCTGTAGGGATACGGGTGCTGGATCTTGGCGTGAGACCTCCCTGATATGCGGTCTATGTGGGGCAGAATTAGCATACTCGGGAGCTGCGTCATCTAAATATGAGGAAAGAAAAACATCTTCTGCGGTTCTAGGATGCCCCTTAGGATGTACCTTGATTGGGAATAATGGGGGTGGCAAGTCTTTCGGTATCTCTGGAGTAGCCTTAGGTAATCCTTCGGCCAGAAGGGGATACATACCATTCATAAGGGCATTTCTTTGTCTGTCTACTTGTTCTGATTTCACTCGGATACCTTCCTCAATTAATAGATTTCCTTGAACTTTATTTGAACTTTCTTTATTCCTTTCTTCCTGTCTACGTGCTTTTTCTGTACGTCTATGAGATTCTTTACGCCATAACTCAACGGCGTCTTTCTGTGACTGTCTGACTTTCCTTTTCCATAACTCTTCCTCGACTTTCATGATGCACTCTGCATCCCAGGTCCCCGCTGTGGGCCACCTCTGACTTTCTGGTAATCCCTTGGTATAGTCTACCCATAAATCAAGAAATAATATAGCGTCTAAGCCATGTTTGTGATACATGAAGTGCCCTGGAGTGTCCCTAGGAGGAATAGGAACGGCTTCTTCGAGAACCCCTTTTCTAGTAGTGATCTGTCTTAATTTCGAGAAGAGCGGCATATTGAGAACTGACCTTATACTTGATTTTGACCAACTGACCTGATACTTGAATTTGAACAGACTTAATACAAAAGCACAATAATGAACAGTCATTCATACCACACTATACAGGACGTTTTAAACACATTAAACATTTAACATTAAGCCTTTAACTGAAACAACAATGATGATCGTCTGCATAACTAATCACCAAGCTTAATTCTTGACAATAACTGGATACTTCGGAATACTTGATATACTGCTAAACAGTACAGATACACTGCTAAAACAGTGCAGACCGGATTTGTGTACCCAAACCCGTCTTGACCGGCACAACCTATGTGCACGTCAGAAATGCCTCCCCAGTAATGGTACTCACCGGGTAGCTTCGGAAACGGAAGGCCTCAGTAACTTGAACTTGAACCGGACTGGACTCGACTCGACTCGTCGGAAACTGGGCTTGACTTGGGACTTCAGACACTGGTGGGCCTCTGTATACCTCGGATCTTGCTCTCTCAGCTAGGCTCTGGTCGGGATACTTCGCACTTCTCACCGCCTCGTCTGGGTGTTGATCGCAGTCTCAGTCGCCCCCGCTTGACCGGAGGGAGATACAGGAAATCCTGCTGGTACGCGTTATTGTCCGTCCAGCTGTGGCAGGAGACCGGGCCTGCAACTCACCGCCGGCGCGTGAGATGAGAAAGTGTCCCTGTTCGGGCGCCATCATGTGGTAAATAAAATTCCTTTACCGGGACTGAATTTGATACAGAAACATTATAAAATAGCTCAGTAAAATGAGAGGCAGAATCCGTGATATTAGAGTTTCGGAATGGGCTTTATTCCAATAATCGATTATAATCGGATGCTTCAAGTTCCATCACCCCGGAGGTTCAGGAAGTGAAGTACATACATTATTGACATGAAATGGCTTTTATAGAACATACATTACAATGAAGCGAATACAGTAGGCGTAACAATTGATAAGGAAAATGACAATTTGTCTGCGTAACCAGAAATGGGTGTAATAAAGAGTAAAAAGGAACATAATTGGTTGTGATGTCATGTATAGGTGGATCTATAAGATAATACTTGGCATAGATGCGCGCGCAGCAGTATGACGTGTAATTGACGTGTAACTAGGGGGTGAAGGGGACTTGACATTTAACTCTACATGTGGAGACAAAAAGTCTGGGGGGTCAAGTCAACCTAATCCCAAATCATATCTAACATCCTATGTTTAAAGAACTATGTTATCCATAAAAGAAGGACTCTCGGACAGAATCTATTCTATACTGACTGTGCGTTCATGTACAAGCGTCTAAGTGTCTACACTGAATGCGAGGGGGTAGGAATATTCCATGGTAACAGGGCTATGAATTACTTGCATAAGGGCAGAGAAGCCGGGCCTTTTGCTCGGTGACTGGAAGAATGTTTACTTAAGCTACTAGGCAGGAATGCATCGGCTGAGGGGGAAGCAGATAATTCGAAGGTGAAATACAGTTCTTGGCAGAGAATAGGCTGATGTCAGGCTTCGTGAGCCGCGCAGAGAATGAGACAAAGTTCATGGTCACAGATGCAGGCTCAGACTGGAGCTTTCAGAGGCAGAAGGCAAAAAGAGTTTGATGACAGAATCAGGGCCTACTTGCCTGGACTGTAAAATGGCATAAGTGAACCATATAAAGCCGGTGGCCTTTCGTACTTAGGAATGGAGTATCCGGCCCATTCATGGCGGATCTGACAGAGGACATGTTGACGTTGGACGCACATGTATTTGCGTCTTCATAACTGGAACTGGAGGAAACATACATGTACTTGTGATATGCACATAGAACCGTTGGGGTCCAAGATAGGGGACATAACTGACCAGAAAAATCCATATTTCCACACATCATCCCCTTTGGTATCACTTTGTTCGCCCTAAGTTGGCAGGGTATGCCCAGACGTGGGTCCCTTGCTCACTTTGCCACTGGATTCAAGATAGCCTGGCTGATGAGGGTTATGAACCCGAAACTGGTCCCAGTATGCTTGTTTCTGGTCCAGTGAAGACAAGGCATGGCAGTTCGGGCTGGACTGTTCCCATGAGGCACAGGGTCAGACTTATTTGCATATGGCCATGTCTGAACTGGGGTGGTGGAGTGAGCTAAAGAATGATGATGGATTAAACCCAGATTAGTTGACTGGGGGTGAGTGTTTGATTTGCTCAAACGCTCCATCCATCATCCCATTTGGTATTGCTTTATTCGCCCTAAGTTGGCAGTGTATGCCCAGATGTGGGTCCTTTGCTAACTTTGCCACTGGATTCAAGATAGCCTGGCTGATGAGGTTTATGAACCCGAAACCGGTCCTAGGATGCTTGTTTCCAGTCCAGGGAAGACATGGCTTGGCAGTTCGGTCTGGACTGTTCCCATGAGTCACAGGGTCAGACTGATTTGCATATGGCCATGTCTGAACTGGGGTGGTGGAGTGAGCTAAAGAATGATGATGGATTAAACCCAGATCAGTTGACTCGGTGAGTGATTGATTTTCTCAAACACTCCGTCCTTCATCCCCTTTGGTATCGCTTTGTTTGCCCTAAGTTGGCAGGGTATGCCTAGACGTGGGTCCCTTGCTCACTTTGCCACTGGATTCAAGATAGCCTGGCTGATGAGGGTTATGAACCCGAAACCGGTCCCAGGATGCTTGTTTCCGGTCCAGGGAAGACATGGCTTGGCAGTTCGGGCTGGACTGTTCCCATGAGGGACAGGGTCAGACTGATTTGCAAATGGCCATTTCTGAACTGGGGTGGTTTGAGTGAGCTAAAGAATGATGACGAATTAAACCCAGATCAGATGCCTGGGGGTGAGTGTTTGATTTGCTCAAACGCTCTGTCCATTATCCCCTTTGGTATCGCTTTATTCGCCCTAAGTTGGCAGTGTATGCCCAGATGTGGGTCCCTTGCTAACTTTGCCATTGGATTCAAGATAGCCTGGCTGATGAGGTTTATGAACCCGAAACCGGTCCCAGGATGCTTGTTTCCGGTCCAGGGAAGACATGGCTTGGCAGTTCAGGCTGGACTGTTCCCAAGAGGCACAGGGTCAGACTGATTTGATTATGGCCATGTCTGAACTGGGGTGGTGGAGTGAGCTAAAGAATGATGATGGATTAAACCCAGATAAGTTGACTGGGGGTGAGTGTTTGATTTGCTCAAACGCTCCGTCCATCATTACCTTTGATATCGCTTTATTCGACCTAAGTTGGCAGGGTATGCCCAGATGTGGGTCCCTTGCTAACTTTGCTACTGGATTCAAGATAGCCTGGCTGATGAGGGTTATGAACCCGAAACCGGTCCCAGGATGCTTGTTTCCGGTCCAGGGAAGATATGGCTTGGCAGTTCGGTCTGGACTGTTCCCATGAGTCACAGGGTCAGACTGATTTGCATATGGCCATGTCTGAACTGGGGTGATGGAGTGAGCTAAAGAATGATGATGGATTAAACCCAGATCAGTTGACTCGGGTGAGTGTTTGATTTGCTCAAACGCTCCGTCCTTCCTCCCCTTTGGAATCACTTTGTTTGCCCTAAGTTGGCAGGGTATGCCCAGACGTGGGTCCCTTGCTCACTTTGTCCCTGGATTAAAGATAGCCTGGCTGATGAGGGTTATGAACCCGAAACCGGTCCCAGGATGCTTGTTTCCGGTCCAGGGAAGACATGGCATGGCAGTTCGGGCTGGACTGTTCCCATGAGGCACAGGGTCAGACTGATTTGCATATGGCCATGTCTGAACTGGGGGGGTGGAGTGAGCTAAAGAATGATGATGGATTAAACCCAGATCAGTTAACTGGGGCTGAGTGTTTGATTTGCTCAATTGCTCCATCCATCATCCCCTTTGGTATCGCTTTATTCGCCCTAAGTTGGCAGGGTATGCCCAGATGTGGGTCCCTTGCTAACTTTGCCACTGGATTCAAGATAGCCTGGCTGATGAGGGTTATGAACCCACAACCGGTCCCAGGATGCTTGTTTCCGGTCCAAGGAAGACATGGCTTGGCAGTTCGGTCTGGACTGTTCCCATGAGTCACAGGGTCAGACTGATTTGCATATGGCCATGTCTGAACTGGGGTGGTGGAGTGAGCTAAAGAATGATGATGGATTAAACCCAGATCAGTTGACTCGGGTGAGTGTTTGATTTGCTCAAACGCTCCGTCCTTCATCCCCTTTGGTATCGCTTTGTTAGCCCTAAGTTGGCAGGGTATGCCCAGACGTGGGTCCCTTGCTCACTTTGCCACTGGATTCAAGATAGCCTGGCTGATGAGGGTTATGAACCCGAAACCGGTCCCAGGATGCTTGTTTCCGGTCCAGGGAAGACATGGCTTGGCAGTTCCGGCTGGACTGTTCCCATGCGGCACAGGGTCAGACTGATTTGTATATGGCCATGTCTGAACTGGGGTGGTGGAGTGAGCTAAAGAATGATGATGGATTAAACCCAGATCAGTTGACTGGGGGTGAGTGTTTGATTTGCTGAAACGCTCCGTCCATCATCCCCTTTGGTATCGCTTTGTTCGCCCTAAGTTGGCAGGGTATGCCCAGACGTGGGTCCCTTGCTCACTTTGCCACTGGATTCAATATAGCCTGGCTGATGAGGGTTATGAACCCGAAACCGGTCCCAGGATGCTTGTTTCCGGTCCAGGGAAGACATGGCTTGGCAGTTCGGGCTGGACTGTTCCCATGAGGCACAGGGTCAGACTGATTTGCAAATGGCCATGTCTGAACTGGGGTGGTGGAGTGAGCTAAAGAATGATGATGGATTAAACCCAGATCAGTTGCCTGGGGGTGAGTGTTTGATTTGCTCAAACGCTCCGTCTATTATCCCCTTTGGTATCGCTTTGTTCGCCCTAAGTTGGCAGGGTATGCCCAGACGTGGGTCCCTAGCTCACTTTGCCACTGGATTCAAGATAGCCTGGCTGATGAGGGTTATGAACCCAAAACCGGTCCAAGGATGCTTGTTTCCGGTCCAGGGAAGACATGGCTTGGCAGTTCGGTCTGGACTGTTCCCATGAGTCACAGGGTCAGACTGATTTGCATATGGCCATGTCTGAACTGGGGTGGTGGAGTGAGCTAAAGAATGATGATGGATTAAACCCAGATCAGTTGCCTGGGGGTGAGTGTTTGATTTGCTCAAACGCTCCGTCCATTATCCCCTTTGGTATCGCTTTGTTCGCCCTAAGTTGGCAGGTTATGCCCAGACGTGGGTCCCTAGCTCACTTTGCCACTGGATTCAAGATAGCCTGGCTGATGAGGGTTATGAACCCGAAACCGGTCCCAGGATGCTTGTTTCTGGTCCAGTGAAGACATGGCATGGCAGTTCGGGCTGGACTGTTCCCATGAGGCACAGGGTCAGACTGATTTGTATATGGCCATGTCTGAACTGAGGGGGTGGAGTGAGCTAAAGAATGATGATGGATTAAACCCAGATAAGTTGACTGGGGGTGAGTGTTTGATTTGCTCAAACGCTCCATCCATCATCCCCTTTGATATCGCTTTATTCGCCCTAAGTTGGCACGGTATGCCCAGATGTGGGTCCCTTGCTAACTTTGCCACTGGATTCAAGATAGCCTGGCTGATGAGGGTTACGAACCTGAAACCGGTCCCAGCATGCTTGTTTCCGGTCCAGGGAAGACATGGCTTGTCAGTTCGGTCTGGACTGTTCCCATGAGTCACAGGGTAAGACTGATTTGGATATGGCCATGTCTGAACCGGGGTGGTGGAGTGAGCTAAAGAATGATGATGGATTAAACCCAGATCAGTTGACTGGGGGTGAGTGTTTGATTTGCTCAAACGCTCCGTCCATCATCCCCTTTGGTATCCCTTTGTTCGCCCTAAGTTGGCAGGGTATGCCCAGACGTGGGTCCCTTGCTCACTTTGCCACTAGATTCCAAATAGCCTGGCTGATGAGGGTTATGTACCTGAAACCAGTCCCAGGATGCTTGTTTCCGGTCCAGGGAAGACATGGCTTGGCAGTTCGGGCTGGACTGTTCCCATGAGGCACAGGGTCAGACTGATTTGCATATGGCCATGTCCAAACTGGGGTGGTGGAGTGAGCTAAAGAATGATGATGGATTAAACCCAGATCAGTTGACTGGGGGTGAGTGTTTGATTTGCTTAAACGCTCCGTCCTTCATCCCCTTTGGTATCACTTTGTTCACCCTTAGTTGGCAGGGTATACCCAGACGTGGGTTCCTTGCTCACTTTGCCACTGGATTCAAGATAGCCTGGCTGATGAGGGTTATGAACCCGAAACTGGTCCCAGGATGCTTGTTTCCGGTCGAGGGAAGACATGGCTTGGCAGTTCGGGCTGGACTGTTCCCATGAGGCACAGGGTCAGACTGATTTTTGCATATGGCCATGTCTGAACTGGGGTGGTGGAGTGAGCTAAAGAATGATGATGGATTAAACCCAGATCATTTGACTGGGGGTGAGTGTTTGATTTGCACAAACGCTCCGTCCATCATCCCCTTTGGTATCGCTTTATTCGCCCTAAGTTGGCAGTGTATGCCCAGATGTGGGTCCCTTGCTAACTTTGCCATTGGATTCAAGATAGCCTGGCTGATGAGGGTTATGAACCCGAAACCGGTCACATGATGCTTGTTTCCGGTCCAGGGAAGACATGGCTTGGCAGTTCAGTCTGGACTGTTCCCATGAGTCACAGGCCCAGACTGATTTGCATATGGCCATGTCTGAACTGGGGTGGTGGAGTGAGCTAAAGAATGATGATGGATTAAACCCAGATCAGTTGACTCGGTGAGTGATTGATTTTCTCAAACACTCCGTCCTTCATCCCCTTTGGTATCGCTTTGTTCGCCCTAAGTTGGCAGGGCATGCCCAGACGTGGGTCCCTTGCTCACTTTGCCACTGGATTCAAGATAGCCTGGCTGATGAGGGTTATGAACCCGAAACCGGTCCCAGGATGCTTGTTTCCGGTCCAGGGAAGACATGGCTTGGCAGTTCGGGCTGGACTGTTCCCATGAGGCACAGGGTCAGACTGATTTGCAAATGGCCATTTCTGAACTAGGGTGGTTTGAGTGAGCTAAAGAATGATGACGGATTAAACCCAGATCAGTTGCCTGGGGGTGAGTGTTTGATTTGCTCAAACGCTCTGTCCATTATCCCCTTTGGTATCGCTTTATTCGCCCTAAGTTGGCAGTGTATGCCCAGATGTGGGTCCCTTGCTAACTTTGCCATTGGATTCAAGATAGCCTGGCTGATGAGGGTTATGAACCCGAAACCGGTCCCAGGATGCTTGTTTCCGGTCCAGGGAAGACATGGCTTGGCAGTTCGGTCAGGACTGTTCCCATGAGTCACAGGGTCAGACTGATTTGCATATGGCCATGTCTGAACTGGGGTGGTGGAGTGAGCTAAAGAATGATGATGGATTAAACCCAGATCAGTTGACTCGGGCGAGTGTTTGATTTGCTCAAACACTCCATCCATCATCCCCTTTGGTATCGCTTTGTTCGCCCTAAGTTGGCAGGGTATGCCCAGACGTGTGTCCCTTGCTCACTTTGCCACTGGATTCAAGATAGCCTGGCTGATGAGGGTTATGAACCCGAAACCGGTCCCAGGATGCTTGTTTCCGGCCCAGGGAAGACATGGCTTGGCAGTTCGGGCTGGACTGTTCCCATGAGGCACAGGGTCAGACTGATTTGCATATGGCCATGTCTGAACTGGGGGGGTGGAGTGAGCTAAAGAATGATGATGGATTAAACCCAGATAAGTTGACTGGGGGTGAGTGTTTGATTTGCTCAAACGCTCCATCCATCATCCCCTTTGATATCGCTTTATTCAACCTAAGTTGGCAGGGTATGCCCAGATGTGGGTCCCTTGCTAACTTTGCCACTGGATTCAAGATAGCCTGGCTGATGAGGGTTATGAACCCGAAACCGGTCCCAGGATGCTTGTTTCCGGTCCAGGGAAGATATGGCTTGGCAGTTCGGTCTGGACTGTTCCCATGAGTCACAGGGTCAGACTGATTTGCATATGGCCATGTCTGAACTGGGGTGATGGAGTGAGCTAAAGAATGATGATGGATTAAACCCAGATCCGTTGACTCAGGTGAGTGTTTGATTTGCTCAAACGCTCCGTCCTTCATCCCCTTTGGTATCACTTTGTTCGCCCTAAGTTGGCAGGGTATGCCCAGACGTGGGTCCCTTGCTCACTTTGCCCCTGGATTCAAGATAGCCTGGCTGATGAGGGTTACGAATCTGAAACCGGTCCCAGCATGCTTGTTTCCGGTCCAGGGAAGACATGGCTTGGCAGTTCGGTCTGGACTGTTCCCATGAGTCACAGGGTCAGACTGATTTGCATATGGCCATGTCTGAACTGGGGTGGTGGAGTGAGCTAAAGAATGATGATGGATTAAACCCAGATCAGTTGACTGGGGGTGAGTGTTTGATTTGCTCAAACGCTCCGTCCATCATCCCCTTTGGTATCACTTTGTTCGCCCTAAGTTGGCAGGGTATGCCCAGACGTGGGTCCCTTGCTCACTTTGCCACTAGATTCCAAATAGCCTGGCTGATGAGGGTTATGTACCCGAAACCGGTCCCAGGATGCTTGTTTCCAGTCCAGGGAAGACATGGCTTGGCAGTTCGGGCTGGACTGTTCCCATGAGGCACAGGGTCAGACTGATTTGCATATGGGCATGTCCAAACTGGGGTGGTGGAGTGAGCTAAAGAATGATGATGGATTAAACCCAGATCAGTTGACTGGGGGTGAGTGTTTGATTTGCTCAAACGCTCCGTCCATCATCCCCTTTGGTATCACTTTGTTCCCACTTAGTTGGCAGGGTATACCCAGACGTGGGTTCCTTGCTCACTTTGCCACTGGATTCAAGATAGCCTGGCTGATGAGGGTTATGAACCCGAAACTGGTCCCAGGATGCTTGTTTCCGGTCCAGGGAAGACATGGCTTGGCAGTTCGGGCTAGACTGTTCCCATGAGGCACAGGGTCAGACTGATTTTTGCATATGGCCATGTCTGAACTGGGGTGGTGGAGTGAGCTAAAGAATGATGATGGATTAAACCCAGATCATTTGACTGGGGGTGAGTGTTTGATTTGCACAAACGCTCCGTCCATCATCCCCTTTGGTATCGCTTTGTTCGCCCTAAGTTGGCAGGGTATGCCCAGACGTGGGTCCCTTGCTCACTTTGCCACTGGATTCAAGGTAGCCTGGCTGATGAGGGTTATGAACCCGAAACTGGTCCCAGTATGCTTGTTTCTGGTCCAGTGAAGACATGGCATGGCAGTTCGGGCTGGACTGTTCCCATGAGGCACAGGGTCAGACTGATTTGCATATGGCCATGTCTGAACTGGGGTGGTGGAGTGAGCTAAAGAATGATGATGGATTAAACCCAGATCAGTTGACTGGGGGTGAGTGTTTGATTTGCTCAAACGCTCCATCCATCATCCCCTTTGGTATTGCTTTATTCGCCCTAAGTTGTCAGTGTATGCCCAGATGTGGGTCCTTTGCTAACTTTGCCACTGGATTCAAGATAGCCTGGCTGATGAGGTTTATGAACCCGAAACCGGTCCCAGGATGCTTGTTTCCGGCCCAGGGAAGACATGGCTTGGCAGTTCAGTCTGGACTGTTCCCATGAGTCACAGGGTCAGACTGATTTGCATATGGCCATGTCTGAACTGGGGTGGTGGAGTGAGCTAAAGAATGATGATGGATTAAACCCAGATCAGTTGACTCGGTGAGTGATTGATTTTCTCAAACACTCCGTCCTTCATCCCCTTTGGTATCGCTTTGTTCGCCCTAAGTTGGCAGGGTATGCCCAGACGTGGGTCCCTTGCTCACTTTGCCACTGGATTCAAGATAGCCTGGCTGATGAGAGTTATGCACCCGAAACCGGTCCCAGGATGCTTTTTTCCGGTCCAGGGAAGACATGGCTTGGCAGTTCGGGCTGGACTGTTCCCATGAGGCACAGGGTCAGACTGATTTGCAAATGGCCATTTCTGAACTGGGGTGGTTTGAGTGAGCTAAAGAATGATGATGAATTAAACCCAGATCAGTTGCCTGGGGGTGAGTGTTTGATTTGCTCAAATGCTCTGTCCATTATCCCCTTTGGTATCGCTTTATTCGCCCTAAGTTGGCAGTGTATGCCCAGATGTGGGTCCCTTGCTAACTTTGCCATTGGATTCAAGATAGCCTGGCTGATGAGGTTTATGAACCCGAAACCGGTCCCAGGATGCTTGTTTCCGGCCCAGGGAAGACATGGCTTGGCAGTTCGGGCTGGACTGTTCCCATGAGGCACAGGGTCAGACTGATTTGCATATGGCCATGTCTGAACTGGGGGGTGGAGTGAGCTAAAGAATGATGATGGATTAAACCCAGATAAGTTGACTGGGGGTGAGTGTTAGATTTGCTCAAACGCTCCATCCATCATCCCCTTTGATATCGCTTTATTCAACCTAAGTTGGCAGGGTATGCCCAGATGTGGGTCCCTTGCTAACTTTGCCACTGGATTCAAGATAGCCTGGCTGATGAGGGTTATGAACCCAAAACCGGTCCCAGGATGCTTGTTTCCGGTCCAGGAAAGATATGGCTTGGCAGTTCGGTCTGGACTGTTCCCCTGAGTCACAGGGTCAGACTGATTTGCATATGGGCATGTCTGAACTGGGGTGATGGAGTGAGCTAAAGAATGATGATGGATTAAACCCAGATCAGTTGACTCGGGTGAGTGTTTGATTTGCTCAAACGCTCCGTCCTTCCTCCCCTTTGGTATCACTTTGTTCGCCCTAAGTTGGCAGGGTATGCCCAGACGTGGGTCCCTTGCTCACTTTGCCCCTGATTAAAGATAGCCTGGCTGATGAGGGTTATGAACCCGAAACCGGTCCCAGGATGCTTGTTTCCGGTCCAGGGAAGACATGGCATGGCAGTTCGGGCTGGACTGTTCCCATGAGGCACAGGGTCAGACTGATTTGCATATGGCCATGTCTGAACTGTGGGGGTGGAGTGAGCTAAAGAATGATGATGGATTAAACCCAGATCAGTTAACTGGGGCTGAGTGTTTGATTTGCTCAATTGCTCCATCCATCATCCCCTTTGGTATCGCTTTATTCGCCCTAATTTGGCAGGGTATGCCCAGATGTGGGTCCCTTGCTAACTTTGCCACTGGATTCAAGATAGCCTGGCTGATGAGGGTTATGAACCCACAACCGGTCCCAGGATTCTTGTTTCCGGTCCAAGGAAGACATGGCTTGGCAGTTCGGTCTGGACTGTTCCCATGAGTCACAGGGTCAGACCGATTTGAATATGGCCATGTCTGAACTGGGGTGGTGGAGTGAGCTAAAGAATGATGATGGATTAAACCCAGATCAGTTGACTCGGGTGAGTGTTTGATTTGCTCAAACGCTCCGTCCTTCATCCCCTTTGGTATCGCTTTGTTCGCCCTAAGTTGGCAGGGTATGCCCAGACGTGGGTCCCTTGCTCACTTTGCCACTGGATTCAAGATAGCCTGGCTGATGAGGGTTATGAACCCGAAACCGGTCCCAGGATGCTTGCTTCCGGTCCAGGGAAGACATGGCTTGGCAGTTCCGGCTGGACTGTTCCCATGCGGCACAGGGTCAGACTGATTTGTATATGGCCATGTCTGAACTGGGGTGGTGGAGTGAGCTAAAGAATGATGATGGATTAAACCCAGATCAGTTGACTGGGGGTGAGTGTTTGATTTGCTGAAACGCTCCGTCCATCATCCCCTTTGGTATCGCTTTGTTCGCCCTAAGTTGGCAGGGTATGCCCAGACGTGGGTCCCTTGCTCACTTTGCCACTGGATTCAATATAGCCTGGCTGATGAGGGTTATGAACCCGAAACCGGTCCCAGGATGCTTGTTTCCGGTCCAGGGAAGACATGGCTTGGCAGTTCGGGCTGGACTGTTCCCATGAGGCACAGGGTCAGACTGATTTGCAAATGGCCATGTCTGAACTGGGGTGGTGGAGTGAGCTAAAGAATGATGATGGATTAAACCCAGATCAGTTGCCTGGGGTGAGTGTTTGATTTGCTCAAACGCTCCGTCCTTCATCCCCTTTGGTATCACTTTGTTCGCCCTAAGTTGGCAGGGTATGCCCAGACGTGGGTCCCTTGCTCACTTTGCCCCTGGATTCAAGATAGCCTGGCTGATGAGGGTTACGAACCTGAAACCGGTCCCAGCATGCTTGTTTCCGGTCCAGGGAAGACATGGCTTGGCAGTTCGGTCTGGACTGTTCCCATGAGTCACAGGGTAAGACTGATTTGCATATGGCCATGTCTGAACTGGGGTGGTGGAGTGAGCTAAAGAATGATGATGGATTAAACCCAGATCAGTTGACTGGGGGTGAGTGTTTGATTTGCTCAAACGCTCCGTCCATCATCCCCTTTGGTATCACTTTGTTCGCCCTAAGTTGGCAGGGTATGCCCAGACGTGGGTCCCTTGCTCACTTTGCCACTAGATTCCAAATAGCCTGGCTGATGAGGGTTATGTACCCGAAACCGGTCCCAGGATGCTTGTTTCCAGTCCAGGGAAGACATGGCTTGGCAGTTCGGGCTGGACTGTTCCCATGAGGCACAGGGTCAGACTGATTTGCATATGGCCATGTCCAAACTGGGGTGTTGGAGTGAGCTAAAGAATGATGATGGATTAAACCCAGATCAGTTGACTGGGGGTGAGTGTTTGATTTTCTCAAACGCTCCGTCCATCATCCCCTTTGGTATCACTTTGTTCCCCCTTAGTTGGCAGGGTATACCCAGACATGGGTTCCTTGCTCACTTTGCCACTGGATTCAAGATAGCCTGGCTGATGAGGGTTATGAACCCGAAACTGGTCTCAGGATGCTTGTTTCCGGTCCAGGGAAGACATGGTTTGGCAGTTCGGGCTGGACTGTTCCCATGAGGCACAGGGTCAGACTGATTTTTGCATATGGCCATGTCTGAACTGGGGTGGTGGAGTGAGCTAAAGAATGATGATGGATTAAACCCAGATCATTTGACTGGGGGTGAGTGTTTGATTTGCACAAACGCTCCGTCCATCATCCCCTTTGGTATCGCTTTGTTCGCCCTAAGTTGGCAGGGTATGCCCAGACGTGGGTCCCTTGCTCACTTTGCCACTGGATTCAAGATAGCCTGGCTGATGAGGGTTATGAACCCGAAACTGGTTCCAGTATGCTTGTTTCTGGTCCAGTGAAGACATGGCATGGCAGTTCGGGCTGGACTGTTCCCATGAGGCACAGGGTCAGACTGATTTGCATATGGCCATGTCTGAATTGGGGTGGTGGAGTGAGCTAAAGAATGATGATGGATTAAACCCAGATCAGTTGACTGGGGGTGAGTGTTTGATTTGCTCAAACGCTCCATCCATCATCCCCTTTGGTATTGCTTTATTCGCCCTAAGTTGGCAGTGTATGCCCAGATGTGGGTCCTTTGCTAACTTTGCCACTGGATTCAAGATAGCCTGGCTGATGAGGTTTATGAACCCGAAACCGGTCCCAGGATGCTTGTTTCCGGTCCAGGGAAGACATGGCTTGGCAGTTCGGTCTGGACTGTTCCCATGAGTCACAGGGTCAGACTGATTTGCATATGGCCATGTCTGAACTGGGGTGGTGGAGTGAGCTACAGAATGATGATGGATTAAACCCAGATCAGTTGACTCGGTGAGTGATTGATTTTCTCAAACACTCCGTCCTTCATCCCCTTTGGTATCGCTTTGTTCGCCCTAAGTTGGCAGGGTATGCCCAGACGTGGGTCCCTTGCTCACTTTGCCACTGGATTCAAGATAGCCTGGCTGATGAGAGTTATGAACCCGAAACCGGTCCCAGGATGCTTTTTTCCGGTCCAGGGAAGACATGGCTTGGCAGTTCGGGCTGGACTGTTCCCATGAGGCACAGGGTCAGACTGATTTGCAAATGGCCAATTCTGAACTGGGGTGGTGGAGTGTGCTAAAGAAAGAGGATGGATTAAACCCAGATCAGTTGACTGGGGGTGAGTGTTTGATTTGCTCAAATGCTCCGTCCATCATCCCCTTTGGTATCACTTTGTTCGCCCTAAGTTGGCAGGGTATGCCCAGACGTGGGTCCCTTGCTCACTTTGCCACTAGATTCCAAATAGCCCGGCTGATGAGGGTTATGTACCCGAAACCGGTCCCAGGATGCTTGTTTCCAGTCCAGGGAAGACATGGCTTGGCAGTTTGGGCTGGACTGTTCCCATGAGGCACAGGGTCAGACTGATTTGCATATGGCCATGTCCAAACTGGGGTGGTGGAGTGAGCTAAAGAATGATGATGGATTAAACCCAGATCAGTTGACTCGGGTGAGTGTTTGATTTGCTCAAACGCTCCGTCCTTCCTCCCCTTTGGTATCACTTTGTTCGCCCTAAGTTGGCAGGGTATGCCCAGACGTGGGTCCCTTGCTCACTTTCCCCCTGATTAAAGATAGCCTGGCTGACGAGGGGTATGAACCCGAAACCGGTCCCAGGATGCTTGTTTCCGGTCCAGGGAAGACATGGCATGGCAGTTCGGGCTGGACTGTTCCCATGAGGCACAGGGTCAGACTGATTTGCATATGGCCATGTCTGAACTGTGGGGGTGGAGTGAGCTAAAGAATGATGATGGATTAAACCCAGATCAAGTTAACTGGGGCTGAGTGTTTGATTTGCTCAATTGCTCCATCCATCATCCCCTTTAGTATCGCTTTATTCGCCCTAAGTTGGCAGGGTATGCCCAGATGTGGGTCCCTTGCTAACTTTGCCACTGGATTCAAGATAGCCTGGCTGATGAGGGTTATGAACCCACAACCGGTCCCAGGATTCTTGTTTCCGGTCCAAGGAAGACATGGCTTGGCAGTTCGGTCTGGACTGTTCCCATGAGTCACAGGGTCAGACCGATTTGAATATGGCCATGTCTGAACTGGGGTGGTGGAGTGAGCTAAAGAATGATGATGGATTAAACCCAGATCAGTTGACTCGGGTGAGTGTTTGATTTGCTCAAACGCTCCGTCCTTCATCCCCTTTGGTATCGCTTTGTTCGCCCTAAGTTGGCAGGGTATGCCCAGACGTGGGTCCCTTGCTCACTTTGCCACTGGATTCAAGATAGCCTGGCTGATGAGGGTTATGAACCCGAAACCGGTCCCAGGATGCTTGTTTCCGGTCCAGGGAAGACATGGCTTGGCAGTTCCGGCTGGACTGTTCCCATGCGTCACAGGGTCAGACTGATTTGTATATGGCCATGTCTGAACTGGGGTGGTGGAGTGAGCTAAAGAATGATGATGGATTAAACCCAGATCAGTTGACTGGGAGTGAGTGTTTGATTTGCTGAAACGCTCCGTCCATCATCCCCTTTGGTATCGCTTTGTTCGCCCTAAGTTGGCAGGGTATGCCCAGACGTGGGTCCCTTGCTCACTTTGCCACTGGATTCAATATAGCCTGGCTGATGAGGGTTATGAACCCGAAACCGGTCCCAGGATGCTTGTTTCCGGTCCAGGGAAGACATGGCTTGGCAGTTCGGGCTGGACTGTTCCCATGAGGCACAGGGTCAGACTGATTTGCAAATGGCCATGTCTGAACTGGGGTAGTGGAGTGAGCTAAAGAATGATGATGGATTAAACCCAGATCAGTTGCCTGGGGGTGAGTGTTTGATTTGCACAAACGCTCCGTCTATTATCCCCTTTGGTATCGCTTTGTTCGCCCTAAGTTGGCAGGGTATGCCCAGACGTGGGTCCCTAGCTCACTTTGCCACTGGATTCAAGATAGCCTGGCTGATGAGGGTTATGAACACGAAACCGGTCCCAGGATGTTTGTTTCTGGTCCAGTGAAGACATGGCATGGCAGTTTGGGCTGGACTGTTCCCATGAGGCACAGGGTCAGACTGATTTGCATATGGCCATGTCTGAACTGGGGGGGTGGGGTGAGCTAAAGAATGATGATGGATTAAACCCAGATAAGTTGACTGGGGTGAGTGTTTGATTTGCTCAAACGCTCCATCCATCATCCCCTTTGGTATCGCTTTATTTGCCCTAAGTTGGCAGGGTATGCCCAGATGCGGGTCCCTTGCTAACTCTGCCACTGGATTCAAGATAGCCTGGCTAATGAGGGTTATGAACCCGAAACCGGTCCGAGGATGCTTGTTTCCGGTCCAGGGAAGACATGGCTTGGCAGTTCGGTCTGGACTGTTCCCATGAGTCACAGGGTCAGACTGATTTGCATATGGCCATGTCTGAACTGGGGTGATGGAGTGAGCTAAAGAATGATGATGGATTAAACCCAGATCAGTTGACTCGGGTGAGTGTTTGATTTGCTCAAACGCTCCGTCCTTCATCCCCTTTGGAATCGCTTTGTTCGCCCTAGGTTGGCAGGGTATGGCCAGACGTGGGTCCCTTGCTCACTTTGCCTCTGGATTAAAGATAGCCTGGCTGATGAGGGTTATGAACCCGAAACTGGTCCCAGGATGCTTGTTTCCGGTCCAGAGAAGACATGGCATGGCAGTTCGGGCTGGACTGTTCCCATGAGGCACAGGGTCAGACTGATTTGCATATGGCCATGTCTGAACTGGGGGGGTGGAGTGAGCTAAAGAATGATGATGGATTAAACCCAGATCAGTTAACTGGGGGTGAGTGTTTGATTTGCTCAAACGCTCCATCCATCATCCCCTTTGGTATCGCTCTATTCGCCCTAAGTTGGCAGGGTATGCCCAGATGTGGGTCCCTGGCTAACTTTGCCACTGGATTCAAGATAGCCTGGCTGATGAGGGTTATGAACCCGCAACCAGTCCCAGGATGCTTGTTTCCGGTTCAGGGAAGACATGGCTTGGCAGTTTGGTCTGGACTGTTCCCATGAGTCACAGGGTCAGACTGATTTGCATATGGCCATGTCTGAACTGGGGTGGTGGAGTGAGCTAAAGAATGATGATGGATTGAACCCAGATCAGTTGACTCGGGTGAGTGTTTGATTTGCTCAAACGCTCCGTCCTTCATCCCCTTTGGTATCGCTTTGTTCGCCCTAAGTTGGCAGGGTATGCCCAGACGTGGGTCCCTTGCTCACTTTGCCACTAGATTCAAGATAGACTGGCTGATGAGGGTTATGAACCTGAAACCGGTCCCAGGATGCTTGTTTCCGGTCCAGGGAAGACATGGCTTGGCAGTTCGGGCTGGACTGTTCCCATGAGGCACAGGGTCAGACTGATTTGCAAATGGCCATATCCGAACTGGGGTGGTGGAGTGAGCTAAAGAATGATGATGGATTAAACCCAGATCAGTTGACTGGGGGTGAGTGTTTGATTTGCTCAAACGCTCCCTCCATCATCCCCTTTGGTATCACTTTGTTCGCCCTTAGTTGGCAGGGTATACCCAGACGTGGGTTCCTTGCTCACTTTGCCACTGGATTCAAGATAGCCTGGCTGATGAGGGTTATGAACCCGAAACCGGTCCCAGGATGCTTGTTTCCGGTCCAGGGAAGACATGGCTTGGCAGTTCGGGCTGGACTGTTCCCATGAGGCACAGGGTCAGACTGATTTGCATATGGCCATGTCTGAACTGTGGGGGTGGAGTGAGCTAAAGAATGATGATGGATTAAACCCAGATCAGTTAACTGGGGCTGAGTGTTTGATTTGCTCAATTGCTCCATCCATCATCCCCTTTGGTATCGCTTTATTCGCCCTAATTTGGCAGGGTATGCCCAGATGTGGGTCCCTTGCTAACTTTGCCACTGGATTCAAGATAGCCTGGCTGATGAGGGTTATGAACCCACAACCGGTCCCAGGATTCTTGTTTCCGGTCCAAGGAAGACATGGCTTGGCAGTTCGGTCTGGACTGTTCCCATGAGTCACAGGGTCAGACCGATTTGAATATGGCCATGTCTGAACTGGGGTGGTGGAGTGAGCTAAAGAATGATGATGGATTAAACCCAGATCAGTTGACTCGGGTGAGTGTTTGATTTGCTCAAACGCTCCGTCCTTCATCCCCTTTGGTATCGCTTTGTTCGCCCTAAGTTGGCAGGGTATGCCCAGACGTGGGTCCCTTGCTCACTTTGCCACTGGATTCAAGATAGCCTGGCTGATGAGGGTTATGAACCCGAAACCGGTCCCAGGATGCTTGCTTCCGGTCCAGGGAAGACATGGCTTGGCAGTTCCGGCTGGACTGTTCCCATGCGGCACAGGGTCAGACTGATTTGTATATGGCCATGTCTGAACTGGGGTGGTGGAGTGAGCTAAAGAATGATGATGGATTAAACCCAGATCAGTTGACTGGGGGTGAGTGTTTGATTTGCTGAAACGCTCCGTCCATCATCCCCTTTGGTATCGCTTTGTTCGCCCTAAGTTGGCAGGGTATGCCCAGACGTGGGTCCCTTGCTCACTTTGCCACTGGATTCAATATAGCCTGGCTGATGAGGGTTATGAACCCGAAACCGGTCCCAGGATGCTTGTTTCCGGTCCAGGGAAGACATGGCTTGGCAGTTCGGGCTGGACTGTTCCCATGAGGCACAGGGTCAGACTGATTTGCAAATGGCCATGTCTGAACTGGGGTGGTGGAGTGAGCTAAAGAATGATGATGGATTAAACCCAGATCAGTTGCCTGGGGTGAGTGTTTGATTTGCTCAAACGCTCCGTCCTTCATCCCCTTTGGTATCACTTTGTTCGCCCTAAGTTGGCAGGGTATGCCCAGACGTGGGTCCCTTGCTCACTTTGCCCCTGGATTCAAGATAGCCTGGCTGATGAGGGTTACGAACCTGAAACCGGTCCCAGCATGCTTGTTTCCGGTCCAGGGAAGACATGGCTTGGCAGTTCGGTCTGGACTGTTCCCATGAGTCACAGGGTAAGACTGATTTGCATATGGCCATGTCTGAACTGGGGTGGTGGAGTGAGCTAAAGAATGATGATGGATTAAACCCAGATCAGTTGACTGGGGGTGAGTGTTTGATTTGCTCAAACGCTCCGTCCATCATCCCCTTTGGTATCACTTTGTTCGCCCTAAGTTGGCAGGGTATGCCCAGACGTGGGTCCCTTGCTCACTTTGCCACTAGATTCCAAATAGCCTGGCTGATGAGGGTTATGTACCCGAAACCGGTCCCAGGATGCTTGTTTCCAGTCCAGGGAAGACATGGCTTGGCAGTTCGGGCTGGACTGTTCCCATGAGGCACAGGGTCAGACTGATTTGCATATGGCCATGTCCAAACTGGGGTGTTGGAGTGAGCTAAAGAATGATGATGGATTAAACCCAGATCAGTTGACTGGGGGTGAGTGTTTGATTTTCTCAAACGCTCCGTCCATCATCCCCTTTGGTATCACTTTGTTCCCCCTTAGTTGGCAGGGTATACCCAGACATGGGTTCCTTGCTCACTTTGCCACTGGATTCAAGATAGCCTGGCTGATGAGGGTTATGAACCCGAAACTGGTCTCAGGATGCTTGTTTCCGGTCCAGGGAAGACATGGTTTGGCAGTTCGGGCTGGACTGTTCCCATGAGGCACAGGGTCAGACTGATTTTTGCATATGGCCATGTCTGAACTGGGGTGGTGGAGTGAGCTAAAGAATGATGATGGATTAAACCCAGATCATTTGACTGGGGGTGAGTGTTTGATTTGCACAAACGCTCCGTCCATCATCCCCTTTGGTATCGCTTTGTTCGCCCTAAGTTGGCAGGGTATGCCCAGACGTGGGTCCCTTGCTCACTTTGCCACTGGATTCAAGATAGCCTGGCTGATGAGGGTTATGAACCCGAAACTGGTTCCAGTATGCTTGTTTCTGGTCCAGTGAAGACATGGCATGGCAGTTCGGGCTGGACTGTTCCCATGAGGCACAGGGTCAGACTGATTTGCATATGGCCATGTCTGAATTGGGGTGGTGGAGTGAGCTAAAGAATGATGATGGATTAAACCCAGATCAGTTGACTGGGGGTGAGTGTTTGATTTGCTCAAACGCTCCATCCATCATCCCCTTTGGTATTGCTTTATTCGCCCTAAGTTGGCAGTGTATGCCCAGATGTGGGTCCTTTGCTAACTTTGCCACTGGATTCAAGATAGCCTGGCTGATGAGGTTTATGAACCCGAAACCGGTCCCAGGATGCTTGTTTCCGGTCCAGGGAAGACATGGCTTGGCAGTTCGGTCTGGACTGTTCCCATGAGTCACAGGGTCAGACTGATTTGCATATGGCCATGTCTGAACTGGGGTGGTGGAGTGAGCTACAGAATGATGATGGATTAAACCCAGATCAGTTGACTCGGTGAGTGATTGATTTTCTCAAACACTCCGTCCTTCATCCCCTTTGGTATCGCTTTGTTCGCCCTAAGTTGGCAGGGTATGCCCAGACGTGGGTCCCTTGCTCACTTTGCCACTGGATTCAAGATAGCCTGGCTGATGAGAGTTATGAACCCGAAACCGGTCCCAGGATGCTTTTTTCCGGTCCAGGGAAGACATGGCTTGGCAGTTCGGGCTGGACTGTTCCCATGAGGCACAGGGTCAGACTGATTTGCAAATGGCCAATTCTGAACTGGGGTGGTGGAGTGTGCTAAAGAAAGAGGATGGATTAAACCCAGATCAGTTGACTGGGGGTGAGTGTTTGATTTGCTCAAATGCTCCGTCCATCATCCCCTTTGGTATCACTTTGTTCGCCCTAAGTTGGCAGGGTATGCCCAGACGTGGGTCCCTTGCTCACTTTGCCACTAGATTCCAAATAGCCCGGCTGATGAGGGTTATGTACCCGAAACCGGTCCCAGGATGCTTGTTTCCAGTCCAGGGAAGACATGGCTTGGCAGTTTGGGCTGGACTGTTCCCATGAGGCACAGGGTCAGACTGATTTGCATATGGCCATGTCCAAACTGGGGTGGTGGAGTGAGCTAAAGAATGATGATGGATTAAACCCAGATCAGTTGACTCGGGTGAGTGTTTGATTTGCTCAAACGCTCCGTCCTTCCTCCCCTTTGGTATCACTTTGTTCGCCCTAAGTTGGCAGGGTATGCCCAGACGTGGGTCCCTTGCTCACTTTCCCCCTGATTAAAGATAGCCTGGCTGACGAGGGGTATGAACCCGAAACCGGTCCCAGGATGCTTGTTTCCGGTCCAGGGAAGACATGGCATGGCAGTTCGGGCTGGACTGTTCCCATGAGGCACAGGGTCAGACTGATTTGCATATGGCCATGTCTGAACTGTGGGGGTGGAGTGAGCTAAAGAATGATGATGGATTAAACCCAGATCAAGTTAACTGGGGCTGAGTGTTTGATTTGCTCAATTGCTCCATCCATCATCCCCTTTAGTATCGCTTTATTCGCCCTAAGTTGGCAGGGTATGCCCAGATGTGGGTCCCTTGCTAACTTTGCCACTGGATTCAAGATAGCCTGGCTGATGAGGGTTATGAACCCACAACCGGTCCCAGGATTCTTGTTTCCGGTCCAAGGAAGACATGGCTTGGCAGTTCGGTCTGGACTGTTCCCATGAGTCACAGGGTCAGACCGATTTGAATATGGCCATGTCTGAACTGGGGTGGTGGAGTGAGCTAAAGAATGATGATGGATTAAACCCAGATCAGTTGACTCGGGTGAGTGTTTGATTTGCTCAAACGCTCCGTCCTTCATCCCCTTTGGTATCGCTTTGTTCGCCCTAAGTTGGCAGGGTATGCCCAGACGTGGGTCCCTTGCTCACTTTGCCACTGGATTCAAGATAGCCTGGCTGATGAGGGTTATGAACCCGAAACCGGTCCCAGGATGCTTGTTTCCGGTCCAGGGAAGACATGGCTTGGCAGTTCCGGCTGGACTGTTCCCATGCGTCACAGGGTCAGACTGATTTGTATATGGCCATGTCTGAACTGGGGTGGTGGAGTGAGCTAAAGAATGATGATGGATTAAACCCAGATCAGTTGACTGGGGGTGAGTGTTTGATTTGCTGAAACGCTCCGTCCATCATCCCCTTTGGTATCGCTTTGTTCGCCCTAAGTTGGCAGGGTATGCCCAGACGTGGGTCCCTTGCTCACTTTGCCACTGGATTCAATATAGCCTGGCTGATGAGGGTTATGAACCCGAAACCGGTCCCAGGATGCTTGTTTCCGGTCCAGGGAAGACATGGCTTGGCAGTTCGGGCTGGACTGTTCCCATGAGGCACAGGGTCAGACTGATTTGCAAATGGCCATGTCTGAACTGGGGTAGTGGAGTGAGCTAAAGAATGATGATGGATTAAACCCAGATCAGTTGCCTGGGGGTGAGTGTTTGATTTGCACAAACGCTCCGTCTATTATCCCCTTTGGTATCGCTTTGTTCGCCCTAAGTTGGCAGGGTATGCCCAGACGTGGGTCCCTAGCTCACTTTGCCACTGGATTCAAGATAGCCTGGCTGATGAGGGTTATGAACACGAAACCGGTCCCAGGATGTTTGTTTCTGGTCCAGTGAAGACATGGCATGGCAGTTTGGGCTGGACTGTTCCCATGAGGCACAGGGTCAGACTGATTTGCATATGGCCATGTCTGAACTGGGGGGGTGGGGTGAGCTAAAGAATGATGATGGATTAAACCCAGATAAGTTGACTGGGGTGAGTGTTTGATTTGCTCAAACGCTCCATCCATCATCCCCTTTGGTATCGCTTTATTTGCCCTAAGTTGGCAGGGTATGCCCAGATGCGGGTCCCTTGCTAACTCTGCCACTGGATTCAAGATAGCCTGGCTAATGAGGGTTATGAACCCGAAACCGGTCCGAGGATGCTTGTTTCCGGTCCAGGGAAGACATGGCTTGGCAGTTCGGTCTGGACTGTTCCCATGAGTCACAGGGTCAGACTGATTTGCATATGGCCATGTCTGAACTGGGGTGATGGAGTGAGCTAAAGAATGATGATGGATTAAACCCAGATCAGTTGACTCGGGTGAGTGTTTGATTTGCTCAAACGCTCCGTCCTTCATCCCCTTTGGAATCGCTTTGTTCGCCCTAGGTTGGCAGGGTATGGCCAGACGTGGGTCCCTTGCTCACTTTGCCTCTGGATTAAAGATAGCCTGGCTGATGAGGGTTATGAACCCGAAACTGGTCCCAGGATGCTTGTTTCCGGTCCAGAGAAGACATGGCATGGCAGTTCGGGCTGGACTGTTCCCATGAGGCACAGGGTCAGACTGATTTGCATATGGCCATGTCTGAACTGGGGGGGTGGAGTGAGCTAAAGAATGATGATGGATTAAACCCAGATCAGTTAACTGGGGGTGAGTGTTTGATTTGCTCAAACGCTCCATCCATCATCCCCTTTGGTATCGCTCTATTCGCCCTAAGTTGGCAGGGTATGCCCAGATGTGGGTCCCTGGCTAACTTTGCCACTGGATTCAAGATAGCCTGGCTGATGAGGGTTATGAACCCGCAACCAGTCCCAGGATGCTTGTTTCCGGTTCAGGGAAGACATGGCTTGGCAGTTTGGTCTGGACTGTTCCCATGAGTCACAGGGTCAGACTGATTTGCATATGGCCATGTCTGAACTGGGGTGGTGGAGTGAGCTAAAGAATGATGATGGATTGAACCCAGATCAGTTGACTCGGGTGAGTGTTTGATTTGCTCAAACGCTCCGTCCTTCATCCCCTTTGGTATCGCTTTGTTCGCCCTAAGTTGGCAGGGTATGCCCAGACGTGGGTCCCTTGCTCACTTTGCCACTAGATTCAAGATAGACTGGCTGATGAGGGTTATGAACCTGAAACCGGTCCCAGGATGCTTGTTTCCGGTCCAGGGAAGACATGGCTTGGCAGTTCGGGCTGGACTGTTCCCATGAGGCACAGGGTCAGACTGATTTGCAAATGGCCATATCCGAACTGGGGTGGTGGAGTGAGCTAAAGAATGATGATGGATTAAACCCAGATCAGTTGACTGGGGGTGAGTGTTTGATTTGCTCAAACGCTCCCTCCATCATCCCCTTTGGTATCACTTTGTTCGCCCTTAGTTGGCAGGGTATACCCAGACGTGGGTTCCTTGCTCACTTTGCCACTGGATTCAAGATAGCCTGGCTGATGAGGGTTATGAACCCGAAACCGGTCCCAGGATGCTTGTTTCCGGTCCAGGGAAGACATGGCTTGGCAGTTCGGGCTGGACTGTTCCCATGAGGCACAGGGTCAGACTGATTTGCATATGGCCATGTCTGAACTGGGGTGGTGGAGTGAGCTAAAGAATGATGATGGATTAAACCCAGATCATTTGACTGGGGGTGAGTGTTTGATTTGCACAAACGCTCCGTCCATCATCCCCTTTGGTATCGCTTTGTTCGCCCTAAGTTGGCAGGGTATGCCCAGACGTGGGTCCCTTGCTCACTTTGCCACTGGATTCAAGATAGCCTGGCTGATGAGGGTTATGAACCCGAAACTGGTCCCAGTATGCTTGTTTCTGGTCCAGTGAAGACATGGCATGGCAGTTCGGGCTGGACTGTTCCCATGAGGCACAGGGTCAGACTGATTTGCATATGGCCATGTCTGAACTGGGGTGGTGGAGTGAGCTAAAGAATGATGATGAATTAAACCAAGATCAGTTGACTGGGGGTGAGTGTTTGATTTGCTCAAACGCTCCATCCATCATCCGCTTTGGTATCGCTTTATTCGCCCTAAGTTGGCAGGGTATGCCCAGATGTGGGTCCCTAGCTAACTTTGCCACTGGATTCAAGATAGCCTGGCTGATGAGGTTTATGAACCCGAAACTGGTCCCAGGATGCTTGTTTCCGGTCCAGGGAAGACATGGCTTGGCAGTTCGGTCTGGACTGTTCCCATGAGTCACAGGGTCAGACTGATTTGCATATGGCCATGTCTGAACTGGGGTGGTGGAGTGAGCTAAAGAATGATGATGGATTAAACCCAGATCAGTTGACTCGGGTGAGTGTTTGATTTGCTCAAACGCTCCGTCCTTCATACCCTTTGGTATCGCTTTGTTCGCCCTAAGTTGGCAGGGTATGCCCAGACGTGGGTCCCTAGCTCACTTTGCCACTGGATTCAAGATAGCCTGGCTGATGAGGGTTATGAACCCGAAACCGGTCCCAGGATGCTTGTTTCTGGTCCAGTGAAGACATGGCTTGGCAGTTCAGGCTGGACTGTTCCCATGAGTCACAGGGTCAGACTGATTTGCATATGGCCATGTCTGAACTGGGGTGGTGGAGTGAGCTAAAGAATGATCATGGATTAAACCCAGATCAGTTGACTCGGGTGAGTGTTTGATTTGCTCACACGCTCCGTCCATCATCCCCTTTGGTATCACTTTGTTCGCACTAAGTTGGCAGGGTATGCCCATACGTGGGTCCCTTGCTCACTTTGCCACTGGATTCAAGATAGCCTGGCTGATGAGGGTTATGAACCCGAAACCGGTCCGAGGATGCTTGTTTCCGGTCCAGGGAAGACATGGCTTGGCAGTTCGGTCTGGACTGTTCCCATGAGTCACAGGGTCAGACTGATTTGCATATGGCCATGTCTGAACTGGGGTGATGGAGTGAGCTAAAGAATGATGATGGATTAAACCCAGATCAGTTGACTCGGGTGAGTGTTTGATTTGCTCAAACGCTCCGTCCTTCATCCCCTTTGGAATCGCTTTGTTCGCCCTAGGTTGGCAGGGTATGCCCAGACGTGGGTCCCTTGCTCACTTTGCCTCTGGATTAAAGATAGCCTGGCTGATGAGGGTTATGAACCCGAAACTGGTCCCAGGATGCTTGTTTCCGGTCCAGGGAAGACATGGCATGGCAGTTCGGGCTGGACTTTTCCCATGAGGCACAGGGTCAGACTGATTTGCAAATGGCCATGTCTGAACTGGGGGGGTGGAGTGAGCTAAAGAATGATGATGGATTAAACCCAGATCAGTTAACTGGGGGTGAGTGTTTGATTTGCTCAAACGCTCCATCCATCATCCCCTTTGGTATCGCTTTATTCGCCCTAAGTTGGCAGGGTATGCCCAGATGTGGGTCCCTGGCTAACTTTGCCACTGGATTCAAGATAGCCTGGCTGATGAGGGTTATGAACCCGCAACCAGTCCCAGGATGCTTGTTTCTGGTTCAGGGAAGACATGGCTTGGCAGTTTGGTCTGGACTGTTCCCATGAGTCACAGGGTCAGACTGATTTGCATATGGCCATGTCTGAACTGGGGTGGTGGAGTAAGCTAAAGAATGATGATGGATTAAACCCAGATCAGTTGACTCGGGTGAGTGTTTGATTTGCTCAAACGCTCCGTCCTTCATCCCCTTTGGTATCGCTTTGTTCGCCCTAAGTTGGCAGGGTATGCCCAGACGTGGGTCCCTTGCTCACTTTGCCACTAGATTCAAGATAGACTGGCTGATGAGGGTTATGAACTCGAAACCGGTCCCAGGATGCTTGTTTCCGGTCCAGGGAAGACATGGCTTGGCAGTTCGGGCTGGACTGTTCCCATGAGGCACAGGGTCAGACTGATTTGCAAATGGCCATATCCGAACTGGGGTGGTGGAGTGAGCTAAAGAATGATGATGGATTAAACCCAGATCAGTTGACTGGGGGTGAGTGTTTGATTTGCTCAAACGTTCCGTCCATCATCCCCTTTGGTATCACTTTGTTCGCCCTTAGTTGGCAGGGTATACCCAGACGTGGGTTCCTTGCTCACTTTGCCACTGGATTCAAGATAGCCTGGCTGATGAGGGTTATGAACCCGAAACTGGTCCCAGTATGCTTGTTTCTGGTCCAGTGAAGACATGGCATGGCAGTTCGGGCTGGACTGTTCCCATGAGGCACAGGGTCAGACTGATTTGCATATGGCCATGTCTGAACTGGGGTGGTGGAGTGAGCTAAAGAATGATGATGGATTAAACCCAGATCATTTGACTGGGGGTGAGTGTTTGATTTGCACAAACGCTCCGTCCATCATCCCCTTTGGTATCGCTTTGTTCGCCCTAAGTTGGCAGGGTATGCCCAGACGTGGGTCCCTTGCTCACTTTGCCACTGGATTCAAGATAGCCTGGCTGATGAGGGTTATGAACCCGAAACTGGTCCCAGTATGCTTGTTTCTGGTCCAGTGAAGACATGGCATGGCAGTTCGGGCTGGACTGTTCCCATGAGGCACAGGGTCAGACTGATTTGCATATGGCCATGTCTGAACTGGGGTGGTGGAGTGAGCTAAAGAATGATGATGAATTAAAACAAGATCAGTTGACTGGGGGTGAGTGTTTGATTTGCTCAAACGCTCCATCCATCATCCCCTTTGGTATCGCTTTATTCGCCCTAAGTTGGCAGGGTATGCCCAGATGTGGGTCCCTAGCTAACTTTGCCACTGGATTCAAGATAGCCTGGCTGATGAGGTTTATGAACCCGAAACTGGTCCCAGGATGCTGGTTTCCGGTCCAGGGAAGACATGGCTTGGCAGTTCGGTCTGGACTGTTCCCATGAGTCACAGGGTCAGACTGATTTGCATATGGCCATGTCTGAACTGGGGTGGTGGAGTGAGCTAAAGAATGATGATGGATTAAACCCAGATCAGTTGACTCGGGTGAGTGTTTGATTTGCTCAAACGCTCCGTCCTTCATACCCTTTGGTATCGCTTTGTTCGCCCTAAGTTGGCAGGGTATGCCCAGACGTGGGTCCCTTGCTCACTTTGCCACTGGATTCAAGATAGCCTGGCTGATGAGGGTTATGAACCCGAAACTGGTCCCAGGATGCTTGTTTCCGGTCCAGGGAAGACATGGCTTGGCAGTTCGGGCTGGACTGTTCCCATGAGGCACAGGGTCAGACTGATTTTTGCATATGGCCATGTCTGAACTGGGGTGGTGGAGTGAGCTAAAGAATGATGATGGATTAAACCCAGATCAGTTGACTGGGGTGAGTGTTTGATTTGCTCAAACGCTCCATCCATCATCCCCTTTGGTATTGCTTTATTCGCCCTAAGTTGGCAGTGTATGCCCAGATGTGGGTCCTTTGCTAACTTTGCCACTGGATTCAAGATAGCCTGGCTGATGAGGTTTATGAACCCGAAACCGGTCCCAGGATGCTTGTTTCCGGTCCAGGGAAGACATGGCTTGGCAGTTCGGTCTGGTCTGTTCCCATGAGTCACAGGGTCAGACTGATTTGCATATGGCCATGTCTGAACTGGGGTGGTGGAGTGAGCTAAAGAATGATGATGGATTAAACCCAGATCAGTTGACTCGGTGAGTGATTGATTTTCTCAAACACTCCGTCCTTCATCCCCTTTGGTATCGCTTTGTTCGCCCTAAGTTGGCAGGGTATGCCCAGACGTGGGTCCCTTGCTCACTTTGCCACTGGATTCAAGATAGCCTGGCTGATGAGAGTTATGAACCCGAAACTGGTCCCAGGATGCTTGTTTCCGGTCCAGGGAAGACATGGCTTGGCAGTTCGGGCTGGACTGTTCCCATGAGGCACAGGGTCAGACTGATTTGCAAATGGCCATTTCTGAACTGGGGTGGTTTGAGTGAGCTAAAGAATGATGACGAATTAAACCCAGATCAGTTGCCTGGGGGTGAGTGTTTGATTTGCTCAAACGCTCTGTCCATTATCCCCTTTGGTATCGCTTTATTCGCCCTAAGTTGGCAGTGTATGCCCAGATGTGGGTCCCTTGCTAACTTTGCCATTAGATTCAAGATAGCCTGGCTGATGAGGTTTATGAACCCGAAACCGGTCCCAGGATGCTTGTTTCCGGTCCAGGGAAGACATGGCTTGGCAGTTCGGTCTGGACTGTTCCCATGAGTCACAGGGTCAGACTGATTTGCATATGGCCATGTCTGAACTGGGGTGGTGGAGGGAGCTAAAGAATGATGATGGATTAAACCCAGATCAGTTGACGCGGGCGAGTGTTTGATTTGCTCAAACACTCCGTCCATCATCCCCTTTGGTATCGCTTTGTTCGCCCTAAGTTGGCAGGGTATGCCCAGAGGTGTGTCCCTTGCTCACTTTGCCACTGGATTCAAGATAGCCTGGCTGATGAGGGTTATGAACCCACAACCGGTCCCAGGATTCTTGTTTCCGGTCCAAGGAAGACATGGCTTGGCAGTTCGGTCTGGACTGTTCCCATGAGGCACAGGGTCAGACCGATTTGCATATGGCCATGTCTGAACTGGGGTGGTGGAGTGAGCTAAAGAATGATGATGGATTAAACCCAGATAAGTTGACTGAGGGTGAGTGTTTGATTTGCTCAAACGCTCCATCCATCATCCCCTTTGATATCGCTTTATTCGACCTAAGTTGGCAGGGTATGCCCAGATGTGGGTCCCTTGCTAACTTTGCCACTGGATTCAAGATAGCCTGGCTGATGAGGGTTATGAACCCGAAACCGGTCCCAGGATGCTTGTTTCCGGTCCAGGAAAGATATGGCTTGGCAGTTCGGTCTGGACTGTTCCCATGAGTCACAGGGTCAGACTGATTTACATATGGCCATGTCTGAACTGGGGGGGTGGAGTGAGCTAAAGAATGATGATGGATTAAACCCAGATAAGTTGACTGGGGGTGAGTGTTTGATTTGCTCAAACGCTCCATCCATCATCCCCTTTGATATCGCTTTATTCGACCTAAGTTGGCAGGGTATGCCCAGATGTGGGTCCCTTGCTAACTTTGCCACTGGATTCAAGATAGCCTGGCTGATGAGGGTTATGAACCCACAACCGGTCCCAGGATTCTTGTTTCCGGTCCAAGGAAGACATGGCTTGGCAGTTCGGTCTGGACTGTTCCCATGAGGCACAGGGTCAGACCGATTTGCATATGGCCATGTCTGAACTGGGGTGGTGGAGTGAGCTAAAGAATGATGATGGATTAAACCCAGATCAGTTGACTCGGGTGAGTGTTTGATTTGCTCAAACGCTCCGTCCTTCATCCCCTTTGGTATCGCTTTGTTCGCCCTAAGTTGGCAGGGTATGCCCAGACGTGGGTCCCTTGCTCACTTTGCCACTGGATTCAAGATAGCCTGGCTGATGAGGGTTATGAACCCGAAACCGGTCCCAGGATGCTTGTTTCCGGTCCAGGGAAGACATGGCTTGGCAGTTCCAGCTGGACTGTTCCCATGCGGCACAGGGTCAGACTGATTTGTATATGGCCATGTCTGAACTGGGGTGGTGGAGTGAGCTAAAGAATGATGATGGATTAAACCCAGATCAGTTGACTGGGGGTGAGTGTTTGATTTGCTGAAACGCTCCGTCCATCATCCCCTTTGGTATCGCTTTGTTCGCCCTAAGTTGGCAGGGTATGCCCAGACGTGGGTCCCTTGCTCACTTTGCCACTGGATTCAATATAGCCTGGCTGAAGAGGGTTATGAACCCGAAACCGGTCCCAGGATGCTTGTTTCCGGTCCAGGGAAGACATGGCTTGGCAGTTCGGGCTGGACTGTTCCCATGAGGCACAGGGTCAGACTGATTTGCAAATGGCCATGTCTGAACTGGGGGGGTGGAGTGAGCTAAAGAATGATGATGGATTAAACCCAGATCAGTTGCCTGGGGGTGAGTGTTTGATTTGCTCAAACGCTCCGTCTATTATCCCCTTTGGTATCGCTTTGTTCGCCCTAAGTTGGCAGGGTATGCCCAGACGTGGGTCCCTAGCTCACTTTGCCACTGGATTCAAGATAGCCTGGCTGATGAGGGTTATGAACCCGAAACCGGTCCCAGGATGTTTGTTTCTGTTCCAGTGAAGACATGGCATGGCAGTTTGGGCTGGACTGTTCCCATGAGGCACAGGGTCAGACTGATTTGCATATGGCCATGTCTGAACTGGGGGGGTGGGGTGAGCTAAAGAATGATGATGGATTAAACCCAGATAAGTTGACTGGGGGTGAGTGTTTGATTTGCTCAAACGCTCCATCCATCATCCCCTTTGGTATCGCTTTATTTGCCCTAAGTTGGCAGGGTATGCCCAGATGCGGGTCCCTTGCTAACTCTGCCACTGGATTCAAGATAGCCTGGCTGATGAGGGTTATGAACCCGAAACCGGTCCGAGGATGCTTGTTTCCGGTCCAGGGAAGACATGGCTTGGCAGTTCGGTCTGGACTGTTCCCATGAGTCACAGGGTCAGACTGATTTGCATATGGCCATGTCTGAACTGGGGTGATGGAGTGAGCTAAAGAATGATGATGGATTAAACCCAGATCAGTTGACTCGGGTGAGTGTTTGATTTGCTCAAACGCTCCGTCCTTCATCCCCTTTGGAATCGCTTTGTTCGCCCTAGGTTGGCAGGGTATGCCCAGACGTGGGTCCCTTGCTCACTTTGCCTCTGGATTAAAGATAGCCTGGCTGATGAGGGTTATGAACCCGCAACCAGTCCCAGGATGCTTGTTTCCGGTTCAGGGAAGACATGGCTTGGCAGTTTGGTCTGGACTGTTCCCATGAGTCACAGGGTCAGACTGATTTGCATATGGCCATGTCTGAACTGGGGTGGTGGAGTGAGCTAAAGAATGATGATGGATTAAACCCAGATCAGTTGACTCGGGTGAGTGTTTGATTTGCTCAAACGCTCCGTCCTTCATCCCCTTTGGTATCGCTTTGTTCGCCCTAAGTTGGCAGGGTATGCCCAGACGTGGGTCCCTTGCTCACTTTGCCACTAGATTCAAGATAGACTGGCTGATGAGGGTTATGAACCCGAAACCGGTCCCAGGATGCTTGTTTCCGGTCCAGGGAAGACATGGCTTGGCAGTTCGGGCTGGACTGTTCCCATGAGGCACAGGGTCGGACTGATTTGCATATGGCCATATCGGAACTGGGGTGGTGGAGTGAGCTAAAGAATGATGATGGATTAAACCCAGATCAGTTGACTGGGGGTGAGTGTTTGATTTGCTCAAACGCTCCGTCCATCATCCCCTTTGGTATCACTTTGTTCGCCCTTAGTTGGCAGGGTATACCCAGACGTGGGTTCCTTGCTCACTTTGCCACTGGATTCAAGATAGCCTGGCTTATGAGGGTTATGAACCCGAAACCGGTCTCAGGATGCTTGTTTCCGGTCCAGGGAAGACATGGCTTGGCAGTTCGGGCTGGACTGTTCCCATGAGGCACAGGGTCAGACTGATTTGCATATGGCCATGTCTGAACTGGGGTGGTGGAGTGAGCTAAAGAATGATGATGGATTAAACCCAGATCATTTGACTGGGGGTGAGTGTTTGATTTGCACAAACGCTCCGTCCATCATCCCCTTTGGTATCGCTTTGTTCGCCCTAAGTTGGCAGGGTATGCCCAGACGTGGGTCCCTTGCTCACTTTGCCACTGGATTCAAGATAGCCTGGCTGATGAGGGTTATGAACCCGAAACTGGTCCCAGTATGCTTGTTTCTGGTCCAGTGAAGACATGGCATTGCAGTTCGGGCTGGACTGTTCCCATGAGGCACAGGGTCAGACTGATTTGCATATGGCCATGTCTAAACTGGGGTGGTGGAGTGAGCTAAAGAATGATGATGAATTAAACCAAGATCAGTTGACTGGGGGTGAGTGTTTGATTTGCTCAAACGCTCCATCCATCATCCCCTTTGGTATCGCTTTATTCGCCCTAAGTTGGCAGGATATGCCCAGATGTGGGTCCCTAGCTAACTTTGCCACTGGATTCAAGATAGCCTGGCTGATGAGGTTTATGAACCCGAAACCGGTCCCAGGATGCTTGTTTCAGGTCCAGGGAAGACATGGCTTGGCAGTTCGGTCTGGACTGTTCCCATGAGTCACAGGGTCAGACTGATTTGCATATGGCCATGTCTGAACTGGGGTGGTGGAGTGAGCTAAAGAATGATGATGGATTAAACCCAGATCAGTTGACTCGGGTGAGTGTTTGATTTGCTCAAACGCTCCGTCCTTCATACCCTTTGGTATCGCTTTGTTCGCCCTAAGTTGGCAGGGTATGCCCAGACGTGGGTCCCTAGCTCACTTTGCCACTGGATTCAAGATAGCCTGGCTGATGAGGGTTATGAACCCGAAACCGGTCCCAGGATGCTTGTTTCTGGTCCAGTGAAGACATGGCTTGGCAGTTCAGGCTGGACTGTTCCCATGAGTCACAGGGTCAGACTGATTTGCATATGGCCATGTCTGAACTGGGGTGGTGGAGTGAGCTAAAGAATGATGATGGATTAAACCCAGATCAGTTGACTCGGGTGAGTGTTTGATTTGCTCACACGCTCCGTCCATCATCCCCTTTGGTATCACTTTGTTCGCACTAAGTTGGCAGGGTATGCCCATACGTGGGTCCCTTCCTCACTTTGCCACTGGATTCAAGATAGTCTGGCTGATGAGGGTTATGAACCCGAAACCGGTCCCAGGATGCTTGTTTACGGTGAAGGGAAAACATGGCTTGGTAGTTCGGGCTGGACTGTTCCCATGAGGCACAGGGTCAGACTGATTTGCATAAGGCCATGTCTGAACTGGGGTGGTGGAGTGAGCTAAAGAATGATGATGGATTAAACCCAAATCAGTTGACTGGGGGTGAGTGTTTGATTTGCTCAAACGCTCCGTCCATCATCCCCTTTGGTATCGCTTTGTTCGCCCTAATTTGGCAGGGAATGCCCAGACGTGGGTCGCTTGCTCACTTTGCCACTGGATTAAACATAGCCTGGCTGATGAGGGTTATGAACCCGAAACCGGTCCCAGGATGCTTGTTTCCGGTCCAGGGAAGACATGGCTTGGCAGTTCGGGCTGGACTGTTCCCGTGAGGCACATGGTCAGACTGATTTGCATATGGCCATGTCTGAACTGGGGTGGTGGAGTGAGCTAAAGAATGATGATGGATTAAACCCAGATCATTTGACTGGGGGTGAGTGTTTGATTTGCACAAACGCTCAGTCCATCATCCCCTTTGGTATCGCTTTTTCGCCCTAAGTTGGCAGGGTATGCCCAGACGTGGGTCCCTTGCTCACTTTGCCACTGGATTCAAGATAGCCTGGCTGATGAGGGTTATGAACCCGAAACTGGTCCCAGTATGATTGTTTCTGGTCCAGTGAAGACGTGGCATGGCAGTTCGGGCTGGACTGTTCCCATGAGGCTCAGGGTCAGACAGCTTTGCATATGGCCATGTCTGAACTTGGGTGGTGGAGTGAGCTAAAGAATGATGATGGATTAAACCCAGATCAGTTGACTGGGGGTGAGTGTTTGATTTGCTCAAACGCTCCATCCATCATCCCCTTTGGTATCGCTTTATTCGCCCTAAGTTGGCAGGGTATGCCCAGATGTGGGTCCCTTGCTAACTTTGCCACTGGATTCAAGATAGCCTGGCTGATGAGGTTTATGAACCCGAAACCGGTCCCATGATGATTGTTTCCAGTCCAGGGAAGACATGGCGTGGCAGTTCGGTCTGGACTGTTCCCATGAGTCACAGGGTCAGACTGATTTGCATATGGCCATGTCTGAACTGGGGTGGTGGAGTGAGCTAAAGAATGATGATGGATTAAACCCAGATCAGTTGCCTGGGGTGAGTGTTTGATTTGCTCAAACGCTCCGTCCATTATCCCCTTTGGTATCGCTTTGTTCACCTTAAGTTGGCAGGGTATGCCAGACGTGGGTCCCTAGCTCACTTTGCCACTGGATTCAAGATAGTGTAGCTGATGAGGGTTATGAACCCGAAACCAGTCCCAGGATGCTTGTTTCCGGTCCAGGGAAGACATGGCTTGGCAGTTCGGGCTGGACTGTTCCCATGAGGCACAGGGTCAGACTGATTTGCATATGGCCATGTCCGAACTGGGGTGGTGGAGTGAGCTAAAGAATGATGATGGATTCAACCCAGATCAGTTGACTGGGGGTGAGTGTTTGATTTGCTCAAACCCTCCGTCCATCATCCCCTTTGGTATCACTTTGTTCGCACTAGGTTGGCAGGGTATGCCCATACGTGGGTCCCTTGCTCACTTTGCCACTGGATTCAGGATAGCCTGGCTGATGAGGGTTATGAACCCAAAAACGATCCCAGGATGCTTGTTTCCGGTCCAGGGAAAACATGGCTTGGCAGTTAGGGCTGGACTGTTCCCATGAGGCATATGGTCAGACTGATTTGCATATGGCCATGTCTGAACTGGGGGGGTGGGGTGAGCTAAAGAATGATGATGGATTAAACCCAGATAAGTTGACTGGGGGTGAGTGTTTGATTTGCTCAAACGCTCCATCCATCATCCCCTTTGGTATCGCTTTATTTGCCCTAAGTTGGCAGGGTATGCCCAGATGCGGGTCCCTTGCTAACTCTGACACTGGATTCAAGATAGCCTGGCTGATGAGGGTTATGAACCCGAAACCGGTCCGAGGATGCTTGTTTCCGGTCCAGGGAAGACATGGCTTGGCAGTTCGGTCTGGACTGTTCCTATGAGTCACAGGGTCAGACTGATTTGCATATGGCCATGTCTGAACTGGGGTGATGGAGTGAGCTAAAGAATGATGATGGATTAAACCCAGATCAGTTGACTCTGGTGAGTGTTTGATTTGCTCAAACGCTCCGTCCTTCATCCCCTTGGGAATCGCTTTGTTCGCCCTAGGTTGGCAGGGTATGCCCAGACGTGGGTCCCTTGCTCACTTTGCCTCTGGATTAAAGATAGCCTGGCTGATGAGGGTCATGAACCCGAAACTGGTCCCAGGATGCTTGTTTCCGGTCCAGGGAAGACATGGCATGGCAGTTCGGGCTGGACTGTTCCCATGAGGCACAGGGTCAGACTGATTTGCATATGGCCATGTCTGAACTGGGGGGGTGGAGTGAGCTAAAGAATGATGATGGATTAAACCCAGATCAGTTAACTGGGGGTGAGTGTTTGATTTGCTCAAACGCTCCATCCATCATCCCCTTTGGTATCGCTTTATTCGCCCTAAGTTGGCAGGGTATGCCCAGATGTGGGTCCCTTGCTAACTTTGCCACTGGATTCAAGATAGCCTGGCTGATGAGGGTTATGAACCCGCAACCAGTCCCAGGATGCTTGTTTCCGGTTCAGGGAAGACATGGCTTGGCAGTTTGGTCTGGACTGTTCCCATGAGTCACAGGGTCAGACTGATTTGCATATGGCCATGTCTGAACTGGGGTGGTGGAGTGAGCTTAAGAATGATGATGGATTAAACCCAGATCAGTTGACTCGGGTGAGTGTTTGATTTGCTCAAACGCTCCGTCCTTCATCCCCTTTGGTATCGCTTTGTTCGCCCTAAGTTGGCAGGGTATGGCCAGACGTGGGTCCCTTGCTCACTTTGCCACTAGATTCAAGATAGACTGGCTGATGAGGGTTATGAACCCGAAACCGGTCCCAGGATGCTTGTTTCCGGTCCAGGGAAGACATGGCTTGGCAGTTCGGGCTGGACTGTTCCCATGAGGCACAGGGTCAGACTGATTTGCATATGGCCATATCCGAACTGGGGTGGTGGAGTGAGCTAAAGAATGATGATGGATTAAACCCAGATCAGTTGACTGGGGGTGAGTGTTTGATTTGCTCAAACGCTCCGTCCATCATCCCCTTTGGTATCACTTTGTTCGCCCTTAGTTGGCAGGGTATACCCAGACGTGGGTTCCTTGCTCACTTTGCCACTGGATTCAAGATAGCCTGGCTGATGAGGGTTATGAACCCGAAACCGGTCCCAGGATGCTTGTTTCCGGTCCAGGGAAGACATGGCTTGGCAGTTCGGGCTGGACTGTTCCCATGAGGCACAGGGTCAGACTGATTTGCATATGGCCATGTCTGAACTTGGGTGGTGGAGTGAGCTAAAGAATGATGATGGATTAAACCCAGATCATTTGACTGGGGGTGAGTGTTTGATTTGCACAAACGCTCCGTCCATCATCCCCTTTGGTATCGCTTTGTTCGCCCTAAGTTGGCAGGGTATGCCCAGACGTGGGTCCCTTGCTCACTTTGCCACTGGATTCAAGATAGCCTGGCTGATGAGGGTTATGAACCCGAAACTGGTCCCAGTATGCTTGTTTCTGGTCCAGTGAAGACATGGCATTGCAGTTCGGGCTGGACTGTTCCCATGAGGCACAGGGTCAGACTGATTTGCATATGGCAATATCTGAACTGGGGTGGTGGACTGAGCTAAAGAATGATGATGAATTAAACCAAGATCAGTTGACTGGGGGTGAGTGTTTGATTTGCTCAAACGCTCCATCCATCATCCCCTTTGGTATCGCTTTATTCGCCCTAAGTTGGCAGGGTATGCCCAGATGTGGGTCCCTAGCTAACTTTGCCACTGGATTCAAGATAGCCTGGCTGATGAGGTTTATGAACCCGAAACCGGTCCCAGGATGCTTGTTTCCGGTCCAGGGAAGACATGGCTTGGCAGTTCGGTCTGGACTGTTCCCATGAGTCACAGGGTCAGACTGATTTGCATATGGCCATGTCTGAACTGGGGTGGTGGAGTGAGCTAAAGAATGATGATGGATTAAACCCAGATCAGTTGACTCGGGTGAGTGTTTGATTTGCGTAAACGCTCCATCCTTCATACCCTTTGGTATCGCTTTGTTCGCCCTAAGTTGGCAGGGTATGCCCAGACGTGGGTCCCTAGCTCACTTTGCCACTGGATTCAAGATAGCCTGGCTGATGAGGGTTATGAACCCGAAACCGGTCCCAGGATGCTTGTTTCTGGTCCAGTGAAGACATGGCTTGGCAGTTCAGGCTGGACTGTTCCCATGAGTCACAGGGTCAGACTGATTTGCATATGGCCATGTCTGAACTGGGGTGGTGGAGTGAGCTAAAGAATGATGATGGATTAAACCCAGATCAGTTGACTCGGGTGAGTGTTTGATTTGCTCACACGCTCCGTCCATCATCCCCTTTGGTATCACTTGGTTCGCACTAAGTTGGCAGGGTATGCCCATACGTGGGTCCCTTGCTCACTTTGCCACTGGATTCAAGATAGTCTGGCTGATGAGGGTTATGAACCCGAAACCGGTCCCAGGATGCTTGTTTATGGTGAAGGGAAAACATGGCTTGGCAGTTCGGGCTGGACTGTTCCCATGAGGCACATGGTCAGACTGATTTGCATATGGCCATGTCCGAACTGGGGTGGTGGAGTGAGCTAAAGAATGATGATGGATTAAACCCAGATCATTTGACTGGGGGTGAGTGTTTGATTTGCACAAACGCTCAGTCCATCATCCCCTTTGGTATCGCTTTTTCGCCCTAAGTTGGCAGGGTATGCCCAGACGTGGGTCCCTTGCTCACTTTGCCACTGGATTCAAGATAGCCTGGCTGATGAGGGTTATGAACCCGAAACTGGTCCCAGTATGATTGTTTCTGGTCAGTGAAGACGTGGCATGGCAGTTCGGGCTGGACTGTTCCCATGAGGCTCAGGGTCAGACAGCTTTGCATATGGCCATGTCTGAACTGGGGTGGTGGAGTGAGCTAAAGAATGATGATGGATTAAACCCAGATCAGTTGACTGGGGGTGAGTGTTTGATTTGCTCAAACGCTCCATCCATCATCCCCTTTGGTATCGCTTTATTCGCCCTAAGTTGGCAGGGTATGCCCAGATGTGGGTCCCTTGCTAACTTTGCCACTGGATTCAAGATAGCCTGGCTGATGAGGTTTATGAACCCGAAACCGGTCCCAGGATGATTGTTTCTAGTCCAGGGAAGACATGGCTTGGCAGTTCGGTATGGACTGTTCCCATGCGTCACAGGGTCAGACTGATTTGCATATGGCCATGTCTGAACTGGGGTGGTGGAGTGAGCTAAAGAATGATGATGGATTAAACCCAGATCAGTTGCCTGGGGTGAGTGTTTGATTTGCTCAAACGCTCCGTCCATTATCCCCTTTGGTATCGCTTTGTTCACCTTAAGTTGGCAGGGTATGCCAGACGTGGGTCCCTAGCTCACTTTGCCACTGGATTCAAGATAGTGTAGCTGATGAGGGTTATGAACCCGAAACCAGTCCCAGGATGCTTGTTTCCGGTCCAGGGAAGACATGGCTTGGCAGTTCGGGCTGGACTGTTCCCATGAGGCACAGGGTCAGACTGATTTGCATATGGCCATGTCCGAACTGGGGTGGTGGAGTGAGCTAAAGAATGATGATGGATTAAACCCAGATCAGTTGACTGGGGGTGAGTGTTTGATTTGCTCAAACCCTCCGTCTATCATCCCCTTTGGTATCACTTTGTTCGCACTAAGTTGGCAGGGTATGCCCATACGTGGGTCCCTTGCTCACTTTGCCACTGGATTCAGGATAGCCTGGCTGATGAGGGTTATGAACCCAAAAACGATCCCAGGATGCTTGTTTCCGGTCCAGGGAAAACATGGCTTGGCAGTTAGGGCTGGACTGTTCCCATGAGGCACATGGTCAGACTGATTTGCATATGGCCATGTCCGAACTGGGGTGGTGGAGTGAGCTAAAGAATGATGATGGATTAAACCCAGATCATTTGACTGGGGGTGAGTGTTTGATTTGCACAAACGCTCAGTCCATCATCCCCTTTGGTATCGCTTTTTCGCCCTAAGTTGGCAGGGTATGCCCAGACGTGGGTCCCTTGCTCACTTTGCCACTGGATTCAAGATAGCCTGGCTGATGAGGGTTATGAACCCGAAACTGGTCCCAGTATGATTGTTTCTGGTCAGTGAAGACGTGGCATGGCAGTTCGGGCTGGACTGTTCCCATGAGGCTCAGGGTCAGACAGCTTTGCATATGGCCATGTCTGAACTGGGGTGGTGGAGTGAGCTAAAGAATGATGATGGATTAAACCCAGATCAGTTGACTGGGGGTGAGTGTTTGATTTGCTCAAACGCTCCATCCATCATCCCCTTTGGTATCGCTTTATTCGCCCTAAGTTGGCAGGGTATGCCCAGATGTGGGTCCCTTGCTAACTTTGCCACTGGATTCAAGATAGCCTGGCTGATGAGGTTTATGAACCCGAAACCGGTCCCAGGATGATTGTTTCCAGTCCAGGGAAGACATGGCTTGGCAGTTCGGTCTGGACTGTTCCCATGCGTCACAGGGTCAGACTGATTTGCATATGGCCATGTCTGAACTGGGGTGGTGGAGTGAGCTAAAGAATGATGATGGATTAAACCCAGATCAGTTGCCTGGGGTGAGTGTTTGATTTGCTCAAACGCTCCGTCCATTATCCCCTTTGGTATCGCTTTGTTCACCTTAAGTTGGCAGGGTATGCCAGACGTGGGTCCCTAGCTCACTTTGCCACTGGATTCAAGATAGTGTAGCTGATGAGGGTTATGAACCCGAAACCAGTCCCAGGATGCTTGTTTCCGGTCCAGGGAAGACATGGCTTGGCAGTTCGGGCTGGACTGTTCCCATGAGGCACAGGGTCAGACTGATTTGCATATGGCCATGTCCGAACTGGGGTGGTGGAGTGAGCTAAAGAATGATGATGGATTAAACCCAGATCAGTTGACTGGGGGTGTGTGTTTGATTTGCTCAAACCCTCCGTCCATCATCCCCTTTGGTATCACTTTGTTCGCACTAAGTTGGCAGGGTATGCCCATACGTGGGTCCCTTGCTCACTTTGCCACTGGATTCAGGATAGCCTGGCTGATGAGGGTTATGAAGCCAAAAACGATCCCAGGATGCTTGTTTCCGGTCCAGGGAAAACATGGCTTGGCAGTTAGGGCTGGACTGTTCCCATGAGGCATATGGTCAGACTGATTTGCATATGGCCATGTCTGAACTGGGGTGGTGGAGTGAGCTAAAGAATGATGATGGATTAAACCCAAATCAGTGACTGGGGGTGAGTGTTTGATTTGCTCAAACGCTCCGTCCATCATCCCCTTTGGTATCGCTTTGTTCGCCCTAAGTTGGCAGGGTATGCCCAGACATGGGTCGCTTGCTCACTTTGCCACTTGATTAAAGATAGCCTGGCTGATGAGGGTTATGAACCCGAAACCGGTCCCAGGATGCTTGTTTCCAGTCCAGGGAAGACATGGCTTGGCAGTTCGGGCTGGAAGGTTCCCATGAGGCACAGGGTCAGACTGATTTGCATATGGCCATGTCCGAACTGGGGTAGTGGAGTGAGCTAAAGAATGATGATGGATTAAACCCAGATCAGTTGACTGGGGGTGAGTGTTTGATTTGCTCAAACGCTCCGTCCATCGTCTCCTTTGGTATCACTTTGTTTGCCCTAAGTTGGCAGGGTATGCCCAGACGTGGGTCCCTTGCTCACTTTGCCACTGGATTCAAGATAGCCTGGCTGACTAGGGTTATGAACCCAAAACCGGTCCCAGGATGCTTGTTTCCGGTCCAGGGAAAAGATGGCTTGGCAGTTTGGGCTGGACTGTTCCCATGAGGCAGAGGGTCAGACTGATTTGCATATGGCCATGTCTGAACTGGGGTGGTGGAGTGAGCTAAAGAATGATGATGGATTAAACCCAGATCAGTTGACTGGGGGTGAGTGTTTGATTTGCTCAAACGCTCCATCCATCATCCCCTTTGGTATCGATTTATTCGCCCTAAGTTGGCAGGATATGCCCAGATGTGGGTCCCTTGCTAACTTTGCCACTGGATTCAAGATAGCCTGGCTGATGAGGTTTATGAACCCAAAACCAGTCCCAGGATGCTTGTTTCCGGTCCAGGGAAGACATGGCTTGGCAGTTCGGTCTGGACTGTTCCCATGAGTCACAGGGTCAGACTGATTTGCATATGGCCATGTCTGAACTGGGGTGGTGGAGTGAGCTAAAGAATGATGATGGATTAAACCCAGATCAGTTGACTCGGGTGAGTGTTTGATTTGCTCAAACGCTCCGTCCTTCATCCCCTTTGGTATCGCTTTGTTCGCCCTAAGTTGGCAGGGTATGCCCAGACCTGTGTCCCTTGCTCACTTTGCCACTGGATTCAAGATAGCCTGGCTGATGAGGGTTATGAACCCGAAACCGGTCCCAGGATGCTTGTTTCCGGCCCAGGGAAGACATGGTTTGGCAGTTCGGGCTGGACTGTTCCCATGAGGCACAGGGTCAGACTAATTTGCAAATGGCCATGTCTGAACTGGGGTGGTAGAGTGAGCTAAAGAATGATGATGGATTAAACCCAGATCAGTTGACTTGGGTGAGTGTTTGATTTGCTCAAACGCTCCGTCCTTCATCCCCTTTGGTATCGCTTTGTTCGCCCTAAGTTGGCAGGGTATGCCCAGACGTGGGTCCCTTGCGCACTTTGCCACTGGATTCAAGATATCCTGGCTGATGAGGGTTATGAACCCGAAACCGGTCCCAGGATGCTTGTTTACGGTCCAGGGAAGACATGGCTTGGCAGTTCAGGCTGGACTGTTCCCATGCGGCTCAGGGTCAGACTGATTTGTATATGGCCATGTCTGAACTGGGGTGGTGGAGTGAGCTAAAGAATGATGATGGATTAAACCCAGATCAGTTGACTGTGGGTGAGTGTTTGATTTGCTGAAACGCTCCGTCCATCATCCCCTTTGGTATCACTTTGTTCGCCCTAAGTTGGCAGGGTATGCCCAGACGTGGGTCCCTTGCTCACTTTGCCACTGGATTCAAGATAGCCTGGCTGATGAGGGTTATGAACCCAAAACCGTTCCCAGGATGCTTGTTTCCGGTCCAGGGAAGACATGGCATGGCAGTTCGGTCTGTACTGTTCCCATGAGTCACAGGGTCAGATTGATTTGCATATGGCCATGTCTGAACTGGGGTGGTGGAGTGAGCTAAAGAATGATGATGGATTAAACCCAGATCAGTTGACTCGGGTGAGTGTTTGATTTGCTCAAACGCTCCGTCCTTCATCCCCTTTGGTATCGCTTTGTTCGCCCTAAGTTGGCATGGTATGCCCAGACGTGGGTCCCTAGCTCACTTTGCCACTGGATTCAAGATAGCCTGGCTGATGAGGGTTATGAACCCGAAACCGGTCCCAGGATGCTTGTTTCTGGTCCAGTGAAGACATGGCATGGCAGTTCGGGCTGGACTGTTCCCATGAGGCACAGGGTCAGACTGATTTGCATATGGCCATGTCTGAACTGGGGGGGTGGAGTGAGCTAAAGAATGATGATAGATTACACCCAGATAAGTTGACTGGGGGTGAGTGTTTGATTTGCTCAAACGCTCCATCCATCATCCCCTTTGGTATCGCTTTATTCGCCCTAAGTTGGCAGGGTATGCCTAGATGTGGGTCCTTTGCTAACTTTGCCACTGGATTCAAGATAGCCTGGCTGATGAGGGTTATGAACCCGAAACCGGTCCCAGGATGCTTGTTTCCGGTCCTGGGAAGACATGGCTTGGCAGTTCGGTCTGGACTGTTCCCATGAGTCACAGGGTCAGAATGATTTGCATATGGCCATGTGTGAACTGGGGTGGTGGAGTGAGCTAAAGAATGATGATGGATTAAACCCAGATCAGTTGACTCGGGTGAGTGTTTGATTTGCTCAAACGCTCCGTCCTTCATCCCCTTTGGTATCGCTTTGTTCGCCCTAAGTTGGCAGGGTATGCCCAGACGTGGGTCCCTTGCTCACTTTGCCACTGGATTAAAGATAGCCTGGCTGATGAGGGTTATGAACCTGAAACCGGTCCCAGGATGCTTGTTTCCGGTCCAGGGAAGACATGGCTTGGCAGTTCCGGCTGGACTGTTCCCATGCGGCACAGGGTCAGACTGATTTGTATATGGCCATGTTTGAACTGGGGTGGTGGAGTGAGCTAAAGATTGATGATGGATTAAACCCAGATCAGTTGACTGGGGGTGAGTGTTTGATTTGCTCAAACGCTCCGTCCATCATCCCCTTTGGTATCGCTTTGTTCGCCCTAAGTTGGCAGGGTATGCCCAGACGTGGGTCCCTTGCTCACTTTGCCACTGGATTCAAGATAGCCTGGCTGATGAGGGTTATGAACCCGAAACTGGTCCCAGTATGCTTGTTTCTGGTCCAGTGAAGACATGGCATTGCAGTTCGAGCTGGACTGTTCCCATGAGGCACAGGGTCAGACTGATTTGCATATGGCCATGTCTGAACTGGGGTGGTGGAGTGAGCTAAAGAATGATGATGAATTAAACCAAGATCAGTTGACTGGGGGTGAGTGTTTGATTTGCTCAAACGCTCCATCCATCATCCCCTTTGGTATCGCTTTATTCGCCCTAAGTTGGCAGGATATGCCCAGATGTGGGTCCCTAGCTAACTTTGCCACTGGATTCAAGATAGCCTGGCTGATGAGGTTTATGAACCTGAAACCGGTCCCAGGATGCTTGTTTCCGGTCCAGGGAAGACATGGCTTGGCAGTTCGGTCTGGACTGTTCCCATGAGTCACAGGGTCAGACTGATTTGCTTATGGCCATGTCTAAACTGGGGTGGTGGAGTGAGCTAAAGAATGATGATGGATTAAACCCAGATCAGTTGACTCGGGTGAGTGTTTGATTTGCTCAAACGCTCCGTCCTTCATACCCTTTGGTATCGCTTTGTTCGCCCTAAGTTGGCAGGGTATACCCAGACGTGGGTCCCTTCCTCACTTTGCCACTGGATTCAAGATAGTCTGGCTGATGAGGGTTATGAACCCGAAACCGGTCCCAGGATACTTGTTTACGGTGAAGGGAAAACATGGCTTGGCAGTTAGGGCTGGACTGTTCCCATGAGGCATATGGTCAGACTGATTTGCATATGGCCATGTCTGAACTGGGGTGGTGGAGTGAGCTAAAGAATGATGATGGATTAAACCCAAATCAGTGACTGGGGGTGAGTGTTTGATTTGCTCAAACGCTCCGTCCATCATCCCCTTTGGTATCGCTTTGTTCGCCCTAAGTTGGCAGGGTATGCCCAGACATGGGTCGCTTGCTCACTTTGCCACTTGATTAAAGATAGCCTGGCTGATGAGGGTTATGAACCCGAAACCGGTCCCAGGATGCTTGTTTCCAGTCCAGGGAAGACATGGCTTGGCAGTTCGGGCTGGAAGGTTCCCATGAGGCACAGGGTCAGACTGATTTGCATATGGCCATGTCCGAACTGGGGTAGTGGAGTGAGCTAAAGAATGATGATGGATTAAACCCAGATCAGTTGACTGGGGGTGAGTGTTTGATTTGCTCAAACGCTCCGTCCATCGTCCCCTTTGGTATCACTTTGTTTGCCCTAAGTTGGCAGGGTATGCCCAGACGTGGGTCCCTTGCTCACTTTGCCACTGGATTCAAGATAGCCTGGCTGACTAGGGTTATGAACCCAAAACCGGTCCCAGGATGCTTGTTTCCGGTCCAGGGAAAAGATGGCTTGGCAGTTTGGGCTGGACTGTTCCCATGAGGCAGAGGGTCAGACTGATTTGCATATGGCCATGTCTGAACTGGGGTGGTGGAGTGAGCTAAAGAATGATGATGGATTAAACCCAGATCAATTGACTGGGGGTGAGTGTTTGATTTGCTCAAACGCTCCATCCATCATCCCCTTTGGTATCGATTTATTCGCCCTAAGTTGGCAGGATATGCCCAGATGTGGGTCCCTTGCTAACTTTGCCACTGGATTCAAGATAGCCTGGCTGATGAGGTTTATGAACCCAAAACCAGTCCCAGGATGCTTGTTTCCGGTCCAGGGAAGACAAGGCTTGGCAGTTCGGTCTGGACTGTTCCCATGAGTCACAGGGTCAGACTGATTTGCATATGGCCATGTCTGAACTGGGGTGGTGGAGTGAGCTAAAGAATGATGATGGATTAAACCCAGATCAGTTGACTCGGGTGAGTGTTTGATTTGCTCAAACGCTCCGTCCTTCATCCCCTTTGGTATCGCTTTGTTCGCCCTAAGTTGGCAGGGTATGCCCAGACCTGTGTCCCTTGCTCACTTTGCCACTGGATTCAAGATAGCCTGGCTGATGAGGGTTATGAACCCGAAACCGGTCCCAGGATGCTTGTTTCCGGCCCAGGGAAGACATGGTTTGGCAGTTCGGGCTGGACTGTTCCCATGAGGCACAGGGTCAGACTAATTTGCAAATGGCCATGTCTGAACTGGGGTGGTAGAGTGAGCTAAAGAATGATGATGGATTAAACCCAGATCAGTTGACTTGGGTGAGTGTTTGATTTGCTCAAACGCTCCGTCCTTCATCCCCTTTGGTATCGCTTTGTTCGCCCTAAGTTGGCAGGGTATGCCCAGACGTGGGTCCCTTGCGCACTTTGCCACTGGATTCAAGATATCCTGGCTGATGAGGGTTATGAACCCGAAACCGGTCCCAGGATGCTTGTTTACGGTCCAGGGAAGACATGGCTTGGCAGTTCAGGCTGGACTGTTCCCATGCGGCTCAGGGTCAGACTGATTTGTATATGGCCATGTCTGAACTGGGGTGGTGGAGTGAGCTAAAGAATGATGATGGATTAAACCCAGATCAGTTGACTGTGGGTGAGTGTTTGATTTGCTGAAACGCTCCGTCCATCATCCCCTTTGGTATCACTTTGTTCGCCCTAAGTTGGCAGGGTATGCCCAGACGTGGGTCCCTTGCTCACTTTGCCACTGGATTCAAGATAGCCTGGCTGATGAGGGTTACGAACCCGAAACTGGTTCCAGTATGCTTGTTTCTGGTCCAGTGAAGACCTGGCATGGCAGTTCGGGCTGGACTGTTCCCATGAGGCACAGGGTCAGACTGATTTGCATATGGCCATGTCTGAACTGGGGTGGTGGAGTGAGCTAAAGAATGATGATGGATTAAACCCAGATCAGTTGACTGGGGGTGAGAGTTTGATTTGCTCAAACTCTCCATCCATCATCCCCTTTGGTATTGCTTTATTCGCCCTAAGTTGGCAGGGTATGCCCAGATGTGGGTCCCTAGCTAACTTTGCCACTGGATTCAAGATAGCCTGGCTGATGAGGTTTATGAACCCAAAACCAGTCCCAGGATGCTTGTTTCCGGTCCAGGGAAGACATGGCTTGGCAGTTCGGTCTGGACTGTTCCCATGAGTCACAGGGTCAGACTGATTTGCATATGGCCATGTCTGAACTGGGGTGGTGGAGTGAGCTAAAGAATGATGATGGATTAAACCCAGATCAGTTGACTCGGGTGAGTGTTTGATTTGCTCAAACGCTCCGTCCTTCATCCCCTTTGGTATCGCTTTGTTCGCCCTAAGTTGGCAGGGTATGCCCAGACCTGTGTCCCTTGCTCACTTTGCCACTGGATTCAAGATAGCCTGGCTGATGAGGGTTATGAACCCGAAACCGGTCCCAGGATGCTTGTTTCCGGCCCAGGGAAGACATGGTTTGGCAGTTCGGGCTGGACTGTTCCCATGAGGCACAGGGTCAGACTAATTTGCAAATGGCCATGTCTGAACTGGGGTGGTAGAGTGAGCTAAAGAATGATGATGGATTAAACCCAGATCAGTTGACTTGGGTGAGTGTTTGATTTGCTCAAACGCTCCGTCCTTCATCCCCTTTGGTATCGCTTTGTTCGCCCTAAGTTGGCAGGGTATGCCCAGACGTGGGTCCCTTGCGCACTTTGCCACTGGATTCAAGATATCCTGGCTGATGAGGGTTATGAACCCGAAACCGGTCCCAGGATGCTTGTTTACGGTCCAGGGAAGACATGGCTTGGCAGTTCAGGCTGGACTGTTCCCATGCGGCTCAGGGTCAGACTGATTTGTATATGGCCATGTCTGAACTGGGGTGGTGGAGTGAGCTAAAGAATGATGATGGATTAAACCCAGATCAGTTGACTGTGGGTGAGTGTTTGATTTGCTGAAACGCTCCGTCCATCATCCCCTTTGGTATCACTTTGTTCGCCCTAAGTTGGCAGGGTATGCCCAGACGTGGGTCCCTTGCTCACTTTGCCACTGGATTCAAGATAGCCTGGCTGATGAGGGTTATGAACCCAAAACCGTTCCCAGGATGCTTGTTTCCGGTCCAGGGAAGACATGGCATGGCAGTTCGGTCTGTACTGTTCCCATGAGTCACAGGGTCAGATTGATTTGCATATGGCCATGTCTGAACTGGGGTGGTGGAGTGAGCTAAAGAATGATGATGGATTAAACCCAGATCAGTTGACTCGGGTGAGTGTTTGATTTGCTCAAACGCTCCGTCCTTCATCCCCTTTGGTATCGCTTTGTTCGCCCTAAGTTGGCATGGTATGCCCAGACGTGGGTCCCTAGCTCACTTTGCCACTGGATTCAAGATAGCCTGGCTGATGAGGGTTATGAACCCGAAACCGGTCCCAGGATGCTTGTTTCTGGTCCAGTGAAGACATGGCATGGCAGTTCGGGCTGGACTGTTCCCATGAGGCACAGGGTCAGACTGATTTGCATATGGCCATGTCTGAACTGGGGGGGTGGAGTGAGCTAAAGAATGATGATAGATTACACCCAGATAAGTTGACTGGGGGTGAGTGTTTGATTTGCTCAAACGCTCCATCCATCATCCCCTTTGGTATCGCTTTATTCGCCCTAAGTTGGCAGGGTATGCCTAGATGTGGGTCCTTTGCTAACTTTGCCACTGGATTCAAGATAGCCTGGCTGATGAGGGTTATGAACCCGAAACCGGTCCCAGGATGCTTGTTTCCGGTCCTGGGAAGACATGGCTTGGCAGTTCGGTCTGGACTGTTCCCATGAGTCACAGGGTCAGAATGATTTGCATATGGCCATGTGTGAACTGGGGTGGTGGAGTGAGCTAAAGAATGATGATGGATTAAACCCAGATCAGTTGACTCGGGTGAGTGTTTGATTTGCTCAAACGCTCCGTCCTTCATCCCCTTTGGTATCGCTTTGTTCGCCCTAAGTTGGCAGGGTATGCCCAGACGTGGGTCCCTTGCTCACTTTGCCACTGGATTAAAGATAGCCTGGCTGATGAGGGTTATGAACCTGAAACCGGTCCCAGGATGCTTGTTTCCGGTCCAGGGAAGACATGGCTTGGCAGTTCCTGCTGGACTGTTCCCATGCGGCACAGGGTCAGACTGATTTGTATAGGGCCATGTTTGAACTGGGGTGGTGGAGTGAGCTAAAGATTGATGATGGATTAAACCCAGATCAGTTGACTGGGGGTGAGTGTTTGATTTGCTCAAACGCTCCGTCCATCATCCCCTTTGGTATCGCTTTGTTCGCCCTAAGTTGGCAGGGTATGCCCAGACGTGGGTCCCTTGCTCACTTTGCCACTGGATTCAAGATAGCCTGGCTGATGAGGGTTATGAACCCGAAACTGGTCCCAGTATGCTTGTTTCTGGTCCAGTGAAGACATGGCATTGCAGTTCGGGCTGGACTGTTCCCATGAGGCACAGGGTCAGACTGATTTGCATATGGCCATGTCTGAACTGGGGTGGTGGAGTGAGCTAAAGAATGATGATGAATTAAACCAAGATCAGTTGACTGGGGGTGAGTGTTTGATTTGCTCAAACGCTCCATCCATCATCCCCTTTGGTATCGCTTTATTCGCCCTAAGTTGGCAGGATATGCCCAGATGTGGGTCCCTAGCTAACTTTGCCACTGGATTCAAGATAGCCTGGCTGATGAGGTTTATGAACCCGAAACCGGTCCCAGGATGCTTGTTTCCGGTCCAGGGAAGACATGGCTTGGCAGTTCGGTCTGGACTGTTCCCATGAGTCACAAGGTCAGACTGATTTGCATATGGCCATGTCTAAACTGGGGTGGTGGAGTGAGCTAAAGAATGATGATGGATTAAACCCAGATCAGTTGACTCGGGTGAGTGTTTGATTTGCTCAAACGCTCCGTCCTTCATACCCTTTGGTATCGCTTTGTTCGCCCTAAGTTGGCAGGGTATACCCAGACGTGGGTCCCTTCCTCACTTTGCCACTGGATTCAAGATAGTCTGGCTGATGAGGGTTATGAACCCGAAACCGGTCCCAGGATACTTGTTTACGGTGAAGGGAAAACATGGATTGGCAGTTCGGGCTGGACTGTTCCTATGAGGCACAGGGTCAGACTGATTTGCATAAGGCCATGTCTGAACTGGGGTGGTGGAGTGAGCTAAAGAATGATGATGGATTAAACCCAAATCAGTTGACTGGGGGTGAGTGTTTGATTTGCTCAAACGCTCCGTCCATCATCCCCTTTGGTATCGCTTTGTTCGCCCTAATTTGGCAGGGAATGTCCAGACGTGGGTCGCTTGCTCACTTTGCCACTGGATTAAACATAGCCTGGCTGATGAGGGTTATGAACCCGAAACCGGTCCCAGGATGCTTGTTTCCGGTCCAGGGAAGACATGCCTTGGCAGTTCGGGCTGGACTGTTCCCGTGAGGCACATGGTCAGACTGATTTGCATATGGCCATGTCCAAACTGGGGTGGTGGAGTGAGCTAAAGAATGATGATGGATTAAACCCAGATCATTTGACTGGGGGTGAGTGTTTGATTTGAACAAACGCTCAGTCCATCATCCCCTTTGGTATCGCTTTTTCGCCCTAAGTTGGCAGGGTATGCCCAGACGTGGGTCCCTTGCTCACTTTGCCACTGGATTCAAGATAGCCTGGCTGATGAGGGTTATGAACCCGAAACTGGTCCCAGTATGATTGTTTCTGGTCCAGTGAAGACGTGGCATGGCAGTTCGGGCTGGACTGTTCCCATGAGGCTCAGGGTCAGACAGCTTTGCATATGGCCATGTCTGAACTGGGGTGGTGGAGTGAGCTAAAGAATGATGATGGATTAAACCCAGATCAGTTGACTGGGGGTGAGTGTTTGATTTGCTCAAACGCTCCATCCATCATCCCCTTTGGTATCGCTTTATTCTCCCTAAGTTGGCAGGGTATGCCCAGATGTGGGTCCCTTGCTAACTTTGCCACTGGATTCAAGATAGCCTGGCTGATGAGGTTTATGAACCCGAAACCGGTCCCATGATGATTGTTTCCAGTCCAGGGAAGACATGGCGTGGCAGTTCGGTCTGGACTGTTCCCATGCGTCACAGGGTCAGACTGATTTGCATATGGCCATGTCTGAACTGGGTGGTGGAGTGAGCTAAAGAATGATGATGGATTAAACCCAGATCAGTTGCCTGGGGTGAGTGTTTGATTTGCTCAAACGCTCCGTCCATTATCCCCTTTGGTATCGCTTTGTTCACCTTAAGTTGGCAGGGTATGCCAGACGTGGGTCCCTAGCTCACTTTGCCACTGGATTCAAGATAGTGTAGCTGATGAGGGTTATGAACCCGAAACCAGTCCCAGGATGCTTGTTTCCGGTCCAGGGAAGACATGGCTTGGCAGTTCGGGCTGGACTGTTCCCATGAGGCACAGGGTCAGACTGATTTGCATATGGCCATGTCCGAACTGGGGTGGTGGAGTGAGCTAAAGAATGATGATGGATTAAACCCAGATCAGTTGACTGGGGGTGAGTGTTTGATTTTCTCAAACCCTCCGTCTATCATCCCCTTTGGTATCACTTTGTTCGCACTAAGTTGGCAGGGTATGCCCATACGTGGGTCCCTTGCTCACTTTGCCACTGGATTCAGGATAGCCTGGCTGATGAGGGTTATGAACCCAAAAACGACCCCAGGATGCTTGTTTCCGGTCCAGGGAAAACATGGCTTGGCAGTTAGGGCTGGACTGTTCCCATGAGGCATATGGTCAGACTGATTTGCATATGGCCATGTCTGAACTGGGGGGGTGGAGTGAGCTAAAGAATGATGATGGATTAAACCCAGATCAGTTAACTGGGGGTGAGTGTTTGATTTGCTCAAACGCTCCATCCATCATCCCCTTTGGTATCGCTTTATTCGCCCTAAGTTGGCAGGGTATGCCCAGATGTGGGTCCCTTGCTAACTTTGCCACTGGATTCAAGATAGCCTGGCTGATGAGGGTTATGAACCCGCAACCAGTCCCAGGATGCTTGTTTCCGGTTCAGGGAAGACATGGCTTGGCAGTTTGGTCTGGACTGTTCCCATGAGTCACAGGGTCAGACTGATTTGCATATGGCCATGTCTGAACTGGGGTGGTGGAGTGAGCTAAAGAATGATGATGGATTAAACCCAGATCAGTTGACTCGGGTGAGTGTTTGATTTGCTCAAACGCTCCGTCCTTCATCCCCTTTGGTATCGCTTTGTTCGCCCTAAGTTGGCAGGGTATGCCCAGACGTGGGTCCCTTGCTCACTTTGCCACTAGATTCAAGATAGACTGGCTGATGAGGGTTATGAACCCGAAACCGGTCCCAGGATGCTTGTTTCCGGTCCAGGGAAGACATGGCTTGGCAGTTCGGGCTGGACTGTTCCCATGAGGCACAGGGTCAGACTGATTTGCATATGGCCATATCCGAACTGGGGTGGTGGAGTGAGCTAAAGAATGATGATGGATTAAACCCAGATCAGTTGACTGGGGGTGAGTGTTTGATTTGCTCAAACGCTCCGTCCATCATCCCCTTTGGTATCACTTTGTTCGCCCTTAGTTGGCAGGGTATACCCAGACGTGGGTTCCTTGCTCACTTTGCCACTGGATTCAAGATAGCCTGGCTGATGAGGGTTATGAACCCGAAACCGGTCCCAGGATGCTTGTTTCCGGTCCAGGGAAGACATGGCATGGCAGTTCAGGCTGGACTGTTCCCATGAGGCACAGGGTCAGACTGATTTGCATATGGCCATGTCTGAACTTGGGTGGTGGAGTGAGCTAAAGAATGATGATGGATTAAACCCAGATCATTTGACTGGGGGTGAGTGTTTGATTTGCACAAACGCTCCGTCCATCATCCCCTTTGGTATCGCTTTGTTCGCCCTAAGTTGGCAGGGTATGCCCAGACGTGGGTCCCTTGCTCACTTTGCCACTGGATTCAAGATAGTCTGGCTGATGAGGGTTATGAACCCGAAACTGGTCCCAGTATGCTTGTTTCTGGTCCAGTGAAGACATGGCATTGCAGTTCGGGCTGGACTGTTCCCATGAGGCACAGGGTCAGACTGATTTGCATATGGCAATGTCTGAACTGGGGTGGTGGAGTGAGCTAAAGAATGATGATGAATTAAACCAAGATCAGTTGACTGGGGGTGAGTGTTTGATTTGCTCAAACGCTCCATCCATCATCCCCTTTGGTATCGCTTTATTCGCCCTAAGTTGGCAGGGTATGCCCAGATGTGGGTCCCTAGCTAACTTTGCCACTGGATTCAAGATAGCCTGGCTGATGAGGTTTATGAACCCGAAACCGGTCCCAGGATGCTTGTTTCCGGTCCAGGGAAGACATGGCTTGGCAGTTCGGTCTGGACTGTTCCCATGAGTCACAGGGTCAGACTGATTTGCATATGGCAATGTCTGAACTGGGGTGGTGGAGTGAGCTAAAGAATGATGATGGATTAAACCCAGATCAGTTGACTCGGGTGAGTGTTTGATTTGCTCAAACGCTCCGTCCTTCATACCCTTTGGTATCGCTTTGTTCGCCCTAAGTTGGCAGGGTATGCCCAGACGTGGGTCCCTAGCTCACTTTGCCACTGGATTCAAGATAGCCTGGCTGATGAGGGTTATGAACCCGAAACTGGTCCCAGGATGCTTGTTTCTGGTCCAGTGAAGACATGGCTTGGCAGTTCAGGCTGGACTGTTCCCATGAGTCACAGGGTCAGACTGATTTGCATATGGCCATGTCTGAACTGGGGTGGTGGAGTGAGCTAAAGAATGATGATGGATTAAACCCAGATCAGTTGACTCGGGTGAGTGTTTGATTTGCTCACACGCTCCGTCCATCATCCCCTTTGGTATCACTTTGTTCGCACTAAGTTGGCAGGGTATGCCCATACGTGGGTCCCTTGCTCACTTTGCCACTGTATTCAGGATAGCCTGGCTGATGAGGGTTATGAACCCAAAAACGATCCCAGGATGCTTGTTTCCGGTCCAGGGAAAACATGGCTTGGCAGTTAGGGCTGGACTGTTCCCATGAGGCACATTGTCAGACTGATTTGCATATGGCCATGTCCGAACTGGGGTGGTGGAGTGAGCTAAAGAATGATGATGGATTAAACCCAGATCATTTGACTGGGGGTGAGTGTTTGATTTGCACAAACGCTCAGTCCATCATCCCCTTTGGTATCGCTTTTTCGCCCTAAGTTGGCAGGGTATGCCCAGACGTGGGTCCCTTGCTCACTTTGCCACTGGATTCAAGATAGCCTGGCTGATGAGGGTTATGAACCCGAAACTGGTCCCAGTATGATTGTTTCTGGTCAGTGAAGACGTGGCATGGCAGTTCGGGCTGGACTGTTCCCATGAGGCTCAGGGTCAGACAGCTTTGCATATGGCCATGTCTGAACTGGGGTGGTGGAGTGAGCTAAAGAATGATGATGGATTAAACCCAGATCAGTTGACTGGGGGTGAGTGTTTGATTTGCTCAAACGCTCCATCCATCATCCCCTTTGGTATCGCTTTATTCGCCCTAAGTTGGCAGGGTATGCCCAGATGTGGGTCCCTTGCTAACTTTGCCACTGGATTCAAGATAGCCTGGCTGATGAGGTTTATGAACCCGAAACCGGTCCCAGGATGATTGTTTCCAGTCCAGGGAAGACATGGCTTGGCAGTTCGGTCTGGACTGTTCCCATGCGTCACAGGGTCAGACTGATTTGCATATGGCCATGTCTGAACTGGGGTGGTGGAGTGAGCTAAAGAATGATGATGGATTAAACCCAGATCAGTTGCCTGGGGTGAGTGTTTGATTTGCTCAAACGCTCCGTCCATTATCCCCTTTGGTATCGCTTTGTTCACCTTAAGTTGGCAGGGTATGCCAGACGTGGGTCCCTAGCTCAATTTGCCACTGGATTCAAGATAGTGTAGCTGATGAGGGTTATGAACCCGAAACCAGTCCCAGGATGCTTGTTTCCGATCCAGGGAAGACATGGCTTGGCAGTTCGGGCTGGACTGTTCCCATGAGGCACAGGGTCAGACTGATTTGCATATGGCCATGTCCGAACTGGGGTGGTGGAGTGAGCTAAAGATTGATGATGGATTAAACCCAGATCAGTTGACTGGGGGTGAGTGTTTGATTTGCTCAAACCCTCCGTCCATCATCCCCTTTGGTATCACTTTGTTCGCACTAAGTTGGCAGGGTATGCCCATACGTGGGTCCCTTGCTCACTTTGCCACTGGATTCAGGATAGCCTGGCTGATGAGGGTTATGAACCCAAAAACGATCCCAGGATGCTTGTTTCCGGTCCAGGGAAAACATGGCTTGGCAGTTAGGGCTGGACTGTTCCCATGAGGCACATGGTCAGACTGATTTGCATATGGCCATGTCCGAACTGGGGTGGTGGAGTGAGCTAAAGAATGATGATGGATTAAACCCAGATCATTTGACTGGGGGTGAGTGTTTGATTTGCACAAACGCTCAGTCCATCATCCCCTTTGTTATCGCTTTTTCGCCCTAAGTTGGCAGGGTATGCCCAGACGTGGGTCCCTTGCTCACTTTGCCACTGGATTCAAGATAGCCTGGCTGATGAGGGTTATGAACCCGAAACTGGTCCCAGTATGATTGTTTCTGGTCAGTGAAGACGTGGCATGGCAGTTCGGGCTGGACTGTTCCCATGAGGCTCAGGGTCAGACAGCTTTGCATATGGCCATGTCTGAACTGGGGTGGTGGAGTGAGCTAAAGAATGATGATGGATTAAACCCAGATCAGTTGACTGGGGGTGAGTGTTTGATTTGCTCAAACGCTCCATCCATCATCCCCTTTTGTATCGCTTTATTCGCCCTAAGTTGGCAGGGTATGCCCAGATGTGGGTCCCTTGCTAACTTTGCCACTGGATTCAAGATAGCCTGGCTGATGAGGTTTATGAACCCGAAACCGGTCCCAGGATGATTGTTTCCAGTCCAGGGAAGACATGGCTTGGCAGTTCGGTCTGGACTGTTCCCATGCGTCACAGGGTCAGACTGATTTGCATATGGCCATGTCTGAACTGGGGTGGTGGAGTGAGCTAAAGAATGATGATGGATTAAACCCAGATCAGTTGACTGGGGGTGAGTGTTTGATTTGCTCAAACGCTCCGTCCATTATCCCCTTTGGTATCGCTCTGTTCACCTTAAGTTGGCAGGGTATGCCAGACGTGGGTCCCTAGCTCACTTTGCCACTGGATTCAAGATAGTGTAGCTGATGAGGGTTATGAACCCGAAACCAGTCCCAGGATGCTTGTTTCCGGTCCAGGGAAGACATGGCTTGGCAGTTCGGGCTGGACTGTTCCCATGAGGCACAGGGTCAGACTGATTTGCATATGGCCATGTCCGAACTGGGGTGGTGGAGTGAGCTAAAGAATGATGTTGGATTAAACCCAGATCAGTTGACTGGGGGTGAGTGTTTGATTTGCTCAAACCCTCCGTCCATCATCCCCTTTGGTATCACTTTGTTCGCACTAAGTTGGCAGGGTATGCCCATACGTGGGTCCCTTGCTCACTTTGCCACTGGATTCAGGATAGCCTGGCTGATGAGGGTTATGAACCCAAAAACGATCCCAGGATGCTTGTTTCCGGTCCAGGGAAAACATGGCTTGGCAGTTAGGGCTGGACTGTTCCCATGAGGCATATGGTCAGACTGATTTGCATATGGCCATGTCTGAACTGGGGTGGTGGAGTGAGCTAAAGAATGATGATGGATTAAACCCAAATCAGTGACTGGGGGTGAGTGTTTGATTTGCTCAAACGCTCCGTCCATCATCCCCTTTGGTATCGCTTTGTTCGCCCTAAGTTGGCAGGGTATGCCCAGACATGGGTCGCTTGCTCACTTTGCCACTTGATTAAAGATAGCCTGGCTGATGAGGGTTATGAACCCGAAACCGGTCCCAGGATGCTTGTTTCCGGTCCAGGGAAGACATGGCTTGGCAGTTCGGGCTGGAAGGTTCCCATGAGGCACAGGGTCAGACTGATTTGCATATGGCCATGTCCGAACTGGGGTAGTGGAGTGAGCTAAAGAATAATGATGGATTAAACCCAGATCAGTTGACTGGGGGTGAGTGTTTGATTTGCTCAAATGCTCCGTCCATCGTCCCCTTTGGTATCACTTTGTTTGCCCTAAGTTGGCAGGGTATGCCCAGACGTGGGTCCCTTGCTCACTTTGCCACTGGATTCAAGATAGCCTGGCTGACTATGGTTATGAACCCAAAACCGGTCCCAGGATGCTTGTTTCCGGTCCAGGGAAAAGATGGCTTGGCAGTTTGGGCTGGACTGTTCCCATGAGGCAGAGGGTCAGACTGATTTGCATATGGCCATGTCTGAACTGGGGTGGTGGAGTGAGCTAAAGAATGATGATGGATTAAACCCAAATCAGTTGACTGGGGGTGAGTGTTTGATTTGCTCAAACGCTCCGTCCATCATCCCCTTTGGTATCGATTTATTCGCCCAAAGTTGGCAGGGTATGCCCAGATGTGGGTCCCTTGCTAACTTTGCCACTGGATTCAAGATAGCCTGGCTGATGAGGTTTATGAACCCAAAACCAGTCCCAGGATGCTTGTTTCCGGTCCAGGGAAGACATGGCTTGGCAGTTCGGTCTGGACTGTTCCCATGAGTCACAGGGTCAGACTGATTTGCATATGGCCATGTCTGAACTGGGGTGGTGGAGTGAGCTAAAGAATGATGATGGATTAAACCCAGATCAGTTGACTCGGGTGAGTGTTTGATTTGCTCAAACGCTCCGTCCTTCATCCCCTTTGGTATCGCTTTGTTCGCCCTAAGTTGGCAGGGTATGCCCAGACCTGTGTCCCTTGCTAACTTTGCCACTGGATTCAAGATAGCCTGGCTGATGAGGGTTATGAACCCGAAACCGGTCCCAGGATGCTTGTTTCCGGCCCAGGGAAGACATGGTTTGGCAGTTCGGGCTGGACTGTTCCCATGAGGCACAGGGTCAGACTAATTTGCAAATGGCCATGTCTGAACTGGGGTGGTAGAGTGAGCTAAAGAATGATGATGGATTAAACCCAGATCAGTTGACTTGGGTGAGTGTTTGATTTGCTCAAACGCTCCGTCCTTCATCCCCTTTGGTATCGCTTTGTTTGCCCTAAGTTGGCAGGGTATGCCCAGACGTGGGTCCCTTGCGCACTTTGCCACTGGATTCAAGATATCCTGGCTGATGAGGGTTATGAACCCGAAACCGGTCCCAGGATGCTTGTTTCCGGTCCAGGGAAGACATGGCTTGGCAGTTCCGGCTGGACTGTTCCCATGAGGCACAGGGTCAGACTGATTTGCATATGGCCATGTCTGAACTGGGGGGGTGGAGTGAGCTAAAGAATGATGATGGATTAAACCCAGATCAGTTGACTGTGGGTGAGTGTTTGATTGGCTGAAACGCTCCGTCCATCATCCCCTTTGGTATCACTTTGTTCGCCCTAAGTTGGCAGGGTATGCCCAGACGTGGGTCCCTTGCTCACTTTGCCACTGGATTCAAGATAGCCTGGCTGATGAGGGTTACGAACCCGAAACTGGTTCCAGTATGCTTGTTTCTGGTCCAGTGAAGACCTGGCATGGCAGTTCGGGCTGGACTGTTCCCATGAGGCACAGGGTCAGACTGATTTGCATATGGCCATGTCTGAACTGGGGTGGTGGAGTGAGCTAAAGAATGATGATGGATTAAACCCAGATCAGTTGACTGGGGGTGAGAGTTTGATTTGCTCAAACTCTCCATCCATCATCCCCTTTGGTATTGCTTTATTCGCCCTAAGTTGGCAGGGTATGCCCAGATGTGGGTCCCTAGCTAACTTTGCCACTGGATTCAAGATAGCCTGGCTGATGAGGTTTATGAACCCAAAACCGGTCCCAGGATGCTTGTTTCCGGTCCAGGGAAGACATGGCATGGCAGTTCGGTCTGTACTGTTCCCATGAGTCACAGGGTCAGATTGATTTGCATATGGCCATGTCTGAACTGGGGTGGTGGAGTGAGCTAAAGAATGATGATGGATTAACCCAGATCAGTTGACTCGGGTGAGTGTTTGATTTGCTCAAACGCTCCGTCCTTCATCCCCTTTGGTATCGCTTTGTTCGCCCTAAGTTGGCATGGTATGCCCAGATGTGGGTCCCTAGCTCACTTTGCCACTGGATTCAAGATAGCCTGGCTGATGAGGGTTATGAACCCGAAACCGGTCCCAGGATGCTTGTTTCTGGTCCAGTGAAGACATGGCATGGCAGTTCGGGCTGGACTGTTCCCATGAGGCACAGGGTCAGACTGATTTGCATATGGCCATGTCTGAACTGGGGGGGTGGAGTGAGCTAAAGAATGATGATAGATTATACCCAGATAAGTTGACTGGGGGTGAGTGTTTGATTTGCTCAAACGCTCCATCCATCATCCTCTTTGGTATCGCTTTATTCGCCCTAAGTTGGCAGGGTATGCCTAGATGTGGGTCCCTTGCTAACTTTGCCACTGGATTCAAGATAGCCTGGCTGATGAGGGTTATGAACCCGAAACCGGTCCCAGGATGCTTGTTTCCGGTCCAGGGAAGACATGGCTTGGCAGTTCGGTCTGGACTGTTCCCATGAGTCACAGGGTCAGAATGATTTGCATATGGCCATGTGTGAACTGGGGTGGTGGAGTGAGCTAAAGAATGATGATGGATTAAACCCAGATCAGTTGACTCGGGTGAGTGTTTGATTTGCTCAAACGCTCCGTCCTTCATCCCCTTTGGTATCGCTTTGTTCGCCCTAAGTTGGCAGGGTATGCCCAGACGTGGGTCCCTTGCTCACTTTGCCACTGGATTAAAGATAGCCTGGCTGATGAGGGTTATGAACCTGAAACCGGTCCCAGGATGCTTGTTTCCGGTCCAGGGAAGACATGGCATGGCAGTTCGGTCTGTACTGTTCCCATGAGTCACAGGGTCAGATTGATTTGCATATGGCCATGTCTGAACTGGGGTGGTGGAGTGAGCTAAAGAATGATGATGGATTAACCCAGATCAGTTGACTCGGGTGAGTGTTTGATTTGCTCAAACGCTCCGTCCTTCATCCCCTTTGGTATCGCTTTGTTCGCCCTAAGTTGGCATGGTATGCCCAGATGTGGGTACCTAGCTCACTTTGCCACTGGATTCAAGATAGCCTGGCTGATGAGGGTTATGAACCCGAAACCGGTCCCAGGATGCTTGTTTCTGGTCCAGTGAAGACATGGCATGGCAGTTCGGGCTGGACTGTTCCCATGAGGCACAGGGTCAGACTGATTTGCATATGGCCATGTCTGAACTGGGGGGGTGGAGTGAGCTAAAGAATGATGATAGATTATACCCAGATAAGTTGACTGGGGGTGAGTGTTTGATTTGCTCAAACGCTCCATCCATCATCCTCTTTGGTATCGCTTTATTCGCCCTAAGTTGGCAGGGTATGCCTAGATGTGGGTCCCTTGCTAACTTTGCCACTGGATTCAAGATAGCCTGGCTGATGAGGGTTATGAACCCGAAACCGGTCCCAGGATGCTTGTTTCCGGTCCAGGGAAGACATGGCTTGGCAGTTCGGTCTGGACTGTTCCCATGAGTCACAGGGTCAGAATGATTTGCATATGGCCATGTGTGAACTGGGGTGGTGGAGTGAGCTAAAGAATGATGATGGATTAAACCCAGATCAGTTGACTCGGGTGAGTGTTTGATTTGCTCAAACGCTCCGTCCTTCATCCCCTTTGGTATCGCTTTGTTCGCCCTAAGTTGGCAGGGTATGCCCAGATGTGGGTCCCTAGCTCACTTTGCCACTGGATTCAAGATAGCCTGGCTGATGAGGGTTATGAACCCGAAACCGGTCCCAGGATGCTTGTTTCTGGTCCAGTGAAGACATGGCATGGCAGTTCGGGCTGGACTGTTCCCATGAGGCACAGGGTCAGACTGATTTGCATATGGCCATGTCTGAACTGGGGGGGTGGAGTGAGCTAAAGAATGATGATAGATTATACCCAGATAAGTTGACTTGGGGTGAGTGTTTGATTTGCTCAAACGCTCCATCCATCATCCTCTTTGGTATCGCTTTATTCGCCCTAAGTTGGCAGGGTATGCCTAGATGTGGGTCCCTTGCTAACTTTGCCACTGGATTCAAGATAGCCTGGCTGATGAGGGTTATGAACCCGAAACCGGTCCCAGGATGCTTGTTTCCGGTCCAGGGAAGACATGGCTTGGCAGTTCGGTCTGGACTGTTCCCATGAGTCACAGGGTCAGAATGATTTGCATATGGCCATGTGTGAACTGGGGTGGTGGAGTGAGCTAAAGAATGATGATGGATTAAACCCAGATCAGTTGACTCGGGTGAGTGTTTGATTTGCTCAAACGCTCCGTCCTTCATCCCCTTTGGTATCGCTTTGTTCGCCCTAAGTTGGCAGGGTATGCCCAGACGTGGGTCCCTTGCTCACTTTGCCACTGGATTAAAGATAGCCTGGCTGATGAGGGTTATGAACCTGAAACCGGTCCCAGGATGCTTGTTTCCGGTCCAGGGAAGACATGGCATGGCAGTTCGGTCTGTACTGTTCCCATGAGTCACAGGGTCAGATTGATTTGCATATGGCCATGTCTGAACTGGGGTGGTGGAGTGAGCTAAAGAATGATGATGGATTAACCCAGATCAGTTGACTCGGGTGAGTGTTTGATTTGCTCAAACGCTCCGTCCTTCATCCCCTTTGGTATCGCTTTGTTCGCCCTAAGTTGGCATGGTATGCCCAGATGTGGGTCCCTAGCTCACTTTGCCACTGGATTCAAGATAGCCTGGCTGATGAGGGTTATGAACCCGAAACCGGTCCCAGGATGCTTGTTTCTGGTCCAGTGAAGACATGGCATGGCAGTTCGGGCTGGACTGTTCCCATGAGGCACAGGGTCAGACTGATTTGCATATGGCCATGTCTGAACTGGGGGGGTGGAGTGAGCTAAAGAATGATGATAGATTATACCCAGATAAGTTGACTGGGGGTGAGTGTTTGATTTGCTCAAACGCTCCATCCATCATCCTCTTTGGTATCGCTTTATTCGCCCTAAGTTGGCAGGGTATGCCTAGATGTGGGTCCCTTGCTAACTTTGCCACTGGATTCAAGATAGCCTGGCTGATGAGGGTTATGAACCCGAAACCGGTCCCAGGATGCTTGTTTCCGGTCCAGGGAAGACATGGCTTGGCAGTTCGGTCTGGACTGTTCCCATGAGTCACAGGGTCAGAATGATTTGCATATGGCCATGTGTGAACTGGGGTGGTGGAGTGAGCTAAAGAATGATGATGGATTAAACCCAGATCAGTTGACTCGGGTGAGTGTTTGATTTGCTCAAACGCTCCGTCCTTCATCCCCTTTGGTATCGCTTTGTTCGCCCTAAGTTGGCAGGGTATGCCCAGACGTGGGTCCCTTGCTCACTTTGCCACTGGATTAAAGATAGCCTGGCTGATGAGGGTTATGAACCTGAAACCGGTCCCAGGATGCTTGTTTCCGGTCCAGGGAAGACATGGCTTGGCAGTTCCGGCTGGACTGTTCCCATGCGGCACAGGGTCAGACTGATTTGTATATGGCCATGTTTGAACTGGGGTGGTGGAGTGAGCTAAAGATTGATGATGGATTAAACCCAGATCAGTTGACTGGGGGTGAGTGTTTGATTTGCTCAAACGCTCCGTCCATCATCCCCTTTGGCATCACTTTGTTCGCCCTTAGTTGGCAGGGTATACCCAGACGTGAGTTCCTTGCTCACTTTGCCACTGGATTCAAGATAGCCTGGCTGATGAGGGTTATGAACCCGAAACCGGTCCCAGGATGCTTGTTTCTGGTCCAGTGAAGACATGGCATGGCAGTTCGGGCTGGACTGTTCCCATGAGGCACAGGGTCAGACTGATTTGCATATGGCCATGTCTGAACTGGGGGGGTGGAGTGAGCTAAACAATGATGATGGATTAAACCCAGATCAGTTAACTGGGGGTGAGTGTTTGATTTGCTCAAACGCTCCATCCATCATCCCCTTTGGTATCGCTTTATTCGCCCTAAGTTGGCAGGGTATGCCCAGATGTGGGTCCCTTGCTAACTTTGCCACTGGATTCAAGATAGCCTGGCTGATGAGGGTTAGGAACCCGCAACCAGTCCCAGGATGCTTGTTTCCGGTTCAGGGAAGACATGGCTTGGCAGTTTGGTCTGGACTGTTCCCATGAGTCACAGGGTCAGACTGATTTGCATATGGCCATGTCTAAACTGGGGTGGTGGAGTGAGCTAAAGAATGATGATGGATTAAACCCAGATCAGTTGACTCGGGTGAGTGTTTGATTTGCTCAAACGCTCCGTCCTTCATCCCCTTTGGTATCGCTTTGTTCGCCCTAAGTTGGCAGGGTATGCCCAGACGTGGGTCCCTTGCTCACTTTGCCACTAGATTCAAGATAGACTGGCTGATGAGGGTTATGAACCCGAAACCGGTCCCAGGATGCTTGTTTCCGGTCCAGGGAAGACATGGCTTGGCAGTTCGGGCTGGACTGTTCCCATGAGGCACAGGGTCAGACTGATTTGCATATGGCCATATCCGAACTGGGGTGGTGGAGTGAGCTAAAGAATGATGATGGATTAAACCCAGATCAGTTGACTGGGGGTGAGTGTTTGATTTGCTCAAACGCTCCGTCCATCATCCCCTTTGGTATCACTTTGTTCGCCCTTAGTTGGCAGGGTATACCCAGACGTGGGTTCCTTGCTCACTTTGCCACTGGATTCAAGATAGCCTGGCTGATGAGGGTTATGAACCCGAAACCGGTCCCAGGATGCTTGTTTCCGGTCCAGGGAAGACATGGCTTGGCAGTTCGGGCTGGACTGTTCCCATGAGGCACAGGGTCAGACTGATTTGCATATGGCCATGTCTGAACTTGGGTGGTGGAGTGAGCTAAAGAATGATGATGGATTAAACCCAGATCATTTGACTGGGGGTGAGTGTTTGATTTGCACAAACGCTCCGTCCATCATCCCCTTTGGTATCGCTTTGTTCGCCCTAAGTTGGCAGGGTATGCCCAGACGTGGGTCCCTTGCTCACTTTGCCACTGGATTCAAGATAGCCTGGCTGATGAGGGTTATGAACCCGAAACTTGTCCCAGTATGCTTGTTTCTGGTCCAGTGAAGACATGGCATTGCAGTTCGGGCTGGACTGTTCCCATGAGGCACAGGGTCAGACTGATTTGCATATGGCAATGTCTGAACTGGGGTGGTGGAGTGAGCTAAAGAATGATGATGAATTAAACCAAGATCAGTTGACTGGGGGTGAGTGTTTGATTTGCTCAAACGCTCCATCCATCATCCCCTTTGGTATCGCTTTATTCGCCCTAAGTTGGCAGGGTATGCCCAGATGTGGGTCCCTAGCTAACTTTGCCACTGGATTCAAGATAGCCTGGCTGATGAGGTTTATGAACCCGAAACCGGTCCCAGGATGCTTGTTTCCGGTCCAGGGAAGACATGGCTTGGCAGTTCGGTCTGGACTGTTCCCATGAGTCACAGGGTCAGACTGATTTGCATATGGCCATGTCTGAACTGGGGTGGTGGAGTGAGCTAAAGAATGATGATGGATTAAACCCAGATCAGTTGACTCGGGTGAGTGTTTGATTTGCTCAAACGCTCCGTCCTTCATACCCTTTGGTATCGCTTTGTTCGCCCTAAGTTGGCAGGGTATGCCCAGACGTGGGTCCCTAGCTCACTTTGCCACTGGATTCAAGATAGCCTGGCTGATGAGGGTTATGAACCCGAAACCGGTCCCAGGATGCTTGTTTCTGGTCCAGTGAAGACATGGCTTGGCAGTTCAGGCTGGACTGTTCCCATGAGTCACAGGGTCAGACTGATTTGCATATGGCCATGTCTGAACTGGGGTGGTGGAGTGAGCTAAAGAATGATGATGGATTAAACCCAGATCAGTTGACTCGGGTGAGTGTTTGATTTGCTCACACGCTCCGTCCATCATCCCCTTTGGTATCACTTTGTTCGCACTAAGTTGGCAGGGTATGCCCATACGTGGGTCCCTTGCTCACTTTGCCACTGGATTCAGGATAGCCTGGCTGATGAGGGTTATGAACCCAAAAACGATCCCAGGATGCTTGTTTCCGGTCCAGGGAAAACATGGCTTGGCAGTTAGGGCTGGACTGTTCCCATGAGGCATATGGTCAGACTGATTTGCATATGGCCATGTCTGAACTGGGGTGGTGGAGTGAGCTAAAGAATGATGATGGATTAAACCCAAATCAGTGACTGGGGGTGAGTGTTTGATTTGCTCAAACGCTCCGTCCATCATCCCCTTTGGTATCGCTTTGTTCGCCCTAAGTTGGCAGGGTATGCCCAGACATGGGTCGCTTGCTCACTTTGCCACTTGATTAAAGATAGCCTGGCTGATGAGGGTTATGAACCCGAAACCGGTCCCAGGATGCTTGTTTCCGGTCCAGGGAAGACATGGCTTGGCAGTTCGGGCTGGAAGGTTCCCATGAGGCACAGGGTCAGACTGATTTGCATATGGCCATGTCCGAACTGGGGTAGTGGAGTGAGCTAAAGAATAATGATGGATTAAACCCAGATCAGTTGACTGGGGGTGAGTGTTTGATTTGCTCAAATGCTCCGTCCATCGTCCCCTTTGGTATCACTTTGTTTGCCCTAAGTTGGCAGGGTATGCCCAGACGTGGGTCCCTTGCTCACTTTGCCACTGGATTCAAGATAGCCTGGCTGACTATGGTTATGAACCCAAAACCGGTCCCAGGATGCTTGTTTCCGGTCCAGGGAAAAGATGGCTTGGCAGTTTGGGCTGGACTGTTCCCATGAGACAGAGGGTCAGACTGATTTGCATATGGCCATGTCTGAACTGGGGTGGTGGAGTGAGCTAAAGAATGATGATGGATTAAACCCAGATCAGTTGACTGGGGGTGAGTGTTTGATTTGCTCAAACGCTCCATCCATCATCCCCTTTGGTATCGATTTATTCGCCCTAAGTTGGCAGGGTATGCCCAGATGTGGGTCCCTTGCTAACTTTGCCACTGGATTCAAGATAGCCTGGCTGATGAGGTTTATGAACCCAAAACCAGTCCCAGGATGCTTGTTTCCGGTCCAGGGAAGACATGGCTTGGCAGTTCGGTCTGGACTGTTCCCATGAGTCACAGGGTCAGACTGATTTGCATATGGCCATGTCTGAACTGGGGTGGTGGAGTGAGCTAAAGAATGATGATGGATTAAACCCAGATCAGTTGACTCAGGTGAGTGTTTGATTTGCTCAAACGCTCCGTCCTTCATCCCCTTTGGTATCGCTTTGTTCGCCCTAAGTTGGCAGGGTATGCCCAGACCTGTGTCCCTTGCTAACTTTGCCACTGGATTCAAGATAGCCTGGCTGATGAGGGTTATGAACCCGAAACCGGTCCCAGGATGCTTGTTTCCGGCCCAGGGAAGACATGGTTTGGCAGTTCGGGCTGGACTGTTCCCATGAGGCACAGGGTCAGACTAATTTGCAAATGGCCATGTCTGAACTGGGGTGGTAGAGTGAGCTAAAGAATGATGATGGATTAAACCCAGATCAGTTGACTTGGGTGAGTGTTTGATTTGCTCAAACGCTCCGTCCTTCATCCCCTTTGGTATCGCTTTGTTTGCCCTAAGTTGGCAGGGTATGCCCAGACGTGGGTCCCTTGCGCACTTTGCCACTGGATTCAAGATATCCTGGCTGATGAGGGTTATGAACCCGAAACCGGTCCCAGGATGCTTGTTTCCGGTCCAGGGAAGACATGGCTTGGCAGTTCCGGCTGGACTGTTCCCATGAGGCACAGGGTCAGACTGATTTGCATATGGCCATGTCTGAACTGGGGGGGTGGAGTGAGCTAAAGAATGATGATGGATTAAACCCAGATCAGTTGACTGTGGGTGAGTGTTTGATTTGCTGAAACGCTCCGTCCATCATCCCCTTTGGTATCACTTTGTTCGCCCTAAGTTGGCAGGGTATGCCCAGACGTGGGTCCCTTGCTCACTTTGCCACTGGATTCAAGATAGCCTGGCTGATGAGGGTTACGAACCCGAAACTGGTTCCAGTATGCTTGTTTCTGGTCCAGTGAAGACCTGGCATGGCAGTTCGGGCTGGACTGTTCCCATGAGGCACAGGGTCAGACTGATTTGCATATGGCCATGTCTGAACTGGGGTGGTGGAGTGAGCTAAAGAATGATGATGGATTAAACCCAGATCAGTTGACTGGGGGTGAGAGTTTGATTTGCTCAAACTCTCCATCCATCATCCCCTTTGGTATTGCTTTATTCGCCCTAAGTTGGCAGGGTATGCCCAGATGTGGGTCCCTAGCTAACTTTGCCACTGGATTCAAGATAGCCTGGCTGATGAGGTTTATGAACCCAAAACCGGTCCCAGGATGCTTGTTTCCGGTCCAGGGAAGACATGGCATGGCAGTTCGGTCTGTACTGTTCCCATGAGTCACAGGGTCAGATTGATTTGCATATGGCCATGTCTGAACTGGGGTGGTGGAGTGAGCTAAAGAATGATGATGGATTAAACCCAGATCAGTTGACTCGGGTGAGTGTTTGATTTGCTCAAACGCTCCGTCCTTCATCCCCTTTGGTATCGCTTTGTTCGACCTAAGTTGGCATGGTATGCCCAGATGTGGGTCCCTAGCTCACTTTGCCACTGGATTCAAGATAGCCTGGCTGATGAGGGTTATGAACCCGAAACCGGTCCCAGGATGCTTGTTTCTGGTCCAGTGAAGACATGGCATGGCAGTTCGGGCTGGACTGTTCCCATGAGGCACAGGGTCAGACTGATTTGCATATGGCCATGTCTGAACTGGGGGGGTGGAGTGAGCTAAAGAATGATGATAGATTACACCTAGATAAGTTGACTGGGGGTGAGTGTTTGATTTGCTCAAACGCTCCATCCATCATCCCCTTTGGTATCGCTTTATTCGCCCTAAGTTGGCAGGGTATGCCTAGATGTGGGTCCCTTGCTAACTTTGCCACTGGATTCAAGATAGCCTGGCTGATGAGGGTTATGAACCCGAAACCGGTCCCAGGATGCTTGTTTCCGGTCCAGGGAAGACATGGCTTGGCAGTTCGGTCTGGACTGTTCCCATGAGTCACAGGGTCAGAATGATTTGCATATGGCCATGTGTGAACTGGGGTGGTGGAGTGAGCTAAAGAATGATGATGGATTAAACCCAGATCAGTTGACTCGGGTGAGTGTTTGATTTGCTCAAACGCTCCGTCCTTCATCCCCTTTGGTATCGCTTTGTTCGCCCTAAGTTGGCAGGGTATGCCCAGACGTGGGTCCCTTGCTCACTTTGCCACTGGATTAAAGATAGCCTGGCTGATGAGGGTTATGAACCTGAAACCGGTCCCAGGATGCTTGTTTCCGGTCCAGGGAAGACATGGCTTGGCAGTTCTGGCTGGACTGTTCCCATGCGGCACAGGGTCAGACTGATTTGTATATGGCCATGTTTGAACTGGGGTGGTGGAGTGAGCTAAAGATTGATGATGGATTAAACCCAGATCAGTTGACTGGGGGTGAGTGTTTGATTTGCTCAAACACTCCGTCCATCATCCCCTTTGGCATCACTTTGTTCGCCCTTAGTTGGCAGGGTATACCCAGACGTGAGTTCCTTGCTCACTTTGCCACTGGATTCAAAATAGCCTGGCTGATGAGGGTTATGAACCCGAAACCGGTCCCAGGATGCTTGTTTCTGGTCCAGTGAAGACATGGCATGGCAGTTCGGGCTGGACTGTTCCCATGAGGCACAGGGTCAGACTGATTTGCATATGGCCATGTCTGAACTGGGGGGGTGGAGTGAGCTAAAGAATGATGATGGATTAAACCCAGATCAGTTAACTGGGGGTGAGTGTTTGATTTGCTCAAACGCTCCATCCATCATCCCCTTTGGTATCGCTTTATTCGCCCTAAGTTGGCAGGGTATGCCCAGATGTGGGTCCCTTGCTAACTTTGCCACTGGATTCAAGATAGCCTGGCTGATGAGGGTTAGGAACCCGCAACCAGTCCCAGGATGCTTGTTTCCGGTTCAGGGAAGACATGGCTTGGCAGTTTGGTCTGGACTGTTCCCATGAGTCACAGGGTCAGACTGATTTGCATATGGCCATGTCTAAACTGGGGTGGTGGAGTGAGCTAAAGAATGATGATGGATTAAACCCAGATCAGTTGACTCGGGTGAGTGTTTGATTTGCTCAAACGCTCCGTCCTTCATCCCCTTTGGTATCGCTTTGTTCGCCCTAAGTTGGCAGGGTATGCCCAGACGTGGGTCCCTTGCTCACTTTGCCACTAGATTCAAGATAGACTGGCTGATGAGGGTTATGAACCCGAAACCGGTCCCAGGATGCTTGTTTCCGGTCCAGGGAAGACTTGGCTTGGCAGTTCGGGCTGGACTGTTCCCATGAGGCACAGGGTCAGACTGATTTGCATATGGCCATATCCGAACTGGGGTGGTGGAGTGAGCTAAGGATTGATGATGGATTAAACCCAGATCAGTTGACTGGGGGTGAGTGTTTGATTTGCTCAAACACTCCGTCATCATCCCCTTTGGCATCACTTTGTTCGCCCTTAGTTGGCAGGGTATACCCAGACGTGAGTTCCTTGCTCACTTTGCCACTGGATTCAAGATAGCCTGGCTGATGAGGGTTATGAACCCGAAACCGGTCCCAGGATGCTTGTTTCTGGTCCAGTGAAGACATGGCATGGCAGTTCGGGCTGGACTGTTCCCATGAGGCACAGGGTCAGACTGATTTGCATATGGCCATGTCTGAACTGGGGGGGTGGAGTGAGCTAAAGAATGATGATGGATTAAACCCAGATCAGTTAACTGGGGGTGAGTGTTTGATTTGCTCAAACGCTCCATCCATCATCCCCTTTGGTATCGCTTTATTCGCCCTAAGTTGGCAAGGTATGCCCAGATGTGGGTCCCTTGCTAACTTTGCCACTGGATTCAAGATAGCCTGGCTGATGAGGGTTAGGAACCCGCAACCAGTCCCAGGATGCTTGTTTCCGGTTCAGGGAAGACATGGCTTGGCAGTTTGGTCTGGACTGTTCCCATGAGTCACAGGGTCAGACTGATTTGCATATGGCCATGTCTAAACTGGGGTGGTGGAGTGAGCTAAAGAATGATGATGGATTAAACCCAGATCAGTTGACTCGGGTGAGTGTTTGATTTGCTCAAACGCTCCGTCCTTCATCCCCTTTGGTATCGCTTTGTTCGCCCTAAGTTGGCAGGGTATGCCCAGACGTGGGTCCCTTGCTCACTTTGCCACTAGATTCAAGATAGACTGGCTGATGAGGGTTATGAACCCGAAACCGGTCCCAGGATGCTTGTTTCCGGTCCAGGGAAGACTTGGCTTGGCAGTTCGGGCTGGACTGTTCCCATGAGGCACAGGGTCAGACTGATTTGCATATGGCCATATCCGAACTGGGGTGGTGGAGTGAGCTAAAGAATGATGATGGATTAAACCCAGATCAGTTGACTGGGGGTGAGTGTTTGATTTGCTCAAACGCTCCGTCCATCATCCCCTTTGGTATCACTTTGTTCGCCCTTAGTTGGCAGGGTATACCCAGACGTGGGTTCCTTGCTCACTTTGCCACTGGATTCAAGATAGCCTGGCTGATGAGGGTTATGAACCCGAAACCGGTCCCAGGATGCTTGTTTCCGGTCCAGGGAAGACATGGCTTGGCAGTTCGGGCTGGACTGTTCCCATGAGGCACAGGGTCAGACTGATTTGCATATGGCCATGTCTGAACTTGGGTGGTGGAGTGAGCTAAAGAATGATGATGGATTAAACCCAGATCATTTGACTGGGGGTGAGTGTTTGATTTGCACAAACGCTCCGTCCATCATCCCCTTTGGTATCGCTTTGTTCGCCCTAAGTTGGCAGGGTATGCCCAGACGTGGGTCCCTTGCTCACTTTGCCACTGGATTCAAGATAGCCTGGCTGATGAGGGTTATGAACCCGAAACTTGTCCCAGTATGCTTGTTTCTGGTCCAGTGAAGACATGGCATTGCAGTTCGGGCTGGACTGTTCCCATGAGGCACAGGGTCAGACTGATTTGCATATGGCAATGTCTGAACTGGGGTGGTGGAGTGAGCTAAAGAATGATGATGAATTAAACCAAGATCAGTTGACTGGGGGTGAGTGTTTGATTTGCTCAAACGCTCCATCCATCATCCCCTTTGGTATCGCTTTATTCGCCCTAAGTTGGCAGGGTATGCCCAGATGTGGGTCCCTAGCTAACTTTGCCACTGGATTCAAGATAGCCTGGCTGATGAGGTTTATGAACCCGAAACCGGTCCCAGGATGCTTGTTTCCGGTCCAGGGAAGACATGGCTTGGCAGTTCGGTCTGGACTGTTCCCATGAGTCACAGGGTCAGACTGATTTGCATATGGCCATTTCTGAACTGGGGTGGTGGAGTGAGCTAAAGAATGATGATGGATTAAACCCAGATCAGTTGACTCGGGTGAGTGTTTGATTTGCTCAAACGCTCCGTCCTTCATACCCTTTGGTATCGCTTTGTTCGCCCTAAGTTGGCAGGGTATGCCCAGACGTGGGTCCCTAACTCACTTTGCCACTGGATTCAAGATAGCCTGGCTGATGAGGGTTATGAACCCGAAACCGGTCCCAGGATGCTTGTTTCTGGTCCAGTGAAGACATGGCTTGGCAGTTCAGGCTGGACTGTTCCCATGAGTCACAGGGTCAGACTGATTTGCATATGGCCATGTCTGAACTGGGGTGGTGGAGTGAGCTAAAGAATGATGATGGATTAAACCCAGATCAGTTGACTCGGGTGAGTGTTTGATTTGCTCACACGCTCCGTCCATCATCCCCTTTGGTATCACTTTGTTCGCACTAAGTTGGCAGGGTATGCCCATACGTGGGTCCCTTGCTCACTTTGCCACTGGATTCAAGATAGTCTGGCTGATGAGGGTTATGAACCCGAAACCGGTCCCAGGATGCTTGTTTACGGTGAAGGGAAAACATGGCTTGGCAGTTCGGGCTGGACTGCTCCCATGAGGCACAGGGTCAGACTGATTTGCATAAGGCCATGTCTGAACTGGGGTGGTGGAGTGAGCTAAAGAATGATGATGGATTAAACCCAAATCAGTTGACTGCGGGTGAGTTTTTGATTTGCTCAAACGCTCCGTCCATCATCCCCTTTGGTATCGCTTTGTTCGCCCTAATTTGGCAGGGAATGCCCAGACGTGGGTCGCTTGCTCACTTTGCCACTGGATTAAACATAGCCTGGCTGATGAGGGTTATGAACCCGAAACCGGTCCCAGGATGCTTGTTTCCGGTCCAGGGAAGACATGGCTTGGCAGTTCGGGCTGGACTGTTCCCGTGAGGCACATGGTCAGACTGATTTGCATATGGCCATGTCCGAACTGGGGTGGTGGAGTGAGCTAAAGAATGATGATGGATTAAACCCAGATCATTTGACTGGGGGTGAGTGTTTGATTTGCACAAACGCTCAGTCCATCATCCCCTTTGGTATCGCTTTTTCGCCCTAAGTTGGCAGGGTATGCCCAGACGTGGGTCCCTTGCTCACTTTGCCACTGGATTCAAGATAGCCTGGCTGATGAGGGTTATGAACCCGAAACTGGTCCCAGTATGATTGTTTCTGGTCAGTGAAGACGTGGCATGGCAGTTCGGGCTGGACTGTTCCCATGAGGCTCAGGGTCAGACAGCTTTGCATATGGCCATGTCTGAACTGGGGTGGTGGAGTGAGCTAAAGAATGATGATGGATTAAACCCAGATCAGTTGACTGGGGGTGAGTGTTTGATTTGCTCAAACGCTCCATCCATCATCCCCTTTGGTATCGCTTTATTCGCCCTAAGTTGGCAGGGTATGCCCAGATGTGGGTCCCTTGCTAACTTTGCCACTGGATTCAAGATAGCCAGGCTGATGAGGTTTATGAACCCGAAACCGGTCCCAGGATGATTGTTTCCAGTCCAGGGAAGACATGGCTTGGCAGTTCGGTCTGGACTGCTCCCATGCGTCACAGGGTCAGACTGATTTGCATATGGCCATGTCTGAACTGGGGTGGTGGAGTGAGCTAAAAAATGATGATGGATTAAACCCAGATCAGTTGCCTGGGGTGAGTGTTTGATTTGCTCAAACGCTCCGTCCATTATCCCCTTTGGTATCGCTTTGTTCACCTTAAGTTGGCAGGGTATGCCAGACGTGGGTCCCTAGCTCACTTTGCCACTGGATTCAAGATAGTGTAGCTGATGAGGGTTATGAACCCGAAACCAGTCCCAGGATGCTTGTTTCCGGTCCAGGGAAGACATGGCTTGGCAGTTCGGGCTGGACTGTTCCCATGAGGCACAGGGTCAGACTGATTTGCATATGGCCATGTCCGAACTGGGGTGGTGGAGTGAGCTAAAGAATGATGATGGATTAAACCCAGATCAGTTGACTGGGGGTGAGTGTTTGATTTGCTCAAACCCTCCGTCCATCATCCCCTTTGGTATCACTTTGTTCGCACTAAGTTGGCAGGGTATGCCCATACGTGGCTCCCTTGCTCACTTTGCCACTGGATTCAGGATAGCCTGGCTGATGAGGGTTATGAACCCAAAAACGATCCCAGGATGCTTGTTTCCGGTCCAGGGAAAACATGGCTTGGCAGTTAGGGCTGGACTGTTCCCATGAGGCACATGGTCAGACTGATTTGCATATGGCCATGTCCGAACTGGGGTGGTGGAGTGAGCTAAAGAATGATGATGGATTAAACCCAGATCATTTGACTGGGGGTGAGTGTTTGATTTGCTCAAACGCTCCGTCCATCGTCCCCTTTGGTATCACTTTGTTTGCCCTAAGTTGGCAGGGTATGCCCAGACATGGGTCCCTTGCTCACTTTGCCACTGGATTCAAGATAGCCTGGCTGACTAGGGTTATGAACCCAAAACCGGTCCCAGGATGCTTGTTTCCGGTCCAGGGAAAATATGGCTTGGCAGTTCGGTCTGGACTGTTCCCATGAGTCACAGGGTCAGACTGATTTGCATATGGCCATGTCTGAACTGGGGTGGTGGAGTGAGCTAAAGAATGATGATGGATTAAACCCAGATCAGTTGACTCGGGTGAGTGTTTGATTTGCTCAAACGCTCCGTCCTTCATCCCCTTTGGTATCGCTTTGTTCGCCCTAAGTTGGCAGGGTATGCCCAGACCTGTGTCCCTTGCTCACTTTGCCACTGGATTCAAGATAGCCTGGCTGATGAGGGTTATGAACCCGAAACCGGTCCCAGGATGCTTGTTTCCGGCCCAGGGAAGACATGGTTTGGCAGTTCGGGCTGGACTGTTCCCATGAGGCACAGGGTCAGACTAATTTGCAAATGGCCATGTCTGAACTGGGGTGGTAGAGTGAGCTAAAGAATGATGATGAATTAAACCCAGATCAGTTGACTTGGGTGAGTGTTTGATTTGCTTAAACGCTCCGTCCTTCATCCCCTTTGGTATCGCTTTGTTCGCCCTAAGTTGGCAGGGTATGCCCAGACGTGGGTCCCTTGCGCACTTTGCCACTGGATTCAAGATATCCTGGCTGATGAGGGTTATGAACCCGAAACCGGTCCCAGGATGCTTGTTTCCGGTCCAGGGAAGACATGGCTTGGCAGTTCCGGCTGGACTGTTCCCATGCGGCTCAGGGTCAGACTGATTTGTATATGGCCATGTCTGAACTGGGGTGGTGGAGTGAGCTAAAGAATGATGATGGATTAAACCCAGATCAGTTGACTGTGGGTGAGTGTTTGATTTGCTGAAACGCTCCGTCCATCATCCCCTTTGGTATCACTTTGTTCGCCCTAAGTTGGCAGGGTATGCCCAGACGTGGGTCCCTTGCTCACTTTGCCACTGGATTCAAGATAGCCTGGCTGATGAGGGTTACGAACCCGAAACTGGTTCCAGTATGCTTGTTTCTGGTCCAGTGAAGACCTGGCATGGCAGTTCGGGCTGGACTGTTCCCATGAGGCACAGGGTCAGACTGATTTGCATATGACCATGTCTGAACTGGGGTGGTGGAGTGAGCTAAAGAAAGATGATGGATTAAACCCAGATCAGTTGACTGGGGGTGAGAGTTTGATTTGCTCAAACTCTCCATCCATCATCCCCTTTGGTATTGCTTTATTCGCCCTAAGTTGGCAGGGTATGCCCAGATGTGGGTCCCTAGCTAACTTTGCCACTGGATTCAAGAAAGCCTGGCTGATGAGGTTTATGAACCCAAAACCGGTCCCAGGATGCTTGTTTCTGGTCCAGGGAAGACATGGCATGGCAGTTCGGTCTGTACTGTTCCCATGAGTCACAGGGTCAGATTGATTTGCATATGGCCATGTCTGAACTGGGGTGGTGGAGTGAGCTAAAGAATGATGATGGATTAAACCCAGATCAGTTGACTCGGGTGAGTGTTTGATTTGCTCAAACGCTCCGTCCTTCATCCCCTTTGGTATCGCTTTGTTCGCCCTAAGTTGGCATGGTATGCCCAGACGTGGGTCCCTAGCTCACTTTGCCACTGGATTCAAGATAGCCTGGCTGATGAGGGTTATGAACCCGAAACTGGTCTCAGGATGCTTGTTTCTGGTCCAGTGAAGACATGGCATGGCAGTTTTGGCTGGACTGTTCCCATGAGGCACAGGGTCAGACTGATTTGCATATGGCCATGTCTGAACTGGGGGGGTGGAGTGAGCTAAAGAATGATGATAGATTAAACCCAGATCAGTTGACTGGGGGTGAGTGTTTGATTTGCTCAAACGCTCCATCCATCATCCCCTTTGGTATCGCTTTATTCGCCCTAAGTTGGCAGGGTATGCCTAGATGTGGGTCCCTTGCTAACTTTGCCACTGGATTCAAGATAGCCTGGCTGATGAGGGTTATGAACCCGAAACCGGTCCCAGGATGCTTGTTTCCGGTCCAGGGAAGACATGGCTTGGCAGTTCGGTCTGGACTGTTCCCATGAGTCACAGGGTCAGAATGATTTGCATATGGCCATGTGTGAACTGGGGTGGTGGAGTGAGCTAAAGAATGATGATGGATTAAACCCAGATCAGTTGACTCGGGTGAGTGTTTGATTTGCTCAAACGCTCCGTCCTTCATCCCCTTTGGTATCGCTTTGTTCGCCCTAAGTTGGCAGGGTATGCCCAGACGTGGGTCCCTTGCTCACTTTGCCACTGGATTAAAGACAGCCTGGCTGATGAGGGTTATGAACCTGAAACCGGTCCCAGGATGCTTGTTTCCGGTCCAGGGAAGACATGGCTTGGCAGTTCCGGCTGGACTGTTCCCATGCGGCACAGGGTCAGACTGATTTGTATATGGCCATGTTTGAACTGGGGTGGTGGAGTGAGCTAAAGATTGATGATGGATTAAACCCAGATCAGTTGACTGGGGGTGAGTGTTTGATTTGCTCAAACGCTCCGTCCATCATCCCCTTTGGTATCACTTTGTTCGCCCTAAGTTGGCAAGGTATGCCCAGACATGGGTCCCTTGCTCACTTTGCCACTAGATTCAAGATAGCCTGGCTGATGAGGGTTATGAACCCGAAACCGGTTCCAGGATGCTTGTTTCCGGTCCAGGGAAGACATGGCTTGGCAGTTCGGGCTGGACTGTTCCCATGAGGCACAGGGTCAGACTGATTTGCATATGGCCATGTCTGAACTGGGGTGGTGGAGTGAGCTAAAGAATGAGTGTGGATTAAACACAGATCAGTTGACTGGGGGTGAGTGTTTGATTTGCTCAAACGCTCCGTCCATCATCCCCTTTGGTATCACTTTGTTCGCCCTTAGTTGGCAGGGTATACCCAGACGTGAGTTCCTTGCTCACTTTGCCACTGGATTCAAGATAGCCTGGCTGATGAGGGTTATGAACCCGAAACTGGTCCCAGGATGCTTGTTTCCGATCCAGGGAAGACATGGCTTGGCAGTTCGGGCTGGACTGTTCCCATGAGGCACAGGGTCAGACTGATTTGCATATGGCCATGTCCGAACTGGGGTAGTGGAGTGAGCTAAAGAATGATGATGGATTAAACCCAGATCAGTTGACTCGGGGTGAGTGTTTGATTTGCTCAAACGCTCCGTCCATCGTCCCCTTTGGTATCACTTTGTTTGCCCTAAGTTGGCAGGGTATGCCCAGACGTGGGTCCCTTGCTCACTTTGCCACTGGATTCAAGATAGCCTGGCTGACTAGGGTTATGAACCCAAAACCGGTCCCAGGATGCTTGTTTCCGGTCCAGGGAAAAGATGGCTTGGCAGTTTGGGCTGGACTGTTCCCATGAGGCAGAGGGTCAGACTGATTTGCATATGGCCATGTCTGAACTGGGGTGGTGGAGTGAGCTAAAGAATGATGATGGATTAAACCCAGATCAGTTGACTGGGGGTGAGTGTTTGATTTGCTCAAACGCTCCATCCATCATCCCCTTTGGTATCGATTTATTCGCCCTAAGTTGGCAGGGTATGCCCAGATGTGGGTCCCTTGCTAACTTTGCCACTGGATTCAAGATAGCCTGGCTGATGAGGTTTATGAACCCAAAACCAGTCCCAGGATGCTTGTTTCCGGTCCAGGGAAGACATGGCTTGGCAGTTCGGTCTGGACTGTTCCCATGAGTCACAGGGTCAGACTGATTTGCATATGGCCATGTCTGAACTGGGGTGGAGGAGTGAGCTAAAGAATGATGATGGATTAAACCCAGATCAGTTGACTCGGGTGAGTGTTTGATTTGCTCAAACGCTCCGTCCTTCATCCCCTTTGGTATCGCTTTGTTCGCCCTAAGTTGGCAGGGTATGCCCAGACCTGTGTCCCTTGCTCACTTTGCCACTGGATTCAAGATAGCCTGGCTGATGAGGGTTATGAACCCGAAACCGGTCCCAGGATGCTTGTTTCCGGCCCAGGAAAGACATGGTTTGGCAGTTCGGGCTGGACTGTTCCCATGAGGCACAGGGTCAGACTAATTTGCAAATGGCCATGTCTGAACTGGGGTGGTAGAGTGAGCTAAAGAATGATGATGGATTAAACCCAGATCAGTTGACTGGGGGTGAGTGTTTGATTTGCTGAAACGCTTCGTCCATCATCCCCTTTGGTATCGCTTTGTTCGCCCTAAGTTGGCAGGGTATGCCCAGACGTGGGTCCCTTGCTCACTTTGCCACTAGATTCAAGATAGCCTAGCTGATGAGGGTTATGAACCCGAAACCGGTCCCAGGATGCTTGTTTCCGGTCCAGGGAAGACTTGGCTTGGCAGTTCGGGCTGGACTGTTCCCATGAGGCACAGGGTCAGACTGATTTGCATATGGCCATGTCTGAACTGGGGTGGTGGAGTGAGCTAAAGAATGATGATGGATTAAACCCAGATCATTTGACTGGGGGTGAGTGTTTGATTTGCACAAACGCTCCGTCCATCATCCCCTTTGGTATCGCTTTGTTCGCCCTAAGTTGGCAGGGTATGCCCAGACGTGGGTCCCTTGCTCACTTTGCCACTGGATTCAAGATAGCCTGGCTAATGAGGGTTATGAACCCGAAACTGGTCCCAGTATGCTTGTTTCTGGTCCAGTGAAGACATGGCATGGCAGTTCGGGCTGGACTGTTCCCATGAGGCACAGGGTCAGACTGATTTGCATATGGCCATGTCTGAACTGGGGTGGTGGAGTGAGCTAAAGAATGATGATGGATTAAACCCAGATCAGTTGACTGGGGGTGAGTGTTTGATTTGCTCAAACGCTCCATCCATCATCCCCTTTGGTATCGCTTTATTCGCCCTATGTTGGCAGGGTATGCCCAGATGTGGGTCCCTAGCTAACTTTGCCACTGGATTCAAGATAGCCTGGCTGATGAGGTTTATGAACCCGAAACCGGTCCCAGGATGCTTGTTTCCGGTCCAGGGAAGACATGGCTTGGCAGTTCGGTCTGGACTGTTCCCATGAGTCACAGGGTCAGACTGATTTGCATATGGCCATGTCTGAACTGGGGTGGTGGAGTGAGCTAAAGAATGATGATGGATTAAACCCAGATCAGTTGACTCGGGTGAGTGTTTGATTTGCTCAAACGCTCCGTCCTTCATCCCCTTTGGTATCGCTTTGATCGCCCTAAGTTGGCAGGGTATGCCCAGACGTGGGTCCCTAGCTCACTTTGCCACTGGATTCAAGATAGCCTGGCTGATGAGGGTTATGAACCCGAAACCGGTCCCAGGATGCTTGTTTCTGGTCCAGTGAAGACATGGCATGGCAGTTCGGGCTGGACTGTTCCCATGAGGCACAGGGTCAGACTGATTTGCATATGGCCATGTCTGAACTGGGGGGGTGGAGTGAGCTAAAGAATGATGATGGATTACACCCAGATAAGTTGACTGGGGCTGAGTGTTTGATTTGCTCAAACGCTCCATCCATCATCCCCTTTGGTATCGCTTTATTCGCCCTAAGTTGGCAGGGTATGCCTAGATGTGGGTCCCTTGCTAACTTTGCCACTGGATTCAAGATAGCCTGGCTGATGAGGGTTATGAACCCGAAACCGGTCCCATGATGCTTGTTTCCGGTCCAGGGAAGACATGGCTTGGCAGTTCGGTCAGGACTGTTCCCATGAGTCACAGGGTCAGAATGATTTGCAGATGGCCATGTCTGAACTGGGGTGGTGGAGTGAGCTAAAGAATGATGATGGATTAAACCCAGATCAGTTGACTCGGGTGAGTGTTTGATTTGCTCAAACGCTCCGTCCTTCATCCCCTTTGGTATCGCTTTGTTCGCCCTAAGTTGGCAGGGTATGCCCAGACGTGGGTCCCTTGCTCACTTTGCCACTGGATTAAAGATAGCCTGGCTGATGAGGGTTATTAACCCGAAACCGGTCCCAGGATGCTTGTTTCCGGTCCAGGAAAGACATGGCTTGGCAGTTCGGGCTGGACTGTTCCCATGAGGCACAGGGTCAGACTGATTTGCATATGGCCATGTCCGAACTGGGGTGGTGGATTGAGCTAAAGAATGAGTATGGATTAAACCCAGATCAGTTGACTGGGGGTGAGTGTTTGATTTGCTCAAACGCTCCGTCCATTATCCCCTTTGGTATCGCTTTGTTCACCTTAAGTTGGCAGGGTATGCCCAGACGTGGGTCCCTAGCTCACTTTACAACAAACAAATGATGGACGGAATGCTGACAATGCAGACATTCTCCCCCAGTCTAGAGATCTGGGTTAAATCCATTGTTCTTTTGCCCACTACGCCACCCCAGTTCAGACATGGCCATATGCAAATCAGTCTTGACCCTGTGCCTAATGGGAACAGTCCAGCCCGAACTGCCAAACCATGTCTTCCCTGGACCGGAACAAGCATCCTAGGACCGGTTTCTGGCTATCAGCCGTCATCAGCCAGGATAGCTTGACTCCAGTGGCGTAGTGAGCACGGGTCCCACGTCTGGGAATACCCATCCCACTTAGGGCGAAAAGCGTTACAACAAACAAATGATGGACGGAATGCTGACAATGCAGACATTCTCCCCCAGTCAAGAGATCTGGGTTAAATCCACAGTTCTTTTGCCCACTACGCCACCTCAGTTCAGACATGGCCATATGCAAATCAGTCTTGACCCTGTGCCTAATGGGAACAGTCCAGCCCGAACTGCCAAGCCATGTCTTCCCTGGACCGGAATCAAGCATCCTAGGACCGGTTTCTGGCTATCAGCCGTCATCAGCCAGGATAGCTTGACTCCAGTGGCGTAGTGAGCACGGGTCCCACGTCTGGGAATACCCATCCCACTTAGGGCGAAAAGCGTTACAACAAACAAATGATGGACGGAATGCTGACAATGCAGACATTCTCCCCCAGTCAAGAGATCTGGGTTAAATCCATCGTTCTTTTGCCCACTACGCCACCCCAGTTCAGACATGGCCATATGCAAATCAGTCTTGACCCTGTGCCTCATGGGAACAGTCCAGCCTGAACTGCCAAGCTATGTCTTCCCTGGACCGGAATCAAGCATCCTAGGACCAGTTTCTGGCTATCAGCCGTCATCAGCCAGGATAGCTTGACTCCAGTGGCGTAGTGAGCACGGGTCCCACGTCTGGGAATACCCATCCCACTTAGGGCGAAAAGCGTTACAACAAACAAATGATGGACGGAATGCTGACAATGCAGACATTCTCCCCCAGTCAAGAGATCTGGGTTAAATCCATCGTTCTTTTGCCCACTACGCCACCTCAGTTCAGACATGGCCATATGCAAATCAGTCTTGACCCTGTGCCTAATGGGAACAGTCCAGCCCGAACTGCCAAGCCATGTCTTCCCTGGACCGGAATCAAGCATCCTAGGACCTGTTTCTGGCTATCAGCCGTCATCAGCCAGGATAGCTTGACTCCAGTGGCGTAGTGAGCACGGGTCCCACGTCTGGGAATACCCATCCCACTTAGGGCGAAAAGCGTTACAACAAACAAATGATGGACGGAATGCTGACCCTAGCTCACTTTGCCACTGGATTCAAGATAGCGTAGCTGATGAGGGTTATGAACCCGAAACCAGTCCCAGGATGCTTGTTTCCGGTCCAGGGAAGACATGGCTTGGCAGTTCGGGCTGGACTGTTCCCATGAGGCACAGGGTCAGACTGATTTGCATATGGCCATGTCTGAACTGGGGTGGTGGAGTGAGCTAAAGAATGAGTATGGATTAAACACAGATCAGTTGACTGGGGGTGAGTTTTTGATTTGCTCAAACGCTCCGTCCATCATCCCCTTTGGTATCACTTTGTTCGCCCTTAGTTGGCAGGGTATACCCAGACGTGAGTTCCTTGCTCACTTTGCCACTGGATTCAAGATAGCATGGCTGATGAGGGTTATGAACCCGAAACTGGTCCCAGGATGCTTGTTTCCGATCCAGGGAAGACATGGCTTGGCAGTTCGGGCTGGACTGTTCCCATGAGGCACAGGGTCAGACTGATTTGCATATGGCCATGTCCGAACTGGGGTGGTGGAGTGAGCTAAAGAATGATGATGGATTAAACCCAGATCAGTTGACTGGGGGTGAGTGTTTGATTTGCTCAAACGCTCCGTCCATCGTCCCCTTTGGTATCACTTTGTTTGCCCTAAGTTGGCAGGGTATGCCCAGACGTGGGTCCCTTGCTCACTTTGCCACTGGATTCAAGATATCCTGGCTGATGAGGGTTATGAACCCAAAACCGGTCCCAGGATGCTTGTTTCCGGTCCAGGGAAGACATGGCTTGGCAGTTCCGGCTGGACTGTTCCCATGCGGCTCAGGGTCAGACTGATTTGTATATGGCCATGTCTGAACTGGGGTGGTGGAGTAAGCTAAAGAATGATGATGGATTAAACCCAGAGCAGTTGACTGTGGGTGAGTGTTTGATTTGCTGAAACGCTCCGTCCATCATCCCCTTTGGTATCACTTTGTTCGCCCTAAGTTGGCAGGGTATGCCCAGACGTGGGTCCCTTGCTCACTGTGCCACTGGATTCAAGATAGCCTGGCTGATGAGGGTTACGAACCCGAAACTGGTCCCAGTATGCTTGTTTCTGGTCCAGTGAAGACCTGGCATGGCAGTTCGGGCTGGACTGTTCCCATGAGGCACAGGGTCAGACTGATTTGCATATGGCCATGTCTGAACTGGGGTGGTGGAGTGAGCTAAAGAATGATGATGGATTAAACCCAGATCAGTTGACTGGGGGTGAGAGTTTGATTTGCTCAAACTCTCCATCCATCATCCCCTTTGGTATTGCTTTATTCGCCCTAAGTTGGCAGGGTATGCCCAGATGTGGGTCCCTAGCTAACTTTGCCACTGGATTCAAGATAGCCTGGCTGATGAGGTTTATGAACCCGAAACTGGTCCCAGGATGCTTGTTTCCGGTCCAGGGAAGACATGGCATGGCAGTTCGGTCTGTACTGTTCCCAAGAGTCACAGGGTCAGATTGATTTGCATATGGCCATGTCTGAACTGGGGTGGTGGAGTGAGCTAAAGAATGATGATGGATTAAACCCAGATCAGTTGACTCGGGTGAGTGTTTGATTTGCTCAAACGCTCCGTCCTTCATCCCCTTTGGTATCGCTTTGATCGCCCTAAGTTGGCAGGGTATGCCCAGACGTGGGTCCCTTGCTCACTTTGCCACTGGATTAAAGATAGCCTGGCTGATGAGGGTTATGAACCTGAAACCGGTCCCAGGATGCTTGTTTCCGGTCCAGGGAAGACATGGCTTGGCAGTTCCGGCTGGACTGTTCCCATGCGGCACAGGGTCAGACTGATTTGTATATGGCCATGTTTGAACTGGGGTGGTGGAGTGAGCTAAAGATTGATGATGGATTAAACCCAGATCAGTTGACTGGGGGTGAGTGTTTGATTTGCTCAAACGCTCCATCCATCATCCCCTTTGGTATCGATTTATTCGCCCTAAGTTGGCAGGGTATGCCCAGATGTGGGTCCCTTGCTAACTTTGCCACTGGATTCAAGATAGCCTGGCTGATGAGGTTTATGAACCCAAAACCAGTCCCAGGATGCTTGTTTCCGGTCCAGGGAAGACATGGCTTGGCAGTTCGGTCTGGACTGTTCCCATGAGTCACAGGGTCAGACTGATTTGCATATGGCCATGTCTGAACTGGGGTGGTGGAGTGAGCTAAAGAATGATGATGAATTAAACCCAGATCAGTTGACTCGGGTGAGTGTTTGATTTGCTCAAACGCTCCGTCCTTCATCCCCTTTGGTATCGCTTTGTTCGCCCTAAGTTGGCAGGGTATGCCCAGACGTGTGTCCCTTGCTCACTTTGCCACTGGATTCAAGATAGCCTGGCTGATGAGGGTTATGAACCCGAAACCGGTCCCAAGATGCTTGTTTCCGGCCCAGGGAAGACATGGCTTGGCAGTTCGGGCTGGACTGTTCCCATGAGGCACAGGGTCAGACTGATTTGCAAATGGCCATGTCTGAACTGGGGTGATGGAGTGAGCTAAAGAATGATGATGGATTAAACCCAGATCAGTTGACTCGGGTGAGTGTTTGATTTGCTCAAACGCTCCGTCCTTCATCCCCTTTGGTATCGCTTTGTTCGCCCTAAGTTGGCAGGGTATGCCCAGACGTGGGTCCCTTGCTAAATTTGCCACTGGATTCAAGATATCCTGGCTGATGAGGGTTATGAACCCGAAACCGGTCCCAGGATGCTTGTTTCCAGTCCAGGGAAGACATGGCTTGGCAGTTCCGGCTGGACTGTTCCCATGCGGCACAGGGTCAGACTGATTTGTATATGGCCATGTCTGAACTGGGGTGGTGGAGTGAGCTAAAGAATGATGATGGATTAAACCCAGATCAGTTGACTGGGGGTGAGTGTTTGATTTGCTCAAACGCTCCGTCCATCATCCCCTTTGGTATCACTTTATTTGCCCTATGTTGGCAGGGTATGCCCAGATGTGGGTCCCTAGCTAACTTTGCCATTTGATTCAAGATAGCCTGGCTGATGAGGTTTATGAACCCGAAACCGGTCCCAGGATGCTTGTTTCCGGTCCAGGGAAGACATGGCTTGGCAGTTCGGTCTGGACTGTTCCCATGAGTCACAGGGTCAGACTGATTTGCATATGGCCATGTCTGAACTGGGGTGGTGGAGTGAGCTAAAGAATGATGATGGATTAAACCCAGATCAGTTGACTCGGGTGAGTGTTTGATTTGCTCAAACGCTCCGTCCTTCATCCCCTTTGGTATCGCTTTGTTCGCCCTAAGTTGGCAGGGTATGCCCAGACGTGGGTCCCTAGCTAACTTTGCCACTGGATTCAAGATAGCCTGGCTGATGAGGGTTATGAACCCGAAACCGGTCCCAGGATGCTTGTTTCTGGTCCAGTGAAGACATGGCATGGCAGTTCGGGCTGGACTGTTCCCATGAGGCACAGGGTCAGACTGATTTGCATATGGCCATGTCTGAACTGGGGGGGTGGAGTGAGCTAAAGAATGATGATGGATTACACCCAGATAAGTTGACTGGGGCTGAGTGTTTGATTTGCTCAAACGCTCCATCCATCATCCCCTTTGGTATCGCTTTTTTCGCCCTAAGTTGGCAGGGTATGCCTAGATGTGGGTCCCTTGCTAACTTTGCCACTGGATTCAAGATAGACTGGCTGATGAGGGTTATGAACCCGAAACCGGTCCAATGATGCTTGTTTCCGGTCCAGGGAAGACATGGCTTGGCAGTTCGGTCTGGACTGTTACCATGAGTCACAGGGTCAGAATGATTTGCAGATGGCCATGTCTGAACTGGGGTGGTGGAGTGAGCTAAAGAATGATGATGGATTAAACCCAGATCAGTTGACTCGGGTGAGTGTTTGATTTGCTCAAACGCTCCGTCCTTCATCCCCTTTGGTATCGCTTTGTTCGCCCTAAGTTGGCAGGGTATGCCCAGACGTGGGTCCCTTGCTCACTTTGCCACTGGATTAAAGATAGCCTGGCTGATGAGGGTTATGAACCCGAAACCGGTCCCAGGATGCTTGTTTCTGGTCCAGGGAAGACATGGCTAGGCAGTTCGGGCTGGACTTTTCCCATGAGGCACAGGGTCAGACTGATTTGCATATGGCCATGTCCGAACTGGGGTGGTGGAGTGAGCTAAAGAATGAGTATGGATTAAACCCAGATCAGTTGACTGGGGGTGAGTGTTTGATTTGCTCAAACGCTCCGTCCATCATCCCCTTTGGTATCACTTTGTTCGCCCTTAGTTGGCAGGGTATACCCAGACGTGGGTTCCTTGCTCACTTTGCCACTGGATTCAAGATAGCCTGGCTGATGAGGGTTATGAACCCGAAACTGGTCCCAGGATGCTTGTTTCCGATCCAGGCAAGACATGGCTTGGCAGTTCGGGCTGGACTGTTCCCATGAGGCACAGGGTCAGACTGATTTGCATATGGCCATGTCTGAACTGGGGTGGTGGAGTGAGCTAAAGAATGATGAAGGATTAAACCCAGATCATCTGACTGGGGGTGAGTGTTTGATTTGCTCAAACGCTCCGTCCATTATCCCCTTTGGTATCGCTTTGTTCACCTTAAGTTGGCAGGGTATGCCCAGACGTGGGTCCCTCGCTCACTTTACAACAAACAAATGATGGACGGAATGCTGACAATGCAGACATTCTCCCCCAGTCAAGAGATCTGGGTTAAATCCATTGTTCTTTTGCCCACTACGCCACCCCAGTTCAGACATGGCCATATGCAAATCAGTCTTGACCCTGTGCCTAATGGGAACAGTCCAGCCCGAACTGCCAAACCATGTCTTCCCTGGACCGGAATCAAGCATCCTAGTACCGGTTTCTGGCTATCAGCCGTCATCAGCCAGGATAGCTTGACTCCAGTGGCGTAGTGAGCACGGGTCCCACGTCTGGGAATACCCATCCCACTTAGGGCGAAAAGCGTTTCAACAAACAAATGATGGACGGAATGCTGACAATGCAGACATTCTCCCCCAGTCAAGAGATCTGGGTTAAATCCATCGTTCTTTTGCCCACTACGCCACCTCAGTTCAGACATGGCCATATGCAAATCAGTCTTGACCCTGTGCCTAATGGGAACAGCCCAGCCCGAACTGCCAAGCCATGTCTTCCCTGGACCGGAATCAAGCATCCTAGGACCGGTTTCTGGCTATCAGCCGTCATCAGCCAGGATAGCTTGACTCCAGTGGCGTAGTGAGCACGGGTCCCACGTCTGGGAATACCCATCCCACTTAGGGCGAAAAGCGTTACAACAAACAAATGATGGACGGAATGCTGACAATGCAGACATTCTCCCCCAGTCAAGAGATCTGGGTTAAATCCATCGTTCTTTTGCCCACTACGCCACCCCAGTTCAGACATGGCCATATGCAAATCAGTCTTGACCCTGTGCCTCATGGGAACAGTCTAGCCTGAACTGCCAAGCCATGTCTTCCCTGGACCGGAATCAAGCATCCTAGGACCAGTTTCTGGCTATCAGCTGTCATCAGCCAGGATAGCTTGACTCCAGTGGCGTAGTGAGCACGGGTCCCACGTCTGGGAATACCCATCCCACTTAGGGCAAAAAGCGTTACAACAAACAAATGATGGACGGAATGCTGACAATGCAGACATTCTCCCCCAGTCAAGAGATCTGGGTTAAATCCATCGTTCTATTGCCCACTACGCCACCCCAGTTCAGACATGGCCATATGCAAATCAGTCTTGACCCTGTGCCTAATGGGAATAGTCCAGCCCGAACTGCCAAGCCATGTCTTCCCTGGACCGGAATCAAGCATCCTAGGACCAGTTTCTGGCTATCAGCCGTCATCAGCCAGGATAGCTTGACTCCAGTGGCGTAGTGAGAACGGGTCCCACGTCTGGGAATACCCATCCCACTTAGGGCGAAAAGCGTTACAACAAACAAATGATGGACGGAATGCTGACCCTAGCTCACTTTGCCACTGGATTCAAGATAGCGTAGCTGATGAGGGTTATGAACCCGAAACCAGTCCCAGGATGCTTGTTTCCGGTCCAGGGAAGACATGGCTTGGCAGTTCGGGCTGGACTGTTCCCATGAGGCACAGGGTCAGACTGATTTGCATATGGCCATGTCTGAACTGGGGTGGTGGAGTGAGCTAAAGAATGAGTATGGATTAAACACAGATCAGTTGACTGGGGGTGAGTGTTTGATTTGCTCAAACGCTCCGTCCATCATCCCCTTTGGTATCACTTTGTTCGCCCTTAGTTGGCAGGGTATACCCAGACGTGAGTTCCTTGCTCACTTTGCCACTGGATTCAAGATAGCATGGCTGATGAGGGTTATGAACCCGAAACTGGTCCCAGGATGCTTGTTTCCGATCCAGGGAAGACATGGCTTGGCAGTTCGGGCTGGACTGTTCCCATGAGGCACAGGGTCAGACTGATTTGCTTATGGCCATGTCCGAACTGGGGTAGTGGAGTGAGCTAAAGAATGATGATGGATTAAACCCAGATCAGTTGACTGGGGGTGAGTGTTTGATTTGCTCAAACACTCCGTCCATCGTCCCCTTTGGTATCACTTTGTTTGCCCTTAGTTGGCAGGGTATACCCAGACGTGGGTCCCTTGCTCACTTTGCCACTGGATTCAAGATAGCCTGGCTGACTAGGGTTATGAACCCAAAACCGGTCCCAGGATGCTTGTTTCCGGTCCAGGGAAAAGATGGCTTGGCAGTTTGGGCTGGACTGTTCCCATGAGGCAGAGGGTCAGACTGATTTGCATATGGCCATGTCTGAACTGGGGTGGTGGAGTGAGCTAAAGAATGATGATGGATTAAACCCAGATCAGTTGACTGGGGGTGAGTGTTTGATTTGCTCAAACGCTCCATCCATCATCCCCTTTGGTATCGATTTATTCGCCCTAAGTTGGCAGGGTATGCCCAGATGTGGGTCCCTTGCTAACTTTGCCACTGGATTCAAGATAGCCTGGCTGATGAGGTTTATGAACCCAAAACCAGTCCCAGGATGCTTGTTTCCGGTCCAGGGAAGACATGGCTTGGCAGTTCGGTCTGGACTGTTCCCATGAGTCACAGGGTCAGACTGATTTGCATATGGCCATGTCTGAACTGGGGTGGTGGAGTGAGCTAAAGAATGATGATGGATTAAACCCAGATCAGTTGACTCGGGTGAGTGTTTGATTTGCTCAAACGCTCCGTCCTTCATCCCCTTTGGTATCGCTTTGTTCGCCCTAAGTTGGCAGGGTATTCCCAAGACCTGTGTCCCTTGCTCACTTTGCCACTGGATTCAAGATAGCCTGGCTGATGAGGGTTATGAACCCGAAACCGGTCCCAGGATGCTTGTTTCCGGCCCAGGAAAGAAATGGTTTGGCAGTTCGGGCTGGACTGTTCCCATGAGGCACAGGGTCAGACTAATTTGCAAATGGCCATGTCTGAACTGGGGTGGTAGAGTGAGCTAAAGAATGATGATGGATTAAACCCAGATCAGTTGACTCGGGTGAGTGTTTGATTTGCTCAAACGCTCCGTCCTTCATCCCCTTTGGTATCGCTTTGTTCGCCCTAAGTTGGCAGGGTATGCCCAGACGTGGGTCCCTTGCTCACTTTGCCACTGGATTCAAGATATCCTGGCTGATGAGGGTTATGAACCCGAAACCGGTCCCAGGATGCTTGTTTCCGGTCCAGGGAAGACATGGCTTGGCAGTTCCGGCTGGACTGTTCCCATGCGGCTCAGGGTCAGACTGATTTGTATATGGCCATGTCTGAACTGGGGTGGTGGAGTGAGCTAAAGAATGATGATGGATTAAACCCAGATCAGTTGACTGTGGGTGAGTGTTTGATTTGCTGAAACGCTCCGTCCATCATCCCCTTTGGTATCACTTTGTTCGCCCTAAGTTGGCAGGGTATGCCCAGACGTGGGTCCCTTGCTCACTTTGCCACTGGATTCAAGATAGCCTGGCTGATGAGGGTTACGAACCCGAAACTGGTCCCAGTATGCTTGTTTCTGGTCCAGTGAAGACCTGTCATGGCAGTTCGGGCTGGACTGTTCCCATGAGGCACAGGGTCAGACTGATTTGCATATGGCCATGTCTGAACTGGGGTGGTGGAGTGAGCTAAAGAATGATGATGGATTAAACCCAGATCAGTTGACTGGGGGTGAGAGTTTGATTTGCTCAAACTCTCCATCCATCATCCCCTTTGGTATTGCTTTATTCGCCCTAAGTTGGCAGGGTATGCCCAGATGTGGGTCCCTAGCTAACTTTGCCACTGGATTCAAGATAGCCTGGCTGATGAGGTTTATGAACCCGAAACCGGTCCCAGGATGCTTGTTTCCGGTCCAGGGAAGACATGGCATGGCAGTTCGGTCTGTACTGTTCCCATGAGTCACAGGGTCAGATTGATTTGCATATGGCCATGTCTGAACTGGGGTGGTGGAGTGAGCTAAAGAATGATGATGGATTAAACCCAGATCAGTTGACTCGGGTGAGTGTTTGATTTGCTCAAACGCTCCGTCCTTCATCCCCTTTGGTATCGCTTTGTTCGCCCTAAGTTGGCAGGGTATGCCCAGACGTGGGTCCCTAGCTCACTTTGCCACTGGATTCAAGATAGCCTGGCTGATGAGGGTTATGAACCTGAAACCGGTCCCAGGATGCTTGTTTCCGGTCCAGGGAAGACATGGCTTGGCAGTTCCGGCTGGACTGTTCCCATGCGGCACAGGGTCAGACTGATTTGTATATGGCCATGTTTGAACTGGGGTGGTGGAGTGAGCTAAAGATTGATGATGGATTAAACCCAGATCAGTTGACTGGGGGTGAGTGTTTGATTTGCTCAAACGCTCCGTCCATCATCCCCTTTGGTATCACTTTGTTCGCCCTTAGTTGGCAGGGTATACCCAGACGTGAGTTCCTTGCTCACTTTGCCACTGGATTCAAGATAGCCTGGCTGATGAGGGTTATGAACCCGAAACTGGTCCCAGGATGCTTGTTTCCGATCCAGGGAAGACATGGCTTGGCAGTTCGGGCTGGACTGTTCCCATGAGGCACAGGGTCAGACTGATTTGCATATGGCCATGTCCGAACTGGGGTGGTGGAGTGAGCTAAAGAATGATGATGGATTAAACCCAGATCAGTTGACTGGGGGTGAGTGTTTGATTTGCTCAAACGCTCCATCCATCATCCCCTTTGGAATCGATTTATTCGCCCTAAGTTGGCAGGGTATGCCCAGATGTGGGTCCCTTGCTAACTTTGCCACTGGATTCAAGATAGCCTGGCTGATGAGGTTTATGAACCCAAAACCAGTCCCAGGATGCTTGTTTCTGGTCCAGGGAAGACATGGCTTGGCAGTTCGGTCTGGACTGTTCCCATGAGTCACAGGGTCAGACTGATTTGCATATGGCCATGTCTGAACTGGGGTGGTGGAGTGAGCTAAAGAATGATGATGAATTAAACCCAGATCAGTTGACTCGGGTGAGTGTTTGATTTGCTCAAACGCTCCGTCCTTCATCCCCTTTGGTATCGCTTTGTTCGCCCTAAGTTGGCAGGGTATGCCCAGACGTGTGTCCCTTGCTCACTTTGCCACTGGATTCAAGATAGCCTGGCTGATGAGGGTTATGAACCCGAAACCGGTCCCAAGATGCTTGTTTCCGGCCCAGGGAAGACATGGCTTGGCAGTTCGGGCTGGACTGTTCCCATGAGGCACAGGGTCAGACTGATTTGCAAATGGCCATGTCTGAACTGGGGTGATGGAGTGAGCTAAAGAATGATGATGGATTAAACCCAGATCAGTTGACTCGTGTGAGTGTTTGATTTGCTCAAACGCTCCATCCTTCATCCCCTTTGGTATCGCTTTGTTCGCCCTAAGTTGGCAGGGTATGCCCAGACGTGGGTCCCTTGCTCACTTTGCCACTGGATTCAAGATATCCTGGCTGATGAGGGTTATGAACCCGAAACCGGTCCCAGGATGCTTGTTTCCAGTCCAGGGAAGACATGGCTTGGCAGTTCCGGCTGGACTGTTCCCATGCGGCACAGGGTCAGACTGATTTGTATATGGCCATGTCTGAACTGGGGTGGTGGAGTGAGCTAAAGAATGATGATGGATTAAACCCAGATCAGTTGACTGGGGGTGAGTGTTTGATTTGCTCAAACGCTCCGTACATCATCCCCTTTGGTATCGCTTTGTTCGCCCTAAGTTGGCAAGGTATGCCCAGACGTGGGTCCCTTGCTCACTTTGCCACTAGATTCAAGATAGCCTGGCTGATGAGGGTTATGAACCCGAAACCGGTCCCAGGATGCTTGTTTCCGGTCCAGGGAAGACATGGCTTGGCAGTTCGGGCTGGACTGTTCCCATGAGGCACAGGGTCAGACTGATTTGCATATGGCCATGTCCGAACTGGGGTGGTGGAGTGAGCTAAAGAATGATGATGGATTAAACCCAGATCAGTTGACTGGCGGTGAGTGTTTGATTTGCTCAAACGCTCCGTCCATCATCCCCTTTGGTATCACTTTGTTCGCCCATAGTTGGCAGGGTATACCCAGACGTGGGTTCCTTGCTCACTTTGCCACTGGATTCAAGATAGCCTGGCTGATGAGGGTTATGAACCCGAAACCGGTCCCAGGATGCTTTTTTCTGGTCCAGGGAAGACATAGCTTGGCAGTTCGGGCTGGACTGTTCCCATGAGGCACAGGGTCAGACTGATTTGCATATGGCCATGTCTGAACTGGGGTGGTGGAGTGAGCTAAAGAATGATGATGGATTAAACCCAGATCAGTTGACTGGGGGTGAGTGTTTGATTTGCTCAAACGCTCCATCCATCATCCCCTTTGGTATCGCTTTATTCGCCCTATGTTGGCAGGGTATGCCCAGATGTGGGTCCCTAGCTAACTTTGCCACTGGATTCAAGATAGCCTGGCTGATGAGGTTTATGAACCCGAAACCGGTCCCAGGATGCTTGTTTCCGGTCCAGGGAAGACATGGCTTGGCAGTTCGGTCTGGACTGTTCCAATGAGTCACAGGGTCAGACTGATTTGCATATGGCCATGTCTGAACTGGGGTGGTGGAGTGAACTAAAGAATGATGATGGATTAAACCCAGATCAGTTGACTCGGGTGAGTGTTTGATTTGCTCAAACGCTCCGTCTTTCATCCCCTTTGGTATTGCTTTGTTCGCCCTAAGTTGGCAGGGTATGCCCAGACGTGGGTCCCTAGCTCACTTTGCCACTGGATTCAAGATAGCCTGGCTGATGAGGGTTATGAACCTGAAACCGGTCCCAGGATGCTTGTTTCTGGTCCAGTGAAGACTTGGCATGGCAGTTCGGGCCTGACTGTTCCCATGAGGCACAGGGTCAGACTGATTTGCATATGGCCATGTCTGAACTGGGGGGGTGGAGTGAGCTAAAGAATGATGATGGATTACACCCAGATAAGTTGACTGGGGCTGAGTGTTTGATTTGCTCAAACGCTCCATCCATCATCCCCTTTGGTATCGCTTTATTCGCCCTAAGTTGGCAGGGTATGCCTAGATGTGGGTCCCTTGCTAACTTTGCCACTGGATTCAAGATAGCCTGGCTGATGAGGGTTATGAACCCGAAACCGGTCCCATGATGCTTGTTTCTGGCCCAGGGAAGACATGGCTTGGCAGTTCGGTCTGGACTGTTCCCATGAGTCACAGGGTCAGAATGATTTGCAGATGGCCATGTCTGAACTGGGGTGGTGGAGTGAGCTAAAGAATGATGATGGATTAAACCCAGATCAGTTGACTCGGGTGAGTGTTTGATTTGCTCAAACGCTCCGTCCTTCATCCCCTTTGGTATCGCTTTGTTCGCCCTAAGTTGGCAGGGTATGCCCAGACGTGGGTCCCTTGCTCACTTTGCCACTGGATTAAAGATAGCCTGGCTGATGAGGGTTATGAACCCGAAACTGGTCCCAGGATGCTTGTTTCCGGTCCAGGGAAGACATGGCTTGGCAGTTCGGGCTGGACTGTTCCCATGAGGCACAGGGTCAGACTGATTTGCATATGGCCATGTCCGAACTGGGGTGGTGGAGTGAGCTAAAGAATGAGTATGGATTAAACCCAGATCAGTTGACTGGGGGTGAGTGTTTGATTTGCTCAAACGCTCCGTCCATCATCCCCTTTGGTATCACTTTGTTCGCCCTTAGTTGGCAGGGTATACCCAGACGTGGGTTCCTTGCTCACTTTGCCACTGGATTCAAGATAGCCTGGCTGATGAGGGTTATGAACCCGAAACTGGTCCCAGGATGCTTGTTTCCGATCCAGGGAAGACATGGCTTGGCAGTTCGGGCTGGACTGTTCCCATGAGGCACAGGGTCAGACTGATTTGCATATGGCCATGTCTGAACTGGGGTGGTGGAGTGAGCTAAAGAATGATGAAGGATTAAACCCAGATCATCTGACTGGGGGTGAGTGTTTGATTTGCTCAAACGCTCCGTTCATTATCCCCTTTGGTATCGCTTGGTTCACCTTAAGTTGGCAGGGTATGCCCAGACGTGGGTCCCTAGCTCACTTTACAACAAACAAATGATGGACGGAATGCTGACAATGCAGACATTCTCCCCCAGTCAAGAGATCTGGGTTAAATCCATTGTTCTTTTGCCCACTACGCCACCCCAGTTCAGACATGGCCATATGCAAATCAGTCTTGACCCTGTGCCTAATGGGAACAGTCCAGCCCGAACTGCCAAGCCATGTCTTCCCTGGACCGGAATCCAGCATCCTAGGACCGGTTTCTGGCTATCAGCCGTCATCAGCCAGGATAGCTTGACTCCAGTGGCGTAGTGAGCACGGGTCCCACGTCTGGGAATACCCATCCCACTTAGGGCGAAAAGCGTTACAACAAACAAATGATGGACAGAATGCAGACAATGCAGACATTCTCCCCCAGTCAAGAGATCTGGGTTAAATCCATCGTTCTTTTGCCCACTACGCCACCTCAGTTCAGACATGGCGATATGCAAATCAGTCTTGACCCTGTGCCTAATGGGAACAGTCCAGCCCGAACTGCCAAGCCATGTCTTCCCTGGACCGGAATCAAGCATCCTAGGACCGGTTTCTGGCTATCAGCCGTCATCAGCCAGGATAGCTTGACTCCAGTGGCGTAGTGAGCACGGGTCCCACGTCTGGGAATACCCATCCCACTTAGGGCGAAAAGCGTTACAACAAACAAATGATGGACGGAATGCTGACAATGCAGACATTCTCCCCCAGTCAAGAGATCTGGGTTAAATCCATCGTTCTTTTGCCCACTACGCCACCCCAGTTCAGACATGGCCATATGCAAATCAGTCTTGACCCTGTGCCTCATGGGAACAGTCCAGCCCGAACTGCCAAGCCATGTCTTCCCTGGACCGGAATCAAGCATCCTAGGACCAGTTTCTGGCTATCAGCCGTCATCAGCCAGGATAGCTTGACTCCAGTGGCGTAGTGAGCACGGGTCCCACGTCTGGGAATACCCATCCCACTTAGGGCGAAAAGCGTTACAACAAACAAATGATGGACGGAATGCTGACAATGCAGACATTCTCCCCCAGTCAAGAGATCTGGGTTAAATCCATCGTTCTATTGCCCACTACACCACCCCAGTTCAGACATGGCCATATGCAAATCAGTCTTGACCCTGTGCCTAATGGGAATAGTCCAGCCCGAACTGCCAAGCCATGTCTTCCCTGGACCGGAATCAAGCATCCTAGGACCTGTTTCTGGCTATCAGCCGTCATCAGCCAGGATAGCTTGACTCCAGTGGCGTAGTGAGCACGGGTCCCACATCTGGGAATACCCATCCCACTTAGGGCGAAAAGCGTTACAACAAACAAATGATGGGCGGAATGCTGACCCTAGCTCACTTTGCCACTGGATTCAAGATAGCGTAGCTGATGAGGGTTATGAACCCGAAACCAGTCCCAGGATGCTTGTTTCCGGTCCAGGGAAAACATGGCTTGGCAGTTAGGGCTGGACTGTTCCCATGAGGCATATGGTCAGACTGATTTGCATATGGCCATGTCTAAACTGGGGTGGTGGAGTGAGCTAAAGAATGATGATTGATTAAACCCAAATCAGTGACTGGGGGTGAGTTTTTGATTTGCTCAAACGCTCCGTCCATCATCCCCTTTGGTATCGCTTTGTTCGCCCTAAGTTGGCAGGGTATGCCCAGACGTGGGTCGCTTGCTCACTTTGCCACTTGATTAAAGATAGCCTGGCTGATAAGGGTTATGAACCCGAAACCGGTCCCAGGATGCTTGTTTCCGGTCCAGGGAAGACTTGGCTTGGCAGTTCGGGCTGGACTGTTCCCATGAGGCACAGGGTCAGACTGATTTGCATATGGCCATGTCCGAACTGGGGTAGTGGAGTGAGCTACAGAATGATGATGGATTAAACCCAGATCAGTTGACTGGGGGTGAGTGTTTGATTTGCTCAAACGCTCCGTCCATCGTCCCCTTTGGTATCACTTTGTTTGCCCTAAGTTGGCAGGGTATGCCCAGAGGTGGGTCCCTTGCTCACTTTGCCACTGGATTCAAGATAGCCTGGCTGACTAGGGTTATGAACCCAAAACCGGTCCCAGGATGCTTGTTTCCGGTCCAGGGAAAAGATGGCTTGGCAGTTTGGGCTGGACTGTTCCCATGAGGCAGAGGGTCAGACTGATTTGCATATGGCCATGTCTGAACTGGGGTGGTGGAGTGAGCTAAAGAATGATGATGGATTAAACCCAGATCAGTTGACTGGGGTTGAGTGTTTGATTTGCTCAAACGCTCCATCCATCATCCCCTTTGGTATCAATTTATTCGCCCTAAGTTGGCAGGGTATGCCCAGATGTGGGTCCCTTGCTAACTTTGCCACTGGATTCAAGATAGCCTGGCTGATGAGGTTTATGAACCCAAAACCAGTCCCAGGATGCTTGTTTCCGGTCAAGGGAAGACATGGCTTGGCAGTTCGGTCTGGACTGTTCCCATGAGTCACAGGGTCAGACTGCTTTGCATATGGCCATGTCTGAACTGGGGTGGTGGAGTGAGCTAAAGAATGATGATGGATTAAACCCAGATCAGTTGACTCGGGTGAGTGTTTGATTTGCTCAAACGCTCCGTCCTTCATCCCCTTTGGTATCGCTTTGTTCACCCTAAGTTGGCAGTGTATGCCCAGACGTGTGTCCCTTGCTCACTTTGCCACTGGATTCAAGATAGCCTGGCTGATGAGGGTTATGAACCCGAAACCGGTCCCAGGATGCTTGTTTCCGGCCCAGGGAAGACATGGCTTGGCAGTTCGGGCTAGACTGTTCCCATGCGGCACAGGGTCAGACTGATTTGCAAATGGCCATGACTGAACTGGGGTGGTGGAGTGAGCTAAAGAATGATGATGGATTAAACCCAGATCAGTTGCCTGGGGGTGAGTGTTTGATTTGCTCAAACGCTCCGTCCATTATCCCCTTTGGTATCGCTTTGTTCGCCCTAAGTTGGCAGGTTATGCCCAGACGTGGGTCCCTAGCTCACTTTGCCACTGGATTCAAGATAGCCTGGCTGATGAGGGTTATGAACCCGAAACCGGTCCCAGGATGCTTGTTTCTGGTCCAGTGAAGACATGGCATGGCAGTTCGAGCTGGACTGTTCCCATGAGGCACAGGGTCAGACTGATTTGCATATGGCCATGTCTGAACTGAGGGGGTGGAGTGAGCTAAAGAATGATGATGGATTAAACCCAGATAAGTTGACTGGGGGTGAGTGTTTGATTTGCTCAAACGCTCCATCCATCATCCCCTTTGATATCGCTTTATTCGCCCTAAGTTGGCACGGTATGCCCAGATGTGGGTCCCTTGCTAACTTTGCCACTGGATTCAAGATAGCCTGGCTGATGAGGGTTACGAACCTGAAACCGGTCCCAGCATGCTTGTTTCCGGTCCAGGGAAGACATGGCTTGGCAGTTCGATCTGGACTGTTCCCATGAGTCACAGGGTAAGACTGATTTGCATATGGCCATGTCTGAACTGGGGTGGTGGAGTGAGCTAAAGAATGATGATGGATTAAACCCAGATCAGTTGACTGGGGGTGAGTGTTTGATTTGCTCAAACGCTCCGTCCATCATCCCCTTTGGTATCACTTTGTTCGCCCTAAGTTGGCAGGGTATGCCCAGACGTGGGTCCCTTGCTCACTTTGCCACTAGATTCCAGATAGCCTGGCTGATGAGGGTTATGTACCCGAAACCGGTCCCAGGATGCTTGTTTCCGGTCCAGGGAAGACATGGCTTGGCAGTTCGGGCTGGACTGTTCCCATGAGGCACAGGGTCAGACTGATTTGCATATGGCCATGTCCAAACTGGGGTGGTGGAGTGAGCTAAAGAATGATGATGGATTAAACCCAGATCAGTTGACTGGGGGTGAGTGTTTGATTTGCTCAAACGCTCCGTCCATCATCCCCTTTGGTATCACTTTGTTCCCCCTTAGTTGGCAGGGTATACCCAGACGTGGGTTCCTTGCTCACTTTGCCACTGGATTCAAGATAGCCTGGCTGATGAGGGTTATGAACCCGAAACTGGTCCCAGGATGCTTGTTTCCGGTCCAGGGAAGACATGGCTTGGCAGTTCGGGCTGGACTGTTCCCATGAGGTACAGGGTCAGACTGATTTTTGCATATGGCCATGTCTGAACTGGGGTGGTGGAGTGAGCTAAAGAATGATGATGGATTAAACCCAGATCATTTGACTGGGGGTGAGTGTTTGATTTGCACAAACGCTCCGTCCATCATCCCCTTTGGTATCGCTTTGTTTGCCCTAAGTTGGCAGGGTATGCCCAGACGTGGGTCCCTTGCTCACTTTGCCACTGGATTCAAGATAGCCTGGCTGATGAGGGTTATGAACCCAAAACTGGTCCCAGTATGCTTGTTTCTGGTCCAGTGAAGACATGGCATGGCAGTTCGGGCTGGACTGTTCCCATGAGGCACAGGGTCAGACTGATTTGCATATGGCCATGTCTGAACTAGGGTGGTGGAGTGAGCTAAAGAATGATGATGGATTACACCCAGATTAGTTGACTGGGGGTGAGTGTTTGATTTGCTCAAACGCTCCATCCATCATCCCCTTTGGTATTGCTTTATTCGCCCTAAGTTGGCAGTGTATGCCCAGATGTGGGTCCTTTGCTAACTTTGCCACTGGATTCAAGATAGCCTGGCTGATGAGGTTTATGAACCCGAAACCGGTCCCAGGATGCTTGTTTCCGGTCCAGGGAAGACATGGCTTGGCAGTTCGGTCTGGACTGTTCCCATGAGTCACAGGGTCAGACTGATTTGCATATGGCCATGTCTGAACTGGGGTGGTGGAGTGAGCTAAAGAATGATGATGGATTAAACCCAGATCAGTTAAATCGGGTGAGTGATTGATTTTCTCAAACACTCCGTCCTTCATCCCCTTTGGTATCGCTTTGTTCGCCCTAAGTTGGCAGGGTATGCCCAGACGTGGGTCCCTTGCTCACTTTGCCACTGGATTCAAGATAGCCTGGCTGATGAGGTTTATGAACCCGAAACCGGTTCCAGGATGCTTGTTTCCGGTCCAGGGAAGACATGGCTTGGCAGTTCGGGCTGGAATGTTCTCATGTGGCACAGGGTCAGACTGATTTGCAAATGGCCATGTCTGAACTGGGGTGGTTTGAGTGAGCTAAAGAATGATGACGGATTAAACCCAGATCAGTTGCCTGGGGGTGAGTGTTTGATTTGCTCAAACGCTCTGTCCATTATCCCCTTTGGTATCGCTTTATTCGCCCTAAGTTGGCAGTGTATGCCCAGATGTGGGTCCCTTGCTAACTTTGCCATTGGATTCAAGATAGCCTGGCTGATGAGGTTTATGAACCCGAAACCGGTCCCAGGATGCTTGTTTCCGGTCCAGGGAAGACATGGCTTGGCAGTTCGGTCTGGACTGTTCCAATGAGTCACAGGGTCAGACTGATTTGCATATGGCCATGTCTGAACTGGGGTGGTGGAGTGAGCTAAAGAATGATGATGGATTAAACCCAGATCAGTTGACTCGGGTGAGTGTTTGATTTGCTCAAACACTCCGTCCATCATCCCCTTTGGTATCACTTTGTTCGCCCTAAGTTGGCAGGGTATGCCCAGATGTGTGTCCCTTGCTCACTTTGCCACTGGATTCAAGATAGCCTGGCTGATGAGGGTTATGAACCCGAAACCGGTCCCAGGATGCTTGTTTCCGGCCCAGGGAAGACATGGCTTGGCAGTTCGGGCTGGACTGTTCCCATGAGGCACAGGTTCAGACTGATTTGCATATGGCCATGTCTGAACTGGGGGGGTGGAGTGAGCTAAAGAATGATGATGGATTAAACCCAGATAAGTTGACTGGGGGTGAGTGTTTGATTTGCTCAAACGCTCCATCCATCATCCCCTTTGATATCGCTTTATTCGACCTAAGTTGGCAGGGTATGCCCAGATGTGGGTCCCATGCTAACTTTGCCACTGGATTCAAGATAGCCTGGCTGATGAGGGTTATGAACCCGAAACCGGTCCCAGGATGCTTGTTTCCAGTCCAGGGAAGACATGGCTTGGCAGTTCCGGCTGGACTGTTCCCATGCGGCACAGGGTCAGACTGATTTGTATATGGCCATGTTTGAACTGGGGTGGTGGAGTGAGCTAAAGAATGATGATGGATTAAACCCAGATCAGTTGACTGGGGGTGAGTTTTTGATTTGCTCAAACGCTCCATCCATCCTCCCCTTTGGTATCGCTTTGTTCGCCCTAAGTTGGCAGGGTATGCCCACACGTGGGTCCCTTGCTCACTTCGAAACTCAATTCAAGATAGCCTGGCTGATGAGGGTTATGAACCCGAAACCGGTCCCAGGATGCTTGTTTCCGGTCCAGGGACGACATGGCTTGGCAGTTCCGGCTGGACTGTTCCCATGCGGCACAGGGTCAGACTGATTTGCATATGGCCATGTCTGAACTGTGGGGGTGGAGTGAGCTAAAGAATGATGATGGATTAAACCCAGATAAGTTGACTGGGGGTGAGTGTTTGATTTGCTCAAACGCTCCATCCATCATCCCCTTTAATATCGCTTTATTCGACCTAAGTTGGCAGGGTATGCCCAGACGTGGGACCCTTGCTCACTTTGCCACTCAATTCAAGATAGCCTGGCTGATGAGGGTTATGAACCCAAAACTGGTCCCAGGATGCTTATTTCCGGTCCAGGGAAGAAATGGCTTGGCAGTTCGGGCTGGACTGTTCCCATGAGGCACAGGGTCAAACTGATTTGCATATGGCCATGTCTGAACTGGGGTGGTGGAGTGAGCTAAAGAATGATGATGGATTAAACCCAGATCAGTTGACTTGGGGTGAGTGTTTGACTTGCTCAAACGCTCCGTCCATCATCCCCTTTGGTATCGCTTTGTTCGCCGTAAGTTTGCAGGGTATGCCCAGACGTGGGTCCCTTGCTCACTTTGCCACTTGATTCAAGATAGCCTGGTTGATGAGGGTTATGAACCCGAAACAGGTCCCAGGATGCTTGTTTCCGGTCCAGGGAAGATATGGCTTGGCAGTTCGGGCTGGACTGTTCCCATGAGGCACAGGGTCAGACTGTTTTGCATATGGCCATGTCTGAACTGGGGTGGTGGAGTGAGCTAAAGAATGATCATGGATTAAACCCAGATCAGTTGACTGGGAGTGAGTGTTTGATTTGCTCAAACGCTCCGTCCATCATCCCCTTTGGTATCGCTTTGTTCGCCCTAAGCTGGCAGGGTATGCCCAGACGTGGGTCCCTTGCTCACTTTGCCACTGGATTCAAGATAGCCTGGCTGATGAGGGTTATGAACCTGAAACCGGTCCTAGGATTCTTGTATCTGGTCCAGGGAAGACATGGCTTGGCAGTTCGGGCTAGCCTGTTCCCATGAGGCACAGGGTCAGGCTGATTTGCATATGGCCATGTCTGAACTGGGGTGGTGGAGTGAGCTAAAGAATGATGATAGATTAAACCCAGATCAGTTGACTGGGGGTGAGTGCATGATTTGCTCAAACGCTCCATCCATCATCCCCTTTGGTATAGCTTTGTTCGCCCTAGGTTGGCAGGGTGTGCCCAGACACGGGTCCCTTGCTCACTTTGCCGCTGGATTCAAGATAGTCTGGCTGATGAGGGTTATGATCCCGAAAGCGGTCCCAGGATGCTTGTTTCCGGTCCAGAGAAGACATGGGTGGGCAGTTCGGGCTGAACTGTTCCCATGAGGCACAGGGTCAGACTGATTTGCATATGTCTGAGCTGGGGTGGTGGAGTGAGCTAAAGAATTATGATGGATTAAACCCAGATTAGTTGACTGGGGATGAGTGCTTGATTTGCTCAAACGCTCCGTCCATCATCCCCTTTGGTATCGCTTTGTTCGACCTAAGTTGGCAGGGAATGCCCAGACGAAGTTCCCTTGCTCACTTTGCCACTGGATTCAAGATAGCCTGGCTGATGAGGGTTATGAACCCGAAAGCGGTCCCAGGATGCTTGTTTCCGGTGAAGGGAAGACATGGCATGGCAGTTCAGGCTGGACTATTCCCATGAGGCACAGGGTCAGACTAATTTGCATATGGCCATGTCTGAACTGGGGTGGTGGAGTGAGCTAAAGAATGATGATGGATTAAACCCAGATCAGTTTACTGGGGGTGAGTGATTGATTTGCTCAAACGCTCCGTCCATCATCCCCTTTGGTATCGCTTTGTTCGCCCTTAGTTGGCAGGGTATGCCCAGTCGTGGGTCCCTTGCTCACTTTGCCACTGGATTCAAGATAGCCTGGCTGGTGAGGGTTATGAACCCGAAACCGGTCTCAGGATGCTTGTTTCCGGTGAAGGGAAGACATGGCTTGGCAGTTCGGGCTGGACTGTTCCCATGAGGCACAGGGTCAAACTGATTTGAATATGGCCATGTCTGAACTGGGGTGGTGGAGTGAGCTAAAGAATGATGATGGATTAAACCCAGATCAGTTGACTGGGGGTGAGTGTATGATTTGCTCAAACGCTCCATCCATCATCCCCTTTGGTATCGCTTTGTTCGCCCTAAGTTGGCAGGGTATGCCCAGACGTGGGTCCCTTGCTCACTTTGCCACTGGATTCAAGATAGCCTGGCTAATGAGTGGTATGAAGTATGAACCCGAAAGCGGTCACAGGATGCTTGTATCCAGTCCAGGGAAGACATGGCTTGGCAGTTCGGGCTGGACTGTTCCCATGAGGCACAGGGTCAGACTGATTTGCATATGTCTGAACTGGGGTGGTGGAGTGAGATAAAGAATGATGATGGATTAAACCCAGATTAGTTGACTGCGGATGAGTGCTTGATTTGTTCAAACGCTCCGTCCATCATCCCCTTTGGTATCGCTTTGTTCGCCCTAAGTTGGCAGTGTATGCCCAGACGTAGTTCCCTTGCTCACTTTGCCACTGGATTCAAGATAGCCTGGCTGATTAGGGTTATGCACCCGATACCGGTCCCAGGATGCTTGTTTCCGGTGCAGGGAAGACATAGGTTGGCAGTTCGGGCTGAACTGTTCCCATGAGGCACAGGGTCAGACTGATTTGCATATGGCCATGTCTGAACTGGGGTGGTGGAGTGAGCTAAAGAATGATGATGGATTAAACCCAGATCAGTTGACTGGGGGTGAGTGTTTGATTTGCTCAAACGCTCCGTCCATCATCCCCTTTGGTATCGCTTTGTTCGCCCTAAGTTGGCAGGTTATGCCCAGACGTGGGTCCCTTGCTCACTTTGCCACTGGATTCAAGATAGCCTGGCTGATGAGGGTTATGAACTCGAAACCTGTCCCAGGATGCTTGTTTCCGGTGAAGGGAAGACATGGCTTGGCAGTTCGGGCTGGACTGTTCCCATGAGGCACAGGTTCAGACTAATTTGCATATGGCCATGTCTGAACTGGGGTGGTGGAGTGAGCTAAAGAATGATGATGGATTAAACCCAGATCAGTTGACTGGGGGTGAGTGTTTGATTTGCTCAAACGCTCCGTCCATCATCCCCTTTGGTATCGCTTTGATCGCCCTAAGTTGGCAGGGTATGCCTAGACGTGGGTCCCTTGCTCACTTTGCCACTGGATTCAAGATAGCCTAGCTGATGAGGGTTATGAACCCGAAACCATTCCCAGGATGCTTGTTTCCGATCCAGGGAAGACATGGCTTGGCAGTTCGGGCTGGACTGTTCCCATGAGGCACAGTGTCAGACTGATTTGCATTTGGCCATGTCTGAACTGGGGTGGTGGAGTGAGCTAAAGAATGATGATGGATTTAAACCAGATCAGTTGACTGGGGGTGAGTGTTTGATTTGCTCAAATGCTCCGTCCATCATCCCCTTTGGTATCGCTTTGTTCGTCCTAAGTTGGCAGGGTATGCCCATACGTGGGTCCCTTGATCACTTTGCCACTGGATTCAAGATAACATGGCTGATAAGGGTTATGAACCCGAAACCGGTCCCAGGATGCTTGTTTCCGGTCCAGGGAAGAAATGGCTTGGCAGTTCGGGCTGGACTGTTCCCATGAGGCACAGGGTCAAACTGATTTGCATATGGCCATGTCTGAACTGGGGTGGTGGAGTGAGCTAAAGAATGATGATGGATTAAACCCAGATCAGTTGACTGGGGGTGAGTGTTTGACTTGCTCAAACGCTCCGTCCATCATCCCCTTTGGTATCGCTTTGTTCGCCCTAAGTCTGCAGGGTATGCCCAGACGTGGGTCCCTTGCTCACTTTACCACTGGATTCAAGATAGCCTGGCTGATGAGGGTTATGAACCCGTAACAGGTCCCAGGATGCTTGTTTCCGGTCCAGGGAAGATATGGCTTGGCAGTTCGGGCTGGACTGTTCCCATGAGGCACAGGGTCAGACTGATTTGCATATGGCCATGTCTGAACGGGGGTGGTGGAGTGAGCTAAAGAATGATCATGGATTAAACCCAGATCAGTTGACTGGGGGTGAGTGTATGATTTGCTCAAAAGCTCCATCCATCATCCCCTTTGGTATCGCTTTGTTCGCCCTAAGTTGCCAGGGTATGCCCAGACGTGGGTCCCTTGCTCACTTTGCCACTGGATTCAAGATAGCCTGGCTGATGAGAGTTTTGAACCCTAAACTGGTCCCAGGATACCTGTTTCCGGTACAGGGAAGACATGGATTGGCAGTTCGTGCTGGACTGTTCCCATGAGGCACAGGGTCAGACTGATTTGCATATGTCTGACCTGGGGTGGTGGAGTGAGCTAAAGAATGATGATGGATTAAACCCAGATCAGTTGACTGGGGGTGAGTGTTTGATTTGATCAAAAGCTCCATCCATCATCCCCTTTGGTATCGCTTTGTTCACCCTAAGTTGCCAGGGTATGCCCAGAAGTAGTTCCCTTGCTCACTTTGCCACTGGATTCAAGATAGCCTGGCTGATGAGGGTTATGAACCCGAAACCGGTCCCAGGATGCTTGTTTCCGGTCCAGGGAAGACATGGGTTGGCAGTTCAGGCTGAACTGTTCCCATGAGGCACAGGGTCAGACTGATTTGCATATGGCCATGTCTGAACTGGGGTGGTGGAGTGGGCTAAAGAAGGATGATGGATTGAACCCAGATCAGTTGACTGGGGGTGAGTGTTTGATTTGCCCAAACGCTCCGTCCATCATCCCCTTTGGTATCGCTTTGTTCGCCCTAAGTTGGCAGGGTATGCCCAGACGTGGGTCCCTTGCTGACGTTGCCACTCAATTCAAGATAGCCTGGCTGATGAGGGTTATGAACCCGAAACCGGTCCCTGGATGCTTGTTTCCGGTCCAGGGAAGACATGGCTTGGCAGTTCCGGCTGGACTGTTCCCATGAGGCACAGGGTCAGACTGATTTGCATATGGCCATGTCTGAACTGGGGTGGTGGATTTAAACCAGATCATTTGACTGGGGGTGAGTGTTTGATTTGCTCAAACGCTCCGTCCATCATCCCCTTTGGTATCGCTTTGTTCGCCCTAAGTTGGCAGGGTATGCCCAGACGTGGGTCCCTTGATCACTTTGCCACTGGATTCAAGATAGCATGGCTGATGAGGGTTATGAACCCGAAACCGGTCCCAGGATGCTTGTTTCCGGTCCAGGGAAGAAATGGCTTGGCAGTTCGGGCTGGACTGTTCCCATGAGGCACAGGGTCAAACTGATTTGCATATGGCCGTGTCTGAACTGGGGTGGTGAAGTGAGCTAAAGAATGATGATGGATTAAACCCAGATCAGTTGACTTGGGGTGAGTGTTTGACTTGCTCAAACGCTCCGTCCATCATCCCCTTTGGTATCGCTTTGTTCGCCCTAAGTTTGCAGGGTATGCCCAGACGTGGGTCCCTTGCTCACTTTGCCACTGGATTCAAGATAGCCTGGCTGATGAGGGGTATGAAGTATGAACCCGAAAGCGGTCCCAGGATGGTTGTATCCGGTCCAGGGAAGACATTGCTTGGCAGTTCAGGCTGGACTGTTCCCATGAGGCACAGGGTCAGACTGATTTGCATATGTCTGAACTGGTGTGGTGGAGTGAGCTAAAGAATGATGATGGATTAAACCCAGATTAGTTGACTGGGGATGAGTGCTTGATTTGCTCAAACGCTCCGTCCATCATCCCATTTGGTATCGCTTTGTTCGCCCTAAGTTGGCAGGGTATGCCCAGAAGTAGTTCCCTTGCTCACTTTGCCACTGGATTCAAGATAGCCTGACTGATGAGGGTTATGAACCCGAAACCGGTCCCAGGATGCTTGTTTCCGGTCCAGGGAAGACATGGGTTGGCAGTTCAGGCTGAACTGTTCCCATGAGGCACAGGGTCAGACTGATTTGCATATGGCCATGTCTGAACTGGGGTGGTGGAGTGAGCTAAAGAATGATGATGGATTAAACCCAGATCAGTTGACTGGGGGTGAGTGTTTGATTTGCTCAAACGCTCCGTCCATCATCCCCTTTGGTATCGCTTTGTTCACCCTAAGTTGGCAGGGTATGCCTAGATGTGGGTCCCTTGCTCACTTTGCCACTGGATTCAAGATAGCCTGTCTGATGAGGGTTATGAACCCGAAACCGTTCCCAGTATGCTTGTTTCCGATCCAGGGAAGACATGGCTTGGCAGTTCGGGCTGGACTGTTCCCATGAGGCACAGGGTCAGACTGATTTGCATATGGCCATATCTGAACTGGCGTGGCGGAGTGGGCTAAAGAATGATGATGGATTAAACCCAGATCAGTTGACTGGGGGTGAGTGTTTGATTTGCTCAAACGCTCCGTCCATCATCCCCTTTGGTATCGCTTTGTTCGCCCTAAGTTGGCAGGGTATGCCCAGACGTGGGACCCTTGCTCACTTTGCCACTCAATTCAAGATAGCCTGGCTGATGAGGGTTATGAACCCGAAACCGGTCCCAGGATGCTTGTTTCCGGTCCAGGGAAGACATGGCTTGGCAGTTCTGGCTGGACTGTTCCCATGAGGCACAGGGTCAGACTGATTTGCATATGGCCATGTCTGAACTGGGGTGGTGGAGTGAGCTGAAGAATGATGATGGATTTAAACCAGATCAGTTGACTGGGGGTGAGTGTTTGATTTGCTCAAATGCTCCGTTCATCATCCCCTTTGGTATCGCTTTGTTCGCCCTAAGTTGGCAGGGTATGCCCAGACGTGGGTCCCTTGCTCACTTTGCCACTGGATTCAAGATAGCATGGTTGATGAGGGTTATGAACCCGAAACCAGTCCCAGGATGCTTGTTTCCGGTCCAGGGAAGAAATGGCTTGGCAGTTCGGGCTGGACTGTTCCCATGAGGCACAGGGTCAAACTGATTTGCATATGGCCATGTCTGAACTGGGGTGGTGGAGTGAGCTAAAGAATGATGATGGATTAAACCCAGATCAGTTGACTGGGGGTGAGTGTTTGACTTGCTCAAACACTCCGTCCATCATCCCCTTTGGTATCGCTTTGTTCGCCCTAAGTTTGCAGGGTATGCCCAGACGTGGGTCCCTTGATCACTTTGCCACTGGATTCAAGATAGCATGGCTGATGAGGGTTATGAACCCAAAACTGGTCCCAGGATGCTTATTTCCGGTCCAGGGAAGAAATGGCTTGGCAGTTCGGGCTGGACTGTTCCCATGAGGCACAGGGTCAAACTGATTTGCATATGGCCATGTCTGAACTGGGGTGGTGGAGTGAGCTAAAGAATAATGATGGATTAAACCCAGATCAGTTGACTTGGGGTGAGTGTTTGACTTGCTCAAACGCTCCGTCCATCATCCCCTTTGGTATCGCTTTGTTCGCCGTAAGTTTGCAGGGTATGCCCAGACGTGGGTCCCTTGCTCACTTTGCCACTTGATTCAAGATAGCCTGGTTGATGAGGGTTATGAACCCGAAACAGGTCCCAGGATGCTTGTTTCCGGTCCAGGGAAGATATGGCTTGGCAGTTCGGGCTGGACTGTTCCCATGAGGCACAGGGTCAGACTGTTTTGCATATGGCCATGTCTGAACTGGGGTGGTGGAGTGAGCTAAAGAATGATCATGGATTAAACCCAGATCAGTTGACTGGGGGTGAGTGTTTGATTTGCTCAAACGCTCCGTCCATCATCCCCTTTGGTATCGCTTTGTTCGCCCTAAGCTGGCAGGGTATGCCCAGACGTGGGTCCCTTGCTCACTTTGCCACTGGATTCAAGATAGCCTGGCTGATGAGGGTTATGAACCTGAAACCGGTCCTAGGATTCTTGTATCTGGTCCAGGGAAGACATGGCTTGGCAGTTCGGGCTAGACTGTTCCCATGAGGCACAGGGTCAGGCTGATTTGCATATGGCCATGTCTGAACTGGGGTGGTGGAGTGAGCTAAAGAATGATGATAGATTAAACCCAGATCAGTTGACTGGGGGTGAGTGTATGATTTGCTCAAACGCTCCATCCATCATCCCCTTTGGTATAGCTTTGTTCGCCCTAAGTTGGCAGGGTGTGCCCAGACGTGGGTCCCTTGCTCACTTTGCCGCTGGATTCAAGATAGTCTGGCTGATGAGGGTTATGATCCCGAAAGCGGTCCCAGGATGCTTGTTTCCGGTCCAGAGAAGACATGGGTTGGCAGTTCGGGCTGAACTGTTCCCATGAGGCACAGGGTCAGACTGATTTGCATATGTCTGAGCTGGGGTGGTGGAGTGAGCTAAAGAATTATGATGGATTAAACCCAGATTAGTTGACTGGGGATGAGTGCTTGATTTGCTCAAACGCTCCGTCCATCATCCCCTTTGGTATCGCTTTGTTCGACCTAAGTTGGCAGGGAATGCCCAGACGAAGTTCCCTTGCTCACTTTGCCAATGGATTCAAGATAGCCTGGCTGATGAGGGTTATGAACCCGAAAGCGGTCCCAGGATGCTTGTTTCCGGTGAAGGGAAGACATGGCATGGCAGTTCAGGCTGGACTGTTCCCATGAGGCACAGGGTCAGACTAATTTGCATATGGCCATGTCTGAACTGGGGTGGTGGAGTGAGCTAAAGAATGATGATGGATTAAACCCAGATCAGTTTACTGGGGGTGAGTGATTGATTTGCTCAAACACTCCGTCCATCATCCCCTTTGGTATCGCTTTGTTCGCCCTAAGTTGGCAGGGTATGCCTAGACGTGGGTCCCTTGCTCACTTTGCCACTGGATTCAAGATAGCCTGGCTGATAAGAGTTATGAACCCGAAACCGTTCCCAGGATGCTTGTTTCCGATCCAGGGAAGACATGGCTTGGCAGTTCGGGCTGGACTGTTCCCATGAGGCACAGGGTCAGACTGATTTGCATATGGCCATGTCTGAACTGGGGTGGTGGAGTGGGCTAAAGAATGATGATGGATTAAACCCAGATCAGTTGACTGGGGGTGAGTGTTTGATTTGCTCAAACGCTCCGTCCATCACCCCCTTTGGTATCGCTTTGTTCGCCCTTAGTTGGCAGGGTATGCCCAGTCGTGGGTCCCTTGCTCACTTTGCCACTGGATTCAAGATAGCCTGGCTGGTGAGGGTTATGAACCCGAAACCGGTCTCAGGATGCTTGTTTCCAGTGAAGGGAAGACATGGCTTGGCAGTTCGGGCTGGACTGTTCCCATGAGGCACAGGGTCAAACTGATTTGCATATGGCCATGTCTGAACTGGGGTGGTGGAGTGAGCTAAAGAATGATGATGGATTAAACCCAGATCAGTTGACTGGGGGTGAGTGTATGATTTGCTCAAACGCTCCATCCATCATCCCCTTTGGTATCGCTTTGTTCGCCCTAAGTTGGCAGGGTATGCCCAGACGTGGGTCCCTTGCTCACTTTGCCACTGGATTCAAGATAGCCTGGCTGATGAGGGTTATGAACCTGAAACCGGTCCTAGGATTCTTGTATCTGGTCCAGGGAAGACATGGCTTGGCAGTTCGGGCTAGACTGTTCCCATGAGGCACAGGGTCAGGCTGATTTGCATATGGCCATGTCTGAACTGGGGTGGTGGAGTGAGCTAAAGAATGATGATAGATTAAACCCAGATCAGTTGACTGGGGGTGAGTGTATGATTTGCTCAAACGCTCCATCCATCATCCCCTTTGGTATAGCTTTGTTCGCCCTAAGTTGGCAGGGTGTGCCCAGACGTGGGTCCCTTGCTCACTTTGCCGCTGGATTCAAGATAGTCTGGCTGATGAGGGTTATGATCCCGAAAGCGGTCCCAGGATGCTTGTTTCCGGTCCAGAGAAGACATGGGTTGGCAGTTCGGGCTGAACTGTTCCCATGAGGCACAGGGTCAGACTGATTTGCATATGTCTGAGCTGGGGTGGTGGAGTGAGCTAAAGAATTATGATGGATTAAACCCAGATTAGTTGACTGGGGATGAGTGCTTGATTTGCTCAAACGCTCCGTCCATCATCCCCTTTGGTATCGCTTTGTTCGACCTAAGTTGGCAGGGAATGCCCAGACGAAGTTCCCTTGCTCACTTTGCCAATGGATTCAAGATAGCCTGGCTGATGAGGGTTATGAACCCGAAAGCGGTCCCAGGATGCTTGTTTCCGGTGAAGGGAAGACATGGCATGGCAGTTCAGGCTGGACTGTTCCCATGAGGCACAGGGTCAGACTAATTTGCATATGGCCATGTCTGAACTGGGGTGGTGGAGTGAGCTAAAGAATGATGATGGATTAAACCCAGATCAGTTTACTGGGGGTGAGTGATTGATTTGCTCAAACACTCCGTCCATCATCCCCTTTGGTATCGCTTTGTTCGCCCTAAGTTGGCAGGGTATGCCTAGACGTGGGTCCCTTGCTCACTTTGCCACTGGATTCAAGATAGCCTGGCTGATAAGAGTTATGAACCCGAAACCGTTCCCAGGATGCTTGTTTCCGATCCAGGGAAGACATGGCTTGGCAGTTCGGGCTGGACTGTTCCCATGAGGCACAGGGTCAGACTGATTTGCATATGGCCATGTCTGAACTGGGGTGGTGGAGTGGGCTAAAGAATGATGATGGATTAAACCCAGATCAGTTGACTGGGGGTGAGTGTTTGATTTGCTCAAACGCTCCGTCCATCACCCCCTTTGGTATCGCTTTGTTCGCCCTTAGTTGGCAGGGTATGCCCAGTCGTGGGTCCCTTGCTCACTTTGCCACTGGATTCAAGATAGCCTGGCTGGTGAGGGTTATGAACCCGAAACCGGTCTCAGGATGCTTGTTTCCAGTGAAGGGAAGACATGGCTTGGCAGTTCGGGCTGGACTGTTCCCATGAGGCACAGGGTCAAACTGATTTGCATATGGCCATGTCTGAACTGGGGTGGTGGAGTGAGCTAAAGAATGATGATGGATTAAACCCAGATCAGTTGACTGGGGGTGAGTGTATGATTTGCTCAAACGCTCCATCCATCATCCCCTTTGGTATCGCTTTGTTCGCCCTAAGTTGGCAGGGTATGCCCAGACGTGGGTCCCTTGCTCACTTTGCCACTGGATTCAAGATAGCCTGGCTGATGAGTGGTATGAAGTATGAACCCGAAAGCGGTCACAGGATGCTTGTATCCAGTCCAGGGAAGACATGGCTTGGCAGTTCGGGCTGGACTGTTCCCATGAGGCACAGGGTCAGACTGATTTGCATATGTCTGAACTGGGGTGGTGGAGTGAGATAAAGAATGATGATGGATTAAACCCAGATTAGTTGACTGGGGATGAGTGATTGATTTGTTCAAACGCTCCGTCCATCATCCCCTTTGGTATCGCTTTGTTCGCCCTAAGTTGGCAGGGTATGCCCAGACGTAGTTCCCTTGCTCACTTTGCCACTGGATTCAAGTTAGCCTGGCTGATTAGGGTTATGCACCCGATACCGGTCCCAGGATGCTTGTTTCCGGTGCAGGGAAGACATAGGTTGGCAGTTCGGGCTGAACTGTTCCCATGAGGCACAGGGTCAGACTGATTTGCATATGGCCATGTCTGAACTGGGGTGGTGGAGTGAGCTAAAGAATGATGATGGATTAAACCCAGATCAATTGACTGGGGGTGAGTGTTTGATTTGCTCAAACGCTCCGTCCATCATCCCCTTTGGTACCGCTTTGTTCGCCCTAAGTTGGCAGGGTATGCCCAGACGTGGGTCCCTTGCTCACTTTGCCACTGGATTCAAGATAGCCTGGCTGATGAGGGTTATGAACTCGAAACCTGTCCCAGGATGCTTGTTTCCGGTGAAGGGAAGACATGGCTTGGCAGTTCGGGCTGGACTGTTCCCATGAGGCACAGGTTCAGACTAATTTGCATATGGCCATGTCTGAACTGGGGTGGTGGAGTGAGCTAAAGAATGATGATGGATTAAACCCAGATCAGTTGACTGGGGGTGAGTGTTTGATTTGCTCAAACGCTCCGTCCATCATCCCCTTTGGTATCGCTTTGATCGCCCTAAGTTGGCAGGGTATGCCTAGACGTGGGTCCCTTGCTCACTTTGCCACTGGATTCAAGATAGCCTGGCTGATGAGGGTTATGAACCCGAAACCATTCCCAGGATGCTTGTTTCCGATCCAGGGAAGACATGGCTTGGCAGTTCGGGCTGGACTGTTCCCATGAGGCACAGGGTCAGACTGATTTGCATTTGGCCATGTCTGAACTGGGGTGGTGGAGTGAGCTAAAGAATGATGATGGATTTAAACCAGATCAGTTGACTGGGGGTGAGTGTTTGATTTGCTCAAACGCTCCGTCCATCATCCCCTTTGGTATCGCTTTGTTCGCCCTAAGTTGGCAGGGTATGCCCAGACGTGGGTCCCTTGATCACTTTGCCACTGGATTCAAGATAACATGGCTGATGAGGGTTATGAACCCGAAACCGGTCCCAGGATGCTTGTTTCCGGTCCAGGGAAGAAATGGCTTGGCAGTTCAGGCTGGACTGTTCCCATGAGGCACAGGGTCAAACTGATTTGCATATGGCCATGTCTGAACTGGGGTGGTGGAGTGAGCTAAAGAATGATGATGGATTAAACCCAGATCAGTTGACTGGGGGTGAGTGTTTGACTTGCTCAAACGCTCCGTCCATCATCCCCTTTGGTATCGCTTTGTTCGCCCTAAGTCTGCAGGGTATGCCCAGACGTGGGTCCCTTGCTCACTTTACCACTGGATTCAAGATAGCCTGGCTGATGAGGGTTATGAACCCGAAACAGGTCCCAGGATGCTTGTTTCCGGTCCAGGGAAGATATGGCTTGGCAGTTCGGGCTGGACTGTTCCCATGAGGCACAGGGTCAGACTGATTTGCATATGGCCATGTCTGAACGGGGGTGGTGGAGTGAGCTAAAGAATGATCATGGAATAAACCCAGATCAGTTGACTGGGGGTGAGTGTATGATTTGCTCAAACGCTCCATCCATCATCCCCTTTGGTATAGCTTTGTTCGCCCTAAGTTGGCAGGGTGTGCCCAGACATGGGTCCCTTGCTCACTTTGCCGCTGGATTCAAGATAGTCTGGCTGATGAGGGTTATGATCCCGAAAGCGGTCCCAGGATGCTTGTTTCCGGTCCAGAGAAGACATGGGTTGGCAGTTCGGGCTGAACTGTTCCCATGAGGCACAGGGTCAGACTGATTTGCATATGTCTGAGCTGGGGTGGTGGAGTGAGCTAAAGAATTATGATGGATTAAACACAGATTAGTTGACTGGGGATGAGTGCTTGATTTGCTCAAACGCTCCGTCCATCATCCCCTTTGGTATCGCTTTGTTCGACCTAAGTTGGCAGGGAATGCCCAGACGAAGTTCCCTTGCTCACTTTGCCACTGGATTCAAGATAGCCTGGCTGATGAGGGTTATGAACCCGAAAGCGGTCCCAGGATGCTTGTTTCCGGTGAAGGGAAGACATGGCATGGCAGTTCAGGCTGGACTGTTCCCATGAGGCACAGGGTCAGACTAATTTGCATATGGCCATGTCTGAACTGGGGTGGTGGAGTGAGCTAAAGAATGATGATGGATTAAACCCAGATCAGTTTACTGGGGGTGAGTGATTGATTTGCTCAAACGCTCCGTCCATCATCCCCTTTGGTATCTCTTTGTTCGCCCTAAGTTGGCAGGGTATGCCTAGACGTGGGTCCCTTGCTCACTTTGCCACTGGATTCAAGATAGCCTGGCTGATGAGAGTTATGAACCCAAAACCGTTCCCAGGATGCTTGTTTCCGATCCAGGGAAGACATGGCTTGGCAGTTCGGGCTGGACTGTTCCCATGAGGCACAGGGTCAGACTGATTTGCATATGGCCATGTCTGAACTGGGGTGGTGGAGTGGGCTAAAGAATGATGATGGATTAAACCCAGATCAGTTGACTGGGGGTGAGTGTTTGATTTGCTCAAACGCTCCGTCCATCATCCCCTTTGGTATCGCTTTGTTCGCCCTTAGTTGGCAGGGTATGCCCAGTCGTGGGTCCCTTGCTCACTTTGCCACTGGATTCAAGATAGCCTGGCTGGTGAGGGTTATGAACCCGAAGCCGGTCTCAGGATGCTTGTTTCCGGTGAAGGGAAGACATGGCTTGGCAGTTCGGGCTGGACTGTTCCCATGAGGCACAGGGTCAAACTGATTTGCATATGGCCATGTCTGAACTGGGGTGGTGGAGTGAGCTAAAGAATGATGATGGATTAAACCCAGATCAGTTGACTGGGGGTGAGTGTATGATTTGCTCAAACGCTCCATCCATCATCCCCTTTGGTATCGCTTTGTTCGCCCTAAGTTGGCAGGGTATGCCCAGACGTGGGTCCTTTGCTCACTTTGCCACTGGATTCAAGATAGCCTGGCTGATGAGTGGTATGAAGTATGAACCCGAAAGCGGTCACAGGATGCTTGTATCCAGTCCAGGGAAGACATGGCTTGGCAGTTCGGGCTGGACTGTTCCCATGAGGCACAGGGTCAGACTGATTTGCATATGTCTGAACTGGGGTGGTGGAGTGAGATAAAGAATGATGATGGATTAAACCCAGATTAGTTGACTGGGGATGAGTGCTTGATTTGTTCAAACGCTCCGTCCATCATCCCCTTTGGTATCGCTTTGTTCGCCCTAAGTTGGCAGGGTATGCCCAGACGTAGTTCCCTTGCTCACTTTGCCACTGGATTCAAGTTAGCCTGGCTGATTAGGGTTATGCACCCGATACCGGTCCCAGGATGCTTGTTTCCGGTGCAGGGAAGAAATGGCTTGGCAGTTCGGGCTGGACTGTTCCCATGAGGCACAGGGTCAAACTGATTTGCATATGGCCATGTCTGAACTGGGGTGGTGGAGTGAGCTAAAGAATGATGATGGATTAAACCCAGATCAGTTGACTGGGGGTGAGTGTTTGACTTGCTCAAACGCTCCGTCCATCATCCCCTTTGGTATCGCTTTGTTCGCCCTAAGTCTGCAGGGTATGCCCAGACGTGGGTCCCTTGCTCACTTTACCACTGGATTCAAGATAGCATGGCTGATGAGGGTTATGAACCCGAAACAGGTCCCAGGATGCTTGTTTCCGGTCCAGGGAAGATATGGCTTGGCAGTTCGGGCTGGACTGTTCCCATGAGGCACAGGGTCAGACTGATTTGCATATGGCCATGTCTGAACGGGGGTGGTGGAGTGAGCTAAAGAATGATCATGGAATAAACCCAGATCAGTTGACTGGGGGTGAGTGTATGATTTGCTCAAACGCTCCATCCATTATCCCCTTTGGTATAGCTTTGTTCGCCCTAAGTTGGCAGGGTGTGCCCAGACGTGGGTCCCTTGCTCACTGTGCCGCTGGATTCAAGATAGTCTGGCTGATGAGGGTTATGATCCCGAAAGCGGTCCCAGGATGCTTGTTTCCGGTCCAGAGAAGACATGGGTTGGCAGTTCGGGCTGAACCTTTCCCATGAGGCACAGGGTCAGACTGATTTGCATATGTCTGAGCTGGGGTGGTGGAGTGAGCTAAAGAATTATGATGGATTAAACACAGATTAGTTGACTGGGGATGAGTGCTTGATTTGCTCAAACGCTCCGTCCATCATCCCCTTTGGTATCGCTTTGTTCGACCTAAGTTGGCAGGGAATGCCCAGACGAAGTTCCCTTGCTCACTTTGCCACTGGATTCAAGATAGCCTGGCTGATGAGGGTTATGAATCCGAAAGCGTTCCCAGGATGCTTGTTTCCGGTGAAGGGAAGACATGGCATGGCAGTTCAGGCTGGACTGTTCCCATGAGGCACAGGGTCAGACTAATTTGCATATGGCCATGTCTGAACTGGGGTGGTGGAGTGAGCTAAAGAATGATGATGGATTAAACCCAGATCAGTTTACTGGGGGTGAGTGATTGATTTGCTCAAACGCTCCGTCCATCATCCCCTTTGGTATCGCTTTGTTCGCCCTAAGTTGGCAGGGTATGCCTAGACGTGGGTCCCTTGCTCACTTTGCCACTGGATTCAAAATAGCCTGGCTGATGAGAGTTATGAACCCGAAACCGTTCCCAGGATGCTTGTTTCCGATCCAGGGAAGACATGGCTTGGCAGTTCGGGCTGGACTGTTCCCATGAGGCACAGGGTCAGACTGATTTGCATATGGCCATGTCTGAACTGGGGTGGTGGAGTGGGCTAAAGAATGATGATGGATTAAACCCAGATCAGTTGACTGGGGGTGAGTGTTTGATTTGCTCAAACGCTCCGTCCATCATCCCCTTTGGTATCGCTTTGTTCGCCCTTAGTTGGCAGGGTATGCCCAGTCGTGGGTCCCTTGCTCACTTTGCCACTGGATTCAAGATAGCCTGGCTGGTGAGGGTTATGAACCCGAAGCCGGTCTCAGGATGCTTGTTTCCGGTGAAGGGAAGACATGGCTTGGCAGTTCGGGCTGGACTGTTCCCATGAGGCACAGGGTCAAACTGATTTGCATATGGCCATGTCTGAACTGGGGTGGTGGAGTGAGCTAAAGAATGATGATGGATTAAACCCAGATCAGTTGACTGGGGGTGAGTGTATGATTTGCTCAAACGCTCCATCCATCATCCCCTTTGGTATCGCTTTGTTCGCCCTAAGTTGGCAGGGTATGCCCAGACGTGGGTCCCTTGCTCACTTTGCCACTGGATTCAAGATAGCCTGGCTGATGAGTGGTATGAAGTATGAACCCGAAAGCGGTCACAGGATGCTTGTATCCAGTCCAGGGAAGACATGGCTTGGCAGTTCGGGCTGGACTGTTCCCATGAGGCACAGGGTTAGACTGATTTGCATATGTCTGAACTGGGGTGGTGGAGTGAGATAAAGAATGATGATGGATTAAACCCAGATTAGTTGACTGGGGATGAGTGCTTGATTTGTTCAAACGCTCCGTCCATCATCCCCTTTGGTATCGCTTTGTTCGCCCTAAGTTGGCAGGGTATGCCCAGACGTAGTTCCCTTGCTCACTTTGCCACTGGATTCAAGTTAGCCTGGCTGATTAGGGTTATGCACCCGATACCGGTCCCAGGATGCTTGTTTCCGGTGCAGGGAAGACATAGGTTGGCAGTTCAGGCTGAACTGTTCCCATGAGGCACAGGGTCAGACTGATTTGCATATGGCCATGTCTGAACTGGGGTGGTGGAGTGAGCTAAAGAATGATGATGGATTAAACCCAGATCAGTTGACTGGGGGTGAGTGTTTGATTTGCTCAAACGCTCCGTCCATCATCCCCTTTGGTATCGCTTTGTTCGCCCTAAGTTGGCAGGGTATGCCCAGACGTGGGTCCCTTGCTCACTTTGCCACTGGATTCAAGATAGCCTGGCTGATGAGGGTTATGAACTCGAAACCTGTCCCAGGATGCTTGTTTCAGGTGAAGGGAAGACATGGCTTGGCAGTTCGGGCTGGACTGTTCCCATGAGGCACAGGTTCAGACTAATTTGCATATGGCCATGTCTGAACTGGGGTGGTGGAGTGAGCTAAAGAATGATGATGGATTAAACCCAGATCAGTTGACTGGGGGTGAGTGTTTGATTTGCTCAAACGCTCCGTCCATCATCCCCTTTGGTATCGCTTTGATCGCCCTAAGTTGGCAGGGTATGCCTAGACGTGGGTCCCTTGCTCACTTTGCCACTGGATTCAAGATAGCCTGGCTGATGAGGGTTATGAACCCGAAACCATTCCCAGGATGCTTGTTTCCGATCCAGGGAAGACATGGCTTGGCAGTTCGGGCTGGACTGTTCCCATGAGGCACAGGGTCAGACTGATTTGCATTTGGCCATGTCTGAACTGGGGTGGTGGAGTGAGCTAAAGAATGATGATGGATATAAACCAGATCAGTTGACTGGGGGTGAGTGTTTGATTTGCTCAAACGCTCCGTCCATAATCCCCTTTGGTATCGCTTTGTTCGCCCTAAGTTGGCAGGGTATGCCCAGACGTGGGTCCCTTGATCACTTTGCCACTGGATTCAAGATAACATGGCTGATGAGGGTTATGAACCCGAAACCGGTCCCAGGATGCTTGTTTCCGGTCCAGGGAAGAAATGGCTTGGCAGTTCGTGCTGGACTGTTCCCATGAGGCACAGGGTCAAACTGATTTGCATATGGCCATGTCTGAACTGGGGTGGTGGAGTGAGCTAAAGAATGATGATGGATTAAACCCAGATCAGTTGACTGGGGGTGAGTGTTTGACTTGCTCAAACGCTCCGTCCATCATCCCCTTTGGTATCGCTTTGTTCGCCCTAAGTCTGCAGGGTATGCCCAGACGTGGGTCCCTTGCTCACTTTACCACTGGATTCAAGATAGCCTGGCTGATGAGGGTTATGAACCCGAAACAGATCCCAGGATGCTTGTTTCCGGTCCAGGGAAGATATGGCTTGGCAGTTCGGGCTGGACTGTTCCCATGAGGCACAGGGTCAGACTGATTTGCATATGGCCATGTCTGAACGGGGGTGGTGGAGTGAGCTAGAGAATGATCATGGATTAAACCCAGATCAGTTGACTGGGGGTGAGTGTATGATTTGCTCAAAAGCTCCATCCATCATCCCCTTTGGTATCGCTTTGTTCGCCCTAAGTTGCCAGGGTATGCCCAGACGTGGGTCCCTTGCTCACTTTGCCACTGGATTCAAGATAGCCTGGCTGATGAGAGTTTTGAACCCTAAACTGGTCCCAGGATACCTGTTTCCGGTACAGGGAAGACATGGATTGGCAGTTCGGGCTGGACTGTTCCCATGAGGCACAGGGTCAGACTGATTTGCATATGTCTGACCTGGGGTGGTGGAGTGAGCTAAAGAATGATGATGGATTAAACCCAGATCAGTTGACTGCGGGTGAGTGTTTGATTTGCTCAAACGCTCCGTCCATCATCCACTTTGGTATCTCTTTGTTCGCCCTAAGTTGGCAGGGTATGCCTAGACGTGGGTCCCTTGCTCACTTTGCCACTGGATTCAAGATAGCCTGGCTGATGAGGGTTATAAACCCGAAACCGTTCCCAGGATGCTTGTTTCCGATCCAGGGAAGACATGACTTGGCAGTTCGGGCTGGACTGTTCCCATGAGGCACAGGGTCAGACTGATTTGCATATGGCCATGTCTGAACTGGGGTGGTGGAGTGGGCTAAAGAAGGATGATGGATTGAACCCAGATCAGTTGACTGGGGGTGAGTGTTTGATTTGCCCAAACGCTCCGTCCATCATCCCCTTTGGTATCGCTTTGTTCGCCCTAAGTTGGCAGGGTATGCCCAGACGTGGGTCCCTTGCTCACTTTGCCACTGGATTCAAGATAGCCTGGCTGATGAGGGGTATGAAGTATGAACCCGAAAGCGGTCACAGGATGCTTGTATCCAGTCCAGGGAAGACATGACTTGGCAGTTCGGGCTGGACTGTTCCCATGAGGCACAGGGTCAGACTGATTTGCATATGTCTGAACTGGGGTGGTGGAGTGAGCTAAAGAATGACGATAGATTAAACCCAGATCAGTTGACTGGGGGTGAGTGTATGATTTGCTCAAACGCTCCATCCATCATCCCCTTTGGTATCGCTTTGTTCGCCCTAAGTTGGCAGGGTGTGTCCAGACGTGGGTCCCTTGCTAACTTTGCCGCTGGATTCAAGATAGTCTGGCTGATGAGGGTTATGAACCCGAAACCGGTCCCAGGATGCTTGTATCCGGTTCAGGGAAGACATGGCTTGGCAGTTCGGGCTGGACTGTTCCCATGAGGCACAGGGTCAGACTAATTTGCATATGGCCATGTCTGAACTGGGGTGGTGGAGTGAGCTAACGAATGATGATGGATTAAACTCAGATCAGTTGACTGGGGGTGAGTGTTTGATTTGCTCAAACGCTCCATCCATCATCCCCTTTGGTATCGCTTTGTTTGCCCTAAGTTGGCAGGGTATGCCTAGACGTGGGTCCCTTGCTCACTTTGCCACTGGATTCAAGATAGCCTGGCTGATGAGTGTTATGAACCCGAAACCGTTACCAGGATGCTTGTTTCTGATCCAGGGAAGACATGGCTTTGCAGTTTGGGCTGGACTGTTCCCATGAGGCACAGGGTCAGACTGATTTGCATATGGCCATGTCTGAACTGGGGTGGTGGAGTGGGCTAATGAATGATGATGGATTAAACCTAGATCAGTTGACTTGGGGTGAGTGTTTGACTTGCTCAAACGCTCCGTCCATCATCCCCTTTGGTATCGCTTTGTTCGCCCTAAGTTTGCAGGGTATGCCCAGACGTGGGTCCCTTGCTCACTTTGCCACTTGATTCAAGATAGCCTGGTTGATGAGGGTTATGAACCCGAAACAGGTCCCAGGATGCTTGTTTCCGGTCCAGGGAAGATATGGCTTTGCAGTTCGGGCTGGACTGCTCCCATGAGGCACAGGGTCAGACTGTTTTGCATATGGCCATGTCTGAACTGGGGTGGTGGAGTGAGCTAAAGAATGATGATGGATTAAACCCAGATCAGTTGACTGGGGGTGAGTGTTTGATTTGCTCAAACGCTCCGTCCATCATCCCCTTTGGTATCGCTTTGTTCGCCCTAAGCTGGCAGGGTATGCCCAGACGTGGGTCCCTTGCTCACTTTGCCACTGGATTCAAGATAGCCTGGCTGATGAGGGTTATGAACCTGAAACCGGTCCTAGGATGCTTGTTTATGGTCCAGGGAAGACATGGCTTGGCAGTTCGGGCTGGAGTGTTCCCATGAGGCACAGGGTCAGACTAATTTGCATATGGCCATGTCTGAACTGGGGTGGTGGAGTGAGCTAAAGAATGATGATGGATTAAACACAGATTAGTTGACTGGGGGTGAGTGTTTGATTTGCTCAAACGCTCCGTCCATCATCCCCTTTGGTATCGCTTTGTTCGCTCTAAGTTGGCAGGTAATGCCCAGACGTGGGTCCATTGCTCACTTTGGCACTGGATTCAAGATAGCCTGGCTGATGAGGGTTATGAACCCAAAACCGGTAACAGGATGCTTGTATCCGGTCCATGGAAGACATGGCTTGGCAGTTCGGGCTGGACTGTTCCTATGAGGCACAGGGTCAGACTGATTTGCATATGGCCATGTCTGAACTGGGGTGGTGGAGTGAGCTAAACAATGATGATGGATTCAACCCAGATTAGTTGACTGGGGGTGAATGTTTGATTTGCTCAAACGGTCCGTCCATCATCCCCATTGGTATCGCTTTGTTCGCCGTAAGTTGGCAGGGTATGCCCAGACGTGGGTCCCTTGCTCACATTGCCACTGGATTCAAGATAGCCTGGCTGATGAGTGTTATTAACCCGAAACCGGTCCCAGGATGCTTGTTTCCCGTCCAGGGAAGACATGGCTTGCCAGTTCGGGCTGGACTGTTCCCATGAGGCACAGGGTCAAACTGATTTGCATATGGCCATGTCTGAACTGGGGTGGAGGAGTGAGCTAAAGAATGATGATGGATTAAACCCAGATCAGTTGACTGGGGGTGAGTGTTTGACTTGCTCAAACGTTCCGTCCATCATCCCCTTTGGTATTGCTTTGTTCGCCCTAAGTTTGCAGGGTATGCCCAGACGTGGGTCCCTTGCTCACTTTGCCACTGGATTCAAGATAGCCTGGCTGATGAGGGTTATGAACCCGAAACAGGTCCCAGGATGCTTGTTTCCGGTCCAGGGAAGACATGGCTTGGCAGTTCGGGCTGGACTGTTCCCATGAGGCACAGGGTCAGACTGATTTGCATATGGCCATGTCTGAACTGGGGTGGTGGAGTGAGCTAAAGAATGATGATGGATTAAACCCAGATTAGTTGACTGGGGGTGAATGTTTGATTTGCTCAAGCGCTCTGTCCATCATCCCCTTTGGTATCGCTTTGTTCGCCCTAAGTTGGCAGGGTATGCCCAGACGTGGGTCCCTTGCTCACTTTGCCACTGGATTCAAGATAGCCTGGCAGATGAGTGTTATGAACCCAAAACCGGTCCCAGGATGCTTGTTTCCGGTCCAGGGAAGACATGGCTTGGCAGTTCGGGCTGGACTGTTCCCATGAGGCACAGGGTCAGACTAATTTGCATATGGCCATGTCTGAACTGGGGTGGTGGAGTGAGCTAAAGAATGATGATGGATTAAACACAGATTAGTTGACTGGGGGTGAGTGTTTGATTTGCTCAAACGCTCCGTCCATCATCCCCTTTGGTATCGCTTTGTTCGCTCTAAGTTGGCAGGGAATGCCCAGACGTGGGTCCATTGCTCACTTTGGCACTGGATTCAAGATAGCCTGGCTGATGAGGGTTATGAACCCAAAACCGGTAACAGGAATCTTGTATTCGGTCCATGGAAGACATGGCTTGGCAGTTCGGGCTGGACTGTTCCTATGAGGCACAGGGTCAGACTGATTTGCATATGGCCATGTCTGAACTGGGGTGGTGGAGTGAGCTAAAGAATGATGATGGATTTAAACCAGATCAGTTGACTGGGGGTGAGTGTTTGATTTGCTCAAACGCTCCGTCCATCATCCCCTTTGGAATCGCTTTGTTCGCCCTAAGTTGGCAGGGTATGCCCAGACGTGGGTCCCTTGCTCACTTTGCCACTGGATTCAAGATAGCATGGCTGATGAGAGTTATGAACCCAAAACCGGTCCCATGATGCTTGTTTCCGGTCCAGGGAAGAAATGGCTTGGCAGTTCGGGCTGGACTGTTTCCATGAGGCACAGGGTCAAACTGATTTGCATATGGCCATGTCTGAACTGGGGTGGTGGAGTGAGCTAAAGAATTATGATGGATTAAACCCAGATCAGTTGACTGGGGTTGAGTGTTTGACTTGCTCAAATGCTCCGTCCATCATCCCCTTTGGTATCGCTTTGTTCGCCCTAAGTTTCCAGGGTATGCCCAGACGTGGGTCCCTTGCTCACTTTGCCACTGGATTCAAGATAGCCTGGCTGATGAGGGTTATGAACCCGAAATAGGTCCCAGGATGCTTGTTTCCGGTACAGGGAAGACATGGCTTGGCAGTTCGGGCTGGACTGTTCCCATGAGGCACAGGGTCAGACTGATTTGCATTTGGCCATGTCTGAACTGGGGTGGTGGAGTGAGCTAAAGAATGATGATGGATTAAACCCAGATCAGTTGACTAGGGGTGAGTGTATGATTTGCTCAAACGCTCCATCCATCATCCCCTTTGGTATCGCTTTGTTCGCCCTATGTTGGCAGGGTGTGCCCAGACGTGGGTCCCTTGGTCACTTTGCCACTGGATTCAAGATAGTCTGGCTGATGAGTGTTATGAACCCGAAACCGGTCCCAGGAAACTTGTTTCCGGTCCAGGGAAGACATGGCTTGGCAGTTCGGGCTGGACTGTTCCCATGAGGCACATGGTCAGACTGATTTGCATATGGCCATGTCTGAACTGGGGTGGTGGAGTGAGCTAAACAATGATGATGGATTCAACCCAGATTAGTTGACTGGGGGTGAGTGTTTGATTTGCTCAAACGCTCCGTCCATCATCCACTTTGGTATCGCTTTGTTCACTCTAAGTTGGCAGGGTATGCCCAGACGTGGGTCCCTTGCTCACTTTGCCACTGGATTCAAGATAGCCTGGCTGATGAGGGTTATGAACCCAAAACCGGTCACAGGATGCTTGTATCCGGTCCACGGAAGACATGGCTTGGCAGTTCGGGCTGGACTGTTCCTATGAGGCACAGGGTCAGACTGATTTGCATATGGCCATGTCTGAACTGGGGTGGTGGAGTGAGCTAAACAATGATGATGGATTCAACCCAGATTAGTTGACTGGGGGTGAATGTTTGATTTGCTCAAACGGTCCGTCCATCATCCCCATTGGTATCGCTTTGTTCGCCCTAAGTTGGCAGGGTATGCCCAGACGTGGGTCCCTTGCTCACTTTGTCACTGGATTCAAGATAGCCTGGCTGATGAGGGTTATGAACCCGAAACCGGTCCCAGGATGCTTGTTTCTGGTCCAGGGAAGAAATGGCTTGGCAGTTCGGGCTGGACTGTTCCCATGAGGCACAGGGTCAAACTGATTTGCATATGGCCATGTCTGAACTGGGGTGGTGGAGTGAGCTAAAGAATGATGATGGATTTAAACCAGATCAGTTGACTGGGGGTGAATGTTTGATTTGCTCAAACGCTCCGTCCATCATCCCCTTTGGTATCGCTTTGTTCGCCCTAAGTTGGCAGGGTATGCCCAGACGTGGGTCCCTTGCTCACTTTGCCACTGGATTCAAGATAGCATGGCTAATGAGGGTTATGATCCCGAAACCGGTCCCAGGATGCTTGTTTCCGGTCCAGGGAAGAAATGGCTTGGCAGTTCGGGCTGGACTGTTCCCATGAGGCACAGGGTCAAACTGATTTGCATATGGCCATTTCTGTACTGGGGTGGTGGAGTGAGCTAAAGAATGATGATGGATTAAACCCAGATCAGTTGACTGGGGGTGAGTGTTTGACTTGCTCAAATGCTCCGTCCATCATCCCCTTTGGTATCACTTTGTTCGCCCTAAGATTGCAGGGTATGCCCAGACGTGGATCCCTTGCTCACTTTGCCACTGGATTCAAGATAGCCTGGCTGATGAGGGTTATGAACCCGAAACAGGTCCCAGGATGCTTGTTTCCGGTCCAGGGAAAAGGGGGTGGTGATGGACAGAGTTTCTGAATGATGCAGAATACTCTTACCAAGTCAAGAGATCATGGTTTTAATCCACCACCGTTTTTTAGCTCACTGCACCATCCCAGCTCAGAACCTGGCTACATGCAAATTAGTCTGTACCTGTCCCAGTGCATGATGGGAACAGGGCAAACCAAACTACCAAGCCAATTCTTATACTGGGAAGGAAACAAGCTTCCGGGGACCGGTTTCTGGCATCACAGCCTTCGTCGGCCCGGCTTGCCTGAATCCTGATGGTGCAATGAGCAAGGGACTCACGTCTGAGCATACCCTCCCACACTGAGTGTGGATTAAATCGATTTGGGAAAAGGGGGTGGTGATGGACAGAGTTTCTGAATGATGCAGAATACTCTTACCAAGTCAAGAGATCATGGTTTTAATCCACCACCGTTTTTTAGCTCACTGCACCATCCCAGCTCAGAACCTGGCTACATGCAAATTAGTCTGTACCTGTCCCAGTGCATGATGGGAACAGGGCAAACCAAACTACCAAGCCAATTCTTATACTGGGAAGGAAACAAGCTTCCGGGGACCGGTTTCTGGCATCACAGCCTTCGTCGGCCCGGCTTGCCTGAATCCTGATGGTGCAATGAGCAAGGGACTCACGTCTGAGCATACCCTCCCACACTGAGTGTGGATAAAATCGATTTGGGAAAAGGGGGTGGTGATGGACAGAGTTTCTGAATGATGCAGAATACTCTTACCAAGTCAAGAGATCATGGTTTTAATCCACCACCGTTTTTTAGCTCACTGCACCATCCCAGCTCAGAACCTGGCTACATGCAAATTAGTCTGTACCTGTCCCAGTGCATGATGGGAACAGGGCAAACCAAACTACCAAGCCAATTCTTATACTGGGAAGGAAACAAGCTTCCGGGGACCGGTTTCTGGCATCACAGCCTTCGTCGGCCCGGCTTGCCTGAATCCTGATGGTGCAATGAGCAAGGGACTCACGTCTGAGCATACCCTCCCACACTGAGTGTGGATAAAATCGATTTGGGAAAAGGGGGTGGTGATGGACAGAGTTTCTGAATGATGCAGAATACTCTTACCAAGTCAAGAGATCATGGTTATAATCCACCACCGTTTTTTAGCTCACTGCACCATCCCAGTTCAGAACCTGGCTACATGCAAATTAGTCTGTACCTGTCCCAGTGCATGATGGGAACAGGGCAAACCAAACTACCAAGCCAATTCTTATACTGGGAAGGAAACAAGCTTCCGGGGACCGGTTTCTGGCATCACAGCCTTCGTCGGCCCGGCTTGCCTGAATCCTGATGGTGCAATGAGCAAGGGACTCACGTCTGAGCATACCCTCCCACACTGAGTGTGGATAAAATCGATTTGGGAAAAGGGGGTGGTGATGGACAGAGTTTCTGAATGATGCAGAATATTCTTACCAAGTCAAGAGATCATGGTTTTAATCCACCACCGTTTTTTAGCTCACTGCACCATCCCAGCTCAGAACCTGGCTACATGCAAATTAGTCTGTACCTGTCCCAGTGCATGATGGGAACAGGGCAAACCAAACTACCAAGCCAATTCTTATACTGGGAAGGAAACAAGCTTCCGGGGACCGGTTTCTGGCATCACAGCCTTCGTCGGCCCGGCTTGCCTGAATCCTGATGGTGCAATGAGCATTGGACTCACGTCTGAGCATACCCTCCCACACTGAGTGTGGATAAAATCGATTTGGGAAAAGGGGGTGGTGATGGACAGAGTTTCTGAATGATGCAGAATACTCTTACCAAGTCAAGAGATCATGGTTTTAATCCACCACCGTTTTTTAGCTCACTGCACCATCCCAGCTCAGAACCTGGCTACATGCAAATTAGTCTGTACCTGTCCCAGTGCATGATGGGAACAGGGCAAACCAAACTACCAAGCCAATTCTTATACTGGGAAGGAAACAAGCTTCCGGGGACCGGTTTCTGGCATCACAGCCTTCGTCGGCCCGGCTTGCCTGAATCCTGATGGTGCAATGAGCAAGGGACTCACGTCTGAGCATACCCTCCCACACTGAGTGTGGATAAAATCGATTTGGGAAAAGGGGGTAGTGATGGACAGAGTTTCTGAATGATGCAGAATACTCTTACCAAGTCAAGAGATCATGGTTTTAATCCATCACCGTTTTTTAGCTCACTGCACCATCCCAGCTCAGAACCTGGCTACATGCAAATTAGTCACTACCCCCTTTTTCCCAAATCGATTTTATCCACACTCAGTGTGGGAGGGTATGCTCAGACGTGAGTCCCTTGCTCATTGCGCATCAGGATTCAGGCAAGCCGGGCCGACGAAGGCTGTGATGCCAGAAACCGGTCCCCGGAAGCTTGTTTCCTTCCCAGTATAAGAATTGGCTTGGTAGTTTGGTTTGCCCTGTTCCCATCATGCACTGGGACAGGTACAGACTAATTTGCATGTAGCCAGGTTCTGAGCTGGGATGGTGCAGTGAGCTAAAAAACGGTGATGGATTAAAACCATGATCTCTTGACTTGGTAAGAGTATTCTGCATCATTCAGAAACTCTGTCCATCACTACCCCCTTTTTCCCAAATCGATTTTATCCACACTCAGTGTGGGAGGGTATGCTCAGACGTGAGTCCCTTGCTCATTGCGCCATCAGGATTCAGGCAAGCCGGGCCGACGAAGGCTGTGATGCCAGAAACCGGTCCCCGGAAGCTTGTTTCCTTCCCAGTATAAGAATTGGCTTGGTAGTTTGGTTTGCCCTGTTCCCATCATGCACTGGGACAGGTACAGACTAATTTGCATGTAGCCAGGTTCTGAGCTGGGATGGTGCAGTGAGCTAAAAAACGGTGATGGATTAAAACCATGATCTCTTGACTTGGTAAGAGTATTCTGCATCATTCAGAAACTCTGTCCATCACTACCCCCTTTTTCCCAAATCGATTTTATCCACACTCAGTGTGGGAGGGTATGCTCAGACGTGAGTCCCTTGCTCATTGCGCCATCAGGATTCAGGCAAGCCGGGCCGACGAAGGCTGTGATGCCAGAAACCGGTCCCCGGAAGCTTGTTTCCTTCCCAGTATAAGAATTGGCTTGGTAGTTTGGTTTGCCCTGTTCCCATCATGCACTGGGACAGGTACAGACTAATTTGCATGTAGCCAGGTTCTGAGCTGGGATGGTGCAGTGAGCTAAAAAACGGTGATGGATTAAAACCATGATCTCTTGACTTGGTAAGAGTATTCTGCATCATTCAGAAACTCTGTCCATCACTACCCCCTTTTTCCCAAATCGATTTTATCCACACTCAGTGTGGGAGGGTATGCTCAGACGTGAGTCCCTTGCTCATTGCACCATCAGGATTCAGGCAAGCCGGGCCGACGAAGGCTGTGATGCCAGAAACCGGTCCCCGGAAGCTTGTTTCCTTCCCAGTATAAGAATTGGCTTGGTAGTTTGGTTTGCCCTGTTCCCATCATGCACTGGGACAGGTACAGACTAATTTGCATGTAGCCAGGTTCTGAGCTGGGATGGTGCAGTGAGCTAAAAAACGGTGATGGATTAAAACCATGATCTCTTGACTTGGTAAGAGTATTCTGCATCATTCAGAAACTCTGTCCATCACTACCCCCTTTTTCCCAAATCGATTTTATCCACACTCAGTGTGGGAGGGTATGCTCAGACGTGAGTCCCTTGCTCATTGCGCCATCAGGATTCAGGCAAGCCGGGCCGACGAAGGCTGTGATGCCAGAAACCGGTCCCCGGAAGCTTGTTTCCTTCCCAGTATAAGAATTGGCTTGGTAGTTTGGTTTGCCCTGTTCCCATCATGCACTGGGACAGGTACAGACTAATTTGCATGTAGCCAGGTTCTGAGCTGGGATGGTGCAGTGAGCTAAAAAACGGTGATGGATTAAAACCATGATCTCTTGACTTGGTAAGAGTATTCTGCATCATTCAGAAACTCTGTCCATCACTACCCCCTTTTTCCCAAATCGATTTTATCCACACTCAGTGTGGGAGGGTATGCTCAGACATGAGTCCCTTGCTCATTGCGCCATCAGGATTCAGGCAAGCCGGGCCGACGAAGGCTGTGATGCCAGAAACCGGTCCCCGTAGCTTGTTTCCTTCCCAGTATAAGAATTGGCTTGGTAGTTTGGTTTGCCCTGTTCCCATCATGCACTGGGACAGGTACAGACTAATTTGCATGTAGCCAGGTTCTGAGCTGGGATGGTGCAGTGAGCTAAAAAACGGTGATGGATTAAAACCATGATCTCTTGACTTGGTAAGAGTATTCTGCATCATTCAGAAACTCTGTCCATCACTACCCCCTTTTTCCCAAATCGATTTTATCCACACTCAGTGTGGGAGGGTATGCTCAGACGTGAGTCCCTTGCTCATTGCGCCATCAGGATTCAGGCAAGCCGGGCCGACGAAGGCTGTGATGCCAGAAACCGGTCCCCGGAAGCTTGTTTCCTTCCCAGTATAAGAATTGGCTTGGTAGTTTGGTTTGCCCTGTTCCCATCATGCACTGGGACAGGTACAGACTAATTTGCATGTAGCCAGGTTCTGAGCTGGGATGGTGCAGTGAGCTAAAAAACGGTGATGGATTAAAACCATGATCTCTTGACTTGGTAAGAGTATTCTGCATCATTCAGAAACTCTGTCCATCACTACCCCCTTTTTCCCAAATCGATTTTATCCACACTCAGTGTGGGAGGGTATGCTCAGACGTGAGTCCCTTGCTCATTGCGCCATCAGGATTCAGGCAAGCTGGGCCGACGAAGGCTGTGATGCCAGAAACCGGTCCCCGGAAGCTTGTTTCCTTCCCAGTATAAGAATTGGCTTGGTAGTTTGGTTTGCCCTGTTCCCATCATGCACTGGGACAGGTACAGACTAATTTGCATGTAGCCAGGTTCTGAGCTGGGATGGTGCAGTGAGCTAAAAAACGGTGATGGATTAAAACCATGATCTCTTGACTTGGTAAGAGTATTCTGCATCATTCAGAAACTCTGTCCATCACTACCCCCTTTTTCCCAAATCCGGTCCAGGGAAGACATGGCTTGGCAGTTCGGGCTGGACTGTTCCCATGAGGCACAGGGTCAGACTGATTTGCATATGGCCATGTCTGAACTGGGGTGGTGGAGTGAGCTAAAGAATGATGATGGATTAAACCCAGATCATTTGACTGGGGGTGAGTGTATGATTTGCTCAAACGCTCCATCCATCATCCCCTTTGGTATCGCTTTGTTCGCCCTAAGTTGGCAGGGTACGCCCAGACGTGGGTCCCTTGCTCACTTTGCCACTGGATTCAAGATAGCTGGGCTGATGAGGGTTATGAACCCGAAACCGGTCCCAGGAAACTTGTTTCCGGTCCAGGGAAGACATGGCTTGGCAGTTCGGGCTGGACTGCTCCCATGAGGCACAGGGTCAGACTGATTTGCATATTGCCATGTCTGAACTGGAGTGGTGGAGTGAGCTAAAGAATGATGATGGATTAAACCCAGATCAGTTGACTGGGGTGAGTGTTTGACTTGCTCAAATGCTCCGTCCATCATCCCCTTTGGTATCGCTTTGTTCGCCCTAAGCTGGCAGGGTATGCCCAGACGTGGGTCTCTTGCTCACTTTGCCACTGGATTCAAGATTGCCTGGCTGATGAGGGTTATGAACCTGAAACCGGTCCTAGGATGCTTGTTTCCGGTCCAGGGAAGACATGGCTTGGTAGTTCGGGGTAGACTGTTCCCATGAGGCACAGGGTCAGGCTGATTTGCATATGGCCATGTCTGAACTGGGGTGGTGGAGTGAGCTAAAGAATGATGATGGATTAAACCCAGATCAGTTGACTTTGGGTTAGTGTATGATTTGCTCAAACGCTCCATCCATCATCCCCTTTGGTATCGCTTTGTTCGCCCTAAGTTGGCAGGGTGTGCCCAGACGTGGGTCCCTTGCTCACTTTGCCACTGGATTCAAGATAGTCTGGCTGATGAGGGTTATGAACCCGATATCGGTCCCAGGATGCTTGTATCCAGTTCAGGGAAGACATGGCTTGGCAGTTCGGGCTGGAGTGTTCCCATGAGGCACAGGGTCAGACTGATTTGCATATGGCCATGTCTGAACTGGGGTGGTGGAGTGAGATAAAGCATGATGATGAATTAAACCCAGATCAGTTGACTGGGGTGAGTGTTTGATTTGCTCAATAGCTCCGTCCATCATCCCCTTTGGTATCGCTTTGTTCGCCCTAAGTTGGCAGGGTATGCCCAGATGTGGGTCCCCTGCTCACTTTGCCACTGGATTCAAGATAGCCTGGCTGATGAGGGTTATGAACCCGAAACCGGTCCCAGGATGCTTGTATCCAGTTCAGGGAAGACATGGCTTGGCAGTTCGGGCTGGAGTGTTCCCATGAGGCACAGGGTCAGACTGATTTGCATATGGCCATGTCTGAACTGGGGTGGTGGAGTGAGCTAAAGAATGATGATGGATTAAACCCAGATTAGTTGACTGGGGTCGAGTGTTTGATTTGCTTGAGCGCTCCGTCCTTCATCCCCTTTGGTATCGCTTTGTTCGCCCTAAGTTGGCAGGGTATGCCCAGACGTGGGTCCCTTGCTCACTTTGCCTCTGGATTCAAGATAGCATGGCTGATGAGGGTTATGATCCCGAAACTGGTCCCAGGATGCCTGTTTCCGGTCCAGGGAAGAAATGGCTTGGCAGTTTGGGCTGGACTGTTCCCATGAGGCACAGTGTCAAACTAATTTGCATATGGCCATGTCTGAACTGGGGTGGTGGAGTGAGCTAAAGAATGATGATGGATTAAACCCAGATCAGTTGACTGGGGTTCAGTGTTTGACTTGCTCAAACGCTCCGTCCATCATCCCCTTTAGTATCGCTTTGTTCGCCCTAAGTTTGCAGGGTATGCCCAGACGTGGGTCCCTTGCTCACTTTGCCAATGGATTCAAGATAGCCTGGCTGATGAGGGTTATGAACACGAAACAGGTCCCAGGATGCTTGTTTCTGGTCCAGGGAAGACATGGCTTGGCAGTTCGGGCTGGACTGTTCCCATGAGGCACAGGGTCAGACTGATTTGCATATGGCCATGTCTGAACTGGGGAGGTGGAGTGAGCTAAAGAATGATGATGGATTAAACCCAGATTAGTTGACTGGGGGTGAGTGATTGACTTGCTCAAATGCTCCGTCCATCATCCCCTTTGGTATCGCTTTGTTCGCCCTAAGCTGGCAGGGTATGCCCAGACGTGGGTCCCTTGCTCACTTTGCCACTGGATTCAAGATAGCCTGGCTGATGAGGGTTATGAACCTGAAACCGGTCCCAGGATGCTTGTTTCCGGTCCAGGGAAGGCATGGCTTGGCAGTTTGGGCTAGACTGTTCCCATGAGGCACAGGGTCAGGCTGATTTGCATATGGCCATGTATGAACTGGGGTGGTGGAGTGAGCTAAAGAATGATGATGGATTAAACCCAGATCAGTTGACTGGGGGTGAGTGTATAATTTGCTCAAACGCTCCATCCATCATCCCCTTTGGTATCGCTTTGTTCGCCCTAAGTTGGCAGGGTGTGCCCAGACATGGGTCCCTTGCTCACTTTGCCACTGGATTCAAGATAGTGTGGATGATGAGGGTTATGAACCCGAAACCAGTCTCAGGATGCTTGTATCCGGTTCAGGGAAGACATGGCTTGGCAGTTCGGGCTGGACTGTTCCCATGAGGCACAGGGTCAGACTGATTTGCATATGGCCATGTCTGAACTGGGGTGGTGGAGTGAGCTAAAGAATGATGATGGATTAAACCCAGATTAGTTGACTGGAGGTGAGTGTTTGACTTGCTCAAAGGCTCCGTCCATCATCCCCTTTGGTATCGCTTTGTTCGCCCTAAGTTGGCAGAGTATGCCCAGACGTGGGTCCCTTGCTCACTTTGCCACTGGATTCAAGATAGCCTGGCTGATGAGGGTTATGAACCCGAAACAGGTCCCAGGATGCTTGTTTCCGGTCCAGGGAAGACATGGCTTGGCAGTTCGGGCTGGACTGTTCCCATGAGGCACAGGGTCAGACTGATTTGCATATGGCCATATCTGAACTGGGGAGGTGGAGTGAGGTAAAGAATGATGATGGATTAAACCCAGATTAGTTGACTGGGGGTGAGTGTTTGACTTGCTCAAATGCTCCGTCCATCATCCCCTTTGGTATCGCTTTGTTCGCCATAAGCTGGCAGGGTATGCCCAGACGTGGGTCCCTTGCTCACTTTGCCACTGGATTCAAGATAGTCTGGCTGATGAGGGTTATGAACCCGAAACCGGTCCCAAGAAACTTGTTTCCGGTCCAGGGAAGACATGGCTTGGCAGTTCGGGCTGGACTGTTCCCATGAGGCACATGGTCAGTTAGATTTGCATATGGCCATGTCTGAACTGGGGTGGTGGAGTGAGCTAAAGAATGATGATGGATTAAACACAGATTAGTTGACTGGGGGTGAGTGTTTGATTTGCTGAAACGCTCCGTCCATCATCCACTTTGGTATCGCTTTGTTCGCTCTAAGTTGGCAGGGTATGCCCAGACGTGGGTCCCTTGCTCACTTTGCCACTGGATTCAAGATAGCCTGGCTGATGAGGATTATGAACCCAAAACTGGTCACAGGATGCTTGTATCCAGTCCACGGAAGACATGGCTTGGCAGTTCTGGCTGGACTGTTCCTATGAGGCACAGGGTCAGACTGATTTGCAAAGGCCATGTCTGAACTGGGGTGGTGGAGTGAGCTAAACAATGATGATGGATTCAACCCAGATTAGTTGACTGGGGGTGAATGTTTGATTTGCTCAAACGGTCCGTCCATCATCCCCGTTGGTATCGCTTTGTTCGCCCTAAGTTGGCAGGGTATGCCCAGACGTGGGTCCCTTGCTCACTTTGCCACTGGATTCAAGATAGCCTGGCTGATGAGGGTTATGAACCCGAAACCGGTCCCAGGATGCTTGTTTCCGGTCCAGGGAAGAAATGGCTTGGCAGTTCGGGCTGGACTGTTCCCATGAGGCACAGGGTCAAACTGATTTGCATATGGCCATGTCTGAACTGGGGTGGTGGAGTGAGCTAAAGAATGATGATGGATTAAACCCAGATCAGTTGACTGGGGGTGAGTGTTTGACTTGCTCAAATGCTCTGTCCATCATCCCCTTTGGTATCGCTTTGTTCGCCCTAAGTTTGCAGGGTATGCCCAGACGTGGGTCCCTTGCTCACTTTGCCACTGGATTCAAGATAGCCTGCCTGATGAGGGTTATGAACCCGAAACAGGTCCCAGGATGTTTTTTTCCGGTTCAGGGAAGACATGGCTTGGCAGTTCGGGCTAGACTGTTCCCATGAGGCACAGGGTCAGGCTGATTTGCATATGGCCATGTCTGAACTGGGGTGGTGGAGTGAGCTAAAGAATGATGATGGATTAAACCCAGATCAGTTGACTGGGGGTGAGTGTATGATTTGCTTAAACGCTCCATCCATCATCCCCTTTGGTATCGCTTTGTTCGCAGTAAGTTGGCAGGGTGTGCCCAGACGTGGGACCCTTGGTCACTTTGCCACTGGATTCAAGATAGTCTGGCTGATGAGGGTTATGAACCCGAAACCGGTCCCAGGAAACTTGTTTCCGGTCCAGGGAAGACATGGCTTGGCAGTTCGGGCTGGACTGTTCCCATGAGGCACAGAGTCAGACTGATTTGCATATGGCCATGTCTGAACTGGGGTGGTGGAGTGAGCTAAACAATGATGATGGATTCAACCCAGATTAGTTGACTGGGGGTGAATGTTTGATTTGCTCAAACGGTCCGTCCATCATCCCCATTGGTATCGCTTTGTTCGCCCTATGTTGGCAGGGTATGCCCAGACGTGGGTCCCTTGCTCACTTTGCCACTGGATTCAAGATAGCCTGGCTGATGAGGGTTATGAACCCGAAACCGGTCCCAGGATGCTTGTTTCCGGTCGAGGGAAGAAATGGCTTGGCAGTTCGGGCTGGACTGTTCCCATGAGGCACAGGGTCAAACTGATTTGCATATGGCCATGTCTGAACTGGGGTGGTGGAGTGAGCTAAAGAATGATGATGGATTTAAACCAGATCAGTTGACTGGGGGTGAGTGTTTGCTTTGCTCAAACGCTCCATCCATCACCCCCTTTGGTATCGCTTTGTTCGCCCCAAGTTTGCAGGGTATGCCCAGACGTGGGTCCCTTGCTCACTTTGCCACTGGATTCAAGATAGCCTGGCTGATGAGGGTTATGAACCCGAAACAGGTCCCAGGATGCTTGTTTCCGGTCCAGGGAAGACATGGCTTGGCAGTTCGGGCTGGACTGTTCCCATGAGGCACAGGGTCAGACTGATTTGCATATGGCCATGTCTGAACTGGGGTGGTGGAGTGAGCTAAAGAATGATGATGGATTAAACCCAGATCAGTTGACTGGGGGCGAGTGTTTGACTTGCTCAAATGCTCCGTCCATCACCCCCTTTGGTATCGCTTTGTTCGCCATAAGCTGGCAGGGTATGCCCAGACGTGGGTCCCTTGCTCACTTTGCCACTGGATTCAAGATAGCCTGGCTGATGAGGGTTATGAACCTGAAACCGGTCCTAGGATGCTTGTTTCCGGTCCAGGGAAGACATGGCTTGGCAGTTCGGGCTAGACTGTTCCCATGAGGCACAGGGTCAGGCTGATTTGCATATGGCCATGTCTGAACTGGGGTGGTGGAGTGAGCTAAAGAATGATGAAGGATTAAACCCAGATTAGTTGACTGGGGGTGAGTGTTTGATTTGCTTGAGCGCTCCGTCCATCATCCCCTTTGGTATCGCTTTGTTCGCCCTAAGTTGGCAGGGTAAGCCCAGACGTGGGTCAATTGCTCACTTTGCCACTGGATTCAAGATAGCCTGGCTGATGAGTGTTATGAACCCGAAACCGGTCCCAGGATGCTTGTTTCCCGTCCAGGGAAGACATGGCTTGGCAGTTCGGGCTGGACTGTTCCCATGAGGCACAGGGTCAGACTAATTTGCATATGGCCATGTCTGAACTGGGGTCGTGGAGTGAGCTAAAGAATGATGATGTTTTAAACACAGATTAGTTGACTGGGGGTGAGTGTTTGATTTGCTCAAACGCTCCGTCCATCATCCCCTTTGGTATTGCTTTGTTCGCCCTAAGTTGGCAGAATATGCCAAGACGTGGATCACTTGCTCACTTTGCCACTGGATTCAAGATAGCATGGCTGATGAGGGTTATGATCCCGAAACCGGTCCCAGGATGCTTGTTTCCGGTCCAGGGAAGAAATGGCTTGGCAGTTCGGGCTGGACTGTTCCCATGAGGCACAGGGTCAAACTTATTTGCATATGGCCATGTCTGAACTGGGGTGGTGGAGTGAGCTAAAGAATGATGATGGATTTAAACCAGATCAGTTGACTGGGGGTGAGTGTTTGCTTTGCTCAAACGCTCCATCCATCACCCCCTTTGGTATTGCTTTGTTCGCCCTAAGTTGGCAGGGTATGCCCAGACGTGGGTCCCTTGCTCACTTTGTTACTGGATTCAAGATAGCATGGCTGATGAGGGTTCTGAACCCGAAACCAGTCCCAGGATGCTTGTTTCCGGTCCAGGGAAGAAATAGCTTGGCAGTTCGGGCTGGACTGTTCCCATGAGGCACAGGGTCAAACTGATTTGCATATGGCCATGTCTGAACTTGGGTGGTGGAGTGAGCTAAAGAATGATGATGGATTAAACCCAGATCAGTTGACTGGGGGTGAGTGTTTGACTTGCTCAAATGCTCCGTCCATCATCCCATTTGGTATCGCTTTGTTCGCCCTAAGTTTGCAGGGTATGCCCAGACGTGGGTCCCTTGCTCACTTTGCCACTGGATTCAAGATAGCCTGGCTGATGAGGGTTATGAACCCAAAACAGGTCCCAGGATGCTTGTTTCCGGTCCAGGGAAGACATGGCTTGGCAGTTCGGGCTGGACTGTTCCCATGAGGCACAGGGTCAGACTGATTTGCATATGGCCATGTCTGAACTGGGGTGGTGGAGTGAGCTAAAGAATGATGATGGATTAAATCCAGATCAGTTGACTGGGGGTGAGTGTTTGACTTGCTCAAATGCTCCGTCCATCACCCCCTTTGGTATCGCTTTGTTCGCCATAAGCTGGCAGGGTATGCCCAGATGTGGGTCCCTTGCTCACTTTGCCACTGGATTCAAGATAGCCTGGCTGATGAGGGTTATGAACCTGAAACCGGTCCTAGGATGCTTGTTTCTGGTCCAGGGAAGACATGGCTTGGCAGTTCGGGCTAGACTGTTCCCATGAGGCACAGGGTCAGGCTGATTTGCATATGGCCATGTCTGAACTGGGGTGGTGGAGTGAGCTAAAGAATGATGATGTTTTAAACACAGATCAGTTGACTGGGGTTGAGTATTTGACTTGGTCAAACGCTCCGTCCATCATCCCCTTTGGTATCGCTTTGTTCGCCCTAGGTTTGCAGGTTATGCCCAGACGTGGGTCCCTTGCTCACTTTGCCACTGGATTCAAGATAGCCTGGCTGATGAGGGTTATGAACACGAAACAGGTCCCAGGATGCTTGTTTCTGGTCCAGGGAAGACATGGCTTGGCAGTTCGGGCTGGACTGTTCCCATGAGGCACAGGGTCAGACTGATTTGCATATCGCCATGTCTGAACTGGGGAGGTGGAGTGAGCTAAAGAATGATGATGGATTAAACCCAGATTAGTTGACTGGGGGTGAGTGTTTGACTTGCTCAAATGCTCCGTCCATCATCCCCATTGGTATCGCTTTGTTCGCCCTAAGTTGGCAGGGTATGCCCAGACGTGGGTCCCTTGCTCACTTTGTCACTGGATTCAAGATAGCCTGGCTGATGAGGGTTATGAACCCGAAACCGGTCCCAGGATGCTTGTTTCTGGTCCAGGGAAGAAATGGCTTGGCAGTTCGGGCTGGACTGTTCCCATGAGGCACAGGGTCAAACTGATATGCATATGGCCATGTCTGAACTGGGGTGGTGGAGTGAGCTAAAGAATGATGATGGATTTAAACCAGATCAGTTGACTGGGGGTGAATGTTTGATTTGCTCAAACGCTCCGTCCATCATCCCCTTTGGTATCGCTTTGTTCGCCCTAAGTTGGCAGGGTATGCCCAGACGTGGGTCCCTTGCTCACTTTGCCACTGGATTCAAGATAGCATGGCTGATGAGGGTTATGATCCCGAAACCGGTCCCAGGATGCTTGTTTCCGGTCCAGGGAAGAAATGGCTTGGCAGTTCGGGCTGGACTGTTTCCATGAGGCACAGGGTCAAACTGATTTGCATATGGCCATGTCTGAACTGGGGTGGTGGAGTGAGCTAAAGAATGATGATGGATTAAACCCAGATCAGTTGACTGGGGGTGAGTGTTTGACTTGCTCAAATGTTCCGTCCATCATCCCCTTTGGTATCGCTTTGTTCGCCCTAAGTTTGCAGGGTATGCCCAGACTTGGGTCCCTTGCTCACTTTGCCACTGGATTCAAGATAGCCTGGCTGATGAGGGTTATGAACCCGAAACAGGTCCCAGGATGCTTGTTTCCGGTCCAGGGAAGACATGGCTTGGCAGTTCGGGCTGGACTGTTCCCATGAGGCACACTGTCAGACTGATTTGCATATGGCCATGTCTGAACTGGGGTGGTGGAGTGAGCTAAAGAATGATGATGGATTAAACCCATATCATTTGACTGGGGTGAGTGTATGATTTGCTCAAACGCTCCATCCATCATCCCCTTTGGTATCGCTTTGTTCGCCCTAAGTTGGCAGGGTATGCCCAGACGTGGGTCCCTTGCTCACTTTGCCACTGGATTCAAGATAGCCGGGCTGATGAGGGTTATGAACCTGAAACCGGTCCCAGGATACTTGTTTCCGGTCCAGGGAAGACATGGCTTGGCAGTTCGGGCTGGACTGCTCCCATGAGGCACTGGGTCAGACTGATTTGCATATGGCCATGTCTGAACTGGAGTGGTGGAGTGAGCTAAAGAATGATGATGGATTAAACCCAGATCAGTTGACTGGGGTGAGTGTTTGACTTGCTCAAATGCTCCGTCCATCATCCCCTTTGGTATCGCTTTGTTCGCCCTAAGCTGGCAGGGTATGCCCAGACGTGGGTCTCTTGCTCACTTTGCCACTGGATTCAAGATGGCCTGGCTGATGAGGGTTATGAACCTGAAACCGGTCCTAGGATGCTTGTTTCCGGTCCAGGGAAGACATGGCTTGTTAGTTCGGGGTAGACTGTTCCCATGAGGCACAGGGTCAGGCTGATTTGCATATGGCCATGTCTGAACTGGGGTGATGGAGTGAGCTAAAGAATGATGATGGATTAAACCCAGATCAGTTGACTTTGGGTTAGTGTATGATTTGCTCAAACGCTCCATCCATCATCCCCTTTGGTATCGCTTTGTTCGCCCTAAGTTGGCAGGGTGTGCCCAGACGTGGGTCCCTTGCTCACTTTGCCACTGGATTCAAGATAGTCTGGCTGATGAGGGTTATGAACCCGAAACCGGTCCCAGGATGCTTGTATCCAGTTCAGGGAAGACATGGCTTGGTAGTTCGGGGTGGACTGTTCCCATGAGGCACAGGGTCAGACTGATTTGCATATTGCCATGTCTGAACTGGGGTGGTGGAGTGAGCTAAAGAATGATGATGGATTAAACCCAGATTAGTTGACTGGGGTTGAGTGTTTGATTTGCTTGAGCGCTCCGTCCATCATCCCCTTTGGTATCGCTTTGTTCGCCCTAAGTTGGCAGGGTATGCCCAGACGTGGGTCCCTTGCTCACTTTGCCACTGGATTCAAGATAGCCTGGCTGATGAGGGTTATGAACCCGAAACCGGTCCCAGGATGCTTGTTTCCCATCCAGGGAAGACATGGCTTGGCAGTTCGGGCTGGACTGTTCCCATGAGGCACAGGGTCAGACTAATTTGCATATGGCCATGTCGGAACTGGGGTGGTGGAGTGAGCTAAATAATGATGATGGATTAAACACAGATTAGTTGACTGGGGGTGAGTGTTTGATTTGCTCAAACGCTCCGTCCATCATCCCCTTTGGTATCGCTTTGTTCGCCCTAAGTTGGCAGGATATGCCCAGACGTGGGTCCCTTGCTCACTTTGCCTCTGGATTCAAGATAGCATGGCTGATGAGGGTTATGATCCCGAAACTGGTCCCAGGATGCTTGTTTCCGGTCCAGGGAAGAAATGGCTTGGCAGTTCGGGCTGGACTGTTCCCATGAGGCACAGGGTCAAACTGATTTGCATATGGCCATGTCTGAACTGGGGTGGTGGAGTGAGCTAAAGAATGATGATGGATTAAACCCAGATCAGTTGACTGGGGTTCAGTGTTTGACTTGCTCAAACGCTCCGTCCATCATCCCCTTTGGTATCGCTTTGTTCGCCCTAAGTTTGCAGGGTATGCCCAGACGTGGGTCCCTTGCTCACTTTGCCACTGGATTCAAGATAGCCTGGCTGATGAGGGTTATGAACACGAAACAGGTCCCAGGATGCTTGTTTCTGGTCCAGGGAAGACATGGCTTGGCAGTTCGGGCTGGACTGTTCCCATGAGGCACAGGGTCAGACTGATTTGCATATGGCCATGTCTGAACTGGGGAGGTGGAGTGAGCTAAAGAATGATGATGGATTAAACCCAGATTAGTTGACTGGGGGTGAGTGTTTGACTTGCTCAAATGCTCCGTCCATCATCCCCTTTGGTATCGCTTTGTTCGCCCTAAGCTGGCAGGGTATGCCCAGACGTGGGTCCCTTGCTCACTTTGCCACTGGATTCAAGATAGCCTGGCTGATGAGGGTTATGAACCTGAAACCGGTCCCAGGATGCTTGTTTCCGGTCCAGGGAAGGCATGGCTTGGCAGTTTGGGCTAGACTGTTCCCATGAGGCACAGGGTCAGGCTGATTTGCATACGGCCATGTATGAACTGGGGTGGTGGAGTGAGCTAAAGAATGATGATGGATTAAACCCAGATCAGTTGACTGGGGGTGAGTGTATAATTTGCTCAAACGCTCCATCCATCACCCCCTTTGGTATCGCTTTGTTCGCCATAAGCTGGCAGGGTATGCCCAGATGTGGGTCCCTTGCTCACTTTGCCACTGGATTCAAGATAGCCTGGCTGATGAGGGTTATGAACCTGAAACCGGTCCTAGGATGCTTGTTTCTGGTCAAGGGAAGACATGGCTTGGCAGTTCGGGCTAGACTGTTCCCATGAGGCACAGGGTCAGGCTGATTTGCATATGGCCATGTCTGAACTGGGGTGGTGGAGTGAGCTAAAGAATGATGATGTTTTAAACACAGATTAGTTGACTGGGGGTGAGTGTTTGATTTGCTCAAACGCTCCGTCCATCATCCCCTTTGGTATTGCCTTGTTCGCCCTAAGTTGGCAGAATATGCCAAGACGTGGGTCCCTTGCTCACTTTGCCACTGGATTCAAGATAGCATGGCTGATGAGGGTTATGATCCCGAAACCGGTCCCAGGATGCTTGTTTCCGGTCCAGGGAAGAAATGGCTTGGCAGTTCGGGCTGGACTGTTCCCATGAGGCACAGGGTCAAACTGATTTGCATATGGCCATGTCTGAACTGGGGTGGTGGAGTGAGCTAAAGAATGATGATGGATTAAACCCAGATCAGTTGACTGGGGTTGAGTATTTGACTTGGTCAAACGCTCCGTCCATCATCCCCTTTGGTATCGCTTTGTTCGCCCTAGGTTTGCAGGGTATGCCCAGACGTGGGTCCCTTGCTCACTTTGCCACTGGATTCAAGATAGCCTGGCTGATGAGGGTTATGAACACGAAACAGGTCCCAGGATGCTTGTTTCTGGTCCAGGGAAGACATGGCTTGGCAGTTCGGGCTGGACTATTCCCATGAGGCACAGGGTCAGACTGATTTGCATATCGCCATGTCTGAACTGGGGAGGTGGAGTGAGCTAAAGAATGATGATGGATTAAACCCAGATTAGTTGACTGGGGGTGAGTGTTTGACTTGCTCAAATGCTCCGTCCATCATCCCCATTGGTATCGCTTTGTTCGCCCTAAGTTGGCAGGGTATGCCCAGACGTGGGTCCCTTGCTCACTTTGTCACTGGATTCAAGATAGCCTGGCTGATGAGGGTTATGAACCCGAAACCGGTCCCAGGATGCTTGTTTCTGGTCCAGGGAAGAAATGGCTTGGCAGTTCGGGCTGGACTGTTCCCATGAGGCACAGGGTCAAACTGATTTGCATATGGCTATGTCTGAACTGGGGTGGTGGAGTGAGCTAAAGAATGATGATGGATTTAAACCAGATCAGTTGACTGGGGCTGAATGTTTGATTTGCTCAAACGCTCCGTCCATCATCCCCTTTGGTATCGCTTTGTTCGCCCTAAGTTGGCAGGGTATGCCCAGACGTGGGTCCCTTGCTCACTTTGCCACTGGATTCAAGATAGCATGGCTGATGAGGGTTATGATCCCGAAACCGGTCCCAGGATGCTTGTTTCCGGTCCAGGGAAGAAATGGCTTGGCAGTTCGGGCTGGACTGTTCCCATGAGGCACAGGGTCAAACTGATTTGCATATGGCCATGTCTGAACTGGGGTGGTGGAGTGAGCTAAAGAATGATGATGGATTAAACCCAGATCAGTTGACTGGGGGTGAGTGTTTGACTTGCTCAAATGTTCCGTCCATCATCCCCTTTGGTATCGCTTTGTTCGCCCTAAGTTTGCAGGGTATGCCCAGACGTGGGTCCCTTGCTCACTTTGCCACTGGATTCAAGATAGCCTGGCTGATGAGGGTTATGAACCCGAAACAGGTCCCAGGATGCTTGTTTCCGGTCCAGGGAAGACATGGCTTGGCAGTTCGGGCTGGACTGTTCCCATGAGGCACAGGGTCAGACTGATTTGCATATGGCCATGTCTGAACTGGGGTGGTGGAGTGAGCTAAAGAATGATGATGGATTAAACCCATATCATTTGACTGGGGTGAGTGTATGATTTGCTCAAACGCTCCATCCATCATCCCCTTTGGTATCGCTTTGTTCGCCCTAAGTTGGCAGGGTATGCCCAGACGTGGGTCCCTTGCTCACTTTGCCACTGGATTCAAGATAGTCGGGCTGATGAGGGTTATGAACCTGAAACCGGTCCCAGGATACTTGTTTCCGGTCCAGGGAAGACATGGCTTGGCAGTTCGGGCTGGACTGCTCCCATGAGGCACTGGGTCAGACTGATTTGCATATGGCCATGTCTGAACTGGAGTGGTGGAGTGAGCTAAAGAATGATGATGGATTAAACCCAGATCAGTTGACTGGGGTGAGTGTTTGACTTGCTCAAATGCTCCGTCCATCACCCCTTTTGGTATCGCTTTGTTCGCCCTAAGATGGCAGGGTATGCCCAGACGTGGGTCTCTTGCTCACTTTGCCACTGGATTCAAGATGGCCTGGCTGATGAGGGTTATGAACCTGAAACCGGTCCTAGGATGCTTGTTTCCGGTCCAGGGAAGACATGGCTTGTTAGTTCGGGGTAGACTGTTCCCATGAGGCACAGGGTCAGGCTGATTTGCATATGGCCATGTCTGAACTGGGGTGATGGAGTGAGCTAAAGAATGATGATGGATTAAACCCAGATCAGTTGACTTTGGGTTAGTGTATGATTTGCTCAAACGCTCCATCCATCATCCCCTTTGGTATCGCTTTGTTCGCCCTAAGTTGGCAGGGTGTGCCCAGACGTGGGTCCCTTGCTCACTTTGCCACTGGATTCAAGATAGTCTGGCTGATGAGGGTTATGAACCCGAAACCGGTCCCAGGATGCTTGTATCCAGTTCAGGGAAGACATGGCTTGGTAGTTCGGGCTGGACTGTTCCCATGAGGCACAGGGTCAGACTGATTTGCATATTGCCATGTCTGAACTGGGGTGGTGGAGTGAGCTAAAGAATGATGATGGATTAAACCCAGATTAGTTGACTGGGGTTGAGTGTTTGATTTGCTTGAGCGCTCCGTCCATCATCCCCTTTGGTATCGCTTTGTTCGCCCTAAGTTGGCAGGGTATGCCCAGACGTGGGTCCCTTGCTCACTTTGCCACTGGATTCAAGATAGCCTGGCTGATGAGGGTTATGAACCCGAAACCGGTCCCAGGATGCTTGTTTCCCATCCAGGGAAGACATGGCTTGGCAGTTCGGGCTGGACTGTTCCCATGAGGCACAGGGTCAGACTAATTTGCATATGGCCATGTCTGAACTGGGGTGGTGGAGTGAGCTAAAGAATGATGATGGATTAAACACAGATTAGTTGACTGGGGGTGAGTGTTTGATTTGCTCAAACGCTCCGTCCATCATCCCCTTTGGTATCGCTTTGTTCGCCCTAAGTTGGCAGGATATGCCCAGACGTGGGTCCCTTGCTCACTTTGCCTCTGGATTCAAGATAGCATGGCTGATGAGGGTTATGATCCCGAAACTGGTCCCAGGATGCTTGTTTCCGGTCCAGGGAAGAAATGGCTTGGCAGTTCGGGCTGGACTGTTCCCATGAGGCACAGGGTCAAACTGATTTGCATATGGCCATGTCTGAACTGGGGTGGTGGAGTGAGCTAAAGAATGATGATGGATTAAACCCAGATCAGTTGACTGGGGTTCAGTGTTTGACTTGCTCAAACGCTCCGTCCATCATCCCCTTTGGTATCGCTTTGTTCGCCCTAAGTTTGCAGGGTATGCCCAGACGTGGGTCCCTTGCTCACTTTGCCACTGGATTCAAGATAGCCTGGCTGATGAGGGTTATGAACACGAAACAGGTCCCAGGATGCTTGTTTCTGGTCCAGGGAAGACATGGCTTGGCAGTTCGGGCTGGACTGTTCCCATGAGGCACAGGGTCAGACTGATTTGCATATGGCCATGTCTGAACTGGGGAGGTGGAGTGAGCTAAAGAATGATGATGGATTAAACCCAGATTAGTTGACTGGGGGTGAGTGTTTGACTTGCTCAAATGCTCAGTCCATCATCCCCTTTGGTATCGCTTTGTTCGCCCTAAGCTGGCAGGGTATGCCCAGACGTGGGTCCCTTGCTCACTTTGCCACTGGATTCAAGATAGCCTGGCTGATGAGGGTTATGAACCTGAAACCGGTCCCAGGATGCTTGTTTCCGGTCCAGGGAAGGCATGGCTTGGCAGTTTGGGCTAGACTGTTCCCATGAGGCACAGGGTCAGGCTGATTTGCATACGGCCATGTATGAACTGGGGTGGTGGAGTGAGCTAAAGAATGATGATGGATTAAACCCAGATCAGTTGACTGGGGGTGAGTGTATAATTTGCTCAAACGCTCCATCCATCATCCCCTTTGGTATCGCTTTGTTCGCCCTAAGTTGGCAGGGTGTGCCCAGACATGGGTCCCTTGCTCACTTTGCCACTAGATTCAAGATAGTCTGGATGATGAGGGTTATGAACCCGAAACCGGTCCCAGGATGCTTGTATCTGGTTCAGGGAAGACATGGCATGGCAGTTCGGGCTGGACTGTTCCCATGAGGCACAGGGTCAGACTGATTTGCATATGGCCATGTCTGAACTGGGGTGGTGGAGTGAGCTAAAGAATGATGATGGATTAAACCCAGATTAGTTGACTGGGGGTGAGTGTTTGCTTTGCTCAAACGCTCCATCCATCACCCCCTTTGGTATTGCTTTGTTCGCCCTAAGTTGGCAGGGTATGCCCAGACGTGGGTCCCTTGCTCACTTTGCCACTGGATTCAAGATAGAATGGCTGATGAGGGTTCTGAACCCGAAACCAGTCCCAGGATGCTTGTTTCCGGTCCAGGGAAGAAATGGCTTGGCAGTTCGGGCTAGACTGTTCCCATGAGGCACAGGGTCAAACTGATTTGCATATGGCCATGTCTGAACTGGGGTGGTGGAGTGAGCTAAAGAATGATGATGGATTAAACCCAGATCAGTTGACTGGGGGTGAGTGTTTGACTTGCTCAAATGCTCCGTCCATCATCCCCTTTGGTATCGCTTTGTTCGCCCTAAGTTTGCAGGGTATGCCCAGACGTGGGTCCCTTGCTCACTTTGCCACTGGATTCAAGATAGCCTGGCTGATGAGGGTTATGATCCCGAAACTGGTCCCAGGATGCTTGTTTCCGGTCCAGGGAAGAAATGGCTTGGCAGTTCGGGCTGGACTGTTCCCATGAGGCACAGGGTCAAACTGATTTGCATATGGCCATGTCTGAACTGGGGTGGTGGAGTGAGCTAAAGAATGATGATGGATTAAACCCAGATCAGTTGACTGGGGTTCAGTGTTTGACTTGCTCAAACGCTCCGTCCATCATCCCCTTTGGTATCGCTTTGTTCGCCCTAAGTTTGCAGGGTATGCCCAGACGTGGGTCCCTTGCTCACTTTGCCACTGGATTCAAGATAGCCTGGCTGATGAGGGTTATGAACACGAAACAGGTCCCAGGATGCTTGTTTCTGGTCCAGGGAAGACATGGCTTGGCAGTTCGGGCTGGACTGTTCCCATGAGGCACAGGGTCAGACTGATTTGCATATGGCCATGTCTGAACTGGGGAGGTGGAGTGAGCTAAAGAATGATGATGGATTAAACCCAGATTAGTTGACTGGGGGTGAGTGTTTGACTTGCTCAAATGCTCCGTCCATCATCCCCTTTGGTATCGCTTTGTTCGCCCTAAGCTGGCAGGGTATGCCCAGACGTGGGTCCCTTGCTCACTTTGCCACTGGATTCAAGATAGCCTGGCTGATGAGGGTTATGAACCTGAAACCGGTCCCAGGATGTTTGTTTCCGGTCCAGGGAAGGCATGGCTTGGCAATTTGGGCTAGACTGTTCCCATGAGGCACAGGGTCAGGCTGATTTGCATACGGCCATGTATGAACTGGGGTGGTGGAGTGAGCTAAAGAATGATGATGGATTAAACCCAGATCAGTTGACTGGGGGTGAGTGTATAATTTGCTCAAACGCTCCATCCATCATCCCCTTTGGTATCGCTTTGTTCGCCCTAAGTTGGCAGGGTGTGCCCAGACATGGGTCCCTTGATCACTTTGCCACTAGATTAAAGATAGTCTGGATGATGAGGGTTATGAACCCGAAACCAGTCCCAGGATGCTTGTATCTGGTTCAGGGAAGACATGGCTTGGCAGTTCGGGCTGGACTGTTCCCATGAGGCACAGGGTCAGACTGATTTGCATATGGCCATGTCTGAACTGGGGTGGTGGAGTGAGCTAAAGAATGATGATGGATTAAACCCAGATTAGTTGACTGGGGGTGAGTGTTTGCTTTGCTCAAACGCTCCATCCATCACCCCCTTTGGTATTGCTTTGTTCGCCCTAAGTTGGCAGGGTATGCCCAGACGTGGGTCCCTTGCTCACTTTGCCACTGGATTCAAGATAGAATGGCTGATGAGGGTTCTGAACCCGAAACCAGTCCCAGGATGCTTGTTTCCGGTCCAGGGAAGAAATGGCTTGGCAGTTCGGGCTAGACTGTTCCCATGAGGCACAGGGTCAAACTGATTTGCATATGGCCATGTCTGAACTGGGGTGGTGGAGTGAGCTAAAGAATGATGATGGATTAAACCCAGATCAGTTGACTGGGGGTGAGTGTTTGACTTGCTCAAATGCTCCGTCCATCATCCCCTTTGGTATCGCTTTGTTCGCCCTAAGTTTGCAGGGTATGCCCAGACGTGGGTCCCTTGCTCACTTTGCCACTGGATTCAAGATAGCCTGGCTGATGAGGGTTATGATCCCGAAACTGGTCCCAGGATGCTTGTTTCCGGTCCAGGGAAGAAATGGCTTGGCAGTTCGGGCTGGACTGTTCCCATGAGGCACAGGGTCAAACTGATTTGCATATGGCCATGTCTGAACTGGGGTGGTGGAGTGAGCTAAAGAATGATGATGGATTAAACCCAGATCAGTTGACTGGGGTTCAGTGTTTGACTTGCTCAAACGCTCCGTCCATCATCCCCTTTGGTATCGCTTTGTTCGCCCTAAGTTTGCAGGGTATGCCCAGACGTGGGTCCCTTGCTCACTTTGCCACTGGATTCAAGATAGCCTGGCTGATGAGGGTTATGAACACGAAACAGGTCCCAGGATGCTTGTTTCTGGTCCAGGGAAGACATGGCTTGGCAGTTCGGGCTGGACTGTTCCCATGAGGCACAGGGTCAGACTGATTTGCATATGGCCATGTCTGAACTGGGGAGGTGGAGTGAGCTAAAGAATGATGATGGATTAAACCCAGATTAGTTGACTGGGGGTGAGTGTTTGACTTGCTCAAATGCTCCGTCCATCATCCCCTTTGGTATCGCTTTGTTCGCCCTAAGCTGGCAGGGTATGCCCAGACGTGGGTCCCTTGCTCACTTTGCCACTGGATTCAAGATAGCCTGGCTGATGAGGGTTATGAACCTGAAACCGGTCCCAGGATGTTTGTTTCCGGTCCAGGGAAGGCATGGCTTGGCAATTTGGGCTAGACTGTTCCCATGAGGCACAGGGTCAGGCTGATTTGCATACGGCCATGTATGAACTGGGGTGGTGGAGTGAGCTAAAGAATGATGATGGATTAAACCCAGATCAGTTGACTGGGGGTGAGTGTATAATTTGCTCAAACGCTCCATCCATCATCCCCTTTGGTATCGCTTTGTTCGCCCTAAGTTGGCAGGGTGTGCCCAGACATGGGTCCCTTGATCACTTTGCCACTAGATTAAAGATAGTCTGGATGATGAGGGTTATGAACCCGAAACCAGTCCCAGGATGCTTGTATCTGGTTCAGGGAAGACATGGCTTGGCAGTTCGGGCTGGACTGTTCCCATGAGGCACAGGGTCAGACTGATTTGCATATGGCCATGTCTGAACTGGGGTGGTGGAGTGAGCTAAAGAATGATGATGGATTAAACCCAGATTAGTTGACTGGGGGTGAGTGTTTGATTTGCTCAAGCGCTCCGTCCATCATCCCCTTTGGTATCGCTTTGTTCGCCCTAAGTTGGCAGGGTATGCCCAGACGTGGGTCCCTTGCTCACTTTGCCACTGGATTCAAGATAGCATGGCTGATGAGGGTTATGAACCCGAAACCGGTCCCAGGATGCTTGTTTCCGGTCCAGGGAAGAAATGGCTTGGCAGTTCGGGCTGGACTGTTCCAATGAGGCACAGGGTCAAACTGATTTGCATATGGCCATGTCTGAACTGGGGTGGTGGAGTGAGCTAAAGAATGATGATGGATTTAAACCAGATCAGTTGACTGGGGGTGAGTGTTTGCTTTGCTCAAACGCTCCATCCATCACCCCCTTTCGTATTGCTTTGTTCTCCCTAAGTTGGCAGGGTATGCCCAGACGTGGGTCCCTTGCTCACTTTGACACTGGATTCAAGATAGAATGGCTGATGAGGGTTCTGAACCCGAAACCAGTCCCAGGATGCTTGTTTCTGGTCCAGGGAAGAAATGGCTTGGCAGTTCGGGCTAGACTGTTCCCATGAGGCACAGGGTCAAACTGATTTGCATATGGCCATGTCTGAACTGGGGTGGTGGAGTGAGCTAAAGAATGATGATGGATTAAACCCAGATCAGTTGACTGGGGGTGAGTGTTTGACTTGCTCAAATGCTCCGTCCATCATCCCCTTTGGTATCGCTTTGTTCGCCCTAAGTTTGCAGGGTATGCCCAGACGTGGGTCCCTTGCTCACTTTGCCACTGGATTCAAGATAGCCTGGCTGATGAGGGTTATGAACCCGAAACAGGTCCCAGGATGCTTGTTTCCGGTCCAGGGAAGACATGGCTTGGCAGTTCGGGCTGGACTGTTCCCATGAGGCACAGGGTCAGACTGATTTGCATATGGCCATGTCTGAACTGGGGTGGTGGAGTGAGCTAAAGAATGATGATGGATTAAACCCAGATCAGTTGACTGGGGGTGAGTGTTTGACTTGCTCAAATGCTCCGTCCATCACCCCCTTTGGTATCGCTTTGTTCGCCCTAAGCTGGCAGGGTATGCCCAGACGTGGGTCCCTTGCTCACTTTGCCACTGGATTCAAGATAGCCTGGCTGATGAGGGTTATGAACCTGAAACCGGTCCTAGGATGCTTGTTTCCGGTCCAGGGAAGACATGGCTTGGCAGTTCGGGCTAGACTGTTCCCATGAGCCACAGGGTCAGGCTGATTTGCATATGGCCATGTCTGAACTGGGGTGGTGGAGTGAGCTAAAGAATGATGAAGGATTAAACCCAGATTAGTTGACTGGGGGTGAGTGTTTGATTTGCTTGAGCGCTCCGTCCATCATCCCCTTTGGTATCGCTTTGTTCGCCCTAAGTTGGCAGGGTATGCCCAGACGTGGGTCAATTGCTCACTTTGCCACTGGATTCAAGATAGCCTGGCTGATGAGTGTTATGAACCCGAAACCGGTCCCAGGATGCTTGTTTCCCGTCCAGGGAAGACATGGCTTGGCAGTTCGGGCTGGACTGTTCCCATGAGGCACAGGGTCAGACTAATTTGCATATGGCCATGTCTGAACTGGGGTGGTGGAGTGAGCTAAAGAATGATGATGTTTTAAACACAGATTAATTGACTGGGAGTGAGTGTTTGATTTGCTCAAACGCTCCGTCCATCATCCCCTTTGGTATCGCTTTGTTTGCCCTAAGTTGGCAGAATATGCCAAGACGTGGGTCCCTTGCTCACTTTGCCACTGGATTCAAGATAGCATGGCTGATGAGGGTTATGATCCCGAAACCGGTCCCAGGATGCTTGTTTCCGGTCCAGGGAAGAAATGGCTTGGCAGTTCGGGCTGGACTGTTCCCATGAGGCACAGGGTCAAACTGATTTGCATATGGCCATGTCTGAACTGGGGTGGTGGAGTGAGCTAAAGAATGATGATGGATTAAACCCAGATCAGTTGACTGGGGTTGAGTATTTGACTTGGTCAAACGCTCCGTCCATCATCCCCTTTGGTATCGTTTTATTTGCCCTAGGTTTGCAGGGTGTGCCCAGACGTGGGTCCCTTGCTCACTTTGCCACTTGATTCAAGATAGTCTGGCTGATGAGGGTTATGAACTCAAAACTGGTCCCAGGATGCTTGTATCCGGTTCAGGGAAGACATGGCTTGGCAGTTCGGGCTGGACTGTTCCCATGAGGCACAGGGTCAGACTCATTTGCATATGGCCATGACTGAACTGGCGTGGTGGAGTGAGCTAAAGAATGATGATGGATTAAACACAGATTAGTTGACTGGGGGTGAGTGTTTGATTTGCTCAAACGCTCCGTCCATCATCCCCTTTGGTATCGCTTTGTTCGCCCTAAGTTGGCAGGATATGCCCAGACGTGGGTCTGAAGTACCGGGGATTTTAGGACCCCAGCGGTGCCAGGGATAGCACCCTATGACTTCGGGTTATCCTGTTGCTGTAGTATTATAAAAGACGCTCTCATGGTAATGTAACAAAGAACTTGGCAGAAGAAGCTGAAATATGAAAAAGACATCTTTATTAAACTCAAATGAGTGAGACTACGTCGCACAGAAGCCTTAGCAACTGAATGAGGCAGTCTCCAGAACAAAAACCAGTCTTCTATTTTATACATAATATTACGCTTTGGGCAACACCGCCCCTGTTTTACAAGTGGTCATTCACATATTTTGGCTTCAAAGAAAAGGCAGAGTCATGGTGACAATCCCACATTCCTGTTCAACCAGCCCACAATTATTTACCCAGCGAGGCTCAGATCCCACATCAGATATCGATAGGCCCCAATAAATATGAGCATCTCCTGTTTGGGAAACAAGCCATAAAGCAGGAACAGTCAGGTGTGAAAGAGATTAGCTGGAGGCTCGTGTTTAATGTAAAGGCTTTATGGTGTGTCAAGCCCTGATGCTAATCACAGGTGGCCAGAGGACGGGGAGCTCGTGAGACCGGACTGACCTGGGGCAGCAGAGCCAAGCTGCCCAGGTCATAGAGAAGTCAAAGGAAGGCACATGTGCTCTAAAGGCCCGTATTTGCTTCATAATATGTAGCCTATGTCAGGGCAACCATAAGATGGCCACCGCTCTAAGATGGAACCCACGTGATGATGTATAATATCGTATACATAGTGCATTTATTAATTAAACGTTATATAAAGCACTTGTACATACCGCATTGGCCATTCTCGGTTTGCTAATACCGGAAGAGACAGGGGTAGGGCCCTGCCTCCTACGCGGTCCCAAATTTTAAAGTACCACAGGTCCCTTGCTCACTTTGCCACTGGATTCAAGATAGCCTGGCTGATGAGGGTTATGAACCCGAAACCAGTCCCAGGATGCTTGTTTCCGGTCCAGGTAAGACATGCCCTGGCAGTTCGGGCTGGACTGTTCCCATGAGGCACAGGGTCAGACTGTTTTGCACTGAACTGGCTGATGAGGGTTATGAACCCAAAACCGGTCCCAGGATGCTTGTATCCAGTCCAGGGAAGACATGGCTTGGCAGTTCAGGCTGGACTGTTCCCATGAGGCACAGGGTCAGACTGATTTGCATATGGCCATGTCTGAACTGGGGTGGTGGGGTGAGCTAAAGAATGATGATGGATTAAACCCAGATTAGTTGACTGGGGGTGAGTGTTTGATTTACTCAAGCGCTCCGTCCATCATCCCCTTTGGTATCGCTTTGTTCGCCCTAAGTTGGCAGGGTATGCCCAGACGTGGGTCCCTTGCTCACTTTGCCACTGGATTCAAGATAGCCTGGCTGATGAGTGTTATGAACCCGAAACAGGTCCCAGGATGCTTATTTCCCATTCCAGGGAAGACATGGCTTGGCAGTTCGGGCTGGACTGTTCCCATGAGGCACAGGGTCAGACTAATTTGCATATGGCCATGTCTGAACTGGGGTGGTGGAGTGAGCTAAAGAATGATGATGGATTAAACACAGATTAGTTGACTGGGGGTGAGTGTTTGATTTGCTCAAACGCTCCGTCCATCATCCCCTTTGGTATCGCTTTGTTCGCTCTAAGTTGTCAGGGTATGCCCAGACGTGGGTACCTTGCTCACTTTGCCACTGGATTCAAGATAGCCTGGCTGATGAGGGTTATGAACCCAAAACCGGTCACAGGATGCTTGTATCCGGTCCACGGAAGACATGGCTTGGCAGTTCGGGCTGGACTGTTCCTATGAGGCACAGGGTCAGACTGATTTGCATATGGCCATGTCTGAACTGGGGTGGTGGAGTGAGCTAAACAATGATGATGGATTCAACCCAGATTAGTTGACTGGGGGTGAATGTTTGATTTGCTCAAACGGTCCGTCCATCATCCCCATTGGTATCGCTTTGTTCGCTCTAAGTTGGCAGGCAAGCCCAGACGTGGGTACCTTGCTCACATTGCCACTGGATTCAAGATAGCCTGGCTGATGAGGGTTATGAACCCAAAACCGGTCACAGGATGCTTGTATCCGGTCCAGGGAAGACATGGCTTGGCAGTTCAGGCTGGACTGTTCCCATGAGGCACAGGGTCAGACTAATTTGCATATGGTCATGTCTGAACTGGGGTGGTGGAGTGAGCTAAAGAATGATGATGGATTGAACCCAGATCAGTTGACTGGGGGTGAGTGTATGATTTTCTCAAACACTCCATCCATCATCCCCTTTGGTATCCCTTTGTTCGCCCTAAGTTGGCAGGGTATGCCCGGACGTGGGTCCCTTCCTCACTTTGCCACTGGATTCAAGATAGCATGGCTGATGAGGGTTATGATCCCGAAACCGGTCCCAGGATGCTTGTTTCCGGTCCAGGGAAGAAATGGCTTGGCAGTTCGGGCTGGACTGTTCCCATGAGGCACAGGGTCAGACTGATTTGCATATGGCCATGTCTGAACTGGGGAGGTGGAGTGAAGTAAAGAATGATGATGGATTAAACCCAGATTAGTTGACTGGGGGTGAGTGTTTGACTTGCTCAAATGCTCCGTTCATCATCCCCTTTGGTATCGCTTTGTTCGCCCTAAGCTGGCAGGGTATGCCCAGACGTGGGTCCCTGCTCACTTTGCCACTGGATTCAAGATAGCCTGGCTGATTAGGGTTATGAACCTGAAACCGGTACCAGGATGCGTGTTTCTGGTCCAGGGAAGACATGGCTTGGCAGTTCGGGCTAGACTGTTCCCATGAGGCACAGGGTCAGGCTGATTTGCATATGGCCATGTCTGAACTGGGGTGGTGGAGTGAGCTAAAGAATTATGATGGATTAAACCCAGATCAGTTGACTGGGGGTGAGTGTATGATTTGCTCAAACGCTCCATCCATCATCCCCTTTGGTATCGCTTTGTTCGCCCTAAGTTGGCAGGGTGTGCCCAGACATGGGTCCCTTGGTCACTTTGCCAGTGGATTCAAGATAGTCTGGCTGATGAGGGTTATGAACCCGAAACCGGTCCCAGGAAACTTGTTTCCGGTCCAGGGAAGACATGGCTTGGCAGTTCGGGCTAGACTGTTCCCATGAGGCACAGGGTCAGGCTGATTTGCATATGGCCATGTCTGAACTGGGGTGGTGGAGTGAGCTAAAGAATGATGAAGGATTAAACCCAGATTAGTTGACTGGGGGTGAGTGTTTGATTTGCTTGAGCGCTCCGTCCATCATCCCCTTTGGTATCGCTTTGTTCGCCCTAAGTTGGCAGGGTATGCCCAGACGTGGGTCAATTGCTCACTTTGCCACTGGATTCAAGATAGCCTGGCTGATGAGTGTTATGAACCCGAAACCGGTCCCAGGATGCTTGTTTCCCGTCCAGGGAAGACATGGCTTGGCAGTTCGGTCTGGACTGTTCCCATGAGGCACAGGGTCAGACTAATTTGCATATGGCCATGTCTGAACTGGGGTGGTGGAGTGAGCTAAAGAATGATGATGTTTTAAACACAGATTAATTGACTGGGAGTGAGTGTTTGATTTGCTCAAACGCTCCGTCCATCATCCCCTTTGGTATCGCTTTGTTTGCCCTAAGTTGGCAGAATATGCCAAGACGTGGGTCCCTTGCTCACTTTGCCACTGGATTCAAGATAGCATGGCTGATGAGGGTTATGATCCCGAAACCGGTCCCAGGATGCTTGTTTCCGGTCCAGGGAAGAAATGGCTTGGCAGTTCGGGCTGGACTGTTCCCATGAGGCACAGGGTCAAACTGATTTGCATATGGCCATGTCTGAACTGGGGTGGTGGAGTGAGCTAAAGAATGATGATGGATTAAACCCAGATCAGTTGACTGGGGTTGAGTATTTGACTTGGTCAAACGCTCCGTCCATCATCCCCTTTGGTATCGTTTTATTCGCCCTAGGTTTGCAGGGTGTGCCCAGACGTGGGTCCCTTGCTCACTTTGCCACTTGATTCAAGATAGTCTGGCTGATGAGGGTTATGAACTCAAAACCGGTCCCAGGATGCTTGTATCCGGTTCAGGGAAGACATGGCTTGGCAGTTCGGGCTGGACTGTTCCCATGAGGCACAGGGTCAGACTCATTTGCATATGGCCATGACTGAACTGGCGTGGTGGAGTGAGCTAAAGAATGATGATGGATGAAACACAGATTAGTTGACTGGGGGTGAGTGTTTGATTTGCTCAAACGCTCCGTCCATCATCCCCTTTGGTATCGCTTTGTTCGCCCTAAGTTGGCAGGATATGCCCAGACGTGGGTCTGAAGTACCGGGGATTTTAGGACCCCAGCGGTGCCAGGGATAGCACCCTATGACTTCGGGTTATCCTGTTGCTGTAGTATTATAAAAGACGCTCTCATGGTAATGTAACAAAGAACTTGGCAGAAGAAGCTGAAATATGAAAAAGACATCTTTATTAAACTCAAATGAGTGAGACTACGTCGCACAGAAGCCTTAGCAACTGAATGAGGCAGTCTCCAGAACAAAAAACAGTCTTCTATTTTATACAGAATATTACGCTTTGGGCAACACCGCCCCTGTTTTACAAGTGGTCATTCACATATTTTGGCTTCAAAGAAAAGGCAGAGTCATGGTGACAATCCCACATTCCTGTTCAACCAGCCCACAATTATTTACCCAGCGAGGCTCAGATCCCACATCAGATATCGATAGGCCCCAATAAACATGAGCATCTCCTGTTTGGGAAACAAGCCATAAAGCAGGAACAGTCAGGTGTAAAAGAGATTAGCTGGAGGCTCGTGTTTAATGTAAAGGCTTTATGGTGTGTCAAGCCCTGATGCTAATCACAGGTGGCCAGAGGACGGGGAGCTCGTGAGACCGGACTGACCTGGGGCAGCAGAGCCAAGCTGCCCAGGTCATAGAGAAGTCAAAGGAAGGCACATGTGCTCTAAAGGCCCGTATTTGCTTCATAATATGTAGCCTATGTCAGGGCAACCATAAGATGGCCACCGCTCTAAGATGGAACCCACGTGATGATGTATAATATCGTATACATAGTGCATTTATCAATTAAACGTTATATAAAGCACTTGTACATACCGCATTGGCCATTCGCGGTTTGCTAATACCGGAAGAGACAGGGGTAGGGCCCTGCCTCCTACGCGGTCCCAAATTTTAAAGTACCACAGGTCCCTTGCTCACTTTGCCACTGGATTCAAGATAGCCTGGCTGATGAGGGTTATGAACCCGAAACCAGTCCCAGGATGCTTGTTTCCAGTCCAGGTAAGACATGCCCTGGCAGTTCGGGCTGGACTGTTCCCATGAGGCACAGGGTCAGACTGTTTTGCACTGAACTGGCTGATGAGGGTTATGAACCCGAAACCGGTCCCAGGATGCTTGTATCCAGTCCAGGGAAGACATGGCTTGGCAGTTCGGGCTGGACTGTTCCCATGAGGCACAGGGTCAGACTGATTTGCATATGGCCATGTCTGAACTGGGGTGGTGGGGTGAGCTAAAGAATGATGATGGATTAAACCCAGATTAGTTGACTGGGGGTGAGTGTTTGATTTACTCAAGCGCTCCGTCCATCATCCCCTTTGGTATCGCTTTGTTCGCCCTAAGTTGGCAGGGTATGCCCAGACGTGGGTCCCTTGCTCACTTTGCCACTGGATTCAAGATAGCCTGGCTGATGAGTGTTATGAACCCGAAACAGGTCCCAGGATGCTTATTTCCCATCCAGGGAAGACATGGCTTGGCAGTTCGGGCTGGACTGTTCCCATGAGGCACAGGGTCAGACTAATTTGCATATGGCCATGTCTGAACTGGGGTGGTGGAGTGAGCTAAAGAATGATGATGGATTAAACACAGATTAGTTGACTGGGGGTGAGTGTTTGATTTGCTCAAACGCTCCGTCCATCATCCCCTTTGGTATCGCTTTGTTCGCTCTAAGTTGGCAGGGTATGCCCAGACGTGGGTACCTTGCTCACTTTGCCACTGGATTCAAGATAGCCTGGCTGATGAGGGTTATGAACCCAAAACCGGTCACAGGATGCTTGTATCCGGTCCACGGAAGACATGGCTTGGCAGTTCGGGCTGGACTGTTCCTATGAGGCACAGGGTCAGACTGATTTGCATATGGCCATGTCTGAACTGGGGTGGTGGAGTGAGCTAAACAATGATGATGGATTCAACCCAGATTAGTTGACTGGGGATGAATGTTTGATTTGCTCAAACGGTCCGTCCATCATCCCCATTGGTATCGCTTTGTTCGCTCTAAGTTGGCAGGGTATGCCCAGACGTGGGTACCTTGCTCACATTGCCACTGGATTCAAGATAGCCTGGCTGATGAGGGTTATGAACCCAAAACCGGTCACAGGATGCTTGTATCCGGTCCAGGGAAGACATGGCTTGGCAGTTCAGGCTGGACTGTTCCCATGAGGCACAGGGTCAGACTAATTTGCATATGGTCATGTCTGAACTGGGGTGGTGGAGTGAGCTAAAGAATGATGATGGATTGAACCCAGATCAGTTGACTGTGGGTGAGTGTATGATTTGCTCAAACACTCCATCCATCATCCCCTTTGGTATCCCTTTGTTCGCCCTAAGTTGGCAGGGTATGCCCGGACGTGGGTCCCTTCCTCACTTTGCCACTGGATTCAAGATAGCATGGCTGATGAGGGTTATGACCCCGAAACCGGTCCCAGGATGCTTGTTTCCCGTCCAGGGAAGAAATGGCTTGGCAGTTCGGGCTGGACTGTTCCCATGAGGCACAGGGTCAGACTGATTTGCATATGGCCATGTCTGAACTGGGGAGGTGGAGTGAAGTAAAGAATGATGATGGATTAAACCCAGATTAGTTGACTGGGGGTGAGTGTTTGACTTGCTCAAATGCTCCGTTCATCATCCCCTTTGGTATCGCTTTGTTCGCCCTAAGCTGGCAGGGTATGCCCAGACGTGGGTCCCTGCTCACTTTGCCACTGGATTCAAGATAGCCTGGCTGATGAGGGTTATGAACCTGAAACCGGTCCCAGGATGCGTGTTTCTGGTCCAGGGAAGACACGGCTTGGCAGTTCGGGCTAGACTATTCCCATGAGGCACAGGGTCAGGCTGATTTGCATATGGCCATGTCTGAACTGGGGTGGTGGAGTGAGCTAAAGAATTATGATGGATTAAACCCAGATCAGTTGACTGGGGGTGAGTGTATGATTTGCTCAAACGCTCCATCCATCATCCCCTTTGGTATCGCTTTGTTCGCCCTAAGTTGGCAGGGTGTGCCCAGACGTGGGTCCCTTGGTCACTTTGCCAGTGGATTCAAGATAGTCTGGCTGATGAGGGTTATGAACCCGAAACCGGTCCCAGGAAACTTGTTTCCGGTCCAGGGAAGACATGGCTTGGCAGTTCGGGCTGGACTGTTCCCATGAGGCACAGGGTCAGACTGATTTGCATATGGCCATGTCTGAACTGGGGTGGTGGAGTGAGCTAAAGAATGATGATGGATTCAACCCAGATTAGTTGACTGGGGGTGAATGATTGATTTGCTCAAACGGTCCGTCCATCATCCCCATTGGTATCGCTTTGTTCGCCCTAAGTTGGCAGGGTATGCCCAGACGTGGGTCCGTTGCTCACTTTGCCACTGGATTCAAGATAGCCTGGCTGATGAGGGTTATGAACCCGAAACTGGTCCCAGGATGCTTGTTTCCGGTCCAGGTAAGACATGCCCTGGCAGTTCGGGCTGGACTGTTCCCATGAGGCACAGGGTCAGACTGATTTGCATATGGCCATGTCTGAACTGGAGTGGTAGAGTGAGTTAAAGGATGATGATTGATTAAACCCAGATCCGTTGACTGGGGGTGAGTGTTTGACTTGCTCAAATGCTCCGTCCATCATCCCCTTTGGTATCGCTTTGTTTGCCCTAAGCTGGCAGGGTATGCCCAGACGTGGGTCTCTTGCTCACTTTGCCACTGGATTCAAGATAGTCTGGCTGATGAGGGTTATGAACTCGAAACCGGTCCCAGGATGCTTGTATCCGGTCCAGGGAAGACATGGCTTGGCAGTTCAGGCTGGACTGTTCCCATGAGGCACAGGGTCAGACTGATTTGCATATGGCCTTGTCTGAACTGGGGTGGTGGAGTGAGCTAAAGAATGATGATGGATTAAACCCAGATTAGTTGACTGGGGGTGAGTGTTTGATTTACTCAAGCGCTCCGTCCATCATCCCCTTTGGTATCGCTTTGTTCGCCCTAAGTTGGCAGGGTATGCCCAGACGTGGGTCCCTTGCTCACTTTGCCACTGGATTCAAGATAGCCTGGCTGATGAGTGTTATGAACCCGAAACCGGTCCCAGGATGCTTATTTCCCGTCCAGGGAAGACATGGCTTGGCAGTTCGGGCTGGACTGTTCCCATGAGGCCCAGGGTCAGACTGATTTGCATATGGCCATGTCTGAACTGGGGTGGTGGAGTGAGCTAAAGAATGATGATGGATTAAACCCAGATTATTTGACTGGGGGTGAGTGTTTGATTTGCTCAAACGCTCTGTCCATCATCCCCTTTGGTATCGCTTTGTTCGCTCTAAGTTGGCAGGGTATGCCCAGACGTGGGTACCTTGCTCACTTTGCCACTGGATTCAAGATAGCCTGGCTGATGAGGGTTATGAACCCAAAACCGTTCACAGGATTCTTGTATCCGGTCCACGGAAGACATGGCTTGGCAGTTCGGGCTGGACTGTTCCTATGAGGCACAGGGTCAGACTGATTTGCATATGGCCATGTCTCAACTGGGGTTGTGGAGTGAGCTAAACAATGATGATGGATTCAACCCAGATTAGTTGACTGGGGGTGAATGTTTGATTTGCTCAAACGGTCCGTCCATCATCCCCATTGGTATCGTTTTGTTCGCTCTAAGTTGGCAGGGTATGCCCAGACGTGGGTACCTTGCTCACATTGCCACTGGATGCAAGATAGCCTAGCTGATGAGGGTTATGAACCCAAAACCGGTAACAGGATGCTTGTATCCGGTCCAGGGAAGACATGGCTTGGCAGTTCGGGCTGGACTTTTCCCATGAGGCACAGGGTCAGACTAATTTGCATATGGCCATGTCTGAACTGAGGTTGTGGAGTGAGCGAAAGAATGATGATGGATTAAACCCAGATCAGTTGACTGGGGGTGAGTGTTTGATTTGCTCAAACGCTCCGTCATCATCCCCTTTGGTATCACTTTGTTCACCCTAAGTTGGCAGGGTATGCCTAGACGTGGGTTCCTTGCTCACTTTGCCACTGGATTCAAGATAGCCTGGCTGATGTGGGTTATGAACCCGAAACCGTTCCCAGGATGCTTGTTTCCGATCCAGGGAAGACATGGCTTGGCAGTTCGGGCTGGACTGTTCCCATGAGGCACAGGGTCAGACTGATTTGCATATGGCCATGTCTGAACTGGGGTGGTGGAGTGGGCTAAAGCATAATGATGGATTAAACCAAGATCAGTTGACTGGGGATGAGTGTTTGATTTGCTCAAACGTCCGTCCATCATCCCCTTCGGTATCGCTTTGTTCGCCCTAAGTTGGCAGGGTATGCCCAGACGTGGGTCCCTTGCTCGCTTTGCCACTCAATTCAAGATAGCCTGGCTGATGAGGGTTATGAACCCGAAACCGGTCCCAGGATGCTTGTTTCCGATCCAGGGAAGACATGGCTTTGCAGTTCGGGCTGGACTGTTCCCATGAGGCACAGGGTCAGAATAATTTGCATATGGCCATGTCTGAACTGGGGTGGTGGAGTGAGCTAAAGAATGATGATTGATTAAACCCAGATCAGTTGACTGGGGGTAAGTGTTTGATTTGCTCAAACGCTCCATCTGTCATCCCCTTTGGTATCGCTTTGTTTGCCCTAAGTTGGCATGGTATACTCAGACGTAGGTCCCTTGCTCACTTTGCCACTGGATTCAAGATAGCCTGGCTGATGAGAGTTATGAACCCGAATCCAGTCCCAGGATGCTTGTTTCCGGTCCAGGGAAGACATGGCTTGGCAGTTCGGGCTGGACTGTTCCCATGAGGCACAGGGTCAGACTGATTTGCATATGGCCATGTCTGAACTGGGGTGGTGGAGTGAGCTAAAGAATGATGATGGATTAAACCCAGATCAGTTGACTGGGGTTGAGTGTTTGATTTGCTCAATCGCTCCGTCCATCATCCCCTTTGGTATCGCTTTGTTCGCCCTAAGTTGGCAGGGTATGCCCAGACGTGGGTCCCTTGCTCACTTTGCCACTGGATTCAAGATACCTTGGCTGATGAGGGCTATGAACCCGAAATCGGTCCCAGGATGCTTGTTTCCGGTCCAGGGAAGACATGGCTTGGCATTTCGTGCTAGACTGTTCCCATGAGGCACAAAGTCAGACTGATTTGCATATGGCCATGTCTGAACTGGGGTGGTGGAATGAGCTAAAGAATGATGATGGATTAAACCCAGATTTGTTTACTGGGGGTGAGTGTTTGATTTGCTCAAGCGCTCCATCCATCATCCCCTTTGGTATCGCTTTGTTCGCCCTAAGTTGGCAGGGTATGCCCAGACGTGGGTCCCTTGCTCACTTTGCCACTGGATTCAAGATAGCCTGGCTGATGAGTGTTATGAACCCAAAACCGGTCCCAGGATGCTTGTTTGCGGTCCAGGGAAGACATGGCTTGGCAGTTCGGGCTAGACTGTTCCCATGAGGCACAGGGTCAGACTAATTTGTATATTGCCATGTCTGAACCGGGGTGGTGGAGTGAGCTAAAGAATGATGATGGATTAAACCCAGATTAGTTGACTGGGGGTGAGTGTTTGATTTGCTCAAACGCTCCGTCCATCATCCCCTTTGGTATCGCTTTGTTCGCCCTAAGTTGGCAGGGTATGCCCAGACGTGGGTCCCTTGCTCATTTTGCCACCGGATTCAAGATAGCCTGGCTGATGAGGGTTATGAACCCGAAACCGGTCCCAGGATGCTTGTTTCCGGTCCAGGGAAGACATGGCTTGGCAGTTTGGGCTGAACTGTTCCCATGAGGCACAGGGTCAGACTGATTTGCATATGGCCATGTCTGAACTGGGGTTGTGGAGTGAGCCAAAGAATGATGATGGATTAAAACCAAATTAGTTGACTGGGGGTGAGTGTTTGATTTGCTCAAACGCTCCGTCCATCATCCCCTTTGGTATCGCTTTGTTCACCCTAAGTTGGCAGGGTATGCCTAGACGTGGGTTCCTTGCTCACTTTGCCACTGGATTCAAGATAGCCTGGCTGATGTGGGTTATGAACCCGAAACCGTTCCCAGGATGCTTGTTTCCGATCCAGGGAAGACATGGCTTGGCAGTTCGGGCTGGACTGTTCCCATGAGGCACAGGGTCAGACTGATTTGCATATGGCCATGTCTGAACTGGGGTGGTGGAGTGGGCTAAAGCATAATGATGGATTAAACCAAGATCAGTTGACTGGGGATGAGTGTTTGATTTGCTCAAACGTCCGTCCATCATCCCCTTCGGTATCGCTTTGTTCGCCCTAAGTTGGCAGGGTATGCCCAGACGTGGGTCCCTTGCTCGCTTTGCCACTCAATTCAAGATAGCCTGGCTGATGAGGGTTATGAACCCGAAACCGGTCCCAGGATGCTTGTTTCCGGTCCAGGGAAGACATGGCTTGGCAGTTCGAGCTGGACTGTTCCCATGAGGCACAGGGTCAGAATAATATGCATATGGCCATGTCTGAACTGGGGTGGTGGAGTGAGCTAAAGAATGATGATTGATTAAACCCAGATCAGTTGACTGGGGGTAAGTGTTAGATTTGCTCAAACGCTCCGTCTGTCATCCCCTTTGGTATCGCTTTGTTTGCCCTAAGTTGGCATGGTATACTCAGACGTAGGTCCCTTGCTCACTTTGCCACTGGATTCAAGATAGCCTGGCTGATGAGAGTTATGAACCCGAATCCAGTCCCAGGATGCTTGTTTCCGGTCCAGGGAAGACATGGCTTGGCAGTTCGGGCTGGACTGTTCCCATGAGGCACAGGGTCAGACTGATTTGCGTATGGCCATGTCTGAACTGGGGTGGTGGAGTGAGCTAAAGAATGATGATGGATTAAACCCAGATCAGTTGACTGGGGGTGAGTGTTTGATTTGCTCAATCGCTCCGTCCATCATTCCCTTTGGTATCGCTTTGTTCGACCTAAGTTGGCAGGGTATGCCCAGACGTGGGTCCCTTGCTCACTTTGCCACTGGATTCAAGATACCTTGGCTGATGAGGGCTATGAACCCGAAACCGGTCCCAGGATGCTTGTTTCCGGTCCAGGGAAGACATGGCTTGGCATTTCGTGCTGGACAGTTCCCATGAGGCACAGAGTCAGACTGATTTGCATATGGCCATGTCTGAACTGGGGTGGTGGAGTGAGCTAAAGAATGATGATGGATTAAACCCAGATTAGTTTACTGGGGGTGAGTGTTTGATTTGCTCAAGCGCTCCATCCATCATCCCCTTTGGTATCGCTTTGTTCGCCCTAAGTTGGCAGGGTATGCCCAACCGTGGGTCCCTTGCTCACTTTGCCACTGGATTCAAGATAGCCTGGCTGATGAGTGTTATGAACCCAAAACCGGTCCCAGGATGCTTGTTTCCGGTCCAGGGAAGACATGGCTTGGCAGTTCGGGCTAGACTGTTCCCATGAGGCACAGGGTCAGACTAATTTGTATATTGCCATGTCTGAACCGGGGTGGTGGAGTGAGCTAAAGAATGATGATGGATTAAACCCAGATTAGTTGACTGGGGGTGAGTGTTTGATTTGCTCAAACGCTCCGTCCATCATCCCCTTTGGTATCGCTTTGTTCGCCCTAAGTTGGCAGGGTATGCCCAGACGTGGGTCCCTTGCTCACTTTGCCACCGGATTCAAGATAGCCTGGCTGGTGAGGGTTATGAACCCGAAACCGGTCCCAGGATGCTTGTTTCCGGTCCAGGGAAGACATGGCTTGGCAGTTTGGGCTGAACTGTTCCCATGAGGCACAGGGTCATACTGATTTGCATATGGCCATGTCTGAACTGGGGTTGTGGAGTGAGCTAAAGAATGATGATGGATTAAAACCAAATTAGTTGACTGGGGGTGAGTGTTTGATTTGCTCAAACGCTCCGTCCATCATCCCCTTTGATATCGCTTTGTTCGCCCTAAGTTGGCAGGGTATGCCCAGACGTGGGTCCCTTGCTCACTTTGCCACCGGATTCAAGATAGCCTGGCTGATGAGGGTTATGAACCCGAAACCGGTCCCAGGATGCTTGTTTCCGGTCCAGGGAAGACATGGCTTTGCAGTTCGGTCTGAACTGTTCCCATGAGGCACAGGGTCAGACTGATTTGCATATGGCCATGTCTGAACTGGGGTGGTGGAGTGAGCTAAAGAATGATGATGTATTAAACCCAGATCATTTGACTGGGGGTGAGTGTCTGATTTGCTCAAACGCTCCATCCATCATCCCATTTGGTATTGCTTTGTTCGCCCTAAGTTGGCAGGGTATGCCCAGACGTGGGTCCCTTGCTCACTTTGCCACTGGATTCAAGATACCTTGGCTGATGAGGGCTATGAACCCGAAACCGGTCCCAGGATGCTTGTTTCCGGTCCAGGGAAGACATGTCTTGGCATTTCATGCTGGACTGTTCCCATGAGGCACAGAGTCAGACTGATTTGCATATGGCCATGTCTGAATTGGGGTGGTGGAGTGAGCTAAAGAATGATGATGAATTAAACCCAGATCAGTTGACTGGGGGTGAGTGTTTGATTTCTTCAAACGCTCCGTCCATCATCCCCTTTGGTATCGGTTTGTTCGCCCTAAGTTGGTAGGGTATGCCCAGACGTGGGTCCCTTGCTCACTTTGCCACTGGAATCAAGATAGCCTGGCTGATGAGGGTTATGAACACGAAACCGGTCCCAGGATGCTTGTTTCCGGTCCAGGGAAGACACGGCTTGACAGTTTGGGCTGGACTGTTCCCATGAGGCACAGGGTCAGACTGATTTGCATATGGCCATGTCTGAACTGGGATAGTGGAGTGAGCTAAAGAATGATGATGGATTAAACCCAGATCAGTTGACTGGGGGTGAGTGTTTGATATGCTCAAACGCTCCGTCCATCATCCCCTTTGGTATCGCTTTGTTCGCCCTAAGTTGGCAGGGTATGCCTAGACGTGGGTCCCTTGCTCACTTTGCCACTGGATTCAAGATAGCCTGGCTGATGAGGGTTATGAACCCGAAACCGGTCCCAGGATGCTTGTTTCCGGTCCAGGGAAGAAATGGCTTGGCAGTTCGGGCTGGACTGTTCCCATGAGGCACAGGGTCAGACTGATTTGCATATGGCCGTGTCTGAACTGGGGAGGTGGAGTGAAGTAAAGAATGATGATGGATTAAACCCAGATTAGTTGACTGGGGGTGAGTGTTTGACTTGCTCAAATGCTCCGTTCATCATCCCCTTTGGTATCGCTTTGTTCGCCCTAAGCTGGCAGGGTATGCCCAGACGTGGGTCCCTGCTCACTTTGCCACTGGATTCAAGATAGCCTGGCTGATGAGGGTTATGAACCTGAAACTGGTCCCAGGATGCGTGTTTCCGGTCCAGGGAAGACATGGCTTGGCAGTTCGGGCTAGACTGTTCCCATGAGGCACAGGGTCAGGCTGATTTGCATATGGCCATGTCTGAACTGGGGTGGTGGAGTGAGCTAAAGAATTATGATGGATTAAACCCAGATCAGTTGACTGGGGGTGAGTGTATGATTTGCTCAAACGCTCCATCCATCATCCCCTTTGGTATCGCTTTGTTCGCCCTAAGTTGGCAGGGTGTGCCCAGACGTGGGTCCCTTGGTCACTTTGCCAGTGGATTCAAGATAGTCTGGCTGATGAGGGTTATGAACCCGAAACCGGTCCCAGGAAACTTGTTTCCGGTCCAGGGAAGACATGGCTTGGCAGTTCGGGCTGGACTGTTCCCATGAGGCACAGGGTCAGGCTGATTTGCATATGGCCATGTCTGAACTGGGGTGGTGGAGTGAGCTAAAGAATGATGATGGATTCAACCCAGATTAGTTGACTGGGGGTGAATGATTGATTTGCTCAAACGGTCCGTCCATCATCCCCATTGGTATCGCTTTGTTCGCCCTAAGTTGGCAGTATATGCCCAGACGTGGGTCCGTTGCTCACTTTGCCACTGGATTCAAGATAGCCTGGCTGATGAGGGTTATGAACCCGAAACTGGTCCCAGGATGCTTGTTTCCGGTCCAGGTAAGACATGCCCTGGCAGTTCGGGCTGGACTGTTCCCATGAGGCACAGGGTCAGACTGATTTGCATATGGCCATGTCTGAACTGGAGTGGTGGAGTGAGCTAAAGGATGATGATTGATTAAACCCAGATCCGTTGACTGGGGGTGAGTGTTTGACTTGCTCAAATGCTCCGTCCATCATCCCCTTTGGTATCGCTTTGTTTGCCCTAAGCTGGCAGGGTATGCCCAGACGTGGGTCTCTTGCTCACTTTGCCACTGGATTCAAGATAGTCTGGCTGATGAGGGTTATGAACTCGAAACCGGTCCCAGGATGCTTGTATCCGGTCCAGGGAAGACATGGCTTGGCAGTTCGGGCTGGACTGGTCCCATGAGGCACAGGGTCAGACTGATTTGCATATGGCCATGTCTGAACTGGGGTGGTGGAGTGAGCTAAAGAATGATGATGGATTAAACCCAGATTAGTTGACTGGGGGTGAGTGTTTGATTTACTCAAGCACTCCGTCCATCATCCCCTTTGGTATCGCTTTGTTCGCCCTAAGTTGGCAGGGTATGCCCAGACGTGGGTCCCTTGCTCACTTTGTCACTGGATTCAAGATAGCCTGGCTGATGAGTGTTATGAACCCGAAACCGGTCCCAGGATGCTTATTTCCCGTCCAGGGAAGACATGGCTTGGCAGTTCGGGCTGGACTGTTCCCATGAGGCACAGGGTCAGACTGATTTGCATATGGCCATGTCTGAACTGGGGTGGTGGAGTGAGCTAAAGAATGATGATGGATTAAACCCAGATTATTTGACTGGGGGTGAGTGTTTGATTTGCTCAAACGCTCTGTCCATCATCCCCTTTGGTATCGCTTTGTTCGCTCTAAGTTGGCAGGGTATGCCCAGACGTGGGTACCTTGCTCACTTTGCCACTGGATTCAAGATAGCCTAGCTGATGAGGGTTATGAACCCAAAACCGGTAACAGGATGCTTGTATCCGGTCCAGGGAAGACATGGCTTGGCAGTTCGGGCTGGACTGTTCCCATGAGGCACAGGGTCAGACTAATTTGCATATGGCCATGTCTGAACTGAGGTTGTGGAGTGAGCTAAAGAATGATGATGGATTAAACCCAGATCAGTTGACTGGGGGTGAGTGTTTGATTTGCTCAAACGCTCCGTCCATCATCCCCTTTGGTATCGCTTTGTTCACCCTAAGTTGGCAGGGTATGCCTAGACGTGGGTTCCTTGCTCACTTTGCCACTGGATTCAAGATAGCCTGGCTGATGTGGGTTATGAACCCAAAACCGTTCCCAGGATGCTTGTTTCCGATCCAGGGAAGACATGGCTTGGCAGTTCGGGCTGGACTGTTCCCATGAGGCACAGGGTCAGACTGATTTGCATATGGCCATGTCTGAACTGGGGTGGTGGAGTGGGCTAAAGCATAATGATGGATTAAACCAAGATCAGTTGACTGGGGATGAGTGTTTGATTTGCTCAAACGTCCGTCCATCATCCCCTTCGGTATCGCTTTGTTCGCCCTAAGTTGGCAGGGTATGCCCAGACGTGGGTCCCTTGCTTGCTTTGCCACTCAATTCAAGATAGCCTGGCTGATGAGGGTTATGAACCCGAAACCGGTCCCAGGATGCTTGTTTCCGGTCCAGGGAAGACATGGCTTGGCAGTTCGGGCTGGACTGTTCCCATGAGGCACAGGGTCAGAATAATTTGCATATGGCCATGTCTGAACTGGGGTGGTGGAGTGAGTTAAAGAATGATGATTGATTAAACCCAGATCAGTTGACTGGGGGTAAGTGTTTGATTTGCTCAAACGCTCCGTCTGTCATCCCCTTTGGTATCGCTTTGTTTGCCCTAAGTTGGCATGGTATACTCAGACGTAGGTCCCTTGCTCACTTTGCCACTGGATTCAAGATAGCCTGGCTGATGAGAGTTATAAACCCGAATCCAGTCCCAGGATGCTTGTTTCCGGTCCAGGGAAGACATGGCTTGGCAGTTCGGGCTGGACTGTTCCCATGAGGCACAGGGTCAGACTGATTTGCATATGGCCATGTCTGAACTGGGGTGGTGGAGTGAGCTAAAGAATGATGATGGATTAAACCCAGATCAGTTGACTGGGGGTGAGTGTTTGATTTGCTCAATCGCTCCGTCCATCATCCCCTTTGGTATCGCTTTGTTCGCCCTAAGTTGGCAGGGTATGCCCAGACGTGGGTCCCTTGCTCACTTTGCCACTGGATTCAAGATACCTTGGCTGATGAGGGCTATGAACCCGAAACCGGTCCCAGGATGCTTGTTTCCGGTCCAGGGAAGACATGGCTTGGCATTTCGTGCTGGACTGTTCCCATGAGGCACAGAGTCAGACTGATTTGCATATGGCCATGTCTGAACTGGGGTGGTGGAGTGAGCTAAAGAATGATGATGGATTAAACCCAGATTAGTTTACTGGGGGTGAGTGTTTGATTTGCTCAAGCGCTCCATCCATCATCCCCTTTGGTATTGCTTTGTTCGCCATAAGTTGGCAGGGTATGCCCGGACGTGGGTCCCTTGCTCACTTTGCCACTGGATTCAAGATAGCCTGGCTGATGAGTGTTATGAACCCAAAACCGGTCCCAGGATGCTTGTTTCCGGTCCAGGGAAGACATGGCTTGGCAGTTCGGGCTAGACTGTTCCCATGAGGCACAGGGTCAGACTAATTTGTATATTGCCATGTCTGAACCGGGGTGGTGGAGTGAGCTAAAGAATGATGATGGATTAAACCCAGATTAGTTGACTGGGGGTGAGTGTTTGATTTGTTCAAACGCTCCGTCCATCATCCCCTTTGGTATCGCTTTGTTCGCCCTAAGTTGGCAGGGTATGCCCAGACGTGGGTACCTTGCTCACTTTGCCACTGGATTCAAGATAGCCTTGCTGATGAGGGTTATGAACCCAAAACCGTTCACAGGATGCTTGTATCCGGTCCACGGAAGACATGGCTTGGCAGTTCGGGCTGGACTGTTCCCATGAGGCACAGGGTCAGACTGATTTGCATATGGCCATGTCTCAACTGGGGTGGTGGAGTGAGCTAAACAATGATGATGGATTCAACCCAGATTAGTTGACTGGGGGTGAATGTTTGATTTGCTCAAACGGTCCGTCCATCATCCCCATTGGTATCGCTTTGTTCGCTCTAAGTTGGCAGGGTATGCCCAGACGTGGGTACCTTGCTCACATTGCCACTGGATTCAAGATAGCCTAGCTGATGAGGGTTATGAACCCAAAACCGGTAACAGGATGCTTGTATCCGGTCCAGGGAAGACATGGCTTGGCAGTTCGGGCTGGACTGTTCCCATGAGGCACAGGGTCAGACTAATTTGCATATGGCCATGTCTGAACTGAGGTTGTGGAGTGAGCTAAAGAATGATGATGGATTAAACCCAGATCAGTTGACTGGGGGTGAGTGTTTGATTTGCTCAAACGCTCCGTCCATCATCCCCTTTGGTATCGCTTTGTTCACCCTAAGTTGGCAGGGTATGCCTAGACGTGGGTTCCTTGCTCACTTTGCCACTGGATTCAAGATAGCCTGGCTGATGTGGGTTATGAACCCGAAACCGTTCCCAGGATGCTTGTTTCCGATCCAGGGAAGACATGGCTTGGCAGTTCGGGCTGGACTGTTCCCATGAGGCACAGGGTCAGACTGATTTGCATATGGCCATGTCTGAACTGGGGTGGTGGAGTGGGCTAAAGCATAATGATGGATTAAACCAAGATCAGTTGACTGGGGATGAGTGTTTGATTTGCTCAAACGTCCGTCCATCATCCCCTTCGGTATCGCTTTGTTCGCCCTAAGTTGGCAGGGTATGCCCAGACGTGGGTCCCTTGCTTGCTTTGCCACTCAATTCAAGATAGCCTGGCTGATGAGGGTTATGAACCCGAAACCGGTCCCAGGATGCTTGTTTCCGGTCCAGGGAAGACATGGCTTGGCAGTTCGGGCTGGACTGTTCCCATGAGGCACAGGGTCAGAATAATTTGCATATGGCCATGTCTGAACTGGGGTGGTGGAGTGAGCTAAAGAATGATGATTGATTAAACCCAGATCAGTTGACTGGGGGTAAGTGTTTGATTTGCTCAAACGCTCCGTCTGTCATCCCCTTTGGTATCGCTTTGTTTGCCCTAAGTTGGCATGGTATACTCAGACGTAGGTCCCTTGCTCACTTTGCCACTGGATTCAAGATAGCCTGGCTGATGAGAGTTATAAACCCGAATCCAGTCCCAGGATGCTTGTTTCTGGTCCAGGGAAGACATGGCTTGGCAGTTCGGGCTGGACTGTTCCCATGAGGCACAGGGTCAGACTGATTTGCATATGGCCATGTCTGAACTGGGGTGGTGGAGTGAGCTAAAGAATGATGATGGATTAAACCCAGATCAGTTGACTGGGGGTGAGTGTTTGATTTGCTCAATCGCTCCGTCCATCATCCCCTTTGGTATCGCTTTGTTCGCCCTAAGTTGGCAGGGTATGCCCAGACGTGGGTCCCTTGCTCACTTTGCCACTGGATTCAAGATACCTTGGCTGATGAGGGCTATGAACCCGAAACCGGTCCCAGGATGCTTGTTTCCGGTCCAGGGAAGACATGGCTTGGCATTTCGTGCTGGACTGTTCCCATGAGGCACAGAGTCAGACTGATTTGCATATGGCCATGTCTGAACTGGGGTGGTGGAATGAGCTAAAGAATGATGATGGATTAAACCCAGATTAGTTTACTGGGGGTGAGTGTTTGATTTGCTCAAGCGCTCCATCCATCATCCCCTTTGGTATCGCTTTGTTCGCCCTAAGTTGGCAGGGTATGCCCAGACGTGGGTCCCTTGCTCACTTTGCCACTGGATTCAAGATAGCCTGGCTGATGAGTGTTATGAACCCCAAACCGGTCCCAGGATGCTTGTTTCCGGTCCAGGGAAGACATGGCTTGGCAGTTCGGGCTAGACTGTTCCCATGAGGCACAGGGTCAGACTAATTTGTATATTGCCATGTCTGAACCGGGGTGGTGGAGTGAGCTAAAGAATGATGATGGATTAAACCCAGATTAGTTGACTGGGGGTGAGTGTTTGATTTGCTCAAACGCTCCGTCCATCATCCCCTTTGGTATCGCTTTGTTCGCCCTAAGTTGGCAGGGTATGCCCAGACGTGGGTCCCTTGCTCATTTTGCCACCGGATTCAAGATAGCCTGGCTGATGAGGGTTATGAACCCGAAACCGGTCCCAGGATGCTTGTTTCCGGTCCAGGGAAGACATGGCTTGGCAGTTTGGGCTGAACTGTTCCCATGAGGCACAGGGTCAGACTGATTTGCATATGGCCATGTCTGAACTGGGGTTGTGGAGTGAGCTAAAGAATGATGATGGATTAAAACCAAATTAGTTGACTGGGGGTGAGTGTTTGATTTGCTCAAACGCTCCGTCCATCATCCCCTTTGGTATCGCTTTGTTCACCCTAAGTTGGCAGGGTATGCCTAGACGTGGGTTCCTTGCTCACTTTGCCACTGGATTCAAGATAGCCTGGCTGATGTGGGTTATGAACCCGAAACCGTTCCCAGGATGCTTGTTTCCGATCCAGGGAAGACATGGCTTGGCAGTTCGGGCTGGACTGTTCCCATGAGGCACAGGGTCAGACTGATTTGCATATGGCCATGTATGAACTGGGGTGGTGGAGTGGGCTAAAGCATAATGATGGATTAAACCCAGATCAGTTGACTGGGGGTAAGTGTTAGATTTGCTCAAACGCTCCGTCTGTCATCCCCTTTGGTATCGCTTTGTTTGCCCTAAGTTGGCATGGTATACTCAGACGTAGGTCCCTTGCTCACTTTGCCACTGGATTCAAGATAGCCTGGCTGATGAGAGTTATGAACCCGAATCCAGTCCCAGGATGCTTGTTTCCGGTCCAGGGAAGACATGGCTTGGCAGTTCGGGCTGGACTGTTCCCATGAGGCACAGGGTCAGACTGATTTGCGTATGGCCATGTCTGAACTGGGGTGGTGGAGTGAGCTAAAGAATGATGATGGATTAAACCCAGATCAGTTGACTGGGGGTGAGTGTTTGATTTGCTCAATCGCTCCGTCCATCATCCCCTTTCGGTATCGCTTTGTTCGCCCTAAGTTGGCAGGGTATGCCCAGACGTGGGTCCCTTGCTCACTTTGCCACTGGATTCAAGATACCTTGGCTGATGAGGGCTATGAACCCGAAACCGGTCCCAGGATGCTTGTTTCCGGTCCAGGGAAGACATGGCTTGGCATTTCGTGCTGGACTGTTCCCATGAGGCACAGAGTCAGACTGATTTGCATATGGCTATGTCTGAACTGGGGTGGTGGAGTGAGCTAAAGAATGATGATGGATTAAACCCAGATTAGTTTACTGGGGGTGAGTGTTTGATTTGCTCAAGCGCTCCATCCATCATCCCCTTTGGTATTGCTTTGTTCGCCCTAAGTTGAAAGGGTATGCCCGGACGTGGGTCCCTTGCTCACTTTGCCACTCAATTCAAGATAGCCTGGCTGATGAGGGTTATGAACCCAAAACCGGTCCCAGGATGCTTGTTTCCGGTCCAGGGAAGACATGGCTTGGCAGTTCGGGCTGGACTGTTCCCATGAGGCACAGGGTCAGAATAATATGCATATGGCCATGTCTGAACTGGGGTGGTGGAGTGAGCTAAAGAATGATGATTGATTAAACCCAGATCAGTTGACTGGGGGTAAGTGTTAGATTTGCTCAAACGCTCCGTCTGTCATCCCCTTTGGTATCGCTTTGTTTGAACTAAGTTGGCATGGTATACTCAGACGTAGGTCCCTTGCTCACTTTGCCACTGGATTCAAGATAGCCTGGCTGATGAGAGTTATGAACCCGAATCCAGTCCCAGGATGCTTGTTTCCGGTCCAGGGAAGACATGGCTTGGCAGTTCGGGCTGGACTGTTCCCATGAGGAACAGGGTCAGACTGATTTGCGTATGGCCATGTCTGAACTGGGGTGGTGGAGTGAGCTAAAGAATGATGATGGATTAAACCCAGATCAGTTGACTGGGGGTGAGTGTTTGATTTGCTCAATCGCTCCGTCCATCATCCCCTTTGGTATCGCTTTGTTCGCCCTAAGTTGGCAGGGTATGCCCAGACGTGGGTCCCTTGCTCACTTTGCCACTGGATTCAAGATACCTTGGCTGATGAGGGCTATGAACCCGAAACCGGTCCCAGGATGCTTGTTTCCGGTCCAGGGAAGACATGGCTTGGCATTTCGTGCTGGACTGTTCCCATGAGGCACAGAGTCAGACTGATTTGCATATGGCCATGTCTGAACTGGGGTGGTGGAGTGAGATAAAGAATGATGATGGATTAAACCCAGATTAGTTTACTGGGGGTGAGTGTTTGATTTGCTCAAGCGCTCCATCCATCATCCCCTTTGGTATTGCTTTGTTCGCCATAAGTTGGCAGGGTATGCCCGGACGTGGGTCCCTTGCTCACTTTGCCACTGGATTCAAGATAGCCTGGCTGATGAGTGTTATGAACCCAAAACCGGTCCCAGGATGCTTGTTTCCGGTCCAGGGAAGACATGGCTTGGCAGTTCGGGCTAGACTGTTCCCATGAGGCACAGGGTCAGACTAATTTGTATATTGCCATGTCTGAACCGGGGTGGTGGAGTGAGCTAAAGAATGATGATGGATTAAACCCAGATTAGTTGACTGGGGGTAAGTGTTAGATTTGCTCAAACGCTCCGTCTGTCATCCCCTTTGGTATCGCTTTGTTTGCCCTAAGTTGGCATGGTATACTCAGACGTAGGTCCCTTGCTCACTTTGCCACTGGATTCAAGATAGCCTGGCTGATGAGAGTTATGAACCCAAATCCAGTCCCAGGATGCTTGTTTCCGGTCCAGGGAAGACATGGCTTGGCAGTTCGGGCTGGACTGTTCCCATGAGGCACAGGGTCAGACTGATTTGCGTATGGCCATGTCTGAACTGGGGTGGTGGAGTGAGCTAAAGAATGATGATGGATTAAACCCAGATCAGTTGACTGGGGGTGAGTGTTTGATTTGCTCAATCGCTCCGTCCATCATCCCCTTTGGTATCGCTTTGTTCGCCCTAAGTTGGCAGGGTATGCCCAGACGTGGGTCCCTTGCTCACTTTGCCACTGAATTCAAGATACCTTGGCTGATGAGGGCTATGAACCCGAAACCGGTCCCAGGATGCTTGTTTCCGGTCCAGGGAAGACATGGCTTGGCATTTCGTGCTGGACTGTTCCCATGAGGCACAGAGTCAGACTGATTTGCATATGGCCATGTCTGAACTGGGGTGGTGGAGTGAGCTAAAGAATGATGATGGATTAAACCCAGATTAGTTTACTGGGGGTGAGTGTTTGATTTGCTCAAGCGCTCCATCCATCATCCCCTTTGGTATTGCTTTGTTCGCCCTAAGTTGGCAGGGTATGCCCGGACGTGGGTCCCTTGCTCACTTTGCCACTGGATTCAAGATAGCCTGGCTGATGAGTGTTATGAACCCAAAACCGGTCCCAGGATGCTTGTTTCCGGTCCAGGGAAGACATGGCTTGGCAGTTCGGGCTAGAATTCCCATGAGGCACAGGGTCAGACTAATTTGTATATTGCCATGTCTGAACCGGGGTGGTGGAGTGAGCTAAAGAATGATGATGGATTAAACCCAGATTAGTTGACTGGGGGTGAGTGTTTGATTTGCTCAAACGCTCCGTCCATCATCCCCTTTGGTATCGCTTTGTTCGCCCTAAGTTGGCAGGGTATGCCCAGACGTGGGTCCCTTGCTCACTTTGCCACCGGATTCAAGATAGCCTGGCTGGTGAGGGTTATGAACCCGAAACCGGTCCCAGGATGCTTGTTTCCGGTCCAGGGAAGACATGGCTTGGCAGTTTGGGCTGAACTGTTCCCATGAGGCACAGGGTCAGACTGATTTGCATATGGCCATGTCTGAACTGGGGTTGTAGAGTGAGCTAAAGAATGATGATGGATTAAAACCAAATTAGTTGACTGGGGGTGAGTGTTTGATTTGCTCAAACGCTCCGTCCATCATCCCCTTTGATATCGCTTTGTTCGCCCTAAGTTGGCAGGGTATGCCCAGACGTGGGTCCCTTGCTCACTTTGCCACCGGATTCAAGATTGCCTGGCTGATGAGGGTTATGAACCCGAAACCGGTCCCAGGATGCTTGTTTCCGGTCCAGGGAAGACATGGCTTTGCAGTTCGGTCTGAACTGTTCCCATGAGGCACAGGGTCAGACTGATTTGCACATGGCCATGTCTGAACTGGGGTGGTGGAGTGAGCTAAAGAATGATGATGTATTAAACCCAGATCAGTTGACTGGGGGTGAGTGTCTGATTTGCTCAAACGCTCCATCCATCATCCCATTTGGTATTGCTTTGTTCGCCCTAAGTTGGCAGGGTATGCCCAGACGTGGGTCCCTTGCTCACTTTGCCACTGGATTCAAGATACCTTGGCTGATGAGGGCTATGAACCCGAAACCGGTCCCAGGATGCTTGTTTCCGGTCCAGGGAAGACATGTCTTGGCATTTCATGCTGGACTGTTCCCATGAGGCACAGAGTCAGACTGATTTGCATATGGCCATGTCTGAATTGGGGTGGTGGAGTGAGCTAAAGAATGATGATGAATTAAACCCAGATCAGTTGACTGGGGGTGAGTGTTTGATTTCTTCAAACGCTCCGTCCATCATCCCCTTTGGTATCGGTTTGTTCGCCCTAAGTTGGCAGGGTATGCCCAGACGTGGGTCCCTTGCTCACTTTGCCACTGGAATCAAGATAGCCTGGCTGATGAGGGTTATGAACACAAAACCGGTCCCAGGATGCTTGTTTCCGGTCCAGGGAAGACACGGCTTGACAGTTTGGGCTGGACTGTTCCCATGAGGCACAGGGTCAGACTGATTTGCATATGGCCATGTCTGAACTGGGATAGTGGAGTGAGCTAAAGAATGATGATGGATTAAACCCAGATCAGTTGACTGGGGGTGAGTGTTTGATATGCTCAAACGCTCCGTCCATCATCCCCTTTGGTATCGCTTTGTTCGCCCTAAGTTGGCAGGGTATGCCTAGACGTGGGTCCCTTGCTCACTTTGCCACTGGATTCAAGATAGCCTGGCTGATGAGGGTTATGAACCCAAAACCGTTCCCAGGATACTTGTTTCCGATCCAGGGAAGACATGGCTTGGCAGTTCGGGCTGGACTGTTCCCATGAGGCACAGGGTCAGACTGATTTGTATATTGCCATGTCTGAACCGGGGTGGTGGAGTGAGCTAAAGAATGATGATGGACTAAACCCAGATCAGTTGACTGGGGGTGAGTGTTTGATTTGCTCAAACGCTTCGTCCATCATCCCCTTTGGTATCGCTTTGTTCGCCCTAAGTTGGCAGGGTATGCCCAGACGTGGGTCCCTTGCTCACTTTGCCACTGGATTCATGATAGCCTGGCTGATGAGGGTTATGAACCCGAAACCAGTCCCAGGATGCTTGTATCCAGTCCAGGGAAGACATGGCTTGGCAGTTCGGGCTGGACTGTTCCTATGAGGCACAGGGTCAGACTGATTTGCATATGGACATGTCTGAACTGGGGTGGTGGAGTGAGCTAAAGAATGATGATGGACTAAACCCAGATCAGTTGACTGGGGGTGAGTGTTTGATTTGCTCAAACGGTCCGTCCATCATCCCCATTGGTATCGCTTTGTTCGCTCTAAGTTGGCAGGGTATGCCCAGACGTGGGTACCTTGCTCACATTGCCACTGGATTCAAGATAGCCTAGCTGATGAGGGTTATGAACCCAAAACCGGTAACAGGATGCTTGTATCCGGTCCAGGGAAGACATGGCTTGGCAGTTCGGGCTGGACTGTTCCCATGAGGCACAGGGTCAGACTGATTTGCATATGGCCATGTCTGAACTGGGGTGGTGGAGTGGGCTAAAGCATAATGATGGATTAAACCAAGATCAGTTGACTGGGGATGAGTGTTTGATTTGCTCAAACGTCCGTCCATCATCCCCTTCGGTATCGCTTTGTTCGCCCTAAGTTGGCAGGGTATGCCCAGACGTGGGTCCCTTGCTTGCTTTGCCACTCAATTCAAGATAGCCTGGCTGATGAGGGTTATGAACCCGAAACCGGTCCCAGGATGCTTGTTTCCGGTCCAGGGAAGACATGGCTTTGCAGTTCGGGCTGGACTGTTCCCATGAGGCACAGGGTCAGAATAATTTGCATATGGCCATGTCTGAACTGGGGTGGTGGAGTGAGCTAAAGAATGATGATTGATTAAACCCAGATCAGTTGACTGGGGGTAAGTGTTTGATTTGCTCAAACGCTCCGTCTGTCATCCCCTTTGGTATCGCTTTGTTTGCCCTAAGTTGGCATGGTATACTCAGACGTAGGTCCCTTGCTCACTTTGCCACTGGATTCAAGATAGCCTGGCTGATGAGAGTTATAAACCCGAATCCAGTCCCAGGATGCTTGTTTCCGGTCCAGGGAAGACATGGCTTGGCAGTTCGGGCTGGACTGTTCCCATGAGGCACAGGGTCAGACTGATTTGCATATGGCCATGTCTGAACTGGGGTGGTGGAGTGAGCTAAAGAATGATGATGGATTAAACCCAGATCAGTTGACTGGGGGTGAGTGTTTGATTTGCTCAATCGCTCCGTCCATCATCCCCTTTGGTATCGCTTTGTTCGCCCTAAGTTGGCAGGGTATGCCCAGACGTGGGTCCCTTGCTCACTTTGCCACTGGATTCAAGATACCTTGGCTGATGAGGGCTATGAACCCGAAACCGGTCCCAGGATGCTTGTTTCCGGTCCAGGGAAGACATGGCTTGGCATTTCGTGCTGGACTGTTCCCATGAGGCACAGAGTCAGACTGATTTGCATATGGCCATGTCTGAACTGGGGTGGTGGAATGAGCTAAAGAATGATGATGGATTAAACCCAGATTAGTTTACTGGGGGTGAGTGTTTGATTTGCTCAAGCGCTCCATCCATCATCCCCTTTGGTATCGCTTTGTTCGCCCTAAGTTGGCAGGGTATGCCCAGACGTGGGTCCCTTGCTCACTTTGCCACTGGATTCAAGATAGCCTGGCTGATGAGTGTTATGAACCCAAAACCGGTCCCAGGATGCTTGTTTCCGGTCCAGGGAAGACATGGCTTGGCAGTTCGGGCTAGACTGTTCCCATGAGGCACAGGGTCAGACTAATTTGTATATTGCCATGTCTGAACCGGGGTGGTGGAGTGAGCTAAAGAATGATGATGGATTAAACCCAGATTAGTTGACTGGGGGTGAGTGTTTGATTTGCTCAAACGCTCCGTCCATCATCCCCTTTGGTATCACTTTGTTCGCCCTAAGTTGGCAGGGTATGCCCAGACGTGGGTCCCTTGCTCATTTTGCCACCGGATTCAAGATAGCCTGGCTGATGAGGGTTATGAACCCGAAACCGGTCCCAGGATGCTTGTTTCCGGTCCAGGGAAGACATGGCTTGGCAGTTTGGGCTGAACTGTTCCCATGAGGCACAGGGTCAGACTGATTTGCATATGGCCATGTCTGAACTGGGGTTGTGGAGTGAGCTAAAGAATGATGATGGATTAAAACCAAATTAGTTGACTGGGGGTGAGTGTTTGATTTGCTCAAACGCTCCGTCCATCATCCCCTTTGGTATCGCTTTGTTCACCCTAAGTTGGCAGGGTATGCCTAGACGTGGGTTCCTTGCTCACTTTGCCACTGGATTCAAGATAGCCTGGCTGATGTGGGTTATGAACCCGAAACCGTTCCCAGGATGCTTGTTTCCGATCCAGGGAAGACATGGCTTGGCAGTTCGGGCTGGACTGTTCACATGAGGCACAGGGTCAGACTGATTTGCATATGGCCATGTATGAACTGGGGTGGTGGAGTGGGCTAAAGCATAATGATGGATTAAACCCAGATCAGTTGACTGGGGGTAAGTGTTAGATTTGCTCAAACGCTCCGTCTGTCATCCCCTTTGGTATCGCTTTGTTTGCCCTAAGTTGGCATGGTATACTCAGACGTAGGTCCCTTGCTCACTTTGCCACTGGATTCAAGATAGCCTGGCTGATGAGAGTTATGAACCCGAATCCAGTCCCAGGATGCTTGTTTCCGGTCCAGGGAAGACATGGCTTGGCAGTTCGGGCTGGACTGTTCCCATGAGGCATAGGGTCAGACTGATTTGCGTATGGCCATGTCTGAACTGGGGTGGTGGAGTGAGCTAAAGAATGATGATGGATTAAACCCAGATCAGTTGACTGGGGGTGAGTGTTTGATTTGCTCAATCGCTCCGTCCATCATCCCCTTTGGTATCGCTTTGTTCGCCCTAAGTTGGCAGGGTATGCCCAGACGTGGGTCCCTTGCTCACTTTGCCACTGGATTCAAGATACCTTGGCTGATGAGGGCTATGAACCCGAAACCGGTCCCAGGATGCTTGTTTCCGGTCCAGGGAAGACATGGCTTGGCATTTCGTGCTGGACTGTTCCCATGAGGCACAGAGTCAGACTGATTTGCATATGGCCATGTCTGAACTGGGGTGGTGGAGTGAGCTAAAGAATGATGATGGATTAAACCCAGATTAGTTTACTGGGGGTGAGTGTTTGATTTGCTCAAGCGCTCCATCCATCATCCCCTTTGGTATTGCTTTGTTCGCCCTAAGTTGAAAGGGTATGCCCGGACGTGGGTCCCTTGCTCACTTTGCCACTCAATTCAAGATAGCCTGGCTGATGAGGGTTATGAACCCGAAACCGGTCCCAGGATGCTTGTTTCCGGTCCAGGGAAGACATGGCTTGGCAGTTCGGGCTGGACTGTTCCCATGAGGCACAGGGTCAGAATAATATGCATATGGCCATGTCTGAACTGGGGTGGTGGAGTGAGCTAAAGAATGATGATTGATTAAACCCAGATCAGTTGACTGGGGGTAAGTGTTAGATTTGCTCAAACGCTCCGTCTGTCATCCCCTTTGGTATCGCTTTGTTTGCCCTAAGTTGGCATGGTATACTCAGACGTAGGTCCCTTGCTCACTTTGCCTCTGGATTCAAGATAGCCTGGCTGATGAGAGTTATGAACCCGAATCCAGTCCCAGGATGCTTGTTTCCGGTTCAGGGAAGACATGGCTTGGCAGTTCGGGCTGGACTGTTCCCATGAGGCACAGGGTCAGACTGATTTGCGTATGGCCATGTCTGAACTGGGGTGGTGGAGTGAGCTAAAGAATGATGATGGATTAAACCCAGATCAGTTGACTGGGGGTGAGTGTTTGATTTGCTCAATCGCTCCGTCCATCATCCCCTTTGGTATCGCTTTGTTCGCCCTAAGTTGGCAGGGTATGCCCAGACGTGGGTCCCTTGCTCACTTTGCCACTGGATTCAAGATACCTTGGCTGATGAGGGCTATGAACCCGAAACCGGTCCCAGGATGCTTGTTTCCGGTCCAGGGAAGACATGGCTTGGCATTTCGTGCTGGACTGTTCCCATGAGGCACAGAGTCAGACTGATTTGCATATGGCCATGTCTGAACTGGGGTGGTGGAGTGAGCTAAAGAATGATGATGGATTAAACCCAGATTAGTTTACTGGGGGTGAGTGTTTGATTTGCTCAAGCGCTCCATCCATCATCCCCTTTGGTATTGCTTTGTTCGCCATAAGTTGGCAGGGTATGCCCGGACGTGGGTCCCTTGCTCACTTTGCCACTGGATTCAAGATAGCCTGGCTGATGAGTGTTATGAACCCAAAACCGGTCCCAGGATGCTTGTTTCCGGTCCAGGGAAGACATGGCTTGGCAGTTCGGGCTAGACTGTTCCCATGAGGCACAGGGTCAGACTAATTTGTATATTGCCATGTCTGAACCGGGGTGGTGGAGTGAGCTAAAGAATGATGATGGATTAAACCCAGATTAGTTGACTGGGGGTGAGTGTTTGATTTGTTCAAACGCTCCGTCCATCATCCCCTTTGGTATCGCTTTGTTCGCCCTAAGTTGGCAGGGTATGCCCAGACGTGGGTCCCTTGCTCACTTTGCCACCGGATTCAAGATAGCCTGGCTGGTGAGGGTTATGAACCCGAAACCGGTCAAAGGATGCTTGTTTCCGGTCCAGGGAAGACATGGCTTGGCAGTTTGGGCTGAACTGTTCCCATGAGGCACAGGGTCAGACTGATTTGCATATGGCCATGTATGAACTGGGGTGGTGGAGTGAGCTAAAGAATGATGATGAATTAAACCCAGATCAGTTGACTGGGGGTGAGTGTTTGATTTCTTCAAACGCTCCGTCCATCATCCCCTTTGGTATCGGTTTGTTCGCCCTAAGTTGGCAGGGTATGCCCAGACGTGGGTCCCTTGCTCACTTTGCCACTGGAATCAAGATAGCCTGGCTGATGAGGGTTATGAACACGAAACCGGTCCCAGGATGCTTGTTTCCGGTCCAGGGAAGACATGGCTTGGCAGTTCGGGCTGGACTGTTCCCATGAGGCACAGGGTCAGACTGATTTGCATATGGCCATGTCTGAACTGGGGTGGTGGAGTGAGCTAAAGAATGATGATGGATTAAACCCAGATCAGTTGACTGGGGGTGAGTGTTTGATTTGCTCAATCGCTCCGTCCATCATCCCCTTTGGTATCGCTTTGTTCGCCCTAAGTTGGCAGGGTATGCCCAGACGTGGGTCTCTTGCTCACTTTGCCACCGGATTCAAGATAGCCAGGCTGATGAGGGTTATGAACCCGAAACCGGTCCCAGGATGCTTGTTTCCGGTCCAGGGAAGACATGGCTTTGCAGTTCGGTCTGAACTGTTCCCATGAGGCACAGGGTCAGACTGATTTGCATATGGCCATGTCTGAACTGGGGTGGTGGAGTGAGCTAAAGAATGATGATGTATTAAACCCAGATCAGTTGACTGGGGGTGAGTGTCTGATTTGCTTAAACGCTCCATCCATCATCCCATTTGGTATTGCTTTGTTCGCCCTAAGTTGGCAGGGTATGCCCAGACGTGGGTCCCTTGCTCACTTTGCCACTGGATTCAAGATACCTTGGCTGATGAGGGCTATGAACCCGAAACCGGTCCCAGGATGCTTGTTTCCGGTCCAGGGAAGACATGTCTTGGCATTTCATGCTGGACTGTTCCCATGAGGCACAGAGTCAGACTGATTTGCATATGGCCATGTCTGAATTGGGGTGGTGGAGTGAGCTAAAGAATGATGATGAATTAAACCCAGATCAGTTGACTGGGGGTGAGTGTTTGATTTCTTCAAACGCTCCGTCCATCATCCCCTTTGGTATCGGTTTGTTCGCCCTAAGTTGGCAGGGTATGCCCAGACGTGGGTCCCTTGCTCACTTTGCCACTGGAATCAAGATAGCCTGGCTGATGAGGGTTATGAACACGAAACCGGTCCCAGGATGCTTGTTTCCGGTCCAGGGAAGACATGGCTTGGCAGTTCGGGCTGGACTGTTCCCATGAGGCACAGGGTCAGACTGATTTGCATATGGCCATGTCTGAACTGGGGTGGTGGAGTGAGCTAAAGAATGATGATGGATTAAACCCAGATCAGTTGACTGGGGGTGAGTGTTTGATTTGCTCAATCGCTCCGTCCATCATCCCCTTTGGTATCGCTTTGTTCGCCCTAAGTTGGCAGGGTATGCCCAGACGTGGGTCTCTTGCTCACTTTGCCACCGGATTCAAGATAGCCAGGCTGATGAGGGTTATGAACCCGAAACCGGTCCCAGGATGCTTGTTTCCGGTCCAGGGAAGACATGGCTTTGCAGTTCGGTCTGAACTGTTCCCATGAGGCACAGGGTCAGACTGATTTGCATATGGCCATGTCTGAACTGGGGTGGTGGAGTGAGCTAAAGAATGATGATGTATTAAACCCAGATCAGTTGACTGGGGGTGAGTGTCTGATTTGCTCAAACGCTCCATCCATCATCCCATTTGGTATTGCTTTGTTCGCCCTAAGTTGGCAGGGTATGCCCAGACGTGGGTCCCTTGCTCACTTTGCCACTGGATTCAAGATACCTTGGCTGATGAGGGCTATGAACCCGAAACCGGTCCCAGGATGCTTGTTTCCGGTCCAGGGAAGACATGTCTTGGCATTTCATGCTGGACTGTTCCCATGAGGCACAGAGTCAGACTGATTTGCATATGGCCATGTCTGAATTGGGGTGGTGGAGTGAGCTAAAGAATGATGATGAATTAAACCCAGATCAGTTGACTGGGGGTGAGTGTTTGATTTCTTCAAACGCTCCGTCCATCATCCCCTTTGGTATCGGTTTGTTCGCCCTAAGTTGGCAGGGTATGCCCAGACGTGGGTCCCTTGCTCACTTTGCCACTGGAATCAAGATAGCCTGGCTGATGAGGGTTATGAACACGAAACCGGTCCCAGGATGCTTGTTTCCGGTCCAGGGAAGACATGGCTTGGCAGTTCGGGCTGGACTGTTCCCATGAGGCACAGGGTCAGACTGATTTGCATATGGCCATGTCTGAACTGGGGTGGTGGAGTGAGCTAAAGAATGATGATGGATTAAGCCCAGATCAGTTGACTGGGGGTGAGTGTTTGATTTGCTCAATCGCTCCGTCCATCATCCCCTTTGGTATCGCTTTGTTCGCCCTAAGTTGGCAGGGTATGCCCAGACGTGGGTCCCTTGCTCACTTTGCCACTGGATTCAAGATACCTTGGCTGATGAGGGCTATGAACCCGAAACCGGTCCCAGGATGCTTGTTTCCGGTCCAGGGAAGACATGGCTTGGCATTTCGTGCTGGACTGTTCCCATGAGGCACAGAGTCAGACTGATTTGCATATGGCCATGTCTGAACTGGGGTGGTGGAATGAGCTAAAGAATGATGATGGATTAAACCCAGATTAGTTTACTGGGGGTGAGTGTTTGATTTGCTCAAGCGCTCCATCCATCATCCCCTTTGGTATCGCTTTGTTCGCCCTAAGTTGGCAGGGTATGCCCAGACGTGGGTCCCTTGCTCACTTTGCCACTGGATTCAAGATAGCCTGGCTGATGAGTGTTATGAACCCAAAACCGGTCCCAGGATGCTTGTTTCCGGTCCAGAGAAGACATGGCTTGGCAGTTCGGGCTAGACTGTTCCCATGAGGCACAGGGTCAGACTAATTTGTATATTGCCATGTCTGAACCGGGGTGGTGGAGTGAGCTAAAGAATGATGATGGATTAAACCCAGATTAGTTGACTGGGGGTGAGTGTTTGATTTGCTCAAACGCTCCGTCCATCATCCCCTTTGGTATCGCTTTGTTCGCCCTAAGTTGGCAGGGTATGCCCAGACGTGGGTCCCTTGCTCATTTTGCCACCGGATTCAAGATAGCCTGGCTGATGAGGGTTATGAACCCGAAACCGGTCCCAGGATGCTCGTTTCCGGTCCAGGGAAGACATGGCTTGGCAGTTTGGGCTGAACTGTTCCCATGAGGCACAGGGTCAGACTGATTTGCATATGGCCATGTCTGAACTGGGGTTGTGGAGTGAGCTAAAGAATGATGATGGATTAAAACCAAATTAGTTGACTGGGGGTGAGTGTTTGATTTGCTCAAACGCTCCGTCCATCATCCCCTTTGGTATCGCTTTGTTCACCCTAAGTTGGCAGGGTATGCCTAGACGTGGGTTCCTTGCTCACTTTGCCACTGGATTCAAGATAGCCTGGCTGATGTGGGTTATGAACCCGAAACCGTTCCCAGGATGCTTGTTTCCGATCCAGGGAAGACATGGCTTGGCAGTTCGGGCTGGACTGTTCCCATGAGGCACAGGGTCAGACTGATTTGCATATGGCCATGTATGAACTGGGGTGGTGGAGTGGGCTAAAGCATAATGATGGATTAAACCAAGATCAGTTGACTGGGGATGAGTGTTTGATTTGCTCAAACGTTCGTCCATCATCCCCTTCGGTATCGCTTTGTTCGCCCTAAGTTGGCAGGGTATGCCCAGACGTGGGTCCCTTGCTCACTTTGCCACCGGATTCAAGATAGCCTGGCTGGTGAGGGTTATGAACCCGAAACCGGTCAAAGGATGCTTGTTTCCGGTCCAGGGAAGACATGGCTTGGCAGTTTGGGCTGAACTGTTCCCATGAGGCACAGGGTCAGACTGATTTGCATATGGCCATGTCTGAACTGGGGTTGTAGAGTGAGCTAAAGAATGATGATGGATTAAAACCAAATTAGTTGACTGGGGGTGAGTGTTTGATTTGCTCAAACGCTCCATCCATCATCCCCTTTGATATCGCTTTGTTCGCCCTAAGTTGGCAGGGTATGCCCAGACGTGGGTCTCTTGCTCACTTTGCCACCGGATTCAAGATAGCCAGGCTGATGAGGGTTATGAACCCGAAACCGGTCCCAGGATGCTTGTTTCCGGTCCAGGGAAGACATGGCTTTGCAGTTCGGTCTGAACTGTTCCCATGAGGCACAGGGTCAGACTGATTTGCATATGGCCATGTCTGAACTGGGGTGGTGGAGTGAGCTAAAGAATGATGATGTATTAAACCCAGATCAGTTGACTGGGGGTGAGTGTCTGATTTGCTCAAACGCTCCATCCATCATCCCATTTGGTATTGCTTTGTTCGCCCTAAGTTGGCAGGGTATGCCCAGACGTGGGTCCCTTGCTCACTTTGCCACTGGATTCAAGATACCTTGGCTGATGAGGGCTATGAACCCGAAACCGGTCCCAGGATGCTTGTTTCCGGTCCAGGGAAGACATGTCTTGGCATTTCATGCTGGACTGTTCCCATGAGGCACAGAGTCAGACTGATTTGCATATGGCCATGTCTGAATTGGGGTGGTGGAGTGAGCTAAAGAATGATGATGAATTAAACCCAGATCAGTTGACTGGGGGTGAGTGTTTGATTTCTTCAAACGCTCCGTCCATCATCCCCTTTGGTATCGGTTTGTTCGCCCTAAGTTGGCAGGGTATGCCCAGACGTGGGTCCCTTGCTCACTTTGCCACTGGAATCAAGATAGCCTGGCTGATGAGGGTTATGAACACGAAACCGGTCCCAGGATGCTTGTTTCCGGTCCAGGGAAGACATGGCTTGGCAGTTCGGGCTGGACTGTTCCCATGAGGCACAGGGTCAGACTGATTTGCATATGGCCATGTCTGAACTGGGGTGGTGGAGTGAGCTAAAGAATGATGATGGATTAAACCCAGATCAGTTGACTGGGGGTGAGTGTTTGATTTGCTCAATCGCTCCGTCCATCATCCCCTTTGGTATCGCTTTGTTCGCCCTAAGTTGGCAGGGTATGCCCAGACGTGGGTCTCTTGCTCACTTTGCCACCGGATTCAAGATAGCCAGGCTGATGAGGGTTATGAACCCGAAACCGGTCCCAGGATGCTTGTTTCCGGTCCAGGGAAGACATGGCTTTGCAGTTCGGTCTGAACTGTTCCCATGAGGCACAGGGTCAGACTGATTTGCATATGGCCATGTCTGAACTGGGGTGGTGGAGTGAGCTAAAGAATGATGATGTATTAAACCCAGATCAGTTGACTGGGGGTGAGTGTCTGATTTGCTCAAACGCTCCATCCATCATCCCATTTGGTATTGCTTTGTTCGCCCTAAGTTGGCAGGGTATGCCCAGACGTGGGTCCCTTGCTCACTTTGCCACTGGATTCAAGATACCTTGGCTGATGAGGGCTATGAACCCGAAACCGGTCCCAGGATGCTTGTTTCCGGTCCAGGGAAGACATGTCTTGGCATTTCATGCTGGACTGTTCCCATGAGGCACAGAGTCAGACTGATTTGCATATGGCCATGTCTGAATTGGGGTGGTGGAGTGAGCTAAAGAATGATGATGAATTAAACCCAGATCAGTTGACTGGGGGTGAGTGTTTGATTTCTTCAAACGCTCCGTCCATCATCCCCTTTGGTATCGGTTTGTTCGCCCTAAGTTGGCAGGGTATGCCCAGACGTGGGTCCCTTGCTCACTTTGCCACTGGAATCAAGATAGCCTGGCTGATGAGGGTTATGAACACGAAACCGGTCCCAGGATGCTTGTTTCCGGTCCAGGGAAGACATGGCTTGGCAGTTCGGGCTGGACTGTTCCCATGAGGCACAGGGTCAGACTGATTTGCATATGGCCATGTCTGAACTGGGGTGGTGGAGTGAGCTAAAGAATGATGATGGATTAAGCCCAGATCAGTTGACTGGGGGTGAGTGTTTGATTTGCTCAATCGCTCCGTCCATCATCCCCTTTGGTATCGCTTTGTTCGCCCTAAGTTGGCAGGGTATGCCCAGACGTGGGTCCCTTGCTCACTTTGCCACTGGATTCAAGATACCTTGGCTGATGAGGGCTATGAACCCGAAACCGGTCCCAGGATGCTTGTTTCCGGTCCAGGGAAGACATGGCTTGGCATTTCGTGCTGGACTGTTCCCATGAGGCACAGAGTCAGACTGATTTGCATATGGCCATGTCTGAACTGGGGTGGTGGAATGAGCTAAAGAATGATGATGGATTAAACCCAGATTAGTTTACTGGGGGTGAGTGTTTGATTTGCTCAAGCGCTCCATCCATCATCCCCTTTGGTATCGCTTTGTTCGCCCTAAGTTGGCAGGGTATGCCCAGACGTGGGTCCCTTGCTCACTTTGCCACTGGATTCAAGATAGCCTGGCTGATGAGTGTTATGAACCCAAAACCGGTCCCAGGATGCTTGTTTCCGGTCCAGAGAAGACATGGCTTGGCAGTTCGGGCTAGACTGTTCCCATGAGGCACAGGGTCAGACTAATTTGTATATTGCCATGTCTGAACCGGGGTGGTGGAGTGAGCTAAAGAATGATGATGGATTAAACCCAGATTAGTTGACTGGGGGTGAGTGTTTGATTTGCTCAAACGCTCCGTCCATCATCCCCTTTGGTATCGCTTTGTTCGCCCTAAGTTGGCAGGGTATGCCCAGACGTGGGTCCCTTGCTCATTTTGCCACCGGATTCAAGATAGCCTGGCTGATGAGGGTTATGAACCCGAAACCGGTCCCAGGATGCTTGTTTCCGGTCCAGGGAAGACATGGCTTGGCAGTTTGGGCTGAACTGTTCCCATGAGGCACAGGGTCAGACTGATTTGCATATGGCCATGTCTGAACTGGGGTTGTGGAGTGAGCTAAAGAATGATGATGGATTAAAACCAAATTAGTTGACTGGGGGTGAGTGTTTGATTTGCTCAAACGCTCCGTCCATCATCCCCTTTGGTATCGCTTTGTTCACCCTAAGTTGGCAGGGTATGCCTAGACGTGGGTTCCTTGCTCACTTTGCCACTGGATTCAAGATAGCCTGGCTGATGTGGGTTATGAACCCGAAACCGTTCCCAGGATGCTTGTTTCCGATCCAGGGAAGACATGGCTTGGCAGTTCGGGCTGGACTGTTCCCATGAGGCACAGGGTCAGACTGATTTGCATATGGCCATGTATGAACTGGGGTGGTGGAGTGGGCTAAAGCATAATGATGGATTAAACCAAGATCAGTTGACTGGGGATGAGTGTTTGATTTGCTCAAACGTTCGTCCATCATCCCCTTCGGTATCGCTTTGTTCGCCCTAAGTTGGCAGGGTATGCCCAGACGTGGGTCCCTTGCTCGCTTTGCCACTCAATTCAAGATAGCCTGGCTGATAAGGGTTATGAACCCGAAACCGGTCCCAGGATGCTTGTTTCCGGTCCAGGGAAGACATGGCTTGGCAGTTCGGGCTGGACTGTTCCCATGAGGCACAGGGTCAGAATAATATGCATATGGCCATGTCTGAACTGGGGTGGTGGAGTGAGCTAAAGAATGATGATTGATTAAACCCAGATCAGTTGACTGGGGGTAAGTGTTAGATTTGCTCAAACGCTCCGTCTGTCATCCCCTTTGGTATCGCTTTGTTTGCCCTAAGTTGGCATGGTATACTCAGACGTAGGTCCCTTGCTCACTTTGCCACTGGATTCAAGATAGCCTGGCTGATGAGAGTTATGAACCCGAATCCAGTCCCAGGATGCTTGTTTCCGGTCCAGGGAAGACATGGCTTGGCTGTTCGGGCTGGACTGTTCCCATGAGTCACAGGGTCAGACTGATTTGCGTATGGCCATGTCTGAACTGGGGTGGTGGAGTGAGCTAAAGAATGATGATGGATTAAACCCAGATCAGTTGACTGGGGGTGAGTGTTTGATTTGCTCAATCGCTCCGTCCATCATCCCCTTTGGTATCGCTTTGTTCGCCCTAAGTTGGCAGGGTATGCCCAGACGTGGGTCCCTTGCTCACTTTGCCACTGAATTCAAGATACCTTGGCTGATGAGGGCTATGAACCCGAAACCGGTCCCAGGATGCTTGTTTCCGGTCCAGGGAAGACATGGCTTGGCATTTCGTGCTGGACTGTTCCCATGAGGCACAGAGTCAGACTGATTTGCATATGGCCATGTCTGAACTGGGGTGGTGGAGTGAGCTAAACAATGATGATGGATTAAACCCAGATTAGTTTACTGGGGGTGAGTGTTTGATTTGCTCAAGCGCTCCATCCATCATCCCCTTTGGTATTGCTTTGTTCGCCCTAAGTTGGCAGGGTATGCCCGGACGTGGGTCCCTTGCTCACTTTGCCACTGGATTCAAGATAGCCTGGCTGATGAGTGTTATGAAACCAAAACCGGTCCCAGGATGCTTGTTTCCGGTCCAGGGAAGACATGGCTTGGCAGTTTGGGCTGAACTGTTCCCATGAGGCACAGGGTCAGACTGATTTGCATATGGCCATGTCTGAACTGGGGTTGTAGAGTGAGCTAAAGAATGATGATGGATTAAAACCAAATTAGTTGACTGGGGGTGAGTGTTTGATTTGCTCAAACGCTCCGTCCATCATCCCCTTTGATATCGCTTTGTTCGCCCTAAGTTGGCAGGGTATGCCCAGACGTGGGTCCCTTGCTCACTTTGCCACCGGATTCAAGATAGCCTGGCTGATGAGGGTTATGAACCCGAAACCGGTCCCAGGATGCTTGTTTCCGGTCCAGGGAAGACATGGCTTTGCAGTTCGGTCTGAACTGTTCCCATGAGGCACAGGGTCAGACTGATTTGCATATGGCCATGTCTGAACTGGGGTGGTGGAGTGAGCTAAAGAATGATGATGTATTAAACCCAGATCAGTTGACTGGGGGTGAGTGTCTGATTTGCTCAAACGCTCCATCCATCATCCCATTTGGTATTGCTTTGTTCGCCCTAAGTTGGCAGGGTATGCCCAGACGTGGGTCCCTTGCTCACTTTGCCACTGGATTCAAGATACCTTGGCTGATGAGGGCTATGAACCCGAAACCGGTCCCAGGATGCTTGTTTCCGGTCCAGGGAAGACATGTCTTGGCATTTCATGCTGGACTGTTCCCATGAGGCACAGAGTCAGACTGATTTGCATATGGCCATGTCTGAATTGGGGTGGTGGAGTGAGCTAAAGAATGATGATGAATTAAACCCAGATCAGTTGACTGGGGGTGAGTGTTTGATTTCTTCAAACGCTCCGTCCATCATCCCCTTTGGTATCGGTTTGTTCGCCCTAAGTTGGCAGGGTATGCCCAGACGTGGGTCCCTTGCTCACTTTGCCACTGGAATCAAGATAGCCTGGCTGATGAGGGTTATGAACACGAAACCAGTCCCAGGATGCTTGTTTCCGGTCCAGGGAAGACACGGCTTGACAGTTTGGGCTGGACTGTTCCCATGAGGCACAGGGTCAGACTGATTTGCATATGGCCATGTCTGAACTGGGATAGTGGAGTGAGCTAAAGAATGATGATGGATTAAACCCAGATCAGTTGACTGGGGGTGAGTGTTTGATATGCTCAAACGCTCCGTCCATCATCCCCTTTGGTATCGCTTTGTTCGCCCTAAGTTGGCAGGGTATGCCTAGACGTGGGTCCCTTGCTCACTTTGCCACTGGATTCAAGATAGCCTGGCTGATGAGGGTTATGAACCCGAAACCGTTCCCAGGATACTTGTTTCCGATCCAGGGAAGACATGGCTTGGCAGTTCGGGCTGGACTGTTCCCATGAGGCACAGGGTCAGACTGATTTGTATATTGCCATGTCTGAACCGGGGTGGTGGAGTGAGCTAAAGAATGATGATGGACTAAACCCAGATCAGTTGACTGGGGGTGAGTGTTTGATTTGCTCAAACGCTTCGTCCATCATCCCCTTTGGTATCGCTTTGTTCGCCCTAAGTTGGCAGGGTATGCCCAGACGTGGGTCCCTTGCTCACTTTGCCACTGGATTCATGATAGCCTGGCTGATGAGGGTTATGAACCCGAAACCAGTCCCAGGATGCTTGTATCCAGTCCAGGGAAGACATGGCTTGGCAGTTCGGGCTGGACTGTTCCTATGAGGCACAGGGTCAGACTGATTTGCATATGGCCATGTCTGAACTGGGGTGGTGGAGTGAGCTAAAGAATGATGATGGACTAAACCCAGATCAGTTGACTGGGGGTGAGTGTTTGATTTGCTCAAACGCTTCGTCCATCATCCCCTTTGGTATCGCTTTGTTTGCCCTAAGTTGGCAGGGTATGCCCAGACGTGGGTCCCTTGCTCACTTTGCCACTGGATTCATGATAGCCTGGCTGATGAGGGTTATGAACCCGAAACCAGTCCCAGGATGCTTGTATCCAGTCCAGGGAAGAAGACATGGCTTGGCAGTTCGGGCTGGACTGTTCCTATAAGGCACAGGGTCAGACTGATTTGCATATGGCCATGTCTGAACTGGGGTGGTGGAGTGAGCTAAAGAATGATGATGGATTAAACCCAGATTAGTTGACTGGGGGTGAGTGTTTGATTTGCTCAAACGCTCAGTCCATCATCCCCTTTAGTATCGCTTTGTTCGCCCTAAGTTGGCAGGGTATGCCCAGACGTGGGTCCCTTGCTCACTTTGCCACTGGATTCAAGATAGCCTGGCTGATGAGGGTTATGAACCCAAAACCGGTCCCAGGATGCTTGTTTCCGGTCCAGGGAAGACATGGCTTGGCAGTTTGGGCTGAACTGTTCCCATGAGGCACAGGGTCAGACTGATTTGCATATGGCCATGTCTGAACTGGGGTTGTGGAGTGAGCTAAAGAATGATGATGGACTAAACCCAAATTAGTTGACTGGGGGTGAGTGTTTGATTTGCTCAAACGCTCCGTCCATCATCCCCTTTGGTATCGCTTTGTTCGCCCTAAGTTGGCAGGGTATGCCCAGACGTGGGTCCCTTGCTCACTTTGCCACTGGAATCAAGATACCTTGGCTGATGAGGGCTATGAACCCGAAACCAGTCCCAGGATGCTTGTTTCCGGTCCACGGAAGACATGGCTTGGCAGTTCGGGCTGGACTGTTCCCATGAGGCACAGGATCAGACTGATTTGCATATGGCCATGTCTTAACTGGGGTGGTGGAGTGAGCTAAAGAATGATGATGGATTAAACCCAGATTAATTGACTGGGGTGAGTGTTTGATTTGCTCAAATGCTCCGTCCATCATCCCCTTTGGTATCGCTTTGTTCACCCTAAGTTGGCAGGGTATGCCCAGACGTGGGTCCCTTGCTCACTTTGCCACTGGATTCAAGATAGCCTGGCTGATGAGGGTTATGAACCCGAAACCGGTCCCAGGATGCTTGTTTCCGGTCCAGGGAAGACATGGCTTGGCAGTTCGGGCTGAACTGTTCCCATGAGGCACAGGGTCAGACTGATTTGCATATGGCCATGTCTGAACTGGGGTGGTGGAGTGAGCTAAAGAATGATGATGTATTAAACCCAGATCAGTTGACTGGGGGTGAGTGTTTGATTTGCTCAAACGCTCCATTCATCATCCCATTTGTTATCGCTTTGTTCGCCCTAAGTTGGAAGGGTATGCCCAGACGTGGGTCCCTTGCTCACTTTGCCACTGGATTCAAGATACCTTGGCTGATGAGGGCTATGAACCCGAAACCGGTCCCAGGATGCTTGTTTCCGGTCCAGGGAAGACATGTCTTGGCATTTCGTACTGGACTTTTCCCATGAGGCACAGAGTCAGACTGATTTGCATATGGCCATGTCTGAACTGGGGTCGTGGAGTGAGCTAAAGAATGATGATGGATTAAACCCAGATCAGTTGACTGGGGGTGAGTGTTTGATTTGCTCAAACGCTCCGTCCATCATCCCCTTTGGTATCGTTTTGTTCGCCCTAAGTGTGCAGGGTATGCCCAGACGTGGGTCCCTTGCTCACTTTGCCACTGGATTCAAGATAGCTTGGCTGATGAGGGTTATGAACCCGAAACCGGTCCCAGGATTCTTGTTTCCGGTCCTGGGAAGACATGGCTTGGCAGTTCGGGCTGAACTGTTCCCATTAGGCAAAGGGTCAGACTGATTTGCATATGGCCAAGTCTGAACTGGGGTGGTGGAGTGAGCTAAAGAATGATGAGGTATTAAACCCAGATCAGTTGACTGGGGGTGAGTGTTTGATTTCTTCAAACGCTCCGTCCATCATCCCCTTTGGTATTGCTTTGTTCGCCCTAAGTTGGCAGGGTATGCCCAGACGTGGGCCCCTTGCTCACTTTGCCACTGGATTCAAGATAGCCTGGCTGATGAGGGTTATGAACCCGAAATCGGGCCCAGGATGCTTGTTTCCGATCCAGGGAAGACATGGCTTGGCAGTTCTGGCTGAACTGTTCCCATGAGGCACAGGGTCAGACTGATTTGCATATGGCCACGTCTGAACTGGGGTGGTGGAGTGAGCTAAAGAATTATGATGGATTAAACCCAGATCAGTTGACTGGGGGTGAGTGTTTGATTTGCTCAAACGCTCCGTCCATCATCCCCTTTGGTATCACATTGTTCGTCCTATGTTGGCAGGGAATGCCCAGACGTGGGTCTCTTGCTCACTTTGCCACTGGATTCAAGATAGCCTGGCTGATGAGAGTTATGAACCTGAATCCGGTCCCAGGATGCTTGTTTCCGGTCTAGGGAAGACATGGCTTTTGTAGTTCGGGCTGGACTGTTCCCATGAGGCACAGGGTCAGACTGATTTGCATATGGCCATGTCTGAACTGGTGTGGTGGAGTGAGCTAAAGAATGATGATGGATTAAACCCAGATCAGTTGACTGGGGTGAGTGTTTGATTTGCTCAAATGCTCCGTCCATCATCCCCTTTGGTATCGCTTTGTTTGCCCTAAGTTGGCAGGGTATGCCCATACGTGGGTCCCTTGCTCACTTTGCCACTGGATTAAAGAAAGCCTGGCTGATGAGGGTTATGAACCCGAAACCGGTCACAGGATGTTTGTTTCCGGTTTAAGGAAGACATGGCTTGGCAGTTCGGGCTGGACTGTTCCCATGAGGCACAGGGTCAAACTGATTTGCATATGGCCATGTCTGAACTGGGGTGGTGGAGTGAGCTAAAGAATGATGATGGATTAAACCCAGATCAGTTGACTGGGGGTGAGTGTTCGATTTGCTCAAACGCTCCGTCCATCATCCCCTTTGGTACCGCATTGTTCGCCCTATGTTGGCAGGGTATGCCCAGACGTGGGTCCCTTGCTCACTTTGCCACTGGATTCAAGATAGCCTGGCTGATGAGGGTTATGAACCCGAAACCGGTCCCAGGATGCTTGTTTCCGATCCAGGGAAGACATGGCTTGGCAGTTCTGGCTGAACTGTTCCCATGAGGCACAGGGTCAGACTGATTTGCATATGGCCACGTCTGAACTGGGGTGGTGGAGTGAGCTAAAGAATTATGATGGATTAAACCCAGATCAGTTGACTGGGGGTGAGTGTTTGATTTGCTCAAACGCTCCGTCCATCATCCCCTTTGGTATCACATTGTTCGTCCTATGTTGGCAGGGAATGCCCAGACGTGGGTCTCTTGCTCACTTTGCCACTGGATTCAAGATAGCCTGGCTGATGAGAGTTATGAACCTGAATCCGGTCCCAGGATGCTTGTTTCCGGTCCAGGGAAGACATGGCTTTTGTAGTTCGGGCTGGACTGTTCCCATGAGGCACAGGGTCAGACTGATTTGCATATGGCCATGTCTGAACTGGTGTGGTGGAGTGAGCTAAAGAATGATGATGGATTAAACCCAGATCAGTTGACTGGGGTGAGTGTTTGATTTGCTCAAACGCTCCGTCCATCATCCCCTTTGGTATCGCTTTGTTTGCCCTAAGTTGGCAGGGTATGCCCATACGTGGGTCCCTTGCTCACTTTGCCACTGGATTAAAGAAAGCCTGGCTGATGAGGGTTATGAACCCGAAACCGGTCACAGGATGTTTGTTTCCGGTTTAAGGAAGACATGGCTTGGCAGTTCGGGCTGGACTGTTCCCATGAGGCACAGGGTCAAACTGATTTGCATATGGCCATGTCTGAACTGGGGTGGTGGAGTGAGCTAAAGAATGATGATGGATTAAACCCAGATCAGTTGACTGGGGGTGAGTGTTCGATTTGCTCAAACGCTCCGTCCATCATCCCCTTTGGTACCGCATTGTTCGCCCTATGTTGGCAGGGTATGCCCAGACGTGGGTCCCTTGCTCACTTTGCCACTGGATTCAAGATAGCCTGGCTGATGAGGGTTATGAACCCGAAACCGGTCCCAGGATGCTTGTTTCCGGTCCAGGGAAGACATGGCTTGGCAGTTCGGGCTGAACTGTTCCCATGAGGCACAGGGTCAGACTGATTTGCATATGGCCATGTCTGAACTGGGGTGGTGGAGTGAGCTAAAGAATGATGATGTATTAAACCCATATCAGTTGACTGGGGGTGAGTGTTTGATTTGCTCAAACACTCCATTCATCATCCCATTTGGTATCGCTTTGTTCGCCCTAAGTTGGAAGGGTATGCCCAGACGTGGGTCCCTTGCTCACTTTGCAACTGGATTCAAGATACCTTGGCTGATGAGGGCTATGAACCCGAAACCGGTCCCAGGATGCTTGTTTCCGGTCCAGGGAAGACATGTCTTGGCATTTCGTACTGGACTTTTCCCATGAGGCACAGAGTCAGACTGATTTGCATATGGCCATGTCTGAACTGGGGTCGTCGAGTGAGCTAAAGAATGATGATGGATTAAACCCAGATCAGTTGACTGGGGGTGAGTGTTTGATTTGCTCAAACGCTCCGTCCATCATCCCCTTTGGTATCGTTTTGTTCGCCCTAAGTGTGCAGGGTATGCCCAGACGTGGGTCCCTTGCTCACTTTGCCACTGGATTCAAGATAGCTTGGCTGATGAGGGTTATGAACCCGAAACCGGTCCCAGGATGCTTGTTTCCGGTCCTGGGAAGACATGGCTTGGCAGTTCGGGCTGAACTGTTCCCATTAGGGCAAAGGGTCAGACTGATTTGCATATGGCCAAGTCTGAACTGGGGTGGTGGAGTGAGCTAAAGAATGATGAGGTATTAAACCCAGATCAGTTGACTGGGGGTGAGTGTTTGATTTCTTCAAACGCTCCGTCCATCATCCCCTTTGGTATCGCTTTGTTCGCCCTAAGTTGGCAGGGTATGCCCAGACGTGGGTCTCTTGCTCACTTTGCCACTGGATTCAAGATAGCCTGGCTGATGAGAGTTATGAACCTGAATCCGGTCCCAGGATGCTTGTTTCCGGTCCAGGGAAGACATGGCTTTTGTAGTTCGGGCTGGACTGTTCCCATGAGGCACAGGGTCAGACTGATTTGCATATGGCCATGTCTGAACTGGTGTGGTGGAGTGAGCTAAAGAATGATGATGGATTAAACCCAGATCAGTTGACTGGGGTGAGTGTTTGATTTGCTCAAACGCTCCGTCCATCATCCCCTTTGGTATCGCTTTGTTTGCCCTAAGTTGGCAGGGTATGCCCATACGTGGGTCCCTTGCTCACTTTGCCACTGGATTCAAGATAGCCTGGCTGATGAGAGTTATGAACCTGAATCCGGTCCCAGGATGCTTGTTTCCGGTCCAGGGAAGACATGGCTTTTGTAGTTCGGGCTGGACTGTTCCCATGAGGCACAGGGTCAGACTGATTTGCATTTGGCCATGTCTGAACTGGGGTGGTGGAGTGAGCTAAAGAATGATGATGGATTAAACCCAGATCAGTTGACTGGGGTGAGTGTTTGATTTGCTCAAACGCTCCGTCCATCATCCCCTTTGGTATCGCTTTGTTCGTCCTAAGTTGGCAGGGTATGCCCAGACGTGGGTCCCTTGCTCACTTTGCCTCTTGATTCGAAATAGCCTGGCTGATGAGGGTTATAAACCCAAAACCGGTCACAGGATGTTTGTTTCCGGTCCAAGGAAGACATGGCTTGGCAGTTCGGGCTAGACTGTTCCCAGGAGGCACAGGGTCAGACTGATTTGCATATGGCCATGTCTGAACTGGGCTGGTGGAGTGAGCTAAAGAATGATGGTGGATTAAACTCAGATCAGTTGACTGGGGGTGAGTGTTTGATTTGCTCAAACTCTCCGTCCATCATACCTTTTGGTATGGCTTTGTTCGCCCTATGTTGGCAGGGTATGCCCAGACGTGGGTCCCTTGCTCACTTTGCCACTGGATTCAAGATAGCCTGGCTGATGAGGGTTATGAACCCGAAACCAGTCCCAGGATGCTTGTTTCCGGTCCAGGGAAGATATGGCTTGGCAGTTCCGGCTGGACTGTTCCCATAAGGCACAGGTTCAGACTGATTTGCATATGGCCATGTCTGAACTGGGGTGGTGGAGTGAGCTAAAGAATGATGATGGATTTAACCCAGATCAGTTGACTGGGGGTGAGTGTTTGATTTGCTCAAACGCTCCGTCCATCATCCCCTTTGGTATCGCTTTGTTTGCCCTAAGTTGGCAAGGTATGCCCAGACGTGGGTCCCTTGTTCACTTTGCCACTGCATTCAAGATAGCCTGGCTGATGAGAGTTATGAACCCGAATCCAGTCCCAGGATGCTTGTTTCCGGTCCAGGGAAGACATGGCTTGGTAGTTCGGGCTGGACTGTTCCCATGAGGCACAGGGTCAGACTGATTTGCATATTGCCATGTCTGAACTGGGGTGGTGGAGTGAGCTAAAGAATGATGATGGATTAAACCCAGATCAGTTGACTGGGGTGAGTGTTTGATTTGCTCAAACGCTCTGTCCATCATCCCCTTTGGTATCGCTTTGTTCGCCCTAAGTTGGCAGGGTATGCCCAGACGTGTGTCCCTTGCTCACTTTGCCACTGGATTCAAGATAGCCTGGCTGATGTGGGTTTTGAACCCGAAACCGGTCCCAGGATGCTTGTTTCCGGTCCAGGGAAGACATGACTTGGCAGTTCGGGCTGGACTGTTCCCATTAGGCACAGGGTCAGACTGATTTGCATATGGCCATGTCTGAACTGGGGTGGTGGAGTGAGCTAAAGAATGATGATGGATTAAACCCAGATCAGTTGACTGGGAGTGAGTGTTTGATTTGCTCAAACGCTCCGTCCATTATCCCCTTTGGTATCGCTTTGTTCACCCTACATTGGCAGGGAATGCCCAGACATGGGTCCCTTGCTCACTTTGCCACTGGATTCAAGATAGCCTGGCTGATGAGGGTTATGAACCCGAAACCGGTCCCAGGATGCTTGTTTCCGGTCCAGGGAAGACATGGCTTGGCAGTTCGGGCTGGACTGTTCCCATGAGGCACAGGGTCAGACTGATTTGCATATGGCCATGTCTGAACTGGGGTGGTGGAGTGAGCTAAAGAATGATGATGGATTAAACCCAGATCAGTTGACTGCGGGTGAGTGTTTGATTTGCTCAAACGCTCCGTCCATCATCCCCTCTGGTATCGCTTTGTTCGCCCTAAGTTGGCAGGGTATGCCCAGACGGCCCTGATGTGGGTCCCTTGCTCACTTTGCCACTGGATTCAAGATAGCCTGGCTGATGAGGGTTATGAACCCAAAACCAGTCTCAGGATGTTTGTTTCCGGTCCAGGGAAGACATGACTTGGCAGTTCGGGCTGGACTGTTCCCATTAGGCACAGGGTCAGACTGATTTGCATATGGCCATGTCTGAACTGGGGTGGTGGAGTGAGCTAAAGAATGATGATGGATTAAACCCAGATCAGTTGACTGGGAGTGAGTGTTTGATTTGCTCAAACGCTCCGTCCATTATCCCCTTTGGTATCGCTTTGTTCACCCTACATTGGCAGGGAATGCCCAGACATGGGTCCCTTGCTCACTTTGCCACTGGATTCAAGATAGCCTGGCTGATGAGGGTTATGAACCCGAAACCGGTCCCAGGATGCTTGTTTCCGGTCCAGGGAAGACATGGCTTGGCAGTTCAGGCTGGACTGTTCCCATGAGGCACAGGGTCAGACTGATTTGCATATGGCCATGTCTGAACTGGGGTGGTGGAGTGAGCTAAAGAATGATGATGGATTAAACCCAGATCAGTTGACTGCGGGTGAGTGTTTGATTTGCTCAAACGCTCTGTCCATCATCCCCTCTGGTATCGCTTTGTTCGCCCTCAGTTGGCAGGGTATGCCCAGACGGCCCTGATGTGGGTCCCTTGCTCACTTTGCCACTGGATTCAAGATAGCCTGGCTGATGAGGGTTATGAACCCAAAACCAGTCTCAGGATGTTTGTTTCCGGTCCAGGGAAGACATGACTTGGCAGTTCGTGCTGGACTGTTCCCATGAGGCACAGGGTCAGACTGATTTGCATATGGCCATGTCTGAACTGGGGTGGTGGAGTGAGCTAAAGAATGATGATGAATTAAACCCAGATTAGTTGACTGGGGGTGAGTGTTTGATTTGCTCAAACGCTCCGTCCATCATCCCCTTTGGAATCGCTTTGTTCACCCTAAGTTGGCAGGGTATGCCCAGACGTGGGTCCCTTGCTCACTTTGCCACTGGATTCATGATAGCCTGGCTGATGAGGGTTATGAACCCGAAACCGGTCCCAGGATGCTTGTATCTAGTTCAGGGAAGACATGGCTTGGCAGTTCGGGCTGGACTGTTCCCATGAGGCACAGGGTCAGACTGATTTGCATATGGCCATGTCTGAATTGGGGTGGTGGAGTGAGCTAAAGAATGATGATGGATTAAACCCAGCTCAGTTAACTGGGGGTGAGTGTTTAACTTGCTCAAACGCTCTGTCCATCATCCCCTTTGGTATCGCTTTGTTTGCCCTAAGTTGGCAGGGTATGCCCAGACGTGTGTCCCTTGCTCACTTTGCCACTGGATTCAAGATAGCCTGGCTGATGAGGGTTATGAACCCGAAACCGGTCCCAGGATGCATGTTTCCGGGCCAGGGAAGACATGGCTTGGCAGTTCGGGCTGGACTGTTCCCATGAGGCACAGGGTCAGACTGATTTGCATATGGCCATGTCTGAACTGGGGTGGTGGAGTGAGCTAAAGAATGATGATGGATTAAACCCAGATCAGTTGACTGGGGGTAAGTGTTTGATTTGCTCAAACGCTCCGTCCATTATCCCCTTTGGTATTGCTTTGTTCACCTCACATTGGCAGGGAATGCCCAGACATGGGTCCCTTGCTCACTTTGCCACTGGATTCAAGATAGCCTGGCTGATGAGGGTTATGAACCCGAAACCAGTCCCAGGATGCTTGTTTCCGGTCCAGGGAAGACATGGCTTGGCAGTTCGGGCTGGACTGTTCCCATGAGGCACAGGGTCAGACTGATTTGCATATGGCCATGTCTGAACTGGGGTGGTGGAGTGAGCTAAAGAATGATGATGAATTAAACCCAGATCAGTTGACTGGGAGTGAGTGTTTTATTTGCTCAAACGCTCCGTCCATCATCCCCTTAGGTATCGCTTTGTTCGCCCTAAGTTGGCAGTGTATGCCCAGACGTGGGTCTCTTGCTCACTTTGCCATTGGATTCAAGATAGCCTGGCTGATGAGGGTTATGAACCCGAAACCGGTCCCAGGATGCTTGTTTCCGGTCCAGGGAAGATATATCTTGGCAGTTCGGGCTGGACTGTTCCCATGAGCCACAGGGTCAGACTGATTTGCATATGGCCATGTCTGAACTGGGGTGGTGGAGTGAGCTAAAGAATGATGATGAATTAAACCCAGATCAGTTGACTGGGGGTGAGTTTTTGATTTGCTCAAATGCTCCGTCCATCATCCCCTTTGGTACCACATTGTTCGCCCTATGTTGGCAGGGTATGCCCAGAAGTGGGTCCCTTGCTCACTTTGCCACTGGATTCAAGACAGCCTGGCTGATGAGAGTTATGAACCCAAATCCGGACCCAGGATGCTTGTTTCCGGTCCAGGGAAGACATGGCTGTTGTAGTTCGGGCTGGACTGTTCCCATGAGGCACAGGGTCAGACTGATTTGCATATGGCCATGTCTGAAATCGGGTGGTGGAGTGAGCTAAAGAATGATGATGGATTAAACCCAGATCAGTTGACTGGGGTGAGTGTTTGTTTTGCTCAAACGCTCCGTCCATCATCCCCTTTGGTATCGCTTTGTTCGCCCTAAGTTGGCAGGGTATACCCAGACGTGGGTCCCTTGCTCACGTTGCCTCTTAATTCAAGATAGCCTGGCTGATGAGGGTTATAAACCCGAAACCGGTCTCAGGATGCTTGTTTCTGGTCCAAGGAAGACATGGCTTGGCAGTTCGGGCTGGACTGTTCCCATGAGGCACGGGGTAAGACTGATTTTCATATGGCCATGTCTGAACTGGGCTGGTGGAGTGAGCTAAGGAATGATGGTGGATTAAACCCAGATCAGTTGACTGGGGGTGATTGTTTGATTCGCTCAAACGCTCCGTCCATCATCCCTTTTGGTATCGCTTTGTTCGCCCTAAGTTGGCAGGGTATGCCCAGACGTGGGTCCCTTGTTCACTTTGCCACTGGATTCAAGATATCCTGGCTGATGAGAGTTATGAACCCGAATCTGGTCCCAGGATGCTTGTTTCCGGTCCAGGGATGACATGGCTTGGTAGTTCAGGCTGGACTGTTCCCATGAGGCACAGGGTCAGACTGATTTGCATATTGCCATGTCTGAACTGCGGTGGTGGAGTGAGCTAATGAATGATGATGGATTAAACCCAGATCAGTTGACTGGGGTGAGTGTTTGATTTGCTCAAACGCTCCGTCCATCATCCCCTTTGGTATCGCTTTGTTCGCCCTAAGTTGGAAGGGTATGCCCAGACGTGTGTCCCTTGCTCACTTTGCCACTGGATTCAAGATAGCCTGGCTGATGTGGGTTATGAACCCGAAACCGGTCCCAGGATGCTTTTTTCCGGTCCAGGGAAGACATGACTTGGCAGTTCGGGCTGGACTGTTCCCATAAGGCACAGGGTCAGACTGATTTGCATATGGCCATGTCTGAACTGGTGTGGTGGAGTGAGCTAAAGAATGATGATGGATTAAACCCAGATCAGTTGACTGGGGTGAGTGTTTGATTTGCTCAAACGCTCCGTCCATCATTCCCTTTGGTATCGCTTTGTTCGCTCTAAGTTGGCAGGGTATGCCCAGACGTGCGTCCCTTGCTCAGTTTGACACTGGATTAAAGAAAGCCTGGCTGATGAGGGTTATGAACCCGAAACCGGTCACAGGATGTTTGTTTCCGGTCCAAGGAAGACATGGCTTGGCATTTCGGGCTGGACTGTTCCCAGGAGGCACAGGGTCAAACTGATTTGCATATGGCCATGTCTGAAATGGGCTGGTGGAGTGAGCTAAAGAATGATGGTGGATTAAACTCAGATCAGTTGACTGGGGGTGAGTGTTTGATTTGCTCAAACTCTCCGTCCATCATACCTTTTGGTATGGCTTTGTTCGCCCTATGTTGGCAGGGTATGCCCAGACGTGGGTCCCTTGCTCACTTTGCCACTGGATTCAAGATAGCCTGGCTGATGAGGGTTATGAACCCGAAACCAGTCCCAGGATGCTTGTTTCCGGTCCAGGGAAGATATGGCTTGGCAGTTCCGGCTGGACTGTTCCCATGAGGCACAGGTTCAGACTGATTTGCATATGGCCATGTCTGAACTGGGGTGGTGGAGTGAGCTAAAGAATGATGATGGATTTAACCCAGATCAGTTGACTGGGGTGAGTGTTTGATTTGCTCAAACGCTCCGTCCATCATCCCCTTTGGTATCGCTTTGTTCGCCCTAAGTTGGCAGGGTATGCCCAGACGTGGGTCCCTTGTTCACTTTGCCACTGCATTCAAGATAGCCTGGCTGATGAGAGTTATGAACCCGAATCCAGTCCCAGGATGCTTGTTTCCGGTCCAGGGAAGACATGGCTTGGTAGTTCGGGCTGGACTGTTCCTATGAGGCACAGGGTCAGACTGATTTGCATATTGCCATGTCTGAACTGGGGTGGTGGAGTGAGCTAAAGAATGATGATGGCTAAAACCCAGATCAGTTGACTGGGGGTGAGTTTTTGATTTGCTCAAACGCTCAGTCCATCATCCCCTTTGGTGTCGCTTTGTTCGCCCTAAGTTGGCAGGGTATGCCACGACGGCCCTGATGTGGGTCCCTTGCTCACTTTGCCACTGGATTCAAGATAGCCTGGCTGATGAGGGTTATGAACCCAAAACCAGTCTCAGGATGTTTGTTTCTGGTCCAGGGAAGACATGACTTGGCAGTTCGGGCTGGACTGTTCCCATTAGGCACAGGGTCAGACTGATTTGCATATGGCCATGTCTGAACTGGGGTGGTGGAGTGAGCTAAAGAATGATGATGGATTAAACCCAGATCAGTTGACTGGGGGTGAGTGTTTGATTTGCTCAAACGCTCCGTCCATTATCCCCTTTGGTATCGCTTTGTTCACCCTACATTGGCAGGGAATGCCCAGACATGGGTCCCTTGCTCACTTTGCCACTGGATTCAAGATAGCCTGGCTGATGAGGGTTATGAACCCGAAACCGGTCCCAGGATGCTTGTTTCCGGTCCAGGGAAGACATGGCTTGGCAGTTCGGGCTGGACTGTTCCCATGAGGCACAGGGTCAGACTGATTTGCATATGGCCATTTCTGAACTGGGGTGGTGGAGTGAGCTAAAGAATGATGATGGATTAAACCCAGATCAGTTGACTGCGGGTGAGTGTTTGATTTGCTCAAACGCTCCGTCCATCATCCCCTCTGGTATCGCTTTGTTCGCCCTAAGTTGGCAGGGTATGCCCAGACGGCCCTGATGTGGGTCCCTTGCTCACTTTGCCACTGGATTCAAGATAGCCTGGCTGATGAGGGTTATGAACCCAAAACCAGTCTCAGGATGTTTGTTTCCGGTCCAGGGAAGACATGACTTGGCAGTTCGTGCTGGACTGTTCCCATGAGGCACAGGGTCAGACTGATTTGCATATGGCCATGTCTGAACTGGGGTGGTGGAGTGAGCTAAAGAATGATGATGAATTAAACCCAGATCAGTTGACTGGGGGTGAGTGTTTGATTTGCTCAAACGCTCCGTCCATCATCCCCTTTGGAATCGCTTTGTTCACCCTAAGTTGGCAGGGTATGCCCAGACGTGGGTCCCTTGCTCACTTTGCCACTGGATTCATGATAGCCTGGCTGATGAGGGTTATGAACCCGAAACCGGTCCCAGGATGCTTGTATCCAGTTCAGGGAAGACATGGCTTGGCAGTTCGGGCTGGACTTTTCCCATGAGGCACAGGGTCAGACTGATTTGCATATGGCCATGTCTGAATTGGGGTGGTGGAGTGAGCTAAAGAATGATGATGGATTAAACCCAGCTCAGTTAACTGGGGGTGAGTGTTTAACTTGCTCAAACGCTCTGTCCATCATCCCCTTTGGTATCGCTTTGTTCGCCCTAAGTTGGCAGGGTATGCCCAGACGTGTGTCCCTTGCTCACTTTGCCACTGGATTCAAGATAGCCTGGCTGATGAGGGTTATGAACCCGAAACCGGTCCCAGGATGCATGTTTCCGGGCCAGGGAAGACATGGCTTGGCAGTTCGGGCTGGACTGTTCCCATGAGGCACAGGGTCAGACTGATTTGCATATGGCCATGTCTGAACTGGGGTGGTGGAGTGAGCTAAAGAATGATGATGGATTAAACCCAGATCAGTTGACTGGGGGTAAGTGTTTGATTTGCTCAAACGCTCCGTTTATTATCCCCTTTGGTATTGCTTTGTTCACCCTACATTGGCAGGGAATGCCCAGACATGGGTCCCTTGCTCACTTTGCCACTGGATTCAAGATAGCCTGGCTGATGAGGGTTATGAACCCGAAACCGGTCCCAGGATGCTTGTTTCTGGTCCAGGGAAGACATGGCTTGGCAGTTCGGGCTGGACTGTTCCCATGAGGCACAGGGTCAGACTGATTTGCATATGGCCATGTCTGAACTGGGGTGGTGGAGTGAGCTAAAGAATGATGATGAATTAAACCCAGATCAGTTGACTGGGGGTGAGTATTTTATTTGCTCAAACGCTCCGTCCATCATCCCCTTAGGTATCGCTTTGTTCGCCCTAAGTTGGCAGTGTATGCCCAGACGTGGGTCTCTTGCTCACTTTGCCATTGGATTCAAGATAGCCTGGCTGATGAGGGTTATGAACCCGAAACCGGTCCCAGGATGCTTGTTTCCGGTCCAGGGAAGATATATCTTGGCAGTTCGGGCTGGACTGTTCTCATGAGCCACAGGGTCAGACTGATTTGCATATGGCCATGTCTGAAATCGGGTTGTGGAGTGAGCTAAAGAATGATGATGGATTAAATCCAGATCAGTTGACTGGGGGTGAGTGTTTGATTTGCTCAAACGCTCCGTCTGTCATCCCCTTTGGTATCGCTTTGTTTGCCCTAAGTTGGCAGGGTATACCCAGACGTGGGTCCCTTGCTCACTTTGCCACTGGATTCAAGATAGCCTGGCTGATGAGAGTTTTGAACCCGAATCCAGTCCCAGGATGCTTGTTTCCGGTGAAGGGAAGACATGGCTTGGCAGTTCGGGCTGGACTGTTCCCATGAGGCACAGGGTCAGACTGATTTGCATATGGCCATGTCTGAACTGGGGTGGTGGAGTGAGCTAAAGAATGATGATGGATTAAACCCAGATCAGTTAACTGGCGGTGAGTGTTTGATTTGCTCAAACGCTCCGTCCATCATCCCCTTTGGTATCGCTTTGTTCGCCCTAAGTTGGCAGGGTATGCCCAGACGTGGGTCCCTTGCTCACTTTGACACTGGATTAAAGAAAGCCTGGCTGATGAGGGTTATGAACCCGAAACCGGTCACAGGATGTTTGTTTCCGGTCCAAGGAAGACATGCCTTGGCAGCTCGGCTGGACTGTTCCCATGAGACACAGGGTCAAACTGATTTGCATATGGCCATGTCTGAACTGGGCTGGTGGAGTGAGCTAAAGAATGATGGTGGATTAAACTCAGATCAGTTGACTGGGGGTGAGTGTTTGATTTGCTCAAACTCTCCGTCCATCATCCCTTTTGGTATCGCTTTGTTCGCCCTATGTTGGCAGGGTATTCCCAGACATGGGTCCCTTACTCACTTTGCCACTGGATTCAAGATAGCCTGGCTGATGAGGGTTATGAACCCGAAACCAGTCCCAGGATGCTTGTTTCCGGTCCAGGGAAGACATGGCTTGGCAGTTCCGGCTGGACTGTTCCCATAAGGCACAGGGTCAGACTGATTTGCATATGGCCATGTCTGAACTGGGGTGGCGGAGTGGGCTAAAGAATGATGATGGATTAAACCCAGATCAGTTAACTGGGGGTGAGTGTTTGATTTGCTCAAACGCTCCGTCCATCATCAACCTAGGGATAGCTTTGATCGCACTAAGTTGGCAGTGTATGCCCAGACGTGGGTCTCTTGCTCACTTTGCCATTGGATTCAAGATAGCCTGGCTGATGAGGGTTATGAACCCGAAACCGGTCCCAGGATGCTTGTTTCCAGTCCAGGGAAGATATGGCTTGGCAGTTCGGGCTGGACTGTTCCCATGAGCCACAGGGTCAGACTGATTTGCATATGGCCATGTCTGAACTGGGGTGGTGGAGTGAGCTAAAGAATGATGATGGATTAAACCCAGATCAGTTGACTGGGGGTGAGTGTTTGATTTGCTCAAATGCTCCGTCCATCATCCCCTTTGGTACCGCATTGTTCGTCCTATGTTGGCAGGGTTTGCCCAGACGTCGGTCTCTTGCTCACTTTGCCACTGGATTCAAGATAGCCTGGCTGATGAGAGTTATGAACCCAAATCCGGTCCCAGGATGCTTGTTTCCGGTCCAGGGAAGACATGGCTTTTGTACTTCGGGCTGGACTGTTCCCATGAGGCACAGGGTCAGACTGATTTGCATATGGCCATGTCTGAACTGGGGTGGTGGAGTGAGCTAAAGAATGATGATGGATTAAACCCAGATCAGTTGACTGGGGTGAGTGTTTGATTTGCTCAAACGCTCCGTCCATCATCCCCTTTGGTATCGCTTTGTTCGCCCTAAGTTGGCAGGTTATGCCCAGAAGTGGGTCCCTTGCTCACTTTGCCTCTTGATTCAAGATAGCCTGGCTGATGAGGGTTATAAACCCGAAACCGGTCTCAGGATGCTTGTTTCTGGTCCAAGGAAGACATGGCTTGGCAGTTCGGGCTGGACTGTTCCCATGAGGCACAGGTTAAGACTGATTTTCATATGGCCATGTCTGAACTGGGCTGGTGGAGTGAGCTAAAGAATGATGGTGGATTAAACCCAGATCAGTTGACTGGGGGTGAGTGTTTGATTCGCTCAAACGCTCCGTCCATCATCCCTTTTGGTATCGCTTTGTTCGCCCTAAGTTGGCAGGGTATGCCCAGACGAGGGTCCCTTGCTCACTTTGCCACTGGATTCAAGATAGCCTGGCTGATGAGGGTTATGAACCCAAATCTGTTCCCAGGATGCTTGTTTCTGGTCCAGGGAAGACATGGCTTGGTAGTTCGGGCTGGACTGTTCCCATGAGGCACAGGCTCAGACTGATTTGCATATGGCCATGTCTGAACTGGGGTGGTGGAGTGAGCTAAAGAATGATGATGGATTAAATCCAGATCAGTTGACTGCGGGTGAGTGTTTGATTTGCTCAAACGCTCCGTCCATCATCCCCTCTGGTATCGCTTTGTTCGCCCTAAGTTGGCAGGATATGCCCAGACGGCCCTGCTGTGGGTCCCTTGCTCACTTTGCCACTGGATTCAAGATAGCCTGGCTGATGAGGGTTATGAACCCAAAACCAGTCTCAGGATGTTTGTTTCCGGTCCAGGGAAGACATGACTTGGCAGTTCGGGCTGGACTGTTCCCATGAGGTACAGGGTCAGACTGATTTGCATATGGCCATGTCTGAACTTTGGTGGTGGAGTGAGCTAAAGAATGATGATGGATTAAATCCAGATCAGTTGACTGGGGGTGAGTGTTTGATTTGCTCAAACGCTCCGTCTGTCATCCCCTTCGGTATCGCTTTGTTTGCCCTAAGTTGGCAGGGTATACCCAGACGTGGGTCCCTTGCTCACTTTGCCACTGGATTCAAGATAGCCTGGCTGATGAGAGTTATGAACCCGAATCCAGTCCCAGGATGCTTGTTTCCGGTGAAGGGAAGACATGGCTTGGCAGTTCGGGCTGGACTGTTCCCATGAGGCACAGGGTCAGACTGATTTGCATATGGCCATGTCTGAACTTGGGTGGTGGAGTGAGCTAAAGAATGATGATGGATTAAACCCAGATCAGTTAACTGGCGGTGAGTGTTTGATTTGCTCAAACGCTCCGTCCATCATCCCCTTTGGTATCGCTTTGTACGCCCTAAGTTGGCAGGGTATGCCCAGACGTGGGTCCCTTGCTCACTTTGACACTGGAGTAAAGAAAGCCTGGCTGATGAGGGTTTTGAACCCGAAACCGGTCACAGGATGTTTGTTTCCGGTCCAAGGAAGACATGGCTTGGCAGTTTGGCTGGACTGTTCCCATGAGGCACAGGGTCAAACTGATTTGCATATGGCCATGTCTGAACTGGGCTGGTGGAGTGAGCTAAAGAATGATGGTGGATTAAACTCAGATCAGTTGACTGGGGGTGAGTGTTTGATTTGCTTAAACTCTCCGTCCATCATCCCTTTTGGTATCGCTTTTTTCGCCCTATGTTGGCAGGGTATTCCCAGACGTGGGTCCCTTACTCACTTTGCCACTGGATTCAAGATAGCCTGGCTGATGAGGGTTATGAACCCGAAACCAGTCCCAGGATGCTTGTTTCCGGTCCAGGGAAGACATGGCTTGGCAGTTCCGGCTGGACTGTTCCCATAAGGCACAGGGTCAGACTGATTTGCAGATGGCCATGTCTGAACTGGGGTGGTGGAATGAGCTAAAGAATGATGATGGATTAAACCCAGATCAGTTGACTGGGGGTGAGTGTTTGATTTGCTCAAACGCTCCGTCCATCATACTCTTTGGTATCGCTTTGTTCGCCCTAAGTTGGCAGGGTATGCCCAGATGTGGGTCCCTTGCTCACTTTGCCACTGGATTCAAGATAGCCTGGCTGATGAGGGTTATGAACCCGAAACCGGTCCTAGGATGCTTGTTTCCGGTCCGGGGAAGACATGGCTTGGCAGTTCGAGCTGGACTGTTCCCATGAGGCACAGGGTCAGATTGATTTGCATATGGCCATGTCTGAACTGAGGTGGTGGAGTGAGCTAAAGAATGATGATCGATTAAACCCAGGTCAGTTGACTGGAGGTGAGTGTAAGATTTGCTCAAACGCTCAGTCCATCATCCACTTTGGTATCGCTTTGTTCACCCTAAGTTGGCAAGGTATGCCCAGACGTGGGTCACTTGCTTACTTTGCCACTGGATTCAACATAGCCTAGCTGATGAGGGTTATGAACCCGAAACCAGTCCCAGGATGCTTGTTTCCGGTCCAGGGAAGACATGGCTGTTCAGTTCGGGCTGGATTGTTCCCATGAGGCACAGGGTCAGACTGATTTGCATATGGCAATGTCTGAACAGGGGTGGTGGAGTGAGCTAAAGAATGATGATGGATTAAACCCAGATCAGTTGACTGGGGGTGAGTGTTTGATTTGCTCAAACGCTCTGTCCATCATCCCTTTTGGTATCGCTTTGTTCGCCCTAAGTTGGCAGGGTATGCCCAGACGTGGGTCCCTTGCTCACTTTGCCACTGGATTCAAGATAGCCTGGCTGATGAGGGTTATGAAACCGAAACTGGTCCCAGGATGCTTGTTTTCTGTCCAGGGAAGACATGGCCTGGCAGTTCGGGCTGGACTGTTCCCATGAGGCACAGGGTCAGACTGATTTGCATATGGCCATGTCTGAACTGGGGTGGTGGAGTGAGCTAAAGAATGATGATGGATTAAACCCAGATCAGTTGACTGGGGGTGAGTGTTTGATTCGCTCAAACGCTCTGTCCATCATCCCCTTTGGTATCGCTTTGTTCGCCCTAAGTTGGCAGGGTATGCCCAGACGTGGGTCCCTTGCTCACTTTGCCACTGGATTCAAGATAGCCTAGCTGATGAGGGTTATGAACCCGAAACCGGTCCCAGGATGCTTGTTTCCGGTCCAGGGACGACATGGCTTGGCAGTTAGGGCTGGACTGTTCCCATGAGGCACAGGGTCAGACTGATTTGCATATGGCCATGTCTGAACTGGGGTGGTGGAGTGAGCTAAAGAATGATGATGGATTAAACCCAGATCAGTTGACTGGGGGTGAGTGTTTGATTTGCTCAAACGCTCTGTCCATCATCCCTTTTGGTATCGCTTTGTTCGCCCTAAGTTGGCAGGGTATGCCCAGACGTGGGTCCCTTGCTCACTTTGCCACTGGATTCAAGATAGCCTGGCTGATGAGGGTTATGAAACCGAAACTGGTCCCAGGATGCTTGTTTTCATTCCAGGGAAGACATGGCCTGGCAGTTCGGGCTGGACTGTTCCCATGAGGCACAGGGTCAGACTGATTTGCATATGGCCATGTCTGAACTGGGGTGGTGGAGTGAGCTAAAGAATGATGATGGATTAAACCCAGATCAGTTGACTGGGGGTGAGTGTTTGATTCGCTCAAACGCTCTGTCCATCATCCCCTTTGGTATTGCTTTGTTCGCCCTAAGTTGGCAGGGTATGCCCAGACGTGGGTCCCTTGCTCACTTTGCCACTGGATTCAAGACAGCCTGGTTGATAAGGGTTATGAACCCGAAACTGGTCCCAGGATGCTTGTTTCCGGTCCAGGAAAGACATGGCTTGGCAGTTCGGGCTGGACTGTTCCCATGAGGCACAGGGTCAGACTGATTTGCATATTATTATTATTATTATTAAAACTTATAAAGCGCACAGCTACCCTGGGGCATCCCGGCGCTATGAACAGTGCATCAACCGTGGGACCATGGAATAAAGATAGCGACTCACAGGGGAAACAGATGTGTTTTCAAGCCTCTGCGGAAACGCAGGGTACAGGTCTCAGCTCGGAGTTTTAATGGGAGGGAGTTCCAGAGCATTGCTGTATGCACAGAGAATCGCCTCCCTCCCGTGCGTGATCTTTTTACTCTCGGGACCTGGAGCAGACACCTCTGGTCAGACCTCAGTGCTCTATTCGCTTTATAGGGTACTACCAGGCTCCCTAAAAGAGGAGGCCCGCCGCCCTGGAATGTTTTATGGGCGATGGACAGTGCCTTGAACTGTACTCTCTCCCGCACCGGTAACCAGTGCAGTGCCTTGAGAGCGGGTCTGGCGGATTCTGTTCGGGGGATACCCATAAGGAGTCTAGCTGCCATATGGCCATGTGTGAACTGGGTAGGTGGAGTGAGCTAAAGAATGATGATGGATTAAACCCAGATCAGTTGACTGGGGGTGAGTGTTTGATTTGCTCAAACGCTCCGTCCATCATCCCGTTTGGTATCGCTTTGTTCGCCCTAAGTTGGCAGGGTATACCCAGACACGGGTCCCTTGCTCACTTTGCCACTGGATTCAAAATAGCCTGGCTGATGAGGGTTATGAACCCGAAACCGGTCCCAGGATGCTTGTTTCTGGTCCAGGGAAGACATAGCTTTGCAGTTCGGGCTGGACTGTTCCTATGAGGCACAGGGTCAGACTGATTTGCATATGGCCATGTCTGAACTGGGGTGGTGGAGTGAGCTAAAGAATGATGATCGATTAAACCCAGATCAGTTGACTGGAGGTGAGTGTAAGATTTGCTCAAACGCTCCGTCCATCATCCACTTTGGTATCGCTTTGTTCGCCCTAAGTTGGCAGGGTATGCTCAGACGTGGGTCACTTGCTTACTTTGCCACTGGATTCAACATAGCCTAGCTGATGAGGGTTATGAACCCGAAACCGGTCCCAGGATGCTTGTTTCCAGTCCAGGGAAGACATGGCTTTGCAGTTCGGGCTGGACTGTTCGCATGAGGCACAGGGTCAGACTGATTTGCATATGGCCATGTCTGAACTGGGGTGGTGGAGTGAGCTAAAGAATGATGATGGATTAAACCCAGATCAGTTGACTGGGGGTAAGTGTTTGATTTGCTCAAACGCGTCCATCATCCCTTTTGGTATTGCTTTGTTCGCCCTAAGTTGGCCGGGTATGCCCAGACGTGGGTCCCTTGCTCACTTTGCTACTGGATTCAAGATAGCCTGGCTGATGAGGGTTATGAACCCCAAACCGGTCCCAGGATGCTTGTTTCCGGTCCAGGGAAGACATGGCTTGGCAGTTAGGGCTGGACTGTTCCCATGAGGCACAGGGTGAGACTGATTTGCATATGGCCATGTCTAAACTGGGGTGGTGGAGTGAGCTAAAGAATGATGATGGATTAAACCTAGATTAGTTGACTGGGGGTGAGTGTTTGATTTGCTCAAACGCTCCATCCATCATCCCCTTTGGTATCGCTTTGTTCGCCCAAAGTTGGCAGGGTATGCCCAGTCGTGGGTCCCTTTCTCACTTTGCCACTGAGTCAAGATAGCCTGGCTGATGAGGGTTATGAACCCGAAACTGGTCCCAGGGTGCTTTTTTCTGGTCCAGGAAAGACAAAGCTTGGCATTTCGGGCTGGACTGTTCCCATGAGGCACAGGGTCAGACTGATTTGCATATGGCCATGTCTGAACTGGGGTGGTGGAGTGAGCTATAGAATGATGATGGATTAAACCCAGATCAATTGACTGGGGGCGAGTGTTTGATTTGCTCAAATGCTCCGTCCATCATACCCTTTGGTATTGCTTTGTTCGCCCTAAGTTGGCAGGGTATGCCCAGACGTGGGTCCCTTGCTCACTTTGCCACTGGATTCAAGACAGCCTGGTTGATAAGGGTTATGAACCCGAAACTGGTCCCAGGATGCTTGTTTCCGGTCCAGGAAAGACATGGCTTGGCAGTTCGGGCTGGACTGTTCCCATGAGGCACAGGGTCAGACTGATTTGCATATGGCCATGTGTGAACTGGGGTGGTGGAGTGAGCTAAAGAATGATGATCGATTAAACCCAGATCAGTTGACTGGAGGTGAGTGTAAGATTTGCTCAAACGCTCCGTCCATCATCCACTTTGGTATCGCTTTGTTCGCCCTAAGTTGGCAGGGTATGCTCAGACGTGGGTCACTTGCTTACTTTGCCACTGGATTCAACATAGCCTAGCTGATGAGGGTTATGAACCCGAAACCGATCCAAGGATGCTTGTTTCCAGTCCAGGGAAGACATGGCTTTGCAGTTCGGGCTGGACTGTTCGCATGAGGCACAGGGTCAGACTGATTTGCATATGGCCATGTCTGAACTGGGGTGGTGGAGTGAGCTAAAGAATGATGATGGATTAAACCCAGATCAGTTGACTGGGGGTAAGTGTTTGATTTGCTCAAACGCGTCCATCATCCCTTTTGGTATTGCTTTGTTCGCCCTAAGTTGGCCGGGTATGCCCAGACGTGGGTCCCTTGCTCACTTTGCTACTGGATTCAAGATAGCCTGGCTGATGAGGGTTATGAACCCCAAACCGGTCCCAGGATGCTTGTTTCTGGTCCAGGGAAGACATGGCTTGGCAGTTAGGGCTGGACTGTTCCCATGAGGCACAGGGTGAGACTGATTTGCATATGGCCATGTCTAAACTGGGGTGGTGGAGTGAGCTAAAGAATGATGATGGATTAAACCTAGATTAGTTGACTGGGGGTGAGTGTTTGATTTGCTCAAACGCTCCATCCATCATCCCCTTTGGTATCGCTTTGTTCGCCCAAAGTTGGCAGGGTATGCCCAGTCGTGGGTCCCTTGCTCACTTTGCCACTGGAGTTAAGATAGCCTGGCTGATGAGGGTTATGAACCCGAAACTGGTCCCAGGGTGCTTTTTTCTGGTCCAGGAAAGACAAAGCTTGGCATTTCGGGCTGGACTGTTCCCATGAGGCACAGGGTCAGACTGATTTGCATATGGCCATGTCTGAACTGGGGTGGTGGAGTGAGCTAAAGAATGATGATGGATTAAACCCAGATCAGTTGACTGGGGGTGAGTGTTTGATTTGCTCAAACGCTCCGTCCATCATCCCCTTTGGTATCGCTTTGTTCGCCCTAGGTTGGCAGGGTATGCCCAGACGTCAGTCCCTTGCTCACTTTGCCACTGGATTCAAGATAGCCTGGCTGATGAGGGTTATGAACCCGAAACCGGTCCCAGGATGCTTGTTTCCGGTCCACGGAAGACATGGCTTGGCAGTTAGGGCTGGACTGTTCCCATGAGGCACAGGGTCAGACTGATTTGCATATGGCCTTGTCTGAACTGGGGTGGTGGAGTCAGCTAAAGAATGATGATGGATTAAACCCAGATCAGTTGACTAGGGGTGAGTGTTTGATTTGCTCAAATGCTCCATCCATCATCCCCTTTGGTATCGCTTTGTTTGCCCTAAGTTGGCAGGGTATGCCCAGACATGGGTCCCTTGCTCACTTTGCCACAGGATTCAAGATAGCCTGGCTGATGAGGGTTATGAACCCAAAACTGGTCCCAGGATGCTTGTTTCCGGTCCAGGAAAGACATGGCTTGGCAGTTCGGGCTGGACTGTTCCCATGAGGCACAGGGTCAGACTGATTTGCATATGGCCATGTGTGAACTGGGTAGGTGGAGTGAGCTAAAGAATGATGATGGATTAAACCCAGATCAGTTGACTGGGGGTGAGTGTTTGATTTGCTCAAACGCTCCGTCCATCATCCCCTTTGGTATCGCTTTGTTCGCCCTAAGTTGGCAGGGTATACCCAGACACGGGTCCCTTGCTCACTTTGCCACTGGATTCAAGATATCCTGGCTGATGAGGGTTATGAACCCGAAACCGGTCCCAGGATGCTTGTTTTCCGTCCAGAGAAGACATGGCTTGGCAGTTCGGGCTGGACTGTTCCCATGAGGCACAGGGTCATACTGATTTGATATGGCCATGTCTGAACTGGGGTGGTGGAGTGAGCTAAAGAATGATGATGGATTAAACCCAGATCACTTGACTGGGGGTGAGTGTTTGATTTGCTCAAACGCTCAGTCCATCATCCCCTTTGGTATCGCTTTGTTTGCCCTAAGTTGGCAGGGTATGGCCATACGTGGGTCCTTTGCTCACTTTGCCACTGGATTCAAGATAGCCTGGCTGATGAGGGTTATGAACACGAAACCGGTCCCAGGAAGCTTGTTTCCGGTCCAGGGAAGACATGGCTTGGCAGTTCGAGCGGGACTGTTCCCATGAGGCACAGGGTCAGACTGATTTGCATATGGCCATGTCTGAATTGGGGTGGTGGAGTGAGCTAAAGAATGATGATCGATTAAACCCAGATCAGTTGACTGGGGTTGAGTGTTTGATTTTCTCAAACGCTCCGTCCATCATCCCCTTTTTTCTCGCTTTGTTCGCCCTAAGTTGGCAGGGTATGCCCAGATGTGGGTCCCTTGCTCACTTTGCCACTGGATTCAAAATATCCTGGCTGATGAGGGTTATGAACCTGAAACCGGTCCCAGGATGCTTGTTTCCGGTCCAGGGAAGACATAGCTTTGCAGTTCGGGCTAGACTGTTCCCATGAGGCACAGGGTCAGACTGATTTGCATATGGCCATGTCTGAACTGGGGTGGTGGAGTGAGCTAAAGAATGATGATCAATTAAACCCAGATCAGTTGACTGGAGGTGAGTGTAAGATTTGCTCAAACGCTCCGTCCATCATCCACTTTGTTATCGCTTTGTTCGCCCTAAGTTGGCAGGGTATGCTCAGACGTGGGTCACTTGCTTACTTTGCCACTGGATTCAACATAGCCTAGCTGATGAGGGTTATGAACCCGAAACCGGTCCCAGGATGCTTGTTTCCAGTCCAGGGAAGACATGGCTTTGCAGTTCGGGCTGGACTGTTCGCATGAGGCACAGGGTCAGACTGATTTGCATATGGCCATGTCTGAACTGGGGTGGTGGAGTGAGCTAAAGAATGATGATGGATTAAACCCAGATCAGTTGACTGGGGGTAAGTGTTTGATTTGCTCAAACGCGTCCATCATCCCTTTTGGTATTGCTTTGTTCGCCCTAAGTTGGCCGGGTATGCCCAGACGTGGGTCCCTTGCTCACTTTGCTACTAGATTCAAGATAGCCTGGCTGATGAGGGTTATGAACCCCAAACCGGTCCCAGGATGCTTGTTTCCGGTCCAGGGAAGACATGGCTTGGCAGTTAGGGCTGGACTTTTCCCATGAGGCACAGGGTGAGACTGATTTGCATATGGCCATGTCTAAACTGGGGTGGTGGAGTGAGCTAAAGAATGATGATGGATTAAACCTAGATTAGTTGACTGGGGGTGAGTGTTTGATTTGCTCAAACGCTCCGTCCATCATCCCCTCTGGTGTCGCTTTGTTTGCCCTAAGTTGGCAGGGTATGCCCAGACGTGGGTCCCTTGCTCACTTTGCCACTGGATTCAAGATAGCCTGGCTGATGAGGGTTATGAACCCGAAACCGGTACCAGGATGCTTGTTTCCGGTCCAGGAAAGACATGGCTTGGCAGTTAGGGCTGGACTGTTCCCATGAGGCACAGGGTCAGACTGATTTGCATATGGCCATGTCTGAACTGGGGTGGTGGAGTGAGCTAAAGAATGATGATGGATTAAACCCAGATCAGTTGACTAGGGGTGAGTGTTTGATTTTCTCAAACGCTCCATCCATCATCCCCTTTGGTATCGCTTTGTTCGCCCAAAGTTGGCAGGGTATGCCCAGTCGTGGGTCCCTTGCTCACTTTGCCACTGGAGTCAAGATAGCCTGGCTGATGAGGGTTATGAACCCGAAACTAGTCCCAGGGTGCTTGTTTCTGGTCCAGGAAAGACAAAGCTTGGCATTTCGGGCTGGACTGTTCCCATGAGGCACAGGGTCAGACTGATTTGCATATGGCCATGTCTGAACTGGGGTGGTGGAGTGAGCTATAGAATGATGATGGATTAAACCCAGATCAATTGACTGGGGGCGAGTGTTTGATTTGCTCAAATGCTCCGTCCATCATACCCTTTGGTATCGCTTTGTTCGCCCTAAATTGGCAGGGTATGCCCAGATGTGAGTCCCTTGCTCACTTTGCCACTGGATTCAAGATAGCCTGGCTGATAAGGGTTATGAACCCGAAACCGGTTCCAGGATGCTTGTTTTCTGTCCAGGGAAGACATGGCTTGGCCGTTCGGGCTGGACTGTTCCCATGAGGCACAGGGTCAGACTGATTTGCATATGGCCATGTCTGAACTGGGGTGGTGGAGTGAGCTAAAGAATGATGATGGATTGAACCCAGATCAGTTGACTGGGGGTGAGTGTTTGATTTGCTCAAACGCTCCGTCCATCATCCCCTTTGGTATCGCTTTGTTCGCCCTAAGTTGGTAGGGTATGCCCAGACGTCGGTCCCTTGCTCACTTTGCCACTGGATTCAAGATAGCCTGGCTGATGAGGGTTATGAACCCGAAACCGGTCCCAGGATGCTTGTTTCCGGTCCATGGAAGACATGGCTTGGCAGTTAGGGCTGGACTGTTCCCATGAGGCACAGGGTCAGACTGATTTGCATATGGCCTTGTCTGAACTGGGGTGGTGGAGTCAGCCAAAGAATGATGATGGATTAAACCCAGATCAGTTGACTAGGGGTGAGTGTTTGATTTGCTCAAATGCTCCATCCATCATCCCCTTTGGTATCGCTTTGTTCGCCCTAAGTTGGCAGGGTATGCCCAGACATGGGTCCCTTGCTCACTTTGCCACAGGATTCAAGATAGCCTGGCTGATGAGGGTTATGAACCTGAAACCGGTCCCAGGATGCTTGATTCCGGTCCAGGGAATGCATGGCTTGGCAGTTCGGGCTGGACTGTTCCCATGAGGCACAGGGTCAGACTGATTTGCATATGGCCATGTCTGAACTGGGGTGGTGGAGTGAGCTAAAGAATGATGATCGATTAAACCCAGATCAGTTGACTGGGGTTGGGTGTATGATTTGCTCAAACGCTCCGCCCATCATCCCCTTTGTTCTCGCTTTGTTTGCCCTAAATTGGCAGGGTATGCCCAGATGTGGGTCCCTTGCTCACTTTGCCACTTGATTCAAGATAGCCTGGCTGATGAGCGTTATGAACCAGAAACTGGTCCCAGGATGCTTGTTTCCGGCCCAGGGAAGACATGGCTTGGCAGTTCGGGCTGAACTGTTCCCATGAGGCACAAGGTCAGAATGATTTGCATATGGCCATGTCTGAACTGGGGTGGTGGAGTGAGCTAAAAAATGAGGATGGATTAAACCCAGATCAGTTGACTGGAGGTGAGTGTTTGATTTGCTCAAACGCTCCATCCATCATACTCTTTGGTATCGCTTTGTTCGCCCTAAGTTGGCAGGGTATGCCCAGATGTGGGTCCCTTGCTCACTTTGCCACTGGATTCAAGATAGCCTGGCTGATGAGGGTTATGAACCTGAAACCGGTCCCAGGATGCTTGTTTCCGGCCCAGGGAAGACATGGCTTGGCAGTTCGAGCTGGACTGTTCCCATGAGGCACAGGGTCAGATTGATTTGCATATGGCCATGTCTGAACTGGGGTGGTGGAGTGAGCTAAAGAATGATGATCGATTAAACCCAGATCAGTTGACTGGGGTTGGGTGTATGATTTGCTCAAACGCTCCGCCCATCATCCCCTTTGTTCTCGCTTTGTTTGCCCTAAATTGGCAGGGTATGCCCAGATGTGGGTCCCTTGCTCACTTTGCCACTTGATTCAAGATAGCCTGGCTGATGAGCGTTATGAACCAGAAACCGGTCCCAGGATGCTTGTTTCCGGCCCAGGGAAGACATGGCTTGGCAGTTCGGGCTGAACTGTTCCCATGAGGCACAAGGTCAGAATGATTTGCATATGGCCATGTCTGAACTGGGGTGGTGGAGTGAGCTAAAAAATGAGGATGGATTAAACCCATATCAGCTGACTGGGGGTGAGTGTTTGATTTGCTCAAACGCTCCATCCATCATACTCTTTGGTATCGCTTTGTTCGCCCTAAGTTGGCAGGGTATGCCCAGATGTGGGTCCCTTGCTCACTTTGCCACTGGATTCAAGATAGCCTGGCTGATGAGGGTTATGAACCCGAAACCGGTCCTAGGATGCTTGTTTCCGGTCCGGGGAAGACATGGCTTGGCAGTTCGAGCTGGACTGTTCCCATGAGGCACAGGGTCAGATTGATTTGCATATGGCCATGTCTGAACTGGGGTGGTGGAGTGAGCTAAAGAATGATGATCGATTAAACCCAGATCAGTTGACTGGAGGTGAGTGTAAGATTTGCTCAAACGCTCAGTCCATCATCCACTTTGGTATCGCTTTGTTCACCCTAAGTTGGCAGGGTATGCCCAGACGTGGGTCACTTGCTTACTTTGCCACTGGATTCAACATAGCCTAGCTGATGAGGGTTATGAACCCGAAACCGGTCCTAGGATGCTTGTTTCCGGTCTAGGGAAGACATGGCTTGGCAGTTCGGGCTGGACTGTTCCCATGAGGCACAGGGTCAGACTGATTTGCATATGGCCATGTCTGAACAGGGGTGGTGGAGTGAGCTAAAGAATGATGATGGATTAAACCCAGATCAGTTGACTGGGGGTGAGTGTTTGATTTGCTCAAACGCTCTGTCCATCATCCCTTTTGGTATCGCTTTGTTCACCCTAAGTTGGCAGGGTATGCCCAGACGTGGGTCCCTTGCTCACTTTGCCACTGGATTCAAGATAGCCTGGCTGATGAGGGTTATGAAACCGAAACCGGTCCCAGGATGCTTGTTTTCTGTCCAGGGAAGACATGGCCTGGCAGTTCGGGCTGGACTGTTCCCATGAGGCACAAGGTCACACTGATTTGCATATGGCCATGTCTGAACTGGGGTGGTGGAGTGAGCTAAAGAATGATGATGGATTAAACCCAGATCAGTTGACTGGGGGTGAGTGTTTGATTTGCTCAAACGCTCCATCCATCATCCCCTTTGGTATCGCTTTGTTCGCCCTAAGTTGGCAGGGTATGCCCAGTCGTGGGTCCCTTGCTCACTTTGCCACTGGAGTCAAGATAGCCTGGCTGATGAGGGTTATGAACCCGAAACTAGTCCCAGGGTGCTTGTTTCTGGTCCAGGAAAGACAAAGCTTGGCATTTCGGGCTGGACTGTTCCCATGAGGCACAGGGTCAGACTGATTTGCATATGGCCATGTCTGAACTGGGGTGGTGGAGTGAGCTATAGAATGATGATGGATTAAACCCAGATCAATTGACTGGGGGCGAGTGTTTGATTTGCTCAAATGCTACGTCCATCATACCCTTTGGTATCGCTTTGTTCGCCCTAAATTGGCAGGGTATGCCCAGATGTGAGTCCCTTGCTCACTTTGCCACTGGATTCAAGATAGCCTGGCTGATGAGGGTTATGAACCCGAAACCGGTTCCAGGATGCTTGTTTTCTGTCCAGGGAAGACATGGCTTGGCCGTTCGGGCTGGACTGTTCCCATGAGGCACAGGGTCAGACTGATTTGCATATGGCCATGTCTGAACTGGGGTGGTGGAGTGAGCTAAAGAATGATGATGGATTAAACCCAGATCAGTTGACTGGGGGTGAGTGTTTGATTTGCTCAAACGCTCCGTCCATTATCCCCTTTGGTATCGCTTTGTTCGCCCTAAGTTGGCAGGGTATGCCCAGACGTCGGTCCCTTGCTCACTTTGGCACTGGATTCAAGATAGCCTGGCTGATGAGGGTTATGAACCCGAAACCGGTCCCAGGATGCTTGTTTCCGGTCCATGGAAGACATGGCTTGGCAGTTAGGGCTGGATTGTTCCCATGAGGCACAGGGTCAGACTGATTTGCATATGGCCTTGTCTGAACTGGGGTGGTGGAGTCAGCTAAAGAATGATGATGGATTAAACCCAGATCAGTTGACTAGGGGTGAGTGTTTGATTTGCTCAAATGCTCCATCCATCATCCCCTTTGGTATCGCTTTGTTCGCCCTAAGTTGGCAGGGTATGCCCAGACATGGGTCCCTTGCTCACTTTGCCACAGGATTCAAGATAGCCTGGCTGATGAGGGTTATGAACCTGAAACCGGTCCCAGGATGCTTGATTCCGGTCCAGGGAATGCATGGCTTGGCAGTTCGGGCTGGACTGTTCCCATGAGGCACAGGGTCAGACTGATTTGCATATGGCCATATCTGAACTGGGGTGGTGGAGTGAGCTAAAGAATGATGATCGATTAAACCCAGATCAGTTGACTGGGGTTGGGTGTATGATTTGCTCAAATGCTCCGCCCATCATCCCCTTTGTTCTCGCTTTGTTTGCCCTAAATTGGCAGGGTATGCCCAGATGTGGGTCCCTTGCTCACTTTGCCACTTGATTCAAGATAGCCTGGCTGATGAGCGTTATGAACCAGAAACCGGTCCCAGGATGCTTGTTTCCGGCCCAGGGAAGACATGGCTTGGCAGTTCGGGCTGAACTGTTCCCATGAGGCACAAGGTCAGAATGATTTGCATATGGCCATGTCTGAACTGGGGTGGTGGAGTGAGCTAAAAAATGAGGATGGATTAAACCCAGATCAGTTGACTGGGGGTGAGTGTTTGATTTGCTCAAACGCTCCGTCCATCATACTCTTTGGTATTGCTTTGTTCGCCCTAAGTTGGCAGGGTATGCCCAGATGTGGGTCCCTTGCTCACTTTGCCACTGGATTCAAGATAGCCTGGCTGATGAGGGTTATGAACCTGAAACCGGTCCTAGGATGCTTGTTTCCGGTCCGGGGAAGACATGGCTTGGCAGTTCGAGCTGGACTGTTCCCATGAGGCACAGAGTCAGATTGATTTGCATATGGCCATGTCTGAACTGGGGTGGTGGAGTGAGCTAAAGAATGATGATCGATTAAACCCAGATCAGTTGACTGGAGGTGAGTGTAAGATTTGCTCAAACGCTCAGTCCATCATCCACTTTGGTATCGCTTTGTTCACCCTAAGTTGGCAGGGTATGCCCAGACGTGGGTCACTTGCTTACTTTGCCACTGGATTCAACATAGCCTAGCTGATGAGGGTTATGAACCCGAAACCGGTCCTAGGATGCTTGTTTCCGGTCTAGGGAAGACATGGCTTGGCAGTTCGGGCTGGACTGTTCCCATGAGGCACAGGGTCAGACTGATTTGCATATGGCCATGTCTGAACAGGGGTGGTGGAGTGAGCTAAAGAATGATGATGGATTAAACCCAGATCAGTTGACTGGGGGTGAGTGTTTGATTTGCTCAAACGCTCTGTCCATCATCCCTTTTGGTATCGCTTTGTTCACCCTAAGTTGGCAGGGTATGCCCAGACGTGGGTCCCTTGCTCACTTTGCCACTGGATTCAAGATAGCCTGGCTGATGAGGGTTATGAAACCGAAACCGGTCCCAGGATGCTTGTTTTCTGTCCAGGGAAGACATGGCCTGGCAGTTCGGGATGGACTGTTCCCATGAGGCACAAGGTCACACTGATTTGCATATGGCCATGTCTGAACTGGGGTGGTGGAGTGAGCTAAAGAATGATGATGGATTAAACCCAGATCAGTTGACTGGGGGTGAGTGTTTGATTTGCTCAAACGCTCCATCCATCATCCCCTTTGGTATCGCTTTGTTCGCCCTAAGTTGGCAGGGTATGCCCAGTCGTGGGTCCCTTGCTCACTTTGCCACTGGAGTCAAGATAGCCTGGCTGATGAGGGTTATGAACCCGAAACTAGTCCCAGGGTGCTTGTTTCTGGTCCAGGAAAGACAAAGCTTGGCATTTCGGGCTGGACTGTTCCCATGAGGCACAGGGTCAGACTGATTTGCATATGGCCATGTCTGAACTGGGGTGGTGGAGTGAGCTATAGAATGATGATGGATTAAACCCAGATCAATTGACTGGGGGCGAGTGTTTGATTTGCTCAAATGCTCCGTCCATCATACCCTTTGGTATCGCTTTGTTCGCCCTAAATTGGCAGGGTATGCCCAGATGTGAGTCCCTTGCTCACTTTGCCACTGGATTCAAGATAGCCTGGCTGATGAGGGTTATGAACCCGAAACCGGTTCCAGGATGCTTGTTTTCTGTCCAGGGAAGACATGGCTTGGCCGTTCGGGCTGGACTGTTCCCATGAGGCACAGGGTCAGACTGATTTGCATATGGCCATGTCTGAACTGGGGTGGTGGAGTGAGCTAAAGAATGATGATGGATTAAACCCAGATCAGTTGACTGGGGGTGAGTGTTTGATTTGCTCAAACGCTCCGTCCATCATCCCCTTTGGTATCGCTTTGTTCGCCCTAAGTTGGCAGGGTATGCCCAGACGTCGGTCCCTTGCTCACTTTGGCACTGGATTCAAGATAGCCTGGCTGATGAGGGTTATGAACCCGAAACCGGTCCCAGGATGCTTGTTTCCGGTCCATGGAAGACATGGCTTGGCAGTTAGGGCTGGATTGTTCCCATGAGGCACAGGGTCAGACTGATTTGCATATGGCCTTGTCTGAACTGGGGTGGTGGAGTCAGCTAAAGAATGATGATGGATTAAACCCAGATCAGTTGACTAGGGGTGAGTGTTTGATTTGCTCAAATGCTCCATCCATCATCCCCTTTGGTATCGCTTTGTTCGCCCTAAGTTGGCAGGGTATGCCCAGACATGGGTCCCTTGCTCACTTTGCCACAGGATTCAAGATAGCCTGGCTGATGAGGGTTATGAACCTGAAACCGGTCCCAGGATGCTTGATTCCGGTCCAGGGAATGCATGGCTTGGCAGTTCGGGCTGGACTGTTCCCATGAGGCACAGGGTCAGACTGATTTGCATATGGCCATATCTGAACTGGGGTGGTGGAGTGAGCTAAAGAATGATGATCGATTAAACCCAGATCAGTTGACTGGGGTTGGGTGTATGATTTGCTCAAACGCTCCGCCCATCATCCCCTTTGTTCTCGCTTTGTTTGCCCTAAATTGGCAGGGTATGCCCAGATGTGGGTCCCTTGCTCACTTTGCCACTTGATTCAAGATAGCCTGGCTGATGAGCGTTATGAACCAGAAACCGGTCCCAGGATGCTTGTTTCCGGCCCAGGGAAGACATGGCTTGGCAGTTCGGGCTGAACCGTTCCCATGAGGCACAAGGTCAGAATGATTTGCATATGGCCATGTCTGAACTGGGGTGGTGGAGTGAGCTAAAAAATGAGGATGGATTAAACCCAGATCAGTTGACTGGGGGTGAGTGTTTGATTTGCTCAAACGCTCCGTCCATCATACTCTTTGGTATCGCTTTGTTCGCCCTAAGTTGGCAGGGTATGCCCAGATGTGGGTCCCTTGCTCACTTTGCCACTGGATTCAAGATAGCCTGGCTGATGAGGGTTATGAACCTGAAACCGGTCCTAGGATGCTTGTTTCCGGTCCGGGGAAGACATGGCTTGGCAGTTCGAGCTGGACTGTTCCCATGAGGCACAGAGTCAGATTGATTTGCATATGGCCATGTCTGAACTGGGGTGGTGGAGTGAGCTAAAGAATGATGATCGATTAAACCCAGATCAGTTGACTGGAGGTGAGTGTAAGATTAGCTCAAACGCTCAGTCCATCATCCACTTTGGTATCGCTTTGTTCACCCTAAGTTGGCAGGGTATGCCCAGACGTGGGTCACCTGCTTACTTTGCCACTGGATTCAACATAGCCTAGCTGATGAGGGTTATGAACCCGAAACCGGTCCTAGGATGCTTGTTTCCGGTCTAGGGAAGACATGGCTTGGCAGTTCGGGCTGGACTGTTCCCATGAGGCACAGGGTCAGACTGATTTGCATATGGCCATGTCTGAACAGGGGTGGTGGAGTGAGCTAAAGAATAATGATGGATTAAACACAGATCAGTTGACGGGGGGTGAGTGTTTGATTTGCTCAAACGCTCTGTCCATCATCCCTTTTGGTATCGCTTTGTTCACCCTAAGTTGGCAGGGTATGCCCAGACGTGGGTCCCTTGCTCACTTTGCCACTGGATTCAAGATAGCCTGGCTGATGAGGGTTATGAAACCGAAACCGGTCCCAGGATGCTTGTTTTCTGTCCAGGGAAGACATGGCCTGGCAGTTCGGGCTGGACTGTTCCCATGAGGCACAAGGTCACACTGATTTGCATATGGCCATGTCTGAAATGGGGTGGTGGAGTGAGCTAAAGAATGATGATGGATTAAACCCAGATCAGTTGACTGGGGGTGAGTGTTTGATTTGCTCAAACGCTCCATCCATCATCCCCTTTGGTATCGCTTTGTTCGCCCTAAGTTGGCAGGGTATGCCCAGATGTGGGTCCCTTGCTCACTTTACCACTGGATTCAAGATAGCCTAGCTGATGAGGGTTATGAACCCGAAACCGGTCCCAGGATGCTTGTTTCCGGTCCAGGGAAGACATGGTGTGAGAAGTTGGCCTGGTATATGATGCTCACTAGTTAAAGTGATCACCTTGTACCATGCCAAGCAACCCTTATGGTGTGGTTGTAAGTCAACCTTTTCGGACTAGCTGGCCTAGTGGTAGCGTAGGCTAATCAGTCTTTGAGGCTAAACTCGTGAAGCGTGTTAAGCCAGCTGTTTTACCAAATGCAACCCCCTTTTATACCAATGAAAGGACACCACACAGATATATATTCAAAATATATATGTATTTATTTCTCAAAGTAACCCCTAGTCTCTTTATGAGCACCGGAGCACAAATCGTCAAACAAGATTACAGTAGAATACACAGAAGTTGCACTTTATATGGATAGGCCCTGGTGGCCGCTCGAACCATATACTAAAATGGTGGTATAAGTACCACGAACAGAAAAGGGAAAAGGCCTAGGGCCTCTAGAATCGTTGGGCCTACAAGGAGCTAACTTCAGTTAGTGACCAGGAGGTCCACGGGTTGCGTGTGCAGAGCAAATAGTCACACGCGTGCTCCCATAGGTTTCAATGGGTGCGTAAAAAGTACAAAGTTACTGCAAAGAGGATCTTCCGGATGGACTAGGAACTCAAGATTTGGAACACAGGCACTAGAGATGTAATACTACACTTGGGCACAGGAGTGCCAGCTTTACCTCACCCACAGGAAGCGGGTGCATAGGCCTCGAAGTGCGTCGGGTTTCTTCTATCTGTTCCGTGGAGCTTGAAGACAAAGATGCTGCAGGCGGTCGGTCCGGGAGAGATGCGGTGGACCCAAGAGTGGATCGGAGATGTTGAAGACCTGTAAGCAGAGGAGACAGTGTTCACAGTCACTAGCCAGTGACCAGCGTGGCACCAGGTGGGTACCAGGCAATGTCGGGTGCAAACAGGAAGAAAGATGTAGCTTGTCGCTGCAGCCACGTGGTCCCTGGAGGTTGACGACATCCAGGAGTCAGTTCACGAGCTGTCCCACGCAGGCTCACTCTGTCCGCGGTGTCGTCGACTTGATCGAAGCAAACAAGCCTTGGCAAAAGCAATTGTTGTGGGAGATGAAATAAGCTGATGGTTTCTGACCAGCAAGGTCAGAGGGACTGCTCCTTTGGAGGGGAGCAAGGGCCAGTCTGGAGCAACCAGACCAGTGGTGTATTTTGTAAAGTTCGTCACCAAGATGGCTACTAGCCAGCGGGCCAGCAACCGGTTAGGCGCGTCGAGTGGCAAAATGCAGAAGGGCCCCACGCAGATCGTGGAGATGCTGGAGGGCTCACCTTTGGTGCAGATGCTGCTCGAGGATTGGGCTTCTTAGATCCCAAAGCACAACTTGGAGGGAGCCTCGGTTGTTGCACTTGTCAGCTTGTCGTGGTCAATTCAAGATGGCTGGCTCCACGTGTCTCGGTGCCTCCACGGGTCTCCTCTTTTCAGGGACTGTGGATCGGGCGGTGAGAGGTCTGAAGGTCCAGGTCTTGTCAGTCTCTGGGCTCAGGCTCCGGCGGGAGGCGGCGGCAAAGCAGACGTTGATTCATTGGATGGTGCTTGCGTTAGCAAGGTGGTCACTCCCTGACCACAGGGGAGATTTCCTTCAGTCTTCTGTGCAGCAGAATGTCGAAGTTCCCGTCTTCTTCTTAGTTTCAAGTTGATTCCAGGATGTCTGAAGTCTTAGGACACAGCTCCTACCTTTAAGCGGATTCTAGGGGCCGGACTACCTGCTAGGTCCCTCCCTATGGGTGGTACCAGGAAGGGGGGAGGTTACACCCCCAATCCTTTGTCCAGCTCACCCCAGGCCCGGGACTGGTGTGCCCCAGGACAGGTTTGAACTGGCATATGCACCGAGGCTCCTTGTGAGCCACAGGCATGTCTGGTTTCTTTCAAGCCCTACCTGACCAATACACAAAATCCTGTCTGGGGTGGTGCATGCACCTCCCCTGGCAGGAAACCCTTTGTCCACACCTCCCAAGCTGGAAGGACTCCCAGCAGCAGGAGGGCAGACTTGTGTCTGTGGTGGCAGCATCCATTTTGTGGAGCTGAGGCTATGTCTGATTTTACCCGGGTTTCAGGTACTGTACATGTCGTGTCCCTCTAGAAGGGTGGAATGCTAACCCCGTCGCCAGAATTGGTGAGGGGTTAGTATTCCAATTCGTATGACACCTTACTCGACATGTTTTGATAAAGCCAAACCAAAGATAGCATTTAACCGCGAGGTTCATAATGCACTTAAGACTATATGGTATGACGATATCTGGAAACAGTAGAAGGAAGTTGTTCCGACCACTGCAGACAGGCTCAGCTCATGCCAGAGCACCATCTCACATGGAACCAAGCACTCTGCCTTCAGGATTGTTAAGGCCTGCCATAGGAGTGACTTATAGGTTACCAGGTGTCCCATTTAAGGTTAGGTATAGGTATACTACGCCTAAGTAAGAGGTGATTACACCAACTTACCCCAGCTGAGTGATCAGCCAGGTGTGTCAAATTGTTAGGCCAAGCCTGGGGTGGCATAATACATGCTTCAGCCCCTGGCAGGCCTTGGGTACACCAATGCCCTGGGTACCTAGTGTACACTGGTACAGGGGCTGACAGGGTGATCCACTTCCAATTGGTTATGCACCTAGGGTGCATAGTTTTAATTTAGTAGAGAGAACAGCAGGCTGGGGGTCTGATTGGCAGGCCCACAGCCTCAATATGTCAAAAACCAGTGAAGCAAAAAGCAAAAATTTGGGGTGACCATAGGATAGCAGACCCTACTCTCCTACACAACCCCCCCCCCCCCCAAACGCTGGGACATTAAACTAGCCTTGCTCAGTCTCGTCTTCATGTCCTAAGTGGAAGTACCTGGAGAGACCATCTGCATTCCCATGGTCAGTACCTGGCCGGTGCTCCACTGTAAAGTCCATCCCCTGTAGGGAAATGGACCACCTAAGCAGTTTGGGGTTTTCACCCTTCATCTGATTTAGCCACAAGAGGGGCTTATGGTCGGTCTGAATCTTGAAGTGAGTGCCAAACAAGTATGGCCTCAGCTTCTTCAGGGCCCACACCACAGCAAAGGCCTCCCTCTCAATAGCTGACCAATTCTTCTCTCTGGGGGTCAACTTTCTGCTAATAAAAGCAATGGGTTGGTCTTGACCATCTACATTAAGTTGTGACAGCACAGCTCCCACACCCAACTCAGAAGCATCTGTTTGGACAATAAACTCTTTGGAGTAGTCAGGACTTTTCAGGATAGGTGCAGAGCACATGGCCTCCTTCAGGTCATCAAATGCCTTTTGACAGCTTACTGTCCACTGAACCTTTTTGGGCATCTTCTTGGATGTCAGATCATTAAGAGGAGTCACAATGGACCCATAGTTCTTAACAAACTTCCTGTAGTACCCAGTCAAGCCCAAGAAAGCTCGAACTTGAGTCTGGGTGGTTGGAGGAGACCAGTCCTTGATGGATTGTATCTTACTCTCCAGTGGTTGAACTTGGCCTCCACCTACAAGGTGGCCCAAATATACAACCTTACTCTGCCCTATCTGGCACTTAGTAGCCTTGATAGTGAGGCCTGCCCTTTGCAGAGCCTCAAGAGCCTTCTTCAGGTGGATCAGGTGATCCTCCCAGGTGGAGCTAAAGACAGCAATGTCATCAAGATATGCTGCACAAAAGTCATCCAACCCAGTAAGGACTTGGTTCACCAGCCTTTGGAAGGTGGCAGGTGCATTCCTCAGACCAAAGGGCATCACCACAAACTGGTAGTGCCCACCTGGGGTTGAGAATGCTGTTTTGGCCTTAGACTCCTCAGCTAATCTGATTTGCCAATAGCCAGCTGTTAAGTCAAATGTGCTCAAAAACTTTGCAGAAGCTAGTTTGTCTATGAGCTCATCTGCCCTTGGAATAGGGTGTGCATCTGTCCTGGTGACAGCATTGAGACCCCTGTAGTCCACACAGAACCTCATCTCTCTCTTGCCATCTTTGGTGTGAGGTTTGGGGACCAGAACCACTGGGCTAGCCCAGGGGCTCTCTGAGGGTTCAATGACACCTAATTCCAGCATTTTATGTACCTCAGCCTTTATACAGTCCCTGACGTGGTCAGGTTGTCTGTAAAGCTTGTTCTTTACAGGCAGACTGTCACCAGTGTCCACCACATGGGTACACCAGTCAGTTTGACTAGGTATCAAGGAAAACATATGTGAAAATGATTGTAGAACCTGTCTACATTCAGTCTGCTGATGGGCAGTGAGGTTGCCTCCAAGGGTCACTCCTTCAACTGAGCCATCTTCAGGGTTCTGAGACAACAGGTCTGGGAGAGGGTCACTCTCTTCCTCCTGTCCCTCATCTGTAGCCATGAGCAAGCCCATGTCTGCCCTGTCAACATATGCTTTAAGCCTGTTAACCCCTTCCATGCTGCGCAAATTCCGCCGCTGTGCTGACGGAATCTTGCGCGGGCGTGGTCATGACGGAACGGTTCCGTCATGAGCACAGCTCAACCGTGGCTCATGACGGAACCGTTCCGTCATGAGCACCGAAGGGGTTAACATGGAGTACCCTGTGGGGACTCCTGGGAGTTCCTAGGTCTACCAAGTAGGTGACCTCTCCCTTCATTTCCAGGATTGTATGGGGTCCAGACCATTTGTCTTGGAGTGCTGCTGGGGCCACTGGCTCCAGCACCCATACCTTCTGTCCTGGCTGAAACTCAACCAAGACAGCCTTTTGGTCATGCCAAGCTTTCTGTAAGGCCTGGCTTGCCTCAAGGTTTTTGGATGCCTTCTCCATATACTCAGCCATCCGGGAGCGGAGACCAAGTACATAGTCCACTATGTCTTGCTTAGGCTTTTTGAGAGGTAACTCCCATCCTTCCTTCACTAAACACAGTGGGCCTCTTACAGGGTGCCCAAACAACAATTCAAAGGGGCTGTAGCCAACTCCTTTTTGTGGGACCTCTCTGTAAGCAAACAGAAGGCAGGGTAGAAGGATGTCCAATCTTCGCCTGAGCTTTTCAGGTAATCCTTTGATCATACCCTTTAGGGTCTTGTTGAATCTCTCAACAAGCCCATTGCATTGTGGGTGATAAGGGGTGGTGAACTTGTAGTTGACACCACATTCCTTCCACATAGCTGTCAAGTATCCTGACATAAAGTTGGTACCTCTGTCAGATACTACCTCCTTAGGAAACCCCACTCTGGAGAATACTCCCAGCAGGGCCCTGGCCACAACAGGAGCGGTAGTGGTCCTAAGGGGAATTGCCTCTGGATACCTGGTGGCATGATCCACTACCACCAGTATAAATCTGTGCCCAGATGCAGTGGGAGGATCCATGGGACCCACTATATCTATTCCCACTCTTTCAAAGGGGACCCCCACCACAGGTAGTGGTATCAGGGGGGCCTTTGTTGTGCCACCTAATTTGCCACTGGCTTGGCAGGTCACACAGGAGCGACAAAACTCCTTTGTATCTTCATTCATATGAGGCCAGTGAAAGTGAGGGACAAGCCTGTCCCAAGTCTTATTCTGGCCTAAGTGTCCTGCTAAAGGAATATCATGGGCCAAGGTAAGAAGGAAGCCCCTAAATTGCAGAGGTATAACCAACCTCCTGGTAGCACCAGGCTTGGGGTCTCTAGCCTCTGAATAAAGGAGCCCTTCATCCCAATACACTTTATGGGTACCTTGAGCATTCCCAGCAGCCTCAGAAGCAGCCAGCTGTCTGAGGGGTTCAAGAGAGGGACAGGATAACTGAGCCTGCCTCAAGTCAGCCCTTGAAGGTCCCCCTGTCCCCAGAAACTCAACCTGATCAGGTTCAAGCTCTTCAGGGACAGTTCCTTCAGGGTCCTCTAGATCAGCTTCCTGGGAAGGCTGATCATCACTCTGAGGCAGGGGGGAAGGCACAGCCTTGACCCTCCTGTTCTTCTTCTTGGTAGGTGCTTGGTCCATTGTTCCAGGATCCAAGACCTGAGGTTCAGTGAGGCACTTTTTGGCCTGTGACCTGGTCACAGCAAGGACATGTGATGATATACCTAACATCTCTGCATGAGTCCTGTACTCCACTTCTGACCATAGAGAACTCTCTAGGTCATTGCCCAACAAACATTCTACTGGGAGGTCTGCACTAACCACAACCCTTTTGAGGCCAGTTACCCCTCCCCATGAGAAGTTAACAACTGCCACACTATGTGAAGTAGTGGCATTGCTGGCATTGGTCACCAGGTAGTTCTCACCTGGTATGTACTGTCCAGGGTCCACAAAGCCTGGTGTCACCATAGTGACACTGGCACATGTGTCCCTGTAGGCTTGAGCCACTTTTTCATTAATTAAAGGAGTCTGTCTGTACTTGCCCAGGTTACTGGGGCTCACAGTCAGGGACAAATCAATGTCCCCATCACAGATCAAGACTGCCTGTGTCAGGGTTCTGTCTAAGTCAGAATCTCCTTCAGTTCCCATAGTGATTCCCACTACACCCTTTGTCTGGGGACCAACACTGCTAACAGTAGTACTGGGAGCAGGTGCCTTAGGGGCAACAGTGTTGGGGGCTCCACCCTTTTTGCAATCACTAGTCCAGTGAGTTGTATTTTTGCAATGATTGCACCAGGGTTTCTTTTGACCTTCTTTCTTCTTTTTGGACTGTTGGGACCCACCCTCCTTAGCAGTAGTTTGGGGCCCTGTTGAAGACTTCTGGTCTTTAGGTTTCTGATCTCCACCCTTTTGGTCTGTTTTCTTCTGATCACCCCCTTGGCCCTGGTTCTGGTTCTTTTGCTTAACCCTGGTTCTGACCCATTTGTCTGCCTTCTTTCCCAATTCTTGGGGAGAGGTCAGATCAGAGTCAACCAAGTGTTGATGCAGTTGCTGGTTTTGACAGTTATTTAAAATCTGTTCTCTCATCATCAAATTATACAATCCTGTAAAATCAGATACCTTACTTCCCAGCAACCAACCCTCCAAAGCCTTAGTGGCACATTCAACATATTCAGACCAGTCCTGAGTCTGTGTCTTTTGGGTGTCTCTGAACATTAACCTGTACTGTTCAGTGGTTAAGCCTAACCCATCAACTAGAACACTCTTCAGGACTCTGTAATTTCTGACATCCTCTTCTCTAACAGTGAGGAGTCTGTCTCTGCCTCTTCCTTCAAAGGAGAGCCAGAGGATTGCTGCCCACTGGTCTTCAGGAACCTGCTGTACTTTGCAGGCTCTCTCAAGAGCAGTTATCCATTTGTGGATGTCATCCCCACTTTTGTAGGGGGGCACAACCTTAGACAGGTTCCTATTATCAAAGACCCTATCTTTGTCCTTAGGGACAATGCTGCCACCAGTGGGTATAGACCCACTCTCTCTAGGTTGCCTAGCCTTGTTCAGTTTTTATTCCATCAGGGCTACTTCTAGCTCCTGCTTCCTGATCCTCAGCTGGGCTTCCTGCATTCTGGCCTCATGTTCCCTCCTCTGAGGGGTGGTCATCCTTTTCCTGGAGTGACCTTGAGAGCCTCTAGAGCCATGAGAAGCATTGGAGTCACATGAGCGATTCCTTTGCCTCCCAAGCCCTGTGTTAAGTCCACTGGGGAGATCCAATGGGGTAAACCCACTGTCAGTCCCCAATAGCCTTAGTTAAGCTGGGCCAAGTATAACACTTGGCACTGGGCTAGTTCTCCCTTCATCATCACTACTTTCTGTATCTGCACCTTTATCACTCTCATCCTCTGTGGTATTATTGCCATCTAAGGGGTGACTATTGGAACTGGGTACCTCTGTAGCATCTTCAGAAGGGGGGCCTCCTGTTCCTGACCCTAAGGGGGCTAACTGGGAAGCTTTCTTGAGCTCTCTCTGATTCTCATCATTTTGCAAGAGTTCTCTGAGCTCAGCAGAGGTAGGGTTCTTGGGCTGTTTAAGGCCTCTAAGAGTTGCCAAATGCCTGAGCTCATTCTGATTAAGGGTAGCAAAGATGGATGGTGCCCTCTGGGGGTCACTCTCAACAGAGATGGGTACAGTGGACCCCTCTGCCCCAGCCATTGCTCTTAAGTGTGGGTGGATGTGTTGCAATCTACCTACACTTGGGTTTGCCTACTAAACCTATCTAGTAGTTGTAGTCAGGGTGTGCTACTCCCTTTGCTCTACAACAACTAAGTTCAGTAGAACTTATGTATATCTAATCTTGTTTTATATGTACCTACAGGTACCTATGTGATCTTTCAATTGGTAACCAAGAGATTACAATGGTAAAACACAGCAAGCTCAAATCCAACCGCTGCTCACCAATGTGAGAAGTTGGCCTGGTATATGATGCTCACTAGTTAAAGTGATCACCTTGTACCATGCCAAGCAACCCTTATGGTGTGGTTGTAAGTCAACCTTTTCGGACTAGCTGCCCTAGTGGTAGCGTAGGCTAAGCAGTCTTTGAGGCTAAACTCGTGAAGCGTGTTAAGCCAGCTGTTTTACCAAATGCAACCCCCTTTTATACCAATGAAAGGACACCACACAGATATATATTCAAAATATATATGTATTTATTTCTCAAAGTAACCCCTAGTCTCTTTATGAGCACAGGAGCACAAATCGTCAAACAAGACTACAGTAGAATACACAGAAGTTGCACTTTATATGGATAGGCCCTGGTGGCCGCTCGAACCATATACTAAAATAGTGGTATAAGTACCACGAACAGAAAAGGGAAAAGGCCTAGGGCCTCTAGAATCGCTGGGCCTACAAGGAGCTAACTTCAGTTAGTGACCAGGAGGTCCACGGGTTGCGTGTGCAGAGCAAATAGTCACACACGTGCTCCCATAGGTTTCAATGGGTGCGTAAAAAGTACAAAGTTACTGCAAAGAGGATCTTCCGGATGGACTAGGAACTCAAGATTTGGAACACAGGCACTAGAGATGTAATACTACACTTGGGCACAGGAGTGCCAGCTTTACCTCACCCACAGGAAGCGGGTGCATAGGCCTCGAAGTGCGTCGGGTTTCTTCTATCTGTTCCGTGGAGCTTGAAGACAAAGATGCTGCAGGCGGTCGGTCCGGGAGAGATGCGGTGGACCCAAGAGTGGATCGGAGATGTTGAAGACCTGTAAGCAGAGGGGACAGTGTTCACAGTCACTAGCCAGTGACCAGCGTGGCACCAGGTGGGTACCAGGCAATGTCGGGTGCAAACAGGAAGAAAGGTGTAGCTTGTCTCTGCAACCACGTGGTCCCTGGAGGTCGACGGCGTCCAGGAGTTGGTTCACGAGATGTCCCACGCAGGCTCTCGCTGTCGGTGACTTGATCAAAGCAAACAAGCCTTGGCTAAAGCAATTGTTGTAGGAGATGAAATAAGCTGATGGTTCTGACCAGCAAGGTCAGAGGGGCTGCTCCTTTGGAGGGGAGCAAGGGCCAGTCTGGAGCAACCAGACCAGTGGTGTATTTTGTAAAGTTCGTTGCCAAGATGGCTACTAGCCAGCAGGCCAGCAACCGGTTAGGCGCGTTGATCGGCAAAATGCAGAAGGGCCCCACGCAGATCGTGGAGATGCTGGAGGGCTCACCTTTGGTGCAGATGCTGCTCGAGGGTTGGGCTTCTCAGATCCTAAAGCACAACTTGGAGGGAGCCTCAGTTGTTGCACTTGTCAGCTTGTCGTGGTCGTTTCAAGATGGCTGGCTCCACGTGTCTCGGTGCCTCCACGGGTCTCCTCTTTTCAGGGACTGTGGATCGGGCGGTGAGAGGTCTGGAGGTCCAGGTCTTGTCAGTCTCTGGGCTTGGGCTCTGGTGGGAGGCGGCGGCAAAGCAGACGTTGATTTGCTGGATGGTGCTTGCGTTAGCAAGGTGGTCACGCCCTGACCACAGGGGAGATTTCCTTCAGTCTTCTGTGCAGCAGAATGTCGAAGTTCCCGTCTTCTTCTTAGTTTCAAGTTGATTCCAGGATGTCTGAAGTCTTAGGACACAGCTCCTACCTTTAAGCGGATTCTAGGGGCCGGACTACCTGCTAGGTCCCTCCCTATGGGTGGGACCAGGAAGGGGGGTGGTTACACCCCCAATCCTTTGTCCAGCTCGCCCCAGGCCCAGGACTGGTGTGCCCCAGGACAGGTTTGAACTGGCATATGCACCGAGGCTCCTTGTGAGCCACAGGCATGTCTGGTTTCTTTCAAGCCCTACCTGACCAATACACAAAATCCTGTCTGGGGTGGTGCATGCACCTCCCCTGGCAGGAAAGCCTTTGTCCACACCTCCCAAGCTGGAAGGACTCCCAGCAGCAGGAGGGCAGACTTGTGTCTGTGGTGGCAGCATCCATTTTGTGGAGCTGGGCTATGTCTGATTTTACCCGGGTTTCAGGTACTGTACATGTCGTGTCCCTCTAGAAGGGTGGAATGCTAACCCCGTCGCCAGAATTGGCGAGGGGTTAGTATTCCAATTCGTATGACACCTTACTCGACATGTTTTGATAAAGCCAAACCAAAGATAGCATTTAACCGCGAGGTTCATAATGCACTTAAGAGTATATGGTATGACGATATCTGGAAACAGTAGAAGGAAGTTGTTCCGACCACTGCAGACAGGCTCAGCTCATGCCAGAGCACCATCTCACATGGAACCAAGCACTCTGCCTTCAGGATTGTTAAGGCCTGCCATAGGAGTGACTTATAGGTTACCAGGTGTCCCATTTAAGGTTAGGTATAGGTATACTACGCCTAAGTAAGAGGTGATTACACCAACTTACCCCAGCTGAGTGATCAGCCAGTTGTGTCAAATTGTTAGGCCAAGCCAGGGGTGGCATAATACATGCTTCAGCCCCTGGCAGGCCTTGGGTACACCAATGCCCTGGGTACCTAGTGTACACTGGTACAGGGGCTGACAGGGTGATCCACTTCCAATTGGTTATGCACCTAGGGTGCATAGTTTTAATTTAGTAGAGAGAACAGCAGGCTGGGGGTCTGATTGGCAGGCCCACAGCCTCAATATGTCAAAAACTAGTGAAGCAAAAAGCAAAAATTTGGGGTGACCATAGGATAGCAGACCCTACTCTCCTACACATGGCTTGGCAGTTAGGGCTGGACTGTTCCCATGAGGCACAGGGTCAGACTGATTTGCATATGGCCATGTCTGAACTGGGGTGGTGGAGTGAGCTAAAGAATGATGATGGATTAAACCCAGATCAGTTGACTGGGGGTGAGTGTTTGATTTGCTCAAGCGCTCTGTCCATCATCCCCTTTGGTATCGCTTTGTTTGCCCTAAGTTGGCAGGGTATGGCCATACGTGGGTCCTTTGCTCACTTTGCCACTGGATTCAAGATAGCCTGGCTGATGAGGGTTATGAACATGAAACCGGTCCCAGGAAGCTTGTTTCCGGTCCAGGGAAGACATGGCTTGGCAGTTCGAGCGGGACTGTTCCCATGAGGCACAGGGTCAGACTGATTTGCATATGGCCATGTCTGAACTGGGGTGGTGGAGTGAGCTAAAGAATGATGATCGATTAAACCCAGATCAGTTGACTGGGGGTGAGTGTTTGTTTTGCTCAAACGCTCCATCCATCATCCCCTCTGGTACCGCTTTGTTTGCCCTAAGTTGGCAGGGTATGCCCAGACGTGGGTCCCTTGCTCACTTTGCCACTGGATTCAAGATATCCTGGCTGATGAGGGTTATGAACCCGAAACCGGTCCCAGGATGCTTTTTTCTGGTCCAGGTAAGACATGGCTCAGCAGTTTGGGCTGGACGGTTCCAATGAGGCACAGGGTCAGACTGATTTGCATATGGCCATGTCTGAACTGGGGTGGTGGAGTGAGTTAATGAATGATGATGATGGATTAAACCCAGATCAGTTGACTGGGGGTGAGTGTTTGATTTGATCAAACGCTCTGTCCATCATCTCCTTTGGTATCGCTTTGTTTGCCCTAAGTTGGCATGGTATGGCCATACGTGGGTCCTTTGCTCACTTTGCCACTGGATTCAAGATAGCCTGGCTGATGAGGGTTATGAACACGAAACCGGTCCCAGGATGCTTGTTTCCGATCCAGGGAAGACATGGCTTGGCAGTTCGAGCGGGACTGTTCCCATGAGGCACAGGGTCAGACTGATTTGCATATGGCCATGTCTGAACTGGGGTGGTGGAGTGAGCTAAAGAATGATGATCGATTAAACCCAGATCAGTTGACTGGAGTTGAGTGTTTGATTTTCTCAAACGCTCCGTCCATCATCCCCTTTGTTCTTGCTTTGTTTGCCCTAAGTTGGCAGGGTATGCCCAGATGTGGGTCCCTTGCTCACTTTGCCACTGGATTCAAGATAGCCTGGCTGATGAGGGTTATGAACCCGAAACCGGTCCTAGGATGCTTGTTTCCGGTCCAGGGAAGACATGGCTTGGCAGTTCAAGCTGGACTGTTCCCATGAGGCACAGGGTCAGACTGATTTGCATATGGCCATGTCTGAACTGAGGTGGTGGAGTGAGCTAAAGAATGATGATCGATTAAACCCAGATCAGTTGACTGGAGGTGAGTGTAAGATTTGCTCAAACGCTCAGTCCATCATCCACTTTGGTATCGCTTTGTTCACCCTAAGTTGGCAAGGTATGCCCAGACGTGGGTCACTTGCTTACTTTGCCACTGGATTCAACATAGCCTAGCTGATGAGGGTTATGAACCCGAAACCAGTCCCAGGATGCTTGTTTCCGGTCCAGGGAAGACATGGCTTGGCAGTTCGGGCTAGACTGTTCCCATGAGGCACAGGGTCAGACTGATTTGCATATGGCCATGTCTGAACTGGGGTGGTGGAGTGAGCTAAAGAATGATGATCGATTAAACCCAGATCAGTTGACTGGGGGTGAGTGTTTGATTTGCTCAAACGCTCCGTCCATCATCCCCTTTGGTATCGCTTTGTTCGCCCTAAGTTGGCAGGGTATGCCCAGACGTGGGTCCCTTGCTCACTTTGCCGCTGGATTCAAGATAGCCTAGCTGATGAGGGTTATGAACCCGAAACCGGTCCCAGGATGCTTGTTTCCGGTCCAGGGAAGACATGGCTTGGCAGTTAGGGCTGGACTGTTCCCATGAGGCACAGGGTCAGACTGATTTGCATATGGCCATGTCTGAACTGGGGTGGTGGAATGAGCTAAAGAATGATGATGGATTAAACCCAGATCAGTTGACTGGGGGTGAGTGTTTGATTTGCTCAAACACTCTGTCCATCATCCCCTTTGGTATTGCTTTGTTCGCCCTAAGTTGGCAGGGTATGCCCAGACGTGGGTCCCTTGCTCACTTTGCCACTGGATTCAAGACAGCCTGGTTGATAAGGGTTATGAACCCGAAACCGGTCCCAGGATGCTTGTTTCCGGTCCAGGAAAGATATGGCTTGGCAGTTCGGGCTGGACTGTTCCCATGAGGCACAGGGTCAGACTGATTTGCATATGGCCATGTGTGAACTGGGTAGGTGGGGTGAGCTAAAGAATGATGATGGATTAAACCCAGATCAGTTGACTGGGGGTGAGTGTTTGATTTGCTCAAACGCTCCGTCCATCATCCCCTTTGGTATCGCTTTGTTCGCCCTAAGTTGGCAGGGTATACCCAGACACGGGTCCCTTGCTCACTTTGCCACTGGATTCAAGATATCCTGGCTGATGAGGGTTATGAACCCGAAACCAGTCCCAGGATGCTTGTTTTCCGTCCAGGGAAGACATGGCTTGGCAGTTCGGGCTGGACTGTTCCCATGAGGCACAGGGTCAGACTGATTTGCATATGGCCATGTCTGAACTGGGGTGGTGGAGTGAGCTAAAGAATGATGATGGATTAAACCCAGATCAGTTGACTGGGGGTGAGTGTTTGATTTGCTCAAGCGCTCTGTCCATCATCCCCTTTGGTATCGCTTTGTTTGCCCTAAGTTGGCAGGGTATGGCCATACGTGGGTCCTTTGCTCACTTTGCCACTGGATTCAAGATAGCCTGGCTGATGAGGGTTATGAACATGAAACCGGTCCCAGGAAGCTTGTTTCCGGTCCAGGGAAGACATGGCTTGGCAGTTCGAGCGGGACTATTCCCATGAGGCACAGGGTCAGACTGATTTGCATATGGCCATGTCTGAACTGAGGTGGTGGAGTGAACTAAAGAATGATGATCGATTAAACCCAGATCAGTTGACTGGAGGTGAGTGTAAGATTTGCTCAAACGCTCAGTCCATCATCCCCTTTGGTATCGCTTTGCTTGCCCTAAGTTGGCAGGGTATGGCCATACGTGGGTCCTTTGCTTACTTTGCCACTGGATTCAACATAGCCTAGCTGATGAGGGTTATGAACCCGAAACCAGTCCCAGGATGCTTGTTTCCGGTCCAGGGAAGACATGGCTTGGCAGTTCGGGCTGGACTGTTCCCATGAGGCACAGGGTCAGACTGATTTGCATATGGCCATGTCTGAACAGGGGTGGTGGAGTGAGCTAAAGAATGATGATGGATTAAACCCAGATCAGTTGACTGGGGATGAATGTTTGATTTGCTCAAACGCTCTGTCCATCATCCCTTTTGGTATCACTTTGTGCGCCCTAAGTTGGCAGGGTATGCCCAGACGTGGTTTCCTTGCTCACTCTGCCACTGGATTCAAGATAGCCTGGCTGATGAGGGTTATGAAACCGAAACTGGTCCCAGGATGCTTGTTTTCTGTCCAGGGAAGACATGGCCTGGCAGTTCGGGCTGGACTGTTCCCATGAGGCACAGGGTCAGACTGATTTGCATATGGCCATGTCTGAACTGGGGTGGTGGAGTGAGCTAAAGAATGATGATGGATTAAACCCAGATCAGTTGACTGGGGGTGAGTGTTTGATTTGCTCAAACGCTCCATCCATCATCCCCTTTGGTATCGCTTTGTTCGCCCTAAGTTGGCAGGGTATGCCCAGACGTGGGTCCCTTGCTCACTTTGCCACTGGATTCAAGATAGCCTAGCTGATGAGGGTTATGAACCCGAAACCGGTCCCAGGATGCTTGTTTCCGGTCCAGGGAAGACATGGCTTGGCAGTTAGGGCTGGACTGTTCCCATGAGGCACAGGGTCAGACTGATTTGCATATGGCCATGTCTGAACTGGGGTGGTGGAATGAGCTAAAGAATGATGATGGATTAAACCCAGATCAGTTGACTGGGGGTGAGTGTTTGATTTGCTCAAACGCTCTGTCCATCATCCCCTTTGGTATTTCTTTGTTCGCCCTAAGTTGGCAGGGTATGCCCAGACGTGGGTCCCTTGCTCACTTTGCCACTGGATTCAAGACAGCCTGGTTGATAAGGGTTATGAACCCGAAACCGGTCCCAGGATGCTTGTTTCCGGTCCAGGAAAGACATGGCTTGGCAGTTCGGGCTGGACTGTTCCCATGAGGCACAGGGTCAGACTGATTTGCATATGGCCATGTGTGAACTGGGTAGGTGGAGTGAGCTAAAGAATGATGATGGATTAAACCCAGATCAGTTGACTGGGGGTGAGTGTTTGATTTGCTCAAACGCTCCGTCCATCATCCCCTTTGGTATCGCTTTGTTCGCCCTAAGTTGTCAGGGTATACCCAGACACAGGTCCCTTGCTCACTTTGCCACTGGATTCAAGATATCCTGGCTGATGAGGGTTATGAACCCGAAACCGGTCCCAGGATGCTTGTTTTCCGTCCAGGGAAGACATGGCTTGGCAGTTCGGGCTGGACTGTTCCCATGAGGCACAGGGTCAGACTGATTTGCATATGGCCATGTCTGAACTGGGGTGGTGGAGTGAGCTAAAGAATGATGATGGATTAAACCCAGATCAGTTGACTGGGGGTGAGTGTTTGATTTGCTCAAACGCTCCGTCCATCATCCCCTTTGGTATCGCTTTGTTTGCCCTAAGTTGGCAGGGTATGGCCATACGTGGGTCCTTTGCACACTTTGCCACTGGATTCAAGATAGCCTGGCTGATGAGGGTTATGAACACGAAACCGGTCCCAGGAAGCTTGTTTCCGGTCCAGGGAAGACATGGCTTGGCAGTTCTAGCGGGACTGTTCCCATGAGGCACAGGGTCAGACTGATTTGCATATGGCCATGTCTGAATTGGGGTGGTGGAGTGAGCTAAAGAATGATGATCGATTAAACCCAGATCAGTTGACTGGGGTTGAGTGTTTGATTTTCTCAAACGCTCCGTCCATCATCCCCTTTGTTCTCGCTTTGTTCGCCCTAAGTTGGCAGGGTATGCCCAGATGTGGGTCCCTTGCTCACTTTGCCACTGGATTCAAAATAGCCTGGCTGATGAGGGTTATGAACCCGAAACTGGTCCCAGGATGCTTGTTTCCGGTCCAGGGAAGACATGGCTTTGCAGTTCGGGCTGGACTGTTCCCATGAGGCACAGGGTCAGACTGATTTGCATATGGCCATGTCTGAACTGGGGTGGTGGAGTGAGCTAAAGAATGATGATCGATTAAACCCAGATCAGTTGACTGGAGGTGAGTGTAAGATTTGCTCAAACTCTCCGTCCATCATCCACTTTGGTATCGCTTTGTTCGCCCTAAGTTGGCAGGGTATGCTCAGACGTGTGTCACTTGCTTACTTTGCCACTGGATTCAACATAGCCTAGTTGATGAGGGTTATGAACCCGAAACCGGTCCCAGGATGCTTGTTTCCAGTCCAGGGAAGACATGGCTTTGCAGTTCGGGCAGGACTGTTCGCATGAGGCACAGGGTCAGACTGATTTGCATATGGCCATGTCTGAACTGGGGTGGTGGAAGGAGCTAAAGAATGATGATGGATTAAACCCAGATCAGTTGACTGGGGGTAAGTGTTTGATTTGCTCAAACGCTCAGTCCATCATCCCTTTTGGTATTGCTTTGTTCGCCCTAAGTTGGCCGGGTATGCCCAGACGTGGGTCCCTTGCTCACTTTGCCACTGGATTCAAGATAGCCTGGCTGATGAGGGTTATGAACCCCAAACCGGTCCCAGGATGCTTGTTTCCGGTCCAGGGAAGACATAGCTTGGCAGTTAGGGCTGGACTGTTCCCATGAGGCACAGGGTCAGACTGATTTGCATATGGCCATGTCTGAACTGGGGTGGTGGAGTGAGCTAAAGAATGATGATGGATTAAACCCAGATCAGTTGACTGGGGGTGAGTGTTTGATTTGCTCAAGCGCTCTGTCCATCATCCCCTTTGGTATCGCTTTGTTTGCCCTAAGTTGGCAGGGTATGGCCATACGTGGGTCCTTTGCTCACTTTGCCACTGGATTCAAGATAGCCTGGCTGATGAGGGTTATGAACATGAAACCGGTCCCAGGAAGCTTGTTTCCGGTCCAGGGAAGACATGGCTTGGCAGTTCGAGCGGGACTGTTCCCATGAGGCACAGGGTCACACTGATTTGCATATGGCCATGTCTGAACTGAGGTGGTGGAGTGAGCTAAAGAATGAGGATCGATTAAACCCAGATCAGTTGACTGGGGGTGAGTGTTTGATTTGCTCAAACGCTCTGTCCATCATCCCTTTTGGTATCACTTTGTGCGCCCTAAGTTGGCAGGGTATGCCCAGACGTGGTTTCCTTGCTCACTCTGCCACTGGATTCAAGATAGCCTGGCTGATGAGGGTTATGAAACCGAAACTGGTCCCAGGATGCTTGTTTTCTGTCCAGGGAAGACATGGCCTGGCAGTTCGGGCTGGACTGTTCCCATGAGGCACAGGGTCAGACTGATTTGCATATGGCCATGTCTGAACTGGGGTGGTGGAGTGAGCTAAAGAATGATGATGGATTAAACCCAGATCAGTTGACTGGGGGTGAGTGTTTGATTTGCTCAAACGCTCCATCCATCATCCCCTTTGGTATCGCTTTGTTCGCCCTAAGTTGGCAGGGTATGCCCAGACGTGGGTCCCTTGCTCACTTTGCCACTGGATTCAAGATAGCCTAGCTGATGAGGGTTATGAACCCGAAACCGGTCCCAGGATGCTTGTTTCCGGTCCAGGGAAGACATGGCTTGGCAGTTAGGGCTGGACTGTTCCCATGAGGCACAGGGTCAGACTGATTTGCATATGGCCATGTCTGAACTGGGGTGGTGGAATGAGCTAAAGAATGATGATGGATTAAACCCAGATCAGTTGACTGGGGGTGAGTGTTTGATTTGCTCAAACGCTCTGTCCATCATCCCCTTTGGTATTGCTTTGTTCGCCCTAAGTTGGCAGGGTATGCCCAGACGTGGGTCCCTTGCTCACTTTGCCACTGGATTCAAGACAGCCTGGTTGATAAGGGTTATGAACCCGAAACCGGTCCCAGGATGCTTGTTTCCGGTCCAGGAAAGACATGGCTTGGCAGTTCGGGCTGGACTGTTCCCATGAGGCACAGGGTCAGACTGATTTGCATATGGCCATGTGTGAACTGGGTAGGTGGAGTGAGCTAAAGAATGATGATGGATTAAACCCAGATCAGTTGACTGGGGGTGAGTGTTTGATTTGCTCAAACGCTCCGTCCATCATCCCCTTTGGTATCGCTTTGTTCGCCCTTAGTTGTCAGGGTATACCCAGACACAGGTCCCTTGCTCACTTTGCCACTGGATTCAAGATATCCTGGCTGATGAGGCTTATGAACCCGAAACCGGTCCCAGGATGCTTGTTTTCCATCCAGGGAAGACATGGCTTGGCAGTTCGGGCTGGACTGTTCCCATGAGGCACAGGGTCAGACTGATTTGCATATGGCCATGTCTGAACTGGGGTGGTGGAGTGAGCTAAAGAATGATGATGGATTAAACCCAGATCAGTTGACTGGGGGTGAGTGTTTGATTTGCTCAAACGCTCCGTCCATCATCCCCTTTGGTATCGCTTTGTTTGCCCTAAGTTGGCAGGGTATGGCCATACGTGGGTCCTTTGCTCACTTTGCCACTGGATTCAAGATAGCCTGGCTGATGAGGGTTATGAACACGAAACCGGTCCCAGGAAGCTTGTTTCCGGTCCAGGGAAGACATGGCTTGGCAGTTCTAGCGGGACTGTTCCCATGAGGCACAGGGTCAGACTGATTTGCATATGGCCATGTCTGAATTGGGGTGGTGGAGTGAGCTAAAGAATGATGATCGATTAAACCCAGATCAGTTGACTGGGGTTGAGTGTTTGATTTTCTCAAACGCTCCGTCCATCATCCCCTTTGTTCTCGCTTTGTTCGCCCTAAGTTGGCAGGGTATGCCCAGATGTGGGTCCCTTGCTCACTTTGCCACTGGATTCAAAATAGCCTGGCTGATGAGGGTTATGAACCCGAAACTGGTCCCAGGATGCTTGTTTCCGGTCCAGGGAAGACATGGCTTTGCAGTTCGGGCTGGACTGTTCCCATGAGGCACAGGGTCAGACTGATTTGCATATGGCCATGTCTGAACTGGGGTGGTGGAGTGAGCTAAAGAATGATGATCGATTAAACCCAGATCAGTTGACTGGAGGTGAGTGTAAGATTTGCTCAAACTCTCCGTCCATCATCCACTTTGGTATCGCTTTGTTCGCCCTAAGTTGGCAGGGTATGCTCAGACGTGTGTCACTTGCTTACTTTGCCACTGGATTCAACATAGCCTAGGTGATGAGGGTTATGAACCCGAAACCGGTCCCAGGATGCTTGTTTCCAGTCCAGGGAAGACATGGCTTTGCAGTTCGGGCAGGACTGTTCGCATGAGGCACAGGGTCAGACTGATTTGCATATGGCCATGTCTGAACTGGGGTGGTGGAAGGAGCTAAAGAATGATGATGGATTAAACCCAGATCAGTTGACTGGGGGTAAGTGTTTGATTTGCTCAAACGCTCAGTCCATCATCCCTTTTGGTATTGCTTTGTTCGCCCTAAGTTGGCCGGGTATGCCCAGACGTGGGTCCCTTGCTCACTTTGCCACTGGATTCAAGATAGCCTGGCTGATGAGGGTTATGAACCCCAAACCGGTCCCAGGATGCTTGTTTCCGGTCCAGGGAAGACATGGCTTGGCAGTTAGGGCTGGACTGTTCCCATGAGGCACAGGGTCAGACTGATTTGCATATGGCCATGTCTGAACTGGGGTGGTGGAGTGAGCTAAAGAATGATGATGGATTAAACCCAGATCAGTTGACTGGGGGTGAGTGTTTGATTTGCTCAAGCGCTCTGTCCATCATCCCCTTTGGTATCGCTTTGTTTGCCCTAAGTTGGCAGGGTATGGCCATACGTGGGTCCTTTGCTCACTTTGCCACTGGATTCAAGATAGCCTGGCTGATGAGGGTTATGAACATGAAACCGGTCCCAGGAAGCTTGTTTCCGGTCCAGGGAAGACATGGCTTGGCAGTTCGAGCGGGACTGTTCCCATGAGGCACAGGGTCAGACTGATTTGTATATGGCCATGTCTGAACTGAGGTGGTGGAGTGAGCTAAAGAATGATGATCGATTAAACCCAGATCAGTTGACTGGGGGTGAGTGTTTGATTTGCTCAAACGCTCTGTCCATCATCCCTTTTGGTATCACTTTGTGCGCCCTAAGTTGGCAGGGTATGCCCAGACGTGGTTTCCTTGCTCACTCTGCCACTGGATTCAAGATAGCCTGGCTGATGAGGGTTATGAAACCGAAACTGGTCCCAGGATGCTTGTTTTCTGTCCAGGGAAGACATGGCCTGGCAGTTCGGGCTGGACTGTTCCCATGAGGCACAGGGTCAGACTGATTTGCATATGGCCATGTCTGAACTGGGGTGGTGGAGTGAGCTAAAGAATGATGATGGATTAAACCCAGATCAGTTGACTGGGGGTGAGTGTTTGATTTGCTCAAACGCTCCATCCATCATCCCCTTTGGTATCGCTTTGTTCGCCCTAAGTTGGCAGGGTATGCCCAGACGTGGGTCCCTTGCTCACTTTGCCACTGGATTCAAGATAGCCTAGCTGATGAGGGTTATGAACCCGAAACCGGTCCCAGGATGCTTGTTTCCGGTCCAGGGAAGACATGGCTTGGCAGTTAGGGCTGGACTGTTCCCATGAGGCACAGGGTCAGACTGATTTGCATATGGCCATGTCTGAACTGGGGTGGTGGAATGAGCTAAAGAATGATGATGGATTAAACCCAGATCAGTTGACTGGGGGTGAGTGTTTGATTTGCTCAAACGCTCTGTCCATCATCCCCTTTGGTATTGCTTTGTTCGCCCTAAGTTGGCAGGGTATGCCCAGACCTGGGTCCCTTGCTCACTTTGCCACTGGATTCAAGACAGCCTGGTTGATAAGGGTTATGAACCCGAAACCGGTCCCAGGATGCTTGTTTCCGGTCCAGGAAAGACATGGCTTGGCAGTTCGGGCTGGACTGTTCCCATGAGGCACAGGGTCAGACTGATTTGCATATGGCCATGTGTGAACTGGGTAGGTGGAGTGAGCTAAAGAATGATGATGGATTAAACCCAGATCAGTTGACTGGGGGTGAGTGTTTGATTTGCTCAAACGCTCTGTCCATCATCCCCTTTGGTATTGCTTTGTTCGCCCTAAGTTGGCAGGGTATGCCCAGACGTGGGTCCCTTGCTCACTTTGCCACTGGATTCAAGACAGCCTGGTTGATAAGGGTTATGAACCCGAAACCGGTCCCAGGATGCTTGTTTCCGGTCCAGGAAAGACATGGCTTGGCAGTTCGGGCTGGACTGTTCCCATGAGGCACAGGGTCAGACTGATTTGCATATGGCCATGTGTGAACTGGGTAGGTGGAGTGAGCTAAAGAATGATGATGGATTAAACCCAGATCAGTTGACTGGGGGTGAGTGTTTGATTTGCTCAAACGCTCCGTCCATCATCCCCTTTGGTATCGCTTTGTTCGCCCTTAGTTGTCAGGGTATACCCAGACACAGGTCCCTTGCTCACTTTGCCACTGGATTCAAGATATCCTGGCTGATGAGGCTTATGAACCCGAAACCGGTCCCAGGATGCTTGTTTTCCATCCAGGGAAGACATGGCTTGGCAGTTCGGGCTGGACTGTTCCCATGAGGCACAGGGTCAGACTGATTTGCATATGGCCATGTCTGAACTGGGGTGGTGGAGTGAGCTAAAGAATGATGATGGATTAAACCCAGATCAGTTGACTGGGGGTGAGTGTTTGATTTGCTCAAACGCTCCGTCCATCATCCCCTTTGGTATCGCTTTGTTTGCCCTAAGTTGGCAGGGTATGGCCATACGTGGGTCCTTTGCTCACTTTGCCACTGGATTCAAGATAGCCTGGCTGATGAGGGTTATGAACACGAAACCGGTCCCAGGAAGCTTGTTTCCGGTCCAGGGAAGACATGGCTTGGCAGTTCTAGCGGGACTGTTCCCATGAGGCACAGGGTCAGACTGATTTGCATATGGCCATGTCTGAATTGGGGTGGTGGAGTGAGCTAAAGAATGATGATCGATTAAACCCAGATCAGTTGACTGGGGTTGAGTGTTTGATTTTCTCAAACGCTCCGTCCATCATCCCCTTTGTTCTCGCTTTGTTCGCCCTAAGTTGGCAGGGTATGCCCAGATGTGGGTCCCTTGCTCACTTTGCCACTGGATTCAAAATAGCCTGGCTGATGAGGGTTATGAACCCGAAACTGGTCCCAGGATGCTTGTTTCCGGTCCAGGGAAGACATGGCTTTGCAGTTCGGGCTGGACTGTTCCCATGAGGCACAGGGTCAGACTGATTTGCATATGGCCATGTCTGAACTGGGGTGGTGGAGTGAGCTAAAGAATGATGATCGATTAAACCCAGATCAGTTGACTGGAGGTGAGTGTAAGATTTGCTCAAACTCTCCGTCCATCATCCACTTTGGTATCGCTTTGTTCGCCCTAAGTTGGCAGGGTATGCTCAGACGTGTGTCACTTGCTTACTTTGCCACTGGATTCAACATAGCCTAGGTGATGAGGGTTATGAACCCGAAACCGGTCCCAGGATGCTTGTTTCCAGTCCAGGGAAGACATGGCTTTGCAGTTCGGGCAGGACTGTTCGCATGAGGCACAGGGTCAGACTGATTTGCATATGGCCATGTCTGAACTGGGGTGGTGGAAGGAGCTAAAGAATGATGATGGATTAAACCCAGATCAGTTGACTGGGGGTAAGTGTTTGATTTGCTCAAACGCTCAGTCCATCATCCCTTTTGGTATTGCTTTGTTCGCCCTAAGTTGGCCGGGTATGCCCAGACGTGGGTCCCTTGCTCACTTTGCCACTGGATTCAAGATAGCCTGGCTGATGAGGGTTATGAACCCCAAACCGGTCCCAGGATGCTTGTTTCCGGTCCAGGGAAGACATGGCTTGGCAGTTAGGGCTGGACTGTTCCCATGAGGCACAGGGTCAGACTGATTTGCATATGGCCATGTCTGAACTGGGGTGGTGGAGTGAGCTAAAGAATGATGATGGATTAAACCCAGATCAGTTGACTGGGGGTGAGTGTTTGATTTGCTCAAGCGCTCTGTCCATCATCCCCTTTGGTATCGCTTTGTTTGCCCTAAGTTGGCAGGGTATGGCCATACGTGGGTCCTTTGCTCACTTTGCCACTGGATTCAAGATAGCCTGGCTGATGAGGGTTATGAACATGAAACCGGTCCCAGGAAGCTTGTTTCCGGTCCAGGGAAGACATGGCTTGGCAGTTCGAGCGGGACTGTTCCCATGAGGCACAGGGTCAGACTGATTTGTATATGGCCATGTCTGAACTGAGGTGGTGGAGTGAGCTAAAGAATGATGATCGATTAAACCCAGATCAGTTGACTGGGGGTGAGTGTTTGATTTGCTCAAACGCTCTGTCCATCATCCCTTTTGGTATCACTTTGTGCGCCCTAAGTTGGCAGGGTATGCCCAGACGTGGTTTCCTTGCTCACTCTGCCACTGGATTCAAGATAGCCTGGCTGATGAGGGTTATGAAACCGAAACTGGTCCCAGGATGCTTGTTTTCTGTCCAGGGAAGACATGGCCTGGCAGTTCGGGCTGGACTGTTCCCATGAGGCACAGGGTCAGACTGATTTGCATATGGCCATGTCTGAACTGGGGTGGTGGAGTGAGCTAAAGAATGATGATGGATTAAACCCAGATCAGTTGACTGGGGGTGAGTGTTTGATTTGCTCAAACGCTCCATCCATCATCCCCTTTGGTATCGCTTTGTTCGCCCTAAGTTGGCAGGGTATGCCCAGACGTGGGTCCCTTGCTCACTTTGCCACTGGATTCAAGATAGCCTAGCTGATGAGGGTTATGAACCCGAAACCGGTCCCAGGATGCTTGTTTCCGGTCCAGGGAAGACATGGCTTGGCAGTTAGGGCTGGACTGTTCCCATGAGGCACAGGGTCAGACTGATTTGCATATGGCCATGTCTGAACTGGGGTGGTGGAATGAGCTAAAGAATGATGATGGATTAAACCCAGATCAGTTGACTGGGGGTGAGTGTTTGATTTGCTCAAACGCTCTGTCCATCATCCCCTTTGGTATTGCTTTGTTCGCCCTAAGTTGGCAGGGTATGCCCAGACCTGGGTCCCTTGCTCACTTTGCCACTGGATTCAAGACAGCCTGGTTGATAAGGGTTATGAACCCGAAACCGGTCCCAGGATGCTTGTTTCCGGTCCAGGAAAGACATGGCTTGGCAGTTCGGGCTGGACTGTTCCCATGAGGCACAGGGTCAGACTGATTTGCATATGGCCATGTGTGAACTGGGTAGGTGGAGTGAGCTAAAGAATGATGATGGATTAAACCCAGATCAGTTGACTGGGGGTGAGTGTTTGATTTGCTCAAACGCTCCGTCCATCATCCCCTTTGGTATCGCTTTGTTCGCCCTAAGTTGTCAGGGTATACCCAGACACAGGTCCCTTGCTCACTTTGCCACTGGATTCAAGATATCCTGGCTGATGAGGGTTATGAACCCGAAACCGGTCCCAGGATGCTTGTTTTCCATCCAGGGAAGACATGGCTTGGCAGTTCGGGCTGGACTGTTCCCATGAGGCACAGGGTCAGACTGATTTGCATATGGCCATGTCTGAACTGGGGTGGTGGAGTGAGCTAAAGAATGATGATGGATTAAACCCAGATCAGTTGACTGGGGGTGAGTGTTTGATTTGCTCAAACGCTCCGTCCATCATCCCCTTTGGTATCGCTTTGTTTGCCCTAAGTTGGCAGGGTATGGCCATACGTGGGTCCTTTGCTCACTTTGCCACTGGATTCAAGATAGCCTGGCTGATGAGGGTTATGAACACGAAACCGGTCCCAGGAAGCTTGTTTCCGGTCCAGGGAAGACATGGCTTGGCAGTTCGAGCGGGACTGTTCCCATGAGGCACAGGGTCAGACTGATTTGCATATGGCCATGTCTGAATTGGGGTGGTGGAGTGAGCTAAAGAATGATGATCGATTAAACCCTGATCAGTTGACTGGGGTTGAGTGTTTGATTTTCTCAAACGCTCCGTCCATCATCCCCTTTGTTCTCGCTTTGTTCGCCCTAAGTTGGCAGGGTATGCCCAGATGTGGGTCCCTTGCTCACTTTGCCACTGGATTCAAAATAGCCTGGCTGATGAGGGTTATGAACCCGAAACCGGTCCCAGGATGCTTGTTTCCGGTCCAGGGAAGACATGGCTTTGCAGTTCGGGCTGGACTGTTCCCATGAGGCACAGGGTCAGACTGATTTGCATATGGCCATGTCTGAACTGGGGTGGTGGAGTGAGCTAAAGAATGATGATCGATTAAACCCAGATCAGTTGACTGGAGGTGAGTGTAAGATTTGCTCAAACTCTCCGTCCATCATCCACTTTGGTATCGCTTTGTTCGCCCTAAGTTGGCAGGGTATGCTCAGACGTGTGTCACTTCCTTACTTTGCCACTGGATTCAACATAGCCTAGGTGATGAGGGTTATGAACCCGAAACCGGTCCCAGGATGCTTGTTTCCAGTCCAGGGAAGACATGGCTTTGCAGTTCGGGCTGGACTGTTCGCATGAGGCACAGGGTCAGACTGATTTGCATATGGCCATGTCTGAACTGGGGTGGTGGAAGGAGCTAAAGAATGATGATGGATTAAACAAAGATCAGTTGACTGGGGGTAAGTGTTTGATTTGCTCAAACGCTCAGTCCATCATCCCTTTTGGTATTGCTTTGTTCGCCCTAAGTTGGCCGGGTATGCCCAGACGTGGGTCCCTTGCTCACTTTGCCACTGGATTCAAGATAGCCTGGCTGATGAGGGTTATGAACCCCAAACCGGTCCCAGGATGCTTGTTTCTGGTCCAAGGAAGACATGGCTTGGCAGTTAGGGCTGGACTGTTCCCATGAGGCACAGGGTGAGACTGATTTACATATGGCCATGTCTGAACTGGGGTGGTGGAGTGAGCTAAAGAATGATGATGGATTAAACCCAGATTAGTTGACTGGGGGTGAGTGTTTGATTTGCTCAAACGCTCCGTCCATCATCCCCTCTGGTATCGCTTTGTTTGCCCTAAGTTGGCAGGGTATGCCCAGACGTGGGTCCCTTGCTCACTTTGCCACTGGATTCAAGAAAGCCTGGCTGATGAGGGTTATGAACCCGAAACCGGTACCAGGATGCTTGTTTCCGGTCCAGGGAAGACATGGCTTGGCAGTTAGGGCTGGACTGTTCCCATGAGGCACAGGGTCAGACTGATTTGCATATGGCGATGTCTGAACTGGGGTGGTGGAGTGACCTAAAGAATGATGATGGATTTAACCCAGATCAGTTGACTAGGGGTGAGTGTTTGATTTTCTCAAACGCTCCATCCATCATCCCCTTTGGTATCGCTTTGTTCGCCCAAAGTTGGCAGGGTATGCCCAGTCATGGGTCCCTTGCTCACTTTGCCACTGGAGTCAAGATAGCCTGGCAGATGAGGGTTATGAACCCGAAACTGGTCCCAGGGTGCTTGTTTCTGGTCCAGGAAAGACAAAGCTTGGCATTTCGGGCTGGACTGTTCCCATGAGGCACAGGGTCAGACTGATTTGCATATGGCCATGTCTGAACTGGGGTGGTGGAGTGAGCTATAGAATGATGATGGATTAAACCCAGATCAGTTGAATGGGGGCGAGTGTTTGATTTGCTCAAATGCTCCGTCCATCATACCCTTTGGTATCGCTTTGTTCGCCCTAAGTTGGCAGGGTATGCCCAGATGTGAGTCCCTTGCTCACTTTGCCACCGGATTCAAGATAGCCTGGCTGATGAGGGTTATGAACCCGAAACCGGTTCCAGGATGCTTGTTTCCTGTCCAGGGAAGACATGGCTTGGCCGTTCGGGCTGGACTGTTCCCATGAGGCACAGGGTCAGACTGATTTGCATATGGCCATGTCTGAACTGGGGTGGTGGAGTGAGCTAAAGAATGATGATGGATTAAACCCAGATCAGTTGACTGGGGGTGAGTGTTTGATTTGCTCAAACGCTCCGTCCATCATCCCCTTTGGTATCGCTTTGTTCGCCCTAAGTTGGCAGGGTATGCCCAGACGTCGGTCCCTTGCTCACTTTGCCACTGGATTCAAGATAGCCTGGCTGATGAAGGTTATGAACCCGAAACCGGTCCCAGGATGCTTGTTTCCGGTCCATGGAAGACATGGCTTGGCAGTTAGGGCTGGACTGTTCCCATGAGGCACAGGGTCAGACTGATTTGCATATGGCCTTGTCTGAACTGGGGTGGTGGAGTCAGCTAAAGAATGATGATGGATTAAACTCAGATCAGTTGACTAGGGGTGAGTGTTTGATTTGCTCAAATGCTCCATCCATCATCCCCTTTGGTATCACTTTGTTCGCCCTAAGTTGGCAGGGTATGCCCAGACATGGGTCCCTTGCTCACTTTGCCACAGGATACAAGATATCCTGGCTGATGACGGTTATGAACCTGAAACCGGTCCCAGGATGCTTGATTCCGGTCCAGGGAAGACATGGCTTGGCAGTTCGGGCTGGACTGTTCCCATGAGGCACAGGGTCAGACTGATTTGCATATGGCCATGTCTGAACTGGGGTGGTGGAGTGAGCTAAAGAATGATGATCGATTAAACCCAGATCAGTTGACTGGGGTTGGGTGTATGATTTGCTCGAACGCTCCACCCATCATCCCCTTTGTTCTCGCTTTGTTTGCCCTAAATTGGCAGGGTATGCCCAGATGTGGGTCCCTTGCTCACTTTGCCACTGGATTCAAGATAGCCTGGCTGATGAGGGTTATGAACCCGAAACCGGTCCTAGGATGCTTGTTTCCGGTCCGGGGAAGACATGGCTTGGCAGTTCGAGCTGGACTATTCCCATGAGGCACAGGGCCAGATTGATTTGCATATGGCCATGTCTGAACTGGGGTGGGGGAGTGAGCTAAAGAATGATGATCGATTAAACCCAGATCAGTTGACTGGGGGTGAGTGTTTGATTTGCTCAAACGCTCCGTCCATCATCCCCTTTGGTATCGCTTTGTTCGCCCTAAGTTGGCAGGGTATACCCAGACACGGGTCCCTTGCTCACTTTGCCACTGGATTCAAGATATCCTGGCTGATGAGGGTTATGAACCCGAAACCGGTCCCAGGATGCTTGTTTTCCGTCCAGGGAAAACATGGCTTGGCAGTTCGGGCTGGACTGTTCCCATGAGGCACAGGGTCAGACTGATTTGCATATGGCCATGTCTGAACTGGGGTGGTGGAGTGAGCTAAAGAATGATGATGGATTAAACCCAGATCAGTTGACTGGGGGTGAGTGGTTGATTTGCTCAAGCGCTCTGTCCATCATCCCCTTTGGTATCGCTTTGTTTGCCCTAAGTTGGCAGGGTATGGCCATACGTGGGTCCTTTGCTCACTTTGCCACTGGATTCAAGATAGCCTGGCTGATGAGGGTTATGAACATGAAACCGGTCCCAGGAAGCTTGTTTCCGGTCCAGGGAAGACATCGCTTGGCAGTTCGAGCGGGACTGTTCCCATGAGGCACAGGGTCAGACTGATTTGCATATGGCCATGTCTGAACTGAGGTGGTGGAGTGAGCTAAAGAATGATGATCGATTAAACCCAGATCAGTTGACTGGAGGTGAGTGTAAGATTTGCTCAAACGCTCAGTCCATCATCTACTTTGGTATCGCTTTGTTCACCCTAAGTTGGCAACGTATGCCCAGACGTGGGTCACTTGCTTACTTTGCCACTGGATTCAACATAGCCTAGCTGATGAGGGTTATGAACCCGAAACCAGTCCCAGGATGCTTGTTTCCGGTCCAGGGAAGACATGGCTTGGCAGTTCGGGCTGGACTGTTCCCATGAGGCACAGGGTCAGACTGATTTGCATATGGCCATGTCTGAACAGGGGTGGTGGAGTGAGCTAAAGAATGATGATGGATTAAACCCAGATCAGTTGACTGGGGGTGAGTGTTTGATTTGCTCAAACGCTCTGTCCATCATCCCTTTTGGTATCACTTTGTGCGCCCTAAGTTGGCAGGGTATGCCCAGACGTGGTTTCCTTGCTCACTCTGCCACTGGATTCAAGATAGCCTGGCTGAGGAGGGTTATGAAACCGAAACTGGTCCCAGGATGCTTGTTTTCTGTCCAGGGAAGACATGGCCTGGCAGTTCGGGCTGGACTGTTCCCATGAGGCACAGGGTCAGACTGATTTGCATATGGCCATGTCTGAACTGGGGTGGTGGAGTGAGCTAAAGAATGATGATGGATTAAACCCAGATCAGTTGACTGGGGGTGAGTGTTTGATTTGCTCAAACGCTCCATCCATCATCCCCTTTGGTATCGCTTTGTTCGCCCTAAGTTGGCAGGGTATGCCCAGACGTGGGTCCCTTGCTCACTTTGCCACTGGATTCAAGATAGCCTAGCTGATGAGGGTTATGAACCTGAAACCGGTCCCAGGATGCTTGTTTCCGGTCCAGGGAAGACATGGCTTGGCAGTTAGGGCTGGACTGTTCCCATGAGGCACAGGGTCAGACTGATTTGCATATGGCCATGTCTGAACTGGGGTGGTGGAATGAGCTAAAGAATGATGATGGATTAAACCCAGATCAGTTGACTGGGGGTGAGTGTTTGATTTGCTCAAACGCTCTGTCCATCATCCCCTTTGGTATTGCTTTGTTCGCCCTAAGTTGGCAGGGTATGCCCAGACGTGGGTCCCTTGCTCACTTTGCCACTGGATTAAAGACAGCCTGGTTGATAAGGGTTATGAACCCGAAACCGGTCCCAGGATGCTCGTTTCCGGTCCAGGAAAGACATGGCTTGGCAGTTCGGGCTGGACTGTTCCCATGAGGCACAGGGTCAGACTGATTTGCATATGGCCATGTGTGAACTGGGTAGGTGGAGTGAGCTAAAGAATGATGATGGATTAAACCCAGATCAGTTGACTGGGGGTGAGTGTTTGATTTGCTCAAACGCTCCGTCCATCATCCCCTTTGGTATCGCTTTGTTCGCCCTAAGTTGTCAGGGTATACCCAGACACAGGTCCCTTGCTCACTTTGCCACTGGATTCAAGATATCCTGGCTGATGAGGGTTATGAACCCGAAACCGGTCCCAGGATGCTTGTTTTCCGTCCAGGGAAGACATGGCTTGGCAGTTCGGGCTGGACTGTTCCCATGAGGCACAGGGTCAGACTGATTTGCATATGGCCATGTCTGAACTGGGGTGGTGGAGTGAGCTAAAGAATGATGATGGATTAAACCCAGATCAGTTGACTGGGGGTGAGTGTTTGATTTGCTCAAACGCTCCGTCCTTCATCCCCTTTGGTATCGCTTTGTTTGCCCTAAGTTGGCAGGGTATGGCCATACGTGGGTCCTTTGCTCACTTTGCCACTGGATTCAAGATAGCCTGGCTGATGAGGGTTATGAACACGAAACCAGTCCCAGGAAGCTTGTTTCCGGTCCAGGGAAGACATGGCTTGGCAGTTCGAGCGGGACTGTTCCCATGAGGCACAGGGTCAGACTGATTTGCATATGGCCATGTCTGAATTGGGGTGGTGGAGTGAGCTAAAGAATGATGATCGATTAAACCCAGATCAGTTGACTGGAGGTGAGTGTAAGATTTGCTCAAACTCTCCGTCCATCATCCACTTTGGTATCGCTTTGTTCGCCCTAAGTTGGCAGGGTATGCTCAGACGTGTGTCACTTGCTTACTTTGCCACTGGATTCAACATAGCCTGGCTGATGAGGGTTATGAACCCCAAACCGGTCCCAGGATGCTTGTTTCCGGTCCAGGGAAGACATGGCTTGGCAGTTAGGGCTGGACTGTTCCCATGAGGCACAGGGTGAGACTGATTTACATATGGCCATGTCTGAACTGGGGTGGTGGAGTGAGCTAAAGAATGATGATGGATTAAACCCAGATTAGTTGACTGGGGGTGAGTGTTTGATTTGCTCAAACGCTCCGTCCATCATCCCCTCTGGTATCGCTTTGTTTGCCCTAAGTTGGCAGGGTATGCCCAGACGTGGGTCCCTTGCTCACTTTGCCACTGGATTCAAGAAAGCCTGGCTGATGAGGGTTATGAACCCGAAACCGGTACCAGGATGCTTGTTTCCGGTCCAGGGAAGACATGGCTTGGCAGTTAGGGCTGGACTGTTCCCATGAGGCACAGGGTCAGACTGATTTGCATATGGCGATGTCTGAACTGGGGTGGTGGAGTGACCTAAAGAATGATGATGGATTTAACCCAGATCAGTTGACTAGGGGTGAGTGTTTGATTTTCTCAAACGCTCCATCCATCATCCCCTTTGGTATCGCTTTGTTCGCCCAAAGTTGGCAGGGTATGCCCAGTCGTGGGTCCCTTGCTCACTTTGCCACTGGAGTCAAGATAGCCTGGCTGATGAGGGTTATGAACCCGAAACCGGTCCCAGGGTGCTTGTTTCTGGTCCAGGAAAGACAAAGCTTGGCATTTCGGGCTGGACTGTTCCCATGAGGCACAGGGTCAGACTGATTTGCATATGGCCATGTCTGAACTGGGGTGGTGGAGTGAGCTATAGAATGATGATGGATTAAACCCAGATCAGTTGACTGGGGGCGAGTGTTTGATTTGCTCAAATGCTCCGTCCATCATACCCTTTGGTATCGCTTTGTTCGCCCTAAGTTGGCAGGGTATGCCCAGATGTGAGTCCCTTGCTCACTTTGCCACCGGATTCAAGATAGCCTGGCTGATGAGGGTTATGAACCCGAAACCGGTTCCAGGATGCTTGTTTCCTGTCCAGGGAAGACATGGCTTGGCCGTTCGGGCTGGACTGTTCCCATGAGGCACAGGGTCAGACTGATTTGCATATGGCCATGTCTGAACTGGGGTGGTGGAGTGAGCTAAAGAATGATGATGGATTAAACCCAGATCAGTTGACTGGGGGTGAGTGTTTGATTTGCTCAAACGCTCCGTCCATCATCCCCTTTGGTATCGCTTTGTTCGCCCTAAGTTGGCAGGGTATGCCCAGACGTCGGTCCCTTGCTCACTTTGCCACTGGATTCAAGATAGCCTGGCTGATGAGGGTTTTGAACCCGAAACCGGTCCCAGGATGCTTGTTTCCGGTCCATGGAAGACATGGCTTGGCAGTTAGGGCTGGACTGTTCCCATGAGGCACAGGGTCAGACTGATTTGCATATGGCCTTGTCTGAACTGGGGTGGTGGAGTCAGCTAAAGAATGATGATGGATTAAACTCAGATCAGTTGACTAGGGGTGAGTGTTTGATTTGCTCAAATGCTCCATCCATCATCCCCTTTGGTATCACTTTGTTCGCCCTAAGTTGGCAGGGTATGCCCAGACATGGGTCCCTTGCTCACTTTGCCACAGGATTCAAGATATCCTGGCTGATGACGGTTATGAACCTGAAACCGGTCCCAGGATGCTTGATTCCGGTCCAGGGAAGACATGGCTTGGCAGTTCGGGCTGGACTGTTCCCATGAGGCACAGGGTCAGACTGATTTGCATATGGCCATGTCTGAACTGGGGTGGTGGAGTGAGCTAAAGAATGATGATCGATTAAACCCAGATCAGTTGACTGGGGTTGGGTGTATGATTTGCTCGAACGCTCCACCCATCGTCCCCTTTGTTCTCGCTTTGTTTGCCCTAAATTGGCAGGGTATGCCCAGATGTGGGTCCCTTGCTCACTTTGCCACTGGATTCAAGATAGCCTGGCTGATGAGGGTTATGAACCCGAAACCGGTCCTAGGATGCTTGTTTCCGGTCCGGGGAAGACATGGCTTGGCAGTTCGAGCTGGACTATTCCCATGAGGCACAGGGTCAGATTGATTTGCATATGGCCATGTCTGAACTGGGGTGGGGGAGTAAGCTAAAGAATGATGATCGATTAAACCCAGATCAGTTGACTGGAGGTGAGTGTAAGATTTGCTCAAACGCTCAGTCCATCATCCACTTTGGTATCGCTTTGTTCACCCTAAGTTGGCAGGGTATGCCCAGACATGGGTCACTTGCTTACTTTGCCACTGGATTCAACATAGCCTAGCTGATGAGGGTTATGAACCCGAAACCGGTTCCAGGATGCTTGTTTCCGGTCCAGGGAAGACATGGCTTGGCAGTTCGGGCTGGACTGTTCCCATGAGGCACAGGGTCAGACTGATTTGCATATGGCCATGTCTGAACAGGGGTGGTGGAGTGAGCTAAAGAATGATGATGGATTAAACCCAGATCAGTTGACTGGGGGTGAGTGTTTGATTTGCTCAAACGCTCTGTCCATCATCCCTTTTGGTATCGCTTTGTTCACCCTAAGTTGGCAGGGTATGCCCATACGTGGGTCCCTTGCTCACTTTGCCACTGGATTCAAGATAGCCTGGCTGATGAGGTTTATGAAACTGAAACCGGTCCCATGATGCTTGTTTTCTGTCCAGGGAAGACATGGCCTGGCAGTTCGGGCTGGACTGTTCCCATGAGGCACAAGGTCACACTGATTTGCATATGGCCATGTCTGAACTGGGGTGGTGGAGTGAGCTAAAGAATGATGATGGATTAAACCCAGATCAGTTGACTGGGGGTGAGTGTTTGATTTGCTCAAACGCTCCGTCCATCATCCCCTTTGGTATCGCTTTGTTCGCCCTAAGTTGGCAGGGTATGCCCAGACGTGGGTCCCTTGCTCACTTTACCACTGGATTCAAGATAGCCTAGCTGATGAGGGTTATGAACCCGAAACCGGTCCCAGGATGCTTGTTTCCGGTCCAGGGAAGACATGGCTTGGCAGTTAGGGCTGGACTGTTCCCATGAGGCACAGGGTCAGACTGATTTGCATATGGCCATGTCTGAACTGGGGTGGTGGAGTGAGCTAAAGAATGATGATGGATTAAACCCAGATCAGTTGACTGGGGGTGAGTGTTTGATTTGCTCAAGCGCTCTGTCCATCATCCCCTTTGGTATCGCTTTGTTTGCCCTAAGTTGGCAGGGTATGGCCATACGTGGGTCCTTTGCGCACTTTGCCACTGGATTCAAGATAGCCTAGCTGATGAGGGTTATGAACATGAAACCGGTCCCAGGAAGCTTGTTTCCGGTCCAGGGAAGACATGGCTTGGCAGTTCGAGCGGGACTGTTCCCATGAGGCACAGGGTCAGACTGATTTGCATATGGCCATGTCTGAACTGGGGTGGTGGAGTGAGCTAAAGAATGATGATCAATTAAACCCAGATCAGTTGACTGGGGGTGAGTGTTTGATTTGCTCAAACGCTCCGTCCATCATCCCCTTTGTTCTCGCTTTGTTCGCCCTAAGTTGGCAGGGTATGCCCAGATGTGGGTCCCTTGCTCACTTTGCCACTGGATTCAAAATAGCCTGGCTGATGAGGGTTATGAACCCGAAACCGGTCCCAGGATGCTTGTTTCCGGTCCAGGGAAGACATGGCTTTGCAGTTCGGGCTGGACTGTTCCCATGAGGCACAGGGTCAGACTGATTTGCATATGGCCATGTCTGAACTGGGGTGGTGGAGTGAGCTAAAGAATGATGATCGATTAAACCCAGATCAGTTGACTGGAGGTGAGTGTAAGATTTGCTCAAACGCTCCGTCCATCATCCACTTTGGTATCGCTTTGTTCGCCCTAAGTTGGCAGGGTATGCTCAGACATGGGTCACTTGCTTACTTTGCCACTGGATTCAACATAGCCTAGCTGATGAGGGTTATGAACCCGAAACCGTTCCCAGGATGCTTGGTTCCAGTCCAGGGAAGACATGGCTTTGCAGTTCGGGCTGGACTGTTCGCATGAGGCACAGGGTCAGACTGATTTGCATATGGCCATGTCTGAACTGGGGTGGTGGAGTGAGCTAAAGAATGATGATGGATTAAACCCAGATCAGTTGACTGGGGGTAAGTGTTTGATTTGCTCAAACGCTCAGTCCATCATCCCTTTTGGTATTGCTTTGTTCGCCCTAAGTTGGCCGGGTATGCCCAGACGTAGGTCCCTTGCTCACTTTGCCACTGGATTCAAGATAGCCTGGCTGATGAGGGTTATGAACCCCAAACCGGTCCCAGGATGCTTGTTTCCGGTCCAGGGAAGACATGGCTTGGCAGTTAGGGCTGGACTGTTCCCATGAGGCACAGGGTGAGACTGATTTACATATGGCCATGTCTGAACTGGGGTGGTGGAGTGAGCTAAAGAATGATGATGTATTAAACCCAGATTAGTTGACTGGGGGTGAGTGTTTGATTTGCTCAAACGCTCCGTCCATCATCCCCTCTGGTATCGCTTTGTTTGCCCTAAGTTGGCAGGGTATGCCCAGACGTGGGTCCCTTGCTCACTTTGCCACTGGATTCAAGAAAGCCTGGCTGATGAGGGTTATGAACCCGAAACCGGTACCAGGATGCTTGTTTCCGGTCCAGGGAAGACATGGCTTGGCAGTTAGGGCTGGACTGTTCCCATGAGGCACAGGGTCAGACTGATTTGCATATGGCGATGTCTGAACTGGGGTGGTGGAGTGACCTAAAGAATGATGATGGATTTAACCCAGATCAGTTGACTAGGGGTGAGTGTTTGATTTTCTCAAACGCTCCATCCATCATCCCCTTTGGTATCGCTTTGTTCGCCCAAAGTTGGCAGGGTATGCCCAGTCGTGGGTCCCTTGCTCACTTTGCCACTGGAGTCAAGATAGCCTGGCTGATGAGGGTTATGAACCCGAAACCGGTCCCAGGGTGCTTGTTTCTGGTCCAGGAAAGACAAAGCTTGGCATTTCGGGCTGGACTGTTCCCATGAGGCACAGGGTCAGACTGATTTGCATATGGCCATGTCTGAACTGGGGTGGTGGAGTGAGCTATAGAATGATGATGGAGTAAACCCAGATCAGTTGACTGGGGGCGAGTGTTTGATTTGCTCAAATGCTCCGTCCATCATACCCTTTGGTATCGCTTTGTTCGCCCTAAGTTGGCAGGGTATGCCCAGATGTGAGTCCCTTGCTCACTTTGCCACCGGATTCAAGATAGCCTGGCTGATGAGGGTTATGAACCCGAAACCGGTTCCAGGATGCTTGTTTCCTGTCCAGGGAAGACATGGCTTGGCAGTTCGGGCTGGACTGTTCCCATGAGGCACAGGGTCAGACTGATTTGCATATGGCCATGTCTGAACTGGGGTGGTGGAGTGAGCTAAAGAATGATGATGGATTAAACCCAGATCAGTTGACTGGGGGTGAGTGTTTGATTTGCTCAAACGCTCCGTCCATCATCCCCTTTGGTATCGCTTTGTTCGCCCTAAGTTGGCAGGGTATGCCCAGACGTCGGTCCCTTGCTCACTTTGCCACTGGATTCAAGATAGGCTGGCTGATGAGGGTTATGAACCCGAAACCGGTCCCAGGATGCTTGTTCCCGGTCCATGGAAGACATGGCTTGGCAGTTAGGGCTGGACTGTTCCCATGAGGCACAGGGTCAGACTGATTTGCATATGGCCTTGTCTGAACTGGGGTGGTGGAGTCAGCTAAAGAATGATGATGGATTAAACTCAGATCAGTTGACTAGGGGTGAGTGTTTGATTTGCTCAAATGCTCCATCCATCATCCCCTTTGGTATCACTTTGTTCGCCCTAAGTTGGCAGGGTATGCCCAGACATGGGTCCCTTGCTCACTTTGCCACAGGATTCAAGATATCCTGGCTGATGACGGTTATGAACCTGAAACCGGTCCCAGGATGCTTGATTCAGGTCCAGGGAAGACATGGCTTGGCAGTTCGGGCTGGACTGTTCCCATGAGGCACAGGGTCAGACTGATTTGCATATGGCCATGTCTGAACTGGGGTGGTGGAGTGAGCTAAAGAATGATGATCAATTAAACCCAGATCAGTTGACTGGGGGTGAGTGTTTGATTTGCTCAAACGCTCCGTCCATCATCCCCTTTGTTCTCGCTTTGTTCGCCCTAAGTTGGCAGGGTATGCCCAGATGTGGGTCCCTTGCTCACTTTGCCACTGGATTCAAAATAGCCTGGCTGATGAGGGTTATGAACCCGAAACCGGTCCCAGGATGCTTGTTTCCGGTCCAGGGAAGACATGGCTTTGCAGTTCGGGCTGGACTGTTCCCATGAGGCACAGGGCCAGACTGATTTGCATATGGCCATGTCTGAACTGGGGTGGTGGAGTGAGCTAAAGAATGATGATCGATTAAACCCAGATCAGTTGACTGGAGGTGAGTGTAAGATTTGCTCAAACGCTCCGTCCATCATCCACTTTGGTATCGCTTTGTTCGCCCTAAGTTGGCAGGGTATGCTCAGACATGGGTCACTTGCTTACTTTGCCACTGGATTCAACATAGCCTAGCTGATGAGGGTTATGAACCCGAAACCGGTCCCAGGATGCTTGGTTCCAGTCCAGGGAAGACATGGCTTTGCAGTTCGGGCTGGACTGTTCGCATGAGGCACAGGGTCAGACTGATTTGCATATGGCCATGTCTGAACTGGGGTGGTGGAGTGAGCTAAAGAATGATGATGGATTAAACCCAGATCAGTTGACTGGGGGTAAGTGTTTGATTTGCTCAAACGCTCAGTCCATCATCCCTTTTGGTATTGCTTTGTTCGCCCTAAGTTGGCCGGGTATGCCCAGACGTGGGTCCCTTGCTCACTTTGCCACTGGATTCAAGATAGCCTGGCTGATGAGGGTTATGAACCCCAAACCGGTCCCAGGATGCTTGTTTCCGGTCCAGGGAAGACATGGCTTGGCAGTTAGGGCTGGACTGTTCCCATGAGGCACAGGGTGAGACTGATTTACATATGGCCATGTCTGAACTGGGGTGGTGGAGTGAGCTAAAGAATGATGATGTATTAAACCCAGATTAGTTGACTGGGGGTGAGTGTTTGATTTGCTCAAACGCTCCGTCCATCATCCCCTCTGGTATCGCTTTGTTTGCCCTAAGTTGGCAGGGTATGCCCAGACGTGGGTCCCTTGCTCACATTGCCACTGGATTCAAGAAAGCCTGGCTGATGAGGGTTATGAACCCGAAACCGGTACCAGGATGCTTGTTTCCGGTCCAGGGAAGACATGGCTTGGCAGTTAGGGCTGGACTGTTCCCATGAGGCACAGGGTCAGACTGATTTGCATATGGCCATGTCTGAACTGGGGTGGTGGAGTGACCTAAAGAATGATGATGGATTTAACCCAGATCAGTTGACTAGGGGTGAGTGTTTGATTTTCTCAAACGCTCCATCCATCATCCCCTTTGGTATCGCTTTGTTCGCCCAAAGTTGGCAGGGTATGCCCAGTCGTGGGTCCCTTGCTCACTTTGCCACTGGAGTCAAGATAGCCTGGCTGATGAGGGTTATGAACCCGAAACCGGTCCCAGGGTGCTTGTTTCTGGTCCAGGAAAGACAAAGCTTGGCATTTCGGGCTGGACTGTTCCCATGAGGCACAGGGTCAGACTGATTTGCATATGGCCATGTCTGAACTGGGGTGGTGGAGTGAGCTATAGAATGATGATGGATTAAACCCAGATCAGTTGACTGGGGGCGAGTGTTTGATTTGCTCAAATGCTCCGTCCATCATACCCTTTGGTATCGCTTTGTTCGCCCTAAGTTGGCAGGGTATGCCCAGATGTGAGTCCCTTGCTCACTTTGCCACCGGATTCAAGATAGCCTGGCTGATGAGGGTTATGAACCCGAAACCGGTTCCAGGATGCTTGTTTCCTGTCCAGGGAAGACATGGCTTGGCAGTTCGGGCTGGACTGTTCCCATGAGGCACAGGGTCAGACTGATTTGCATATGGCCATGTCTGAACTGGGGTGGTGGAGTGAGCTAAAGAATGATGATGGATTAAACCCAGATCAGTTGACTGGGGGTGAGTGTTTGATTTGCTCAAACGCTCCGTCCATCATCCCCTTTGGTATCGCTTTGTTCGCCCTAAGTTGGCAGGGTATGCCCAGACGTCGGTCCCTTGCTCACTTTGCCACTGGATTCAAGATAGCCTGGCTGATGAGGGTTATGAACCCGAAACCGGTCCCAGGATGCTTGTTCCCGGTCCATGGAAGACATGGCTTGGCAGTTAGGGCTGGACTGTTCCCATGAGGCACAGGGTCAGACTGATTTGCATATGGCCTTGTCTGAACTGGGGTGGTGGAGTCAGCTAAAGAATGATGATGGATTAAACTCAGATCAGTTGACTAGGGGTGAGTGTTTGATTTGCTCAAATGCTCCATCCATCATCCCCTTTGGTATCACTTTGTTCGCCCTAAGTTGGCAGGGTATGCCCAGACATGGGTCCCTTGCTCACTTTGCCACAGGATTCAAGATATCCTGGCTGATGACGGTTATGAACCTGAAACCGGTCCCAGGATGCTTGATTCAGGTCCAGGGAAGACATGGCTTGGCAGTTCGGGCTGGACTGTTCCCATGAGGCACAGGGTCAGACTGATTTGCATATGGCCATGTCTGAACTGGGGTGGTGGAGTGAGCTAAAGAATGATGATCAATTAAACCCAGATCAGTTGACTGGGGGTGAGTGTTTGATTTGCTCAAACGCTCCGTCCATCATCCCCTTTGTTCTCGCTTTGTTCGCCCTAAGTTGGCAGGGTATGCCCAGATGTGGGTCCCTTGCTCACTTTGCCACTGGATTCAAAATAGCCTGGCTGATGAGGGTTATGAACCCGAAACCGGTCCCAGGATGCTTGTTTCCGGTCCAGGGAAGACATGGCTTTGCAGTTCGGGCTGGACTGTTCCCATGAGGCACAGGGCCAGACTGATTTGCATATGGCCATGTCTGAACTGGGGTGGTGGAGTGAGCTAAAGAATGATGATCGATTAAACCCAGATCAGTTGACTGGAGGTGAGTGTAAGATTTGCTCAAACGCTCCGTCCATCATCCACTTTGGTATCGCTTTGTTCGCCCTAAGTTGGCAGGGTATGCTCAGACATGGGTCACTTGCTTACTTTGCCACTGGATTCAACATAGCCTAGCTGATGAGGGTTATGAACCCGAAACCGGTCCCAGGATGCTTGGTTCCAGTCCAGGGAAGACATGGCTTTGCAGTTCGGGCTGGACTGTTCGCATGAGGCACAGGGTCAGACTGATTTGCATATGGCCATGTCTGAACTGGGGTGGTGGAGTGAGCTAAAGAATGATGATGGATTAAACCCAGATCAGTTGACTGGGGGTAAGTGTTTGATTTGCTCAAACGCTCAGTCCATCATCCCTTTTGGTATTGCTTTGTTCGCCCTAAGTTGGCCGGGTATGCCCAGACGTGGGTCCCTTGCTCACTTTGCCACTGGATTCAAGATAGCCTGGCTGATGAGGGTTATGAACCCCAAACCGGTCCCAGGATGCTTGTTTCCGGTCCAGGGAAGACATGGCTTGGCAGTTAGGGCTGGACTGTTCCCATGAGGCACAGGGTGAGACTGATTTACATATGGCCATGTCTGAACTGGGGTGGTGGAGTGAGCTAAAGAATGATGATGTATTAAACCCAGATTAGTTGACTGGGGGTGAGTGTTTGATTTGCTCAAACGCTCCGTCCATCATCCCCTCTGGTATCGCTTTGTTTGCCCTAAGTTGGCAGGGTATGCCCAGACGTGGGTCCCTTGCTCACATTGCCACTGGATTCAAGAAAGCCTGGCTGATGAGGGTTATGAACCCGAAACCGGTACCAGGATGCTTGTTTCCGGTCCAGGGAAGACATGGCTTGGCAGTTAGGGCTGGACTGTTCCCATGAGGCACAGGGTCAGACTGATTTGCATATGGCCATGTCTGAACTGGGGTGGTGGAGTGACCTAAAGAATGATGATGGATTTAACCCAGATCAGTTGACTAGGGGTGAGTGTTTGATTTTCTCAAACGCTCCATCCATCATCCCCTTTGGTATCGCTTTGTTCGCCCAAAGTTGGCAGGGTATGCCCAGTCGTGGGTCCCTTGCTCACTTTGCCACTGGAGTCAAGATAGCCTGGCTGATGAGGGTTATGAACCCGAAACCGGTCCCAGGGTGCTTGTTTCTGGTCCAGGAAAGACAAAGCTTGGCATTTCGGGCTGGACTGTTCCCATGAGGCACAGGGTCAGACTGATTTGCATATGGCCATGTCTGAACTGGGGTGGTGGAGTGAGCTATAGAATGATGATGGATTAAACCCAGATCAGTTGACTGGGGGCGAGTGTTTGATTTGCTCAAATGCTCCGTCCATCATACCCTTTGGTATCGCTTTGTTCGCCCTAAGTTGGCAGGGTATGCCCAGATGTGAGTCCCTTGCTCACTTTGCCACCGGATTCAAGATAGCCTGGCTGATGAGGGTTATGAACCCGAAACCGGTTCCAGGATGCTTGTTTCCTGTCCAGGGAAGACATGGCTTGGCAGTTCGGGCTGGACTGTTCCCATGAGGCACAGGGTCAGACTGATTTGCATATGGCCATGTCTGAACTGGGGTGGTGGAGTGAGCTAAAGAATGATGATGGATTAAACCCAGATCAGTTGACTGGGGGTGAGTGTTTGATTTGCTCAAACGCTCCGTCCATCATCCCCTTTGGTATCGCTTTGTTCGCCCTAAGTTGGCAGGGTATGCCCAGACGTCGGTCCCTTGCTCACTTTGCCACTGGATTCAAGATAGCCTGGCTGATGAGGGTTATGAACCCGAAACCGGTCCCAGGATGCTTGTTCCCGGTCCATGGAAGACATGGCTTGGTAGTTAGGGCTGGACTGTTCCCATGAGGCACAGGGTCAGACTGATTTGCATATGGCCTTGTCTGAACTGGGGTGGTGGAGTCAGCTAAAGAATGATGATGGATTAAACTCAGATCAGTTGACTAGGGGTGAGTGTTTGATTTGCTCAAATGCTCCATCCATCATCCCCTTTGGTATCACTTTGTTCGCCCTAAGTTGGCAGGGTATGCCCAGACATGGGTCCCTTGCTCACTTTGCCACAGGATTCAAGATATCCTGGCTGATGACGGTTATGAACCTGAAACCGGTCCCAGGATGCTTGATTCAGGTCCAGGGAAGACATGGCTTGGCAGTTCGGGCTGGACTGTTCCCATGAGGCACAGGGTCAGACTGATTTGCATATGGCCATGTCTGAACTGGGGTGGTGGAGTGAGCTAAAGAATGATGATCAATTAAACCCAGATCAGTTGACTGGGGGTGAGTGTTTGATTTGCTCAAACGCTCCGTCCATCATCCCCTTTGTTCTCGCTTTGTTCGCCCTAAGTTGGCAGGGTATGCCCAGATGTGGGTCCCTTGCTCACTTTGCCACTGGATTCAAAATAGCCTGGCTGATGAGGGTTATGAACCCGAAACCGGTCCCAGGATGCTTGTTTCCGGTCCAGGGAAGACATGGCTTTGCAGTTCGGGCTGGACTGTTCCCATGAGGCACAGGGTCAGACTGATTTGCAAATGGCCATGTCTGAACTGGGGTGGTGGAGTGAGCTAAAGAATGATGATCGATTAAACCCAGATCAGTTGACTGGAGGTGAGTGTAAGATTTGCTCAAACGCTCCGTCCATCATCCACTTTGGTATCGCTTTGTTCGCCCTAAGTTGGCAGGGTATGCTCAGACATGGGTCACTTGCTTACTTTGCCACTGGATTCAACATAGCCTAGCTGATGAGGGTTATGAACCCGAAACCGGTCCCAGGATGCTTGGTTCCAGTCCAGGGAAGACATGGCTTTGCAGTTCGGGCTGGACTGTTCGCATGAGGCACAGGGTCAGACTGATTTGCATATGGCCATGTCTGAACTGGGGTGGTGGAGTGAGCTAAAGAATGATGATGGATTAAACCCAGATCAGTTGACTGGGGGTAAGTGTTTGATTTGCTCAAACGCTCAGTCCATCATCCCTTTTGGTATTGCTTTGTTCGCCCTAAGTTGGCCGGGAATACCCAGACGTGGGTCCCTTGCTCACTTTGCCACTGGATTCAAGATAGCCTGGCTGATGAGGGTTATGAACCCCAAACCGGTCCCAGGATGCTTGTTTCCGGTCCAGGGAAGACATGGCTTGGCAGTTAGGGCTGGACTGTTCCCATGAGGCACAGGGTGAGACTGATTTACATATGGCCATGTCTGAACTGGGGTGGTGGAGTGAGCTAAAGAATGATGATGTATTAAACCCAGATTAGTTGACTGGGGGTGAGTGTTTGATTTGCTCAAACGCTCCGTCCATCATCCCCTCTGGTATCGCTTTGTTTGCCCTAAGTTGGCAGGGTATGCCCAGACGTGGGTCCCTTGCTCACTTTGCCACTGGATTCAAGAAAGCCTGGCTGATGAGGGTTATGAACCCGAAACCGGTACCAGGATGCTTGTTTCCGGTCCAGGGAAGACATGGCTTGGCAGTTAGGGCTGGACTGTTCCCATGAGGCAAAGGGTCAGACTGATTTGCATATGGCGATGTCTGACCTGGGGTGGTGGAGTGACCTAAAGAATGATGATGGATTTAACCCAGATCAGTTGACTAGGGGTGAGTGTTTGATTTTCTCAAACGCTCCATCCATCATCCCCTTTGGTATCGCTTTGTTCGCCCAAAGTTGGCAGGGTATGCCCAGTCTTGGGTCCCTTGCTCACTTTGCCACTGGAGTCAAGATAGCCTGGCTGATTATGGTTATGAACCCGAAACCGGTCCCAGGGTGCTTGTTTCTGGTCCAGGAAAGACAAAGCTTGGCATTTCGGGCTGGACTGTTCCCATGAGGCACAGGGTCAGACTGATTTGCATATGGCCATGTCTGAACTGGGGTGGTGGAGTGAGCTATAGAATGATGATGGATTAAACCCAGATCAGTTGACTGGGGGCGAGTGTTTGATTTGCTCAAATGCTCCGTCCATCATACCCTTTGGTATCGCTTTGTTCGCCCTAAGTTGGCAGGGTATGCCCAGATGTGAGTCCCTTGCTCACTTTGCCACCGGATTCAAGATAGCCTGGCTGATGAGGGTTATGAACCCGAAACCTGTTCCAGGATGCTTGTTTCCTGTCCAGGGAAGACATGGCTTGGCAGTTCGGGCTGGACTGTTCCCATGAGGCACAGGGTCAGACTGATTTGCATATGGCCATGTCTGAACTGGGGTGGTGGAGTGAGCTAAAGAATGATGATGGATTAAACCCAGATCAGTTGACTGGGGGTGAGTGTTTGATTTGCTCAAACGCTCCGTCCATCATCCCCTTTGGTATCGCTTTGTTCGCCCTAAGTTGGCAGGGTATGCCCAGACGTCGGTCCCTTGCTCACTTTGCCACTGGATTCAAGATAGCCTGGCTGATGAGGGTTATGAACCCGAAACCGGTCCCAGGATGCTTGTTCCCGGTCCATGGAAGACATGGCTTGGCAGTTAGGGCTGGACTGTTCCCATGAGGCACAGGGTCAGACTGATTTGCATATGGCCTTGTCTGAACTGGGGTGGTGGAGTCAGCTAAAGAATGATGATGGATTAAACTCAGATCAGTTGACTAGGGGTGAGTGTTTGATTTGCTCAAATGCTCCATCCATCATCCCCTTTGGTATAACTTTGTTCGCCCTAAGTTGGCAGGGTATGCCCAGACATGGGTCCCTTGCTCACTTTGCCACAGGATTCAAGGTATCCTGGCTGATGACGGTTATGAACCTGAAACCGGTCCCAGGATGCTTGATTCAGGTCCAGGGAAGACATGGCTTGGCAGTTCGGGCTGGACTGTTCCCATGAGGCACAGGGTCAGACTGATTTGCATATGGCCATGTCTGAACTGGGGTGGTGGAGTGAGCTAAAGAATGATGATCGATTAAACCCAGATCAGTTGACTGGGGTTGGGTGTATGATTTGCTCGAACGCTCCACCCATCATCCCCTTTGTTCTCGCTTTGTTTGCCCTAAATTGGCATAGTATGCCCAGATGTGGGTCCCTTGCTCACCCTGCCACTGGATTCAAGATAGCCTGGCTGATGAGGGTTATGAACCCGAAACCGGTCCTAGGATGCTTGTTTCCGGTCCGGGGAAGACATGGCTTGGCAGTTCGAGCTGGACTATTCCCATGAGGCACAGGGTCAGATTGATTTGCATATGGCCATGTCTGAACTGGGGTGGGGGAGTGAGCTAAAGAATGATGATCGATTAAACCCAGATCAGTTGACTGGAGGTGAGTGTAAGATTTGCTCAAACGCTCAGTCCATCATCCACTTTGGTATCGCTTTGTTCACCCTAAGTTGGCAGGGTATGCCCAGACATGGGTCACTTGCTTACTTTGCCACTGGATTCAACATAGCCTAGCTGATGAGGGTTATGAACCCGAAACCGGTCCCAGGATGCTTGTTTCTGGTCCAGTGAAGACATGGCTTGGCAGTTCGGGCTGGACTGTTCCCATGAGGCACAGGGTCAGACTGATTTGCATATGGCCATGTCTGAACAGGGGTGGTGGAGTGAGCTAAAGAATGATGATGGATTAAACCCAGATCAGTTGACTGGGGGTGAGTGTTTGATTTGCTCAAACGCTTTGTCCATCATCCCTTTTGGTATCGCTTTGTTCACCCTAAGTTGGCAGGGTATGCCCATACGTGGGTCCCTTGCTCACTTTGCCACTGGATTCAAGATAGCCTGGCTGCTGAGGTTTATGAAACTGAAACCGGTCCCATGATGCTTGTTTTCTGTCCAGGGAAGACATGGCCTGGCAGTTCGGGCTGGACTGTTCCCATGAGGCACAAGGTCACACTGATTTGCATATGGCCATGTCTGAACTGGGGTGGTGGAGTGAGCTAAAGAATGATGATGGATTAAACCCAGATCAGTTGACTGGGGGTGAGTGTTTGATTTGCTCAAACGCTCCGTCCATCATCCCCTTTGGTATCGCTTTGTTCGCCCTAAGTTGGCAGGGTATGCCCAGACGTAGGTCCCTTGCTCACTTTACCACTGGATTCAAGATAGCCTAGCTGATGAGGGTTATGAACCCGAAACCGGTCCCAGGATGCTTGTTTCCGGTCCAGGGAAGACATGGCTTGGCAGTTAGGGCTGGACTGTTCCCATGAGGCACAGGGTCAGACTGATTTGCATATGGCCATGTCTGAACTGGGGTGGTGGAGTGAGCTAAAGAATGATGATGGATTAAACCCAGATCAGTTGACTGGGGGTGAGTGTTTGATTTGCTCAAGCGCTCTGTCCATCATCCCCTTTGGTATCGCTTTGTTTGCCCTAAGTTGGCAGGGTATGGCCATACGTGGGTCCTTTGCTCACTTTGCCACTGGATTCAAGATAGCCTAGCTGATGAGGGTTATGAATATGAAACCGGTCCCAGGAAGCTTGTTTCCGGTCCAGGGAAGACATGGCTTGGCAGTTTGAGCGGGACTGTTCCCATGAGGCACAGGGTCAGACTGATTTGCATATGGCCATGTCTGAACTGTGGTGGTGGAGTGAGCTAAAGAATGATGATCGATTAAACCCAGATCAGTTGACTGGGGGTGATTGTTTGATTTGCTCAAACGCTCCGTCCATCATCCCCTTTGTTCTCGCTTTGTTCGCCCTAAGTTGGCAGGGTATGCCCAGATGTGGGCCCCTTGCTCACTTTGCCATTGGATTCAAAATAGCCTGGCTGATGAGGGTTATGAACCCGAAACCGGTCCCAGGATGCTTGTTTCCGGTCCAGGGAAGACATGGCTTTGCAGTTCGGGCTGGACTGTTCCCATGAGGCACAGGGTCAGACTGATTTGCATATGGCCATGTCTGAACTGGGGTGGTGGAGTGAGCTAAAGAATGATGATCGATTAAACCCAGATCAGTTGACTGGAGGTGAGTGTAAGATTTGCTCAAACGCTCCGTCCATCATCCACTTTGGTATCGCTTTGTTCGCCCTAAGTTGGCAGGGTATGCTCAGACGTGGGTCACTTGCTTACTTTGCCACTGGATTCAACATAGCCTAGCTGATGAGGGTTATGAACCCGAAACCGGTCCCAGGATGCTTGGTTCCAGTCCAGGGAAGACATGGCTTTGCAGTTCGGGCTGGACTGTTCCCATGAGGCACAGGGTCAGACTGATTTGCATATGGCCATGTCTGAACTGGGGTGGTGGAGTGAGCTAAAGACTGATGATGGATTAAACCCAGATCAGTTGACTGGTGGTAAGTGTTTGATTTGCTCAAACGCTCAGTCCATCATCCCTTTTGGTATCGCTTTGTTCACACTAAGTTGGCAGGGTATGCCCAGACGTGGGTCCCTTGCTCACTTTGCCACTGGATTCAAGATATCCTGGCTGATGAGGGTTATGAACCCCAAACCGGTCCCAGGATGCTTGTTTCTGGTCCAGGGAAGACATGGCTTGGCAGTTAGGGCTAGACTGTTCCCATGAGGCACAGGGTGAGACTGATTTGCATATGGCCATGTCTGAACTGGGGTGGTGGAGTGAGCTAAAGAATGATGATGGATTAAACCCAGATTAGTTGACTGGGGGTGAGTGTTTGATTTGCTCAAACGCTCCGTCCATCATCCCCTCTGGTATCGCTTTGTTTGCCCTAAGTTGGCAGGGTATGCCCAGACGTGGGTCCCTTGCTCACTTTGCCACTGGATTCAAGATAGCCTGGCTGATGAGGGTTATGAACCCGAAACCGGTACCAGGATGCTTGTTTCCGGTCCAGGGAAGACATGGCTTGGCAGTTAGGGCTGGACTGTTCCCATGAGGCACAGGGTCAGACTGATTTGCATATGGCCATGTCTGAACTGGGGTGGTGGAGTGAGCTAAAGAATGATGATGGATTAAACCCAGATCAGTTGACTAGGGGTGAGTGTTTGATTTTCTCAAACGCTCCATCCATCATCCCCTTTGGTATCGCTTTGTTCGCCCTAAGTTGGCAGGGTATGCCCAGTCGTGGGTCCCTTGCTCACTTTGCCACTGGATTCAAGATAGCCTGGCTGATGAGGGTTATGAACCCAAAACCGGTCCCAGGGTGCTTGTTTCTGGTCCAGGAAAGACAAAGCTTGGCATTTCGGGCTGGGCTGTTCCCATGAGGCACAGGGTCAGACTGATTTGCATATGGCCATGTCTGAACTGGGGTGGTGGAGTGAGCTATAGAATGATGATGGATTAAACCCAGATCAGTTGAGTGGGGGCGAGTGTTTGATTTGCTCAAATGCTCCGTCCATCATACCCTTTGGTATCGCTTTGTTCGCCCTAAGTTGGCAGGGTATGCCCAGATGTGAGTCCCTTGCTCACTTTGCCACTGGATTCAAGATAGCCTGGCTGATGAGGGTGATGAACCCGAAACCGGTTCCAGGATGCTTGTTTCCTGTCCAGGGAAGACATGGCTTGGCCGTTCGGGCTGGACTGTTCCCATGAGGCACAGGGTCAGACTGATTTGCATATGGCCATGTCTGAACTGGGGTGGTGGAGTGAGCTAAAGAATGATGATGGATTAAACCCAGATCATTTGACTGGGGGTGAGTGTTTGATTTGCTCAAACGCACCGTCCATCATCCCCTTTGGTATCGCTTAGTTTGCCCTAAGTTGGCAGGGTATGCCCAGACGTGGGTCCCTTGCTCACTTTGCCACAGGATTCAAGATAGCCTGGCTGATGATGGTTATGAACCTGAAACCGGTCCCAGGATGCTTGTTTCCGGTCCATGGAAGACATGGCTTGGCAGTTAGGGCTGGACTGTTCCCATGAGGCACAGGGTCAGACTGATTTGCATATGGCCTTGTCTGAACTGGGGTGGAGGAGTGAGCTAAAGAATGATGATCGATTAAACCCAGATCAGTTGACTGGGGTTGGGTGTATGATTTGCTCAAACGCTCCGCTAATCATCCCCTTTGTTCTCGCTTTGTTCGCCCTAAATTGACAGGGTATGCCCAGATGTGGGTCCCTTGCTCACTTTGCCACTGGATTCAAGATAGCCTGGCTTGTGAGTGTTATGAACCCGAAACCGCTCCCAGGATGCTTGTTTCCGGCCCAGGGAAGACATGGCTTGGCAGTTCGGGCTGAACTGTTCCCATGAGGCACAGGGTCAGAATGATTTGCATATGGCCATGTCTGAACTGGGGTGGTGGAGTGAGCTAAAGAATGATGATGGATTAAACCCAGATCAGTTGACTGGGGGTGAGTGTTTGATTTGCTCAAACGCTCTGTCCATCATCCCTTTTGGTATCGCTTTGTTCGCCCTAAGTTGGCAGGGTATGCCCAGACGTGGGTCACTTGCTTACTTTGACACTGGATTCAACATAGCCTAGCTGATGAGGGTTATGAACCCGAAACCGGTCCCAGGATGCTTGTTTCCGGTCCAGGGAAGACATGGCTTGGCAGTTCGGGCTGGACTGTTCCCATGAGGCACAGGGTCAGACTGATTTGCATATGGCCATGTCTGAACAGGGGTGGTGGAGTGAGCTAAAGAATGATGATGGATTAAACCCAGATCAGTTGACTGGGGGTGAGTGTTTGATTTGCTCAAACGCTCTGTCCATCATCCCTTTTGGTATCGCTTTGTTCGCCCTAAGTTGGCAGGGTATGCCCAGGCATGAGTCCCTTGCTCACTTTGCCACTGGATTCAAGATAGCCTGGCTGATGAGGGTTATGAAACCGAAACCGGTCCCAGGATGCTTGTTTTCTGTCCAGGGAAGACATGGCCTGGCAGTTCGGGCTGGACTGTTCCCATGAGGCACAGGGTCAGACTGATTTGCATATGGCCATGTCTGAACTGGGGTGGTGGAGTGAGCTAAAGAATGATGATGGATTAAACCCAGATCAGTTGACTGGGGGTGAGTGTTTGATTTGCTCAAACGCTCCGTCCATCATTCCCTTTGGTATCGCTTTGTTCGCCCTAAGTTGGCAGGGTATGCCCAGACGTGGGTCCCTTGCTCACTTTACCACTGGATTCAAGAAAGCCTAGCTGATGAGGGTTATGAACCCGAAACCGGTCCCAGGATGCTTGTTTCCGGTTCAGGGAAGACATGGCTTGGCAGTTAGGGCTGGACTGTTCCCATAAGGCACAGGGTCAGACTGATTTGCATATGGCCATGTCTGAACTGGGGTGGTGGAGTGAGCTAAAGAATGATGATAGATGAAACCCAGATCAGTTGACTGGGGGTGAGTGTTTGATTTGCTCAAACGCTCTGTCCATCATCCCCTTTGGTATTGCTTTGTTCGCCCTAAGTTGGCAGGGTATGCCCAGACGTGGGTCCCTTGCTCACTTTGCCACTGGATTCAAGACAGCCTGTTTGATGAGGGTTATGAACCCGAAACCAGTCCCAGATTGCTTCTTTCCGGTCCAGGAAAGACATGGCTTGGCAGTTCGGGCTGGACTGTTCCCATGAGGCACAGGGTCAGACTGATTTGCATATGGCCATGTGTGAACTAGGTAGGTGGAGTGAGCTAAAGAATGATGATGGATTAAACCCAGATCAGTTGAAAAGGGGTGAGTGTTTGATTTGCTCAAATGCTCCATCCATCATCCCCTTTGGTATCGCTTTGTTCGCCCTAAGTTGGCAGGGTATGCCCAGACATGGGTCCCTTGCTCACTTTGCCACAGCATTCAAGATAGCCTGGCTGATGAGGGTTATGAACCTGAAACTGGTCCAAGGATGCTTGATTCCGGTCCAGGGAAGACATGGCTTGGCAGTTCGGGCTGAACTGTTCCCATGAGGCACAGGGTCAGAATGATTTGCATATGGCCATGTCTGAACTGGGGTGGTGGAGTGAGCTAAAGAATGAGGATGAATTAAACCCAGATCAGTTGACTGGGGGTGATTGTTTGATTTGCTCAAACGCTCCATCCATCATACTCTTTGGTATCGCTTTGTTCGCCCTAAGTTGGCAGGGTATGCCCAGATGTGGGTCCCTTGCTCACTTTGCCACTGGATTCAAGATAGCCTGGCTGATGAGGGTTATGAACCCAAAACCGGTCCTAGGATGCTTGTTTCCGGTCCAGGGAAGACATGGCTTGGCAGTTCGAGCTGGACTGTTCCCATGAGGCACAGGGTCAGACTGATTTGCATATGGCCGTGTCTGAACTGGGGTGGTGGAGTTAGCTAAAGAATGATGATCGATTAAACCCAGATCAGTTGACTGGATGTGAGTGTAAGATTTGCTCAAACGCTCAGTCCATCATCCACTTTGGTATCGCTTTGTTCACCCTAAGTTGGCAGGGTTTGCCCAGATGTGGGTCACTTGCTTACTTTGCCACTGGATTCAACATAGCCTAGCTGATGAGGGTTATGAACCCGAAACCGGTCCCAGGATGCTTGTTTCCGGTCCAGGGAAGACATGGCTTGGCAGTTCGGGCTGGACTGTTCCCATGAGGCACAGGGTCAGACTGATTTGCATATGGCCATGTCTGAACAGGGGTGGTGGAGTGAGCTAAAGAATGATGATGGATTAAACCCAGATCAGTTGACTGGGTGTGAGTGTTTGATTTGCTCAAACGCTCTGTCCATCATCCCTTTTGGTATCGCTTTGTTCGCCCTAAGTTGGCAGGGTATGCCCAGGCATGAGTCCCTTGCTCACTTTGCCACTGGATTCAAGATAGCCTGGCTGATGAGGGTTATGAAACCGAAACCGGTCCCAGGATGCTTGTTTTCTGTCCAGGGAAGACATGGCCTGGCAGTTCGGGCTGGACTGTTCCCATGAGGCATAGGGTCAGACTGATTTGCATATGGCCATGTCTGAACTGGGGTGGTGGAGTGAGCTAAAGAATGATGATGGATTAAACCCAGATCAGTTGACTGGGGGTGAGTGTTTGATTTGCTCAAACGCTCCGTCCATCATTCCCTTTGGTATCGCTTTGTTCGCCCTAAGTTGGCAGGGTATGCCCAGACGTGGGTCCCTTGCTCACTTTACCACTGGATTCAAGAAAGCCTAGCTGATGAGGGTTATGAACCCGAAACCGGTCCCAGGATGCTTGTTTCCGGTCCAGGGAAGACATGGCTTGGCAGTTAGGGCTGGACTGTTCCCATAAGGCACAGGGTCAGACTGATTTGCATATGGCCATGTCTGAACTGGGGTGGTGGAGTGAGCTAAAGAATGATGATGGATTAAACCCAGGTCAGTTGACTGGGGGTGAGTGTTTGATTTGCTCATACGCTCTGTCCATCATCCCCTTTGGTATTGCTTTGTTTGCCCTAAGTTGGCAGGGTATGCCCAGACGTGGGTCCCTTGCTCACTTTGCCACTGGATTCAAGACAGCCTGTTTGATGAGGGTTATGAACCCGAAACCAGTCCCAGGATGCTTCTTTCCGGTCCAGGAAAGACATGGCTTGGCAGTTCGGGCTGGACTGTTCCCATGAGGCACAGGGTCAGACTGATTTGCATATGGCCATGTGTGAACTAGGTAGGTGGAGTGAGCTAAAGAATGATGATGGATTTAACCCAGATCAGTTGACTAGGGGTGAGTGTTTGATTTGCTCAAATGCTCCATCCATCATCCCCTTTGGTATCGCTTTGTTCGCCCTAAGTTGGCAGGGTATGCCCAGACATGGGTCCCTTGCTCACTTTGCCACAGCATTCAAGATAGCCTGGCTGATGAGGGTTATGAACCTGAAACTGGTCCCAGGATGCTTGATTCCGGTCCAGGGAAGACATGGCTTGGCAGTTCGGGCTGGACTGTTCCCATGAGGCACAGGGTCAGACTGATTTGCATTTAGCCATGTCTGAACTGGGGTGGAGGAGTGAGCTAAAGAATGATGATCGATTAAACCCAGATCAGTTGACTGGGGTTGGGTGTATGATTTGCTCAAACGCTCCGCTCATCATCCCCTTTGTTCTCGCTTTGTTTGCCCTAAATTGGCAGGGTATGCCCAGATGTGGGTCCCTTGCTCACTTTGCCACTGGATTCAAGATAGCCTGGCTGATGAGCGTTATGAACCCGAAACCGGTCCCAGGATGCTTGTTTCCGGCCCAGGGAAGACATGGCTTGGCAGTTCGGGCTGAACTGTTCCCATGAGGCACAGGGTCAGAATGATTTGCATATGGCCATGTCTGAACTGGGGTGGTGGAGTGAGCTAAAGAATGATGATCGATTAAACCAAGATCAGTTGACTGGATGTGAGTGTAAGATTTGCTCAAACGCTCAGTCCATCATCCACTTTGGTATCGCTTTGTTCACCCTAAGTTGGCAGGGTATGCCCAGACGTGGGTCACTTGCTTACTTTGCCACTGGATTCAACATAGCCTAGCTGATGAGGGTTATGAACCCGAAACCGGTCCCAGGATGCTTGTTTCCGGTCCAGGGAAGGCATGGCTTGGCAGTTCGGGCTGGACTGTTCCCATGAGGCACAGGGTCAGACTGATTTGCATATGGCCATGTCTGAACAGGGGCGGTGGAGTGAGCTAAAGAATGATGATGGATTAAACCCAGATCAGTTCACTGGGGGTGAGTGTTTGATTTGCTCAAACGCTCTGTCCATCATCCCTTTTGGTATCGCTTTGTTCGCCCTAAGTTGGCAGGGTATGCCCAGGCATGAGTCCCTTGCTCACTTTGCCACTGGATTCAAGATAGCCTGGCTGATGAGGGTTATGAAACCAAAACCGGTCCCAGGATGCTTGTTTTCTGTCCAGGGAAGACATGGCCTGGCAGTTCGGGCTGGACTGTTCCCATGAGGCACAGGGTCAGACTGATTTGCATATGGCCATGTCTGAACTGGGGTGGTGGAGTGAGCTAAAGAATGATGATGGATTAAACCCAGATCAGTTGACTGGGGGTGAGTGTTTGATTTGCTCAAACGCTCCGTCCATCATTCCCTTTGGTATCGCTTTGTTCGCCCTAAGTTGGCAGGGTATGCCCAGACGTGGGTCCCTTGCTCACTTTACCACTGGATTCAAGAAAGCCTAGCTGATGAGGGTTATGAACCCGAAACCGGTCCCAGGATGCTTGTTTCCGGTCCAGGGAAGACATGGCTTGGCAGTTAGGGCTGGACTGTTCCCATAAGGCACAGGGTCAGACTGATTTGCATATGGCCATGTCTGAACTGGGGTGGTGGAGTGAGCTAAAGAATGATGATGGATTAAACCCAGATCAGTTGACTGGGGGTGAGTGTTTGATTTGCTCAAACGCTCTGTCCATCATCCCCTTTGGTATTGCTTTGTTCGCCCTAAGTTGGCAGGGTATGCCCAGACGTGGGTCCCTTGCTCACTTTGCCACTGGATTCAAGACAGCCTGTTTGATGAGGGTTATGAACCCGAAACCAGTCCCAGGATGCTTCTTTCCGGTCCAGGAAAGACATGGCTTGGCAGTTCGGGCTGGACTGTTCCCATGAGGCACAGGGTCAGACTGATTTGCATATGGCCATGTGTGAACTAGGTAGGTGGAGTGAGCTAAAGAATGATGATGGATTAAACCCAGATCAGTTGACTAGGGGTGAGTGTTTGATTTGCTCAAATGCTCCATCCATCATCCCCTTTGGTATCGCTTTGTTCGCCCTAAGTTGGCAGGGTATGCCCAGACATGGGTCCCTTGCTCACTTTGCCACAGCATTCAAGATAGCCTGGCTGATGAGCGTTATGAACTTGAAACCGGTCCCAGGATGCTTGTTTCCGGCCCAGGGAAGACATGGCTTGGCAGTTCGGGCTGGACTGTTCCCATGAGGCACAGGGTCAGACTGATTTGCATATGGCCATGTCTGAACTGGGGTGGAGGAGTGAGCTAAAGAATGATGATCGATTAAACCCAGATCAGTTGACTGGGGTTGGGTGTATGATTTGCTCAAACGCTCCGCTCATCATCCCCTTTGTTCTCGCTTTGTTTGCCCTAAATTGGCAGGGTATGCCCAGATGTGGGTCCCTTGCTCACTTTGCCACTGGATTCAAGATAGCCTGGCTGATGAGCGTTATGAACTTGAAACCGGTCCCAGGATGCTTGTTTCCGGCCCAGGGAAGACATGGCTTGGCAGTTCGGGCTGAACTGTTCCCATGAGGCACAGGGTCAGAATGATTTGCATATGGCCATGTCTGAACTGGGGTGGTGGAGTGAGCTAAAGAATGAGGATGGATTAAACCCAGATCAGTTGACTGGGGGTGAGTGTTTGATTTGCTCAAACGCTCCGTCCATCATACTCTTTGGTATCGCTTTGTTCGCCCTAAGTTGGCAGGGTATGCCCAGATGTGGGTCCCTTGCTCACTTTGCCACTGGATTCAAGATAGCCTGGCTGATGAGGGTTATGAACCCGAAACCGGTCCTAGGATGCTTGTTTCCGGTCCAGGGAAGACATGGCTTGGCAGTTCGAGCTGGACTGTTCCCATGAGGCACAGGGTCAGACTGATTTGCATATGGCCATGTCTGAACAGGGGTGGTGGAGTGAGCTAAAGAATGATGATGGATTAAAGCCAGATCAGTTGACTGGGGGTGAGTGTTTGATTTGCTCAAACGCTCTGTCCATCATCCCTTTTGGTATCGCTTTGTTCGCCCTAAGTTGGCAGGGTATGCCCAGACATGAGTCCCTTGCTCACTTTGCCACTGGATTCAAGATAGCCTGGCTGATGAGGGTTATGAAACCGAAACCGGTCCCAGGATGCTTGTTTCCGGTCCAGGGAAGACATGGCTTGGCAGTTAGGGCTGGACTGTTCCCATAAGGCACAGGGTCAGACTGATTTGCATATGGCCATGTCTGAACTGGGGTGGTGGAGTGAGCTAAAGAATGATGATGGATTAAACCCAGATCAGTTGACTGGGGGTGAGTGTTTGATTTGCTCAAACGCTCTGTCCATCATTTCCTTTGGTATTGCTTTGTTCGCCCTAAGTTGGCAGGGTATGCCCAGACGTGGGTCCCTTGCTCACTTTGCCACTGGATTCAAGACAGCCTGTTTGATGAGGGTTATGAACCCAAAACCGGTCCCAGGATGCTTGTTTCCGGTCCAGGAAAGACATGGCTTGGCAGTTCGGGCTGGACTCTTCCCATGAGGCACAGGGTCAGACTGATTTGCATATGGCCATGTGTGAACTGGGTAGGTGGAGTGAGCTAAAGAATGATGATGGATTAAACCCAGATCAGTTGACTGGGGGTGAGTGTTTGATTTGCTCAAACGCTCCGTCCATCATCCCATTTGGTATCGCTTTGTTCGCCCTAAGTTGGCAGGGTATGCCCAGACACGGGTCCCTTGCTCACTTTGCCACTGGATTCAAGATATCCTGGCTGATGAGGGTTATGAACCCGAAACCGGTCCCAGGATGCTTGTTTTCCGTCCAGGGAAGACATGGCTTGGCAGTTTGGGCTGGACTGTTCCCATGAGGCACGGGGTCAGACTGATTTGCATATGGCCATGTCTGAACTGGGGTGGTGGAGTGAGCTAAAGAATGATGATGGATTAAACCCAGATCAGTTGATTGGGGGTGAGTGTTTGATTTGCTCAAACGCTCAGTCCATCATCCCTTTTGGTATCGCTTTGTTCGCCCTAAGTTGGCAGGGTATGCCCAGACGTGGGTCCCTTGCTCACTTTGCCACTGGATTCAAGATAGCCTGGCTGATGAGGGTTATGAACTCCAAACCGGTCCCAGGATGCTTGTTTCCGGTCCAGGGAAGACATGGCTTGGCAGTTAGGGCTGGACTGTTCCCATGAGGCACAGGGTGAGACTGATTTGCATATGGCCATGTCTGAACTGCGGTGGTGGAGTGAGCTAAAGAATGATGATGGATTAAACCCAGATCAGTTGACTGGGTGTGAGTGTTTGATTTGCTCAAACGCTCTGTCCATCATCCCTTTTGGTATCGCTTTGTTCGCCCTAAGTTGGCAGGGTATGCCCAGGCATGAGTCCCTTGCTCACTTTGCCACTGGATTCAAGATAGCCTGGCTGATGAGGGTTATGAAACCGAAACCGGTCCCAGGATGCTTGTTTTCTGTCCAGGGAAGACATGGCCTGGCAGTTCGGGCTGGACTGTTCCCATGAGGCATAGGGTCAGACTGATTTGCATATGGCCATGTCTGAACTGGGGTGGTGGAGTGAGCTAAAGAATGATGATGGATTAAACCCAGATCAGTTGACTGGGGGTGAGTGTTTGATTTGCTCAAACGCTCCGTCCATCATTCCCTTTGGTATCGCTTTGTTCGCCCTAAGTTGGCAGGGTATGCCCAGACGTGGGTCCCTTGCTCACTTTACCACTGGATTCAAGAAAGCCTAGCTGATGAGGGTTATGAACCCGAAACCGGTCCCAGGATGCTTGTTTCCGGTCCAGGGAAGACATGGCTTGGCAGTTAGGGCTGGACTGTTCCCATAAGGCACAGGGTCAGACTGATTTGCATATGGCCATGTCTGAACTGGGGTGGTGGAGTGAGCTAAAGAATGATGATGGATTAAACCCAGGTCAGTTGACTGGGGGTGAGTGTTTGATTTGCTCATACGCTCTGTCCATCATCCCCTTTGGTATTGCTTTGTTTGCCCTAAGTTGGCAGGGTATGCCCAGACGTGGGTCCCTTGCTCACTTTGCCACTGGATTCAAGACAGCCTGTTTGATGAGGGTTATGAACCCGAAACCAGTCCCAGGATGCTTCTTTCCGGTCCAGGAAAGACATGGCTTGGCAGTTCGGGCTGGACTGTTCCCATGAGGCACAGGGTCAGACTGATTTGCATATGGCCATGTGTGAACTAGGTAGGTGGAGTGAGCTAAAGAATGATGATGGATTTAACCCAGATCAGTTGACTAGGGGTGAGTGTTTGATTTGCTCAAATGCTCCATCCATCATCCCCTTTGGTATCGCTTTGTTCGCCCTAAGTTGGCAGGGTATGCCCAGACATGGGTCCCTTGCTCACTTTGCCAGAGCATTCAAGATAGCCTGGCTGATGAGGGTTATGAACCTGAAACTGGTCCCAGGATGCTTGATTCCGGTCCAGGGAAGACATGGCTTGGCAGTTCGGGCTGGACTGTTCCCATGAGGCACAGGGTCAGACTGATTTGCATTTGGCCATGTCTGAACTGGGGTGGAGGAGTGAGCTAAAGAATGATGATCGATTAAACCCAGATCAGTTGACTGGGGTTGGGTGTATGATTTGCTCAAACGCTCCGCTCATCATTCCCTTTGTTCTCGCTTTGTTTGCCCTAAATTGGCAGGGTATGCCCAGATGTGGGTCCCTTGCTCACTTTGCCACTGGATTCAAGATAGCCTGGCTGATGAGCGTTATGAACCCGAAACCGGTCCCAGGATGCTTGTTTCCGGCCCAGGGAAGACATGGCTTGGCAGTTCGGGCTGAACTGTTCTCATGAGGCACAGGGTCAGACTGATTTGCATATGGCCATGTCTGAACTGGGGTGGTGGAGTGAGCTAAAGAATGATGATCGATTAAACCAAGATCAGTTGACTGGATGTGAGTGTAAGATTTGCTCAAACGCTCAGTCCATCATCCACTTTGGTATCGCTTTGTTCACCCAAAGTTGGCAGGGTATGCCCAGACGTGGGTCACTTGCTTACTTTGCCACTGGATTCAACATAGCCTAGCTGATGAGGGTTATGAACCCGAAACCGGTCCCAGGATGCTTGTTTCCGGTCCAGGGAAGGCATGGCTTGGCAGTTCGGGCTGGACTGTTCCCATGAGGCACAGGGTCAGACTGATTTGCATATGGCCATGTCTGAACAGGGGCGGTGGAGTGAGCTAAAGAATGATGATGGATTAAACCCAGATCAGTTCACTGGGGGTGAGTGTTTGATTTGCTCAAACGCTCTGTCCATCATCCCTTTTGGTATCGCTTTGTTCGCCCTAAGTTGGCAGGGTATGCCCAGGCATGAGTCCCTTGCTCACTTTGCCACTGGATTCAAGATAGCCTGGCTGATGAGGGTTATGAAACCAAAACCGGTCCCAGGATGCTTGTTTTCTGTCCAGGGAAGACATGGCCTGGCAGTTCGGGCTGGACTGTTCCCATGAGGCACAGGGTCAGACTGATTTGCATATGGCCATGTCTGAACTGGGGTGGTGGAGTGAGCTAAAGAATGATGATGGATTAAACCCAGATCAGTTGACTGGGGGTGAGTGTTTGATTTGCTCAAACGCTCCGTCCATCATTCCCTTTGGTATCGCTTTGTTCGCCCTAAGTTGGCAGGGTATGCCCAGACGTGGGTCCCTTGCTCACTTTACCACTGGATTCAAGAAAGCCTAGCTGATGAGGGTTATGAACCCGAAACCGGTCCCAGGATGCTTGTTTCCAGTCCAGGGAAGACATGGCTTGGCAGTTAGGGCTGGACTGTTCCCATAAGGCACAGGGTCAGACTGATTTGCATATGGCCATGTCTGAACTGGGGTGGTGGAGTGAGCTAAAGAATGATGATGGATTAAACCCAGATCAGTTGACTGGGGGTGAGTGTTTGATTTGCTCAAACGCTCTGTCCATCATCCCCTTTGGTATTGCTTTGTTCGCCCTAAGTTGGCAGGGTATGCCCAGACGTGGGTCCCTTGCTCACTTTGCCACTGGATTCAAGACAGCCTGTTTTATGAGGGTTATGAACCCGAAACCAGTCCCAGGATGCTTCTTTCCGGTCCAGGAAAGACATGGCTTGGCAGTTCGGGCTGGACTGTTCCCATGAGGCACAGGGTCAGACTGATTTGCATATGGCCATGTGTGAACTAGGTAGGTGGAGTGAGCTAAAGAATGATGATGGATTAAACCCAGATCAGTTGACTAGGGGTGAGTGTTTGATTTGCTCAAATGCTCCATCCATCATCCCCTTTGGTATCGCTTTGTTCGCCCTAAGTTGGCAGGGTATGCCCAGACATGGGTCCCTTGCTCACTTTGCCACAGCATTCAAGATAGCCTGGCTGATGAGCGTTATGAACTTGAAACCGGTCCCAGGATGCTTGTTTCCGGCCCAGGGAAGACATGGCTTGGCAGTTCGGGCTGGACTGTTCCCATGAGGCACAGGGTCAGACTGATTTGCATATGGCCATGTCTGAACTGGGGTGGAGGAGTGAGCTAAAGAATGATGATCGATTAAACCCAGATCAGTTGACTGGGGTTGGGTGTATGATTTGCTCAAACGCTCCGCTCATCATCCCCTTTGTTCTCGCTTTGTTTGCCCTAAATTGGCAGGGTATGCCCAGATGTGGGTCCCTTGCTCACTTTGCCACTGGATTCAAGATAGCCTGGCTGATGAGCGTTATGAACTTGAAACCGGTCCCAGGATGCTTGTTTCCGGCCCAGGGAAGACATGGCTTGGCAGTTCGGGCTGAACTGTTCCCATGAGGCACAGGGTCAGAATGATTTGCATATGGCCATGTCTGAACTGGGGTGGTGGAGTGAGCTAAAGAATGAGGATGGATTAAACCCAGATCAGTTGACTGGGGGTGAGTGTTTGATTTGCTCAAACGCTCCGTCCATCATATTCTTTGGTATCGCTTTGTTCGCCCTAAGTTGGCAGGGTATGCCCAGATGTGGGTTCCTTGCTCACTTTGCCACTGGATTCAAGATAGCCTGGCTGATGAGGGTTATGAACCCGAAACCGGTCCTAGGATGCTTGTTTCCGGTCCAGGGAAGACATGGCTTGGCAGTTCGAGCTGGACTGTTCCCATGAGGCACAGGGTCAGACTGATTTGCATATGGCCATGTCTGAACAGGGGTGGTGGAGTGAGCTAAAGAATGATGATGGATTAAAGCCAGATCAGTTGACTGGGGGTGAGTGTTTGATTTGCTCAAACGCTCTGTCCATCATCCCTTTTGGTATCGCTTTGTTCGCCCTAAGTTGGCAGGGTATGCCCAGACATGAGTCCCTTGCTCACTTTGCCACTGGATTCAAGATAGCCTGGCTGATGAGGGTTATGAAACCGAAACCGGTCCCAGGATGCTTGTTTCCGGTCCAGGGAAGACATGGCTTGGCAGTTAGGGCTGGACTGTTCCCATAAGGCACAGGGTCAGACTGATTTGCATATGGCCATGTCTGAACTGGGGTGGTGGAGTGAGCTAAAGAATGATGATGGATTAAACCCAGATCAGTTGACTGGGGGTGAGTGTTTGATTTGCTCAAACGCTCTGTCCATCATTTCCTTTGGTATTGCTTTGTTCGCCCTAAGTTGGCAGGGTATGCCCAGACGTGGGTCCCTTGCTCACTTTGCCACTGGATTCAAGACAGCCTGTTTGATGAGGGTTATGAACCCAAAACCGGTCCCAGGATGCTTGTTTCCGGTCCAGGAAAGACATGGCTTGGCAGTTCGGGCTGGACTCTTCCCATGAGGCACAGGGTCAGACTGATTTGCATATGGCCATGTGTGAACTGGGTAGGTGGAGTGAGCTAAAGAATGATGATGGATTAAACCCAGATCAGTTGACTGGGGGTGAGTGTTTGATTTGCTCAAACGCTCCGTCCATCATCCCATTTGGTATCGCTTTGTTCGCCCTAAGTTGGCAGGGTATGCCCAGACACGGGTCCCTCGCTCACTTTGCCACTGGATTCAAGATATCCTGGCTGATGAGGGTTATGAACCCGAAACCGGTCCCAGGATGCTTGTTTTCCGTCCAGGGAAGACATGGCTTGGCAGTTTGGGCTGGACTGTTCCCATGAGGCACGGGGTCAGACTGATTTGCATATGGCCATGTCTGAACTGGGGTGGTGGAGTGAGCTAAAGAATGATGATGGATTAAACCCAGATCAGTTGATTGGGGGTGAGTGTTTGATTTGCTCAAACGCTCAGTCCATCATCCCTTTTGGTATCGCTTTGTTCGCCCTAAGTTGGCAGGGTATGCCCAGACGTGGGTCCCTTGCTCACTTTGCCACTGGATTCAAGATAGCCTGGCTGATGAGGGTTATGAACTCCAAACCGGTCCCAGGATGCTTGTTTCCGGTCCAGGGAAGACATGGCTTGGCAGTTAGGGCTGGACTGTTCCCATGAGGCACAGGGTGAGACTGATTTGCATATGGCCATGTCTGAACTGCGGTGGTGGAGTGAGCTAAAGAATGATGATGGATTAAACCCAGATTAGTTGACTGGGGGTGAGTGTTGGAGTTGCTCAAACGCTCCGTCCATCATCCCCTCTGGTAACGCTTTGTTTGCCCTAAGTTGGCAGGGTATGCCCAGACGTGGGACCCTTGCTCACTTTGCCACTGGATTCAAGATAGCCTGGCTGATGAGGGTTATGAACCCGAAACCGGTACCAGGATGCGTGTTTCCGGTCCAGGGAAGACATGGCTTGGCAGTTAGGGCTGGACTGTTCCCATGAGGCACAGGGTCAGACTGATTTGCATTTGGCCATGTCTGAACTGGGGTGGAGGAGTGAGCTAAAGAATGATGATCGATTAAACCCAGATCAGTTGACTGGGGTTGGGTGTATGATTTGCTCAAACGCTCCGCTCATCATCCCCTTTGTTCTCGCTTTGTTTGCCCTAAATTGGCAGGGTATGCCCAGATGTGGGTCCCTTGCTCACTTTGCCACTGGATTCAAGATAGCCTGGCTGATGAGCGTTATGAACCCGAAACCGGTCCCAGGATGCTTGTTTCCGGCCCAGGGAAGACATGGCTTGGCAGTTCGGGCTGAACTGTTCCCATGAGGCACAGGGTCAGAATGATTTGCATATGGCCATGTCTGAACTGGGGTGGTGGAGTGAGCTAAAGAATGAGGATGGATTAAACCCAGATCAGTTGACTGGGGGTGAGTGTTTGATTTGCTCAAACGCTCCGTCCATCATACTCTTTGGTATCGCTTTGTTCGCCCTAAGTTGGCAGGGTATGCCCAGATGTGGGTCCCTTGCTCACTTTGCCACTGGATTCAAGATAGCCTGGCTGATGAGGGTTATGAACCCAAAACCGGTCCTAGGATGCTTGTTTCCGGTCCAGGGATGACATGGCTTGGCAGTTCGAGCTGGACTGTTCTCATGAGGCACAGGGTCAGACTGATTTGCATATGGCCATGTCTGAACTGGGGTGGTGGAGTGAGCTAAAGAATGATGATCGATTAAACCAAGATCAGTTGACTGGATGTGAGTGTAAGATTTGCTCAAACGCTCAGTCCATCATCCACTTTGGTATCGCTTTGTTCACCCTAAGTTGGCAGGGTATGCCCAGACGTGGGTCACTTGCTTACTTTGCCACTGGATTCAACATAGCCTAGCTGATGAGGGTTATGAACCCGAAACCGGTCCCAGGATGCTTGTTTCCGGTCCAGGGAAGGCATGGCTTGGCAGTTCGGGCTGGACTGTTCCCATGAGGCACAGGGTCAGACTGATTTGCATATGGCCATGTCTGAACAGGGGCGGTGGAGTGAGCTAAAGAATGATGATGGATTAAACCCAGATCAGTTCACTGGGGGTGAGTGTTTGATTTGCTCAAACGCTCTGTCCATCATCCCTTTTGGTATCGCTTTGTTCGCCCTAAGTTGGCAGGGTATGCCCAGGCATGAGTCCCTTGCTCACTTTGCCACTGGATTCAAGATAGCCTGGCTGATGAGGGTTATGAAACCAAAACCGGTCCCAGGATGCTTGTTTTCTGTCCAGGGAAGACATGGCCTGGCAGTTCGGGCTGGACTGTTCCCATGAGGCACAGGGTCAGACTGATTTGCATATGGCCATGTCTGAACTGGGGTGGTGGAGTGAGCTAAAGAATGATGATGGATTAAACCCAGATCAGTTGACTGGGGGTGAGTGTTTGATTTGCTCAAACGCTCCGTCCATCATTCCCTTTGGTATCGCTTTGTTCGCCCTAAGTTGGCAGGGTATGCCCAGACGTGGGTCCCTTGCTCACTTTACCACTGGATTCAAGAAAGCCTAGCTGATGAGGGTTATGAACCCGAAACCGGTCCCAGGATGCTTGTTTCCAGTCCAGGGAAGACATGGCTTGGCAGTTAGGGCTGGACTGTTCCCATAAGGCACAGGGTCAGACTGATTTGCATATGGCCATGTCTGAACTGGGGTGGTGGAGTGAGCTAAAGAATGATGATGGATTAAACCCAGATCAGTTGACTGGGGGTGAGTGTTTGATTTGCTCAAACGCTCTGTCCATCATCCCCTTTGGTATTGCTTTGTTCGCCCTAAGTTGGCAGGGTATGCCCAGACGTGGGTCCCTTGCTCACTTTGCCACTGGATTCAAGACAGCCTGTTTTATGAGGGTTATGAACCCGAAACCAGTCCCAGGATGCTTCTTTCCGGTCCAGGAAAGACATGGCTTGGCAGTTCGGGCTGGACTGTTCCCATGAGGCACAGGGTCAGACTGATTTGCATATGGCCATGTGTGAACTAGGTAGGTGGAGTGAGCTAAAGAATGATGATGGATTAAACCCAGATCAGTTGACTAGGGGTGAGTGTTTGATTTGCTCAAATGCTCCATCCATCATCCCCTTTGGTATCGCTTTGTTCGCCCTAAGTTGGCAGGGTATGCCCAGACATGGGTCCCTTGCTCACTTTGCCACAGCATTCAAGATAGCCTGGCTGATGAGCGTTATGAACTTGAAACCGGTCCCAGGATGCTTGTTTCCGGCCCAGGGAAGACAAGGCTTGGCAGTTCGGGCTGGACTGTTCCCATGAGGCACAGGGTCAGACTGATTTGCATATGGCCATGTCTGAACTGGGGTGGAGGAGTGAGCTAAAGAATGATGATCGATTAAACCCAGATCAGTTGACTGGGGTTGGGTGTATGATTTGCTCAAACGCTCCGCTCATCATCCCCTTTGTTCTCGCTTTGTTTGCCCTAAATTGGCAGGGTATGCCCAGATGTGGGTCCCTTGCTCACTTTGCCACTGGATTCAAGATAGCCTGGCTGATGAGCGTTATGAACTTGAAACCGGTCCCAGGATGCTTGTTTCCGGCCCAGGGAAGACATGGCTTGGCAGTTCGGGCTGAACTGTTCCCATGAGGCACAGGGTCAGAATGATTTGCATATGGCCATGTCTGAACTGGGGTGGTGGAGTGAGCTAAAGAATGAGGATGGATTAAACCCAGATCAGTTGACTGGGGGTGAGTGTTTGATTTGCTCAAACGCTCCGTCCATCATACTCTTTGGTATCGCTTTGTTCGCCCTAAGTTGGCAGGGTATGCCCAGATGTGGGTCCCTTGCTCACTTTGCCACTGGATTCAAGATAGCCTGGCTGATGAGGGTTATGAACCCGAAACCGGTCCTAGGATGCTTGTTTCCGGTCCAGGGAAGACATGGCTTGGCAGTTCGAGCTGGACTGTTCCCATGAGGCACAGGGTCAGACTGATTTGCATATGGCCATGTCTGAACAGGGGTGGTGGAGTGAGCTAAAGAATGATGATGGATTAAAGCCAGATCAGTTGACTGGGGGTGAGTGTTTGATTTGCTCAAACGCTCTGTCCATCATCCCTTTTGGTATCGCTTTGTTCGCCCTAAGTTGGCAGGGTATGCCCAGACATGAGTCCCTTGCTCACTTTGCCACTGGATTCAAGATAGCCTGGCTGATGAGGGTTATGAAACCGAAACCGGTCCCAGGATGCTTGTTTCCGGTCCAGGGAAGACATGGCTTGGCAGTTAGGGCTGGACTGTTCCCATAAGGCACAGGGTCAGACTGATTTGCATATGGCCATGTCTGAACTGGGGTGGTGGAGTGAGCTAAAGAATGATGATGGATTAAACCCAGATCAGTTGACTGGGGGTGAGTGTTTGATTTGCTCAAACGCTCTGTCCATCATTTCCTTTGGTATTGCTTTGTTCGCCCTAAGTTGGCAGGGTATGCCCAGACGTGGGTCCCTTGCTCACTTTGCCACTGGATTCAAGACAGCCTGTTTGATGAGGGTTATGAACCCAAAACCGGTCCCAGGATGCTTGTTTCCGGTCCAGGAAAGACATGGCTTGGCAGTTCGGGCTGGACTCTTCCCATGAGGCACAGGGTCAGACTGATTTGCATATGGCCATGTGTGAACTGGGTAGGTGGAGTGAGCTAAAGAATGATGATGGATTAAACCCAGATCAGTTGACTGGGGGTGAGTGTTTGATTTGCTCAAACGCTCCGTCCATCATCCCATTTGGTATCGCTTTGTTCGCCCTAAGTTGGCAGGGTATGCCCAGACACGGGTCCCTCGCTCACTTTGCCACTGGATTCAAGATATCCTGGCTGATGAGGGTTATGAACCCGAAACCGGTCCCAGGATGCTTGTTTTCCGTCCAGGGAAGACATGGCTTGGCAGTTTGGGCTGGACTGTTCCCATGAGGCACGGGGTCAGACTGATTTGCATATGGCCATGTCTGAACTGGGGTGGTGGAGTGAGCTAAAGAATGATGATGGATTAAACCCAGATCAGTTGATTGGGGGTGAGTGTTTGATTTGCTCAAACGCTCAGTCCATCATCCCTTTTGGTATCGCTTTGTTCGCCCTAAGTTGGCAGGGTATGCCCAGACGTGGGTCCCTTGCTCACTTTGCCACTGGATTCAAGATAGCCTGGCTGATGAGGGTTATGAACTCCAAACCGGTCCCAGGATGCTTGTTTCCGGTCCAGGGAAGACATGGCTTGGCAGTTAGGGCTGGACTGTTCCCATGAGGCACAGGGTGAGACTGATTTGCATATGGCCATGTCTGAACTGCGGTGGTGGAGTGAGCTAAAGAATGATGATGGATTAAACCCAGATTAGTTGACTGGGGGTGAGTGTTTGAGTTGCTCAAACGCTCCGTCCATCATCCCCTCTGGTAACGCTTTGTTTGCCCTAAGTTGGCAGGGTATGCCCAGACGTGGGACCCTTGCTCACTTTGCCACTGGATTCAAGATAGCCTGGCTGATGAGGGTTATGAACCCGAAACCGGTACCAGGATGCGTGTTTCCGGTCCAGGGAAGACATGGCTTGGCAGTTAGGGCTGGACTGTTCCCATGAGGCACAGGGTCAGACTGATTTGCATATGGCCATGTCTGAACTGGGGTGGTGGAGTGAGCTAAAGAATGATGATGGATTAAACCCAGATCAGTTGACTAGGGGTGAGTGTTTGATTTTCTCAAACGCTCCATCCATCATCCCCTTTGGTATCGCTTTGTTCGCCCTAAGTTGGCAGGGTATGCCCAGTCGTGGGTCCCTTGCTCACTTTGCCCTTGGATTCAAGATAGCCTGGCTGATGAGGGTTATGAACCCAAAACCGGTCCCAGGGTGCTTGTTTCTGGTCCAGGAAAGACAAAGCTTGGCAGTTCGGGCTGGACTGTTCCCATGAGGCACAGGGTCAGACTGATTTGCATATGGCCATGTCTGAACTGGGGTGGTGGAGTGAGCTATAGAATGATGATGGATTAAACCAAGATCAGTTGACTGGGGGTGAGTGTTTGATTTGCTCAAATGCTCCGTCCATCATACCCTTTGGTATCGGTTTGTTCGACCTAAGTTGGCAGGGTATGCCCAGATGTGAGTCCCTTGCTCACTTTGCCACTGGATTCAAGATAGCCTGGCTGATGAGGGTTATGAACCCGAAACCGGTTCCAGGATGCTTGTTTCCTGTCCAGGGAAGACATGGCTTGGCCGTTCGGGCTGGACTGTTCCCATGAGGCACAGGGTCAGTCTGATTTGCATATGGCCATGTCTGAACTGGGGTGGTGGAGTGAGCTAAAGAATGATGATGGATTAAACCCAGATCAGTTGACTGGGGGTGAGTGTTTGATTTGCTCAAACGCTCCGTCCATCATCCCCCTTGGTATCGCTTTGTTCGCCCTAAGTTGGCAGGGTATGCCCAGACGTGGGTCCCTTGCTCACTTTGCCACTGGATTCAAGATAGCCTGGCTGATGAGGGTTATGAACCCGAAACCGGTCCCAGGATGCTTGTTTCCGGTCCATGGAAGACATGGCATGGCAGTTAGGGCTGGACTGTTCCCATGAGGCACAGGGTCAGACTGATTTGCATATGGCCATGTGTGAACTGGGTAGGTGGAGTGAGCTAAAGAATGATGATGGATTAAACCCAGATCAGTTGACTAGGGGTGAGTGTTTGATTTGCTCAAATGCTCCATCCATCATCCCCTTTGGTATCGCTTTGTTCGCCCTAAGTTGGCAGGGTATGCCCAGACATGGGTCCCTTGCTCACTTTGCCACAGCATTCAAGATAGCCTGGCTGATGAGGGTTATGAACCTGAAACCGGTCCCAGGATGCTTGATTCCGGTCCAGGGAAGACATGGCTTGGCAGTTCGGGCTGGACTGTTCCCATGAGGCACAGGGTCAGACTGATTTGCATATGGCCATGTCTGAACTGGGGTGGAGGAGTGAGCTAAAGAATGATGATCGATTAAACCCAGATCAGTTGACTGGGGTTGGGTGTATGATTTGCTCAAACGCTCCGCTCATCATCCCCTTTGTTCTCGCTTTGTTTGCCCTAAATTGGCAGGGTATGCCCAGATGTGGGTCCCTTGCTCACTTTGCCACTGGATTCAAGATAGCCTGGCTGATGAGCGTTATGAACCCGAAACCGGTCCCAGGATGCTTGTTTCCGGCCCAGGGAAGACATGGCTTGGCAGTTCGGGCTGAACTGTTCCCATGAGGCACAGGGTCAGAATGATTTGCATATGGCCATGTCTGAACTGGGGTGGTGGAGTGAGCTAAAGAATGAGGATGGATTAAATCCAGATCAGTTGACTGGGGGTGAGTGTTTAATTTGCTCAAACGCTCTGTCCATCATACTCTTTGGTATCGCTTTGTTCGCCCTAAGTTGGCAGGGTATGCCCAGATGTGGGTCCCTTGCTCACTTTGCCAGTGGATTCAAGATAGCCTGGCTGATGAGGGTTATGAACCCGAAACCGGTCCTAGGATGCTTGTTTCCGGTCCAGGGAAGACATGGCTTGGCAGTTCGAGCTGGACTGTTCCCATGAGGCACAGGGTCAGACTGATTTGCATATGGCCATGTCTGAACTGGGGTGGTGGAGTGAGCTAAAGAATGATGATCGATTAAACACAGATCAGTTGACTGGAGGTGAGTGTAAGATTTGCTCAAACGCTCAGTCCATCATCCACTTTGGTATCGCTTTGTTCACCCTAAGTTGGCAGGGTATGCCCAGACGTGGGTCACTTGCTTACTTTGCCACTGGATTCAACATAGCCTAGCTGATGAGGGTTATAAACCCGAAACCAGTCCCAGGATGCTTGTTTCCAGTCCAGGGAAGACATGGCTTGGCAGTTCGGGCTGGACTGTTCCCATGAGGCACAGGGTCAGACTGATTTGCATATGGCCATGTCTGAACAGGGGTGGTGGAGTGAGCTAAAGAATGATGATGGATTAAACCCAGATCAGTTGACTGGGGGTGAGTGTTTGATTTGCTCAAACGCGCTGTCCATCATCCCTTTTGGTATCGCTTTGTTCGCCCTAAGTTGGCAGGGTATGCCCAGACATGAGTCCCTTGCTCATTTTGCCACTGGATTCAAGATAGCCTGGCTGATGAGGGTTATGAAACCGAAACCGGTCCCAGGATGCTTGTTTTCTGTCCAGGGAAGACATGGCCTGGCAGTTCGGGCTGGACTGTTCCCATGAGGCACAGGGTCAGACTGATTTGCATATGGCCATGTCTGAACTGGGGTGGTGGAGTCAGCTAAAGAATGATGATGGATTAAACCCTGATCAGTTGACTGGAGGTGAGTGTTTGATTTGCTCAAACGCTCCGTCCATCATTCCCTTTGGTATCGCTTTGTTCGCCCTAAGTTGGCAGGGTATGCCCAGACGTGGGTCCCTTGCTCACTTTACCACTGGATTCAAGATAGCCTAGCTGATGAGGGTTATGAACCCAAAACAGGTCCCAGGATGCTTGTTTCCGGTCCAGGGAAGACATGGCTTGGCAGTTAGGGCTGGACTGTTCCCATAAGGCACAGGGTCAGACTGATTTGCATATGGCCATGTCTGAACTGGGGTGGTGGAGTGAGCTAAAGAATGATGATGGATTAAACCCAGATCAGTTGACTGGGGGTGAGTGTTTGATTTGCTCAAACGCTCCGTCCATCATCCCCTTTGGTATCGCTTTGTTCGCCCTAAGTTGGCAGGGTATACCCAAACGTGGGTCCCTTGCTCACTTTGACACTGGATTCAAGATAGCCTGGCTGATGAGGGTTATGAACCCGAAACCGGTCCCAGGATGCTTGTTTCCGGTCCATGGAAGACATGGCTTGGCAGTTAGGGCTGGACTGTTCCCATGAGGCACAGGGTCAGACTGATTTGCATATGGCCTTGTCTGAACTGGGGTGGTGGAGTCAGCTAAAGAATGATGATGGATTAAACCCAGATCAGTTGACAAGGGGCGAGTGTTTGATTTGCTCAAATGCTCCATCCATCATCCCCTTTGGTATCGCTTTGTTCGCCCTAAGTTGGCAGGGTATGCCCAGACATGGGTCCCTTGCTCACTTTGCCACAGGATTCAAGATAGCCTGGCTGATGAGGGTTATGAACCTGAAACCGGTCCCAGGATGCTTGATTTCGGTCCAGGGAAGACATGGCTTGGCAGTTCGGGCTGAACTGTTCCCATGAGGCACAGGGTCAGAATGATTTGCATATGGCCATGTCTGAACTGGGGTGGTGGAGTGAGCTAAAGAATGAGGATGGATTAAACCCAGATCAGTTGACTGGGGGTGAGTGTTTGATTTGCTCAAACGCTCTGTCCATCATAGTCTTTGGTATCGCTTTGTTCGCCCTAAGTTGGCACGGTATGCCCAGATGTGGGTCCCTTGCTCACTTTGCCTCTGGATTCAAGATAGCCTGGCTGATGAGAGTTATGAACCCGAAACCGGACCCAGGATGCTCGTTTCCAGTCCAGTGAAGATATGGCTTGGCAGTTCGGGCTGGACTGTTCCGATGAGGCACAGGGTCAGACTGATTTGCATATGGCCATGTCTGAACTGGGGTGGTGGAGTGAGCTAAAGAATGATGATGGATTAAACCCAGATCAGTTGACTGGGGGTGAGTGTTTGATTTGCTCAAACGCTCCGTCCATCATCCCCTTTGGTATCACATTGTTCGCCGTAAGTTGGCAGTTTATGCCCATATGTGGGTCCCTTGCTCACTTTGCCACTAGATTCAAGATATCCTGGCTGATGAGGGTTATGAACCCGAAACCGGTCCCAGGATGCTTTTTTCCGGTCCAGGGAAGACATGGCTTGGCAGTTTGGGCTGGACTGTTCCAATGAGGCACAGGGTTAGACTGATTTGCATATGGCCATGTCTGAATGGGGTGGTGGAGTGAGCTAAAGAATGATGATGGATTAAACCCAGATCAGTTGACTGGGGGTGAGTGTTTGATTTGCTCAAGCGCTCTGTCCATCATCCCCTTTGGTTTCGCTTTGTTTGCCCTAAGTTGGCAGGGTATGGCCATACGTGGGTCCTTTGCTCACTTTGCCACTGGATTCAAGATAGCCTGGCTGATGAGGGTTATGAACACGAAACCGGTCCCAGGAAGCTTGTTTCCGGTCCAGGGAAGACATGGCTTGGCAGTTCGAGCGGGACTGTTCACATGACGCACAGGGTCAGACTGATTTGCATATGGCCATGTCTGAACTGGGATGGTGGAGTGAGCTAAAGAATGATGATCGATTAAACCCAGATCAGTTGACTGGGGTTGAGTGTTTGATTTTCTCAAACGCTCCGTCCATCATCCCCTTTGTTCTCGCTTTGTTCGCCCTAAGTTGGCAGGGTATGCCCAGATGTGGGTCCCTTGCTCACTTTGCCACTGGATTCAAGATATCCTGGCTGATGAGGGTTATGAACCCGAAACCGGTCCCAGGATGCTTGTTTCCAGTCCAGGGAAGACATGGCTTGGCAGTTAGGGCTGGACTGTTCCCATGAGGCACAGGGTGAGACTGATTTGCATATGGCCATGTCTGAACTGGGGTGGTGGAGTGAGCTAAAGAATGATGATGGATTAAACCCAGATTAGTTGACTGGGGGTGAGTGTTTGAGTTGCTCAAACGCTCCGTCCATCATCCCCTCTGGTATCGCTTTGTTTGCCCTAAGTTGGCAGTGTATGCCCAGTCATGGGTCCCTTGCTCACTTTGCCAACTGGATTCAAGATAGCCTGGCTGATGAGGGTTATGAACCCGAAACCGGTCCCAGGGTGCTTGTTTCTGGTCCAGGAAAGACAAAGCTTGGCAGTTCGGGCTGGACTGTTCCCATGAGGCACAGGGTCAGACTGATTTGCATATGGCCATGTCTGAACTGGGGTGGTGGAGTGAGCTATAGAATGATGATGGATTAAACCCAGATCAGTTGACTGGGGGTGAGTGTTTGATTTGCTCAAATGCTCCGTCCATCATACCCTTTGGTATCGCTTTGTTCGCCCTAAGTTGGCTGGGTATGCCCAGATGTGAGTCCCTTGCTCACTTTGCCACTGGATTCAAGATAGCCTGGCTGATGAGGGTTATGAACCCGAAACCGGTTCCAGGATGCTTGTTTCCTGTCCAGGGAAGACATGGCTTGGCCGTTCGGGCTGGACTGTTCCCATGAGGCACAGGGTCAGACTGATTTGCATATGGCCATGTCTGAACTGGGGTGGTGGAGTGAGCTAAAGAATGATGATGGATTAAACCCAGATCAGTTGACTGGGGGTGAGTGTTTGATTTGCTCAAACGCTCCGTCCATCATCCCCTTTGGTATCGCTTTGTTTGCCCTAAGTTGGCAGGGTATGCCCAGACGTGGGTCCCTTGCTCACTTTGACACTGGATTCAAGATAGCCTGGCTGATGAGGGTTATGAACCCGAAACCGGTCCCAGGATGCTTGTTTCCGGTCCATGGAAGACATGGCTTGGCAGTTAGGGCTGGACTGTTCCCATGAGGCACAGGGTCAGACTGATTTGCATATGGCCTCGTCTGAACTGGGGTGGTGGAGTCAGCTAAAGAATGATGATGGATTAAACCCAGATCAGTTGACTAGGGGTGAGTGTTTGATTTGCTCAAATGCTCCATCCATCATCCCCTTTGTTCTCGCTTTGTTTGCCCTAAATTGGCAGGGTATGCCCAGATGTGGGTCCCTTGCTCACTTTGCCACTGGATTCAAGATAGCCTGGCTGATGAGCGTTATGAACCCAAAACCGGTCCCAGGATGCTTGTTTCCGGCCCAGGGAAGACATGGCTTGGCAGTTCGGGCTGAACTGTTCCCATGAGGCACAGGGTCAGAATGATTTGCATATGGCCATGTCTGAACTGGGGTGGTGGAGTGAGCTAATGAATGAGGATGGATTAAACCCAGATCAGTTGACTGGGGGTGAGTGTTTGATTTGCTCAAACGCTCTGTCCATCATACTCTTTGGTATCGCTTTGTTTGCCCTAAGTTGGCACGGTATGCCCAGATGTGGGTCCCTTGCTCACTTTGCCTCTGGATTCAAGATAGCCTGGCTGATGAGAGTTATGAACCCGAAACCGGACCCAGGATGCTCGTTTCCAGTCCAGGGAAGATATGGCTTGGCAGTTTGGGCTGGACTGTTCCCATGAGGCACAGGGTCAGACTGATTTGCATATGGCCATGTCTGAACTGGGGTGGTGGAGTGAGCTAAAGAATGATGATGGATTAAACCCAGATCAGTTGACTGGGGGTGAGTGTTTGATTTGCTCAAACGCTCCGTCCATCATCCCCTTTGGTATCACATTGTTCGCCGTAAGTTGGCAGTGTATGCCCATATGTGGGTCCCTTGCTCACTTTGCCACTGGATTCAAGATAGCCTGGCTGATGAGGGTTATGAACACGAAACCGGTCCCAGGAAGCTTGTTTCCGGTCCAGGGAAGACATGGCTTGGCAGTTCGAGCGGGACTGTTCCCATGAGGCACAGGGTCAGACTGATTTGCATATGGCCATGTCTGAACTGGGATGGTGGAGTGAGCTAAAGAATGATGATCGATTAAACCCAGATCAGTTGACTGGGGTTGAGTGTTTGATTTTCTCAAACGCTCCGTCCATCATCCCCTTTGTTCTCGCTTTGTTCGCCCTAAGTTGGCAGGGTATGCCCAGATGTGGGTCCCTTGCTCACTTTGCCACTGGATTCAAAATAGCCTGGCTGATGAGGGTTATGAATCCCAAACCGGTCCCAGGATGCTTGTTTCCGGTCCAGGGAAGACATGGCTTGGCAGTTAGGGCTGGACTGTTCCCATGAGGCACAGGGTGAGACTGATTTGCATATGGCCATGTCTGAACTGGGGTGGTGGAGTGAGCTAAAGAATGATGATGGATTAAACCCAGATTAGTTGACTGGGGGTGAGTGTAAGATTTGCTCAAACGCTCCGTCCATCATCCACTTTGGTATTGCTTTGTTCGGCCTAAGTTGGCAGGGTATGCTCAGACGTGGGTCACTTGCTTACTTTGCCACTGGATTCAACATAGCCCAGCTGATGAGGGTTATGAACCCGAAACCGGTCCCAGGATGCTTGTTTCCAGTCCAGGGAAGACATGGCTTTGCAGTTCGGGCTGGACTGTTCCCATGAGGCACAGGGTCAGACTGATTTGCATATGGCCATGTCTGAACTGGGGTGGTGGAGTGAGCTAAAGAATGATGATGGATTAAACCCAGATCAGTTGACTGGGGGTGAGTGTTTGATTTGCTCAAACGCTCAGTCCATCATCCCTTTTGGTATCGCTTTGTTCACCCTAAGTTGGCAGGGTATGCCCAGACGTAGGTCCCTTGCTCACTTTGCCACTGGATTCAAGATAGCCTGGCTGATGAGGGTTATGAACCCCAAACCGGTCCCAGTATGCTTGTTTCCGGCCCAGGGAAGACATGGCTTGGCAGTTCGGGCTGAACTGTTCCCATGAGGCACAGGGTCTTAATGATTTGCAGATGGCCATGTCTGAACTGGGGTGGTGGAGTGAGCTAAAGAATGAGGATGGATTAAACCCAGATCAGTTGACTGGGGGTGAGTGTTTGCTTTGCTCAAATGCTCCATCCATTATCCCCTTTGTTCTCGCTTTGTTTGCCCTAAATTGGCAGGGTATGCCCAGATGTGGGTCCCTTGCTCACTTTGCCACTGGATTCAAGACAGCCTGGCTGATGAGGGTTATGAACCCGAAACCGGTCCCAGGATGCTTGTTTCCGGTCCAGGAAAGACATGGCTTGGCAGTTCGGGCTGGACTGTTCCCATGAGGCACAGGGTCAGACTGATTTGCATATGGCCATGTGTGAACTGGGTAGGTGGAGTGAGTTAAAGAATGATGATGGATTAAACCCAGATCAGTTGACTGGGGGTGAGTGTTTGATTTGCTCAAACGCTCCGTCCTTCATCCCCTTTGGTATCGCTTTGTTCGCCCTAAGTTGGCAGGGTATGCCCAGACACGGGTCCCTTGCTCACTTTGCCACTGGATTCCAGATAGCCTGGCTGATGATGGTTATGAACCAGAAACCGGTCCCAGGATGCTTGTTTTCTGTCCAGGGAAGACATGGCTTGGCAGTTTGGGCTGGACTGTTCCCATGAGGCACAGGGTCAGACTGATTTGCATATGGCCATGTCTGAACTGGGGTGGTGGAGTGAGCTAAAGAATGATGATGGATTAAACCCAGATCAGTTGACTGGGGGTGAGTGTTTGAGTTGCTCAAACGCTCCGTCCATCATCCCCTCAGGTATCGCTTTGTTTGCCCTAAGTTGGCAGGGTATGCCCAGACGTGGGTCCCTTGCTCACTTTGCCACTGGATTCAAGATAGCCTGGCTGATGAGGGTTATGAACCCGAAACCGGTCCCAGGGTGCTTGTTTCTGGTCCAGGAAAGACAAAACTTGGCAGTTCGGGCTGGACTGTTCCCATGAGGCACAGGGTCAGACTGATTTGCATATGGCCATGTCTGAACTGGGGTGGTGGAGTGAGCTATAGAATGATGATGGATTAAACCCAGATCAGTTGACTGGGGGTGAGTGTTTGATATGCTCAAATGCTCCGTCCATCATACCCTTTGGTATCGCTTTGTTCGCCCTAAGTTGGCAGGGTATGCCTAGATATGAGTCCCTTGCTCACTTTGCCACTGGATTCAAGATAGCCTGGCTGATGAGGGTTATGAACCCGAAACCGGTTCCAGGATGCTTGTTTCCTGTCCAGGGAAGACATGGCTTGGCCGTTCGGGCTGGACTGTTCCCATGAGGCACAGGGTCAGACTGATTTGCATATGGCCATGTCTGAACTGGGGTGGTGTAGTGAGCTAAAGAATGATGATGGATTAAACCCAGATCAGTTGACTAGGGGTGAGTGTTTGATTTTCTCAAACGCTCCATCCATCATCCCCTTTAGTATCGCTTTGTTCGCCCTAAGTTGGCAGGGTATGCCCAGTCGTGGGTCCCGTGCTCACTTTGCCACTGGATTTAAGATAGCCTGGCTGATGAGGGTTATGAACCTGAAACCGGTCCCAGGGTGCTTGTTTCTGGTCCAGGAAAGACAAAGCTTGGCAGTTCGGGCTGGACTGTTCCCATGAGGCACAGGGTCAGACTGATTTGCATATGGCCATGTCTGAACTGGGGTGGTGGAGTGAGCTATAGAATGATGATGGATTAAACCCAGATCAGTTGACTGGGGGTGAGTGTTTGATTTGCTCAAATGCTCCGTCCATCATACCCTTTGGTATCGCTTTGTTCGCCCTAAATTGTCAGGGTATGCCCAGATGTGAGTCCCTTGCTCACTTTGCCACTGGATTCAAGATAGCCTGGCTAATGAGGGTTATGAACCCGAAACCGGTTCCAGGATGCTTGTTTCCTGTCCAGGGAAGACATGGCTTGGCAGTTCGGGCTGGACTGTTCCCATGAGGCACAGGGTCAGACTGATTTGCATATGGCCTTGTCTGAACTGGGGTGGTGGAGTCAGCTAAAAAATGATGATGGATTAAACCCAGATCAGTTGACTAGGGGTGAGTGTTTGATTTGCTCAAATGCTCCATCCATCATCCCCTTTGGTATCGCTTTGTTCGCCCTAAGTTGGCAGGGTATGCCCAGACATGGGTCCCTTGCTCACTTTGCCAGAGGATTCAAGATAGCCTGGCTGATGAGCGTTATGAACCCGAAACCGGTCCCAGGATGCTTGTTTCCGGCCCAGGGAAGACATGGCTTGGCAGTTCGGGCTGAACTGTTCCCATGAGGCACAGGGTCAGAATGATTTGCATATGGCCATGTCTGAACTGGGGTGGTGGAGTGAGCTAAAGAATGAGGATGGATTAAACCCAGATCAGTTGACTGGGGGTGAGTGTTTGATTTGCTCAAACGCTCTGTCCATCATACTCTTTGGTTTCGCTTTGTTTGCCCTAAGTTGGCAGGGTATGGCCATACGTGGGTCCTTTGCTCACTTTGCCACTGGATTCAAGATAGCCTGGCTGATGAGGGTTATGAACACGAAACCGGTCCCAGGAAGCTTGTTTCCGGTCCAGGGAAGACATGGCTTGGCAGTTCGAGCGGGACTGTTCCCATGAGGCACAGGGTCAGACTGATTTGCATATGGCCATGTCTGAACTGGGATGGTGGAGTGAGCTAAAGAATGATGATCGATTAAACCCAGATCAGTTGACTGGGGTTGAGTGTTTGATTTTCTCAAACGCTCCGTCCATCATCCCCTTTGTTCTCGCTTTGTTCGCCCTAAGTTGGCAGGGTATGCCCAGATGTGGGTCCCTTGCTCACTTTGCCACTGGATTCAAAATAGCCTGGCTGATGAGGGTTATGAACCTGAAACCGGTCCCAGGATGCTTGTTTCCGGTCCAGGGAAGACATGGCTTGGCAGTTCGGGCTGGACTGTTCCCATGAGGCACAGGGTCAGACTGATTTGCATATGGCCATGTCTGAACTGGGGTGGTGGAGTGAGCTAAAGAATGATGATCGATTAAACCCAGATCAGTTGACTGGAGGTGAGTGTAAGATTTGCTCAAACGCTCCGTCCATCATCCACTTTGGTATCGCTTTGTTCGCCCTAAGTTGGCAGGGTATGCTCAGACGTGGGTCACTTGCTTACTTTGCCACTGGATTCAACATAGCCCAGCTGATGAGGGTTATGAACCCGAAACCGGTCCCAGGATGCTTGTTTCCAGTCCAGGGAAGACATGGCTTTGCAGTTCGGGCTGGACTGTTCCCATGAGGCACAGGGTCAGACTGATTTGCATATGGCCATGTCTGAACTGGGGTGGTGGAGTGAGCTAAAGAATGATGATGGATTAAACCCAGATCAGTTGACTGGGGGTGAGTGTTTGATTTGCTCAAACGCTCAGTCCATCATCCCTTTTGGTATCGCTTTGTTCGCCCTAAGTTGGCAGGGTATGCCCAGACGTGGGTCCCTTGCTCACTTTGCCACTGGATTCAAGATAGCCTGGCTGATGAGGGTTATGAACCCCAAACCGGTCCCAGGATGCTTGTTTCCGGTCCAGGGAAGACATGGCTTGGCAGTTAGGGCTGGACTGTTCCCATGAGGCCCAGGGTCAGACTGATTTGCATATGGACATGTCTGAACTGGGGTGGTGGAGTGAGCTAAAGAATGATGATGGATTAAACCCAGATCAGTTGACTAGGGGTGAGTGTTTGATTTTCTCAAACGCTCCATCCATCATCCCCTTTGGTATCGCTTTGTTCGCCCTAAGTTGGCAGGGTATGCCCAGTCGTGGGTCCCTTGCTCACTTTGCCACTGGATTCAAGATAGCCTGGCTGATGAGGGTTATGAACCCGAAACCGGTCCCAGGGTGCTTGTTTCTGGTCCAGGAAAGACAAAGCTTGGCAGTTCGGGCTGGACTGTTTCCATGAGGCACAGGGTCAGACTGATTTGCATATGGCCATGTCTGAACTGGGGTGGTGGAGTGAGCTATAGAATGATGATGGATTAAACCCAGATCAGTTGACTGAGGGTGAGTGTTTGATTTGCTCAAATGCTCCGTCCATCATACCCTTTGGTATCGCTTTGTTCGCCCTAAGTTGGCAGGGTATGCCCAGATGTGAGTCCCTTGCTCACTTTGCCACTGGATTCAAGATAGCCTGGCTGATGAGGGTTATGAACCCGAAACCGGTTCCAGGATGATTGTTTCTTGTCCAGGGAAGACATGGCTTGGCCGTTCGGGCTGGACTGTTCCCATGAGGCAAAGGGTCAGACTGATTTGCATATGGCCATGTCTGAACTGGGGTGGTGGAGTGAGCTAAAGAATGATGATGGATTAAACCCAGATCAGTTCACTGGGGGTGAGTGTTTGATTTGCTCAAACGCTCCGTCCATCATCCCCTTTGGTATCGCTTTGTTCGCCCTAAGTTGGCAGGGTATGCCCAGACGTGGGTCCCTTGCTCACTTTGACACTGGATTCAAGATAGCCTGGCTGATGAGGGTTATGAACCCGAAACCGGTCCCAGGATGCTTGTTTCCGGTCCATGGAAGACATGGCTTGGCAGTTAGGGCTGGACTGTTCCCATGAGGCACAGGGTCAGACTGATTTGCATATGGCCATGTCTGAATGGGGTGGTGGAGTGAGCTAAAGAATGATGATGGATTAAACCCAGATCAGTTGACTAGGGGTGAGTGTTTGATTTGCTCAAATGCTCCATCCATCATCCCCTTTGGTATCGCTTTGTTCGCCCTAAGTTGGCAGGGTATGCCCAGACATGGGTCCCTTGCTCACTTTGCCACAGGATTCAAGATAGCCTGGCTGATGAGGGTTATGAACCTGAAACCGGTCCCAGGATGCTTGATTTCGGTCCAGGGAAGACATGGCTTGGCAGTTCCCATGAGGCACAGGGTCAGACTGATTTGCATATGGCCATGTCTGAACTGGGGTGGTGGAGTGAGCTAAAGAATGATGATCGATTAAACCCAGATCAGTTGACTGGGTTTGGGTGTATGATTTGCTCAAACGCTCCGCCCATCATCCCCTTTGTTCTCGCTTTGTTTGCCCTAAATTGGCAGGGTATGCCCAGATGTGGGTCCCTTGCTCACTTTGCCACTGGATTCAAGATAGCCTGGCTGATGAGCGTTATGATCCCAAAACCGGTCCCAGGATGCTTGTTTCCGGCCCAGGGAAGACATGGCTTGGCAGTTCGGGCTGAACTGTTCCCATGAGACACAGGGTCAGAATGATTTGCATATGGCCATGTCTGAACTGGGATGGTGGAGTGAGCTAAAGAATGAGGATGGATTAAACCCAGATCAGTTGACTGGGGGTGAGTGTTTGATTTGCTTATACGCTCTGTCCATCATAGTCTTTGGTATCGCTTTGTTCGCCCTAAGTTGGCACGGTATGCCCAGATATGGGTCCCTTGCTCACTTTGCCTCTGGATTCAAGATAGCCTGGCTGAAGAGGGTTATGAACCCGAAACCGGTCCCAGGATGCTTTTTTCCGGTCCAGGGAAGACATGGCTTGGCAGTTTGGGCTGGACTGTTCCAATGAGGCACAGGGTCAGACTGATTTGCATATGGCCATGTCTGAATGGGGTGGTGGAGTGAGCTAAAGAATGATGATGGATTAAACCCAGATCAGTTGACTGGGGGTGAGTGTTTGATTTGCTCAAGCGCTCTGTCCATCATCCCCTTTGGTTTCGCTTTGTTTGCCCTAAGTTGGCAGGGTATGGCCATACGTGGGTCCTTTGCTCACTTTGCCACTGGATTTAAGATAGCCTGGCTGATGAGGGTTATGAACACGAAACCGGTCCCAGGAAGCTTGTTTCCGGTCCAGGGAAGACAAGGCTTGGCAGTTCGAGCGGGACTGTTCCCATGAGGCACAGGGTCAGACTGATTTGCATATGGCCATGTCTGAACTGGGATGGTGGAGTGAGCTAAAGAATGATGATCGATTAAACCCAGATCAGTTGACTGGGGTTGAGTGTTTGATTTTCTCAAACGCTCCGTCCATCATCCCCTTTGTTCTCGCTTTGTTCGCCCTAAGTTGGCAGGGTATGCCCAGATGTGGGTCCCTTGCTCACTTTGCCACTGGATTCAAGATATCCTGGCTGATGAGGGTTATGAACCCAAAACCGGTCCCAGGATGCTTGTTTCCGGTCCAGGGAAGACATAGCTTGGCAGTTAGGGCTGGACTGTTCCCATGAGGCACAGGGTGAGACTGATTTGCATATGGCAATGTCTGAACTGGGGTGGTGGAGTGAGCTAAAGAATGATGATGGATTAAACCCAGATTAGTTGACTGGGGGTGAGTGTTTGAGTTGCTCAAACGCTCCGTCCATCATCCCCTCTGGTATCGCTTTGTTTGCCCTAAGTTGGCAGGGTATGCCCAGACGTGGGTCCCTTGCTCACTTTGCCACTGGATTCAAGATAGCCTGGCTGATGAGGGTTATGAACCCGAGACCGGTACCAGGATGCTTGTTTCCGGTCCAGGGAAGACATGGCTTGGCAGTTAGGGCTGGACTGTTCCCATGAGGCACAGGGTCAGACTGATTTGCATATGGCCATGTCTGAACTGGGGTGGTGGAGTGAGCTAAAGAATGATGATGGATTAAACCCAGATCAGTTGACTAGGGGTGAGTGTTTGATTTTCTCAAACGCTCCATCCATCATCCCCTTTGGTATCGCTTTGTTCGCCCTAAGTTGGCAGTGTATGCCCAGTCATGGGTCCCTTGCTCACTTTACCACTGGATTCAAGATAGCCTGGCTGATGAGGGTTATGAACCCGAAACCGGTCCCAGGGTGCTTGTTTCTGGTCCAGGAAAGACAAAGCTTGGCAGGTCGGGCTGGACTGTTCCCATGAGGCACAGGGTCAGACTGATTTGCATATGGCCATGTCTGAACTGGGGTGGCGGAGTGAGCTATAGAATGATGATGGATTAAACCCAGATCAGTTGACTGGGGGTGAGTGTTTGATTTGCTCAAATGCTCCGTCCATCATACCCTTTGGTATCGCTTTGTTTGCCCTAAGTTGGCAGGGTATGCCCAGATGTGAGTCCCTTGCTCACTTTGCCACTGGATTCAAGATAGCCTGGCTGATGAGGGTTATGAACCCGAAACCGGTTCCAGGATGCTTGTTTCCTGTCCAGGGAAGACATGGCTTGGCCGTTCGGGCTGGACTGTTCCCATGAGGCACAGGGTCAGACTGATTTGCATATGGCCATGTCTGAACTGGGGTGGTGGAGTGAGCTAAAGAATGATGATGGATTAAACCCAGATCAGTTGACTGGGGGTGAGTGTTTGATTTGCTCAAACGCTCCGTCCATCATCCCCTTTGGTATCGCTTTGTTCGCCCTAAGTTGGCAGGGTATGCCCAGACGTGGGTCCCTTGCTCACTTTGACACTGGATTCAAGATAGCCTGGCTGATGAGGGTTATGAACCCGAAACCGGTCCCAGGATGCTTGTTTCCGGTCCATGGAAGACATGGCTTGGCAGTTAGGGCTGGACTGTTCCCATGAGGCACAGGGTCAGACTGATTTGCATATGGCCTCGTCTGAACTGGGGTGGTGGAGTCAGCTAAAGAATGATGATGGATTAAACCCAGATCAGTTGACTAGGGGTGAGTGTTTGATTTGCTCAAATGCTCCATCCATCATCCCCTTTGTTCTCGCTTTGTTTGCCCTAAATTGGCTGGGTATGCCCAGATGTGGGTCCCTTGCTCACTTTGCCACTGGATTCAAGATAGCCTGGCTGATGAGCGTTATGAACCCAAAACCGGTCCCAGGATGCTTGTTTCCGGCCCAGGGAAGACATGGCTTGGCAGTTCGGGCTGAACTGTTCCCATGAGGCACAGGGTCAGAATGATTTGCATATGGCCATGTCTGAACTGGGGTGGTGGAGTGAGCTAAAGAATGAGGATGGATTAAACCCAGATCAGTTGACTGGGGGTGAGTGTTTGATTTGCTCAAACGCTCTGTCCATCATACTCTTTGGTATCGCTTTGTTCGCCCTAAGTTGGCACGGTATGCCCAGATGTGGGTCCCTTGCTCACTTTGACTCTGGATTCAAGATAGCCTGGCTGATGAGAGTTATGAACCCGAAACCGGACCCAGGATGCTCATTTCCAGTCCAGGGAAGATATGGCTTGGCAGTTCGGGCTGGACTGTTCCCATGAGGCACAGGGTCAGACTGATTTGCATATGGCCATGTCTGAACTGGGGTGGTGGAGTGAGCTACAGAATGATGATGGATTAAACCCAGATCAGTTGACTGGGGGTGAGTGTTTGATTTGCTCAAACGCTCCGTCCATCATCCCCTTTGGTATCACATTGTTCGCCGTAAGTTGGCAGTGTATGCCCATATGTGGGTCCCTTGCTCACTTTGCCACTAGATTCAAGATATCCTGGCTGATGAGGCTTATGAACCTGAAACCGGTCCCAGGATGCTTTTTTCCGGTCCAGGGAAGACATGGCTTGGCAGTTTGGGCTGGACTGTTCCAATGAGGCACAGGGTCAGACTGATTTGCATATGGCCATGTCTGAATGGGGTGGTGGAGTGAGCTAAAGAATGATGATGGATTAAACCCAGATCAGTTGACTGGGGGTGAGTGTTTGATTTGCTCAAGCGCTCTGTCCATCATCCCCTTTGGTTTCGCTTTGTTTGCCCTAAGTTGGCAGGGTATGGCCATACGTGGGTCCTTTGCTCACTTTGCCACTGGATTCAAGATAGCCTGGCTGATGAGGGTTATGAACACGAAACCGGTCCCAGGAAGCTTGTTTCCGGTCCAGGGACGACATGGCTTGGCAGTTCGAGCGGGACTGTTCCCATGAGGCACAGGGTCAGACTGATTTGCATATGGCCATGTCTGAACTGGGATGGTGGAGTGAGCTAAAGAATGATGATCGATTAAACCCAGATCAGTTGACTGGGGTTGAGTGTTTGATTTTCTCAAACGCTCCGTCCATCATCCCCTTTGTTCTCGCTTTGTTCGCCCTAAGTTGGCAGGGTATGCCCACATGTGGGTCCCTTGCTCACTTTGCCACTGGATTCAAAATAGCCTGGCTGATGAGGGTTATGAACCCCAAACCGGTCCCAGGATGCTTGTTTCCGGTCCAGGGAAGACATGGCTTGGCAGTTAGGGCTGGGCTGTTCCCATGAGGCACAGGGTGAGACTGATTTGCATATGGCCATGTCTGAACTGGGGTGGTGGAGTGAGCTAAAGAATGATGATGGATTAAACCCAGATTAGTTGACTGGGGGTGAGTGTAAGATTTGCTCAAACGCTCCGTCCATCATCCACTTTGGTATCGCTTTGTTCGCCCTAAGTTGGCAGGGTATGCTCAGACGTGGGTCACTTGCTTACTTTGCCACTGGATTCAACATAGCCCAGCTGATGAGGGTTATGAACCCAAAACCGGTCCCAGGATGCTTGTTTCCAGTCCAGGGAAGACATGGCTTTGCAGTTCGGGCTGGACTGTTCCCATGAGGCACAGGGTCAGACTGATTTGCATATGGCCATGTCTGAACTGGGGTGGTGGAGTGAGCTAAAGAATGATGATGGATTAAACCCAGATCAGTTGACTGGGGGTGAGTGTTCGATTTGCTCAAACGCTCAGTCCATCATCCTTTTTGGTATAGCTTTGTTCGCCCTAAGTTGGCAGGGTATGCCCAGACGTGGGTCCCTTGCTCACTTTGCCACTGGATTCAAGATAGCTTGGCTGATGAGGGTTATGAACCCCAAACCGGTCCCAGGATGCTTGTTTCCGGTCCAGGGAAGACATGGCTTGGCAGTTAGGGCTGGACTGTTCCAATGAGGCACAGGGTGAGACTGATTTGCATATGGCCATGTCTGAACTGAGGTGGTGGAGTGAGCTAAAGAATGATGATGGATTAAACCCAGATTAGTTGACTGGGGGTGAGTGTTTGAGTTGCTCAAACGCTCCGTCCATCATCCCCTCTGGTATCGCTTTGTTTGCCCTAAGTTGGCAGGGTATGCCCAGACGTGGGTCCCTTGCTCATTTTGCCACAGGATTCAAGATAGCCTGGCTGATGAGGGTTATAAACCTGAAACCGGTCCCAGGATGCTTGATTCCGGTCCAGGGAAGACATGGCTTGGCAGTTCGGGCTGGACTGTTCCCATGAGGCACAGGGTCAGACTGATTTGCATATGGCCATGTCTGAACTGGGGTGGTGGAGTGAGCTAAAGAATGATGATCGATTAAACCCAGATCAGTTGACTGGGGTTGGGTGTATGATTTGCTCAAACGCTCCGCCCATCATCCCCTTTGTTCTCGCTTTGTTTGCCCTAAATTGGCAGGGTATGCCCAGATGTGGGTCCCTTGCTCACTTTGCCACTGGATTCAAGATAGCCTGGCTGATGAGCGTTATGAACCCGAAACCGGTCCCAGGATGCTTGTTTCCGGCCAAGGGAAGACATGGCTTGGCAGTTCGGGCTGAACTGTTCCCATGAGGCACAGGGTCAGAATGATTTGCATATGGCCATGTCTGAACTGGGGTGGTGGAGTGAGCTAAAGAATGAGGATGGATTAAACCCAGATCAGTTGACTGGGGGTGAGTGTTTGATTTGCTCAAACGCTCTGTCCATCATACTCTTTGGTATCGCTTTGTTCGCCCTAAGTTGGCACGGTATGCCCAGATGTGGGTCCCTTGCTCACTTTGCCACTGGATTCAAGATAGCCTGTCTAATGAGAGTTATGAACCCGAAACCGGTCCCAGAATGCTTGTTTCCGGTCCAGGAAATACATGGCTTGGCAGTTCGGGCTGGACTGTTCACATGAGGCACAGGGTCAGACTGATTTGCATATGGCCATGTGTGAACTGGGTAGGTGAAGTGAGTTAAAGAATGATGATGGATTAAACCCAGATCAGTTGACTGGGGGTGAGTGTTTGATTTGCTCAAACGCTCCGTCCTTCATCCCCTTTGGTATCGCTTTGTTCGCCCTAAGTTGGCAGGGTATGCCCAGACACGGGTCCCTTGCTCACTTTGCCACTGGATTCCAGATAGCCTGGCTGATGATGGTTATGAACCCGAAACCGGTCCCAGGATGCTTGTTTTCTGTCCAGGGAAGACATGGCTTGGCAGTTTGGGCTGGACTGTTCCCATGAGGCACAGGGTCAGACTGATTTGCATATGGCCATGTCTGAACTGGGGTGGTGGAGTGAGCTAAAGAATGATGATGGATTAAACCCAGATCAGTTGACTGGGGGTGAGTGTTTGATTTGCTCAAACGCTCCGTCCATCATTCCCTTTGATATCGCTTTGTTCGCCCTAAGTTGACAGGGTATGCCCAGACGTGGGTCCCTTGCTCACTTTGCCACTGGATTCAAGATAGCCTGGCTGATGAGGGTTATGAACCGGAAACCGGTCCCAGGATGCTCGTTTCTGGTCCAGGGAAGATATTGCTTGGCAGTTCGGGCTGGACTGTTCCCATGAGGCACAGGGTCAGACTGATTTGCATATGGCCATGTCTGAACTGGGGTGGTGGAGTGAGCTAAAGAATGATGATGGATTAAACCGAGATCAGTTGACTGCGGGTGAGTGTTTGAGTTGCTCAAACGCTCCGTCCATCATCCCCTCTGGTATCGCTTTGTTTGCCCTAAGTTGGCAGGGTATGCCCAGACGTGGGTCCCTTGCTCACTTTGCCACTGGATTCAAGATAGCCTGGCTGATGAGGGTTATGAACCCGAAACCGGTACCAGGATGCTTGTTTCCAGTCCAGGGAAGACATGGCTTGGCAGTTAGGGCTGGACTGTTCCCATGAGGCACAGGGTAAGACTGATTTGCATATGGCCATGTCTGAACTGGGGTGGTGGAGTGAGCTAAAGAATGATGATGGATTAAACCCAGATCAGTTGACTAGGGGTGAGTGTTTGATTTTCTCAAACGCTCCATCCATCATCCCCTTTAGTGTCGCTTTTTTCACCCTAAGTTGGCAGGGTATGCCCAGTCGTGGGTCCCGTGCTCACTTTGCCACTGGATTCAAGATAGCCTGGCTGATGAGGGTTATGAACCCGACACCGGTCCCAGGGTGCTTGTTTCTGGTCCAGGAAAGACAAAGCTTGGCAGTTCGGGCTGGACTATTCCCATGAGGCACAGGGTCAGACTGATTTGCATATGGCCATGTCTGAACTGGGGTGGTGGAGTGAGCTATAGAATGATGATGGATTAAACCCAGATCAGTTGACTGGGGGTGAGTGTTTGATATGCTCAAATGCTCCGTCCATCATACCCTTTGGTATCGCTTTGTTCGCCCTAAGTTGGCAGGGTATGCCCAGATGTGAGTCCCTTGCTCACTTTGCCACTGGATTCAAGATAGCCTGGCTGATGAGGGTTATGAACCCGAAACCGGTTCCAGGATGCTTGTTTCCGGTCCAGGGAAGACATGGCTTGGCCGTTCGGGCTGGACTGTTCCCATGAGGCACAGGGTCAGACTGATTTGCATATGGCCATGTCTGAACTGGGGTGGTGGAGTGAGCTAAAGAATGATGATGGATTAAACACAGATCAGTTGACTGGGGGTGAGTGTTTGATTTGCTCAAACGCTCCGTCCATCATCCCCTTTGGTATCGCTTTGTTCGCCCTAAGTTGGCAGGGTATGCCCAGACGTGGGTCCCTTGCTCACTTTGCCACTGGATTCAAGATAGCCTGGCTGATGAGGGTTATGAACCCGAAACCGGTCCCAGGATGCTTGTTTCCGGTCCATGGAAGACATGGCTTGGCAGTTAGGGCTGGACTGTTCCCATGAGGCACAGGGTCAGACTGATTTGCATATGGCCTTGTCTGAACTGGGGTGGTGGAGTCAGCTAAAAAATGATGATGGATTAAACCCAGATCAGTTGACTAGGGGTGAGTGTTTGATTTGCTCAAATGCTCCATCCATCATCCCCTTTGGTATCGCTTTGTTCGCCCTAAGTTGGCAGGGTATGCCCAGACATGGGTCCCTTGCTCACTTTGCCACAGGATTCAAGATAGCCTGGCTGATGAGGATTATGAACCTGAAACCGGTCCCAGGATGCTTGATTCCGGTCCAGGGAAGACATGATTTGGCAGTTCAGGCTGGACTGTTCCCATGAGGCACAGGGGAAGACTGATTTGCATATGGCCATGTCTGAACTGTGGTGGTGGAGTGAGCTAAAGAATGATGTTCGATTAAACCCAGATCAGTTGACTGGGGTTGGGTGTATGATTTGCTCAAACGCTCCGCCCATCATCCCCTTTGTTCTCGCTTTGTTTGCCCTAAATTCGCAGGGTATGCCCAGATGTGGGTCCCTTGCTCACTTTGCCACTGGATTCAAGATAGCCTGGCTGATGAGCGTTATGAACACGAAACCGGTCCCAGGATGCTTGATTCCGGTCCAGGGAAGACATGGCTTGGCAGTTCGGGCTGGACTGTTCTCATGAGGCACAGGGTCAGACTGATTGCATATGGCCATGTCTGAACTGGGGTGGTGGAGTGAGCTAAAGAATGATGATCGATTAAACCCAGATCAGTTGACTGGGGTTGAGTGTTTGATTTTCTCAAACGCTCCGTCCATCATCCCCTTTGTTCTCGCTTTGTTCGCCCTAAGTTGGCAGGGTATGCCCACATGTGGGTCCCTTGCTCACTTTGCCACTGGATTCAAAATAGCCTGGCTGATGAGGGTTATGAACCCCAAACCGGTCCCAGGATGCTTGTTTCCGGTCCAGGGAAGACATGGCTTGGCAGTTAGGGCTGGACTGTTCCCATGAGGCACAGGGTGAGACTGATTTGCATATGGCCATGTCTGAACTGGGGTGGTGGAGTGAGCTAAAGAATGATGATGGATTAAACCCAGATTAGTTGACTGGGGGTGAGTGTAAGATTTGCTCAAACGCTCCGTCCATCATCCACTTTGGTATCGCTTTGTTCGCCCTAAGTTGGCAGGGTATGCTCAGACGTGGGTCACTTGCTTACTTTGCCACTGGATTCAACATAGCCCAGCTGATGAGGGTTATGAACCCAAAACCGGTCCCAGGATGCTTGTTTCCAGTCCAGGGAAGACATGGCTTTGCAGTTCGGGCTGGACTGTTCCCATGAGGCACAGGGTCAGACTGATTTGCATATGGCCATGTCTGAACTGGGGTGGTGGAGTGAGCTAAAGAATGATGATGGATTAAACCCAGATCAGTTGACTGGGGGTGAGTGTTTGATTTGCTCAAACGCTCAGTCCATCATCCTTTTTGGTATCGCTTTGTTCGCCCTAAGTTGGCAGGGTATGCCCAGACGTGGGTCCCTTGCTCACTTTGCCACTGGATTCAAGATAGCTTGGCTGATGAGGGTTATGAACCCCAAACCGGTCCCAGGATGCTTGTTTCCGGTCCAGGGAAGACATGGCTTGGCATTTAGGGCTGGACTGTTCCAATGAGGCACAGGGTGAGACTGATTTGCATATGGCTATGTCTGAACTGAGGTGGTGGAGTGAGCTAAAGAATGATGATGGATTAAACCCAGATTAGTTGACTGGGGGTGAGTGTTTGAGTTGCTCAAATGCTCCGTCCATCATCCCCTCTGGTATCGCTTTGTTTGCCCTAAGTTGGCAGGGTATGCCCAGACGTGGGTCCCTTGCTCATTTTGCCACAGGATTCAAGATAGCCTGGCTGATGAGGGTTATGAACCTGAAACCGGTCCCAGGATGCTTGATTCCGGTCCAGGGAAGACATGGCTTGGCAGTTCGGGCTGGACTGTTCCCATGAGGCACAGGGTCAGACTGATTTGCATATGGCCATGTCTGAACTGGGGTGGTGGAGTGAGCTAAATAATGATGATCGATTAAACCCAGATCAGTTGACTGGGGTTGGGTGTATGATTTGCTCTAACGCTCCGCCTATCATCCCCTTTGTTCTCGCTTTGTTTGCCCTAAATTGGCAGGGTATGCCCAGATGTGGGTCCCTTGCTCACTTTGCCACTGGATTCAAGATAGCCTGGCTGATGAGCGTTATGAACCCGAAACCGGTCCCAGGATGCTTGTTTCCGGCCAAGGGAAGACATGGCTTGGCAGTTCGGGCTGAACTGTTCCCATGAGGCACAGGGTCAGAATGATTTGCATATGGCCATGTCTGAACTGGGGTGGTGGAGTGAGCTAAAGAATGAGGATGGATTAAACCCAGATCAGTTGACTGGGGGTGAGTGTTTGATTTGCTCAAACGCTCTGTCCATCATACTCTTTGGTATCGCTTTGTTCGCCCTAAGTTGGCACGGTATGCCCAGATGTGGGTCCCTTGCTCACTTTGCCTCTGGATTCAAGATAGCCTGGCTGATGAGAGTTATGAACCCGAAACCTGTCTCAGGATGCTTGTTTCCGGTCCAGGGAAGACATGGCTTGGCAGTTCGGGCTGGACTGTTCCCATGAGGCACAGGGTCAGACTGATTTGCATATGGCCATGTCTGAACTGGGGTGGTGGAGTGAGCTAAAGAATGATGATGGATTAAACCCAGATTAGTTGACTGGGGGTGAGTGTTTGAGTTGCTCAAACGCTCCGTCCATCATCCCCTCTGGTATCGCTTTGTTTGCCCTAAGTTGGCAGGGTATGCCCAGAGGTGGGTCCCTTGCTCACTTTGCCACTGGATTCAAGATAGCCTGGCTCATGAGGGTTATGAACCCGAAACCGGTACCAGGATGCTTGTTTCCGGTCCAGGGAAGACATGGCTTGGCAGTTAGGGCTGGACTGTTCCCATGAGGCACAGGGTCAGACTGATTTGCATATGGCCATGTCTGAACTGGGGTGGTGGAGTGAGCTAAAGAATGATGATGGATTAAACCCAGATCAGTTGACTAGGGGTGAGTGTTTGATTTTCTCAAACGCTCCATCCATCATCCCCTTTAGTATCGCTTTGTTCGCCCTAAGTTGGCAGGGTATGCCCAGTCGTGGGTCCCGTGCTCACTTTGCCACTGGATTTAAGATAGCCTGGCTGATGAGGGTTATGAACCCAAAACCGGTACCAGGGTGCTTGTTTCTGGTCCAGGAAAGACAAAGCTTGGCAGTTCGGGCTGGACTGTTCCCATGAGGCACAGGGTCAGACTGATTTGCATATGGCCATGTCTGAACTGGGGTGGTGGAGTGAGCTATAGAATGATGATGGATTAAACCCAGATCAGTTGACTGGGGGTGAGTGTTTGATTTGCTCAAATGCTCCGTCCATCATACCCTTTGGTATCGCTTTGTTCGCCCTAAGTTGGCAGGGTATGCCCAGATGTGAGTCCCTTGCTCACTTTGCCACTGGATTCAAGATAGCCTGGCTGATGAGGGTTATGAACCCGAAACCGGTTCCAGGATGCTTGTTTCCTGTCCAGGGAAGACATGGCTTGGCAGTTCGGGCTGGACTGTTCCCATGAGGCACAGGGTCAGACTGATTTGCATATGGCCATGTCTGAACTGGGGTGGTGGAGTGAGCTAAAGAATGATGATGGATTAAACCCAGATCAGTTGGCTGGGGGTGAGTGTTTGATTTGCTCAAACGCTCCGTCCATCATCCCCTTTGGTATCGCTTAGTTCTCCCTAAGTTGGCAGGGTATGCCCAGACGTGGGTCCCTTGCTCACTTTGCCACTGGATTCAAGATAGCCTGGCTGATGAGGGTTATGAACCTGAAACCGGTCCCAGGATGCTTGTTTCCGGTCCATGGAAGACATGGCTTGGCAGTTAGAGCTGGACTGTTCCCATGAGGCACAGGGTCAGACTGATTTGCATATGGCCTTGTCTGAACTGGGGTGGTGGAGTCAGCTAAAAAATGATGATGGATTAAAACCAGATCAGTTGACTAGGGGTGAGTGTTTGATTTGCTCAAATGCTCAGTCCATCATCCCCTTTGTTAACATTTTGTTCGCCCTAAGATGGCAGGGTATGCCCAGACGTGGGTCCCTTGCTCACTTTGCCACTGGATTCAAGATAGCCTGTCTAATGAGAGTTATGAACCCGAAACCGGTCCCAGAATGCTTGTTTCCAGTCCAGGGAAGACATGGCTTGGCAGTTCGGGCTGGACTGTTCCCATGAGGCACAGGGTCAGACTGATTTGCATATGGCCATGTCTGAACTGGGGTGGTTGAGTGAGCTAAAGAATGATGATGGATTAAACCGAGATCAGTTGACTGGGGGTGAGTGTTTGATTTGCTCAAACGCTCTGTCCATCATCCCATTTGGTATCGCTTTGTTCGCTCTAAGTTGGCAGGGTATGCCCAGGCGTGGGTCCCTTGCTCACTTTGCCACTGGATTCAAGACAGCCTGGCTGATGAGGGTTATGAGCCCGAAACCGGTCCCAGGATTCTTGTTTCCGGTCCAGGAAATACATGGCTTGGCAGTTCGGGCTGGACTGTTCACATGAGGCACAGGGTCAGACTGATTTGCATATGGCCATGTGTGAACTGGGTAGGTGGAGTGAGTTAAAGAATGATGATGGATTAAACCCAGATCAGTTGACTGGGGGTGAGTGTTTGATTTGCTCAAACGCTCCGTCCTTCATCCCCTTTGGTATCGCTTTGTTCGCCCTAAGTTGGCAGGGTATGCCCAGACACGGGTCCCTTGCTCACTTTGCCACTGGATTCCAGATAGCCTGGCTGATGATGGTTATGAACCCGAAACCGGTCCCAGGATGCTTGTTTTCTGTCCAGGGAAGACATGGCTTGGCAGTTTGGGCTGGACTGTTCCCATGAGGCACAGGGTCAGACTGATTTGCATATGGCCATGTCTGAACTGGGGTGGTGGAGTGAGCTAAAGAATGATGATGGATTAAACCCAGATCAGTTGACTGGGGGTGAGTGTTTGATTTGCTCAAACGCTCCGTCCATCATTCCCTTTGATATCGCTTTGTTCGCCCTAAGTTGACAGGGTATGCCCAGACGTGGGTCCCTTGCTCACTTTGCCACTGGATTCAAGATAGCCTGGCTGATGAGGGTTATGAACCGGAAACCGGTCCCAGGATGCTCGTTTCCGGTCCAGGGAAGATATGGCTTGGCAGTTCGGGCTGGACTGTTCCCATGAGGCACAGGGTCAGACTGATTTGCATATGGCCATGTCTGAACTGGGGTGGTGGAGTGAGCTAAAGAATGATGATGGATTAAACCGAGATCAGTTGACTGCGGGTGAGTGTTTGAGTTGCTCAAACGCTCCGTCCATCATCCCCTCTGGTATCGCTTTGTTTGCCCTAAGTTGGCAGGGTATGCCCAGACGTGGGTCCCTTGCTCACTTTGCCACTGGATTCAAGATAGCCTGGCTGATGAGGGTTATGAACCCGAAACCGGTACCAGGATGCTTGTTTCCAGTCCAGGGAAGACATGGCTTGGCAGTTAGGTCTGGACTGTTCCCATGAGGCACAGGGTCAGACTGATTTGCATATGGCCATGTCTGAACTGGGGTGGTGGAGTGAGCTAAAGAATGATGATGGATTAAACCCAGATCAGTTGACTAGGGGTGAGTGTTTGATTTTCTCAAACGCTCCATCCATCATCCCCTTTAGTGTCGCTTTTTTCGCCCTAAGTTGGCAGGGTATGCCCAGTCGTGGGTCCCGTGCTCACTTTGCCACTGGATTCAAGATAGCCTGGCTGATGAGGGTTATGAACCCGACACCGGTCCCAGGGTGCTTGTTTCTGGTCCAGGAAAGACAAAGCTTGGCAGTTCGGGCTGGACTGTTCCCATGAGGCACAGGGTCAGACTGATTTGCATATGGCCATGTCTGAACTGGGGTGGTGGAGTGAGCTACAGAATGATGATGGATTAAACCCAGATCAGTTGACTGGGGGTGAGTGTTTGATATGCTCAAATGCTCCGTCCATCATACCCTTTGGTATCGCTTTGTTCGCCCTAAGTTGGCAGGGTATGCCCAGATGTGAGTCCCTTGCTCACTTTGCCACTGGATTCAAGATAGCCTGGCTGATGAGGGTTATGAACCCGAAACCGGTTCCAGGATGCTTGTTTCCGGTCCAGGGAAGACATGGCTTGGCCGTTCGGGCTGGACTGTTCCCATGAGGCACAGGGTCAGACTGATTTGCATATGGCCATGTCTGAACTGGGGTGGTGGAGTGAGCTAAAGAATGATGATGGATTAAACACAGATCAGTTGACTGGGGGTAAGTGTTTGATTTGCTCAAACGCTCCGTCCATCATCCCCTTTGGTATCGCTTTGTTCGCCCTAAGTTGGCAGGGTATGCCCAGACGTGGGTCCCTTGCTCACTTTGCCACTGGATTCAAGATAGCCTGGCTGATGAGGGTTATGAACCCGAAACCGGTCCCAGGATGCTTGTTTCCGGTCCATGGAAGACATGGCTTGGCAGTTAGGGCTGGACTGTTCCCATGAGGCACAGGGTCAGACTGATTTGCATATGGCCTTGTCTGAACTGGGGTGGTGGAGTCAGCTAAAAAATGATGATGGATTAAACCCAGATCAGTTGACTAGAGGTGAGTGTTTGATTTGCTCAAATGCTCCATCCATCATCCCCTTTGGTATCGCTTTGTTCGCCCTAAGTTGGCAGGGTATGCCCAGACATGGGTCCCTTGCTCACTTTGCCACAGGATTCAAGATAGCCTGGCTGATGAGGATTATGAACCTGAAACCGGTCCCAGGATGCTTGATTCCGGTCCAGGGAAGACATGATTTGGCAGTTCGGGCTGGACTGTTCCCATGAGGCACAGGGGAAGACTGATTTGCATATGGCCATGTCTGAACTGTGGTGGTGGAGTGAGCTAAAGAATGATGTTCGATTAAACCCAGATCAGTTGACTGGGGTTGGGTGTATGATTTGCTCAAACGCTCCGCCCATCATCCCCTTTGTTCTCGCTTTGTTTGCCCTAAATTCGCAGGGTATGCCCAGATGTGGGTCCCTTGCTCACTTTGCCACTGGATTCAAGATAGCCTGGCTGATGAGCGTTATGAACCCGAAACCGGTCCCAGGATGCTTGTTTCCGGCCAAGGGAAGACATGGCTTGGCAGTTCGGGCTGAACTGTTCCCATGAGGCACAGGGTCAGATTGATTTGCATTTGGCCATGTCTGAACTGGGGTGGTGGAGTGAGCTAAAGAATTATGATGGATTAAACCCAGATTAGTTGACTGGGGGTGAGTGTTTGAGTTGCTCAAACGCTCCGTCCATCATCCCCTCTGGTATCGCTTTCTTTGCCCTAAGTTGGCAGGGTATGCCCAGACGTGGGTCCCTTGCTCACTTTGCCACTGGATTCAAGATAGCCTGGCTGATGAGGGTTATGAACCCAAAACCGTAACAGGATGCTTGTTTCCGGTCCAGGGAAGACATGGCTTGGCAGTTAGGGCTGGACTGTTCCCATGAGGCACAGGGTCAGACTGATTTGCATATGGCCATGTCTGAACTGGGGTGGTGGAGTGAGCAAAAGAATGATGATGGATTAAACCCAGATCAGTTGACTAGGGGTGAGTGTTTGATTTTCTCAAACGCTCCATCCATCATCCCCTTTAGTATCGCTTTGTTCGCCCTAAGTTGGCAGGGTATGCCCAGTCGTGGGTCCCGTGCTCACTTTGCCACTGGATTTAAGATAGCCTGGCTGATGAGGGTTATGAACCCGAAACCGGTCCCAGGGTGCTTGTTTCTGGTCCAGGAAAGACAAAGCTTGGCAGTTCGGGCTGGACTGTTCCCATGAGGCACAGGGTCAGACTGATTTGCATATGGCCATGTCTGAACTGGGGTGGTGGAGTGAGCTATAGAATGATGATGGATTAAACCCAGATCAGTTGACTGGGGGTGAGTGTTTGATTTGCTCAAATGCTCCGTCCATCATACCCTTTGGTATCGCTTTGTTCGCCCTAAGTTGGCAGGGTATGCCCAGACATGGGTCCCTTGCTCACTTTGCCACAGGATTCAAGATAGCCTGGCTGATGAGGGTTATGAACCTGAAACCGGTCCCAGGATGCTTGATTCCGGTCCAGGGAAGACATGGCTTGGCAGTTCGGGCTGGACTGTTCCCATGAGGCACAGGGTCAGACTGATTTGCATATGGCCATGTCTGAACTGGGGTGGTGGAGTGAGCTAAAGAATGATGTTCGATTAAACCCAGATCAGTTGACTGGGGTTGGGTGTTTGATATGCTCAAATGCTCCATCCATCATACCCTTTGGTATCGCTTTGTTCGCCCTAAGTTGGCAGGGTATGCCCAGATGTGAGTCCCTTGCTCACTTTGCCACTGGATTCAAGATAGCCTGGCTGATGAGGGTTATAAACCCGAAACCGGTTCCAGGAGGCTTGTTTCCTGTCCAGGGAAGACATGGCTTGGCCGTTCGGGCTGGACTGTTCCCATGAGGCACAGGGTCAGACTGATTTGCATATGGCCATGTCTGAACTGGGGTGGTGGAGTGAGCTAAAGAATGATGATGGATTAAACCCAGATCAGTTGACTGGGGGTGAGTGTTTGATTTGCTCAAATGCTCCGTCCATCATCCCCTTTGGTATCGCTTTGTTCGCCCTAAGTTAGCAGGGTATGCCCAGACGTGGGTCCCTTGCTCACTTTGCCACTGGATTCAAGATAGCCTGGCTGATGAGGGTTATGAACCCGAAACCGGTCCCAGGATGCTTGTTTCCGGTCCATGGAAGACATGGCTTGGCAGTTCGGGCTGGACTGTTCCCATGAGGCACAGGGTCAGACTGATTTGCATATGGCCATGTCTGAACTGGGGTGGTGGAGTGAGCTAAAGAATGATGTTTGATTAAACCCAGATCAGTTGACTGGGGTTGGGTGTATGATTTGCTCAAACGCTCCGCCCAGCATCCCCTTTGTTCTCGCTTTGTTTGCCCTAAATTCGCAGGGTATGCCCAGATGTGGGTCCCTTGCTCACTTTGCCACTGGATTCAAGATAGCCTGGCTGATGAGCGTTATGAACCCGAAACGGGTCCCAGGATGCTTGTTTCCGGCCAAGGGAAGACATGGCTTGGCAGTTCGGGCTGAACTGTTCTCATGAGGCACAGGGTCAGATTGATTTGCATATGGCCATGTCTGAACTGGGGTGGTGGAGTGAGCTAAAGAATGAGGATGGATTAAACCCAGATCAGTTGACTGGGGGTGAGTGTTTGATTTGCTCAAACGCTCTGTCCATCATACTCTTTGGTATCGCTTTGTTCGCCCTAAGTTGGCACGGTATGCCTAGATGTGGGTCCCTTGCTCACTTTGACTCTGGATTCAAGATAGCCTGGCTGATGAGAGTTTTGAACCCGAAACCAGTCCCAGGATGCTTGTTTCCAGTCCAGGGAAGACATGGCTTGGCAGTTCGGGCTGGACTGTTCCCATGAGGCACAGGGTCAGACTGATTTGCATATGGCCATGTCTGAACTGGGGTGGTGGAGTGAGCTAAAGAATGATGATGGATTAAACCCAGATTAGTTGACTGGGGGTGAGTGTTTGAGTTGCTCAAACGCTCCGTCCATCATCCCCTCTGGTATCGCTTTGTTTGCCCTAAGTTGGCAGGGTATGCCCAGACGTGGGTCCCTTGCTCACTTTGCCACTGGATTCAAGATAGCCTGGCTGATGAGGGTTATGAACCCGAAACCGGTAACAGGATGCTTGTTTCCGGTCCAGGGAAGACATGGCTTGGCAGTTAGGGCTGGACTTTTCCCATGAGGCACAGGGTCAGACTGATTTGCATATGGCCATGTCTGAACTGGGGTGGTGGAGTGAGCTAAAGAATGATGATGGATTAAACCCAGATCAGTTGACTAGGGGTGAGTGTTTGATTTTCTCAAACGCTCCATCCATCATCCCCTTTAGTATCGCTTTGTTCGCCCTAAGTTGGCAAGGTATGCCCAGTCGTGGGTCCCGTGCTCACTTTGCCACTGGATTTAAGATAGCCTGGCTGATGAGGGTTATGAACCCGATACCGGTCCCAGGGTGCTTGTTTCTGTTCCAGGAAAGACAAAGCTTGGCAGTTCGGGCTGGACTGTTCCCATGAGGCACAGGGTCAGACTGATTTGCATATGGCCATGTCTGAACTGGGGTGGTGGAGTGAGCTATAGAATGATGATGGATTAAACCCAGATCAGTTGACTGGGGGTGAGTGTTTGATTTGCTCAAATGCTCCGTCCATCATACCCTTTGGTATCGCTTTGTTCGCCCTAAGTTGGCAGGGTATGCCCAGATGTGAGTCCCTTGCTCACTTTGCCACTGGATTCAAGATAGCCTGGCTGATGAGGGTTATGAACCCGAAACCGGTTCCAGGATGCTTGTTTCCTGTCCAGGGAAGACATGGCTTGGCCGTTCGGGCTGGACTGTTCCCATGAGGCACAGGGTCAGACTGATTTGCATATGGCCTTGTCTGAACTGGGGTGGTGGAGTGAGCTAAAGAATGATGTTCGATTAAACCCAGATCAGTTGACTGGGGTTGGGTGTATGATTTGCTCAAACGCTCCGCCCATCATCTCCTTTGTTCTCGCTTTGTTTGCCCTAAATCGGCAGGGTATGCCCAGATGTGGGTCCCTTGCTCACTTTGCCACTGGATTCAAGATAGGCTGGCTGATGAGCGTTATGAACCCAAAACCGGTCCCAGGATGCTTGTTTCCGGCCCAGGGAAGATATGGCTTGGCAGTTCGGGCTGAACTGTTCCCATGAGGCACAGGGTCAGAATGATTTGCATATGGCCATGTCTGAACTGGGGTGGTGGAGTGAGCTAAAGAATGAGCATGGATTAAACCCAGATCAGTTGACTGGGGGTGAGTGTTTGATTTGCTCAAACGCTCTGTCCATCATACTCTTTGGTATCGCTTTGTTCGCCCTAAGTTGGCACGGTATGCCCAGATGTGGGTCCCTTGCTCACTTTGCCTCTGGATTCAAGATAGCCTGGCTGATGAGAGTTATGAACCCGAAACCAGTCCCAGGATGCTTGTTTCCGATCCAGGGAAGACATGGCTTGGCAGTTCGGGCTGGACTGTTCCCATGAGGCACAGGGTCAGACTGATTTGCATATGGCCATGTCTGAACTGGGGTGGTGGAGTGAGCTAAAGAATGATGATGGATTAAACCCAGATTAGTTGACTGGGGGTGAGTGTTTGATTTGCTCAAATGCTCAGTCCATCATCCCCTTTGTTATCGCTTTGTTTGCCCTAAGATGGCAGTGTATGCCCAGACGTGGGTCCCTTGCTCACTTTGCCACTGGATTCAAGATAGCCTGGCTAATGAGAGATATGAACCCAAAACTGGTCCCAGAATGCTTGTTTCCGGTCCAGGGAAGACATGGCTTGGTAGTTCGGGCTGGACTGTTCCCATGAGGCACAGGGTCAGACTGATTTGCATATGGCCATGTCTGAACTGGGGTGGTTGAGTGAGCTAAAGAATGATGATGGATTAAACAAAGATCAGTTGACTGGGGGTGAGTGTTTGATTTGCTCAAACGCTCTGTCCATCATCCCCTTTGGTATCGCTTTGTTCGCCCTAGGTTGGCAGGGTATGCCCAGACACGGGTCCCTTGCTCACTTTGCCACTGGATTCCAGATAGCCTGGCTGATGATGGTTATGAACCCAAAACTGGTCCTAGGATGCTTGTTTTCTGTCCAGGGAAGACATGGCTTGGCAGTTTGGGCTGGACTGTTCCCATGAGGCACAGGGTCAGACTGATTTGCATATGGCCATGTCTGAACTGGGGTGGTGGAGTGAGCAAAAGAATGATGATGGATTAAACCCAGATCAGTTGACTGGGGGTGAGTGTTTGATTTGCTCAAACGCTCCGTCCATCATTCCCTTTGGTATCGCTTTGTTCGCCCTAAGTTGGCAGGGTATGCCCAGACGTGGGTCCCTTGCTCACTTTGCCACTGGATTCAAGATAGCCTGGCTGATGAGGGTTATGAACCCGAAACCGGTCCCAGGATGCTCGTTTCCGGTCCAGGGAAGATATGGCTTGGCAGTTCGGGCTGGACTGTTCCCATGAGGCACAGGGTCAGACTGATTTGCATATGGCCATGTCTGAACTGGGGTGGTGGAGTGAGCTAAAGAATGATGATGGATTAAACCCAGATCAGTTGACTAGGGGTGAGTGTTTGATTTTCTCAAACGCTCCATCCATCATCCCCTTTAGTATCGCTTTGTTCGCCCTAAGTTGGCAGGGTATGCCCAGTCGTGGGTCCCGTGCTCACTTTGCCACTGGATTTAAGATAGCCTGGCTGATGAGGGTTATGAACCCGAAACCGGTCCCAGGGTGCTTGTTTCTGGTCCAGGAAAGACAAAGCTTGGCAGTTCGGGCTGGACTGTTCCCATGAGGCACAGGGTCAGACTGATTTGCATATGGCCATGTCTGAACTGGGGTGGTGGAGTGAGCTATAGAATGATGATGGATTAAACCCAGATCAGTTGACTGGGGGTGAGTGTTTGATTTGCTCAAATGCTCTTTCCATCATACCCTTTGGTATCGCTTTGTTCGCCCTAAGTTGGCAGGGTATGCCCAGATGTGAGCCCCTTGCTCACTTTGCCACTGGATTCAAGATAGCCTGGCTGATGAGGGTTATGAACCCGAAACCGGTTCCAGGATGCTTGTTTCCTGTCCAGGGAAGACATGGCTTGGCCGTTCGGGCTGGACTGTTCCCATGAGGCACAGGGTCAGACTGATTTGCATATGGCCTTGTCTGAACTGGGGTGGTGGAGTCAGCTAAAAAATGATGATGGATTAAACCCAGATCAGTTGACTAGGGGTGAGTGTTTGATTTGCTCAAATGCTCCATCCATCATCCCCTTTGGTATCGTTTTGTTCGCCCTAAGTTGGCAGGGTATGCCCAGACATGGGTCCCTTGCTCACTTTGCCACAGGATTCAAGATAGCCTGGCTGATGAGGGTTATGAACCTGAAACCGGTCCCAGGATGCTTGATTCCGGTCCAGGGAAGACATGGCTTGGCAGTTCGGGCTGGACTGTTCCCATGAGGCACAGGGTCAGACTGATTTGCATATGGCCATGTCTGAACTGGGGTGGTGGAGTGAGCTAAAGAATGATGTTCGATTAAACCCAGATCAGTTGACTGGGGTTGGGTGTATGATTTGCTCAAACGCTCCGCCCATCATCTCCTTTGTTCTCGCTTTGTTTGCCCTAAATTGGCAGGGTATGCCCAGATGTGGGTCCCTTGCTCACTTTGCCACTGGATTCAAGATAGCCTGGCTGATGAGGGTTATGAACCCGAAACCGGTCCTAGGATGCTTGTTTCCGGTCCAGGGAAGACATGGCTTGGCAGTTCAAGCTGGACTGTTCCCATGAGGCACAGGGTCAGACTGATTTGCATATGGCCATGTCTGTACTGGGGTGGTGGAGTGAGCTAAAGAATGATGATGGATTAAACCCAGATCAGTTGACTGGGGGTGAGTGTTTGATTTGCTCAAACGCTCTGTCCATCATCCCCTTTAGTATCGCTTTGTTTGCCCTAAGTTGGCAGGGTATGGCCATACGTGGGTCCTTTGCTCACTTTGACACTGGATTCAAGATAGCTTGACTGATGAGGGTTATGAACACGAAACCGGTCCCAGAAAGCTTGTTTCCGGTCCAGGGAAGACATGGCTTGGCAGTTCGAGCGGGACTGTTCCCATGAGGCACAGGGTCAGACTGATTTGCATATGGCCATGTCTGAACTGGGGTGGTGGAGTGAGCTAAAGAATGATGATCGATTAAACCCAGATCAGTTGACTGGGGGTGAGTGTTTGATTCGCTCAAACGATCCGTCCATCATCCCCTTTGGTATCGCTTTGTTCGCCCTAAGTTGGCAGTGTATGCCCATATGTGGGTCCCTTGCTCACTTTGCCACTGGATTCAAGATATCCTGCCTGATGAGGGTTATGAACCCGAAACCGGTCCCATGATGCTTGTTTCCGGTCCAGGGAAGACATGGCTTGGCAGTTTGGGCTGGACTGTTCCAATGAGGCACAGGGTCAGACTGATTTGCATATGGCCATGTCTGTACTGGGGTGGTGGAGTGAGCTAAAGAATGATGTTGGATTAAACCCATATCAGTTGACTGGGGGTGAGTGTTTGATTTGCTCAAACGCTCTGTCCATCACCCCCTTTGGTATCGCTTTGTTTTCCCTAAGTTGGCAGGGTAAGGCCATACGTGGGTCCTTTACTCACTTTGCCACTGGATTCAAGATAGCCTGGCTGATGAGGGTTATGAACACGAAACAGGTCCCAGGAAGCTTGTTTCCGGTCCAGGGAAGACATGGCTTGGCAGTTCGAGCGGGACTGTTCCCATGAGGCACAGGGTCAGACTGATTTGCATATGGCCATGTCTGAACTGGGGTGGTGGAGTGAGCTAAAGAATGAGGATCGATTAAACCCAGATCAGTTGACTGGGGTTGAGTGTTTGATTTTCTCAAACGCTCCGTCCATCATCCCCTTTGTTCTCGCTTTGTTTGCCCTAAATTGGCAGGGTATGCCCAGATGTGGGTCCCTTGCTCACTTTGCCACTGGATTCAAGATAGCCTGGCTGATGAGCGTTATGAACCCGAAACCGGTCCCAGGATGCTTGTTTCCGGCCCAGGGAAGACATGGCTTGGCAGTTCGGGCTGGACTGTTCCCTTGAGGCACAGGGTCAGACTGATTTGCATATGGCCATGTCTGAACTGGGGTGGTTGAGTGAGTTAAAGAATGATGATGGATTAAACCCAGATCAGTTGACTGGGGGTGAGTGTTTGACTTGTTCAAACGCTCTGTCCATCATCCCCTTTGGTATCGCTTTGTTTGCCCTAAGTTGGCAGGGTATGCCCAGACACGGGTCCCTTGCTCACTTTGCCACTGGATTCCAGATAGCCTCGCTGATGATGGTTATGAACCCGAAACTGGTCCCAGGATGCTTGTTTACTGTCCAGGGAAGACATGGCTTGGCAGTTTGGGCTGGACTGTTCCCATGAGGCACAGGGTCAGACTGATTTACATATGGCCATGTTTGAACTGGGGTGGTGCAGTGAGCTAAAGAATGATGATGGATTAAACCCCGATCAGTTGACTGGGGGTGAGTGTTTGATTTGCTCAAACGCTCCGTCCATCATCCCCTTTGGTATCGCTTTGTTCGCCCTAAGTTGGCAGGGTATGCCCAGACGTGGGTTCCTTGCTCACTTTGCCACTGGATTCAAGATAGCCTGGCTGATGAGGGTTATGAACCCGAAACCGGTCCCAGGATGCTCGTTTCCGGTCCAGGGAAGATATGGCTTGGCAGTTCGGGCTGGACTGTTCCCATGAGGCACAAGGTCAGACTGGTTTGCATATGGCCATGTCTGAACTGGGGTGGTGGAGTGAGCTAAAGAATGATGATGTATTAAACCCAGATCAGTTGACTGGGGGTGAGTGTTTGATTTGCTTAAACGCTCCATCCATCATCCCCTCTGGTACCGCTTTGTTTGCCCTAAGTTGGCAGGGTATGCCCAGACGTGGGTCCCTTGCTCACTTTGCCACTGGATTCAAGATATACTGGCTGATGAGGGTTATGAACCCGAAACCGGTCCCAGGATGCTTGTTTCCGGTCCAGGGAAGACATGGCTTGGCAGTTTGGGCTGGACGGTTCCAATGAGGCACAGGGTCAGACTGATTTGCATATGGCCATGTCTGAACTGGGGTGGTTGAGTGAGTTAAAGAATGATGATGGATTAAACCCAGATCAGTTGACTGGGGGTGAGTGTTTGATTTGTTCAAACGCTCTGTCCATCATCCCCTTTGGTATCGCTTTGTTTGCCCTAAGTTGGCAGGGTATGCCCAGTCGTGGGTCCCGTGCTCACTTTGCCACTGGATTTAAGATAGCCTGGCTGATGAGGGTTATGAACCCGAAACCGGTCCCAGGGTGCTTGTTTCTGGTCCAGGAAAGACAAAGCTTGGCAGTTCGGGCTGGACTGTTCCCATGAGGCACAGGGTCAGACTGATTTGCATATGGCCATGTCTGAACTGGGGTGGGGGAGTGAGCTATAGAATGATGATGGATTAAACCCAGATCAGTTGACTGGGGTGAGTGTTTGATTTGCTCAAATGCTCCGTCCATCATACCCTTTGGTATCGCTTTGTTCACCCTAAGTTGGCAGGGTATGCCCAGACACGGGTCCCTTGCTCACTTTGCCACTGGATTCCAGATAGCCTGGCTGATGAGGGTTATGAACCCGAAACCGGTTCCAGGATGCTTGTTTCCTGTCCAGGTAAGACATGGCTTGGCCGTTCGGGCTGGACTGTTCCCATGAGGCACAGGGTCAGACTGATTTGCATATGGCCTTGTCTGAACTGGGGTGGTGGAGTCAGCTAAAAAATGATGATGGATTAAACCCAGATCAGTTGACTAGGGGTGAGTGTTTGATTTGCTCAAATGCTCCATCCATCATCCCCTTTGGTATCGCTTTGTTCGCCCTAAGTTGGCAGGGTATACCCAGACATGGGTCCCTTGCTCACTTTGCCACAGGATTCAAGATAGCCTGGCTGATGAGGGTTATGAACCTGAAACCGGTCCCAGGATGCTTGATTCCGGTCCAGGGAAGACATGGCTTGGCAGTTCGGGCTGGACTGTTCCCATGAGGCACAGGGTCAGACTGATTTGCATATGGCCATGTCTGAACTGGGGTGGTGGAGTGAGCTAAAGAATGATGTTCGATTAAACCCAGATCAGTTGACTGGGGTTGGGTGTTTGATATGCTCAAATGCTCCGTCCATCATACCCTTTGGTATCGCTTTGTTCGCCCTAAGTTGGCAGGGTATGCCCAGATGTGAGTCCCTTGCTCACTTTGCCACTGGATTCAAGATAGCCTGGCTGATGAGGGTTATGAACCCGAAACCGGTTCCAGGATGCTTGTTTCCTGTCCAGGGAAGACATGGCTTGGCCGTTCGGGCTGGACTGTTCCCATGAGGCACAGGGTCAGACTGATTTGCATATGGCCATGTCTGAACTGGGATGGTGGAGTGAGCTAAAGAATGATGTTCGAATAAACCCAGATCAGTTGACTGGGGTTGGGTGTATGATTTGCTCAAACGCTCCGCCCATCATCCCCTTTGTTCTCGCTTTGTTTGCCCTAAATTCGCAGGGTATGCCCAGATGTGGGTCCCTTGCACACTTTGCCACTGGATTCAAGATAGCCTGGCTGATGAGCGTTATGAACCCGAAACCGGTCCCAGGATGCTTGTTTCCGGCCAAGGGAAGACATGGCTTGGCAGTTCGGGCTGAACTGTTCCCATGAGGCACAGGGTCAGATTGATTTGCATATGGCCATGTCTGAACTGGGGTGGTGGAGTGAGCTAAAGAATGAGGATGGATTAAACCCAGATCAGTTGACTGGGGGTGAGTGTTTGATTTGCTCAAACGCTCTGTCCATCATACTCTTTGGTATCGCTTTGTTCGCCCTAAGTTGGCACGGTATGCCCAGATGTGGGTCCCTTGCTCACTTTGACTCTGGATTCAAGATAGCCTGGCTGATGAGAGTTATGAACCCGAAACCAGTCCCAGGATGTTTGTTTCCAGTCCAGGGAAGACATGGCTTGGCAGTTCGGGCTGGACTGTTCCCATGAGGCACAGGGTCAGACTGATTTGCATATGGCCATGTCTGAACTGGGGTGGTGGAGTGAGCTAAAGAATGATGATGGATTAAACCCAGATTAGTTAACTGGGGGTGAGTGTTTGAGTTGCTCAAACGCTCCGTCCATCATCCCCTCTGGTATCGCTTTGTTTGCCCTAAGTTGGCAGGGTATGCCCAGACGTGGGTCCCTTGCTCACTTTGCCACTGGATTCAAGATAGCCTGGCTGATGAGGGTTATGAACCCGAAACCGGTAACATGATGCTTGTTTCCGGTCCAGGGAAGACATGGCTTGGCAGTTAGGGCTGGACTGTTCCCATGAGGCACAGGGTCAGAATGATTTGCATATGGCCATGTCTGAACTGGGGTGGTGGAGTGAGCTAAAGAATGAGGATGGATTAAACCCAGATCAGTTGACTGGGGGTGAGTGTTTGATTTGCTCAAACGCTCTGTCCATCATACTCTTTGGTATCGCTTTGTTCGCCCTAAGTTGGCACGGTATGCCCAGATGTGGGTCCCTTGCTCACTTTGCCTCTGGATTCAAGATAGCCTGGCTGATGAGAGTTATGAACCCGAAACCAGTCCCAGGATGCTTGTTTCCGGTCCAGGGAAGACATGGCTTGGCAGTTCGGGCTGGACTGTTCCCATGAGGCACAGGGTCAGACTGATTTGCATATGGCCATGTCTGAACTGGGGTGGTGGAGTGAGCTAAAGAATGATGATGGATTAAACCCAGATTAGTTGACTGGGGGTGAGTGTTTGATTTGCTCAAATGCTCAGTCCATCATCCCCTTTGTTATCGCTTTGTTTGCCCTAAGATGGCAGTGTATGCCCAGACGTGGGTCCCTTGCTCACTTTGCCACTGGATTCAAGATAGCCTGGCTAATGAGAGATATGAACCCGAAACTGGTCCCAGAATGCTTGTTTCCGGTCCAGGGAAGACATGGCTTGGCAGTTCGGGCTGGACTGTTCCCATGAGGCACAGGGTCAGACTGATTTGCATATGGCCATGTCTGAACTGGGGTGGTTGAGTGAGCTAAAGAATGATGATGGATTAAACAAAGATCAGTTGACTGGGGTGAGTGTTTGATTTGCTCAAACGCTCTGTCCATCATCCCCTTTGGTATCGCTTTGTTCGCCCTAGGTTGGCAGGGTATGCCCAGACACGGGTCCCTTGCTCACTTTGCCACTGGATTCCAGATAGCCTGGCTGATGATGGTTATGAACCGAAAACTGGTCCCAGGATGCTTGTTTTCTGTCCAGGGAAGACATGGCTTGGCAGTTTGGGCTGGACTGTTCCCATGAGGCACAGGGTCAGACTGATTTGCATATGGCCATGTCTGAACTGGGGTGGTGGAGTGAGCTAAAGAATGATGATGGATTAAACCCAGATCAGTTGACTGGGGGTGAGTGTTTGATTTGCTCAAACGCTCCGTCCATCATTCCCTTTGGTATCGCTTTGTTCGCCCTAAGTTGGCAGGGTATGCCCAGACGTGGGTCCCTTGCTCACTTTGCCACTGGATTCAAGATAGCCTGGCTGATGAGGGTTATGAACCCAAAACCGGTCCCAGGATGCTCGTTTCCGGTCCAGGGAAGATATGGCTTGGCAGTTCGGGCTGGACTGTTCCCATGAGGCACAGGGTCAGACTGATTTGCATATGGCCATGTCTGAACTGGGGTGGTGGAGTGAGCTAAAGAATGATGATGGATTAAACCCAGATCAGTTGACTAGGGGTGAGTGTTTGATTTTCTCAAACGCTCCATCCATCATCCCCTTTAGTATCGCTTTGTTCGCCCTAAGTTGGCAGGGTATGCCCAGTCGTGGGTCCCGTGCTCACTTTGCCACTGGATTTAAGATAGCCTGGCTGATGAGGGTTATGAACCCGAAACCGGTCCCAGGATGCTTGTTTCTGGTCCAGGAAAGACAAAGCTTGGCAGTTCGGGCTGGACTGTTCCCATGAGGCACAGGGTCAGACTGATTTGCATATGGCCATGTCTGAACTGGGGTGGTGGAGTGAGCTATAGAATGATGATGGATTAAACCCAGATCAGTTGACTGGGGGTGAGTGTTTGATTTGCTTAAATGCTCCGTCCATCATACCCTTTGGTATCGCTTTGTTCGCCCTAAGTTGGCAGGGTATGCCCAGATGTGAGCCCCTTGCTCACTTTGCCACTGGATTCAAGTTAGCCTGGCTGATGAGGGTTATGAACCCGAAACCGGTTCCAGGATGCTTGTTTCCTGTCCAGGGAAGACATGGCTTGGCCGTTCGGGCTGGACTGTTCCCATGAGGCACAGGGTCAGACTGATTTGCATATGGCCTTGTCTGAACTGGGGTGGTGGAGTGAGCTAAAGAATGATGATGGATTAAACCCAGATTAGTTGACTGGGGGTGAGTGTTTGATTTGCTCAAATGCTCAGTCCATCATCCCCTTTGTTATCGCTTTGTTTGCCCTAAGATGGCAGTGTATGCCCAGACGTGGGTCCCTTGCTCACTTTGCCACTGGATTCAAGATAGCCTGGCTAATGAGAGATATGAACCCGAAACTGGTCCCAGAATGCTTGTTTCCGGTCCAGGGAAGACATGGCTTGGCAATTCGGGCTGGACTGTTCCCATGAGGCACAGGGTCAGACTGATTTGCATATGGCCATGTCTGAACTGGGGTGGTTGAGTGAGCTAAAGAATGATGATGGATTAAACAAAGATCAGTTGACTGGGGGTGAGTGTTTGATTTGCTCAAACGCTCTGTCCATCATCCCCTTTGGTATCGCTTTGTTCGCCCTAGGTTGGCAGGGTATGCCCAGACACGGGTCCCTTGCTCACTTTGCCACTGGATTCCAGATAGCCTGGCTGATGATGGTTATGAACCCAAAACTGGTCCCAGGATGCTTGTTTTCTGTCCAGGGAAGACATGGCTTGGCAGTTTGGGCTGGACTGTTCCCATGAGGCACAGGGTCAGACTGATTTGCATATGGCCATGTCTGAACTGGGGTGGTGGAGTGAGCTAAAGAATGATGATGGATTAAACCCAGATCAGTTGACTGGGGGTGAGTGTTTGATTTGCTCAAACGCTCCGTCCATCATTCCCTTTGGTATCGCTTTGTTCGCCCTAAGTTGGCAGGGTATGCCCAGACGTGGGTCCCTTGCTCACTTTGCCACTGGATTCAAGATAGCCTGGCTGATGAGGGTTATGAACCCGACACCGGTCCCAGGATGCTCGTTTCCGGTCCAGGGAAGATATGGCTTGGCAGTTCGGGCTGGACTGTTCCCATGAGGCACAGGGTCAGACTGATTTGCATATGGCCATGTCTGAACTGGGGTGGTGGAGTGAGCTAAAGAATGATGATGGATTAAACCCAGATCAGTTGACTAGGGGTGAGTGTTTGATTTTCTCAAACGCTCCATCCATCATCCCCTTTAGTATCGCTTTGTTCGCCCTAAGTTGGCAGGGTATGCCCAGTCGTGGGTCCCGTGCTCACTTTGCCACTGGATTTAAGATAGCCTGGCTGATGAGGGTTATGAACCCGAAACTGGTCCCAGGATGCTTGTTTCTGGTCCAGGAAAGACAAAGCTTGGCAGTTCGGGCTGGACTGTTCCCATGAGGCACAGGGTCAGACTGATTTGCATATGGCCATGTCTGAACTGGGGTGGTGGAGTGAGCTATAGAATGATGATGGATTAAACCCAGATCAGTTGACTGGGGGTGAGTGTTTGATTTGCTCAAATGCTCCGTCCATCATACCCTTTGGTATCGCTTTGTTCGCCCTAAGTTGGCAGGGTATGCCCAGATGTGAGCCCCTTGCTCACTTTGCCACTGGATTCAAGTTAGCCTGGCTGATGAGGGTTATGAACCCGAAACCGGTTCCAGGATGCTTGTTTCCTGTCCAGGGAAGACATGGCTTGGCCGTTTGGGCTGGACTGTTCCCATGAGGCACAGGGTCAGACTGATTTGCATATGGCCTTGTCTGAACTGGGGTGGTGGAGTCAGCTAAAAAATGATGATGGATTAAACCCAGATCAGTTGACTAGGGGTGAGTGTTTGATTTGCTCAAATGCTCCATCCATCATCCCCTTTGGTATCGTTTTGTTCGCCCTAAGTTGGCAGGGTATGCCCAGACATGGGTCCCTTGCTCACTTTGCCACAGGATTCAAGATAGCCTGGCTGATGAGGGTTATGAACCTGAAACCGGTCCCAGGATGCTTGATTCCGGTCCAGGAAAGACATGGCTTGGCAGTTCGGGCTGGACTGTTCCCATGAGGCACAGGGTCAGACTGATTTGCATATGGCCATGTCTGAACTGGGGTGGTGGAGTGAACTAAAGAATGATGTTCGATTAAACCCAGATCAGTTGACTGGGGTTGGGTGTATGATTTGCTCAAACGCTCCGCCCATCATCTCCTTTGTTCTCGCTTTGTTTGCCCTAAATTGGCAGGGTATGCCCAGATGTGGGTCCCTTGCTCACTTTGCCACTGGATTCAAGATAGCCTGGCTGATGAGGGTTATGAACCCGAAACCGGTCCTAGGATGCTTGTTTCCGGTCCAGGGAAGACATGGCTTGGCAGTTCAAGCTGGACTGTTCCCATGAGGCACAGGGTCAGACTGATTTGCATATGGCCATGTCTGTACTGGGGTGGTGGAGTGAGCTAAAGAATGATGATGGATTAAACCCAGATTAGTTGACTGGGGGTGAGTGTTTGATTTGCTCAAACGCTCTGTCCATCATCCCCTTTAGTATCGCTTTGTTTGCCCTAAGTTGGCAGGGTATGGCCATACGTGGGTCCTTTGCTCACTTTGCCACTGGATTCAAGATAGCCTGACTGATGAGGGTTATGAACACGAAACCGGTCCCAGAAAGCTTGTTTCCGGTCCAGGGAAGACATGGCTTGGCAGTTCGAGCGGGACTGTTCCCATGAGGCACAGGGTCAGACTGATTTGCATATGGCCATGTCTGAACTGGGGTGGTGGAGTGAGCTAAAGAATGATGATCGATTAAACCCAGATCAGTTGACTGGGGGTGAGTGTTTGATTCGCTCAAACGATCCGTCCATCATCCCCTTTGGTATCGCTTTGTTCGCCCTAAGTTGGCAGTGTATGCCCATATGTGGGTCCCTTGCTCACTTTGCCACTGGATTCAAGATATCCTGGCTGATGAGGGTTATGAACCCGAAACCGGTCCCATGATGCTTGTTTCCGGTCCAGGGAAGACATGGCTTGGCAGTTTGGGCTGGACTGTTCCAATGAGGCACAGGGTCAGACTGATTTGCATATGGCCATGTCTGTACTGGGGTGGTGGAGTGAGCTAAAGAATGATGATGGATTAAACCCAGATCAATTGACTGGGGGTGAGTGTTTGATTTGCTCAAACGCTCTGTCCATCATCCCCTTTGGTATCGCTTTGTTTGCCCTAAGTTGGCAGGGTAAGGCCATACGTGGGTCCTTTACTCACTTTGCCACTGGATTCAAGATAGCCTGGCTGATGAGGGTTATGAACACGAAACAGGTCCCAGGAAGCTTGTTTCCGGTCCAGGGAAGACATGGCTTGGCAGTTCGAGCGGGACTGTTCCCATGAGGCACAGGGTCAGACTGATTTGCATATGGCCATGTTTGAACTGGGGTGGTGGAGTGAGCTAAAGAATGAGGATCGATTAAACCCAGATCAGTTGACTGGGGTTGAGTGTTTGATTTTCTCAAACGCTCCGTCCATCATCCCCTTTGTTCTCGCTTTGTTTGCCCTAAATTGGCAGGGTATGCCCAGATGTGGGTCCCTTGCTCACTTTGCCACTGGATTCAAGATAGCCTGGCTGATGAGCGTTATGAACCCGAAACCGGTCCCAGGATGCTTGTTTCCGGCCCAGGGAAGACATGGCTTGGCAGTTCGGGCTGGACTGTTCCCTTGAGGCACAGGGTCAGACTGATTTGCATATGGCCATGTCTGAACTGGGGTGGTTGAGTGAGCTAAAGAATGATGATGGATTAAACAAAGATCAGTTGACTGGGGGTGAGTGTTTGATTTGCTCAAACGCTCTGTCCATCATCCCCTTTGGTATCGCTTTGTTCGCCCTAAGTTGGCAGGGTATGCCCAGACACGGGTCCCTTGCTCACTTTGCCACTGGATTCCAGATAGCCTGGCTGATGATGGTTATGAACCCGAAACTGGTCCCAGGATGCTTGTTTACTGTCCAGGGAAGACATGGCTTGGCAGTTTGGGCTGGACTGATCCCATGAGGCACAGGGTCAGACTGATTTGCATATGGCCATGTCTGAACTGGGGTGGTGGAGTGAGCTAAAGAATGATGATGGATTAAACCCAGATCAGTTGACTGGGGGTGAGTGTTTGATTTGCTCAAACGCTCCGTCCATCATTCCCTTTGGTATCGCTTTGTTCTCCCTAAGTTGGCAGGGTATGCCCAGACGTGGGTCCCTTGCTCACTTTGCCACTGGATTCAAGATAGCCTGGCTGATGAGGGTTATGAACCCGAAACCGGTCCCAGGATGCTCGTTTCCGGTCCAGGGAAGATATGGCTTGGCAGTTCGGGCTGGACTGTTCCCATGAGGCACAAGGTCAGACTGGTTTGCATATGGCCATGTCTGAACTGGGGTGGTGGAGTGAGCTAAAGAATGATGATGTATTAAACCCAGATCAGTTGACTGGGGGTGAGTGTTTGATTTGCTCAAACGCTCCATCCATCATCCCCTCTGGTACCGCTTTGTTTGCCCTAAGTTGGCAGGGTATGCCCAGACGTGGGTCCCTTGCTCACTTTGCCACTGGATTCAAGATATACTGGCTGATGAGGGTTATGAACCCGAAACCGGTCCCAGGATGCTTGTTTCCGGTCCAGGGAAGACATGGCTTGGCAGTTTGGGCTGGACGGTTCCAATGAGGCACAGGGTCAGACTGATCTGCATATGGCCATGTCTGAACTGGGGTGGTTGAGTGAGTTAAAGAATGATGATGGATTAAACCCAGATCAGTTGACTGGGGGTGAGTGTTTGATTTGTTCAAACGCTGTGTCCATCATCCCCTTTGGTATCGCTTTGTTTGCCCTAAGTTGGCAGGGTATGGCCATACGTGGGTCCTTTGCTCACTTTGCCACTGGATTCAAGATAGCCTGGCTGATGAGGGTAATGAACCCGAAACCGGTCCCAGGATGCTCGTTTCCAGTCCAGGGAAGATATGGCTTGGCAGTTCGGGCTGGACTGTTTCAATGAGGCACAGGGTCAGACTGATTTGCATATGGCCATGTCTGAACTGGGGTGGTGAAGTGAGCTAAAGAATGATGATGTATTAAACCCATTTCAGTTGACTGGGGGTAAGTGTTTGATTCGCTCAAACGATCCGTCCATCATCCCCTTTGGTATCGCTTTGTTCGCCCTAAGTTGGCAGTGTATGCCCATATGTGGGTCCCTTGCTCACTTTGCCACTGGATTCAAGATAGCCTGGCTGATGAGGGTTATGAACCCAAAACCGGTCCCAGGATGCTCTTTTCCGGTCCAGGGAAGACATGGCTTGGCAGTTTGGGCTGGACTGTTCCAATGAGGCACAGGGTCAGACTGATTTGCATATGGCCATGTCTGTACTGGGGTGGTGGAGTGAGCTAAAGAATGATGATGGATTAAACCCAGATCAGTTGACTGGGGATGAGTGTTTGATTTGCTCAAACGCTCTGTCCATCATCCCCTTTGGTATCGCTTTGTTTGCCCTAAGTTGGCAGGGTATGGCCATACGTGGGTCCTTTGCTCACTTTGCCACTGGATTCAAGATAGCCTGGCTGATGAGGGTTATGAACACGAAACCGGTCCCAGGAAGCTTGTTTCTGGTCCAGGGAAGACATGGCTTGGCAGTTCGAGCGGGACTGTTCCCATGAGGCACAGGGTCAGACTGATTTGCATATGGCCATGTCTGAACTGGGGTGGTGGAGTGAGCTAAAGAATGATGATCGATTAAACCCAGATCAGTTGACTGGGGTTGAGTGTTTGATTTTCTTAAACGCTCCGTCCATCATCCCCTTTGTTCTCGCTTTGTTCGCCCTAAGTTGGCAGGGTATGCCCAGATGTGGGTCCCTTGCTCACTTTGCCACTGGATTCAAAATAGCCTTGCTGATGAGGGTTATGAATCCGAAACCGGTCCCAGGATGCTTGTTTCCGGTCCAGGGAAGACATGGCTTGGCAGTTCGGGCTGGACTGTTCCCATGAGGCACAGGGTCAGACTGATTTGCATATGGCCATGTCTGAAATGGCGTGGTGGAGTGAGCTAAAGAATGATGATGGATTAAATCCAGATCAGTTGACTGGGGGTGAGTGTTTGATTTGCTCAAACGCTCCGTCCATCATCCCCTTTGGTATCCCTTTGTTCGCCCTAAGTTGGCAGGGTATGCCCAGACGTGGGTCCCTTGCTCACTTTGCCACTGGATTCAAGATAGCCTAGCTGATGAGGGTTATGAACCCAAAACCGGTCCCAGGATGCTTGTTTCCGGTCCATGGAAGACATGGCTTGGCAGTTAGGGCTGGACTGTTCCCACGAGGCACAGGGTCAGACTGATTTGCATATGGCCTTGTCTGAACTGGGGTGGTGGAGTCAGCTAAAGAATGATGATGGATTAAACCCAGATCAGTTGACTAGGGGTGAGTGTTTGATTTGCTCAAATGCTCCATCCATCATCCCCTTTGGTATCGCTTTGTTCGCCCTAAGTTGGCAGGGTATGCCCAGACATGGGTCCCTTGCTCACTTTGCCACAGGATTCAAGATAGCCTGGCTGATGAGGGTTATGAACCTGAAACCGGTCCCAGGATGCTTGATTCCGGTCCAGGGAAGACATGGCTTGGCAGTTCGGGCTGGACTGTTCCCATGATTCACAGGGTCAGACTGATTTGCATATGGCCATGTCTGAACTGGTGTGGTGGAGTGAGCTAAAGAATGATGATCGATTAAACCCAGATCAGTTGACTGGGGTTGGGTGTATGATTTGCTCGAACGCTCCGCCCATCATCCCCTTTGTTCTCGCTTTGTTTGCCCTAAATTGGCAGGGTATGCCCAGATGTGGGTCCCTTGCTCACTTTGCCACTGGATTCAAGATAGCCTGGCTGATGGGCGTTATGAACCCGAAACCGGTCCCAGGATGCTTGTTTCCGGCCCAGGGAAGACATGGCTTGGCAGTTCGGGCTGAACTGTTCCCATGAGGCACAGGGTCAGAATGATTTGCATATGGCCATGTCTGAACTGGGGTGGTGGAGTGAGCTTAAGAATGAGGATGGATTAAACCCAGATCAGTTGACTGGGGGTGAGTGTTTGATTTGCTCAAACGCTCCGTCCATCATACTCTTTGGTATCGCTTTGTTCGCCCTAAGTTGGCACGGCATGCCCAGATGTGGGTCCCTTGCTCACTTTGCCTCTGGATTCAAGATATCCTGGCTGATGAGGGTTATGAACCCGAAACCGGTCCTAGGATGCTTTTTTCCGGTCCAGGGAAGACATGGCTTGGCAGTTTGGGCTGGACTGTTCCAATGAGGCACAGGGTCAGACTGATTTGCATATGGCCATGTCTGAATGGGGTGGTGGAGTGAACTAAAGAATGATGATGGATTAAACCCAGATCAGTTGACTGGGGGTGAGTGTTTGAGTTGCTCAAACGCTCCGTCCATCATCCCCTCAGGTATCGCTTTGTTTGCCCTAAGTTGGCAGGGTATGGCCATACGTGGGTCCTTTGCTCACTTTGCCACTGGATTCAAGATAGCCTGGCTGATGAGGGTTATGAACACGAAACCGGTCCCAGGAAGCTTGTTTCCGGTCCAGGGAAGACATTGCTTGGCAGTTCGAGCGGGACTGTTCCCATGAGGCACAGGGTCAGACTGATTTGCATATGGCCATGTCTGAACTGGGATGGTGGAGTGAGCTAAAGAATGATGATCGATTAAACCCAGATCAGTTGACTGGGGTTGAGTGTTTGATTTTCTCAAACGCTCCGTCCATCATCCCCTTTGTTCTCGCTTTGTTCGCCCTAAGTTGGCAGGGTATGCCCAGATGTGGGTCCCTTGCTCACTTTGCCACTGGATTCAAAATAGCCTGGCTGATGAGGGTTATGAACCTGAAACCCGGTCCCAGGATGCTTGTTTCCGGTCCAGGGAAGACATGGCTTGGCAGTTCGGGCTGGACTGTTCCCATGAGGCACAGGGTCAGACTGATTTGCATATGGCCATGTCTGAACTGGGGTGGTGGAGTGAGCTAAAGAATGATGATCGATTAAACCCAGATCAGTTGACTGGAGGTGAGTGTAAGATTTGCTCAAACGCTCCGTCGATCATCCACTTTGGTATCGCTTTGTTCGCCCTAAGTTGGCAGGGTATGCCCAGACACGGGTCCCTTGCTCACTTTGCCACTGGATTCCAGATAGCCTGGCTGATGATGGTTATGAACCCGAAACTGGTCCCAGGATGCTTGTTTACTGTCCAGGGAAGACATGGCTTGGCAGTTTGGGCTGGACTGTTCCCATGAGGCACAGGGTCAGACTGATTTGCATATGGCCATGTCTGAACTGGGGTGGTGGAGTGAGCTAAAGAATGATGATGGATTAAACCCAGATCAGTTGACTGGGGGTGAGTGTTTGATTTGCTCAAACGCTCCGTCCATCATTCCCTTTGGTATCGCTTTGTTCGCCCTAAGTTGGCAGGGTATGCCCAGACGTGGGTCCCTTGCTCACTTTGCCACTGGATTCAAGATAGCCTGGCTGATGAGGGTTATGAACCCGAAACCGGTCCCAGGATGCTCGTTTCCGGTCCAGGGAAGATATGGCTTGGCAGTTCGGGCTGGACTGTTCCCATGAGGCACAAGGTCAGACTGGTTTGCATATGGCCATGTCTGAACTGGGGTGGTGGAGTGAGCTAAAGAATGATGATGTATTAAACCCAGATCAGTTGACTGGGGGTGAGTGTTTGATTTGCTCAAACGCTCCATCCATCATCCCCTCTGGTACCGCTTTGTTTGCCCTAAGTTGGCAGGGTATGCCCAGACGTGGGTCCCTTGCTCACTTTGCCACTGGATTCAAGATATACTGGCTGATGAGGGTTATGAACCCGAAACCGGTCCCAGGATGCTTGTTTCCGGTCCAGGGAAGACATGGCTTGGCAGTTTGGGCTGGACGGTTCCAATGAGGCACAGGGTCAGACTGATCTGCATATGGCCATGTCTGAACTGGGGTGGTTGAGTGAGTTAAAGAATGATGATGGATTAAACCCAGATCAGTTGACTGGGGGTGAGTGTTTGATTTGTTCAAACGCTGTGTCCATCATCCCCTTTGGTATCGCTTTGTTTGCCCTAAGTTGGCAGGGTATGGCCATACGTGGGTCCTTTGCTCACTTTGCCACTGGATTCAAGATAGCCTGGCTGATGAGGGTTATGAACCCGAAACCGGTCCCAGGATGCTCGTTTCCAGTCCAGGGAAGATATGGCTTGGCAGTTCGGGCTGGACTGTTTCAATGAGGCACAGGGTCAGACTGATTTGCATATGGACATGTCTGAACTGGGGTGGTGAAGTGAGCTAAAGAATGATGATGTATTAAACCCATTTCAGTTGACTGGGGGTAAGTGTTTGATTCGCTCAAATGATCCGTCCATCATCCCCTTTGGTATCGCTTTGTTCGCCCTAAGTTGGCAGTGTATGCCCATATGTGGGTCCCTTGCTCACTTTGCCACTGGATTCAAGATATCCTGGCTGATGAGGGTTATGAACCCGAAACCGGTCCCATGATGCTTGTTTCTGGTCCAGGGAAGACATGGCTTGGCAGTTTGGGCTGGACTGTTCCAATGAGGCACAGGGTCAGACTGATTTGCATATGGCCATGTCTGTACTGGGGTGGTGGAGTGAGCTAAAGAATGATGATGGATTAAACCCAGATCAGTTGACTGGGGATGAGTGTTTGATTTGCTCAAACGCTCTGTCCATCATCCCCTTTGGTATCGCTTTGTTTGCCCTAAGTTGGCAGGGTATGGCCATACGTGGGTCCTTTGCTCACTTTGCCACTGGATTCAAGATAGCCTGGCTGATGAGGGTTATGAACACGAAACCGGTCCCAGGAAGCTTGTTTCCGGTCCAGGGAAGACATGGCTTGGCAGTTCGAGCGGGACTGTTCCCATGAGGCACAGGGTCAGACTGATTTGCATATGGCCATGTCTGAACTGGGGTGGTGGAGTGAGCTAAAGAATGATGATCGATTAAACCCAGATCAGTTGACTGGGGTTGAGTGTTTGATTTTCTCAAACGCTCCGTCCATCATCCCCTTTGTTCTCGCTTTGTTCGCCCTAAGTTGGCAGGGTATGCCCAGATGTGGGTCCCTTGCTCACTTTGCCACTGGATTCAAGATAGCCTGGCTGATGAGGGTTATGAACCCGAAACCGGTCCTAGGATGCTTGTTTCCAGTCCAGGGAAGACATGGCTTGGCAGTTCGAGCTGGACTGTTCCCATGAGGCACAGTGTCATACTGATTTGCATATGGCCATGTCTGAACTGGGGTGGTGGAGTGAGCTAAGTTGGCAGTGTATGCCCCTTGCTCACTTTGCCACTGGACTCAAGATATCCTGGCTGATGAGGGTTATGAACCCGAAACCGGTCCCATGATGCTTGTTTCCGGTCCAGGGAAGACATGGATTGGCAGTTTGGGCTGGACTGTTCCAATGAGGCACAGGGTCAGACTGATTTGCATATGGCCATGTCTGTACTGGGGCGGTGGAGTGAGCTAAAGAATGATGATGGATTAAACCCAGATCAGTTGACTGGGGGTGAGTGTTTGATTTGCTCAAACGCTCCGTCCATCATCCCCTTTGTTCTCGCTTTGTTCGCCCTAAGTTGGCAGGGTATGCCCAGATGTGGGTCCCTTGCTCACTTTGCCACTGGATTCAAAATAGCCAGGCTGATGAGGGTTATGAACCCGAAACCGGTCCCAGGATGCTTGTTTCCGGTCCAGGGAAGACATGGCTTGGCAGTTCGGGCTGGACTGTTCCCATGAGGCACAGGGTCGGACTGATTTGCATATGGCCATATCCGAACTGGGGTGGTGGAGTGAGCTAAAGAATGATGATGGATTAAACCCAGATCAGTTGACTGGGGGTGAGTGTTTGATTTGCTCAAACGCTCCGTCCATCATCCCCTTTGGTATCGCTTTGTTCGCCCTAAGTTGGCAGGGTATGCCCAGATGTGAGTCCCTTGCTCACTTTGCCACTGGATTCAAGATAGCCTGGCTGATGAGGGTTATGAACCCGAAACCGGTTCCAGGATGCTTGTTTCCTGTCCAGGGAAGACATGGCTTGGCCGTTCGGGCTGGACTGTTCCCATGAGGCACAGGGTCAGACTTATTTGCATATGGCCATGTCTGAACTGGGGTGGTGGAGTGAGCTAAAGAATGATGATGGATTAAACCCATATCAGTTGACTGGGGGTGAGTGTTTGATTTGCTCAAACGCTCCATCCATCATCCCCTTTGGTATCGCTTTGTTCGCCCTAAGTTGGCAGGGTATGCCCAGACGTGGGTCCCTTGCTCACTTTGCCACTGGATTCAAGATAGCCTGGCTGATGAGGGTTATGAACCTGAAACCGGTCCCAGGATGCTTGATTCCGGTCCAGGGAAGACATGGCTTGGCAGTTCGGGCTGGACTGTTCCCATGAGGCACAGGGTCAGACTGATTTGCATATGGCCATGTCTGAACTGGGGTGGTGGAGTGAGCTAAAGAATGATGATCGATTAAACCCAGATCAGTTGACTGGGGTTGGGTGTATGATTTGCTCAAACGCTCCACCCATCATCCCCTATGTTCTCGCTTTGTTTGCCCTAAATTGGCAGGGTATGCCCAGATGTGGGTCCCTTGCTCACTTTGCCACTGGATTCAAGATAGCCTGGCTGATGAGCGTTATGAACCCGAAACCGGTCCCAGGATGCTTGTTTCCGGCCCAGGGAAGACATGGCTTGGCAGTTCGGGCTGAACTGTTTCCATGAGGCACAGGGTCAGAATGATTTGCATATGGCCATGTCTGAACTGGGGTGGTGGAGTGAGCTAAAGAATGAGGATGGATTAAACCCAGATCAGTTGACTGGGGGTGAGTGTTTGATTTGCTCAAACGCTCTGTCCATCATACTCTTTGGTATCGCTTTGTTCGCCCTAAGTTGGCACGGTATGCCCAGATGTGGGTCCCTTGCTCACTTTTCCTCTGGATTCAAGATAGCCTGGCTGATGAGAGTTATGAACCCGAAACCAGTCCCAGGATGCTTGTTTCCGGTCCAGGGAAGACATGGCTTGGCAGTTCGGGCTGGACTGTTCCCATGAGGCACAGGGTCAGACTGATTTGCATATGGCCATGTCTGAACTGGGTTGGTGGAGTGAGCTAAAGAATGATGATGGAATAAACCGAGATCAGTTGACTGGGGGTGAGTGTTTGATTTGCTCAAACGCTCTGTCCATCATCCCCTTTGGTATCGCTTTGTTCGCTCTAAGTTGGCAGGGTATGCCCAGACATGGGTACCTTGCTCACTTTGCCACTGGATTCAAGACAGCCTGGCTGATGAGGGTTATGAACCCGAAACCGGTCCCAGGATGCTTGTTTCCGGTCCAGGAAAGACATGGCTTGGCAGTTCGGGCTGGACTGTTCCCATGAGGCACAGGGTCAGACTGATTTGCATATGGCCATGTGTGAACTGGGTAGGTGGAGTGAGTTAAAGAATGATGATGGATTAAACCCAGATCAGTTGACTGGGGGTGAGTGTTTGATTTGCTCAAACGCTCCGTCCGTCATCCCCTTTGGTATCGCTTTGTTTGCCCTAAGTTGGCAGGGTATGCCCAGACGTGGGTCGCTTGCTCACTTTGCCACTGGATTCAAGAAAGCCTCGCTGGTGAGGGTTATGAACCCAAAAGCGGTCCCAGGATGCTTGTGTCCGGTCCAGGGAAGACATGGCTTGGCAGTTCGGGCTGGACTGTTCGCATGAGGCAGAGGGTCAGACTGATTTGCACATGGCCATGTCTGAACTGGGGTGGTGGAGTGAGCTAAAGAATGATGATGGATTAAACCCAGATCAGTTGACTGGGGGTGAGTTTTTGATTTGCTCAAACGCTCCGTCCATCATTCCCTTTGGTATCGCTTTGTTCGCCCTAAGTTGGCAGGGTATGCCCAGACGTGGGTCCCTTGCTCACTTTGTCACTGGATTCAAGATAGCCTGGCTGTTGAGGGTTATGAACCCAAAACCGGTCCCAGGATGCTCGTTTCCGGTCCAGGGAAGATATGGCTTGGCAGTTCGGGCTGGACTGTTCCCATGAGGCACAGGGTCAGACTGATTTGCATATGGCCATGTCTGAACTGGGGTGGTGCAGTGAGCTAAAGAATGATGATGGATTAAACCCCGATCAGTTGACTGGGGGTGAGTGTTTGATTTGCTCAAACGCTCCGTCCATCATCCCCTTTGGTATCGCTTTGTTTGCCCTAAGTTGGCAGGGTATGCCCAGACGTGGGTTCCTTGCTCACTTTGCCACTGGATTCAAGATAGCCTGGCTGATGAGGGTTATGAACCCATAACCGGTCCCAGGATGCTCGTTTCCGGTCCAGGGAAGATATGGCTTGGCAGTTCGGGCTGGACTGTTCCCATGAGGCACAGGGTCAGACTGGTTTGCATATGGCCATGTCTGAACTGGGGTGGTGGAGTGAGCTAAAGAATGATGATGTATTAAACCCAGATCAGTTGACTGGGGGTGAGTGTTTGATTTGCTCAAACGCTCCATCCATCATCCCCTCTGGTACCGCTTTGTTCGCCCTAAGTTGGCAGGGTATGCCCAGACGTGGGTCCCTTGCTCACTTTGCCACTGGATTCAAGATAGCCTGGCTGATGAGGGTTATGAACCTGAAACCGGTCCCAGGATGCTTGATTCCGGTCCAGGGAAGACATGGCTTGGCAGTTCGGGCTGGACTGTTCCCATGAGGCACAGGGTCAGACTGATTTGCATATGGCCATGTCTGAACTGGGGTGGTGGAGTGAGCTAAAGAATGATGATCGATTAAACCCAGATCAGTTGACTGGGGTTGGGTGTATGATTTGCTCAAACGCTCCACCCATCATCCCCTATGTTCTCGCTTTGTTTGCCCTAAATTGGCAGGGTATGCCCAGATGTGGGTCCCTTGCTCACTTTGCCACTGGATTCAAGATAGCCTGGCTGATGAGCGTTATGAACCCGAAACCGGTCCCAGGATGCTTGTTTCCGGCCCAGGGAAGACATGGCTTGGCAGTTCGGGCTGAACTGTTTCCATGAGGCACAGGGTCAGAATGATTTGCATATGGCCATGTCTGAACTGGGGTGGTGGAGTGAGCTAAAGAATGAGGATGGATTAAACCCAGATCAGTTGACTGGGGGTGAGTGTTTGATTTGCTCAAACGCTCTGTCCATCATACTCTTTGGTATCGCTTTGTTCGCCCTAAGTTGGCACGGTATGCCCAGATGTGGGTCCCTTGCTCACTTTTCCTCTGGATTCAAGATAGCCTGTCTGATGAGAGTTATGAACCCGAAACCAGTCCCAGGATGCTTGTTTCCGGTCCAGGGAAGACATGGCTTGGCAGTTAGGGCTGGACTGTTCCCATGAGGCACAGGGTCAGACTGATTTGCATATGGCCTTGTCTGAACTGGGGTGGTGGAGTCAGCTAAAGAATGATGATGGATTAAACCCAGATCAGTTGACTAGGGGTGAGTGTTTGATTTGCTCAAATGCTCCATCCATCATCCCCTTTGGTATCGCTTTGTTCGCCCTAAGTTGGCAGGGTATGCCCAAACATGGGTCCCTTGCTAACTTTGCCACAGGATTCAAGATAGCCTGGCTGATGAGGGTTATGAACCTGAAACCGGACCCAGGATGCTTGATTCCGGTCCAGGGAAGACATGGCTTGGCAGTTCGGGCTGGACTGTTCCCATGAGGCACAGGGTCAGACTGATTTGCATATGGCCATGTCTGAACTGGGGTGGTGGAGTGAGCTAAAGAATGATGATCGATTAAACCCAGATCAGTTGACTGGGGTTGAGTGTATGATTTGCTCAAACGCTCCGCCCATCATCCCCTTTGTTCTCGCTTTGTTTGCCCTAAATTGGCAGGGTATGCCCAGATGTGGGTCCCTTGCTCACTTTGCCACTGGATTCAAGATAGCCTGGCTGATGAGCGTTATGAACCCGAAACCGGTCCCAGGATGCTTGTGTCCGGCCCAGGGAAGACATGGCTTGGCAGTTCGGGCTGGACTGTTCCCATGAGGCACAGGGTCAGACTGATTTGCATATGGCCATGTCTGAACTGGGGTGGTGGAGTGAGCTAAAGAATGATGATGGATTAAACCCAGATCAGTTGACTGGGGGTGAGTGTTTGATTTGCTCAAACGCTCTGTCCATCATCCCCTTTGGTATCGCTTTGTTTGCCCTAAGTTGGCAGGGTATGCCCAGACGTGGGTCCCTTGCTCACTTTGCCACTGGATTCAAGATAGCCTGGCTGATGAGGGTTATGAACCCAAAACTGGTCCCAGGATGCTTGTTTCCAGTCCAGGGAAGATATGGCTTGGCCGTTCGGGCTGGACTGTTCCCATGAGGCACAGGGTCAGACTGATTTGCATATGGCCATGTCTGAACTGGGGTGGTGGAGTGAGCTAAAGAATAATGATGTATTAAACCCAGATCAGTTGACTGGAGGTGAGTGTTTGATTCGCTCAAACGATCCGTCCATCATCCCCTTTGGTATCGCTTTGTTCGCCCTAAGTTGGCAGTGTATGCCCATATGTGGGTCCCTTGCTCACTTTGCCACTGGATTCAAGATATCCAGGCTGATGAGGGTTATGAACCCGAAACCGGTCCCATGATGCTTGTTTCCGGTCCAGGGAAGACATGGCTTGGCAGTTTGTGCTGGACTGTTCCAATGAGGCAAAGGGTCAGACTGATTTGCATATGGCCATGTCTGTACTGGGGTGGTGGAGTGAGCTAAAGAATGATGATGGATTAAACCCAGATCAGTTGACTGGTTGTGAGTGTTTGATTTGCTCAAACGCTCTGTCCATCATCCCCTTTGGTATCGCTTTGTTTGCCCTAAGTTGGCAGGGTATGGCCATACGTGGGTCCTTTACTCACTTTGCCACTGGATTCAAGATAGCCTGGCTGATGAGGGTTATGAACACGAAACAGGTCCCAGGAAGCTTGTTTCCGGTCCAGGGAAGACATGGCTTGGCAGTTCGAGCGGGACTGTTCCCATGAGGCACAGGGTCAGACTGATTTGCATATGGCCATGTCTGAACTGGGGTGGTGGAGTGAGCTAAAGAATGAGGATCGATTAAACCCAGATCAGTTGACTGGGGTTGAGTGTTTGATTTTCTCAAACGCTCCGTCCATCATCCCCTTTGTTCTCGCTTTGTTCACCCTAAGTTGGCAGGGTATGCTCAGACGTGGGTCACTTGCTCACTTTGCCACTGGATTCAAGATAGCCTGGCTGATGAGGGTTATGAACACGAAACCGGTCCCAGGAAGCTTGTTTCCGGTCCAGGGAAGACATGGCTTGGCAGTACGAGCGGGTCTGTTCCCATGAGGCACAGGGTCAGACTGATTTGCATATGGCCATGTCTGAACTGGGGTGGTGGAGTGAGCTAAAGAATGATGATCGATTAAACCCAGATCAGTTGACTGGGGTTGAGTGTTTGATTTTCTCAAACGCTCTGTCCATCATCCCCTTTGGTATCGCTTTGTTTGCCCTAAGTTGGCAGGGTATGGCCATACGTGGGTCCTTTGCTCACTTTGCCACTGGATTCAAGATAGCCTGGCTGATGAGGGTTATGAACACGAAACCGGTCCCAGGATGCTTGTTTCCTGTCCAGGGAAGACATGGCTTGGCCGTTCGGGCTGGACTGTTCCCATGAGGCACAGGGTCAGACTTATTTGCAAATGGCCATGTCTGAACTGGGGTGGTGGAGTGAGCTAAAGAATGATGATGGATTAAACCCATATCAGTTGACTGGGGGTGAGTGTTTGATTTGCTCAAACGCTCCATCCATCATCCCCTTTGGTATCGCTTTGTTCGCCCTAAGTTGGCAGGGTATGCCCAGACATGGGTCCCTTGCTCACTTTGCCACTGGATTCAAGATAGCCTGGCTGATGAGGGTTATGAACCTGAAACCGGTCCCAGGATGCTTGATTCCGGTCCAGGGAAGACATGGCTTGGCAGTTCGGGCTGGACTGTTCCCATGAGGCACAGGGTCAGACTGATTTGCATATGGCCATGTCTGAACTGGGGTGGTGGAGTGAGCTAAAGAATGATGATCTATTAAACCCAGATCAGTTGACTGGGGTTGGGTGTATGATTTGCTCAAACGCTCCACCCATCATCCCCTATGTTCTCGCTTTGTTTGCCCTAAATTGGCAGGGTATTCCCAGATGTGGGTCCCTTGCTCACTTTGCCACTGGATTCAAGATAGCCTGGCTGATGAGCGTTATGAACCCGAAACCGGTCCCAGGATGCTTGTTTCCGGCCCAGGGAAGACATGGCTTGGCAGTTCGGGCTGAACTGTTCCCATGAGGCACAGGGTCAGAATGATTTGCATATGGCCATGTCTGAACTGGGGTGGTGGAGTGAGCTAAAGAATGAGGATGGATTAAACCCAGATCAGTTGACTGGGGGTGAGTGTTTGATTTGCTCAAACGCTCTGTCCATCATACTCTTTGGTATCGCTTTGTTCGCCCTAAGTTGGCACGGTATGCCCAGATGTGGGTCCCTTGCTCACTTTTCCTCTGGATTCAAGATAGCCTGGCTGATGAGAGTTATGAACCCGAAACCAGTCCCAGGATGCTTGTTTCCGGTCCAGGGAAGACATGGCTTGGCAGTTCGGGCTGGACTGTTCCCATGAGGCACAGGGTCAGACTGATTTGCATATGGCCATGTCTGAACTGGGTTGGTGGAGTGAGCTAAAGAATGATGATGGAATAAACCGAGATCAGTTGACTGGGGGTGAGTGTTTGATTTGCTCAAACGCTCTGTCCATCATCCCCTTTGGTATCGCTTTGTTCGCTCTAAGTTGGCAGGGTATGCCCAGACATGGGTACCTTGCTCACTTTGCCACTGGATTCAAGACAGCCTGGCTGATGAGGGTTATGAACCCGAAACCGGTCCCAGGATGCTTGTTTCCGGTCCAGGAAAGACATGGCTTGGCAGTTCGGGCTGGACTGTTCCCATGAGGCACAGGGTCAGACTGATTTGCATATGGCCATGTGTGAACTGGGTAGGTGGAGTGAGTTAAAGAATGATGATGGATTAAACCCAGATCAGTTGACTGGGGGTGAGTGTTTGATTTGCTCAAACGCTCCGTCCGTCATCCCCTTTGGTATCGCTTTGTTTGCCCTAAGTTGGCAGGGTATGCCCAGACGTGGGTCGCTTGCTCACTTTGCCACTGGATTCAAGAAAGCCTCGCTGGTGAGGGTTATGAACCCAAAAGCGGTCCCAGGATGCTTGTGTCCGGTCCAGGGAAGACATGGCTTGGCAGTTCGGGCTGGACTGTTCCCATGAGGCAGAGGGTCAGACTGATTTGCACATGGCCATGTCTGAACTGGGGTGGTGGAGTGAGCTAAAGAATGATGATGGATTAAACCCAGATCAGTTGACTGGGGGTGAGTTTTTGATTTGCTCAAACGCTCCGTCCATCATTCCCTTTGGTATCGCTTTGTTCGCCCTAAGTTGGCAGGGTATGCCCAGACGTGCGTCCCTTGCTCACTTTGTCACTGGATTCAAGATAGCCTGGCTGATGAGGGTTATGAACCCAAAACCGGTCCCAGGATGCTCGTTTCCGGTCCAGGGAAGATATGGCTTGGCAGTTCGGGCTGGACTGTTCCCATGAGGCACAGGGTCAGACTGATTTGCATATGGCCATGTCTGAACTGGGGTGGTGCAGTGAGCTAAAGAATGATGATGGATTAAACCCCGATCAGTTGACTGGGGGTGAGTGTTTGATTTGCTCAAACGCTCCGTCCATCATCCCCTTTGTTCTCGCTTTGTTTGCCCTAAGTTGGCAGGGTATGCCCAGATGTGGGTCCCTTGCTCACTTTGCCACTGGATTCAAGATAGCCTGGCTGATGAGGGTTATGAACCCGAAACCGGTCCTAGGATGCTTGTTTCCAGTCCAGGGAAGACATGGCTTGGCAGTTCGAGCTGGACTGTTCCCATGAGGCACAGTGTCAGACTGATTTGCATATGGCCATGTCTGAACTGGGGTGGTGGAGTGAGCTAAGTTGGCAGTGTATGCCCCTTGCTCACTTTGCCACTGGACTCAAGATATCCTGGCTGATGAGGGTTATGAACCCGAAACCGGTCCCATGATGCTTGTTTCCGGTCCAGGGAAGACATGGATTGGCAGTTTGGGCTGGACTGTTCCAATGAGGCACAGGGTCAGACTGATTTGCATATGGCCATGTCTGTACTGGGGCGGTGGAGTGAGCTAAAGAATGATGATGGATTAAACCCAGATCAGTTGACTGGGGATGAGTGTTTGATTTGCTCAAACGCTCTGTCCATCATCCCCTTTGGTATCGCTTTGATTTGCCCTAAGTTGGCAGGGTATGGCCATACGTGGGTCCTTTGCTCACTTTGCTACTGGATTTAAGATAGCCTGGCTGATGAGGGTTATGAACACGAAACCGGTCCCAGGAAGCTTGTTTCCGGTCCAGGGAAGACATGGCTTGGCAGTTCGAGCGGGACTGTTCCCATGAGGCACAGGGTCAGACTGATTTGCATATGGCCATGTCTGAACTGGGGTGGTGGAGTGAGCTAAAGAATGATGATCGATTAAACCCAGATCAGTTGACTGGGGTTGAGTATTTGATTTTCTCAAACGCTCCGTCCATCATCCCCTTTGTTCTCGCTTTGTTCGCCCTAAGTTGGCAGGGTATGCCCAGATGTGGGTCCCTTGCTCACTTTGCCACTGGATTCAAAATAGCCTGGCTGATGAGGGTTATGAACCCGAAACCGGTCCCAGGATGCTTGTTTCCGGTCCAGGGAAGACATGGCTTGGCAGTTCGGGCTGGACTGTTCCCATGAGGCACAGGGTCAGACTGATTTGCATATGGCCATGTCTGAAATGGCGTGGTGGAGTGAGCTAAAGAATGATGATGGATTAAACCCAGATCAGTTGACTGGGGGTGAGTGTTTGATTTGCTCAAACGCTCCGTCCATTATCCCCTTTGGTATTGCTTTGTTCGCCCTAAGTTGGCAGGGTATGCCCATACGTGGGTCCCTTGCTCACTTTGCCACTGGATTCAAGAAAGCCTGGCTGATGAGGGTTATGAACCCAAAACCGGTCCCAGGATGCTTGTTTCCGGTCCATGGAAGACATGGCTTGGCAGTTAGGGCTGGACTGTTCCCATGAGGCACAGGGTCAGACTGATTTGCATATGGCCTTGTCTGAACTGGGGTGGTGGAGTCAGCTAAAGAATGATGATGGATTAAACCCAGATCAGTTGACTAGGGGTGAGTGTTTGATTTGCTCAAATGCTCCATCCATCATCCCCTTTGGTATCGCTTTGTTCGCCCTAAGTTGGCAGGGTATGCCCAAACATGGGTCCCTTGCTAACTTTGCCACAGGATTCAAGATAGCCTGGCTGATGAGGGTTATGAACCTGAAACCGGACCCAGGATGCTTGATTCCGGTCCAGGGAAGACATGGCTTGGCAGTTCGGGCTGGACTGTTCCCATGAGGAACAGGGTCAGACTGATTTGCATATGGCCATGTCTGAACTGGGGTGGTGGAGTGAGCTAAAGAATGATGATCGATTAAACCCAGATCAGTTGACTGGGGTTGAGTGTATTATTTGCTCAAACGCTCCGCCCATCATCCCCTTTGTTCTCGCTTTGTTTGCCCTAAATTGGCAGGGTATGCCCAGATGTGGGTCCCTTGCTCACTTTGCCACTGGATTCAAGATAGCCTGGCTGATGAGCGTTATGAACCCGAAACCGGTCCCAGGATGCTTGTGTCCGGCCCAGGGAAGACATGGCTTGGCAGTTCGTTCTGAACTGTTCCCATGAGGCTTAGGGTCAGAATGATTTGCATATGGCCATGTCTGAACTGGGGTGGTGGAGTGAGCTAAAGAATGAGGATGGATTAAACCCAGATCAGTTGACTGGGGGTGAGTGTTTAATTTGCTCAAACGCTCCGTCCATCATACTCTTTGGTATCGCTTTGTTCGCCCTAAGTTGGCACGGTATGCCCAGATGTGGGTCCCTTGCTCACCTTGCCTCTGGATTCAAGATAGCCTGGCTGATGAGAGTTTTGAACCCGAAACCGGTCCCAGGATGCTTGTTTCCGGTCCAGGGAAGACATGGCTTGGCAGTTCGGGCTGGACTGTTCCCATGAGGCACAGGGTCAGACTGATTTGCATATGGCCATGTCTGAACTGGGGTGGTGGAGTGAGCTAAAGAATGATGATGGATTAAACCCAGATCAGTTGACTGGGGGTGAGTGTTTGATTTGCTCAAACGCTCTGTCCATCATCCCCTTTGGTATCGCTTTGTTTGCCCTAAGTTGGCAGGGTATGCCCAGACGTGGGTCCCTTGCTCACTTTGCCACTGGATTCAAGATAGCCTGGCTGATGAGGGTTATGAACCAAAAACCGGTCCCAGGATGCTTGTTTCCAGTCCAGGGAAGATATGGCTTGGCCGTTCGGGCTGGACTGTTCCCATGAGGCACAGGGTCAGACTGATTTGCATATGGCCATGTCTGAACTGGGGTGGTGGAGTGAGCTAAAGAATGATGATGTATTAAACCCAGATCAGTTGACTGGAGGTGAGTGTTTGATTCGCTCAAACGATCCGTCCATCATCCCCTTTGGTATCGCTTTGTTCGCCCTAAGTTGGCAGTGTATGCCCATATGTGGGTCCCTTGCTCACTTTGCCACTGGATTCAAGATATCCAGGCTGATGAGGGTTATGAACCCGAAACCGGTCCCATGATGCTTGTTTCCGGTCCAGGGAAGACATGGCTTGGCAGTTTGTGCTGGACTGTTCCAATGAGGCAAAGGGTCAGACTGATTTGCATATGGCCATGTCTGTACTGGGGTGGTGGAGTGAGCTAAAGAATGATGATGGATTAAACCCAGATCAGTTGACTGGGGGTGAGTGTTTGATTTGCTCAAACGCTCCATCCATCATCCCCTCTGGTACCGCTTTGTTTGCCCTAAGTTGGCAGGGTATGCCCAGACGTGGGTCCCTTGCTCACTTTGCCACTGGATTCAAGATATCCTGGCTGATGAGGGTTATGAACCCGAAACCGGTCCCAGGATGCTTGTTTCCGGTCCAGGGAAGACATGGCTTGGCAGTTTGGGCTGGACGGTTCCAATGAGGCACAGGGTCAGACTGATTTGCATATGGCCATGTCTGAACTGGGGTGGTGGAGTGAGTTAAAGAATGATAATGGATTAAACCCAGATCAGTTGACTGGGGGTGAGTGTTTGATTTGCTCAAACGCTCCCTCCATCATCCCCTTTGGTATCGCTTTGTTTGCCCTAAGTTGGCAGGGTATGGCCATACGTGGGTCCTTTGCTCACTTTGCCACTGGATTCAAGATAGCCTGGCTGATGAGGGTTATGAACACGAAACCGGTCCCAGGATGCTTGTTTCCGATCCAGGGAAGACATGGCTTGGCAGTTCGAGCGGGACTGTTCCCATGAGGCACAGGGTCAGACTGATTTGCATATGGCTATGTCTGAACTGGGGTGGTGGAGTGAGCTAAAGAATGATGATCGATTAAACCCAGATCAGTTGACTGGGGTTGAGTGTTTGATTTTCTCAAACGCTCCGTCCATCATCCCCTTTGTTCTCGCTTTGTTTGCCCTAAGTTGGCAGGGTATGCCCAGATGTGGGTCCCTTGCTCACTTTGCCACTGGATTCAAGATAGCCTGGCTGATGAGGGTTATGAACCCGAAACCGGTCCTAGGATGCTTGTTTCCAGTCCAGGGAAGACATGGCTTGGCAGTTCGAGCTGGACTGTTCCCATGAGGCACAGTGTCAGACTGATTTGCATATGGCCATGTCTGAACTGGGGTGGTGGAGTGAGCTAAGTTGGCAGTGTATGCCCCTTGCTCACTTTGCCACTGGACTCAAGATATCCTGGCTGATGAGGGTTATGAACCCGAAACCGGTCCCATGATGCTTGTTTCCGGTCCAGGGAAGACATGGATTGGCAGTTTGGGCTGGACTGTTCCAATGAGGCACAGGGTCAGACTGATTTGCATATGGCCATGTCTGTACTGGGGCGGTGGAGTGAGCTAAAGAATGATGATGGATTAAACCCAGATCAGTTGACTGGGGATGAGTGTTTGATTTGCTCAAACGCTCTGTCCATCATCCCCTTTGGTATCGCTTTGTTTGCCCTAAGTTGGCAGGGTATGGCCATACGTGGGTCCTTTGCTCACTTTGCTACTGGATTTAAGATAGCCTGGCTGATGAGGGTTATGAACACGAAACCGGTCCCAGGAAGCTTGTTTCCGGTCCAGGGAAGACATGGCTTGGCAGTTCGAGCGGGACTGTTCCCATGAGGCACAGGGTCAGACTGATTTGCATATGGCCATGTCTGAACTGGGGTGGTGGAGTGAGCTAAAGAATGATGATCGATTAAACCCAGATCAGTTGACTGGGGTTGAGTGTTTGATTTTCTCAAACGCTCCGTCCATCATCCCCTTTGTTCTCGCTTTGTTCGCCCTAAGTTGGCAGGGTATGCCCAGATGTGGGTCCCTTGCTCACTTTGCCACTGGATTCAAAATAGCCTGGCTGATGAGGGTTATGAACCCGAAACCGGTCCCAGGATGCTTGTTTCCGGTCCAGGGAAGACATGGCTTGGCAGTTCGGGCTGGACTGTTCCCATGAGGCACAGGGTCAGACTGATTTGCATATGGCCATGTCTGAAATGGCGTGGTGGAGTGAGCTAAAGAATGATGATGGATTAAACCCAGATCAGTTGACTGGGGGTGAGTGTTTGATTTGCTCAAACGCTCCGTCCATTATCCCCTTTGGTATTGCTTTGTTCGCCCTAAGTTGGCAGGGTATGCCCATACGTGGGTCCCTTGCTCACTTTGCCACTGGATTCAAGAAAGCCTGGCTGATGAGGGTTATGAACCCAAAACCGGTCCCAGGATGCTTGTTTCCGGTCCATGGAAGACATGGCTTGGCAGTTAGGGCTGGACTGTTCCCATGAGGCACAGGGTCAGACTGATTTGCATATGGCCTTGTCTGAACTGGGGTGGTGGAGTCAGCTAAAGAATGATGATGGATTAAACCCAGATCAGTTGACTAGGGGTGAGTGTTTGATTTGCTCAAATGCTCCATCCATCATCCCCTTTGGTATCGCTTTGTTCGCCCTAAGTTGGCAGGGTTTGCCCAAACATGGGTCCCTTGCTAACTTTGCCACAGGATTCAAGATAGCCTGGCTGATGAGGGTTATGAACCTGAAACCGGACCCAGGATGCTTGATTCCGGTCCAGGGAAGACATGGCTTGGCAGTTCGGGCTGGACTGTTCCCATGAGGCACAGGGTCAGACTGATTTGCATATGGCCATGTCTGAACTGGGGTGGTGGAGTGAGCTAAAGAATGATGATCGATTAAACCCAGATCAGTTGACTGGGGTTGAGTGTATTATTTGCTCAAACGCTCCGCCCATCATCCCCTTTGTTCTCGCTTTGTTTGCCCTAAATTGGCAGGGTATGCCCAGATGTGGGTCCCTTGCTCACTTTGCCACTGGATTCAAGATAGCCTGGCTGATGAGCGTTATGAACCCGAAACCGGTCCCAGGATGCTTGTGTCCGGCCCAGGGAAGACATGGCTTGGCAGTTCGTTCTGAACTGTTCCCATGAGGCTTAGGGTCAGAATGATTTGCATATGGCCATGTCTGAACTGGGGTGGTGGAGTGAGCTAAAGAATGAGGATGGATTAAACCCAGATCAGTTGACTGGGGGTGAGTGTTTAATTTGCTCAAACGCTCCGTCCATCATACTCTTTGGTATCGCTTTGTTCGCCCTAAGTTGGCACGGTATGCCCAGATGTGGGTCCCTTGCTCACCTTGCCTCTGGATTCAAGATAGCCTGGCTGATGAGAGTTTTGAACCCGAAACCGGTCCCAGGATGCTTGTTTCCGGTCCAGGGAAGACATGGCTTGGCAGTTCGGGCTGGACTGTTCCCATGAGGCACAGGGTCAGACTGATTTGCATATGGCCATGTCTGAACTGGGGTGGTGGAGTGAGCTAAAGAATGATGATGGATTAAACCCAGATCAGTTGACTGGGGGTGAGTGTTTGATTTGCTCAAACGCTCTGTCCATCATCCCCTTTGGTATCGCTTTGTTTGCCCTAAGTTGGCAGGGTATGCCCAGACGTGGGTCCCTTGCTCACTTTGCCACTGGATTCAAGATAGCCTGGCTGATGAGGGTTATGAACCAAAAACCGGTCCCAGGATGCTTGTTTCCAGTCCAGGGAAGATATGGCTTGGCCGTTCGGGCTGGACTGTTCCCATGAGGCACAGGGTCAGACTGATTTGCATATGGCCATGTCTGAACTGGGGTGGTGGAGTGAGCTAAAGAATGATGATGTATTAAACCCAGATCAGTTGACTGGAGGTGAGTGTTTGATTCGCTCAAACGATCCGTCCATCATCCCCTTTGGTATCGCTTTGTTCGCCCTAAGTTGGCAGTGTATGCCCATATGTGGGTCCCTTGCTCACTTTGCCACTGGATTCAAGATATCCAGGCTGATGAGGGTTATGAACCCGAAACCGGTCCCATGATGCTTGTTTCCGGTCCAGGGAAGACATGGCTTGGCAGTTTGTGCTGGACTGTTCCAATGAGGCAAAGGGTCAGACTGATTTGCATATGGCCATGTCTGTACTGGGGTGGTGGAGTGAGCTAAAGAATGATGATGGATTAAACCCAGATCAGTTGACTGGGGGTGAGTGTTTGATTTGCTCAAACGCTCCATCCATCATCCCCTCTGGTACCGCTTTGTTTGCCCTAAGTTGGCAGGGTATGCCCAGACGTGGGTCCCTTGCTCACTTTGCCACTGGATTCAAGATATCCTGGCTGATGAGGGTTATGAACCCGAAACCGGTCCCAGGATGCTTGTTTCCGGTCCAGGGAAGACATGGCTTGGCAGTTTGGGCTGGACGGTTCCAATGAGGCACAGGGTCAGACTGATTTGCATATGGCCATGTCTGAACTGGGGTGGTGGAGTGAGTTAAAGAATGATAATGGATTAAACCCAGATCAGTTGACTGGGGGTGAGTGTTTGATTTGCTCAAACGCTCCCTCCATCATCCCCTTTGGTATCGCTTTGTTTGCCCTAAGTTGGCAGGGTATGGCCATACGTGGGTCCTTTGCTCACTTTGCCACTGGATTCAAGATAGCCTGGCTGATGAGGGTTATGAACACGAAACCGGTCCCAGGATGCTTGTTTCCGATCCAGGGAAGACATGGCTTGGCAGTTCGAGCGGGACTGTTCCCATGAGGCACAGGGTCAGACTGATTTGCATATGGCTATGTCTGAACTGGGGTGGTGGAGTGAGCTAAAGAATGATGATCGATTAAACCCAGATCAGTTGACTGGGGTTGAGTGTTTGATTTTCTCAAACGCTCCGTCCATCATCCCCTTTGTTCTCGCTTTGTTTGCCCTAAGTTGGCAGGGTATGCCCAGATGTGGGTCCCTTGCTCACTTTGCCACTGGATTCAAGATAGCCTGGCTGATGAGGGTTATGAACCCGAAACCGGTCCTAGGATGCTTGTTTCCAGTCCAGGGAAGACATGGCTTGGCAGTTCGAGCTGGACTGTTCCCATGAGGCACAGTGTCAGACTGATTTGCATATGGCCATGTCTGAACTGGGGTGGTGGAGTGAGCTAAGTTGGCAGTGTATGCCCCTTGCTCACTTTGCCACTGGACTCAAGATATCCTGGCTGATGAGGGTTATGAACCCGAAACCGGTCCCATGATGCTTGTTTCCGGTCCAGGGAAGACATGGATTGGCAGTTTGGGCTGGACTGTTCCAATGAGGCACAGGGTCAGACTGATTTGCATATGGCCATGTCTGTACTGGGGCGGTGGAGTGAGCTAAAGAATGATGATGGATTAAACCCAGATCAGTTGACTGGGGATGAGTGTTTGATTTGCTCAAACGCTCTGTCCATCATCCCCTTTGGTATCGCTTTGTTTGCCCTAAGTTGGCAGGGTATGGCCATACGTGGGTCCTTTGCTCACTTTGCTACTGGATTTAAGATAGCCTGGCTGATGAGGGTTATGAACACGAAACCGGTCCCAGGAAGCTTGTTTCCGGTCCAGGGAAGACATGGCTTGGCAGTTCGAGCGGGACTGTTCCCATGAGGCACAGGGTCAGACTGATTTGCATATGGCCATGTCTGAACTGGGGTGGTGGAGTGAGCTAAAGAATGATGATCGATTAAACCCAGATCAGTTGACTGGGGTTGAGTGTTTGATTTTCTCAAACGCTCCGTCCATCATCCCCTTTGTTCTCGCTTTGTTCGCCCTAAGTTGGCAGGGTATGCCCAGATGTGGGTCCCTTGCTCACTTTGCCACTGGATTCAAAATAGCCTGGCTGATGAGGGTTATGAACCCGAAACCGGTCCCAGGATGCTTGTTTCCGGTCCAGGGAAGACATGGCTTGGCAGTTCGGGCTGGACTGTTCCCATGAGGCACAGGGTCAGACTGATTTGCATATGGCCATGTCTGAAATGGCGTGGTGGAGTGAGCTAAAGAATGATGATGGATTAAACCCAGATCAGTTGACTGGGGGTGAGTGTTTGATTTGCTCAAACGCTCCGTCCATTATCCCCTTTGGTATTGCTTTGTTCGCCCTAAGTTGGCAGGGTATGCCCATACGTGGGTCCCTTGCTCACTTTGCCACTGGATTCAAGAAAGCCTGGCTGATGAGGGTTATGAACCCAAAACCGGTCCCAGGATGCTTGTTTCCGGTCCATGGAAGACATGGCTTGGCAGTTAGGGCTGGACTGTTCCCATGAGGCACAGGGTCAGACTGATTTGCATATGGCCTTGTCTGAACTGGGGTGGTGGAGTCAGCTAAAGAATGATGATGGATTAAACCCAGATCAGTTGACTAGGGGTGAGTGTTTGATTTGCTCAAATGCTCCATCCATCATCCCCTTTGGTATCGCTTTGTTCGCCCTAAGTTGGCAGGGTATGCCCAAACATGGGTCCCTTGCTAACTTTGCCACAGGATTCAAGATAGCCTGGCTGATGAGGGTTATGAACCTGAAACCGGACCCAGGATGCTTGATTCCGGTCCAGGGAAGACATGGCTTGGCAGTTCGGGCTGGACTGTTCCCATGAGGCACAGGGTCAGACTGATTTGCATATGGCCATGTCTGAACTGGGGTGGTGGAGTGAGCTAAAGAATGATGATCGATTAAACCCAGATCAGTTGACTGGGGTTGAGTGTATGATTTGCTCAAACGCTCCGCCCATCATCCCCTTTGTTCTCGCTTTGTTTGCCCTAAATTGGCAGGGTATGCCCAGATGTGGGTCCCTTGCTCACTTTGCCACTGGATTCAAGATAGCCTGGCTGATGAGCGTTATGAACCCGAAACCGGTCCCAGGATGCTTGTGTCCGGCCCAGGGAAGACATGGCTTGGCAGTTCGTTCTGAACTGTTCCCATGAGGCTTAGGGTCAGAATGATTTGCATATGGCCATGTCTGAACTGGGGTGGTGGAGTGAGCTAAAGAATGAGGATGGATTAAACCCAGATCAGTTGACTGGGGGTGAGTGTTTGATTTGCTCAAACGCTCCGTCCATCATACTCTTTGGTATCGCTTTGTTCGCCCTAAGTTGGCACGGTATGCCCAGATGTGGGTCCCTTGCTCACCTTGCCTCTGGATTCAAGATAGCCTGGCTGATGAGAGTTTTGAACCCGAAACCGGTCCCAGGATGCTTGTTTCCGGTCCAGGGAAGACATGGCTTGGCAGTTCGGGCTGGACTGTTCCCATGAGGCACAGGGTCAGACTGATTTGCATATGGCCATGTCTGAACTGGGGTGGTGGAGTGAGCTAAAGAATGATGATGGATTAAACTCAGATCAGTTGACTGGGGGTGAGTGTTTGATTTGCTCAAACGCTCTGTCCATCATCCCCTTTGGTATCGCTTTGTTTGCCCTAAGTTGGCAGGGTATGCCCAGACGTGGGTCCCTTGCTCACTTTGCCACTGGATTCAAGATAGCCTGGCTGATGAGGGTTATGAACCCAAAACCGGTCCCAGGATGCTTGTTTCCAGTCCAGGGAAGATATGGCTTGGCCGTTCGGGCTGGACTGTTCCCATGAGGCACAGGGTCAGACTGATTTGCATATGGCCATGTCTGAACTGGGGTGGTGGAGTGAGCTAAAGAATGATGATGTATTAAACCCAGATCAGTTGACTGGAGGTGAGTGTTTGATTCGCTCAAACGATCCGTCCATCATCCCCTTTGGTATCGCTTTGTTCGCCCTAAGTTGGCAGTGTATGCCCATATGTGGGTCCCTTGCTCACTTTGCCACTGGATTCAAGATATCCAGGCTGATGAGGGTTATGAACCCGAAACCGGTCCCATGATGCTTGTTTCCGGTCCAGGGAAGACATGGCTTGGCAGTTTGTGCTGGACTGTTCCAATGAGGCAAAGGGTCAGACTGATTTGCATATGGCCATGTCTGTACTGGGGTGGTGGAGTGAGCTAAAGAATGATGATGGATTAAACCCAGATCAGTTGACTGGTTGTGAGTGTTTGATTTGCTCAAACGCTCTGTCCATCATCCCCTTTGGTATCGCTTTGTTTGCCCTAAGTTGGCAGGGTATGGCCATACGTGGGTCCTTTGCTCACTTTGCCACTGGATTCAAGATAGCCTGGCTGATGAGGGTTATGAACACGAAACCGGTCCCAGGAAGCTTGTTTCCGGTCCAGGGAAGACATGGCTTGGCAGTTCGAGCGGGACTGTTCCCATGAGGCACAGGGTCAGACTGATTTGCATATGGCCATGTCTGAACTGGGGTGGTGGAGTGAGCTAAAGAATGATGATCGATTAAACCCAGATCAGTTGACTGAGGTTGAGTGTTTGATTTTCTCAAACGCTCCGTCCATCATCCCCTTCGTTCTCGCTTTGTTCACCCTAAGTTGGCAGGGTATGCTCAGACGTGGGTCACTTGCTTACTTTGCCACTGGATTCAAGATAGCCTAGCTGATGAGGGTTATGAACCCGAAACCGGTCCCAGGATGCTTGTTTCCAGTCCAGGGAAGACATGGCTTTGCAGTTCGGGCTGGACAGCTCCCATGAGGCACAGGGTCAGACTGAGTTGCATATGGCCATGTCTGAACTGGGGTGGTGGAGTGAGCTAAAGAATGATGATGGATTAAACCCAGATCAGTTGACTGGGGGTGAGTGTTTGATTTGTTCAAACGCTCAGTCCATCATCCCTTTTGGTATCGCTTTGTTCGCCCTAAGTTGGCAGGGTATGCCCAGACGTGGGTCCCTTGCTCACTTTGCCACTGGATTCAAGATAGCCTGGCTGATGAGGGTTAAGAACCCCAAACCGGTCCCAGGATGCTTGTTTCCGGTCAAGGAAAGACATGGCTTGGCAGTTAGGGCTGGACTGTTCCCATGAGGCACAGGGTCAGACTGATTTGCATATGGCCATGTCTGAACTGGGGTGGTGGAGTGAGCTAAAGAATGATGATGGATTAAACCCAGATCAGTTGACTGGGGGTGAGTGTTTGATTTGCTCAAACGCTCCGTCCATCATCAACCTTTGGTATCGCTTTGTTTGCCCTAAGTTGGCAGGGTATGCCCAGACGTGGGTCCCTTGCTCACTTTGCCACTGGATTCAAGATAGCCTGGCTGATGAGGGTTATGAACCCGAAACCGGTCCCAGGATGCTCGTTTCCAGTCCAGGGAAGATATGGCTTGGCAGTTCGGGCTGGACTGTTCCCATGAGGCACAGGGTCAGACTGATTTGCATATGCCATGTCTGAACTGGGGTGGTGGAGTGAGCTAAAGAATGATGATGTATTAAACCCAGATCAGTTGACTGGGGGTGAGTGTTTGATTCGCTCAAAAGATCCGTCCATCATCCCCTTTGGTATCGCTTTGTTCGCCCTAAGTTGGCAGTGTATGCACATATGTGGGTCCCTTGCTCAGTTTGCCACTGGATTCAAGATATACTGGCTGATGAGGGTTATGAACCCGAAACCGGTCCCAGGATGCTTGTTTCCGGTCCAGGGAAGACATGGCTTGGCAGTTTGGGCTGGACGGTTCCAATGAGGCACAGGGTCAGACTGATCTGCATATGGCCATGTCTGAACTGGGGTGGTTGAGTGAGTTAAAGAATGATGATGGATTAAACCCAGATCAGTTGACTGGGGGTGAGTGTTTGATTTGTTCAAACGCTGTGTCCATCATCCCCTTTGGTATCGCTTTGTTTGCCCTAAGTTGGCAGGGTATGGCCATACGTGGGTCCTTTGCTCACTTTGCCACTGGATTCAAGATAGCCTGGCTGATGAGGGTTATGAACCCGAAACCGGTCCCAGGATGCTCGTTTCCAGTCCAGGGAAGATATGGCTTGGCAGTTCGGGCTGGACTGTTTCAATGAGGCACAGGGTCAGACTGATTTGCATATGGCCATGTCTGAACTGGGGTGGTGAAGTGAGCTAAAGAATGATGATGTATTAAACCCATTTCAGTTGACTGGGGGTAAGTGTTTGATTCGCTCAAACGATCCGTCCATCATCCCCTTTGGTATCGCTTTGTTCGCCCTAAGTTGGCAGTGTATGCCCATATGTGGGTCCCTTGCTCACTTTGCCACTGGATTCAAGATAGCCTGGCTGATGAGGGTTATGAACCCAAAACCGGTCCCAGGATGCTCTTTTCCGGTCCAGGGAAGACATGGCTTGGCAGTTTGGGCTGGACTGTTCCAATGAGGCACAGGGTCAGACTGATTTGCATATGGCCATGTCTGTACTGGGGTGGTGGAGTGAGCTAAAGAATGATGATGGATTAAACCCAGATCAGTTGACTGGGGATGAGTGTTTGATTTGCTCAAACGCTCTGTCCATCATCCCCTTTGGTATCGCTTTGTTTGCCCTAAGTTGGCAGGGTATGGCCATACGTGGGTCCTTTGCTCACTTTGCCACTGGATTCAAGATAGCCTGGCTGATGAGGGTTATGAACACGAAACCGGTCCCAGGAAGCTTGTTTCTGGTCCAGGGAAGACATGGCTTGGCAGTTCGAGCGGGACTGTTCCCATGAGGCACAGGGTCAGACTGATTTGCATATGGCCATGTCTGAACTGGGGTGGTGGAGTGAGCTAAAGAATGATCGATTAAACCCAGATCAGTTGACTGGGGTTGAGTGTTTGATTTTCTCAAACGCTCCGTCCATCATCCCCTTTGTTCTCGCTTTGTTCGCCCTAAGTTGGCAGGGTATGCCCAGATGTGGGTCCCTTGCTCACTTTGCCACTGGATTCAAAATAGCCTTGCTGATGAGGGTTATGAATCCGAAACCGGTCCCAGGATGCTTGTTTCCGGTCCAGGGAAGACATGGCTTGGCAGTTCGGGCTGGACTGTTCCCATGAGGCACAGGGTCAGACTGATTTGCATATGGCCATGTCTGAAATGGCGTGGTGGAGTGAGCTAAAGAATGATGATGGATTAAATCCAGATCAGTTGACTGGGGGTGAGTGTTTGATTTGCTCAAACGCTCCGTCCATCATCCCCTTTGGTATCACTTTGTTCGCCCTAAGTTGGCAGGGTATGCCCAGACGTGGGTCCCTTGCTCACTTTGCCACTGGATTCAAGATAGCCTAGCTGATGAGGGTTATGAACCCAAAACCGGTCCCAGGATGCTTGTTTCCGGTCCATGCAAGACATGGCTTGGCAGTTAGGGCTGGACTGTTCCCACGAGGCACAGGGTCAGACTGATTTGCATATGGCCTTGTCTGAACTGGGGTGGTGGAGTCAGCTAAAGAATGATGATGGATTAAACCCAGATCAGTTGACTAGGGGTGAGTGTTTGATTTGCTCAAATGCTCCATCCATCATCCCCTTTGGTATCGCTTTGTTCGCCCTAAGTTGGCAGGGTATGCCCAGACATGGGTCCCTTGCTCACTTTGCCACAGGATTCAAGATAGCCTGGCTGATGAGGGTTATGAACCTGAAACCGGTCCCAGGATGCTTGATTCCGGTCCAGGGAAGACATGGCTTGGCAGTTCGGGCTGGACTGTTCCCATGAGGCACAGGGTCAGACTGATTTGCATATGGCCATGTCTGAACTGGTGTGGTGGAGTGAGCTAAAGAATGATGATCGATTAAACCCAGATCAGTTGACTGGGGTTGGGTGTATGATTTGCTCGAACGCTCCGCCCATCATCCCCTTTGTTCTCGCTTTGTTTGCCCTAAATTGGCAGGGTATGCCCAGATGTGGGTCCCTTGCTCACTTTGCCACTGGATTCAAGATAGCCTGGCTGATGGGCGTTATGAACCCGAAACCGGTCCCAGGATGCTTGTTTCCGGCCCAGGGAAGACATGGCTTGGCAGTTCGGGCTGAACTGTTCCCATGAGGCACAGGGTCAGAATGATTTGCATATGGCCATGTCTGAACTGGGGTGGTGGAGTGAGCTTAAGAATGAGGATGGATTAAACCCAGATCAGTTGACTGGGGGTGAGTGTTTGATTTGCTCAAACGCTCCGTCCATCATACTCTTTGGTATCGCTTTGTTCGCCCTAAGTTGGCACGGCATGCCCAGATGTGGGTCCCTTGCTCACTTTGCCTCTGGAGTCAAGATATCCTGGCTGATGAGGGTTATGAACCCGAAACCGGTCCTAGGATGCTTTTTTCCGGTCCAGGGAAGACATGGCTTGGCAGTTTGGGCTGGACTGTTCCAATGAGGCACAGGGTCAGACTGATTTGCATATGGCCATGTCTGAATGGGGTGGTGGAGTGAACTAAAGAATGATGATGGATTAAACCCAGATCAGTTGACTGGGGGTGAGTGTTTGATTTGCTCAAGCGCTCTGTCCATCATCAACTTTGGTTTCGCTTTGTTTGCCCTAAGTTGGCAGGGTATGGCCATACGTGGGTCCTTTGCTCACTTTGCCACTGGATTCAAGATAGCCTGGCTGATGAGGGTTATGAACACGAAACCGGTCCCAGGAAGCTTGTTTCCGGTCCAGGGAAGACATTGCTTGGCAGTTCGAGCGGGACTGTTCCCATGAGGCACAGGGTCAGACTGATTTGCATATGGCCATGTCTGAACTGGGATGGTGGAGTGAGCTAAAGAATGATGATCGATTAAACCCAGATCAGTTGACTGGGGTTGAGTGTTTGATTTTCTCAAACGCTCCGTCCATCATCCCCTTTGTTCTCGCTTTGTTCGCCCTAAGTTGGCAGGGTATGCCCAGATGTGGGTCCCTTGCTCACTTTGCCACTGGATTCAAAATAGCCTGGCTGATGAGGGTTATGAACCTGAAACCCGGTCCCAGGATGCTTGTTTCCGGTCCAGGGAAGACATGGCTTGGCAGTTCGGGCTGGACTGTTCCCATGAGGCACAGGGTCAGACTGATTTGCATATGGCCATGTCTGAACTGGGGTGGTGGAGTGAGCTAAAGAATGATGATCGATTAAACCCAGATCAGTTGACTGGAGGTGAGAGTAAGATTTGCTCAAACGCTCCGTCGATCATCCACTTTGGTATCGCTTTGTTCGCCCTAAGTTGGCAGGGTATGCCCAGACACGGGTCCCTTGCTCACTTTGCCACTGGATTCCAGATAGCCTGGCTGATGATGGTTATGAACCCGAAACTGGTCCCAGGATGCTTGTTTACTGTCCAGGGAAGACATGGCTTGGCAGTTTGGGCTGGACTGTTCCCATGAGGCACAGGGTCAGACTGATTTGCATATGGCCATGTCTGAACTGGGGTGGTGGAGTGAGCTAAAGAATGATGATGGATTAAACCCAGATCAGTTGACTGGGGGTGAGTGTTTGATTTGCTCAAACGCTCCGTCCATCATTCCCTTTGGTATCGCTTTGTTCGCCCTAAGTTGGCAGGGTATGCCCAGACGTGGGTCCCTTGCTCACTTTGCCACTGGATTCAAGATAGCCTGGCTGATGAGGGTTATGAACCCGAAACCGGTCCCAGGATGCTCGTTTCCGGTCCAGGGAAGATATGGCTTGGCAGTTCGGGCTGGACTGTTCCCATGAGGCACAAGGTCAGACTGGTTTGCATATGGCCATGTCTGAACTGGGGTGGTGGAGTGAGCTAAAGAATGATGATGTATTAAACCCAGATCAGTTGACTGGGGGTGAGTGTTTGATTTGCTCAAACGCTCCATCCATCATCCCCTCTGGTACCGCTTTGTTTGCCCTAAGTTGGCAGGGTATGCCCAGACGTGGGTCCCTTGCTCACTTTGCCACTGGATTCAAGATATACTGGCTGATGAGGGTTATGAACCCGAAACCGGTCCCAGGATGCTTGTTTCCGGTCCAGGGAAGACATGGCTTGGCAGTTTGGGCTGGACGGTTCCAATGAGGCACAGGGTCAGACTGATCTGCATATGGCCATGTCTGAACTGGGGTGGTTGAGTGAGTTAAAGAATGATGATGGATTAAACCCAGATCAGTTGACTGGGGGTGAGTGTTTGATTTGTTCAAACGCTGTGTCCATCATCCCCTTTGGTATCGCTTTGTTTGCCCTAAGTTGGCAGGGTATGGCCATACGTGGGTCCTTTGCTCACTTTGCCACTGGATTCAAGATAGCCTGGCTGATGAGGGTTATGAACCCGAAACCAGTCCCAGGATGCTCGTTTCCAGTCCAGGGAAGATATGGCTTGGCAGTTCGGGCTGGACTGTTTCAATGAGGCACAGGGTCAGACTGATTTGCATATGGACATGTCTGAACTGGGGTGGTGAAGTGAGCTAAAGAATGATGATGTATTAAACCCATTTCAGTTGACTGGGGGTAAGTGTTTGATTCGCTCAAATGATCCGTCCATCATCCCCTTTGGTATCGCTTTGTTCGCCCTAAGTTGGCAGTGTATGCCCATATGTGGGTCCCTTGCTCACTTTGCCACTGGATTCAAGATATCCTGGCTGATGAGGGTTATGAACCCGAAACCGGTCCCATGATGCTTGTTTCTGGTCCAGGGAAGACATGGCTTGGCAGTTTGGGCTGGACTGTTCCAATGAGGCACAGGGTCAGACTGATTTGCATATGGCCATGTCTGTACTGGGGTGGTGGAGTGAGCTAAAGAATGATGATGGATTAAACCCAGATCAGTTGACTGGGGATGAGTGTTTGATTTGCTCAAACGCTCTGTCCATCATCCCCTTTGGTATCGCTTTGTTTGCCCTAAGTTGGCAGGGTATGGCCATACGTGGGTCCTTTGCTCACTTTGCCACTGGATTCAAGATAGCCTGGCTGATGAGGGTTATGAACACGAAACCGGTCCCAGGAAGCTTGTTTCCGGTCCAGGGAAGACATGGCTTGGCAGTTCGAGCGGGACTGTTCCCATGAGGCACAGGGTCAGACTGATTTGCATATGGCCATGTCTGAACTGGGGTGGTGGAGTGAGCTAAAGAATGATGATCGATTAAACCCAGATCAGTTGACTGGGGTTGAGTGTTTGATTTTCTCAAACGCTCCGTCCATCATCCCCTTTGTTCTCGCTTTGTTCGCCCTAAGTTGGCAGGGTATGCCCAGATGTGGGTCCCTTGCTCACTTTGCCACTGGATTCAAGATAGCCTGGCTGATGAGGGTTATGAACCCGAAACCGGTCCTAGGATGCTTGTTTCCAGTCCAGGGAAGACATGGCTTGGCAGTTCGAGCTGGACTGTTCCCATGAGGCACAGTGTCATACTGATTTGCATATGGCCATGTCTGAACTGGGGTGGTGGAGTGAGCTAAGTTGGCAGTGTATGCCCCTTGCTCACTTTGCCACTGGACTCAAGATATCCTGGCTGATGAGGGTTATGAACCCGAAACCGGTCCCATGATGCTTGTTTCCGGTCCAGGGAAGACATGGATTGGCAGTTTGGGCTGGACTGTTCCAATGAGGCACAGGGTCAGACTGATTTGCATATGGCCATGTCTGTACTGGGGCGGTGGAGTGAGCTAAAGAATGATGATGGATTAAACCCAGATCAGTTGACTGGGGATGAGTGTTTGATTTGCTCAAACGCTCTGTCCATCATCCCCTTTGGTATCGCTTTGTTTGCCCTAAGTTGGCAGGGTATGGCCATACGTGGGTCCTTTGCTCACTTTGCTACTGGATTTAAGATAGCCTGGCTGATGAGGGTTATGAACACGAAACCGGTCCCAGGAAGCTTGTTTCCGGTCCAGGGAAGACATGGCTTGGCAGTTCGAGCGGGACTGTTCCCATGAGGCACAGGGTCAGACTGATTTGCATATGGCCATGTCTGAACTGGGGTGGTGGAGTGAGCTAAAGAATGATGATCGATTAAACCCAGATCAGTTGACTGGGGTTGAGTGTTTGATTTTCGCAAACGCTCCGTCCATCATCCCCTTTGTTCTCGCTTTGTTCGCCCTAAGTTGGCAGGGTATGCCCAGATGTGGGTCCCTTGCTCACTTTGCCACTGGATTCAAAATAGCCAGGCTGATGAGGGTTATGAACCCGAAACCGGTCCCAGGATGCTTGTTTCCGGTCCAGGGAAGACATGGCTTGGCAGTTCGGGCTGGACTGTTCCCATGAGGCACAGGGTCGGACTGATTTGCATATGGCCATATCCGAACTGGGGTGGTGGAGTGAGCTAAAGAATGATGATGGATTAAACCCAGATCAGTTGACTGGGGGTGAGTGTTTGATTTGCTCAAACGCTCCGTCCATCATCCCCTTTGGTATCGCTTTGTTCGCCCTAAGTTGGCAGGGTATGCCCAGATGTGAGTCCCTTGCTCACTTTGCCACTGGATTCAAGATAGCCTGGCTGATGAGGGTTATGAACCCGAAACCGGTTCCAGGATGCTTGTTTCCTGTCCAGGGAAGACATGGCTTGGCCGTTCGGGCTGGACTGTTCCCATGAGGCACAGGGTCAGACTTATTTGCATATGGCCATGTCTGAACTGGGGTGGTGGAGTGAGCTAAAGAATGATGATGGATTAAACCCATATCAGTTGACTGGGGGTGAGTGTTTGATTTGCTCAAACGCTCCTTCCATCATCCCCTTTGGTATCGCTTTGTTCGCCCTAAGTTGGCAGGGTATGCCCAGACGTGGGTCCCTTGCTCACTTTGCCACTGGATTCAAGATAGCCTGGCTGATGAGGGTTATGAACCTGAAACCAGTCCCAGGATGCTTGATTCCGGTCCAGGGAAGACATGGCTTGGCAGTTCGGGCTGGACTGTTCCCATGAGGCACAGGGTCAGACTGATTTGCATATGGCCATGTCTGAACTGGGGTGGTGGAGTGAGCTAAAGAATGATGATCGATTAAACCCAGATCAGTTGACTGGGGTTGGGTGTATGATTTGCTCAAACGCTCCACCCATCATCCCCTATGTTCTCGCTTTGTTTGCCCTAAATTGGCAGGGTATGCCCAGATGTGGGTCCCTTGCTCACTTTGCCACTGGATTCAAGATAGCCTGGCTGATGAGCGTTATGAACCCGAAACCGGTCCCAGGATGCTTGTTTCCGGCCCAGGGAAGACATGGCTTGGCAGTTCGGGCTGAACTGTTTCCATGAGGCACAGGGTCAGAATGATTTGCATATGGCCATGTCTGAACTGGGGTGGTGGAGTGAGCTAAAGAATGAGGATGGATTAAACCCAGATCAGTTGACTGGGGGTGAGTGTTTGATTTGCTCAAACGCTCTGTCCATCATACTCTTTGGTATCGCTTTGTTCGCCCTAAGTTGGCACGGTATGCCCAGATGTGGGTCCCTTGCTCACTTTTCCTCTGGATTCAAGATAGCCTGGCTGATGAGAGTTATGAACCCGAAACCAGTCCCAGGATGCTTGTTTCCGGTCCAGGGAAGACATGGCTTGGCAGTTCGGGCTGGACTGTTCCCATGAGGCACAGGGTCAGACTGATTTGCATATGGCCATGTCTGAACTGGGTTGGTGGAGTGAGCTAAAGAATGATGATGGAATAAACCGAGATCAGTTGACTGGGGGTGAGTGTTTGATTTGCTCAAACGCTCTGTCCATCATCCCCTTTGGTATCGCTTTGTTCGCTCTAAGTTGGCAGGGTATGCCCAGACATGGGTACCTTGCTCACTTTGCCACTGGATTCAAGACAGCCTGGCTGATGAGGGTTATGAACCCGAAACCGGTCCCAGGATGCTTGTTTCCGGTCCAGGAAAGACATGGCTTGGCAGTTCGGGCTGGACTGTTCCCATGAGGCACAGGGTCAGACTGATTTGCATATGGCCATGTGTGAACTGGGTAGGTGGAGTGAGTTAAAGAATGATGATGGATTAAACCCAGATCAGTTGACTGGGGGTGAGTGTTTGATTTGCTCAAACGCTCCGTCCGTCATCCCCTTTGGTATCGCTTTGTTTGCCCTAAGTTGGCAGGGTATGCCCAGACGTGGGTCGCTTGCTCACTTTGCCACTGGATTCAAGAAAGCCTCGCTGGTGAGGGTTATGAACCCAAAAGCGGTCCCAGGATGCTTGTGTCCGGTCCAGGGAAGACATGGCTTGGCAGTTCGGGCTGGACTGTTCGCATGAGGCAGAGGGTCAGACTGATTTGCACATGGCCATGTCTGAACTGGGGTGGTGGAGTGAGCTAAAGAATGATGATGGATTAAACCCAGATCAGTTGACTGGGGGTGAGTTTTTGATTTGCTCAAACGCTCCGTCCATCATTCCCTTTGGTATCGCTTTGTTCGCCCTAAGTTGGCAGGGTATGCCCAGACGTGGGTCCCTTGCTCACTTTGTCACTGGATTCAAGATAGCCTGGCTGATGAGGGTTATGAACCCAAAACCGGTCCCAGGATGCTCGTTTCCGGTCCAGGGAAGATATGGCTTGGCAGTTCGGGCTGGACTGTTCCCATGAGGCACAGGGTCAGACTGATTTGCATATGGCCATGTCTGAACTGGGGTGGTGCAGTGAGCTAAAGAATGATGATGGATTAAACCCCGATCAGTTGACTGGGGGTGAGTGTTTGATTTGCTCAAACGCTCCGTCCATCATCCCCTTTGGTATCGCTTTGTTTGCCCTAAGTTGGCAGGGTATGCCCAGACGTGGGTTCCTTGCTCACTTTGCCACTGGATTCAAGATAGCCTGGCTGATGAGGGTTATGAACCCATAACCGGTCCCAGGATGCTCGTTTCCGGTCCAGGGAAGATATGGCTTGGCAGTTCGGGCTGGACTGTTCCCATGAGGCACAGGGTCAGACTGGTTTGCATATGGCCATGTCTGAACTGGGGTGGTGGAGTGAGCTAAAGAATGATGATGTATTAAACCCAGATCAGTTGACTGGGGGTGAGTGTTTGATTTGCTCAAACGCTCCATCCATCATCCCCTCTGGTACCGCTTTGTTCGCCCTAAGTTGGCAGGGTATGCCCAGACGTGGGTCCCTTGCTCACTTTGCCACTGGATTCAAGATAGCCTGGCTGATGAGGGTTATGAACCTGAAACCGGTCCCAGGATGCTTGATTCCGGTCCAGGGAAGACATGGCTTGGCAGTTCGGGCTGGACTGTTCCCATGAGGCACAGGGTCAGACTGATTTGCATATGGCCATGTCTGAACTGGGGTGGTGGAGTGAGCTAAAGAATGATGATCGATTAAACCCAGATCAGTTGACTGGGGTTGGGTGTATGATTTGCTCAAACGCTCCACCCATCATCCCCTATGTTCTCGCTTTGTTTGCCCTAAATTGGCAGGGTATGCCCAGATGTGGGTCCCTTGCTCACTTTGCCACTGGATTCAAGATAGCCTGGCTGATGAGCGTTATGAACCCGAAACCGGTCCCAGGATGCTTGTTTCCGGCCCAGGGAAGACATGGCTTGGCAGTTCGGGCTGAACTGTTTCCATGAGGCACAGGGTCAGAATGATTTGCATATGGCCATGTCTGAACTGGGGTGGTGGAGTGAGCTAAAGAATGAGGATGGATTAAACCCAGATCAGTTGACTGGGGGTGAGTGTTTGATTTGCTCAAACGCTCTGTCCATCATACTCTTTGGTATCGCTTTGTTCGCCCTAAGTTGGCACGGTATGCCCAGATGTGGGTCCCTTGCTCACTTTTCCTCTGGATTCAAGATAGCCTGTCTGATGAGAGTTATGAACCCGAAACCAGTCCCAGGATGCTTGTTTCCGGTCCAGGGAAGACATGGCTTGGCAGTTAGGGCTGGACTGTTCCCATGAGGCACAGGGTCAGACTGATTTGCATATGGCCTTGTCTGAACTGGGGTGGTGGAGTCAGCTAAAGAATGATGATGGATTAAACCCAGATCAGTTGACTAGGGGTGAGTGTTTGATTTGCTCAAATGCTCCATCCATCATCCCCTTTGGTATCGCTTTGTTCGCCCTAAGTTGGCAGGGTATGCCCAAACATGGGTCCCTTGCTAACTTTGCCACAGGATTCAAGATAGCCTGGCTGATGACGGTTATGAACCCAAAACCGGACCCAGGATGCTTGATTCCGGTCCAGGGAAGACATGGCTTGGCAGTTCGGGCTGGACTGTTCCCATGAGGCACAGGGTCAGACTGATTTGCATATGGCCATGTCTGAACTGGGGTGGTGGAGTGAGCTAAAGAATGATGATCGATTAAACCCAGATCAGTTGACTGGGGTTGAGTGTATGATTTGCTCAAACGCTCCGCCCATCATCCCCTTTGTTCTCGCTTTGTTTGCCCTAAATTGGCAGGGTATGCCCAGATGTGGGTCCCTTGCTCACTTTGCCACTGGATTCAAGATAGCCTGGCTGATGAGCGTTATGAACCCGAAACCGGTCCCAGGATGCTTGTGTCCGGCCCAGGGAAGACATGGCTTGGCAGTTCGGGCTGGACTGTTCCCATGAGGCACAGGGTCAGACTGATTTGCATATGGCCATGTCTGAACTGGGGTGGTGGAGTGAGCTAAAGAATGATGATGGATTAAACCCAGATCAGTTGACTGGGGGTGAGTGTTTGATTTGCTCAAACGCTCTGTCCATCATCCCCTTTGGTATCGCTTTGTTTGCCCTAAGTTGGCAGGGTATGCCCAGACGTGGGTCCCTTGCTCACTTTGCCACTGGATTCAAGATAGCCTGGCTGATGAGGGTTATGAACCCAAAACTGGTCCCAGGATGCTTGTTTCCAGTCCAGGGAAGATATGGCTTGGCCGTTCGGGCTGGACTGTTCCCATGAGGCACAGGGTCAGACTGATTTGCATATGGCCATGTCTGAACTGGGGTGGTGGAGTGAGCTAAAGAATAATGATGTATTAAACCCAGATCAGTTGACTGGAGGTGAGTGTTTGATTCGCTCAAACGATCCGTCCATCATCCCCTTTGGTATCGCTTTGTTCGCCCTAAGTTGGCAGTGTATGCCCATATGTGGGTCCCTTGCTCACTTTGCCACTGGATTCAAGATATCCAGGCTGATGAGGGTTATGAACCCGAAACTGGTCCCATGATGCTTGTTTCCGGTCCAGGGAAGACATGGCTTGGCAGTTTGTGCTGGACTGTTCCAATGAGGCAAAGGGTCAGACTGATTTGCATATGGCAATGTCTGTACTGGGGTGGTGGAGTGAGCTAAAGAATGATGATGGATTAAACCCAGATCAGTTGACTGGTTGTGAGTGTTTGATTTGCTCAAACGCTCTGTCCATCATCCCCTTTGGTATCGCTTTGTTTGCCCTAAGTTGGCAGGGTATGGCCATACGTGGGTCCTTTACTCACTTTGCCACTGGATTCAAGATAGCCTGGCTGATGAGGGTTATGAACACGAAACAGGTCCCAGGAAGCTTGTTTCCGGTCCAGGGAAGACATGGCTTGGCAGTTCGAGCGGGACTGTTCCCATGAGGCACAGGGTCAGACTGATTTGCATATGGCCATGTCTGAACTGGGGTGGTGGAGTGAGCTAAAGAATGAGGATCGATTAAACCCAGATCAGTTGACTGGGGTTGAGTGTTTGATTTTCTCAAACGCTCCGTCCATCATCCCCTTTGTTCTCGCTTTGTTCACCCTAAGTTGGCAGGGTATGCTCAGACGTGGGTCACTTGCTCACTTTGCCACTGGATTCAAGATAGCCTGGCTGATGAGGGTTATGAACACGAAACCGGTCCCAGGAAGCTTGTTTCCGGTCCAGGGAAGACATGGCTTGGCAGTACGAGCGGGTCTGTTCCCATGAGGCACAGGGTCAGACTGATTTGCATATGGCCATGTCTGAACTGGGGTGGTGGAGTGAGCTAAAGAATGATGATCGATTAAACCCAGATCAGTTGACTGGGGTTGAGTGTTTGATTTTCTCAAACGCTCTGTCCATCATCCCCTTTGGTATCGCTTTGTTTGCCCTAAGTTGGCAGGGTATGGCCATACGTGGGTCCTTTGCTCACTTTGCCACTGGATTCAAGATAGCCTGGCTGATGAGGGTTATGAACACGAAACCGGTCCCAGGATGCTTGTTTCCTGTCCAGGGAAGACATGGCTTGGCCGTTCGGGCTGGACTGTTCCCATGAGGCACAGGGTCAGACTTATTTGCATATGGCCATGTCTGAACTGGGGTGGTGGAGTGAGCTAAAGAATGATGATGGATTAAACCCATATCAGTTGACTGGGGGTGAGTGTTTGATTTGCTCAAACGCTCCATCCATCATCCCCTTTGGTATCGCTTTGTTCGCCCTAAGTTGGCAGGGTATGCCCAGACATGGGTCCCTTGCTCACTTTGCCACTGGATTCAAGATAGCCTGGCTGATGAGGGTTATGAACCTGAAACCGGTCCCAGGATGCTTGATTCCGGTCCAGGGAAGACATGGCTTGGCAGTTCGGGCTGGACTGTTCCCATGAGGCACAGGGTCAGACTGATTTGCATATGGCCATGTCTGAACTGGGGTGGTGGAGTGAGCTAAAGAATGATGATCGATTAAACCCAGATCAGTTGACTGGGGTTGGGTGTATGATTTGCTCAAACGCTCCACCCATCATCCCCTATGTTCTCGCTTTGTTTGCCCTAAATTGGCAGGGTATTCCCAGATGTGGGTCCCTTGCTCACTTTGCCACTGGATTCAAGATAGCCTGGCTGATGAGCGTTATGAACCCGAAACCGGTCCCAGGATGCTTGTTTCCGGCCCAGGGAAGACATGGCTTGGCAGTTCGGGCTGAACTGTTCCCATGAGGCACAGGGTCAGAATGATTTGCATATGGCCATGTCTGAACTGGGGTGGTGGAGTGAGCTAAAGAATGAGGATGGATTAAACCCAGATCAGTTGACTGGGGGTGAGTGTTTGATTTGCTCAAACGCTCTGTCCATCATACTCTTTGGTATCGCTTTGTTCGCCCTAAGTTGGCACGGTATGCCCAGATGTGGGTCCCTTGCTCACTTTTCCTCTGGATTCAAGATAGCCTGGCTGATGAGAGTTATGAACCCGAAACCAGTCCCAGGATGCTTGTTTCCGGTCCAGGGAAGACATGGCTTGGCAGTTCGGGCTGGACTGTTCCCATGAGGCACAGGGTCAGACTGATTTGCATATGGCCATGTCTGAACTGGGTTGGTGGAGTGAGCTAAAGAATGATGATGGAATAAACCGAGATCAGTTGACTGGGGGTGAGTGTTTGATTTGCTCAAACGCTCTGTCCATCATCCCCTTTGGTATCGCTTTGTTCGCTCTAAGTTGGCAGGGTATGCCCAGACATGGGTACCTTGCTCACTTTGCCACTGGATTCAAGACAGCCTGGCTGATGAGGGTTATGAACCCGAAACCGGTCCCAGGATGCTTGTTTCCGGTCCAGGAAAGACATGGCTTGGCAGTTCGGGCTGGACTGTTCCCATGAGGCACAGGGTCAGACTGATTTGCATATGGCCATGTGTGAACTGGGTAGGTGGAGTGAGTTAAAGAATGATGATGGATTAAACCCAGATCAGTTGACTGGGGGTGAGTGTTTGATTTGCTCAAACGCTCCGTCCGTCATCCCCTTTGGTATCGCTTTGTTTGCCCTAAGTTGGCAGGGTATGCCCAGACGTGGGTCGCTTGCTCACTTTGCCACTGGATTCAAGAAAGCCTCGCTGGTGAGGGTTATGAACCCAAAAGCGGTCCCAGGATGCTTGTGTCCGGTCCAGGGAAGACATGGCTTGACAGTTCGGGCTGGACTGTTCCCATGAGGCAGAGGGTCAGACTGATTTGCACATGGCCATGTCTGAACTGGGGTGGTGGAGTGAGCTAAAGAATGATGATGGATTAAACCCAGATCAGTTGACTGGGGGTGAGTTTTTGATTTGCTCAAACGCTCCGTCCATCATTCCCTTTGGTATCGCTTTGTTCGCCCTAAGTTGGCAGGGTATGCCCAGACGTGCGTCCCTTGCTCACTTTGTCACTGGATTCAAGATAGCCTGGCTGATGAGGGTTATGAACCCAAAACCGGTCCCAGGATGCTCGTTTCCGGTCCAGGGAAGATATGGCTTGGCAGTTCGGGCTGGACTGTTCCCATGAGGCACAGGGTCAGACTGGTTTGCATATGGCCATGTCTGAACTGGGGTGGTGGAGTGAGCTAAAGAATGATGATGTATTAAACCCAGATCAGTTGACTGGGGGTGAGTGTTTGATTTGCTCAAACGCTCCATCCATCATCCCCTCTGGTACCGCTTTGTTTGCCCTAAGTTGGCAGGGTATGCCCAGACGTGGGTCCCTTGCTCACTTTGCCACTGGATTCAAGATATCCTGGCTGATGAGGGTTATGAACCCGAAACCGGTCCCAGGATGCTTGTTTCCGGTCCAGGGAAGACATGGCTTGGCAGTTTGGGCTGGACGGTTCCAATGAGGCACAGGGTCAGACTGATTTGCATATGGCCATGTCTGAACTGGGGTGGTGGAGTGAGTTAAAGAATGATAATGGATTAAACCCAGATCAGTTGACTGGGGGTGAGTGTTTGATTTGCTCAAACGCTCCCTCCATCATCCCCTTTGGTATCGCTTTGTTTGCCCTAAGTTGGCAGGGTATGGCCATACGTGGGTCCTTTGCTCACTTTGCCACTGGATTCAAGATAGCCTGGCTGATGAGGGTTATGAACACGAAACCGGTCCCAGGATGCTTGTTTCCAATCCAGGGAAGACATGGCTTGGCAGTTCGAGCGGGACTGTTCCCATGAGGCACAGGGTCAGACTGATTTGCATATGGCTATGTCTGAACTGGGGTGGTGGAGTGAGCTAAAGAATGATGATCGATTAAACCCAGATCAGTTGACTGGGGTTGAGTGTTTGATTTTCTCAAACGCTCCGTCCATCATCCCCTTTGTTCTCGCTTTGTTTGCCCTAAGTTGGCAGGGTATGCCCAGATGTGGGTCCCTTGCTCACTTTGCCACTGGATTCAAGATAGCCTGGCTGATGAGGGTTATGAACCCGAAACCGGTCCTAGGATGCTTGTTTCCAGTCCAGGGAAGACATGGCTTGGCAGTTCGAGCTGGACTGTTCCCATGAGGCACAGTGTCAGACTGATTTGCATATGGCCATGTCTGAACTGGGGTGGTGGAGTGAGCTAAGTTGGCAGTGTATGCCCCTTGCTCACTTTGCCACTGGACTCAAGATATCCTGGCTGATGAGGGTTATGAACCCGAAACCGGTCCCATGATGCTTGTTTCCGGTCCAGGGAAGACATGGATTGGCAGTTTGGGCTGGACTGTTCCAATGAGGCACAGGGTCAGACTGATTTGCATATGGCCATGTCTGTACTGGGGCGGTGGAGTGAGCTAAAGAATGATGATGGATTAAACCCAGATCAGTTGACTGGGGATGAGTGTTTGATTTGCTCAAACGCTCTGTCCATCATCCCCTTTGGTATCGCTTTGATTTGCCCTAAGTTGGCAGGGTATGGCCATACGTGGGTCCTTTGCTCACTTTGCTACTGGATTTAAGATAGCCTGGCTGATGAGGGTTATGAACACGAAACCGGTCCCAGGAAGCTTGTTTCCGGTCCAGGGAAGACATGGCTTGGCAGTTCGAGCGGGACTGTTCCCATGAGGCACAGGGTCAGACTGATTTGCATATGGCCATGTCTGAACTGGGGTGGTGGAGTGAGCTAAAGAATGATGATCGATTAAACCCAGATCAGTTGACTGGGGTTGAGTATTTGATTTTCTCAAACGCTCCGTCCATCATCCCCTTTGTTCTCGCTTTGTTCGCCCTAAGTTGGCAGGGTATGCCCAGATGTGGGTCCCTTGCTCACTTTGCCACTGGATTCAAAATAGCCTGGCTGATGAGGGTTATGAACCCGAAACCGGTCCCAGGATGCTTGTTTCCGGTCCAGGGAAGACATGGCTTGGCAGTTCGGGCTGGACTGTTCCCATGAGGCACAGGGTCAGACTGATTTGCATATGGCCATGTCTGAAATGGCGTGGTGGAGTGAGCTAAAGAATGATGATGGATTAAACCCAGATCAGTTGACTGGGGGTGAGTGTTTGATTTGCTCAAACGCTCCGTCCATTATCCCCTTTGGTATTGCTTTGTTCGCACTAAGTTGGCAGGGTATGCCCATACGTGGGTCCCTTGCTCACTTTGCCACTGGATTCAAGAAAGCCTGGCTGATGAGGGTTATGAACCCAAAACCGGTCCCAGGATGCTTGTTTCCGGTCCATGGAAGACATGGCTTGGCAGTTAGGGCTGGACTGTTCCCATGAGGCACAGGGTCAGACTGATTTGCATATGGCCTTGTCTGAACTGGGGTGGTGGAGTCAGCTAAAGAATGATGATGGATTAAACCCAGATCAGTTGACTAGGGGTGAGTGTTTGATTTGCTCAAATGCTCCATCCATCATCCCCTTTGGTATCGCTTTGTTCGCCCTAAGTTGGCAGGGTATACCCAAACATGGGTCCCTTGCTAACTTTGCCACAGGATTCAAGATAGCCTGGCTGATGAGGGTTATGAACCTGAAACCGGACCCAGGATGCTTGATTCCGGTCCAGGGAAGACATGGCTTGGCAGTTCGGGCTGGACTGTTCCCATGAGGCACAGGGTCAGACTGATTTGCATATGGCCATGTCTGAACTGGGGTGGTGGAGTGAGCTAAAGAATGATGATCGATTAAACCCAGATCAGTTGACTGGGGTTGAGTGTATTATTTGCTCAAACGCTCCGCCCATCATCCCCTTTGTTCTCGCTTTGTTTGCCCTAAATTGGCAGGGTATGCCCAGATGTGGGTCCCTTGCTCACTTTGCCACTGGATTCAAGATAGCCTGGCTGATGAGCGTTATGAACCCGAAACCGGTCCCAGGATGCTTGTGTCCGGCCCAGGGAAGACATGGCTTGGCAGTTCGTTCTGAACTGTTCCCATGAGGCTTAGGGTCAGAATGATTTGCATATGGCCATGTCTGAACTGGGGTGGTGGAGTGAGCTAAAGAATGAGGATGGATTAAACCCAGATCAGTTGACTGGGGGTGAGTGTTTGATTTGCTCAAACGCTCCGTCCATCATACTCTTTGGTATCGCTTTGTTCGCCCTAAGTTGGCACGGTATGCCCAGATGTGGGTCCCTTGCTCACCTTGCCTCTGGATTCAAGATAGCCTGGCTGATGAGAGTTTTGAACCCGAAACCGGTCCCAGGATGCTTGTTTCCGGTCCAGGGAAGACATGGCTTGGCAGTTCGGGCTGGACTGTTCCCATGAGGCACAGGGTCAGACTGATTTGCATATGGCCATGTCTGAACTGGGGTGGTGGAGTGAGCTAAAGAATGATGATGGATTAAACCCAGATCAGTTGACTGGGGGTGAGTGTTTGATTTGCTCAAACGCTCTGTCCATCATCCCCTTTGGTATCGCTTTGTTTGCCCTAAGTTGGCAGGGTATGCCCAGACGTGGGTCCCTTGCTCACTTTGCCACTGGATTCAAGATAGCCTGGCTGATGAGGGTTATGAACCAAAAACCGGTCCCAGGATGCTTGTTTCCAGTCCAGGGAAGATATGGCTTGGCCGTTCGGGCTGGACTGTTCCCATGAGGCACAGGGTCAGACTGATTTGCATATGGCCATGTCTGAACTGGGGTGGTGGAGTGAGCTAAAGAATGATGATGTATTAAACCCAGATCAGTTGACTGGAGGTGAGTGTTTGATTCGCTCAAACGATCCGTCCATCATCCCCTTTGGTATCGCTTTGTTCGCCCTAAGTTGGCAGTGTATGCCCATATGTGGGTCCCTTGCTCACTTTGCCACTGGATTCAAGATATCCAGGCTGATGAGGGTTATGAACCCGAAACCGGTCCCATGATGCTTGTTTCCGGTCCAGGGAAGACATGGCTTGGCAGTTTGTGCTGGACTGTTCCAATGAGGCAAAGGGTCAGACTGATTTGCATATGGCCATGTCTGTACTGGGGTGGTGGAGTGAGCTAAAGAATGATGATGGATTAAACCCAGATCAGTTGACTGGGGGTGAGTGTTTGATTTGCTCAAACGCTCCATCCATCATCCCCTCTGGTACCGCTTTGTTTGCCCTAAGTTGGCAGGGTATGCCCAGACGTGGGTCCCTTGCTCACTTTGCCACTGGATTCAAGATATCCTGGCTGATGAGGGTTATGAACCCGAAACCGGTCCCAGGATGCTTGTTTCCGGTCCAGGGAAGACATGGCTTGGCAGTTTGGGCTGGACGGTTCCAATGAGGCACAGGGTCAGACTGATTTGCATATGGCCATGTCTGAACTGGGGTGGTGGAGTGAGTTAAAGAATGATAATGGATTAAACCCAGATCAGTTGACTGGGGGTGAGTGTTTGATTTGCTCAAACGCTCCCTCCATCATCCCCTTTGGTATCGCTTTGTTTGCCCTAAGTTGGCAGGGTATGGCCATACGTGGGTCCTTTGCTCACTTTGCCACTGGATTCAAGATAGCCTGGCTGATGAGGGTTATGAACACAAAACCGGTCCCAGGATGCTTGTTTCCGATCCAGGGAAGACATGGCTTGGCAGTTCGAGCGGGACTGTTCCCATGAGGCACAGGGTCAGACTGATTTGCATATGGCTATGTCTGAACTGGGGTGGTGGAGTGAGCTAAAGAATGATGATCGATTAAACCCAGATCAGTTGACTGGGGTTGAGTGTTTGATTTTCTCAAACGCTCCGTCCATCATCCCCTTTGTTCTCGCTTTGTTTGCCCTAAGTTGGCAGGGTATGCCCAGATGTGGGTCCCTTGCTCACTTTGCCACTGGATTCAAGATAGCCTGGCTGATGAGGGTTATGAACCCGAAACCGGTCCTAGGATGCTTGTTTCCAGTCCAGGGAAGACATGGCTTGGCAGTTCGAGCTGGACTGTTCCCATGAGGCACAGTGTCAGACTGATTTGCATATGGCCATGTCTGAACTGGGGTGGTGGAGTGAGCTAAGTTGGCAGTGTATGCCCCTTGCTCACTTTGCCACTGGACTCAAGATATCCTGGCTGATGAGGGTTATGAACCCGAAACCGGTCCCATGATGCTTGTTTCCGGTCCAGGGAAGACATGGATTGGCAGTTTGGGCTGGACTGTTCCAATGAGGCACAGGGTCAGACTGATTTGCATATGGCCATGTCTGTACTGGGGCGGTGGAGTGAGCTAAAGAATGATGATGGATTAAACCCAGATCAGTTGACTGGGGATGAGTGTTTGATTTGCTCAAACGCTCTGTCCATCATCCCCTTTGGTATCGCTTTGTTTGCCCTAAGTTGGCAGGGTATGGCCATACGTGGGTCCTTTGCTCACTTTGCTACTGGATTTAAGATAGCCTGGCTGATGAGGGTTATGAACACGAAACCGGTCCCAGGAAGCTTGTTTCCGGTCCAGGGAAGACATGGCTTGGCAGTTCGAGCGGGACTGTTCCCATGAGGCACAGGGTCAGACTGATTTGCATATGGCCATGTCTGAACTGGGGTGGTGGAGTGAGCTAAAGAATGATGATCGATTAAACCCAGATCAGTTGACTGGGGTTGAGTGTTTGATTTTCTCAAACGCTCCGTCCATCATCCCCTTTGTTCTCGCTTTGTTCGCCCTAAGTTGGCAGGGTATGCCCAGATGTGGGTCCCTTGCTCACTTTGCCACTGGATTCAAAATAGCCTGGCTGATGAGGGTTATGAACCCGAAACCGGTCCCAGGATGCTTGTTTCCGGTCCAGGGAAGACATGGCTTGGCAGTTCGGGCTGGACTGTTCCCATGAGGCACAGGGTCAGACTGATTTGCATATGGCCATGTCTGAAATGGCGTGGTGGAGTGAGCTAAAGAATGATGATGGATTAAACCCAGATCAGTTGACTGGGGGTGAGTGTTTGATTTGCTCAAACGCTCCGTCCATTATCCCCTTTGGTATTGCTTTGTTCGCCCTAAGTTGGCAGGGTATGCCCATACGTGGGTCCCTTGCTCACTTTGCCACTGGATTCAAGAAAGCCTGGCTGATGAGGGTTATGAACCCAAAACCGGTCCCAGGATGCTTGTTTCCGGTCCATGGAAGACATGGCTTGGCAGTTAGGGCTGGACTGTTCCCATGAGGCACAGGGTCAGACTGATTTGCATATGGCCTTGTCTGAACTGGGGTGGTGGAGTCAGCTAAAGAATGATGATGGATTAAACCCAGATCAGTTGACTAGGGGTGAGTGTTTGATTTGCTCAAATGCTCCATCCATCATCCCCTTTGGTATCGCTTTGTTCGCCCTAAGTTGGCAGGGTATGCCCAAACATGGGTCCCTTGCTAACTTTGCCACAGGATTCAAGATAGCCTGGCTGATGAGGGTTATGAACCTGAAACCGGACCCAGGATGCTTGATTCCGGTCCAGGGAAGACATGGCTTGGCAGTTCGGGCTGGACTGTTCCCATGAGGCACAGGGTCAGACTGATTTGCATATGGCCATGTCTGAACTGGGGTGGTGGAGTGAGCTAAAGAATGATGATCGATTAAACCCAGATCAGTTGACTGGGGTTGAGTGTATGATTTGCTCAAACGCTCCGCCCATCATCCCCTTTGTTCTCGCTTTGTTTGCCCTAAATTGGCAGGGTATGCCCAGATGTGGGTCCCTTGCTCACTTTGCCACTGGATTCAAGATAGCCTGGCTGATGAGCGTTATGAACCCGAAACCGGTCCCAGGATGCTTGTGTCCGGCCCAGGGAAGACATGGCTTGGCAGTTCGTTCTGAACTGTTCCCATGAGGCTTAGGGTCAGAATGATTTGCATATGGCCATGTCTGAACTGGGGTGCTGGAGTGAGCTAAAGAATGAGGATGGATTAAACCCAGATCAGTTGACTGGGGGTGAGTGTTTGATTTGCTCAAACGCTCCGTCCATCATACTCTTTGGTATCGCTTTGTTCGCCCTAAGTTGGCACGGTATGCCCAGATGTGGGTCCCTTGCTCACCTTGCCTCTGGATTCAAGATAGCCTGGCTGATGAGAGTTTTGAACCCGAAACCGGTCCCAGGATGCTTGTTTCCGGTCCAGGGAAGACATGGCTTGGCAGTTCGGGCTGGACTGTTCCCATGAGGCACAGGGTCAGACTGATTTGCATATGGCCATGTCTGAACTGGGGTGGTGGAGTGAGCTAAAGAATGATGATGGATTAAACCCAGATCAGTTGACTGGGGGTGAGTGTTTGATTTGCTCAAACGCTCTGTCCATCATCCCCTTTGGTATCGCTTTGTTTGCCCTAAGTTGGCAGGGTATGCCCAGACGTGGGTCCCTTGCTCACTTTGCCACTGGATTCAAGATAGCCTGGCTGATGAGGGTTATGAACCCAAAACCGGTCCCAGGATGCTTGTTTCCAGTCCAGGGAAGATATGGCTTGGCCGTTCGGGCTGGACTGTTCCCATGAGGCACAGGGTCAGACTGATTTGCATATGGCCATGTCTGAACTGGGGTGGTGGAGTGAGCTAAAGAATGATGATGTATTAAACCCAGATCAGTTGACTGGAGGTGAGTGTTTGATTCGCTCAAACGATCCGTCCATCATCCCCTTTGGTATCGCTTTGTTCGCCCTAAGTTGGCAGTGTATGCCCATATGTGGGTCCCTTGCTCACTTTGCCACTGTATTCAAGATATCCAGGCTGATGAGGGTTATGAACCCGAAACCGGTCCCATGATGCTTGTTACCGGTCCAGGGAAGACATGGCTTGGCAGTTTGTGCTGGACTGTTCCAATGAGGCAAAGGGTCAGACTGATTTGCATATGGCCATGTCTGTACTGGGGTGGTGGAGTGAGCTAAAGAATGATGATGGATTAAACCCAGATCAGTTGACTGGTTGTGAGTGTTTGATTTGCTCAAACGCTCTGTCCATCATCCCCTTTGGTATCGCTTTGTTTGCCCTAAATTGGCAGGGTATGGCCATACGTGGGTCCTTTGCTCACTTTGCCACTGGATTCAAGATAGCCTGGCTGATGAGGGTTATGAACACGAAACCGGTCCCAGGAAGCTTGTTTCCGGTCCAGGGAAGACATGGCTTGGCAGTTCGAGCGGGACTGTTCCCATGAGGCACAGGGTCAGACTGATTTGCATATGGCCATGTCTGAACTGGGGTGGTGGAGTGAGCTAAAGAATGATGATCGATTAAACCCAGATCAGTTGACTGAGGTTGAGTGTTTGATTTTCTCAAACGCTCCGTCCATCATCCCCTTCGTTCTCGCTTTGTTCACCCTAAGTTGGCAGGGTATGCTCAGACGTGGGTCACTTGCTTACTTTGCCACTGGATTCAAGATAGCCTAGCTGATGAGGGTTATGAACCCGAAACCGGTCCCAGGATGCTTGTTTCCAGTCCAGGGAAGACATGGCTTTGCAGTTCGGGCTGGACAGTTCCCATGAGGCACAGGGTCAGACTGAGTTGCATATGGCCATGTCTGAACTGGGGTGGTGGAGTGAGCTAAAGAATGATGATGGATTAAACCCAGATCAGTTGACTGGGGGTGAGTGTTTGATTTGTTCAAACGCTCAGTCCATCATCCCTTTTGGTATCGCTTTGTTCGCCCTAAGTTGGCAGGGTATGCCCAGACGTGGGTCCCTTGCTCACTTTGCCACTGGATTCAAGATAGCCTGGCTGATGAGGGTTAAGAACCCCAAACCGGTCCCAGGATGCTTGTTTCCGGTCAAGGAAAGACATGGCTTGGCAGTTAGGGCTGGACTGTTCCCATGAGGCACAGGGTCAGACTGATTTGCATATGGCCATGTCTGAACTGGGGTGGTGGAGTGAGCTAAAGAATGATGATGGATTAAACCCAGATCAGTTGACTGGGGGTGAGTGTTTGATTTGCTCAAACGCTCCGTCCATCATCAACCTTTGGTATCGCTTTGTTTGCCCTAAGTTGGCAGGGTATGCCCAGACGTGGGTCCCTTGCTCACTTTGCCACTGGATTCAAGATAGCCTGGCTGATGAGGGTTATGAACCCGAAACCGGTCCCAGGATGCTCGTTTCCAGTCCAGGGAAGATATGGCTTGGCAGTTCGGGCTGGACTGTTCCCATGAGGCACAGGGTCAGACTGATTTGCATATGCCATGTCTGAACTGGGGTGGTGGAGTGAGCTAAAGAATGATGATGTATTAAACCCAGATCAGTTGACTGGGGGTGAGTGTTTGATTCGCTCAAAAGATCCGTCCATCATCCCCTTTGGTATCGCTTTGTTCGCCCTAAGTTGGCAGTGTATGCACATATGTGGGTCCCTTGCTCAGTTTGCCACTGGATTCAAGATATCCAGGCTGATGAGGGTTATGAACCCGAAACCGGTCCCATGATGCTTGTTTCCGGTCCAGGGAAGACATGGCTTGGCAGTTTGTGCTGGACTGTTCCAATGAGGCACAGGGTAAGACTGATTTGCATATGGCCATGTCTGAACTGGGGTGGTGGAGTGAGCTAAAGAATGATGATGGATTAAACCCAGATCAGTTGACTGGGGGTGAGTGTTTGATTTGCTCAAACGCTCTGTCCATCATCCCCTTTGGTATCGCTTTGTTTGCCCTAAGTTGGCAGGGTATGGCCATACGTGGGTCCTTTACTCACTTTGCCACTGGATTCAAGATAGCCTGTCTGATGAGGGTTATGAACACAAAACCGGTCCCAGGAAGCTTGTTTCCATCCAGGGAAGACATGGCTTGGCAGTTTGAGCGGGACTGTTCCCATGAGGCACAGGGTCAGACTGGTTTGCATATGGCCATGTCTGAACTGGGGTGGTGGATTGAGCTAAAGAATGATGATCGATTAAACCCAGATCAGTTGACTGGGGTTGAGTGTTTGATTTTCTCAAGCGCTCCGTCCATCATCCCCTTTGTTCTCGCTTTGTTCGCCCTAAGTTTGCAGGGTATGCCCAGATGTGGGTCCCTTGCTCACTTTGCCACTGGATTCAAAATAGCCTGGCTGATGAGGGTTATGAACCCGAAACCGGTCCCAGGATGCTTGTTTCCGGTCCAGGGAAGACATGGCTTGGCAGTTCGGGCTGGACTGTTCCCATGAGGCACAGGGTCAGACTGATTTGCATATGGCCATGTCTGAAATGGCGTGGTGGAGTGAGCTAAAGAATGATGATCGATTAAACCCAGATCAGTTGACTGGAGGTGAGTGTAAGATTTGCTCAAACGCTCCGTCCATCATCCACTTTGGTATAGCTTTTTTCGCCCTAAGTTGGCAGGGTATGCTCAGACGTGGGTCACTTGCTTACTTTGCCACTGGATTCAACATAGCCTAGCTGATGAGGGTTATGAACCCGAAACCGGTCCCAGGATGCTTGTTTCCAGTCCAGGGAAGACATGGCTTTGCAGTTCGGGCTGGACTGTTCCCATGAGGCACAGGGTCAGACTGATTTGCATATGGCCATGTCTGAACTGGGGTGGTGGAGTGAGCTAAAGAATGATGATGGATTAAACCCAGATCAGTTGACTGGTGGTGAGTGTTTGATTTGCTCAAACGCTCAGTCCATCATCCCTTTTGGTATCGCTTTGTTCGCCCTAAGTTGGCAGGGTATGCCCAGACGTGGGTCTCTTGCTCACTTTGCCACTGGATTCAAGATAGCCTGGCTGATGAGGGTTATGAACCCCAAACCGGTCCCAGGATGCTTGTTTCTCGTCCAGGGAAGACATGGCTTGGCAGTTAGGGCTGGACTGTTCCCATGAGGCACAGGGTGAGACTGATTTGCATATGGCCATGTCTGAACTGGGGTGGTGGAGTGAGCTAAAGAATGATGATGGATTAAACCCAGATCAGTTGACTAGGGGTGAGTGTTTGATTTTCTCAAACGCTCCATCCTTCATCCCCTTTGGTATGGCTTTGTTCGCCCTAAGTTGGCAGCGTATGCCCAGTCATGGGTCCCTTGCTCACTTTGCCACTGGATTTAAGATAGCCTGGCTGATGAGGGTTATGAACCCGAAACCGGTCCCAGGGTGCTTGTTTCTGGTCCAGGAAAGACAAAGCTTGGCAGTTCGGGCTGGACTGTTCCCATGAGGCACAGGGTCAGACTGATTTGCATATGGCCATGTCTGAACTGGGGTGGTGGAGTGAGCTATAGAACGATGATGGATTAAACCCAGATCAGTTGACTGGGGGTGAGTGTTTGATTTGCTCAAATGCTCCGTCCATCATACCCTTTGGTATCGCTTTGTTCGCCCTAAGTTGGCAGGGTATGCCCAGATGTGAGTCCCTTGCTCACTTTGCCACTGGATTCAAGATAGCCTGGCTGATGAGGGTTATGAACCCGAAACTGGTTCCAGGATGCTTGTTTCCTGTCCAGGGAAGACATGGCTTGGCCGTTCGGGCTGGACTGTACCCATGAGGCACAGGGTCAGACTGATTTGCATATGGCCATGTCTGAACTGGGGTGGTGGAGTGAGCTAAAGAATGATGATGGATTAAACCCAGATCAGTTGACTGGGGGTGAGTGTTTGATTTGCTCAAACGCTCCATCCATCATCCCCTTTGGTATCGCTTTGTTCGCCCTAAGTTGGCAGGGTATGCCCAGACGTGGGTCCCTTGCTCACTTTGCCACTGGATTCAAGATAGCCTGGCTGATGAGGGTTATGAACCCGAAACCGGTCCCAGGATGCTTGTTTCCGGTCCATGGAAGACATGGCTTGGCAGTTAGGGCTGGACTGTTCCCATGAGGCACAGGGTCAGACTGATTTGCATATGGCCTTGTCTGAACTGGGGTGGTGGAGTCAGCTAAAGAATGATGATGGATTAAACCCAGATCAGTTGACTAGGGGTGAGTGTTTGATTTGCTCAAATGCTCCATCCATCATCCCCTTTGGTATCGCTTTGTTCGCCCTAAGTTGGCAGGGTATGCCCAGACATGGGTCCCTTGCTTTCTTTGCCACAGGATTCAAGATAGCCTGGCTGATGAGGGTTATGAACCTGAAACCGGTCCCAGGATGCTTGATTCCGGTCCAGGGAAGACATGGCTTGGCAGTTTGGGCTGGACTGTTCCCACGAGGGACAGGGTCAGACGGATTTGCATATGGCCATGTCTGAACTGGGGTGGTGGAGTGAGCTAAAGAATGATGATCGATTAAACCCAGATCAGTTGACTGGGGTTGGGTGTATGATTTGCTAAAACGCTCCGCCCATCATCCCCTTTGTTCTCGCTTTGTTCGCCCTAAATTGGCAGGGTATGCCCAGACGTGGGTCCCTTGCTCACTTTGCCACTGGATTCAAGATAGCCTGGCTGATGAGGGTTATGAACCCGAAACCAGTCCCAGGATGCTTGTTTTCAGTCCAGGGAAGACATGGCTTGGCAGTTCGGGCTGGACTGTTCCCATGAGGCACAGGGTCAGCCTGATTTGCATATGGCCATGTCTGAACTGGGGTGGTGGAGTGAGCTAAAGAATGATGATGGATTAAACCCAGATCAGTTGACTGGGGGTGAGTGTTTGATTTGCTCAAACGCTCCGTCCATCATCCCCTTTGGTATCGCTTTGTTAGCCCTAAGTTGGGAGGGTATGCCCAGACGTAGGTCCCTTGCTCACTTTGCCACTGGATTCAAGATAGCCTGGCTGATGAGCGTTATGAACCCGAAACCAGTCCCCGGATGCTTGTTTCCGGCCCAGGGAAGACATGGCTTGGCAGTTCGGGCTGAACTGTTCCCATGAGGCACAGGTTCAGAATGATTTGCATATGGCCATGTCTGACCTGGGGTGGTGGAGTGAGCTAAAGAATGAGGATGGATTAAACCCAGATCAGTTGACTGGGGGTGAGTGTTTGATTTGCTCAAACGCTCCGTCCATCATACTCTTTGGTATCGCTTTGTTCGCCCTAAGTTGGCACGGTATGCCCAGATGTGGGTCCCTTGCTCACTTTGCCTCTGGAATCAAGATAGCCTGGCTGATGAGAGTTATGAACCCGAAACCGGTCCCAGGATGCTTGTTTCCGTTCCAGGGAAGACATGGCTTGGCAGTTAGGGCTGGACTGTTCCCAAGAGGCACAGGGTCAGACTGATTTCCATATGGCCATGTCTGAACTGGGGTGGTGGAGTGAGCTAAAGAATGATGATGTATTAAACCCAGATCAGTTGACTGGGGGTGAGTGTTTGATTTGCTCAAATGCTCAGTCCATCATCCCCTTTGTTATCGCTTTGTTCGCCCTAAGATGGCAGGGTATGCCCAGACGTGGGTCCCTTGCTCACTTTGCCACAGGATTCAAGATAGCCTGGCTGATGAGGGTTATGAACCTGAAACCGGTCCCAGGATGCTTGATTCCGGTCCAGGAAAGACATAACTTGGCAGTTCGGGCTGGACTGTTCCCATGAGGCACAGGGTCAGACTGATTTGCATATGGCCATGTCTGAACTGGGGTGGTGGAGTGAGCTAAAGAATGATAATCGATTAAACCCAGATCAGTTGACTGGGGTTGGGTGTTTGATTGTCCATCATCCCCTTTGTTCTCGCTTTGTTCGCCCTAAGTTGGCAGAGTATGCCCAGATGTGGGTCCCTTGCTCACTTTGCCACTGGTTTCAAGATAGCCTGGCTAATGAGAGTTCTAAACCCGAAACCGGTCCCAGGATGCTTGTTTCTGGTCCAGGCAAGACATGGCTTGGCAGTTCGGGCTGGACTGTTCCCATGAGGCACAGGGTCAGACTGATTTGCATATGGCCATGTCTGAACTGGTGTGGTGGAGTGAGCTAAAGAATGATGATGGATTAAACCAAGATCAGTTGACTGGGGGTGAGTGTTTGATTTGCTCAAACGCTCTGTCAATCATCCCCTTTGGTATCGCTTTGTTCGCTCTAAGTTGGCAGGGTATGCCCAGACATGGGTCCCTTGCTCACTTTGCCACTGGATTCAAAACAGCCTGGCTGATGAGGGTTATGAACCCGAAACCAGTCCCAGGATGCTTGTTTCCGGTCCAGGAAAGACATGGCTTGGCAGTTCGGGCTGGACTGTTCCCATGAGGCGCAGGGTCAGACTGATTTGCATATGGCCATGTGTGAACTGGGTAGGTGGAGTGAGCTAAAGAATGATGATGGATTAAACCCAGATCAGTTGACTGGGGGTGAGTGTTTGATTTGCTCAAACGCTCCGTCCATCATCCCCTTTGGTATCGCTTTGTTCGCCCTAAGTCGGCAGGGTATGTCCAGACACGGGTCCCTTGCTCACTTTGCCACTGGATTCAAGATAGCCTGGCTGATGAGGGTTATGAACCCGAAACCGGTCCCAGGATGCTTGTTTTCCGTCCAGGGAAGACATGGCTTGGCAGTTTGGGCTGGACTGTTCCCATGAGGCACAGTGTCAGACTGATTTGCATATGGCCATGTCTGAACTGGGGTGGTGGAGTAAGCTAAAGAATGATGATGTATTAAACCCAGATCAGTTGACTGGGGGTGAGTGTTTGATTCGCTCAAACGATCCGTCCATCATCCCCTTTGGTATCGCTTTGTTCGCCCTAAGTTGGCAGTGTATGCCCATATGTGGGTCCCTTGCTCACTTTGCCACTGGATTCAAGATATCCTGGCTGATGAGGGTTATGAACCCGAAACCAGTCCCAGGATGCTTGTTTCCGGTCCAGGAAAGACATGGCTTGGCAGTTTGGGCTGGACTGTTCCAATGAGGCACAGGGTCAGACTGATTTGCATGTGGCCATGTCTGAACTGGGGTGGTGGAGTAAGCTAAAGAATGATGATGGATTAAACCCAGATCCGTTGACTGGGGGTGAGTGTTTGATTTGCTCAAACGCTCTGTCCATCATCCCCTTTGGTATCGCTTTGTTTGCCCTAAGTTGGCAGGGTATGGCAATATGTGGTCCTTTGCTCACTTTGCCACTGGATTCAAGATAGCCTGGCTGATGAGGGTTATGAACACGAAACCGGTCCCAGGATGCTTGTTTCCGGTCCAGGAAAGACATGGCTTGGCAGTTCGCGCGGGACTGTTCCCATGAGGCACAGGGTCAGACTGATTTGCATATGGCCATGTCTGAACTGGGGTGGTGGTGTGAGCTAAAGAATGATGATCAATTAAACCCAGATTAGTTGACTGGGGTTGAGTATTTGATTTTCTCAAACGCTCCGTCCATCATCCTCTTTGTTCGCCCTAAGTTGGCAGGGTATGCCCAGATGTGGGTCCCTTGCTCACTTTGCCACTGGATTCAAGATAGCCTGGCTGATGAGGGTTATGAACCTGAAATCGGTCACAGGATGCTTGTTTCCGGTCCAGGGAAGACATGGCTTGGCAGTTTGTGCTGGACTGTTCCCATGAGGCACAGGGTCAGACTGATTTGCATATGGCCATGTCTGAACTGGGGTGGTGGAGTGAGCTAAAGAATGATGATCGATTAAACCCAGATCAGTTGACTGGAGGTGAGTGTAAGATTTGCTCAAACGCTCCATCCATCATCCACTTTGGTATTGCTTTGTTCGCCCTAAGTTGGCAGGGTATGCCCAGACGTGGGTCACTTGCTTACTTTGCCACTGGATTCAACATAGCCTAGCTGATGATGGTTATGAACCCGAAACCGGTCCCAGGATGCTTGTTTCTGGTCCAGGGAAGACATGGCTTGGCAGTTCGGGCTGGACTGTTCCCATGAGGCACAGGGTCAGACTGATTTGCATATGGCCATGTCTGAACTGGGGTGGTGGAGTGAGCTAAAGAATGATGATGGATTAAACCCTGATCAGTTGACTGGGGGTGAATGTTTGATTTGCTCAAACGCTCAGTCCATCATCCCTTTTGGTATCGCTTTGTTCACCCTAAGTTGGCAGGGTATGCCCAGACGTGGGTCCCTTGTTTACTTTGCCACTGGATTCAAGATAGCCTGGCTGATGAGGGTTATGAACCCCAAACCGGTCCCAGGATGCTTTTTTCCGGTCCAGGGAAGACATGGCTTGGCAGTTCACGCTGGACTGTTCCCATGAGACACAGGGTCAGACTGATTTGCATATGGCCATGTCTGAACTGGGGTGGTGGAGTGAGCTAAAGAATGATGATGGATTAAACCCAGATCAGTTGACTGGGGGTGAGTGTTTGATTTTCTCAAACGCTCCATCCATCATCCCCTTTGGTATCGCTTTGTTCGCTCTAAGTTGGCAGGGTATGCCCAGACGTGGGTCCCTTGCTCACTTTGCCACTGGATTCAAGATAGCCTGGCTGATGAGGGTTATGAACCCGAAACCGGTCCCAGGATGCTTGTTTCCAGTCCAGGGAAGACATGGCTTGGCAGTTTGGGCTGGACTGTTCCCATGAGGCACAGGGTCAGACTGATTTGCATATGCCCATGTCTGTACTGGGGTGGTGGAGTGCTCTAAAGAATGATGATGGATTAAACCCAGATCAGTTGACTGGTGGTGAGTGTTTGATTTGCTCAAATGCTCCGTCCATCATACCCTTTGGTATCGCTTTGTTCGCCCTAAGTTGGCAGGGTATGCCCAGATGTGAGTCCCTTGCTCACTTTGCCACTGGATTCAAGATAGCCTGGCTGATGAGGGTTATGAACCCGAAACCGGTTCCAGGATGCTTGTTTCCTTTCCAGGGAAGACATGGCTTGGCAGTTTGAGCTGGAATGTTCCCATGAGGCACAGGGTCAGACTGATTTGCATATGGCCATGTCTGAACTGGGGTGGTGGTGTGAGCTAAAGAATGATGATCAATTAAACCCAGATTAGTTGACTGGGGTTGAGTGTTTGATTTTCTCAAACGCTCCGTCCATCATCCCCTTTGTTCGCCCTAAGTTGGCAGGGTATGCACAGATGTGGGTCCCTTGCTCACTTTGCCACTAGATTCAAGATAGCCTGGCTGATGAGGGTTATGAACCTGAAACCGGTCACAGGATGCTTGTTTCCGGTCCAGGGAAGACATGGCTTGGCAGTTCAGGCTGGACTGTTCCCATGAGACACAGGGTCAGACTGATTTGCATATGGCCATGTCTGAACTGGGGTGGTGGAGTGAGCTAAAGAATGATGATGGATTAAACCCAGATCAGTTGACTGGGGTGAGTGTTTGATTTTCTCAAACGCTCCATCCATCATCCCCTTTGGTATCGCTTTGTTCCCTCTAAGTTGGCAGGGTATGCCCAGACGTGGGTCCCTTGCTCACTTTGCCACTGGATTCAAGATAGCCTGGCTGATGAGGGTTATGAACCCGAAACCGGTCCCAGGATGCTTGTTTCCAGTCCAGGGAAGACATGGCTTGGCAGTTTGGGCTGGACTGTTCCCATGAGGCACAGGGTCGGACTGATTTGCATATGCCCATGTCTGTACTGGGGTGGTGGAGTGCTCTAAAGAATGATGATGGATTAAACCCAGATCAGTTGACTGGGGGTGAGTGTTTGATTTGCTCAAATGCTCCGTCCATCATACCCTTTGGTATCGCTTTGTTCGCCCTAAGTTGGCAGGGTATGCCCAGATGTGAGTCCCTTGCTCACTTTGCCACTGGATTCAAGATAGCCTGGCTGATGAGGGTTATGAACCCGAAACCGGTTCCAGGATGCTTGTTTCCTTTCCAGGGAAGACATGGCTTGGCAGTTTGAGCTGGACTGTACCCATGAAGCACAGGGTCAGACTGATTTGCATATGGCCATGTCTGAACTGGGGTGGTGGAGTGAGCTAAAGAATGATGATGGATTAAACCCAGATCAGTTGACTAGGGGTGAGTGTTTGATTTGCTCAAACTCTCCGTCCATCATCCCCTTTGGTATCGCTTTGTTCGCACTAAGTTGGCAGGGTATGCCCAGACATGGGTCCCTTGCTCACTTTGCCACTGGATTCAAGATAACCTGGCTGATGAGAGTTATGAACCCGAAACCAGTCCCAGCGTGCTTGTTTCCGGTCCAGGGAAGACATGGCTTGGCAGTTCGGGCTAGACTGTTCCCATGAGGCACAGGGTCAGACTGATTTGCACATGGCTATGTCTGAACTGGGGTGTTGGAGTGAGCTAAAGAATGATGATGGATTAAACCCCGATCAGTTGATTGGTGGTGAGTGTTTGATTTGCTCAAACGCTCAGTCCATCATCCCCTTTGATATCGCTTTGTTCGCCCTAAGTTGGCAGGATATGCCCAGACGTGGGTCCCTTGCTCACTTTGCCACTAGATTCAAGATAGCCTGGCTGTTGAGGGTTATGAACCCGAAACTGGTCCCAGGATGCTTGTATCCGGTCCAGGGAAGACATGGCTTAGAAGTTCGGGCTGGACTGTTCCCATGAGGCACAGGGTCAGACTGATTTGCATGTGGCCATGTCTGAACTGGGGTGGTGGAGTGAGCTAAAGAATGATGATGGATTAAACTAGGCCTGGGCAGTAAATTCCGTTCCGTTTGCGGAATTTGCGTAATTTGCGTAATTTCGCGTTCCGCGGAGAACGCGAAATTACCCAAAAATCTGCGTTCCGCGACTTCGCGAAATTTTTTGCTTGTTCGCGTTCTCAATATGCGTGTTCGTGAGATATTTCACCCCGAGCACGCAAACAGCGATCGCGAACAGGAAAAAAGTATCGCGAACAAGCAATTCCGCGTGTTCGCGGAATTTCTGCGTGTTCGCGGAGATTTTTTACCGTTTCGCGTTGAGATTTGCGTAACGCGATTACGCAAATTCCGCCCACCCCTATATTAAACCCAGATCAGTTGACTGGGTGTGAGTGTTTGATTTGCTCAAATGCCCCGTCCATCATCCCCTTTGGTATCGCTTTGTTCTCCCTAAGTTGGCAGAGTATGCCCAGACGTGGGTCCCTTGCTCACTTTGCCACTGGATTCAAGATAGTCTGGCTGATGAGGGTTATGAACCCAAAACCGGTCCCAGGATGCTTGTTTCGGGTCCAGGGAAGACATGGCTTGGCAGTTCGGGCTGGACTTTTCCTAGGAGGCACAGGGTCAGACTGATTTGCACATGGCCATGTCTGAACTGGGGTGGTGGAGTGGGCTAAAGAATGATGATGTATTAAACCCAGATCAGTTGACTGGGGGTGAGTGTTTGATTTGCTCAAAAGCTCCGTCCATCATCCTTTTTGGTATCGCTTTGTTCGCCCTAAGTTGGCAGGGTATGCCCAGACGTGGGTCCCTTGCTCACTTTGCCACTGGATTCAAGATAGCCTGGCTGATGAGGGTTATGAACCCCAAACCGGTCCCAGGATGCTTGTTTCCGGTCCAGGGAAGACATGGCTTGGCAGTTAGGGCTGGACTGTTCAAATGAGGCACAGGGTGAGACTGATTTGCATATGGCCATGTCTGAACTGAGGTGGTGGAGTGAGCTAAAGAATGATGATGGATTAAACCCAGATTAGTTGACTGGGGGTGAGTGTTTGAGTTGCTCAAACGCTCCGTCCATCATCCCCTCTGGTATCGCTTTGGTTGCCCTAAGTTGGCAGGGTATGCCCAGACGTGGGTCCCTTGCTCATTTTGCCCACAGGATTCAAGATAGCCTGGCTGATGAGGGTTATGAACCTGAAACCGGTCCCAGGATGCTTGATTCCGGTGCAGGGAAGACATGGCTTGGCAGTTCGGGCTGGACTGTTCCCATGAGGCACAGGGTCAGACTGATTTGCATATGGCCATGTCTGAACTGGGGTGGTGGAGTGAGCTAAAGAATGATGATCGATTAAACCCCGATCAGTTGACTGGGGTTGGGTGTATGATTTGCTCAAACGCTTTGCCCATCATCCCCTTTGTTCTCGCTTTGTTTGCCCTAAATTGGCAGGGTATGCCCAGATGTGGGTCCCTTGCTCACTTTGCCACTGGATTCAAGATAGCCTGGCTGATGAGCGTTATGAACCCGAAACCGGTCCCAGGATGCTTGTTTCCGGCCAAGGGAAGACATGGCTTGGCAGTTCGGGCTGAACTGTTCCCATGAGGCACAGGGTCAGAATGATTTGCATATGGCCATGTCTGAACTGGGGTGGTGGAGTGAGCTAAAGAATGAGGATGGATTAAACCCAGATCAGTTGACTGGGGGTGAGTGTTTGATTTGCTCAAACGCTCTGTCCATCATACTCTTTGGTATCGCTTTGTTCGCCCTAAGTTGGCACGGTATGCCCAGATGTGGGTCCCTTGCTCACTTTGCCTCTGGATTCAAGATAGCCTGGCTGATGAGAGTTATGAACCCGAAACCTGTCTCAGGATGCTTGTTTCCGGTCCAGGGAAGACATGGCTTGGCAGTTCGGGCTGGACTGTTCCCATGAGGCACAGGGTCAGACTGATTTGCATATGGCCATGTCTGAACTGGGGTGGTGGAGTGAGCTAAAGAATGATGATGGATTAAACCCAGATTAGTTGACTGGGGGTGAGTGTTTGAGTTGCTCAAACGCTCAGTCCATCATCCCCTCTCGTATCGCTTTGTTTGCCCTAAGTTGGCAGGGTATGCCCAGACGTGGGTCCCTTGCTCACTTTGCCACTGGATTCAAGATAGCCTGGCTGATGAGGGTTATGAACCCGAAACCGGTACCAGGATGCTTGTTTCCGGTCCAGGGAAGACATGGCTTGGCAGTTAGGGCTGGACTGTTCCCATGAGGCACAGGGTCAGACTGATTTGCATATGGGCATGTCTGAACTGGGGTGGTGGAGTGAGCTAAAGAATGATGATGGATTAAACCCAGATCAGTTGACTAGGGGTGAGTGTTTGATTTTCTCAAACGCTCCATCCATCATCCCCTTTAGTATCGCTTTGTTCGCCCTAAGTTGGCAGGGTATGCCCAGTCGTGGGTCCCGTGCTCACTTTGCCACTGGATTTAAGATAGCCTGGCTGATGAGGGTTATGAACCCGAAACCGGTCCCAGGGTGCTTGTTTCTGGTCCAGGAAAGACAAAGCTTGGCAGTTCGGGTTGGACTGTTCCCATGAGGCACAGGGTCAGACTGATTTGCATATGGCCATGTCTGAACTGGGGTGGTGGAGTGAGGTATAGAACGATGATGGATTAAACCCAGATCAGTTGACTGGGGGTGAGTGTTTGATTTGCTCAAATGCTCCGTCCATCATACCCTTTGGTATCGCTTTGTTCGCCCTAAGTTGGCAGGGTATGCCCAGATGTGAGTCCCTTGCTCACTTTGCCACTGGATTCAAGATAGCCTGGCTGATGAGGGTTATGAACCCGAAACTGGTTCCAGGATGCTTGTTTCCTGTCCAGGGAAGACATGGCTTGGCCGTTCGGGCTGGACTGTACCCATGAGGCACAGGGTCAGACTGATTTGCATATGGCCATGTCTGAACTGGGGTGGTGGAGTGAGCTAAAGAATGATGATGATGGATTAAACCCAGATCAGTTGACTGGGGGTGAGTGTTTGATTTGCTCAAACGCTCCATCCATCATCCCCTTTGGTATCGCTTTGTTCGCCCTAAGTTGGCAGGGTATGCCCAGACGTGGGTCCCTTGCTCACTTTGCCACTGGATTCAAGATAGCCTGGCTGATGAGGGTTATGAACCCGAAACCGGTCCCAGGATGCTTGTTTCCGGTCCATGGAAGACATGGCTTGGCAGTTAGGGCTGGACTGTTCCCATGAGGCACAGGGTCAGACTGATTTGCATATGGCCTTGTCTGAACTGGGGTGGTGGAGTCAGCTAAAGAATGATGATGGATTAAACCCAGATCAGTTGACTAGGGGTGAGTGTTTGATTTGCTCAAATGCTCCATCCATCATCCCCTTTGGTATCGCTTTGTTCGCCCTAAGTTGGCAGGGTATGCCCAGACATGGGTCCCTTGCTTTCTTTGCCACAGGATTCAAGATAGCCTGGCTGATGAGGGTTATGAACCTGAAACCGGTCCCAGGATGCTTGATTCCGGTCCAGGGAAGATATGGCTTGGCAGTTTGGGCTGGACTGTTCCCACGAGGGACAGGGTCAGACGGATTTGCATATGGCCATGTCTGAACTGGGGTGGTGGAGTGAGCTAAAGAATGATGATCGATTAAACCCAGATCAGTTGACTGGGGTTGGGTGTATGATTTGCTAAAACGCTCCGCCCATCATCCCCTTTGTTCTCGCTTTGTTCGCCCTAAATTGGCAGGGTATGCCCAGACGTGGGTCCCTTGCTCACTTTGCCACTGGATTCAAGATAGCCTGGCTGATGAGGGTTATGAACCCGAAACCAGTCCCAGGATGCTTGTTTTCAGTCCAGGGAAGACATGGCTTGGCAGTTCGGGCTGGACTGTTCCCATGAGGCACAGGGTCAGCCTGATTTGCATATGGCCATGTCTGAACTGGGGTGGTGGAGTGAGCTAAAGAATGATGATGGATTAAACCCAGATCAGTTGACTGGGGGTGAGTGTTTGATTTGCTCAAACGCTCCGTCCATCATCCCCTTTGATATCGCTTTGTTAGCCCTAAGTTGGGAGGGTATGCCCAGACGTAGGTCCCTTGCTCACTTTGCCACTGGATTCAAGATAGCCTGGCTGATGAGCGTTATGAACCCGAAACCAGTCCCAGGATGCTTGTTTCCGGCCCAGGGAAGACATGGCTTGGCAGTTCGGGCTGAACTGTTCCCATGAGGCACAGGTTCAGAATGATTTGCATATGGCCATGTCTGACCTGGGGTGGTGGAGTGAGCTAAAGAATGAGGATGGATTAAACCCAGATCAGTTGACTGGGGGTGAGTGTTTGATTTGCTCAAACGCTCCGTCCATCATACTCTTTGGTATCGCTTTGTTCGCCCTAAATTGGCACGGTATGCCCAGATGTGGGTCCCTTGCTCACTTTGCCTCTGGAATCAAGATAGCCTGGCTGATGAGAGTTATGAACCCGAAACCGGTCCCAGGATGCTTGTTTCCGTTCCAGGGAAGACATGGCTTGGCAGTTAGGGCTGGACTGTTCCCAAGAGGCACAGGGTCAGACTGATTTCCATATGGCCATGTCTGAACTGGGGTGGTGGAGTGAGCTAAAGAATGATGATGGATTAAACCCAGATTAGTTGACTGGGGGTGAGTGTTTGATTTGCTCAAATGCTCAGTCCATCATCCCCTTTGTTATCGCTTTGTTCGCCCTAAGATGGCAGGGTATGCCCAGACGTGGGTCCCTTGCTCACTTTGCCACAGGATTCAAGATAGCCTGGCTGATGAGGGTTATGAACCTGAAACCGGTCCCAGGATGCTTGATTCCGGTCCAGGAAAGACATAACTTGGCAGTTCGGGCTGGACTGTTCCCATGAGGCACAGGGTCAGACTGATTTGCATATGGCCATGTCTGAACTGGGGTGGTGGAGTGAGCTAAAGAATGATAATCGATTAAACCCAGATCAGTTGACTGGGGTTGGGTGTTTGATTGTCCATCATCCCCTTTGTTCTTGCTTTGTTCGCCCTAAGTTGGCAGGGTATGCCCAGATGTGGGTCCCTTGCTCACTTTGCCACTGGTTTCAAGATAGCCTGGCTAATGAGAGTTCTAAACCCGAAACCGGTCCCAGGATGCTTGTTTCTAGTCCAGGCAAGACATGGCTTGGCAGTTCGGGCTGGACTGTTCCCATGAGGCACAGGGTCAGACTGATTTGCATATGGCCATGTCTGAACTGGTGTGGTGGAGTGAGCTAAAGAATGATGATGGATTAAACCAAGATCAGTTGACTGGGGGTGAGTGTTTGATTTGCTCAAACGCTCTGTCAATCATCCCCTTTGGTATCGCTTTGTTCGCTCTAAGTTGGCAGGGTATGCCCAGACATGGGTCCCTTGCTCACTTTGCCACTGGATTCAAAACAGCCTGGCTGATGAGGATTATGAACCCGAAACCAGTCCCAGGATGCTTGTTTCCGGTCCAGGAAAGACATGGCTTGGCAGTTCGGGCTGGACTGTTCCCATGAGGCGCAGGGTCAGACTGATTTGCATATGGCCATGTGTGAACTGGGTAGGTGGAGTGAGCTAAAGAATGATGATGGATTAAACCCAGATCAGTTGACTGGGGGTGAGTGTTTGATTTGCTCAAACGCTCCGTCCATCATCCCCTTTGGTATCGCTTTGTTCGCCCTAAGTCGGCAGGGTATGTCCAGACACGGGTCCCTTGCTCACTTTGCCACTGGATTCAAGATAGCCTGGCTGATGAGGGTTATGAACCCGAAACCGGTCCCAGGATGCTTGTTTTCCGTCCAGGGAAGACATGGCTTGGCAGTTTGGGCTGGACTGTTCCCATGAGGCACAGTGTCAGACTGATTTGCATATGGCCATGTCTGAACTGGGGTGGTGGAGTGAGCTAAAGAATGATGATGTATTAAACCCAGATCAGTTGACTGGGGGTGAGTGTTTGATTCGCTCAAACGATCCGTCCATCATCCCCTTTGGTATCGCTTTGTTCGCCCTAAGTTGGCAGTGTATGCCCATATGTGGGTCCCTTGCTCACTTTGCCACTGGATTCAAGATATCCTGGCTGATGAGGGTTATGAACCCGAAACCAGTCCCAGGATGCTTGTTTCCGGTCCAGGAAAGACATGGCTTGGCAGTTTGGGCTGGACTGTTCTAATGAGGCACAGGGTCAGACTGATTTGCATGTGGCCATGTCTGAACTGGGGTGGTGGAGTAAGCTAAAGAATGATGATGGATTGAACCCAGATCCGTTGACTGGGGGTGAGTGTTTGATTTGCTCAAACGCTCTGTCCATCATCCCCTTTGGTATCGCTTTGTTTGCCCTAAGTTGGCAGGGTATGGCAATATGTGGTCCTTTGCTCACTTTGCCACTGGATTCAAGATAGCCTGGCTGATGAGGGTTATGAACACGAAACCGGTCCCAGGATGCTTGTTTCCGGTCCAGGAAAGACATGGCTTGGCAGTTCGCGCGGGACTGTTCCCATGAGGCACAGGGTCAGACTGATTTGCATATGGCCATGTCTGAACTGGGGTGGTGGTGTGAGCTAAAGAATGATGATCAATTAAACCCAGATTAGTTGACTGGGGTTGAGTATTTGATTTTCTCAAACGCTCCGTCCATCATCCTCTTTGTTCGCCCTAAGTTGGCAGGGTATGCCCAGATGTGGGTCCCTTGCTCACTTTGCCACTGGATTCAAGATAGCCTGGCTGATGAGGGTTATGAACCTGAAATCGGTCACAGGATGCTTGTTTCCGGTCCAGGGAAGACATGGCTTGGCAGTTCGTGCTGGACTGTTCCCATGAGGCACAGGGTCAGACTGATTTGCATATGGCCATGTCTGAACTGGGGTGGTGGAGTGAGCTAAAGAATGATGATCGATTAAACCCAGATCAGTTGACTGGAGGTGAGTGTAAGATTTGCTCAAACGCTCCATCCATCATCCACTTTGGTATTGCTTTGTTCGCCCTAAGTTGGCAGGGTATGCCCAGACGTGGGTCACTTGCTTACTTTGCCACTGGATTCAACATAGCCTAGCTGATGAGGGTTATGAACCCGAAACCGGTCCCAGGATGCTTGTTTCTGGTCCAGGGAAGACATGGCTTGGCAGTTCGGGCTGGACTGTTCCCATGAGGCACAGGGTCAGACTGATTTGCATATGGCCATGTCTGAACTGGGGTGGTGGAGTGAGCTAAAGAATGATGATGGATTAAACCCTGATCAGTTGACTGGGGGTGAATGTTTGATTTGCTCAAACGCTCAGTCCATCATCCCTTTTGGTATCGCTTTGTTCACCCTAAGTTGGCAGGGTATGCCCAGACGTGGGTCCCTTGTTTACTTTGCCACTGGATTCAAGATAGCCTGGCTGATGAGGGTTATGAACCCCAAACCGGTCCCAGGATGCTTTTTTCCGGTCCAGGGAAGACATGGCTTGGCAGTTCACGCTGGACTGTTTCCATGAGACACAGGGTCAGACTGATTTGCATATGGCCATGTCTGAACTGGGGTGGTGGAGTGAGCTAAAGAATGATGATGGATTAAACCCAGATCAGTTGACTGGGGGTGAGTGTTTGATTTTCTCAAACGCTCCATCCATCATCCCCTTTGGTATCGCTTTGTTCGCTCTAAGTTGGCAGGGTATGCCCAGACGTGGGTCCCTTGCTCACTTTGCCACTGGATTCAAGATAGCCTGGCTGATGAGGGTTATGAACCCAAAACCGGTCCCAGGATGCTTGTTTCCAGTCCAGGGAAGACATGGCTTGGCAGTTTGGGCTGGACTGTTCCCATGAGGCACAGGGTCAGACTGATTTGCATATGCCCATGTCTGTACTGGGGTGGTGGAGTGCTCTAAAGAATGATGATGGATTAAACCCAGATCAGTTGACTGGTGGTGAGTGTTTGATTTGCTCAAATGCTCCGTCCATCATACCCTTTGGTATCGCTTTGTTCGCCCTAAGTTGGCAGGGTATGCCCAGATGTGAGTCCCTTGCTCACTTTGCCACTGGATTCAAGATAGCCTGGCTGATGAGGGTTATGAACCCGAAACCGGTTCCAGGATGCTTGTTTCCTTTCCAGGGAAGACATGGCTTGGCAGTTTGAGCTGGAATGTTCCCATGAGGCACAGGGTCAGACTGATTTGCATATGGCCATGTCTGAACTGGGGTGGTGGTGTGAGCTAAAGAATGATGATCAATTAAACCCAGATTAGTTGACTGGGGTTGAGTGTTTGATTTTCTCAAACGCTCCGTCCATCATCCCCTTTGTTCGCCCTAAGTTGGCAGGGTATGCACAGATGTGGGTCCCTTGCTCACTTTGCCACTAGATTCAAGATAGCCTGGCTGATGAGGGTTATGAACCTGAAACCGGTCCCAGGATGCTTGTTTCCAGTCCAGGGAAGACATGGCTTGGCAGTTTGGGCTGGACTGTTCCCATGAGGCACAGGGTCGGACTGATTTGCATATGCCCATGTCTGTACTGGGGTGGTGGAGTGCTCTAAAGAATGATGATGGATTAAACCCAGATCAGTTGACTGGGGGTGAGTGTTTGATTTGCTCAAATGCTCCGTCCATCATACCCTTTGGTATCGCTTTGTTCGCCCTAAGTTGGCAGGGTATGCCCAGATGTGAGTCCCTTGCTCACTTTGCCACTGGATTCAAGATAGCCTGGCTGATGAGGGTTATGAACCCGAAACCGGTTCCAGGATGCTTGTTTCCTTTCCAGGAAAGACATGGCTTGGCAGTTTGAGCTGGACTGTACCCATGAGGCACAGGGTCAGACTGATTTGCATATGGCCATGTCTGAACTGGGGTGGTGGAGTGAGCTAAAGAATGATGATGGATTAAACCCAGATCAGTTGACTAGGGGTGAGTGTTTGATTTGCTCAAACTCTCCGTCCATCATCCCCTTTGGTATCGCTTTGTTCGCACTAAGTTGGCAGGGTATGCCCAGACATGGGTCCCTTGCTCACTTTGCCACTGGATTCAAGATAGCCTGGCTGATGAGAGTTATGAACCCGAAACCAGTCCCAGCGTGCTTGTTTCCGGTCCAGGGAAGACATGGCTTGGCAGTTCGGGCTAGACTGTTCCCATGAGGCACAGGGTCAGACTGATTTGCACATGGCTATGTCTGAACTGGGGTGTTGGAGTGAGCTAAAGAATGATGATGGATTAAACCCCGATCAGTTGATTGGTGGTGAGTGTTTGATTTGCTCAAACGCTCAGTCCATCATCCCCTTTGATATCGCTTTGTTCGCCCTAAGTTGGCAGGATATGCCCAGACGTGGGTCCCTTGCTCACTTTGCCACTAGATTCAAGATAGCCTGGCTGTTGAGGGTTATGAACCCGAAACTGGTCCCAGGATGCTTGTATCCGGTCCAGGGAAGACATGGCTTAGAAGTTCGGGCTGGACTGTTCCCATGAGGCACAGGGTCAGACTGATTTGCATGTGGCCATGTCTGAACTGGGGTGGTGGAGTGAGCTAAAGAATGATGATGGATTAAACTAGGCCTGGGCAGTAAATTCCGTTCCGTTTGCGGAATTTGCGGAATTTGCGTAATTTCGCGTTCCGCGGAGAACGCGAAATTACCCAAAAATCTGCGTTCCGCGACTTCGCGAAATTTTTTGCTTGTTCGCGTTCTCAATATGCGTGTTCGTGAGATATTTCACCCCGAGCACGCAAACAGCGATCGCGAACAGGAAAAAAGTATCGCGAACAAGCAATTCCGCGTGTTCGCGGAATTTCTGCGTGTTCGCGGAGATTTTTTACCGTTTCGCGTTGAGATTTGCGTAACGCGATTACGCAAATTCCGCCCACCCCTAGATTAAACCCAGATCAGTTGACTGGGTGTGAGTGTTTGATTTGCTCAAATGCCCCGTCCATCATCCCCTTTGGTATCGCTTTGTTCTCCCTAAGTTGGCAGAGTATGCCCAGACGTGGGTCCCTTGCTCACTTTGCCACTGGATTCAAGATAGCCTGGCTGATGAGGGTTATGAACCCAAAACCGGTCCCAGGATGCTTGTTTCGGGTCCAGGGAAGACATGGCTTGGCAGTTCGGGCTGGACTTTTCCTAGGAGGCACAGGGTCAGACTGATTTGCATATGGCCATGTCTGAACTGGGGTGGTGGAGTGAGCTAAAGAATGATGATCGATTAAACCCCGATCAGTTGACTGGGGTTGGGTGTATGATTTGCTCAAACGCTCCGCCCATCATCCCCTTTGTTCTCGCTTTGTTTGCCCTAAATTGGCAGGGTATGCCCAGATGTGGGTCCCTTGCTCACTTTGCCACTGGATTCAAGATAGCCTGGCTGATGAGCGTTATGAACCCGAAACCGGTCCCAGGATGCTTGTTTCCGGCCAAGGGAAGACATGGCTTGGCAGTTCGGGCTGAACTGTTCCCATGAGGCACAGGGTCAGAATGATTTGCATATGGCCATGTCTGAACTGGGGTGGTGGAGTGAGCTAAAGAATGAGGATGGATTAAACCCAGATCAGTTGACTGGGGGTGAGTGTTTGATTTGCTCAAACGCTCTGTCCATCATACTCTTTGGTATCGCTTTGTTCGCCCTAAGTTGGCACGGTATGCCCAGATGTGGGTCCCTTGCTCACTTTGCCTCTGGATTCAAGATTAGGGGTGGGCGGAATTTGCGTAATCGCGTTACGCAAATCTCCGCGAAACGGTAAAAAATCTCCGCGAACACGCAGAAATTCCGCGAACACGCGGAATTGCTTGTTCGCGATGCTTTTCTCCTGTTCACAATTGCTGTTTGCGTGCTCGGGGAGAAATATCTCGCGAACACGCATTTTTAGAACGCGAACAAGCAAAAAATTTCGCGAAGTTGCGGAACGCAGAATTTTGGGTAATTTCGCGTTCTCCGCGGAACGCGAAATTACCCAAATTCCGCAAATTCCCGCGAACGGAACGTAATTTACCGCCCAGGCCTATTCAAGATAGCCTGGCTGATGAGAGTTATGAACCCGAAACCTGTCTCAGGATGCTTGTTTCCGGTCCAGGGAAGACATGGCTTGGCAGTTCGGGCTGGACTGTTCCCATGAGGCACAGGGTCAGACTGATTTGCATATGGCCATGTCTGAACTGGGGTGGTGGAGTGAGCTAAAGAATGATGATGGATTAAACCCAGATTAGTTGACTGGGGGTGAGTGTTTGAGTTGCTCAAACGCTCCGTCCATCATCCCCTCTCGTATCGCTTTGTTTGCCCTAAGTTGGCAGGGTATGCCCAGACGTGGGTCCCTTGCTCACTTTGCCACTGGATTCAAGATAGCCTGGCTGATGAGGGTTATGAACCCGAAACCGGTACCAGGATGCTTGTTTCCGGTCCAGGGAAGACATGGCTTGGCAGTTAGGGCTGGACTGTTCCCATGAGGCACAGGGTCAGACTGATTTGCATATGGGCATGTCTGAACTGGGGTGGTGGAGTGAGCTAAAGAATGATGATGGATTAAACCCAGATCAGTTGACTAGGGGTGAGTTTTTGATTTTCTCAAACGCTCCATCCATCATCCCCTTTAGTATCGCTTTGTTCGCCCTAAGTTGGCAGGGTATGCCCAGTCGTGGGTCCCGTGCTCACTTTGCCACTGGATTTAAGATAGCCTGGCTGATGAGGGTTATGAACCCGAAACCGGTCCCAGGGTGCTTGTTTCTGGTCCAGGAAAGACAAAGCTTGGCAGTTCGGGTTGGACTGTTCCCATGAGGCACAGGGTCAGACTGATTTGCATATGGCCATGTCTGAACTGGGGTGGTGGAGTGAGCTATAGAATGATGATGGATTAAACCCAGATCAGTTGACTGGGGGTGAGTGTTTGATTTGCTCAAATGCTCCGTCCATCATACCCTTTGGTATCGCTTTGTTCGCCCTAAGTTGGCAGGGTATGCCCAGATGTGAGTCCCTTGCTCACTTTGCCACTGGATTCAAGATAGCATGGCTGATGAGGGTTATGAACCCGAAACCGGTTCCAGGATGCTTGTTTCCTGTCCAGGGAAGACATGGCTTGGCCGTTCGGGCTGGACTGTTCCCATGAGGCACAGGGTCAGACTGATTTGCACATGGCCATGTCTGAACTGGGGTGGTGGAGTGAGCTAAAGAATGATGATGGATTAAACCCAGATCAGTTGACTGGGGGTGAGTGTTTGATTTGCTCAAACGCTCCGTCCATCATCCCCTTTGGTATCGCTTTGTTCGCCCTAAGTTGGCAGGGTATGCCCAGACGTGGGTCCCTTGCTCACTTTGCCACTGGATTCAAGATAGCCTGGCTGATGAGGGTTATGAACCTGAAACCGGTCCCAGGATGCTTGTTTCCGGTCCATGGAAGACATGGCTTGGCAGTTAGGGCTGGACTGTTCCCATGAGGCACAGGGTCAGACTGATTTGCATATGGCCTTGTCTGAACTGGGGTGGTGGAGTCAGCTAAAAAATGATGATGGATTAAAACCAGATCAGTTGACTAGGGGTGAGTGTTTGATTTGCTCAAATGCTCAGTCCATCATCCCCTTTGTTAACGTTTTGTTCGCCCTAAGATGGCAGGGTATGCCCAGACGTGGGTCCCTTGCTCACTTTGCCACTGGATTCAAGATAGCCTGTCTAATGAGAGTTATGAACCCGAAACCGGTCCCAGAATGCTTGTTTCCAGTCCAGGGAAGACATGGCTTGGCAGTTCGGGCTGGACTGTTCCCATGAGGCACAGGGTCAGACTGATTTGCATATGGCCATGTCTGAACTGGGGTGGTTGAGTGAGCTAAGGAATGATGATGGATTAAACCGAGATCAGTTGACTGGGGGTGAGTGTTTGATTTGCTCAAACTCTCTGTCCATCATCCCCTTTGGTATCGCTTTGTTCGCTCTAAGTTGGCAGGGTATGCCCAGACGTGGGTCCCTTGCTCACTTTGCCACTGGATTCAAGACAGCCTGGCTGATGAGGGTTATGAGCCCGAAACCGGTCCCAGGATTCTTGTTTCCGGTCCAGGAAATACATGGCTTGGCAGTTTGGGCTTGACTGTTACCATGAGGCACAGGGTCAGACTGATTTGCATATGGCCATGTCTGAACTGGGGTGGTGGAGTGAGCTAAAGAATGATGATGGATTAAACCCAGATCAGTTGACTGGGGGTGAGTGTTTGATTTGCTCAAACGCTCCGTCCATCATTCCCTTTGATATCGCTTTGTTCGCCCTAAGTTGACAGGGTATGCCCAGACGTGGGTCCCTTGCTCACTTTGCCCCTGGATTCAAGATAGCCTGGCTGATGAGGGTTATGAACCGGAAACAGGTCCCAGGATGCTCGTTTCCGGTCCAGGGAAGATATGGCTTGGCAGTTCGGGCTGGACTGTTCCCATGAGGCACAGGGTCAGACTGATTTGCATATGGCCATGTCTGAACTGGGGTGGTGGAGTGAGCTAAAGAATGATGATGGATTAAACCCAGATCAGTTGACTGGGGGTGAGTGTTTGAGTTGCTCAAACGCTCCGTCCATCATCCCCTCTGGTATCGCTTTGTTTGCCCTAAGTTGGCAGGGTATGCCCAGACGTGGGTCCCTTGCTCACTTTGCCACTGGATTCAAGATAGCCTGGCTGATGAGGGTTATGAACCGGAAACCGGTACCAGGATGCTTGTTTCCGGTCCAGGGAAGACATGGCTTGGCAGTTAGGGCTGGACTGTTCCCATGAGGGACAGGGTCAGACTGATTTGCATATGGCCATGTCTGAACTGGGGTGGTGGAGTGAGCTAAAGAATGATGATGGATTAAACCCAGATCAGTTGACTAGGGGTGAGTGTTTGATTTTCTCAAACGCTCCATCCATCATCCCCTTTAGTATCGCTTTTTTCGCCCTAAGTTGGCAGGGTATGCCCAGTCGTGGGTCCCGTGCTCACTTTGCCACTGGATTCAAGATACCCTGGCTGATGAGGGTTATGAACCCGACATCGGTCCCAGGGTGCTTGTTTCTGGTCCAGGAAAGACAAAGCTTGGCAGTTCGGGCTGGACTGTTCCCATGAGGCACAGGGTCAGACTGATTTGCATATGGCCATGTCTGAACTGGGGTGGTGGAGTGAGCTATAGAATGATGATGGATTAAACCCAGATCATTTGACTGGGGGTGAGTGTTTGATATGCTCAAATGCTCCGTCCATCATACCCTTTGGTATCGCTTTGTTCGCCCTAAGTTGGCAGGGTATGCCCAGACGTGGGTCCCTTGCTCACTTTGCCACTGGATTCAAGATAGCCTGGCTGATGAGGGTTATGAACCCGAAACCGGTCCCATGATGCTTGTTTCCGGTCCATGGAAGACATGGCTTGGCAGTTAGGGCTGGACTGTTCCCATGAGGCACAGGGTCAGACTGATTTGCATAAGGCCTTATCTGAACTGGAGTGGTGGAGTCAGCTAAAAAATGATGATGGATTAAACCCAGATCAGTTGACTAGGGGTGAGTGTTTGATTTGCTCAAATGCTCCATCCATCATCCCCTTTGGTATCGCTTTGTTCGCCCTAAGTTGGTAGGGTATGCCCAGACATGGGTCCCTTGCTCACTTTGCCACAGGATTCAAGATAGCCTGGCTGATGAGGATTATGAACCTGAAACCGGTCCCAGGATGCTTGATTCCGGTCCAGGGAAGACATGATTTGGCAGTTCGGGCTGGACTGTTCCCATGAGGCACAGGGTCAGATTGATTTGCATATGGCCATGTCTGAACTGGGGTGGTGGAGTGAGCTAAAGAATGATGTTCGATTAAACCCAGATCAGTTGACTGGGGTTGGGTGTATGATTTGCTCAAACGCTCCGCCCATCATCCCCTTTGTTCTCGCTTTGTTTGCCCTAAATTCGCAGGGTATGCCCAGATGTGGGTCCCTTGCTCACTTTGCCACTGGATTCAAGATAGCCTGGCTGATGAGCATTATGAACCCGAAACCGGTCCCAGGATGCTTGTTTCCGGCCAAGGGAAGACATGGCTTGGCAGTTCGGGCTGAACTGTTCCCATGAGGCACAGGGTCAGATTGATTTGCATATGGCCATGTCTGAACTGGGGTGGTGGAGTGAGCTAAAGAATGAGGATGGATTAAACCCAGATCAGTTGACTGGGGGTGAGTGTTTGATTTGCTCAAACGCTCTGTCCATCATACTCTTTGGTATCGCTTTGTTCGCCCTAAGTTGGCACGGTATGCCCAGATGTGGGTCCCTTGCTCACTTTGACTCTGGATTCAAGATAGCCTGGCTGATGAGAGTTATGAACCCGAAACCAGTCCCAGGATGCTTGATTCCGGTCCAGGGAAGACATGGCTTGGCAGTTCGGGCTGGACTGTTCCAATGAGGCACAGGGTCAGACTGATTTGCATATGGCCATGTCTGAACTGGGGTGGTGGAGTGAGCTAAAGAATGATGATGGATTAAACCCAGATTAGTTGACTGGGGGTGAGTGTTTGAGTTGCTCAAACGCTCCGTCCATCATCCCCTCTGGTATCGCTTTGTTTGCCCTAAGTTGGCAGGGTATGCCCAGACGTGGGTCCCTTGCTCACTTTGCCACTGGATTCAAGATAGCCTGGCTGATGAGGGTTATGAACCCGAAACCGGTAACAGGATGCTTGTTTCCGGTCCAGGGAAGACATGGCTTGGCAGTTAGGGCTGGACTGTTCCCATGAGGCACAGGGTCAGACTGATTTGCATATGGCCATGTCTGAACTGGGGTGGTGGAGTGAGCAAAAGAATGATGATGGATTAAACCCAGATCAGTTGACTAGGGGTGAGTGTTTGATTTTCTCAAACGCTCCATCCATCATCCCCTTTAGTATCGCTTTGTTCGTCCTAAGTTGGCAGGGTATGCCCAGTCGTGGGTCCCGTGCTCACTTTGCCACTGGATTTAAGATAGCCTGGCTGATGAGGGTTATGAACCCGAAACCGGTCCCAGGGTGCTTGTTTCTGGTCCAGGAAAGACAAAGCTTGGCAGTTCGGGCTGGACTGTTCCCATGAGGCACAGGGTCAGACTGATTTGCATATGGCCATGTCTGAACTGGGGTGGTGGAGTGAGCTATAGAATGATGATGGATTAAACCCAGATCAGTTGACTGGGGGTGAGTGTTTGATTTGCTCAAATGCTCCGTCCATCATACCCTTTGGTATCGGTTTGTTCGCCCTAAGTTGGCAGGGTATGCCCAGATGTGGGTCCCTTGCTCACTTTGCCTCTGGATTCAAGATAGCCTGGCTGATGAGAGTTATGAACCCGAAACCAGTCCCAGGATGCTTGTTTCTGGTCCAGGGAAGACATGGCTTGGCAGTTCGGGCTGGACTGTTCCCATGAGGCACAGGGTCAGACTGATTTGCATATGGCCATGTCTGAACTGGGGTGGTGGAGTGAGCTAAAGAATGATGATGGATTAAACCCAGATTAGTTGACTGGGGGTGAGTGTTTGATTTGCTCAAATGCTCAGTCCATCATCCCCTTTGTTATCGCTTTGTTTGCCCTAAGATGGCAGGGTATGCCCAGACGTGGGTCCCTTGCTCACTTTGCCACTGGATTCAAGATAGCCTGGCTAATGAGAGATATGAACCCGAAACTGGTCCCAGAATGCTTGTTTCCGGTCCAGGGAAGACATGGCTTGGCAGTTCGGGCTGGACTGTTCCCATGAGGCACAGGGTCAGACTGATTTGCATATGGCCATGTCTGAACTGGGGTGGTTGAGTGAGCTAAAGAATGATGATGGATTAAACAAAGATCAGTTGACTGGGGGTGAGTGTTTGATTTGCTCAAACGCTCTGTCCATCATCCCCTTTGGTATCGCTTTGTTCGCCCTAGGTTGGCAGGGTATGCCCAGACACGGGTCCCTTGCTCACTTTGCCACTGGATTCCAGATAGCCTGGCTGATGATGGTTATGAACCCAAAACTGGTCCCAGGATGCTTGTTTTCTGTCCAGGGAAGACATGGCTTGGCAGTTAGGGCTGGACTGTTCCCATGAGGCACAGGGTCAGACTGATTTGCATATGGCCATGTCTGAACTGGGGTGGTGGAGTGAGCAAAAGAATGATGATGGATTAAACCCAGATCAGTTGACTAGGGGTGAGTGTTTGATTTTCTCAAACGCTCCATCCATCATCCCCTTTAGTATCGCTTTGTTCGCCCTAAGTTGGCAGGGTATGCCCAGTCGTGGGTCCCGTGCTCACTTTGCCACTGGATTTAAGATAGCCTGGCTGATGAGGGTTATGAACCCGAAACCGGTCCCAGGGTGCTTGTTTCTGGTCCAGGAAAGACAAAGCTTGGCAGTTCGGGCTGGACTGTTCCCATGAGGCACAGGGTCAGACTGATTTGCATATGGCCATGTCTGAACTGGGGTGGTGGAGTGAGCTATAGAATGATGATGGATTAAACCCAGATCAGTTGACTGGGGGTGAGTGTTTGATTTGCTCAAATGCTCCGTCCATCATACCCTTTGGTATCGGTTTGTTCGCCCTAAGTTGGCAGGGTATGCCCAGATGTGGGTCCCTTGCTCACTTTGCCTCTGGATTCAAGATAGCCTGGCTGATGAGAGTTATGAACCCGAAACCAGTCCCAGGATGCTTGTTTCCGGTCCAGGGAAGACATGGCTTGGCAGTTCGGGCTGGACTGTTCCCATGAGGCACAGGGTCAGACTGATTTGCATATGGCCATGTCTGAACTGGGGTGGTGGAGTGAGCTAAAGAATGATGATGGATTAAACCCAGATTAGTTGACTGGGGGTGAGTGTTTGATTTGCTCAAATGCTCAGTCCATCATCCCCTTTGTTATCGCTTTGTTTGCCCTAAGATGGCAGGGTATGCCCAGACGTGGGTCCCTTGCTCACTTTGCCACTGGATTCAAGATAGCCTGGCTAATGAGAGATATGAACCCGAAACTGGTCCCAGAATGCTTGTTTCCGGTCCAGGGAAGACATGGCTTGGCAGTTCGGGCTGGACTGTTCCCATGAGGCACAGGGTCAGACTGATTTGCATATGGCCATGTCTGAACTGGGGTGGTTGAGTGAGCTAAAGAATGATGATGGATTAAACAAAGATCAGTTGACTGGGGGTGAGTGTTTGATTTGCTCAAACGCTCTGTCCATCATCCCCTTTGGTATCGCTTTGTTCGCCCTAGGTTGGCAGGGTATGCCCAGACACGGGTCCCTTGCTCACTTTGCCACTGGATTCCAGATAGCCTGGCTGATGATGGTTATGAACCCAAAACTGGTCCCAGGATGCTTGTTTTCTGTCCAGGGAAGACATGGCTTGGCAGTTTGGGCTGGACTGTTCCCATGAGGCACAGGGTCAGACTGATTTGCATATGGCCATGTCTGAACTGGGGTGGTGGAGTGAGCTAAAGAATGATGATGGATTAAACCCAGATCAGTTGACTGGGGGTGAGTGTTTGATTTGCTCAAACGCTCCGTCCATCATTCCCTTTGGTATCGCTTTGTTCGCCCTAAGTTGGCAGGGTATGCCCAGACGTGGGTCCCTTGCTCACTTTGCCACTGGATTCAAGATAGCCTGGCTGATGAGGGTTATGAACCCGACACCGGTCCCAGGGTGCTTTTTTCTGGTCCAGGAAAGACAAAGCTTGGCAGTTCGGGCTGGACTGTTCCCATGAGGCACAGGGTCAGACTGATTTGCATATGGCCTTGTCTGAACTGGGGTGGTGGAGTCAGCTAAAAAATGATGATGGATTAAACCCAGATCAGTTGACTAGGGGTGAGTGTTTGATTTGCTCAAATGCTCCATCCATCATCCCCTTTGGTATCGCTTTGTTCGCCCTAAGTTGGCAGGGTATGCCCAGACATGGGTCCCTTGCTCACTTTGCCACAGGATTCAAGAGAGCCTGGCTGATGAGGGTTATGAACTTGAAACCGGTCCCAGGATGCTTGATTCCGGTCCAGGGAAGACATGGCTTGGCAGTTCGGGCTGGACTGTTCTCATGAGGCACAGGGTCAGACTGATTGCATATGGCCATGTCTGAACTGGGGTGGTGGAGTGAGCTAAAGAATGATGTCCGATTAAACCCAGATCAGTTGACTGGGGTTGGGTGTATGATTTGCTCAAACGCTCCGCCCATCATCTCCTTTGTTCTCGCTTTGTTTGCCCTAAATTGGCAGGGTATGCCCAGATGTGGGTCCCTTGCTCACTTTGCCACTGGATTCAAGATAGGCTGGCTGATGAGCGTTATGAACCCGAAACCGGTCCCAGGATGCTTGTTTCCGGCCCAGGGAAGACATGGCTTGGCAGTTCGGGTTGAACTGTTCCCATGAGGCACAGGGTCAGAATGATTTGCATATGGCCATGTCTGAACTGGGGTGGTGGAGTGAGCTAAAGAATGAGGATGGATTAAACCCAGATCAGTTGACTGAGGGTGAGTGTTTGATTTGCTCAAACGCTCTGTCCATCATACTCTTTGGTATCGCTTTGTTCGCCCTAAGTTGGCACGGTATGCCCAGATGTGGGTCCCTTGCTCACTTTGCCTCTGGATTCAAGATAGCCTGGCTGATGAGAGTTATGAACCCGAAACCAGTCCCAGGATGCTTGTTTCTGGTCCAGGGAAGACATGGCTTGGCAGTTCGGGCTGGACTGTTCCCATGAGGCACAGGGTCAGACTGATTTGCATATGGCCATGTCTGAAATGGGGTGGTGGAGTGAGCTAAAGAATGATGATGGATTAAACCCAGATTAGTTGACTGGGGGTGAGTGTTTGATTTGCTCAAATGCTCAGTCCATCATCCCCTTTGTTATCGCTTTGTTTGCCCTAAGATGGCAGGGTATGCCCAGACGTGGGTCCCTTGCTCACTTTGCCCCTGGATTCAAGATAGCCTGGCTAATGAGAGATATGAACCCGAAACTGGTCCCAGAATGCTTGTTTCCGGTCCAGGGAAGACATGGCTTGGCCGTTCAGGCTGCACTGTTCCCATGAGGCACAGGGTCAGACTGATTTGCATATGGCCTTGTCTGAACTGGGGTGGTGGAGTCAGCTAAAAAATGATGATGGATTAAACCCAGATCAGTTGACTAGGGGTGAGTGTTTGATTTGCTCAAATGCTCCATCCATCATCCCCTTTGGTATCGCTTTGTTCGCCCTAAGTTGGCAGGGTATGCCCAGACATGGGTCCCTTGCTCACTTTGCCACAGGATTCAAGATAGCCTGGCTGATGAGGGTTATGAACCTGAAACCGGTCCCAGGATGCTTGATTCCGGTCCAGGGAAGACATGGCTTGGCAGTTCGGGCTGGACTGTTCTCATGAGGCACAGGGTCAGACTGATTGCATATGGCCATGTCTGAACTGGGGTGGTGGAGTGAGCTAAAGAATGATGTCCGATTAAACCCAGATCAGTTGACTGGGGTTGGGTGTATGATTTGCTCAAACGCTCCGCCCATCATCTCCTTTGTTCTCGCTTTGTTTGCCCTAAATTGGCAGGGTATGCCCAGATGTGGGTCCCTTGCTCACTTTGCCACTGGATTCAAGATAGGCTGGCTGATGAGCGTTATGAACCCGAAACCGGTCCCAGGATGCTTGTTTCCGGCCCAGGGAAGACATGGCTTGGCAGTTCGGGTTGAACTGTTCCCATGAGGCACAGGGTCAGAATGATTTGCATATGGCCATGTCTGAACTGGGGTGGTGGAGTGAGCTAAAGAATGAGGATGGATTAAACCCAGATCAGTTGACTGAGGGTGAGTGTTTGATTTGCTCAAACACTCTGTCCATCATACTCTTTGGTATCGCTTTGTTCGCCCTAAGTTGGCACGGTATGCCCAGATGTGGGTCCCTTGCTCACTTTGCCTCTGGATTCAAGATAGCCTGGCTGATGAGAGTTATGAACCCGAAACCAGTCCCAGGATGCTTGTTTCTGGTCCAGGGAAGACATGGCTTGGCAGTTCGGGCTGGACTGTTCCCATGAGGCACAGGGTCAGACTGATTTGCATATGGCCATGTCTGAAATGGGGTGGTGGAGTGAGCTAAAGAATGATGATGGATTAAACCCAGATTAGTTGACTGGGGGTGAGTGTTTGATTTGCTCAAATGGTCAGTCCATCATCCCCTTTGTTATCGCTTTGTTTGCCCTAAGATGGCAGGGTATGCCCAGACGTGGGTCCCTTGCTCACTTTGCCCCTGGATTCAAGATAGCCTGGCTAATGAGAGATATGAACCCGAAACTGGTCCCAGAATGCTTGTTTCCGGTCCAGGGAAGACATGGCTTGGCAGTTCGGGCTGGACTGTTCCCATGAGGCACAGGGTCAGACTGATTTGCATATGGCCATATCTGAACTGGGGTGGTTGAGTGAGCTAAAGAATGATGATGGATTAAACAAAGATCAGTTGACTGGGGGTGAGTGTTTGATTTGCTCAAACGCACTGTCCATCATCCCCTTTGGTATCGCTTTGTTTGCCCTAGGTTGGCAGGGTATGCCCAGACACGGGTCCCTTGCTCACTTTGCCACTGGATTCCAGATAGCCTGGCTGATGATGGTTATGAACCCAAAACTGGTCCCAGGATGCTTGTTTTCTGTCCAGGGAAGACATTGCTTGGCAGTTTGGGCTGGACTGTTCCCATGAGGCACAGGGTCAGACTGATTTGCATATGGCCATGTCTGAACTGGGGTGGTGGAGTGAGCTAAAGAATGATGATGGATTAAACCCAGATCAGTTGACTGGGGGTGAGTGTTTGATTTGCTCAAACGCTCCGTCCATCATTCCCTTTGGTATCGCTTTGTTCGCCCTAAGTTGGCAGGGTATGCCCAGACGTGGGTCCCTTGCTCACTTTGCCACTGGATTCAAGATAGCCTGGCTAATGAGAGATATGAACCCGAAACTGGTCCCAGAATGCTTGTTTCCGGTCCAGGGAAGACATGGCTTGGCCGTTCAGGCTGGACTGTTCCCATGAGGCACAGGGTCAGACTGATTTGCATATGGCCTTGTCTGAACTGGGGTGGTGGAGTCAGCTAAAAAATGATGATGGATTAAACCCAGATCAGTTGACTAGGGGTGAGTGTTTGATTTGCTCAAATGCTCCATCCATCATCCCCTTTGGTATCGCTTTGTTCGCCCTAAGTTGGCAGGGTATGCCCAGACATGGGTCCCTTGCTCACTTTGCCACAGGATTCAAGATAGCCTGGCTGATGAGGGTTATGAACCTGAAACCGGTCCCAGGATGCTTGATTCCGGTCCAGGGAAGACATGGCTTGGCAGTTCGGGCTGGACTGTTCTCATGAGGCACAGGGTCAGACTGATTGCATATGGCCATGTCTGAACTGGGGTGGTGGAGTGAGCTAAAGAATGATGTCCGATTAAACCCAGATCAGTTGACTGGGGTTGGGTGTATGATTTGCTCAAACGCTCCGCCCATCATCTCCTTTGTTCTCGCTTTGTTTGCCCTAAATTGGCAGGGTATGCCCAGATGTGGGTCCCTTGCTCACTTTGCCACTGGATTCAAGATAGGCTGGCTGATGAGCGTTATGAACCCGAAACCGGTCCCAGGATGCTTGTTTCCGGCCCAGGGAAGACATGGCTTGGCAGTTCGGGTTGAACTGTTCCCATGAGGCACAGGGTCAGAATGATTTGCATATGGCCATGTCTGAACTGGGGTGGTGGAGTGAGCTAAAGAATGAGGATGGATTAAACCCAGATCAGTTGACTGAGGGTGAGTGTTTGATTTGCTCAAACGCTCTGTCCATCATACTCTTTGGTATCGCTTTGTTCGCCCTAAGTTGGCACGGTATGCCCAGATGTGGGTCCCTTGCTCACTTTGCCTCTGGATTCAAGATAGCCTGGCTGATGAGAGTTATGAACCCGAAACCAGTCCCAGGATGCTTGTTTCCGGTCCAGGGAAGACATGGCTTGGCAGTTCGGGCTGGACTGTTCCCATGAGGCACAGGGTCAGACTGATTTGCATATGGCCATGTCTGAAATGGGGTGGTGGAGTGAGCTAAAGAATGATGATGGATTAAACCCAGATTAGTTGACTGGGGGTGAGTGTTTGATTTGCTCAAATGCTCAGTCCATCATCCCCTTTGTTATCGCTTTGTTTGCCCTAAGATGGCAGGGTATGCCCAGACGTGGGTCCCTTGCTCACTTTGCCCCTGGATTCAAGATAGCCTGGCTAATGAGAGATATGAACCCGAAACTGGTCCCAGAATGCTTGTTTCCGGTCCAGGGAAGACATGGCTTGGCAGTTCGGGCTGGACTGTTCCCATGAGGCACAGGGTCAGACTGATTTGCATATGGCCATATCTGAACTGGGGTGGTTGAGTGAGCTAAAGAATGATGATGGATTAAACAAAGATCAGTTGACTGGGGGTGAGTGTTTGATTTGCTCAAACGCACTGTCCATCATCCCCTTTGGTATCGCTTTGTTTGCCCTAGGTTGGCAGGGTATGCCCAGACACGGGTCCCTTGCTCACTTTGCCACTGGATTCCAGATAGCCTGGCTGATGATGGTTATGAACCCAAAACTGGTCCCAGGATGCTTGTTTTCTGTCCAGGGAAGACATGGCTTGGCAGTTTGGGCTGGACTGTTCCCATGAGGCACAGGGTCAGACTGATTTGCATATGGCCATGTCTGAACTGGGGTGGTGGAGTGAGCTAAAGAATGATGATGGATTAAACCCAGATCAGTTGACTGGGGGTGAGTGTTTGATTTGCTCAAACGCTCCGTCCATCATTCCCTTTGGTATCGCTTTGTTCGCCCTAAGTTGGCAGGGTATGCCCAGACGTGGGTCCCTTGCTCACTTTGCCACTGGATTCAAGATAGCCTGGCTGATGAGGGTTATGAACCCGAAACCAGTCCCAGGATGCTCGTTTCCGGTCCAGGGAAGATATGGCTTGGCAGTTCGGGCTGGACTGTTCCCATGAGGCACAGGGTCAGACTGATTTGCATATGGCCATGTCTGAACTGGGGTGGTGGAGTGAGCTAAGTTGGCAGTGTATGCCCCTTGCTCACTTTGCCACTGGACTCAAGATATCCTGGCTGATGAGGGTTATGAACCCGAAACCGGTCCCATGATGCTTGTTTCCGGTCCAGGGAAGACATGGATTGGCAGTTTGGGCTGGACTGTTCCAATGAGGCACAGGGTCAGACTGATTTGTATATGGCCATGTCTGTACTGGGGTGGTGGAGTGAGCTAAAGAATGATGATGGATTAAACCCAGATCAGTTGACTGGGGGTGAGTGTTTGATTTGCTCAAACGCTCTGTCCATCATCCCCTTTGGTATCGCTTTGTTTGCCCTAAGTTGGCAGGGTATGGCCATACATGGGTCCTTTGCTCACTTTGCCACTGGATTTAAGATAGCCTGGCTGATGAGGGTTATGAACACGAAACCGGTCCCAGGAAGCTTGTTTCCGGTCCAGGGAAGACATGGCTTGGCAGTTCGAGCGGGACTGTTCCCATGAGGCACAGGGTCAGACTGATTTGCATATGGCCATGTCTGAACTGGGGTGGTGGAGTGAGCTAAAGAATGATGATCGATTAAACCCAGATCAGTTGACTGGGGTTGAGTGTTTGATTTTCTCAAACGCTCCGTCCATCATCCCCTTTGTTCTCGCTTTGTTCGCCCTAAGTTGGCAGGGAATGCCCATACGTGGGTCCCTTGCTCACTTTGCCACTGGATTCAAGAAAGCCTGGCTGATGAGGGTTATGAACCCGAAACCGGTCCCAGGATGCTTGTTTCCGGTCCATGGAAGACATGGCTTGGCAGTTAGGGCTGGACTGATCCCATGAGGCACAGGGTCAGACCGATTTGCATATGGCCTTGTCTGAACTGGGGTGGTGGAGTCAGCTAAAGAATGATGATGGATTAAACCCAGATCAGTTGACTAGGGGTGAGTGTTTGATTTGCTCAAATGCTCCATCCATCATCCCCTTTGGTATCGCTTTGTTCGCCCTAAGTTGGCAGGGTATGCCCAAACATGGGTCCCTTGCTAACTTTGCCACAGGATTCAAGATAGCCTGGCTGATGAGGGTTATGAACCTGAAATCGGACCCAGGATGCTTGATTCCGGTCCAGGGAAGACATGGCTTGGCAGTTCGGGCTGGACTGTTCCCATGAGGCACAGGGTCAGACTGATTTGCATATGGCCATGTCTGAACTGGGGTGGTGGAGTGAGCTAAAGAATGATGATCGATTAAACCCAGATCAGTTGACTGGGGTTGAGTGTATGATTTGCTCAAACGCTCCGCCCATCATCCCCTTTGTTCTCGCTTTGTTTGCCCTAAATTGGCAGGGTATGCCCAGATGTGGGTCCCTTGCTCACTTTGCCACTGGATTCAAGATAGCCTGGCTGATGAGCGTTATGAACCCGAAACCGGTCCCAGGATGCTTGTGTCCGGCCCAGGGAAGACATGGCTTGGCAGTTCGGGCTGAACTGTTCCCATGAGGCACAGGGTCAGAATGATTTGCATATGGCCATGTCTGAACTGGGGTGGTGGAGTGAGCTAAAGAATGAGGATGGATTAAACCCAGATCAGTTGACTGGGGGTGAGTGTTTGATTTGCTCAAACGCTCTGTCCATCATCCCCTTTGGTATCGCTTTGTTTGCCCTAAGTTGGCAGGGTATGCCCAGACGTGGGTCCCTTGCTCACTTTGCCACTGGATTCAAGATAGCCTGGCTGATGAGGGTTATGAACCCGAAACCGGTCCCAGGATGCTCGTTTCCAGTCCAGGGAAGATATGGCTTGGCCGTTCGGGCTGGACTGTTCCCATGAGGCACAGGGTCAGACTGATTTGCATATGGCCATGTCTGAACTGGGGTGGTGGAGTGAGCTAAAGAATGATGATGTATTAAACCCAGATCAGTTGACTGGAGGTGAGTGTTTGATTCGCTCAAACGATCCGTCCATCATCCCCTTTGGTATCGCTTTGTTCGCCCTAAGTTGGCAGTGTATGCCCATATGTGGGTCCCTTGCTCACTTTGCCACTGGATTCAAGATATCCAGGCTGATGAGGGTTATGAACCCGAAACCGGTCCCATGATGCTTGTTTCCGGTCCAGGGAAGACATGGCTTGGCAGTTTGTGCTGGACTGTTCCAATGAGGCACAGGGTCAGACTGATTTGCATATGGCCATGTCTGTACTGGGGTGGTGGAGTGAGCTAAAGAATGATGATGGATTAAACCCAGATCAGTTGACTGGGGGTGAGTGTTTGATTTGCTCAAACTCTCTGTCCATCATCCCCTTTGGTATCGCTTTGTTTGCCCTAAGTTGGCAGGGTATGGCCATACGTGGGTCCTTTGCTCACTTTGCCACTGGATTCAAGATAGCCTGGCTGATGAGGGTTATGAACACGAAACCGGTCCCAGGAAGCTTGTTTCCGGTCCAGGGAAGACATGGCTTGGCAGTTCGAGCGGGACTGTTCCCATGAGGCACAGGGTCAGACTGATTTGCATATGGCCATGTCTGAACTGGGGTGGTAGAGTGAGCTAAAGAATGATGATCGATTAAACCCAGATCAGTTGACTGGGGTTGAGTGTTTGATTTTCTCAAACGCTCCGTCCATCATCCCCTTTGTTCTCGCTTTGTTTGCCCTAAATTGGCAGGGTATGCCCAGATGTGGGTCCCTTGCTCACTTTGCCTCTGGATTCAAGATAGCCTGGCTGATGAGAGTTATGAACCAGAAACCAGTCCCAGGATGCTTGTTTCCGGTCCAGGTGAGACATGGCTTGGCAGTTCGGGCTGGACTGTTCCCATGAGGTACAGGGTCAGACTGATTTGCATATGGCCATGTCTGAACTGGGGTGGTGGAGTGAGCTAAAGAATGATGATGGATTAAACCCAGATTAGTTGACTGGGGGTGAGTGTTTGATTTGCTCAAATGCTCAGTCCATCATCCCCTTTGTTATCGCTTTGTTTGCCCTAAGATGGCAGGGTATGCCCAGACGTGGGTCCCTTGCTCACTTTGCCACTGGATTCAAGATAGCCTGGCTAATGAGAGTTATGAACCCGAAACCGGTCCCAGAATGCTTGTTTCCGGTCCAGGGAAGACATGGCTTGGCAGTTCGGGCTGGACTGTTCCCTTGAGGCACAGGGTCAGACTGATTTGCATATGGCCATGTCTGAACTGGGGTGGTTGAGTGAGCTAAAGAATGATGATGGATTAAACAAAGATCGGTTGACTGGGGGTGAGTGTTTGATTTGCTCAAACGCTCTGTCCATCATCCCCTTTGGTATCGCTTTGTTCGCCCTAAGTTGGCAGGGTATGCCCAGACACAGGTCCCTTGCTCACTTTGCCACTGGATTCCAGATAGCCTGGCTGATGATGGTTATGAACCCGAAACTGGTCCCAGGATGCTTGTTTTCTGTCCAGGGAAGACATGGCTTGGCAGTTTGGGCTGGACTGTTCCCATAAGGCACAGGGTCAGACTGATTTGCATATGGCCATGTCTGAACTGGGGTGGTGGAGTGAGCTAAAGAATGATGATGGATTAAACCCAGATCAGTTGACTGGGGGTGAGTGTTTGATTTGCTCAAACGCTCCGTCCATCATTCCCTTTGGTATCGCTTTGTTCGCCCTAAGGTGGCAGGGTATGCCCAGACGTGGGTCCCTTGCTCACTTTGCCACTGGATTCAAGATAGCCTGGCTGATGAGGGTTATGAACCCGAAACCGGTCCCAGGATGCTCGTTTCCGGTCCAGGGAAGGTATGGCTTGGCAGTTCGGGCTGGACTGTTCCCATGAGGCACAGGGTCAGACTGATTTACATATGGCCATGTTTGAACTGGGGTGGTGCAGTGAGCTAAAGAATGATGATGGATTAAACCCCGATCAGTTGACTGGGGGTGAGTGTTTGATTTGCTCAAACGCTCCGTCCATCATCCCCTTTGGTATCGCTTTGTTCGCCCTAAGTTGGCAGGGTATGCCCAAACGTGGGTTCCTTGCTAACTTTGCCACTGGATTCAAGATAGCCTGGCTGATGAGGGTTATGAACCCGCAACTGGTCCCAGGATGCTCGTTTCCGGTCCAGGGAAGATATGGCTTGGCAGTTCGGGCTGGACTGTTCCCATGAGGCACAAGGTCAGACTGGTTTGCATATGGCCATGTCTGAACTGGGGTGGTGGAGTGAGCTAAAGAATGATGATGTATTAAACCCAGATCAGTTGACTGGGGGTGAGTGTTTGATTTGCTCAAACGCTCCATCCATCATCCCCTCTGGTACCGCTTTGTTTGCCCTAAGTTGGCAGGGTATGCCCAGACGTGGGTCCCTTGCTCACTTTGCCACTGGATTCAAGATATACTGGCTGATGAGGGTTATGAACCCGAAACCGGTCCCAGGATGCTTGTTTCCGGTCCAGGGAAGACATGGCTTGGCAGTTTGGGCTGGACGGTTCCAATGAGGCACAGGGTCAGACTGATTTGCATATGGCCATGTCTGAACTGGGGTGGTTGAGTGAGTTAAAGAATGATGATGGATTAAACCCAGATCAGTTGACTGGGGGTGAGTGTTTGATTTGCACAAACGCTCTGTCCATCATCCCCTTTGGTATCGCTTTGTTTGCCCTAAGTTGGCAGGGTATGGCCATACGTGGGTCCTTTGCTCACTTTGCCACTGGATTCAAGATAGCCTGGCTGATGAGGGTTATGAACCCGAAACCGGTCCCAGGATGCTCGTTTCCAGTCCAGGGAAGATATGGCTTGGCAGTTCGGGCTGGACTGTTTCAATGAGGCGCAGGGTCAGACTGATTTGCATATGGCCATGTCTGAACTAGGGTGGTGGAGTGAGCTAAAGAATGATGATGTATTAAACCCATTTCAGTTGAGTGGGGGTAAGTGTTTGATTCGCTCAAACGATCCGTCCATCATCCCCTTTGGTATCGCTTTGTTCGCCCTAAGTTGGCAGTGTATGCCCATATGTGGGTCCCTTGCTCACTTTGCCACTGGATTCAAGATATCCTGGCTGATGAGGGTTATGAACCCGAAACCGGTCCCATGATGCTTGTTTCCGGTCCAGGGAAGACATGGCTTGGCAGTTTGGGCTGGACTGTTCCAATGAGGCACAGGGTCAGACTGATTTGCATATGGCCATGTCTGTACTGGGGTGGTGGAGTGAGCTAAAGAATGATGATGGATTAAACCCAGATCAGTTGACTGGGGATGAGTGTTTGATTTGCTCAAACGCTCTGTCCATCATCCCCTTTGGTATCGCTTTGTTTGCCCTAAGTTGGCAGGGTATGGCCATACGTGGGTCCTTTGCTCACTTTGCCACTGGATTCAAGATAGCCTGGCTGATGAGGGTTATGAACACGAAACCGGTCCCAGGAAGCTTGTTTCCGGTCCAGGGAAGACATGGCTTGGCAGTTCGAGCGGGACTGTTCCCATGAGGCACAGGGTCAGACTGATTTGCATATGGCCATGTCTGAACTGGGGTGGTGGAGTGAGCTAAAGAATGATGATCGATTAAACCCAGATCAGTTGACTGGGGTTGAGTGTTTGATTTTCTCAAACGCTCCGTCCATCATCCCCTTTGTTCTCGCTTTGTTCGCCCTAAGTTGGCAGGGTATGCCCAGATGTGGGTCCCTTGCTCACTTTGCCACTGGATTCAAAATAGCCTTGCTGATGAGGGTTATGAATCCGAAACCGGTCCCAGGATGCTTGTTTCCGGTCCAGGGAAGACATGGCTTGGCAGTTCGGGCTGGACTGTTCCCATGAGGCACAGGGTCAGACTGATTTGCATATGGCCATGTCTGAAATGGCATGGTGGAGTGAGCTAAAGAATGATGATGGATTAAACCCAGATCAGTTGACTGGGGGTGAGTGTTTGATTTGCTCAAACGCTCCGTCCATCATCCCCTTTGGTATCGCTTTGTTCGTTCTAAGTTGGCAGGGTATGCCCAGACGTGGGTCCCTTGCTCACTTTGCCACTGGATTCAAGATAGCCTAGCTGATGAGGGTTATGAACCCGAAACCGGTCATAGGATGCTTGTTTCCGGTCCATGGAAGACATGGCTTGGCAGTTAGGGCTGGACTGTTCCCACGAGGCACAGGGTCAGACTGATTTGCATATGGCCTTGTCTGAACTGGGGTGGTGGAGTCAGCTAAAGAATGATGATGGATTAAACCCAGATCAGTTGACTAGGGGTGAGTGTTTGATTTGCTCAAATGCTCCATCCATCATCCCCTTTGGTATCGCTTTGTTCGCCCTAAGTTGGCAGGGTATGCCCAGACATGGGTCCCTTGCTCACTTTGCCACAGGATTCAAGATAGCCTGGCTGATGAGGGTTATGAACCTGAAACCGGTCCCAGGATGCTTGATTCCGGTCCAGGGAAGACATGGCTTGGCAGTTCGGGCTGGACTGTTCCCATGAGGCACAGGGTCAGACTGATTTGCATATGGCCATGTCTGAACTGGGGTGGTGGAGTGAGCTAAAGAATGATGATCGATTAAACCCAGATCAGTTGACTGGGGTTGGGTGTATGATTTGCTCAAACGCTCCGCCCATCATCCCCTTTGTTCTCGCTTTGTTTGCCCTAAATTGGCAGGGTATGCCCAGATGTGGGTCCCTTGCTCACTTTGCCACTGGATTCAAGATAGCCTGGCTGATGAGCGTTATGAACCCGAAACCGGTCCCAGGATGCTTGTTTCCGGCCCAGGGAAGACATGGCTTGGCAGTTCGGGCTGAACTGTTCCCATGAGGCACAGGGTCAGAATGATTTGCATACGGCCATGTCTGAACTGGGGTGGTGGAGTGAGCTTAAGAATGAGGATGGATTAAACCCAGATCAGTTGACTGGGGGTGAGTGTTTGATTTGCTCAAACGCTCCGTCCATCATACTCTTTGGTATCGCTTTGTTCGCCCTAAGTTGGCACGGAATGCCCAGATGTGGGTCCCTTGCTCACTTTGCCTCTGGATTCAAGATAGCCTGGCTGATGAGAGTTTTGAACCCGAAACCGGTCCCAGGATGCTTGTTTCCGGTCCAGGAAAGACATGGCTTGGCAGTTCGGGCTGGACTGTTCCCATGAGGCACAGGGTCAGACTGATTTGCATATGGCCATGTCTGAACTGGGGTGGTGGAGTGAGCTAAAGAATGATGATGGATTAAACCCAGATTAGTTGACTGGGGGTGAGTGTTTGATTTGCTCAAACGCTCCGTCCATCATCCCCTTTGGTATCACATTGTTCGCCGTAAGTTGGCAGTGTATGCCCATATGTGGGTCCCTTGCTCACTTTGCCACTAGATTCAAGATATCCTGGCTGATGAGGGTTATGAACCCGAAACCGGTCCTAGGATGCTTTTTTCCGGTCCAGGGAAGACATGGCTTGGCAGTTTGGGCTGGACTGTTCCAATGAGGCACAGGGTCAGACTGATTTGCATATGGCCATGTCTGAATGGGGTGGTGGAGTGAACTAAAGAATGATGATGGATTAAACCCAGATCAGTTGACTGGGGGTGAGTGTTTGATTTGCTCAAGCGCTCTGTCCATCATCCCCTTTGGTTTCGCTTTGTTTGCCCTAAGTTGGCAGGGTATGGCCATACGTGGGTCCTTTGCTCACTTTGCCACTGGATTCAAGATAGCCTGGCTGATGAGGGTTGTGAACACGAAACCGGTCCCAGGAAGCTTGTTTCCGGTCCAGGGAAGACATGGCTTGGCAGTTTGAGCGGGACTGTTCCCATGAGGCACAGGGTCAGACTGATTTGCATATGGCCATGTCTGAACTGGGATGGTTGAGTGAGCTAAAGAATGATGATCGATTAAACCCAGATCAGTTGACTGGGGTTGAGTGTTTGATTTTCTCAAACGCTCCGTCCATCATCCCCTTTGTTCTCGCTTTGTTCGCCCTAAGTTGGCAGGGTATGCCCAGATGTGGGTCCCTTGCTCACTTTGCCACTGGATTCAAAATAGCCTGGCTGATGAGGGTTATGAACCTGAAACCCGGTCCCAGGATGCTTGTTTCCGGTCCAGGGAAGACATGGCTTGGCAGTTCGGGCTGGACTGTTCCCATGAGGCACAGGGTCAGACTGATTTGCATATGGCCATGTCTGAACTGGGGTGGTGGAGTGAGCTAAAGAATGATGATCGATTAAACCCAGATCAGTTGACTGGAGGTGAGTGTAAGATTTGCTCAAACGCTCCGTCGATCATCCACTTTGGTATCGCTTTGTTCACCCTAAGTTGGCAGGGTATGCTCAGACGTGGGTCACTTGCTTACTTTGCCACTGGATTCAACATAGCCCGGCTGATGAGGGTTTTGAACCCGAAACCGGTCCCAGGATGCTTTTTTCCAGTCCAGGGAAGACATGGCTTTGCAGTTCGGGCTGGACTGTTCCCATGAGGCACAGGGTCAGACTGATTTGCATATGGCCATGTCTGAACTGGGGTGGTGGAGTGAGCTAAAGAATGATGATGGATTAAACCCAGATCAGTTGAATGGGGGTGAGTGTTTGATTTGCTCAAACGCTCTGTCCATCATCCCTTTTGGTATCGCTTTGTTCGCCCTAAGTTGGCAGGGTATGCCCAGACGTGGGTCCCTTGCTCACTTTGCCACTGGATTCAAGATAGCCTGGCTGATGAGGGTTATGAACCCCAAACCGGTCCCAGGATGCTTGTTTCCGGTCCAGGGAAGACATGGCTTGGCAGTTAGGGCTGGACTGTTCCCATGAGGCACAGGGTGAGACTGATTTGCATATGGCCATGTCTGAACTGGGGTGGTGGAGTGAGCTAAAGAATGATGATGGATTAAACCCAGATTAGTTGACTGGCGGTGAGTGTTTGAGTTGCTCAAACGCTCCGTCCATCATCCCCTCTGGTATCGCTTTGTTTGCCCTAAGTTGGCAGGGTATGCCCAGACGTGGGTCCCTTGCTCACTTTGCCACTGGATTCAAGATAGCCTGGCTGATGAGGGTTATGATCCCGAAACCGGTACCAGGATGCTTGTTTCCGGTCCAGGGAAGACATGGCTTGGCAGTTAGGGCTGGACTGTTCCCATGAGGCACAGGGTCAGACTGATTTGCATATGGCCATGTCTGAACTGCGGTGGTGGAGTGAGCTAAAGAATGATGATGGATTAAATCCAGATCAGTTGACTAGGGGTGAGTGTTTGATTTTCTCAAACGCTCCATCCATCATCCCCTTTGGTATCGCTTTGTTCACCCTAAGTTGGCAGGGTTTGCCCAGTCGTGGGTCCCTTGCTCACTTTGCCACTGGATTCAAGATAGCCTGGCTGATGAGGGTTATGAACCCGAAACCGGTCCCAGGGTGCTTGTTTCTGGTCCAGGAAAGACAAAGCTTGGCAGTTCGGGCTGGACTGTTCCCATGAGGCACAGGATCAGACTGATTTGCATATGGCCATGTCTGAACTGGGGTGGTGGAGTGAGCTATAGAATGATGATGGATTAAACCCAGATCAGTTGACTGGGGGTGAGTGTTTGATTTGCTCAAATGCTCCGTCCATCATACCCTTTGGTATCACTTTGTTCGCCCTAAGTTGGCAGGGTATGCCCAGATGTGAGTCCCTTGCTCACTTTGCCACTGGATTCAAGATAGCCTGGCTGATGAGGGTTATGAACCCGAAACCGGTTCCAGGATGCTTGTTTCCTGTCCAGGGAAGACATGGCTTGGCCGTTCGGGCTGGACTGTTCCCATGAGGCACAGGGTCAGACTGATTTGCATATGGCCATGTCTGAACTGGGGTGGTGGAGTGAGCTAAAGAATGATGATGGATTAAACCCATATCAGTTGACTGGGGGTGAGTGTTTGATTTGCTCAAACGCTCCATCCATCATCCCCTTTGGTATCGCTTTGTTCGCCCTAAGTTGGCAGGGTATGCCCAGACGTGGGTCCCTTGCTCACTTTGCCACTGGATTCAAGATAGCCTGGCTGATTAGGGTTATGAACCTGAAACCGGTCCCAGGATGCTTGATTCCGGTCCAGGGAAGACATGGCTTGGCAGTTCGGGCTGGACTGTTCCCATGAGGCACAGGGTCAGACTGATTTGCATATGGCCATGTCTGAACTGGGGTGGTGGAGTGAGCTAAAGAATGATGATCGATTAAACCCAGATCAGTTGACTGGGGTTGGGTGTATGATTTGCTCAAACGCTCCACCCATCATCCCCTATGTTCTCGCTTTGTTTGCCCTAAATTGGCAGGGTATGCCCAGATGTGGGTCCCTTGCTCACTTTGCCACTGGATTCAAGATAGCCTGGCTGATGAGCGTTATGAACCCGAAACCGGTCCCAGGATGCTTGTTTCCGGCCCAGGGAAGACATGGCTTGGCAGTTCGGGCTGAACTGTTCCCATGAGGCACAGGGTCAGAATGATTTGCATATGGCCATGTCTGAACTGGGGTGGTGGAGTTAGCTAAAGAATGAGGATGGATTAAACCCAGATCAGTTGACTGGGGGTGAGTGTTTGATTTGCTCAAACGCTCTGTCCATCATACTCTTTGGTATCGCTTTGTTCGCCCTAAGTTGGCACGGTATACCCAGATGTGGGTCCCTTGCTCACTTTTCCTCTGGATTCAAGATAGCCTGGCTGATGAGAGTTATGAACCCGAAACCAGTCCCAGGATGCTTGTTTCCGGTCCAGGGAAGACATGGCTTGGCAGTTCGGGCTGGACTGTTCCCATGAGGCACAGGGTCAGACTGATTTGCATATGGCCATGTCTGAACTGGGTTGGTGGAGTGAGCTAAAGAATGATGATGGAATAAACCGAGATCAGTTGACTGGGGGTGAGTGTTTGATTTGCTCAAACGCTCTGTCCATCATCCCCTTTGGTATCGCTTTGTTCGCTCTAAGTTGGCAGGGTATGCCCAGACATGGGTACCTTGCTCAGTTTGCCACTGGATTCAAGACAGCCTGGCTGATGAGGGTTATGAACCCGAAACCGGTCCCAGGATGCTTGTTTCCGGTCCAGGAAAGACATGGCTTGGCAGTTCGGGCTGGACTGTTCCCATGAGGCACAGGGTCAGACTGATTTGCATATGGCCATGTGTGAACTGGGTAGGTGGAGTGAGTTAAAGAATGATGATGGATTAAACCCAGATCAGTTGACTGGGGGTGAGTGTTTGATTTGCTCAAACGCTCCGTCCGTCATCCCCTTTGGTATCGCTTTGTTTGCCCTAAGTTGGCAGGGTATGCCCAGACGTGGGTCCCTTGCTCACTTTGCCACTGGATTCAAGAAAGCCTCGCTGGTGAGGGTTATGAACCCAAAAGCGGTCCCAGGATGCTTGTGTCCGGTCCAGGGAAGACATGGCTTGGCAGTTCGGGCTGGACTGTTCCCATGAGGCACAGGGTCAGACTGATTTGCACATGGCCATGTCTGAACTGAGGTGGTGGAGTGAGCTAAAGAATGATGATGGATTAAACCCAGATCAGTTGACTGGGGGTGAGTTTTTGATTTGCTCAAACTCTCCGTCCATCATTCCCTTTGGTATCGCTTTGTTTGCCCTAAGTTGGCAGGGTATGCCCAGACGTGGGTCCCTTGCTCACTTTGCCACTGGATTCAAGATAGCCTGGCTGATGAGGGTTATGAACCCAAAACCGGTCCCAGGATGCTCGTTTCCGGTCCAGGGAAGATATGGCTTGGCAGTTCGGGCTGGACTGTTCCCATGAGGCACAGGGTCAGACTGATTTGCATATGGCCATGTCTGAACTGGGGTGGTGCAGTGAGCTAAAGAATGATGATGGATTAAACCCCGATCAGTTGACTGGGGGTGAGTGTTTGATTTGCTCAAACGCTCCGTCCATCATCCCCTTTGGTATCGCTTTGTTTGCCCTAAGTTGGCAGGGTATGCCCAGACGTGGGTTCCTTGCTCACTTTGCCACTGGATTCAAGATATCCTGGCTAATGAGGGTTATGAACCCGAAACCGGTCCCAGGATGCTTGTTTCCGGTCAAGGGAAGACATGGCTTGGCAGTTTGGGCTGGACGGTTCCAATGAGGCACAGGGTCAGACTGATTTGCACATGGCCATGTCTGAACTGGGGTGGTGGAGTGAGTTAAAGAATGATAATGGATTAAACCCAGATCAGTTGACTGGGGGTGAGTGTTTGATTTGCTCAAACGCTCCCTCCATCATCCCCTTTGGTATCGCTTTGTTTGCCCTAAGTTGGCAGGGTATGGCCATACGTGGGTCCTTTGCTCACTTTGCCACTGGATTCAAGATAGCCTGGCTGATGAGGGTTATGAACACGAAAGCGGTCCCAGGATGCTTGTTTCCGATCCAGGGAAGACATGGCTTGGCAGTTCGAGCGGGACTGTTCCCATGAGGCACAGGGTCAGACTGATTTCCATATGGCCATGTCTGAACTGGGGTGGTGGAGTGAGCTAAAGAATGATGATCGATTAAACCCAGATCAGTTGACTGGGGTTGAGTGTTTGATTTTCTCAAACGCTCCGTCCATCATCCCCTTTGTTCTCGCTTTGTTTGCCCTAAGTTGGCAGGGTATGCCCAGATGTGGGTCCCTTGCTCACTTTGCCACTGGATTCAAGATAGCCTGGCTGATGAGGGTTATGAACCCGAAACCGGTCCTAGGATGCTTGTTTCCAGTCCAGGGAAGACATGGCTTGGCAGTTCGAGCTGGACTGTTCCCATGAGGCACAGTGTCAGACTGATTTGCATATGGCCATGTCTGAACTGGGGTGGTGGAGTGAGCTAAGTTGGCAGTGTATGCCCCTTGCTCACTTTGCCACTGGACTCAAGATATCCTGGCTGATGAGGGTTATGAACCCGAAACCGGTCCCATGATGCTTGTTTCCGGTCCAGGGAAGACATGGATTGGCAGTTTGGGCTGGACTGTTCCAATGAGGCACAGGGTCAGACTGATTTGCATATGGCCATGTCTGTACTGGGGTGGTGGAGTGAGCTAAAGAATGATGATGGATTAAACCCAGATCAGTTGACTGGGGGTGAGTGTTTGATTTGCTCAAACGCTCTGTCCATCATCCCCTTTGGTATCGCTTTGTTTGCCCTAAGTTGGCAGGGTATGGCCATACGTGGGTCCTTTGCTCACTTTGCCACTGGATTTAAGATAGCCTGGCTGATGAGGGTTATGAACACGAAACCGGTCCCAGGAAGCTTGTTTCCGGTCCAGGGAAGACATGGCTTGGCAGTTCGAGCGGGACTGTTCCCATGAGGCACAGGGTCAGACTGATTTGCATATGGCCATGTCTGAACTGGGGTGGTGGAGTGAGCTAAAGAATGATGATCGATTAAACCCAGATCAGTTGACTGGGGTTGAGTGTTTGATTTTCTCAAACGCTCCGTCCATCATCCCCTTTGTTCTCGCTTTGTTCGCCCTAAGTTGTCAGGGTATGCCCAGATGTGGGTCCCTTGCTCACTTTGCCACTGGATTCAAAATAGCCTGGCTGATGAGGGTTATGAACCCGAAACCGGTCCCAGGATGCTTGTTTCCGGTCCAGGGAAGACATGGCTTGGCAGTTCGGGCTGGACTGTTCCCATGAGGCACAGGGTCAGACTGATTTGCATATGGCCATATCTGAAATGGCGTGGTGGAGTGAGCTAAAGAATGATGATGGATTAAACCCAGATCAGTTGACTGGGGGTGAGTGTTTGATTTGCTCAAACGCTCCGTCCATTATCCCCTTTGGTATTGCTTTGTTCGCCCTAAGTTGGCAGGGTATGCCCATACGTGGGTCCCTTGCTCACTTTGCCACTGGATTCAAGAAAGCCTGGCTGATGAGGGTTATGAACCCCAAACCGGTCCCAGGATGCTTGTTTCCGGTCCATGGAAGACATGGCTTGGCAGTTAGGGCTGGACTGTTCCCATGAGGCACAGGGTCAGACTGATTTGCATATGGCCGTGTCTGAACTGGGGTGGTGGAGTCAGCTAAAGAATGATGATGGATTAAACCCAGATCAGTTGACTAGGGGTGAGTGTTTGATTTGCTCAAATGCTCCATCCATCATCCCCTTTGGTATCGCTTTGTTCGCCCTAAGTTGGCAGGGTATGCCCAAACATGGGTCCCTTGCTAACTTTGCCACAGGATTCAAGATAGCCTGGCTGATGAGGGTTATGAACCTGAAACCGGACCCAGGATGCTTGATTCCGGTCCAGGGAAGACATGGCTTGGCAGTTCGGGCTGGACTGTTCCCATGAGGCACAGGGTCAGACTGATTTGCATATGGCCATGTCTGAACTGGGGTGGTGGAGTGAGCTAAAGAATGATGATCGATTAAACCCAGATCAGTTGACTGGGGTTGAGTGTATGATTCGCTCAAACGCTCCGCCCATCATCCCCTTTGTTCTCGCTTTGTTTGCCCTAAATTGGCAGGGTATGCCCAGATGTGGGTCCCTTGCTCACTTTGTCACTGGATTCAAGATAGCCTGGCTGATGAGCGTTATGAACCCGAAACCGGTCCCAGGATGCTTGTGTCCGGCCCAGGGAAGACATGGCTTGGCAGTTCGGGCTGAACTGTTCCCATGAGGCACAGGGTCAGAATGATTTGCATATGGCCATGTCTGAACTGGGGTGGTGGAGTGAGCTAAAGAATGAGGATGGATTAAACCCAGATCAGTTGACTGGGGGTGAGTGTTTGATTTGCTCAAACGCTCCGTCCATCATACTCTTTGGTATCGCTTTGTTTGCCCTAAGTTGGCAGGGTATGCCCAGACGTGGGTCCCTTGCTCACTTTGCCACTGGATTCAAGATAGCCTGGCTGATGAGGGTTATGAACCCGAAACCGGTCCCAGGATGCTCGTTTCCAGTCCAGGGAAGATATGGCTTGGCCGTTCGGGCTGGACTGTTCCCATGAGGCACAGGGTCAGACTGATTTGCATATGGCCATGTCTGAACTGGGGTGGTGGAGTGAGCTAAAGAATGATGATGTATTAAACCCAGATCAGTTGACTGGAGGTGAGTGTTTGATTCGCTCAAACGATCCGTCCATCATCCCCTTTGGTATCGCTTTGTTCGCCCTAAGTTGGCAGTGTATGCCCATATGTGGGTCCCTTGCTCACTTTGGCACTGGATTCAAGATATCCAGGCTGATGAGGGTTATGAACCCGAAACCGGTCCCATGATGCTTGTTTCCGGTCCAGGGAAGACATGGCTTGGCAGTTTGTGCTGGACTGTTCCAATGAGGCACAGGGTCAGACTGAGTTGCATATGGCCATGTCTGTACTGGGGTGGTGGAGTGAGCTAAAGAATGATGATGGATTAAACCCAGATCAGTTGACTGGGGGTGAGTGTTTGATTTGCTCAAACGCTCTGTCCATCATCCCCTTTGGTATCGCTTTGTTTGCCCTAAGTTGGCAGGGTATGGCCATACGTGGGTCCTTTGCTCACTTTGCCACTGGATTCAAGATAGCCTGGCTGATGAGGGTTATGAACACGAAACCGGTCCCAGGAAGCTTGTTTCCGGTCCAGGGAAGACATGGCTTGGCAGTTCGAGCGGGACTGTTCCCATGAGGCACAGGGTCAGACTGATTTGCATATGGCCATGTCTGAACTGGGGTGGTGGAGTGAGCTAAAGAATGATGATCGATTAAACCCAGATCAGTTGACTGGGGTTGAGTGTTTGATTTTCTCAAACGCTCCGTCCATCATCCCCTTTGTTCTCGCTTTGTTCACCCTAAGTTGGCAGGGTATGCTCAGACGTGGGTCACTTGCTTACTTTGCCACTGGATTCAAGATAGCCTAGCTGATGAGGGTTATGAACCCGAAACCGGTCCCAGGATGCTTGTTTCCAGTCCAGGGAAGACATGGCTTTGCAGTTCGGGCTGGACAGTTCCCATGAGGCACAGGGTCAGACTGATTTGCATATGGCCATGTCTGAACTGGGGTGGTGGAGTGAGCTAAAGAATGATGATGGATTAAACCCAGATCAGTTGACTGGGGGTGAGTGTTTGATTTGCTCAAACGCTCAGTCCATCATCCCTTTTGGTATCGCTTTGTTCGCCCTAAGTTGGCAGGGTATGCCCAGACGTGGGTCCCTTGCTCACTTTGCCACTGGTTACAAGACAGCCTGGCTGATGAGGGTTATGAACAGGAAACCGGTCGCAGGATGCTTGTTTTCCGTCCAGGGAAGACATGGATTGGCAGTTCGGGCTGGACTGTTCCCATGAGGCACAGGGTCAGACTGATTTGCATATGGCCATGTCTGAACTGGGGTGTTGGAGTGAGCTAAAGAATGATGGTGGATTAAACCCAGATCAGTTGACTGGGGGTGAGTGTTTGATTTGCTCAAACGCTCCGTCCATCATACACTTTGGTATCGCTTTGTTCGGCCTAAGTTGGTAGGTTATGCCCAGAGGTAGGTCCCTTGCTCACTTTGCCACTGGATTCAAGATAGCCTAGCTGATGAGGGTTATGAACCCGAAACCGGTCCCAGGATGCATGTTTCCGGTCCAGGGAAGACATGGCTTGGCAGTTCGAGCGGGACTGTTCCCATGAGGCACAGGGTCAGACTGATTTGCATATGGCCATGTCTGAACTGGGTTGGTGGAGTGAGCTAAAGAATGTTGATGGATTAAACCCAGATTAGTTGACTGGGGGTGAGTGTTTGATTTGCTCAAACGCTCCGTCCATCATCCCCTTTGTTATCGCTTTGTTCGCCCTAAGTTGGCAAGGTATGCCCAGATGTGGGTCCCTTGCTCACTTTGACACAGGATTCAAGATAGCCTGGCTGATAAGGGCTATGAACCTGAAACCCGTCCCAGGATGCTTGATTCCGGTCCAGGGAAGACATGGCTTGGCAGTTCGGGCTGGACTGTTCCCATGAGGCACAGGGTCAGACTGATTTGCATATGGCCATGTCTGAACTGGGGTGGTGGAGTGAGCTAAAGAATGATGATCGATTAAACCCAGATCAGTTGACTGGGGTTGGGTGTTTGATTTGCTCAAACGCTCCGTCCATCATCCCCTTTGTTCTCGCTTTGTCCGCCCTAAGTTGGCAGGATATGCCCAGATGTGGGTCCCTTGCTCACTTTGCCACTGGATTCAAGATAGCCTGGCTGATGAGGGTTATGAACCCGAAACCGGTCCTAGGATGCTTGTTTCCAGTCCAGGGAAGACATGGCTTGGCAGTTCGAGCTGGACTGTTCCCATGAGGCACAGTGTCAGACTGATTTGCATATGGCCATGTCTGAACTGGGGTGGTGGAGTGAGCTAAGTTGGCAGTGTATGCCCCTTGCTCACTTTGCCACTGGACTCAAGATATCCTGGCTGATGAGGGTTATGAACCCGAAACCGGTCCCATGATGCTTGTTTCCGGTCCAGGGAAGACATGGATTGGCAGTTTGGGCTGGACTGTTCCAATGAGGCACAGGGTCAGACTGATTTGCATATGGCCATGTCTGTACTGGGGTGGTGGAGTGAGCTAAAGAATGATGATGGATTAAACCCAGATCAGTTGACTGGGGGTGAGTGTTTGATTTGCTCAAACGCTCTGTCCATCATCCCCTTTGGTATCGCTTTGTTTGCCCTAAGTTGGCAGGGTATGGCCATACGTGGGTCCTTTGCTCACTTTGCCACTGGATTTAAGATAGCCTGGCTGATGAGGGTTATGAACACGAAACCGGTCCCAGGAAGCTTGTTTCCGGTCCAGGGAAGATATGGCTTGGCAGTTCGAGCGGGACTGTTCCCATGAGGCACAGGGTCAGACTGATTTGCATATGGCCATGTCTGAACTGGGGTGGTGGAGTGAGCTAAAGAATGATGATCGATTAAACCCAGATCAGTTGACTGGGGTTGAGTGTTTGATTTTCTCAAACGCTCCGTCCATCATCCCCTTTGTTCTCGCTTTGTTCGCCCTAAGTTGTCAGGGTATGCCCAGATGTGGGTCCCTTGCTCACTTTGCCACTGGATTCAAAATAGCCTGGCTGATGAGGGTTATGAACCCGAAACCGGTCCCAGGATGCTTGTTTCCGGTCCAGGGAAGACATGGCTTGGCAGTTCGGGCTGGACTGTTCCCATGAGGCACAGGGTCAGACTGATTTGCATATGGCCATGTCTGAAATGGCGTGGTGGAGTGAGCTAAAGAATGATGATGGATTAAACCCAGATCAGTTGACTGGGGGTGAGTGTTTGATTTGCTCAAACGCTCCGTCCATTATCCCCTTTGGTATTGCTTTGTTCGCCCTAAGTTGGCAGGGTATGCCCATACGTGGGTCCCTTGCTCACTTTGCCACTGGATTCATGAAAGCCTGGCTGATGAGGGTTATGAACCCGAAACCGGTCCCAGGATGCTTGTTTCCGGTCCATGGAAGACATGGCTTGGCAGTTAGGGCTGGACTGTTCCCATGAGGCACAGGGTCAGACTGATTTGCATATGGCCTTGTCTGAACTGGGGTGGTGGAGTCAGCTAAAGAATGATGATGGATTAAACCCAGATCAGTTGACTAGGGGTGAGTGTTTGATTTGCTCAAATGCTCCATCCATTATCCCCTTTGGTATCGCTTTGTTCGCCCTAAGTTGGCAGGGTATGCCCAAACATGGGTCCCTTGCTAACTTTGCCACAGGATTCAAGATAGCCTAGCTGATGAGGGTTATGAACCTGAAACCGGACCCAGGATGCTTGATTCCGGTCCAGGGAAGACATGGCTTGGCAGTTCAGGCTGGACTGTTCCCATGAGGCACAGGGTCAGACTGATTTGCATATGGCCATGTCTGAACTGGGGTGGTGGAGTGAGCTAAAGAATGATGATCGATTAAACTCAGATCAGTTGACTGGGGTTGAGTATATGATTCGCTCAAACGCTCCGCCCATCATCCCCTTTGTTCTCGCTTTGTTTGCCCTAAATTGGCAGGGTATGCCCAGATGTGGGTCCCTTGCTCACTTTGCCACTGGATTCAAGATAGCCTGGCTGATGAGCGTTATGAACCCGAAACCGGTCCCAGGATGCTTGTGTCCGGCCCAGGGAAGACATGGCTTGGCAGTTCGGGCTGAACTGTTCCCATGAGGCACAGGGTCAGAATGATTTGCATATGGCCATGTCTGAACTGGGGTGGTGGAGTGAGCTAAAGAATGAGGATGGATTAAACCCAGATCAGTTGACTGGGGGTGAGTGTTTGATTTGCTCAAACGCTCCGTCCATCATACTCTTTGGTATCGCTTTGTTCGCCCTAAGTTGGCACGGTATGCCCAGATGTGGGTCCCTTGCTCACCTTGTCTCTGGATTCAAGATAGCCTGGCTGATGAGAGTTTTGAACCCGAAACCGGTCCCAGGATGCTTGTTTCCGGTCCAGGGAAGACATGGCTTGGCAGTTCGGGCTGGACTGTTCCCATGAGGCACAGGGTCAGACTGATTTGCATATGGCCATGTCTGAACTGGGGTGGTGGAGTGAGCTAAAGAATGATGATGGATTAAACCCAGATCAGTTGACTGGGGGTGAGTGTTTGATTTGCTCAAACGCTCTGTCCATCATCCCCTTTGGTATCGCTTTGTTTGCCCTAAGTTGGCAGGGTATGCCCAGACGTGGGTCCCTTGCTCACTTTGCCACTGGATTCAAGATAGCCTGGCTGATGAGGGTTATGAACCCGAAACCGGTCCCAGGATGCTCGTTTCCAGTCCAGGGAAGATATGGCTTGGCCGTTCGGGCTGGACTGTTCCCATGAGGCACAGGGTCAGACTGATTTGCATATGGCCATGTCTGAACTGGGGTGGTGGAGTGAGCTAAAGAATGATGATGTATTAAACCCATATCAGTTGACTGGAGGTGAGTGTTTGATTCGCTCAAACGATCCGTCCATCATCCCCTTTGGTATCGCTTTGTTCGCCCTAAGTTGGCAGTGTATGCCCATATGTGGGTCCCTTGCTCACTTTGCCACTGGATTCAAGATATCCAGGCTGATGAGGGTTATGAACCCGAAACCGGTCCCATGATGCTTGTTTCCGGTCCAGGGAAGACATGGCTTGGCAGTTTTTGCTGGACTGTTCCAATGAGGCACAGGGTCAGACTGATTTGCATATGGCCATGTCTGTACTGGGGTGGTGGAGTGAGCTAAAGAATGATGATGGATTAAACCCAGATCAGTTGACTGGGGGTGAGTGTTTGATTTGCTCAAACGCTCTGTCCATCATCCCCTTTGGTATCGCTTTGTTTGCCCTAAGTTGGCAGGGTATGGCCATACGTGGGTCCTTTGCTCACTTTGCCACTGGATTCAAGATAGCCTGGCTGATGAGGGTTATGAACACGAAACCGGTCCCAGGAAGCTTGTTTCCGGTCCAGGGAAGACATGGCTTGGCAGTTCGAGCGGGACTGTTCCCATGAGGCACAGGGTCAGACTGATTTGCATATGGCCATGTCTGAACTGGGGTGGTGGAGTGAGCTAAAGAATGATGATCGATTAAACCCAGATCAGTTGACTGGGGTTGAGTGTTTGATTTTCTCAAACGCTCCGTCCATCATCCCCTTTGTTCTCGCTTTGTTCACCCTAAGTTGGCAGGGTATGCTCAGACGTGGGTCACTTGCTTACTTTGCCACTGGATTCAAGATAGCCTAGCTGATGAGGGTTATGAACCCGAAACCGGTCCCAGGATGCTTGTTTCCAGTCCAGGGAAGACATGGCTTTGCAGTTCGGGCTGGACAGTTCCCATGAGGCACAGGGTCAGACTGATTTGCATATGGCCATGTCTGAACTGGGGTGGTGGAGTGAGCTAAAGAATGATGATGGATTAAACCCAGATCAGTTGACTGGGGGTGAGTGTTTGATTTGCTCAAACGCTCAGTCCATCATCCCTTTTGGTATCGCTTTGTTCGCCCTAAGTTGGCAGGGTATGCCCAGACGTGGGTCCTTTGCTCACTTTGCCACTGGTTACAAGACAGCCTGGCTGATGAGGGTTATGAACAGGAAACTGGTCGCAGGATGCTTGTTTTCCGTCCAGGGAAGACATGGATTGGCAGTTCGGGCTGGACTGTTCCCATGAGGCACAGGGTCAGACTGATTTGCATATGGCCATGTCTGAACTGGGGTGTTGGAGTGAGCTAAAGAATGATGGTGGATTAAACCCAGATCAGTTGACTGGGGGTGAGTGTTTGATTTGCTCAAACGCTCCGTCCATCATACACTTTGGTATCGCTTTGTTCGGCCTAAGTTGGTAGGTTATGCCCAGAGGTAGGTCCCTTGCTCACTTTGCCACTGGATTCAAGATAGCCTAGCTGATGAGGGTTATGAACCCGAAACCGGTCCCAGGATGCATATTTCCGGTCCAGGGAAGACATGGCTTGGCAGTTCGGGCTGGACTGTTCCCATGAGGCACAGGGTCAGACTGATTTGCATATGGCCATGTCTGAACTGGGGTGGTGGAGTGAGCTAAAGAATGATGATCGATTAAACCCAGATCAGTTGACTGGGGTTGGGTGTTTGATTTGCTCAAACGCTCCATCCATCATCCCCTTTGTTCTCGCTTTGTCCGCCCTAAGTTGGCAGGGTATGCCCAGATGTGGGTCCCTTGCTCACTTTGCCACTGGATTCAAGATAGCCTGGCTGATGAGGGTTATGAACCTGAAACCGGTCCCAGGATGCTTGTTTCCGGTCCAGGGAAGAGATGGCTTGGCAGTTCGGGCTGGACTGTTCCCATGAGGCACAGGGTCAGCCTGATTTGCATATGGCCATGTCTGAACTGGGGTGGTGGACTGAGCTAAAGAATGATGATGGATTAAACCCAGATCAGTTGACTGGGGGTGAGTGTTTGATTTGCTCAAACACTCCGTCCATCATTCCCTTTGGTATCGCTTTGTTCGCCCTAAGTTGGTAGGGTATGCCCAGAGGTGGGTCCCTTGCTCACTTTGCCCCTGGATTTAAGATAGCCGGGCTGATGAGCATTATGAACCCGAAACCGGTCCCAGGATGCTTGTTTCCGGCCCAGGGAAGACATGGCTTGGCAGTTCGGGCTGGACTGTTCCCATGAGGCACAGGGTCAGAATGATTTGCATATGGCCATGTCTGAACTGGGGTGGTGGAGTGAGCTAAAGAATGATGATGGATTAAACCCAGATCAGTTGACTGGGGGTGAGTGTTTGATTTGCTCAAACGCTTTGTCCATCATCCCCTTTGGTATCGCTTTGTTTGCCCTAAGTTGGCAGGATATGCCCAGCCGTCAGTCCCTTGCTCACTTTGCCACTGGTTACAAGACAGCCTGACTGATGAGGGTTATGAACAGGAAACCGGTCGCAGGATGCTTGTTTTCCGTCCAGGGAAGACATGGACTGGCAGTTCGGGCTGGACTGTTCCCATGAGGCACAGGTTCAGACTGATTTGCATATGGCCATGTCTGAACTGGGGTGGTGGAGTGAGCTAAAGAATGATGATGGATTAAACCCAGATCAGTTGACTGGGGGTGAGTGTTTGATTTGCTCAAACGCTCCGTCCATCATCCACTTTGGTATCGCTTTGTTCGCCCTAAGTTGGTAGGGTATGCCCAGACATGGGTCCCTTGCTCACTTTGCCACTGGATTCAAGATAGCCTGGCTGATGAGTGTTATGAACCCAAAACCGGTCCCATGACGCTTGTTTTCCGTCCAGGGAAGACATGGCTTGGCAGTTCGGGCTGGACTGTTCCCATGAGGCACAGGGTCAGACTGATTTGCATATGGCCATGTCTGAACTGGGGTGGTGGAGTGAGCTAAAGAATGATGATCGATTAAACCCAGATCAGTTGACTGGAGGTGAGTGTTTGATTTGCTCAAACGCTCCGTCCATCATCCACTTTGGTATCGCTTTGTTCGCCCTAAGTTGGCAGGGTATGCCCAGACGTGGGTCACTTGCTCACTTTGCACTGGATTCAACATAGCCTAGCTGATGAGGGTTATGAACCCGAAACCGGTCCCAGGATGCTTGTTTCCGGTCCAGGGAAGATATGGCTTGGCAGTTCGGGCTGGATTGTTCCCATGAGGCACAGGGTCAGACTGATTTGCATATGGCCATGTCTGAACTGGGGAGGTGGAGTGGGCTAAAGAATGATGATGTATTAAACCCAGATCAGTTGACTGGGGGTGAGTGTTTGATTTGCTCAAATGCTCAGTCCATCATCCCCTTTGGTATTGCTTTGTTCGCCCTAAGTTGGCAAGGTATGCCCAGACGTGGGTCCCTTGCTCACTTTGCCACTGGATTCAAGATAACCTGGCTGATGAGGGTTATGAACCCGAAACCGGTCCCAGGATGCTTGTTTCCGGTCCAGGGAAGACATTGCTTGGCAGTTCGGGCTGGATTGTTCCCATGAGGCACAGGTTCAGACTGATTTGCATATGGCCATGTCTGAACTGGGGTGGTGGAGTGAGCTAAAGAATGATGATGGATTAAACCCAGATCAGTTGACTGGGGGTGAGTGTTTGATTTGCTCAAACGCTCCGTCCATCATCCCCTTTGGTATCGCTTTGTTCGCCCTAAGTTGGCAGGGTATGCCCAGACGTGGGTCCCTAGCTCACTTTGACACTGGATTCAAGATATACTGGCTGATGAGGGTTATGAACCCGAAACCAGTCCCAGGATGCTTGTTTCCGGTCCAGGGAAGACATGGCTTGGCAGTTTGGGCTGGACTGTTTGCATGAGGCACAGGGTCAGACTGATTTGCATATGGCCATGTCTGAACTGGGGTGGTGGAGTGAGCTAAAGAATGATGATGGATTAAACCCAGATCAGTTGACTGGGGTGAGTGTTTGATTTGCTCAAATGCTCTGTCCATCATCCCCTTTGGTATCACTTTGTTTGCCCTAAGTTGGCAGGGTATGGCCATACATGGGTCCCTTGCTCACTTTGCCACTGGATTCAAGATAGCCTGGCTGATGAGGGTTATGAACACGAAACCGGTCCCAGGATGCTTGTTTCCGGTCCAGGGAAGACATGGCTTGGCAGTTCGAGCGGGTCTGTTCCCATGAGGCATAGGGTCAGACTGATTTGCATATGGCCATGGCTGAACTGGGGTGTTGGAGTGAGCTAAAGAATGATGGTGGATTAAACCCAGATCAGTTGACTGGGGGTGAGTGTTTGATTTGCTCAAACGCTCCGTCCATCATACACTTTGGTATCGCTTTGTTCGGCCTAAGTTGGTAGGTTATGCCCAGACGTAGGTCGCTTGCTCACTTTGCCACTGGATTCAAGATAGCCTGGCTGATGAGTGTTATGAACCCGAAACCAGTCCCAGGATGCTTGTTTCCGGTCCAGGGAAGACATGGCTTGGCAGTTCGGGCTGGACTGTTCCCATGAGGCACAGGGTCAGCCTGATTTGCATATGGCCATGTCTGAACTGGGGTGGTTGAGTGAGCTAAAGAATGATGATGGATTAAACCCAGATCAGTTGACTGGGGGTGAGTGTTTGATTTGCTCAAACGCTCCGTCCATCATTCCCTTTGGTATCGCTTTGTTCGCCCTAAGTTGGTAGGGAATGCCCAGACGTGGGTCCCTTGCTCACTTTGCCACTGGATTCAAGATAGCCTGGCTGATGAGCATTATGAACCCGAAACCGGTCCCAGGATGCTTGTTTCCGGCCCAGGGAAGACATGGCTTGGCAGTTCGGGCTGGACTGTTCCCATGAGGCACAGGGTCAGAATGATTTGCATATGGCCATGTCTGAACTGGGGTGGTGGAGTGAGCTAAAGAATGAGGATGGATTAAACCCTGATCAGTTGACTGGGGGTGGGTGTTTGATTTGCTCAAACGCTCCGTCCATCATTCCCTTTGGTATCGCTTTGTTCGCCCTAAGTTGGCAGGGTATGCCCAGACGTAGGTCCCTTGCTCACTTTGCCACTGGATTCAAGATAGCCTGGCTGATGAGCGTTATGAACCTGAAACCGGTCTCAGGATGCTTGTTTCCGGTCCAGGGAAGACATGGCTTGGCAGTTCGGGCTGGACTGTTCCCATGAGGCACAGGGTCAGACTGATTTGCATATGGCCATGTCTGAACTGGGGTGGTGGAGTGAGCTAAAGAATGATGATGGATTAAACCCAGATCAGTTGACTGGGGGTGAGTGTTTGATTTGCTCAAATGCTTTGTCCATCATCCCCTTTGGTATCGCTTTGTTTGCCCTAAGTTGGCAGGATATGCCCAGCCGTCAGCCCCTTGCTTACTTTGCCACTGGTTACAAGACAGCCTGGCTGATGAGGGTTATGAACAGGAAACCGGTCACAGGATGCTTGTTTTCCGTCCAGGGAAGACATGGATTGGCAGTTCGGGCTAGACTGTTTCCATGAGGCACAGGGTCAGACTGATTTGCATATGGCCATGTCTGAACTGGGGTGGTGGAGTGAGCTAAAGAATGATGATGGATTAAACCCAGATCAGTTGACTGGGGGTGAGTGTTTGATTTGCTCAAACGCTCCGTCCATCATCCACTTTGGTATCGCTTTGTTCGCCCTAAGTTGGTAGGGTATGCCCAGACATGGGTCCCTTGCTCACTTTGCCACTGGATTCAAGATAGCCTGGCTGATGAGGGTTATAAACCCAAAACCGGTCCCATGATGCTTGTTTTCCGTCCAGGGAAGACATGGCTTGGCAGTTCGGGCTGGACTGTTCCCATGAGGCACAGGGTCAGACTGATTTGCATATGGCCATGTCTGGACTGGGGTGGTGGAGTGAGCTAAAGAATGATGATCGATTAAACCCAGATCAGTTGACTGGGGGTGGGTGTTTGATTTGCTCAAACGCTCCGTCCATCATCCACTTTGGTATCGCTTTGTTCGCCCTAAGTTGGCAGGGTATGCCCAGACGTGGGTCACTTGCTCACTTTGCACTGGATTCAACATAGCCTAGCTGATGAGGGTTATGAACCCGAAACCGGTCCCAGGATGCTTGTTTCCGGTCCAGGGAAGATATGGCTTGGCAGTAAGGGCTGGACTGTTCCCATGAGGCACAGGGTCAGACTGATTTGCATATGGCCATGTCTGAACTGGGGTGGTGGAGTGGGCTAAAGAATGATGATGTATTAAACCCAGATCAGTTGACTGGGGGTGAGTGTTTGATTTGCTCAAACGCTCTGTCCATCATCCCCTTTGGTATTACTTTGTTTGCCCTAAGTTGGCGAGGTATGCCCAGACATGGGTCCCTTGCTCACTTTGCCACTGGATTCAAGATAACCTGGCTGATGAGGGTTATGAACCCGAAACCGGTCCCAGGATGCTTGTTTCCGGTCCAGGGAAGACATTGCTTGGCAGTTCGGGCTGGATTGTTCCCATGAGGCACAGGTTCAGACTGATTTGCATATGGCCATGTCTGAACTGGGGTGGTGGAGTGAGCTAAAGAATGATGATGGATTAAACCCAGATCAGTTGACTGGGGGTGAGTGTTTGATTTGCTCAAACGCTCCGTCCATCATCCCCTTTGGTATCTCTTTGTTCGCCCTAAGTTGGCAGGGTATGCCCAGACGTGGGTCCCTAGCTCACTTTGACACTGGATTCAAGATATCCTGGCTGATGAGGGTTATGAACCCGAAACCGGTCCCAGGATGCTTGTTTCTGGTCCAGGGAAGACATGGCTTGGCAGTTTGGGCTGGACTGTTCGCGTGAGGCACAGGGTCAGACTGATTTGCATATGGCCATGTCTGAACTGGGGTGGTGGAGTGAGCTAAAGAATGATGATGGATTAAACCCAGATCATTTGACTGGGGTGAGTGTTTGATTTGCTCAAATGCGCTGTCCATCATTCCCTTTGGTATCGCTTTGTTTGCCCTAAAATGGCAGGGTATGGCCATACATGGGTCCCTTGCTCACTTTGCCACTGGATTCAAGATAGCCTGGCTGATGAGGGTTATGAACACGAAACCGGTCCCAGGATGCTTGTTTCCGGTCCAGGGAAGACATGGCTTGGCAGTTCGAGCGGGTCTGTTCCCATGAGGCACAGGGTCAGACTGATTTGCATATGGCCGTGTCTGGCCTGGGGTGGTGGAGTGAGCTAAAGAATGATGATCGATTAAACCCAGATCAGTTGACTGGGGTTGAGTGTTTGATTTTCTCAAACGCTCTGTCCATCATCCCCTTTGTTCTCGCTTTGTTTGCCCTAAGTTAGCAGTGTATGCCCATATGTGGGTCCCTTGCTCACTTTGACACTGGATTCAAGATTTTCTGGCTGATGAGGGTTATGAACCCGAAACCAGTCCCAGGATGCTTGTTTCCGGTCCAGGGAAGACATGGCTTGGCAGTGCGGGCTGGACTGTTCCCATGAGGCACAGGGTCAGACTGATTTGCATATGGCCATGTCTGAACTGGGGTGGTGGAGTGAGCTAAAGAATGATGATAGATTAAACCCAGATCAGTTGACTGGGGGTGAGTGTTTGATTTGCTCAAACGCTCCGTCCATCATCCCCTTTGGTATCGCTTTGTTCGCCCTAAGTTGGCAGGGTATGCCCAGACGTGGGTCCCTAGCTCACTTTGACACTGGATTCAAGATATCCTGGCTGATGAGCGTTATGAACCCGAAACCAGTCCCAGGATGCTTGTTTCCGGTCCAGGGAAGACATGGCTTGGCAGTTTGGGCTGGACTGTTCGCATGAGGCACAGGGTCAGACTGATTTGCATATGGCCATGTCTGAACTGGGGTGGTGGAGTGAGCTAAAGAATGATGATGGATTAAACCCAGATCAGTTGACTGGGGTCAGTGTTTGATTTGCTCAAATGCTCTGTCCATCATCCCAGTTGGTATCGCTTTGTTTGCCCTAAGTTGGCAGGGTATGGCCATACATGGGTCCCTTGCTCACTTTGCCACTGGATTCAAGATAGCCTGGCTGATGAGGGTTATGAACAAGAAACCGATCCCAGGATGCTCGTTTCCGGTCCGGGGAAGATATGGCTTGGCAGTTCGGGCTGGACTGTTCCCATGAGGCACAGGGTCAGACTGATTTGCATATGGCCATGTCTGAACTGGGGTGGTGGAGTGAGCTAAAGAATGATGATGTATTAAACCCAGATCAGTTGACTGGGGGTGAGTGTTTGATTCGCTCAAACGCTCCGTCCATCATCCCATTTGGTATCGCTTTGTTCGCCCTAAGTTGGCAGTGTATGCCCATATGTGGGTCCCTTGCTCACTTTGACACTGGATTCAAGATATCCTGGCTGATGAGGGTTATGAACCCGAAACCAGTCCCAGGATGCTTGTTTCCGGTCCAGGGAAGACATGGCTTGGCAGTTTGGGCTGGACTGTTCGCATGAGGCACAGGGTCAGACTGATTTGCATATGGCCATGTCTGAACTGGGGTGGTGGAGTGAGCTAAAGAATGATGATGGATTAAACCCAGATCAGTTGACTGGGGTCAGTGTTTGATTTGCTCAAATGCTCTGTCCATCATCCCCGTTGGTATCGCTTTGTTTGCCCTAAGTTGGCAGGGTAAGGCCATACATGGGTCCCTTGCTCACTTTGCCACTGGATTCAAGATAGCCTGGCTGATGAGGGTTATGAATGAGAAACCGGTCCCAGGATGCTCATTTCCGGTCCGGGGAAGATATGGCTTGGCAGTTCGGGCTGGACTGTTCCCATGAGGCACAGGGTCTGACTGATTTGCATATGGCCATGTCTGAACTGGGGTGGTGGAGTGAGCTAAAGAATGATGATGTATTAAACCCAGATCAGTTGACTGGGGGTGAGTGTTTGATTCGCTCAAACGCTCCGTCCATCATCCCCTTTGGCATCGCTTTGTTTGCCCTAAGTTGGCAGGGTATGGCCATACATGGGTCCCTTGCTCACTTTGCCACTGGATTCAAGATAGCCTGGCTGATGAGGGTTATGAACACGAAACCGGTCCCAGGATGCTTGTTTCCGGTCCAGGGAAGACATGGCTTGGCAGTTCGAGCGGGACTGTTCCCATGAGGCACAGGGTCAGACTGATTTGCATAGGGCCATGTCTGAACTGGGGTGGTGGAGTGAGCTAAAGAATGATGATCGATTAAACCCAGATCAGTTGACTAGGGTTGAGTGTTTGATTTTCTCAAACGCTCCGTCCATCATCCCCTTTGTTCTCGCTTTGTTCGCCCTAAGTTGGCAGGGTATGCCCAGATGTGGGTCCCTTGCTCACTTTGCCACTGGATTCAAGATAGCCTGGCTGATGAGGGTTATGAACCCGAAACCGGTCCCAGGATGCTTGTTTCCGGTCCAGGGAAGACATGGTTTGGCAGTTTGGGCTGGACTGTTCCCATGAGGCACAGGGTCAGACTGATTTGCATATGGCCATGGCTGAACTGGGGTGTTGGAGTGAGCTAAAGAATGATGGTGGATTAAACCCAGATCAGTTGACTGGGGGTGAGTGTTTGATTTGCTCAAACGCTCCGTCCATCATACACTTTGGTATCGCTTTGTTCGGCCTAAGTTGGTAGGTTATGCCCAGACGTAGGTCCCTTGCTCACTTTGCCACTGGATTCAAGATAGCCTGGCTGATGAGGGTTATGAACCCGAAACCAGTCCCAGGATGCTTGTTTCCGGTCCAGGGAAGACATGGCTTGGCAGTTAAAGCGGGACTGTTCCCATGAGGCACAGGGTCAGACTGATTTGCATATGGCCATGTCTGAACTGGGGTGGTGGAGTGAGCTAAAGAATGATGATGGATTAAACCCAGATTAGTTGACTGGGGGTGAGTGTTTTATTTGCTCAAACGCTCCGTCCATCATCCCCTTTGTTATCGCTTTGTTCGCCCTAAGTTGGCAAGGTATGCCCAGATGTGGGTCCCTTGCTCACTTTGCCACAGGATTCAAGATAGCCTGGCTGATGAGGGTTATGAACCCGAAACCGGTCCCAGGATGCTTGTTTCCGGTCCAGGGAAGACATGGCTTGGCAGTTCAAGCGGGACTGTTCCCATGAGGCACAGGGTCAGACTGATTTGCATATGGCCATGTCTGAACTGGGGTGGTGGAGTGAGCTAAAGAATGATGATGGATTAAACCCAGATTAGTTGACTGGGGGTGAGTGTTTGATTTGCTCAAACGCTCCGTCCATCATCCCCTTTGTTATCGCTTTGTTCGCCCTAAGTTGGCAAGGTATGCCCAGATGTGGGTCCCTTGCTCACTTTGACACAGGATTCAAGATAGCCTGGCTGATAAGGGTTATGAACCTGAAACCGGTCCCAGGATGCTTGATTCCGGTCCAGGGAAGACATGGCTTGGCAGTTCGGGCTGGACTGTTCCCATGAGGCACAGGGTCAGACTGATTTGCATATGGCCAAGTCTGAACTGGGGTGGTGGAGTGAGCTAAAGAATGATGATCGATTAAACCCAGATCAGTTGACTGGGGTTGGGTGTTTGATTTGCTCAAACGCTCCGTCCATCATCCCCTTTGTTCTCGCTTTTTCCGCCCTAAGTTGGCAGGGTATGCCCAGATGTGGGTCCCTTGCTCACTTTGCCACTGGATTCAAGATAGCCTGGCTGATGAGGGTTATGAACCTGAAACCGGTCCCAGGATGCTTGTTTCCGGTCCAGGGAAGACATGGCTTGGCTGTTCGGGCTGGACTGTTCCCATGAGGCACAGGGTCAGCCTGATTTGCATATGGCCATGTCTGAACTGGGGTGGTGGAGTGAGCTAAAGAATGATCATGCATTAAACCCAGATCAGTTGATTGGAGGTGAGTGTTTGATTTGCTCAAATGCTCCGTCCATCATCCCCTTTGGTATCGTTTTGTTTGCCCTAAGTTGGCAGGGTATGCCCAGACATGGGTCCCTTGCTCACTTTGCCACTGGATTCAAGATAGCCTGGCTGATGAGAGTTATGAACCCGAATCCGGTCCCAGGATGCTTGTTTCCGGTCCAGGGAAGACATGGCTTTTGTAGTTCGGGCTGGACTGTTCCCTATGAGGCACAGTGTCAGACTGATTTGTATATGGCCATGTCTGAACTGGGGTGGTGGAGTGAGCTAAAGAATAATGATGGATTAAACCCAGATCAGTTGATTGGTGAGTGTTTGATTTGCTCAAATGCTCCGTCCATCATCCCCTTTGGTATCGCTTTGTTTGCCCTAAGTTGGCAGGGTATGCCCAGACGTGGGTCCCTTGCTCACTTTCCCACTGGATTCAAGATAGCCTGGCTGATGAGGGTTATGAACCCGAAACCGGTCCCAGGATGCTTGTATCTGGTCCAGGGAAGACATGGCTTGGCAATTCGGGCTGGACTGTTCCCATGAGGCACAGGGTCAGACTGATTTGCATATGGCCATGTCTGAACTGGGGTGGTGGAGTGAGCTAAAGAATGATGATGGATTAAACCCAGATCAGTTGACTGGTGAGTGTTTGATTTGCTCAAATGCTCCGTCCATCATCCCCTTTGGTATCGCTTTGTTCGCCCTAAGTTTAAGGGTATGCCCAGACAAGGGTCCCTTGCTCACTTTGCCACTAGATTCAAGATAGCCTGGCGATGAGGGTTATGAACCCGAAACCGGTTCCAGGATGCTTGTTTACGGTCCAGGGAAGACATGGCTTGGCTGTTCGGGCTGGACTGTTCCCATGAGGCACAGGGTCAGACCGATTTGCATATGGCCATGTCTGAACTGGGGTGGTGGAGTGAGCTAAAGAATGATGATGTATTAAACCCAGATCAGTTGACTGGGGGTCAGTTTTTGATTTGCTCAAACGCTCCGTCCATCATCCCCTTTGGTATCGCTTTCTTCTCCCTAAGTTGACAGCGTATGCCCAGACGTGGGTCCCTTGGTCACTTTGCCACTGGATTCAAGATAGCCTGGCTGATGAGGGTTATGAACCCGAAACCGGTCCCAGGATGCTTGTTTTCGGTCCAGGGAAGACATGACTTGGCAGTTAGGGCTGGACTGTTCCCATGAGGCACAGGGTCAGACTGATTTGCATATGGCCATGTCTGAACTGGGGTGGTGGAGTGAGCTAAAGAATGATGATGGATTAAACCCAGATCAGTTGACTAGGGGTGAGTGTTTGATTTGCTCAAACGCTCCATCCATCATCCCCTTTGGTATCGCTTTGGTCGCCCTAAGTTGGCAGGGTATGCCCAGTCGTAGGTCCCTTGCTCACTTTGCCACTGGATTCAATATAGCCTGGCTGATGAGGGTTATGAACCCGAAACTGGTCCCAGGATGCTTGTTTCCGGTCCAGGGAAGACATGGCTTGGCAGTTCTGGCTGGATTGTTCCCATGAGGCACAGGGTCAGACTGATTTGCATATGGCCATGTCTGAACTGGGGTGGTGGAGTGAGCTAAAGAATGATCATGCATTAAACCCAGATCAGTTGACTGGGGGTGAGTGTTTGATTTGCTCAAACGCTCCGTCCATCATCCCCTTTGGTATCGTTTTGTTTGCCCTAAGTTGGCAGGGTATGCCCAGACATGGGTCCCTTGCTCACTTTGCCACTGGATTCAAGATAGCCTGGCTGATGAGAGTTATGAACACGAATCCGGTCCCAGGATGCTTGTTTCCGGTCCAGGGAAGACATGGCTTTTGTAGTTCGGGCTGGACTGTTCCCTATGAGGCACAGTGTCAGACTGATTTGCATATGGCCATGTCTGAACTGGGGTGGTGGAGTGAGCTAAAGAATGATGATGGATTAAACCCAGATCAGTTGACTGGGGGTGAGTGTTTGATTTGCTCAAACGCTCCGTCCATCATCCCCTTTGGTATCGCTTTCTTCGCCCTAAGTTGACAGCGTTTGCCCAGACGTGGGTCCCTTGCTCACTTTGCCACTGGATTCAAAATAGCCTGGCTGATGAGGGTTATGAACCCAAAACCGGTCCCAGGATGCTCTTTTCCGGTCCAGGGAAGACATGGCTTGGCAGTTTGGGCTGGACTGTTCCCATGAGGCACAGGGTCAGACTGATTTGCATATGGCCATGTCTGAACTGGGGTGGTGGAGTGAGCTAAAAAATGATGATGGATTAAACCCAGATCAGTTGACTGGGGGTGAGTTTTGATTTGCTCAAACACTCCATCCATCATCCCCTTTGGTTTCGCTTTGTTCGCCCTAAGTTGGCAGGGTATGCCCAGACGTGGGTCCCTTGCTCATTTTGCCACTGGATTCAAGATAGCCTGGCTGATGAGGGTTACGAACCCGAAACCGGTCCCAGGGTGTTTGTTTCCGGTCCAGGGATGACATGGCTTAGCAGCTCGGGCTGGACTGTTCCCATGAGGCACAGGGTCAGACTGATTTGCATATGGCCATGTCTGAACTGGGGTGGTGGAGTGAGCTAAAGAATGATGATGGAGTAAACCCAGATCAGTTGACTGGTGAGTGTTTGATTTGCTCAAATGCTCCGTCCATCATCCCCTTTGGTATCGCTTTGTTCGCCCTAAGTTGGCAGGGTATGCCCAGACGTGGGTCCCTTGCTCACTTTCCCACTGGATTCAAGATAGCCTGGCTGATGAGGGTTATGAACCCGAAACCGGTCCCAGGATGCTTGTATCTGGTCCAGGGAAGACATGGCTTGGCAATTCGGGCTGGACTGTTCCCATGAGGCACAGGGTCAGACTGATTTGCATATGGCCATGTCTGAACTGGGGTGGTGGAGTGAGCTAAAGAATGATGATGGATTAAACCCAGATCAGTTGACTGGTGAGTGTTTGATTTGCTCAAATGCTCCGTCCATCATCCCCTTTGGTATCGCTTTGTTCGCCCTAAGTTGGCAGGGTATGCCCAGACAAGGGTCCCTTGCTCACTTTGCCACTAGATTCAAGATAGCCTGGCGATGAGGGTTATGAACCCGAAACTGGTTCCAGGATGCTTGTTTACGGTCCAGGGAAGACATGGCTTGGCAGTTCGGGCTGGACTGTTCCTATGAGGCACAGGGTCAGACTGATTTGCATATGGCCATGTCTGAACTGGGGTGGTGGAGTGAGCTAAAGAATGATGATGGATTAAACCCAGATCAGTTGACTGGGGGTGAGTGTTTGATTTGCTCAAACGCTCCGTCCATCATACCCTTTGGTATCGCTTTGTTCACCCTAAGTTGGCAGGGTATGACCAGATGTGATTCCCCTGCTCACTTTGCCACTGGATTCAAGATAGCCTGGCTGATGAGGGGTATGAACCCGAAACCGGTCCCAGGATGATTGTTTCCGGTCCAGGGAAGACATGGCTTGGGAGTTCGGGCTGGACTGTTCCCATGAGGCACAGGGTCAGCCTGATTTGCATATGGCCATGTCTGAACTGGGGTGGTAGAGTGAGCTAAAGAATGATGATGGATTAAACCCAGATCAGTTGACTGGGGGTGAGTGTTTGATTTGCTCAAACGCTCCGTCCATCATCCCCTTTGGTATCGCTTTCTTCGCCCTAAGTTGACAGCGTATGCCCAGACGTGGGTCCCTTGCTCACTTTGCCACTGGATTCAAGATAGCCTGGCTGATGAGGGTTATGAACCCGAAACCGGTCCCAGGATGCTTGTTTCCGGTCCAGGGAAGACATGGCTTGGCATTTCGGGCTGGACTGTTCCCATGAGGCACAGGGTCAGACTGATTTGCATATGACCATGTCTGAACTGGGGTGGTGGAGTGAGCTAAAGAATGATGATGGATTAAACCCAGATCAGTTGACTGGGGGTGAGTGTTTCATTTGCTCAAACGCTCCGTCCATCATCCCCTTTGGTATCGCTTTGCTCGCCCTAAGTTGGCAGGGTATGCCCAGATGTGGGTCCTTTGCTCACTTTGCCACTGGATTCAAGATAGCCTGGCTGATGAGGGTTATGAACCCAAAACCGGTCCCAGGATGTTTTTTTCCGGTCCAGGGAAGACATGGCTTGGTAGCTCGGGCTGGACTGTTCCCATGAGGCACAGGGTCAGACTGATTTGCATATGGCCATGTCTGAACTGGGGTGGTGGAGTGAGCTAAAGAATGATGATGGATTAAATACAGATCAGTTGACTGGGGTGAGTGTTTGATTTGCTCAAACGCTCCGTCCATCATCCCCTTTGGTATCGCTTTGTTCGCCCTAAGTTGGCAGGGTATGCCCAGATGTGGGTCCCTTGCTCACTTTGCCACTGGATTCAAGATAGCCTGGCTGATGGGGGTTATGAACCCGAAACCGGTCCCAGGATGCTCTTTTCCGGTCCAGGGAAGACATGGCTTGGCAGTTCGGGCTGGACTGTTCCCATGAGGCACAGGGCCAGACTGATTTGCATATGGCCATGTCTGAACTGGGGTGGTGGAGTGAGCTAAAAAATGATGATGGATTAAACCCAGATCAGTTGACTGGGGGTGAGTTTTGATTTGCTCAAACGCTCCATCCATCATCCCCTTTGGTTTCGCTTTGTTCGCCCTAAGTTGGCAGGGTATGCCCAGACGTGGGTCCATTGCTCATTTTGCCACTGGATTCAAGATAGCCTGGCTGATGAGGGTTATGAACCCGAAACCGGTCCCAGGGTGTTTGTTTCCGGTCCAGGGATGACATGGCTTGGCAACTCGGGCTGGACTGTTCCCATGACGCACAGGGTCAGACTGATTTGCATATGGCCATGTCTGAACTGGGGTGGTGGAGTGAGCTAAAGAATGATGATGGATTAAACCCAGATCAGTTGACTGGTGAGTATTTGATTTGCTCAAATGCTCCGTCCATCATCCCCTTTGGTATCGCTTTGTTCGCCCTAAGTTGGCAGGGTATGCCCAGACGTGGGTCCCTTGCTCACTTTCCCACTGGATTCAAGATAGCCTGGCTGATGAGGGTTATGAACCCGAAACCAGTCCCAGGATGCTTGTATCTGGTCCAGGGAAGACATGGCTTGGCAATTCGGGCTGGACTGTTCCCATGAGGCACAGGGTCAGACTGATTTGCATATGGCCATGTCTAAACTGGGGTGGTGGAGTGAGCTAAAGAATGATGATGGATTAAACCCAGATCAGTTGACTGGTGAGTATTTGATTTGCTCAAATGCTCCGTGCATCATCCCCTTTGGTATCGCTTTGTTCGCCCTAAGTTGGCAGGGTATGCCCAGACGTGGGTCCCTTGCTCACTTTGCCACTGGATTCCAGACAGCCGGGCTGATGAGGGTTATGAACCCGAAACCGGTCCCAGGACGCTTGTTTCCGGTCCAGGGAAGACATGGCTTGGCAGTTCGGGCTGGACTGTTCCCATGAGGCACAGGGTCAGCCTGATTTGCATATGGCCATTTCTGAACTGGGGTGGTTGAGTGAGCTAAAGAATGATGATGGATTAAACCCAGATCAGTTGACTGGGGGTGAGTGTTTGATTTGCTCAAACGCTCCGTCCATCATCCCTTTTGGTATCGCTTTGTTCGCTGTAAGTTGGCAGGGTATGCCCAGACATGGGTCCCTTGCTCACTTTGCCACTGGATTCAAGATAGCCTGGCTGATGAGGGTTATGAACCTGAAACCGGTCCCAGGATGCTTGATTCCGGTCCAGGGAAGACATGGCTTGGCAGTTCGGGCTGGACTGTTCCCATGAGGCACAGGGTCAGACCGATTTGCATATGGCCATGTCTGAACTGGGGTGGTGGAGTGAGCTAAAGAATGATGATGGATTAAATACAGATCAGTTGACTGGGGTGAGTGTTTGATTTGTTTAAACGCTTCGTCCATCATCCCCTTTGGTATCGCTTTGTTCGCCCTAAGTTGGCAGGGTAGGCCCAGACGTGGGTCCCTTGCTCATTTTGCCACTGGATTCAAGATAGCCTGGCTGATGAGGGTTATGAACCCGAAACCGGTCCCAGGGTGTTTGTTTCCAGTCCAGGGATGACATGGCTTGGCAGTTCGGGCTGGACTGTTCCCATGAGGCACAGGGTCAGACTGATTTGCATATGGCCATGTCTGAAATGGGGTGGTGGAGTGAACTAAAGAATGATGATGTATTAAAGCTAGATCCGTTGACTGGGTGTGAGTGTTTGATTTGCTCAAACGCTCCGTCCATCATCCCCTTTGGTATCGCTTTGTTCGCCCTAAGTTGGCAGGGTATGCCCAGACGTGGGTCCCTTGCTCACTTTGCCACTGGATTCAAGATAGCCTGGCTGATGAGGGTTATGAACCCGAAACCGGTCCCAGGATGCTTGTTTCCGGTCCAGGGAAGACATGGCTTTTGTAGTTCGGGCTGGACTGTTCCCTATGAGGCACAGTGTCAGACTGATTTGCAAATGGCCATGTCTGAACTGGGGTGGTGGAGTGAGCTAAAGAATGATGATGGATTAAACCCAGATCAGTTGACTGGGGGTGAGTGTTTGATTTGCTCAAACGCTCCGTCCATCATCCCCTTTGGTATCGCTTTCTTCGCCCTAAGTTGACAGTGTATGCCCAGACGTGGGTCCCTTGCTCACTTTGCCACTGGATTCAAGATAGCCTGGCTGATGAGGGTTATGAACCCGAAACCGGTCCCAGGATGCTTGTTTCCGGTCCAGGGAAGACATGGCTTGGCATTTCGGGCTGGACTGTTCCCATGAGGCACAGGGTCAGACTGATTTGCATATGGCCATGTCTAAACTGGGGTGGTGGAGTGAGCTAAAGAATGATGATGGATTAAACCCAGATCAGTTGACTGGGGGTGAGTGTTTGATTTGCTCAAACGCTCCGTCCATCATCCCCTTTGGTATCGCTTTCTTCGCCCTAAGTTGGCAGGGTATGCCCAGACGTGGGTCCCTTGCTCATTTTGCCACTGGATTCAAGATAGCCTGGCTGATGAGGGTTATGAACCCGAAACCGGTCCCAGGGTGTTTGTTTCCGGTCCAGGGATGACATGGCTTGGCAGTTCGGGCTGGACTGTTCCCATGAGGCACAGGGTCAGACTGATTTGCATATGGCCATGTCTGAACTGGGGTGGTGGAGTGAGCTAAAGAATGATGATGGATTAAACCCAGATCAGTTGACTGGTGAGTGTTTGATTTGCTCAAATGCTCCGTCCATCATCCCCTTTGGTATCGCTTTGTTTGCCCTAAGTTGTCAGGGTATGCCCAGACGTTGGTCCCTTGCTCACTTTCCCACTGGATTCAAGATAGCCTGGCTGATGAGGGTTATGAATAAGGGTGGGCGTAGTTCGCGAAGTAGCACTTCGCGAAGCTACGCAAAGTGAAGTTCGCACTACGCGAGCTACGCGTAGCACTTCGCGAGCTACGCGTAGCACTTCGCGAACTGCGTAGTAACATGTTCGCACTGTGCAAGATGTTGTTTTCAATGATTGCACAGTGCGGACAAGCAACCGGCACTGTGCAATCATTGAAAATGGCATCTTGCACAGTGCGTGCTGTAGTTTTCTGCTGCTCGAGTAGATTTTTACTCGAGCGGCAGCTTTCTCAACGCGAACTGGGAGTTTCTCATCGCGAGCGGTCGCGAGCATACGCGACCCCTCGCAATGAGAAACCTGACCTCCTCGCGTTGGGAATCTCGCCGGGAGGTTTATTTTCCATGCTCGCGATCGCGAACAAGGAAAAAGTCTCGCCAGGATGTCATTTTGCTTGCTCGCGGTCGCCAACTTGACGTTGAGGACCGCGAGCAAGCAAAAAATGACCGCAGCACTACGCAACACTATGCTACGTGTGTTCGCACTGTGCTACGTGCAGTTCGCGTAGTGCGAAGTAGCGCGAACTTCGCAAACTACGCGAGCGTAGCGTAGTGCTTTGCCCAGGCCTAGTTATGAACCCGAAACCGGTCCCAGGATGCTTGTATCTGGTCCAGGGAAGACATGGCTTGGCAATTCGGGCAGGACTGTTCCCATGAGGCACAGGGTCAGACTGATTTGCATATGGCCATGTCTGAACTGGGGTGGTGGAGTGAGCTAAAGAATGATGATGGATTAAACCCAGATCAGTTGACTGGTGAGTGTTTGATTTGCTCAAATGCTCCGTCCATCATCCCCTTTGGTATCGCTTTGTTCGCCCTAAGTTGGCAGGGTATGCCCAGACAAGGGCCCCTTGCTCACTTTGCCACTAGATTCAAGATAGCCTGGCGATGAGGGTTATGAACCCGAAACCGGTTCCAGGATGCTTGTTTACGGTCCAGGGAAGACATGGCTTGGCAGTTCGGGCTGGACTGTTCCCATGAGGCACAGGGTCAGACCGATTTGCATATGGCCATGTCCGAACTGGGGTGGTGGAGTGAGCTAAAGAATGATGATGTATTAAACCCAGATCAGTTGACTGGGGGTGAGTGTTTGATTTGCTCAAACGCTCCATCCATCATCCCCTTTGGTATCGCTTTGGTCGCCCTAAGTTGGCAGGGTATGCCCAGTCGTAGGTCCCTTGCTCACTTTGCCACTGGATTCAAGATAGCCTGGCTGATGAGGGTTATGAACCCGAAACTGGTCCCAGGATGCTTGTTTCCGGTCCAGGGAAGACATGGCTTGGCAGTTCTGGCTGGATTGTTCCCATGAGGCAGAGGGTCAGACTGATTTGCATATGGCCATGTCTGAACTGAGGTGGTGGAGTGAGCTAAAGAATGATCATGCATTAAACCCAGATCAGTTGACTGGGGGTGAGTGTTTGATTTGCTCAAACGCTCCCGTCCATCATCCCCTTTGGTATCGTTTTGTTTGCCCTAAGTTGGCAGGGTATGCCCAGACATGGGTCCCTTGCTCACTTTGCCACTGGATTCAAGATAGCCTGGCTGATGAGAGTTATGAACACGAATCCGGTCCCAGGATGCTTGTTTCCGGTCCAGGGAAGACATGGCTTTTGTAGTTCGGGCTGGACTGTTCCCTATGAGGCACAGTGTCAGACTGATTTGCATATGGCCATGTCTGAACTGGGGTGGTGGAGTGAGCTAAAGAATGATGATGGATTAAACCCAGATCAGTTGACTGGGGGTGAGTGTTTGATTTGCTCAAACGCTCCGTCCATCATCCCCTTTGGTATCGCTTTCTTCGCCCTAAGTTGACAGCGTATGCCCAGACGTGGGTCCCTTGCTCACTTTGCCACTGGATTCAAGATTGCCTGGCTGATGAGGGTTATGAACCCAAAACCGGTCACAGGATGTTTGTTTCCGATCCAGGGAAGACATGGCTTGGCAGTTCAGGCTGGACTGTTCCCATGAGGCACACGGTCAGACTGATTTGCATATGGCCATGTCCGAACTGGGGTGGTGGAGTGAGCTAAAAAATGATGATGGATTAAACCCAGATCAGTTGACTGGGGCTGAGTTTTGATTTGCTCAAACGCTCCATCCATCATCCCCTTTGGTTTCGCTTTGTTCGCCCTAAGTTGGCAGGGTATGCCCAGACGTGGGTCCCTTGCTCATTTTGCCACTGGATTCAAGATAGCCTGGCTGATGAGGGTTATGAACCCGAAACCGGTCCCAGGGTGTTTGTTTCCGGTCCAGGGATGACATGGCTTGGCAGCTCGGGCTGGACTGTTCCCATGAGGCACAGGGTCAGACTGATTTGCATATGGCCATGTCTGAACTGGGATGGTGGAGTGAGCTAAAGAATGATGATGGATTAAACCCAGATCAGTTGACTGGTGAGTGTTTGTTTTGCTCAAATGCTCCGTCCATCATCCCCTTTGGTATCGCTTTGTTCGCCCTAAGTTGGCAGGGTATGCCCAGATGTGGGTCCTTTGCTCACTTTGCCACTGGATTCAAGATAGGTAGTTTGCTCTGAAATGGTGCCCTTTCCTGAACTGTTTGTGTTGCTTTGCTTCAGGGGGGCCTTACTGACTTGTTATTTTGGGGGATTCACGCAAACCCATATAGGTCATGGGGCTAAGCTCGGTCTAATAATGTAGCCAGACAGGGCTTGACAAAAACTAATGCCTCCTTGAAGCAGGCATTCAAATGTGTTTATTTCTCAGCACAGAATGCGTCTAATGTGTGCATACTTCAAGGTGTATCTACACATCGGAATGTGTACAGGAATGGAATGCTTACAGAACAAACCCTATGCTATACTGTGCTGTACTGCATGAAAAAAATGTATGTGGCCCAATAAATGTAATGTGCTGCATTTAGGAGGGTCTCTGTTTCTACTGACAATTCCCATTTACAAAGCACTCAATAGAAACTGAATTGTTTTTGATCCTTACAGGTGGATGCCAAGTATTGTCCAACTCGACTGTATTTTTATCGTTTAAAGGCTGAGTTAAAGCCAGCCAGGATTCAAACTAATGCCTTGCACAGCACATTTAATTTCTTTTTTTGGCCAGTGATGTCCCACTGAGCTGTTTACCCACAGCTAGAGCTTGGGACCTGCAGGTTATATGTGGCTTTCTGAAACTAACATACAAACACACTCAGAATTCTTGACAGGGCATGCTGAACCTCTGCCCAGCAGGTCACACACGGTAATAGTGCCCATCAGCAGGCACATTAACCCCCTGACCTGTTGTATGATGATTGGAACTAATAACCGACTGATTGCACACAGATGTGTGCAGTAAGTGAAATCCCCATCTTCTGAGAATGTTACCCTGGGATTTGCTGAATGCAGTGACCTTTGCAGCCTTGAAGCTACCTTTAAATGTGGTCACTTTATGACTAATAAAGTAAGCCAGAAAAGCAGTTTTTGGTCAACAGCTGCAATTTAAATAACCTTATTTGTAGCAGCCCCGCCAGCTGCCTATGGTATGAAATCACAAATGCACATATTAATATCACCTTAAATGCCACATGCACACATCGTTTGGAGATTTTATGGACACGCTTCCCATACATTACCTGAGACCGGAAATGGTGCTGCAGCTTTTCAAAATGTTGAAACATGCCACTGCCTAAAATCGTACAATTTGCCCAAGATCTTACATTTAGTCATCAAAAGTATGTCTCCCATTGGTAGCTTTCTTTCTCTTTTTCTTTGACTGTTCTTTCCCCTCCTTACTGAGAAACCCCTGGATCTTCCATTCCAGAATCGAGCAGGATGAAAATACATGGGGTTTGGGTGTGTGGTAAATGACCTCATCAGGTGGCTCGACCTGCTTTTACGCTTTATTTTGCAGCACTCTGAACACAATGGGTGTGAGAAATGGGTTCTGCCCATTTAATCTCCCTGGCTTTGCCCTTTTTATCCCACATAGTTTAAGGAAGTCTGTCGTGAGTCAGTCTCACTACCCAAGTCTCACTGTAAGCTCTGTCGTAATGGATTGGGCGTGCTAACCACCAGTGCACGCACAACTAGTGTAAGGTGCTCTGGGCTGGCTGCACGTGAACATGTATGCACAGAGATGGGCACATTTATGCAGGCTTGGTATGAGACTACCTGGCAGCTCAGCCCAGTATCTGGCCACTGGTAGGATGTTGCAGAAAGGACCCTTCAGGGTTTGGTGCTGACCCTATGATGTCAGAAGGTACATTTGTTGTGATTATTGAAAACTCTGTGCTTCACTGTATTATATTTTATGGGTGAAATCTACACTAAACTACAGGTTTCCCGCACTTAGGCCTAGAGACTCAGTTGATATAGTAAAATTACTGTAAATCATGATTTAACATTCATTTTCACATATGCACACTACATATGGCACTTCAAGATTTATAATTTTGTATCACAGCTTCTGATGATGTTCCAGGCCTTTGTTCCCCCTCCTGATCCACATAATTACTCTGCTGGCCAGCTGGAGAGTCAAAGGCCTTCCACACAATAGAGCCACTTGACTGTGCTTGGATGCGTTCTTGGAAAAGGAAGGGTGGGGATGGAATCTGCATTTTACACTGCACCTTGCTTTGGAAGATTCACTCACACAGAAACAAAGAAGGACAGCTATCCTGCTGGAGACAAACAAAGAAGGGGATCCCCTTTGAAGTCCGGACAGAAGGGTCCAGGCAGCTGTGGCAGTTAGGGGCGTGGTTGAATGTTCGCAGAGAGGTCTTTCAACAGACCACTTCAAGTTGCCATGATGGAAAGTCTGAAAATGGTTAGCAGGGGGGTGGGAATGAAAGTGGGGTGGTGATGATGTGTCATCCTCCGATTGGGCAGAAGTGCCTACCTTTTAGAACATTGCACCCCCAGTTAAAAACACATGCACAATGGAGAGACTTTTGGGAAAAGTCTAGACCTAGGGTAAACGATGCCGTTGGTGCGCCTAGGTGGTGGCAAGAGGATACCTCACCCCAGCTGTAAGAAGGGATTCAACATCTTCTGGCTTCAGTTACACAGTGGGACACGCATTTGTTTCTCTAGGGTCAGTAGCATCCGGGGGACAGTAAAGGGATAGACCTTCTTAGATCTTCTGTGGATTGGTCCTGTAGGAGTGTGACCTTCAGAAAGAAGGGGATTCTGACTTTTGCTGTGACCGGTGCTGTGCAAGTGGCCATTCAGGAGGCTGTGGAACCTGGAGGGCACAGGCAAGGACGGCACTCTGCCTTGAGACCTTGGGAGTGCTGTTGAGGAAGACCAGGGCACAAAAGTGGTGCCAGGTCTCCAGAAAGGAGACTGTTTCTATGCAAGGAGGGAATGCAGTAAAGATTACGATCCCTCAGAGCTATGAAATATCTCACCCTAAGTGCGCCAGGTATGCTCAGATGTGAGTCCTGGGCTCACTGTGCCACTGGAATCAAGCTATCCTGGCTGAAGAGGGGTGAAACCCTGAAACCGGTCCTAGGATGCTTGTTTCCGGTCCAGGGAGGACCTGGCTTGGCAGTTTGTGCTGGACTGTTCCCATGAGGCACAGGGTCAAGACTGATTTTCATATAGCCAGGTCTAAACTGGGGTGGCATGGTGAGCAAAAGAATGATGGATTTAACCCAGATGGAGGTGGAGTGAGCTAAAGAATGATGATGGATTAAACCCAGATCAGTTGACTGGTGAGTGTTTGATTTGCTCAAATGCTCCGTGCATCATCCCCTTTGGTATCGCTATGTTCGCCCTAAGTTGGCAGGGTATGCCCAGACAAGGGTCCCTTGCTCACTTTGCCACTAGATTCAAGATAGCCTGGCTGATGAGGGTTATGAACCCGAAACCGGTTCCAGGATGCTTGTTTACGGTCCAGGGAAGACATGGCTTGGCAGTTCGGGCTGGAATGTTCCCATGAGGCACAGGGTCAGACCGATTTGCATATGGCCATGTCTGAACTGGGGTGGTGGAGTGAGCTAAAGAATGATGATGTATTAAACCCAGATCAGTTGACTGGGGGTGAGTGTTTGATTTGCTCAAACGCTCCGTCCATCATCCCCTTTGGTATCGCTTTGTTCGCCCTAAGTTGGCAGGGTATGCCCAGACGTGGGTCCCTTGCTCACTTTGCCACTGGATTCCAGATAGCCGGGCTGATGAGGGTTATGAACCCGAAACCGGTCCCAGGATGCTTGTTTCCGGTCCAGGGAAGACATGGCTTGGCAGTTCGGGCTGGACTGTTCCCATGAGGCACAGGGTCAGCCTGATTTGCATATGGCCATTTCTGAACTGGGGTGGTTGAGTGAGCTAAAGAATGATGATGGATTAAACCCAGATCAGTTGACTGGGGGTGAGTGTTTGATTTGCTCAAACGCTCCGTCCATCATCACTTTTGGTATCGCTTTGATCGCTGCAAGTTGGCAGGGTATGCCCAGACATGGGTCCCTTGCTCACTTTGCCACTGGATTCAAGATAGCCTGGCTGATGAGGGTTATGAACCTGAAACCGGTCCCAGGATGCTTGATTCCGGTCCAGGGAAGACATGGCTTGGCAGTTCGGGCTGGACTGTTCCCATGAGGCACAGGGTCAGACCGATTTGCATATGGCCATGTCTGAACTGGGGTGGTGGAGTGAGCTAAAGAATGATGATGGATTAAATACAGATCAGTTGACTGGGGTGAGTGTTTGATTTGCTCAAACGCTTCGTCCATCATCCCCTTTGGTATCGCTTTGTTCGCCCTAAGTTGGCAGGGTATGCCCAGACGTGGGTCCCTTGCTCATTTTGCCACTGGATTCAAGATAGCCTGGCTGATGAGGGTTATGAACCCGAAACCGGTCCCAGGGTGTTTGTTTCCGGTCCAGGGATGACATGGCTTGGCAGTCGGGCTGGACTGTTCCCATGAGGCACAGGGTCAGACTGATTTGCATATGGCCATGTCTGAACTGGGGTGGTGGAGTGAGCTAAAGAATGATGATGGATTAAACCCAGATCAGTTGACTGGTGAGTGTTTGATTTGCTCAAATGCTCCGTCCATCATCCCCTTTGGTATCGCTTTGGTCGCCCTAAGTTGGCAGGGTATGCCCAGTCATAGGTCCCTTGCTCACTTTGCCACTGGATTCAAGATAGCCTGGCTGATGAGGGTTATGAACCCGAAACTGGTCCCAGGATGCTTGTTTCCGGTCCAGGGAAGACATGGCTTGGCAGTTCTGGCTGGATTGTTTCCATGAGGCACAGGGTCAGACTGATTTGCATATGGCCATGTCTGAACTGGGGTGGTGGAGTGAGCTAAAGAATGATCATGCATTAAACCCAGATCAGTTGACTGGGGGTGAGTGTTTGTTTTGCTCAAACGCTCCGTCCATCATCCCCTTTGGTATCGTTTTGTTTGCCCTAAGTTGGCAGGGTATGCCCAGATGTGGGTCCTTTGCTCACTTTGCCACTGGATTCAAGATAGCCTGGCTGATGAGGGTTATGAACCCGAAACCGGTCCCAGGATGTTTTTTTCCGGTCCAGGGAAGACATGGCTTGGCAGTTCGGGCTGGACTGTTCCCATGAGGCACAGGGTCAGACTGATTTGCATATGGCCATGTCTGAACTGGGGTGGTGGAGTGAGCTAAAGAATGATGATGGATTAAATACAGATCAGTTGACTGGGGTGAGTGTTTGATTTGCTCAAACGCTCCGTCCATCATCCCCTTTGGTATCGCTTTGTTCGCCCTAAGTTGGCAGGGTATGCCCAGATGTGGGTCCCTTGCTCACTTTGCCACTGGATTCAAGATAGCCTGGCTGATGGGGGTTATGAACCCGAAACCGGTCCCAGGATGCTTTTTTCCGGTCCAGGGAAGACATGGCTTGGCAGTTCGGGCTGGACTGTTCCCATGAGGCACAGGGTCAGACTGATTTGCATATGGCCATGTCTGAAATGGGTGTGTGGAGTGAGCTAAAGAATGATGATGTATTGAAGCCAGATCAGTTGACTGGGGGTGAGTGTTTGATTTGCTCAAGCGCTCCGTCCATCATCCCCTTTGGTATCGCTTTGTTCGCCCTAAGTTGGAAGGGTATGCCCAGACGTGGGTCCCTTGCTCACTTTCCCACTGGATTCAAGATAGCCTGGCTAATGAGGGTTATGAACCCGAAACCGGTCCCAGGATGCTTGTATCTGGTCCAGGGAAGACATGGCTTGGCAATTCGGGCTGGACTGTTCCCGTGAGGCACAGGGTCAGACTGATTTGCATATAGCCATGTCTGAACTGGGGCGGTGGAGTGAGCTAAAGAATGATGATGGATTAAACCCAGATCAGTTGACTGGTGAGTGTTTGATTTGCTCAAATGCTCCGTCCATCATCCCCTTTGGTATCGCTTTGTTCGCCCTAAGTTGGCAGGGTATGCCCAGACAAGGGTCCCTTGCTCACTTTGCCACTGGATTCAAGATAGCCTGGCTGATGAGGGTTATGAACCCGAAACCGGTCCCATGATGCTTGTTTTCCGTCCAGAGAAGACATGGCTTGGCAGTTCGGGCTGGACTGTTCCCATGAGGCACAGGGTCAGACTGATTTGCATATGGCCATGTCTGAACTGGGGTGGTGGAGTGAGCTAAAGAATGATGATGGATTAAATACAGATCAGTTGACTGAGGTGAGTGTTTGATTTGCTCAAACGCTTCGTCCATCATACCCTTTGGTATCGCTTTGTTCGCCCTAAGTTGGCAGGGTATGCCCAGATGTGGGTCCCTTGCTCACTTTGCCACTGGATTCAAGATAGCCTGGCTGATGGGGGTTATGAACCCGAAACCGGGCCCAGGATGCTTTTTTCCGGTCCAGGGAAGACATGGCTTGGCAGTTCGGGCTGGACTGTTCCCATGAGGCACAGGGTTAGACTGATTTGCATATGGCCATGTCTGAACTGGGGTGGTGGAGTGAGCTAAAAAATGATGATGGATTAAACCCAGATCAGTTGACTGGGGTGAGTTTTGATTTGCTCAAACGCTCCATCCATCATCCCCTTTGGTATCGCTTTGTTCGCCCTAAGTTGGCAGGGTATGCCCAGACGTGGGTCCCTTGCTCACTTTGCCACTGGATTCAAGATAGCCTGGCTGATAAGGGTTATGAACCCGAAACCGGTCCCAGGATGCTTGTATCTGGTCCAGGGAAGACATGGCTTGGCAATTCGGGCTGGACTGTTCCCATGAGGCACAGGGTCAGACTGATTTGCATATGGCCATGTCTGAACTGGGGTGGTGGAGTTAGCTAAAGAATGATGATGGATTAAACCCAGATCAGTTGACTGGTGAGTGTTTGATTTGCTCAAATGCTCCGTCCATCATCCCCTTTGGTATCGCTTTGTTCGCCCTAAGTTGGCAGGGTATGCCCAGATGTGAGTCCCTTGCTCACTTTGCCACTGGATTCAAGATAGCCTGGCTGATGAGGGTTATGAACCCGAAACTGGTCCCAGGATGCTTGTATCTGGTCCAGGGAAGACATGGCTTGGCAATTCGGGCTGGACTGTTCCCATGAGGCACAGGGTCAGACTGATTTGCATATGGCCATGTCTGAACTGGGGTGGAGGAGTTAGCTAAAGAATGATGATGGATTAAACCCAGATCAGTTGACTGGTGAGTGTTTGATTTGCTCAAATGCTCCGTCCATCATCCCCTTTGGTATGGCTTTGTTTGCCCTAAGTTGGCAGGGTATGCCCAGATGTGGGTCCTTTGCTCACTTTGCCACTGGATTCAAGATAGCCTGGCTGATGAGGGTTATGAACCCGAAACCGGTCCCAGGATGCTTGTTTCCAGTCCAGGGAAGACATGGCTTGTCAGTTAGGGCTGGACTGTTCCCATGAGGCACAGGGTCAGACTGATTTGCATATGGCCATGTATGAACTGGGGTGGTGGAGTGAGCTAAAGAATGATGATCGATTAAACCCAGATCAGTTGACTGGAGGTGAGTGTTTGATTTGCTCAAACGCTCCGTCCATCATCCACTTTGGTATCGCTTTGTTCGCCCTAAGTTGGCAGGGTATGCCCAGACGTGGGTTACTTGCTCACTTTGCACTGGATTCAACATAGCCTAGCTGATGAGGGTTATGAACCCGAAACCGGTCCCAGGATGCTTGTTTCCAGTCCAGGGAAGACATGTCTTGGCAGTTCGGGCTGGACTGTTCCCATGAGGCACAGGGTCAGACTGATTTGCATATGGCCATGTCTGAACTGGGGTGGTGGAGTGAGCTAAAGAATAATGATGGATTAAACCCAGATCAGTTGACTAGGGGTGAGTGTTTGATTTGCTCAAACGCTCCATCCATCATCCCCTTTGGTATCGCTTTGGTCGCCCTAAGTTGTCAGGGTATGCCCAGTCAAGGGTCCCTTGCTCACTTTGCCACTGGATTCAAGATAGCCTGGCTGATGGGGGTTATGAACCCGAAACCGGTCCCAGGATGCTTTTTTCCGGTCCAGGGAAGACATGGCTTGGCAGTTCGGGCTGGACTGTTCCCATGAGGCACAGGGTCAGACTGATTTGCATATGGCCATGTCTGAAATGGGTGTGTGGAGTGAGCTAAAGAATGATGATGTATTGAAGCCAGATCAGTTGACTGGGGGTGAGTGTTGGATTTGCTCAAACGCTCCGTCCATCATCCCCTTTGGTATCGCTTTGTTCGCCCTAAGTTGGCAGGGTATGCCCAGACGTGGGTCCCTTGCTCACTTTCCCACTGGATTCAAGATAGCCTGGCTAATGAGGGTTATGAACCTGAAACCGGTCCCAGGATGCTTGTATCTGGTCCAGGGAAGACATGGCTTGGCAATTCGGGCTGGACTGTTCCCATGAGGCACAGGGTCGTACTGATTTGCATATAGCCATGTCTGAACTGGGGCGGTGGAGTGAGCTAAAGAATGATGATGGATTAAACCCAGATCAGTTGACTGGTGAGTGTTTGATTTGCTCAAATGCTCCGTCCATCATCCCCTTTGGTATCGCTTTGTTCGCCCTAAGTTGGCAGGGTATGCCCAGACAAGGGTCCCTTGCTCACTTTGCCACTGGATTCAAGATAGCCTGGCTGATGAGTGTTATGAACCCGAAACCGAATCCAGGATGCTTGTTTACAGTCCAGGGAAGACATGGCTTGGCAGTTCAGGCTGGACTGTTCCCATGAGGCACAGGGTCAGACCGATTTGCATATGGCCATGTCTGAACTGGGGTGGTGGAGTGAGCTAAAGAATGATGATGGATTAAATACAGATCAGTTGACTGGGGTGAGTGTTTGATTTGCTCAAACGCTTCGTCCATCATACCCTTTGGTATCGCTTTGTTCGCCCTAAGTTGGCAGGGTATGCCCAGATGTGGGTCCCTTGCTCACTTTGCCACTGGATTCAAGATAGCCTGGCTGATGGGGGTTATGAACCCGAAACCGGTCCCAGGATGCTTTTTTCCGGTCCAGGGAAGACATGGCTTGGCAGTTCGGGCTGGACTGTTCCCATGAGGCACAGGGTTAGACTGATTTGCATATGGCCATGTCTGAACTGGGGTGGTGGAGTGAGCTAAAAAATGATGATGGATTAAACCCAGATCAGTTGACTGGGGTGAGTTTTGATTTGCTCAAACGCTCCATCCATCATCCCCTTTGGTATAGCTTTGTTCACCCTAAGTTGGCAGGGTATGCCCATACGTGGGTCCCTTGCTCATTTTGCCACTGGATTCAAGATAGCCTGGCTGATGAGGGTTATGAACCCGAAACCGGTCCCAGGGTGTTTGTTTCCGGTCCAGGGATGACATGGCTTGGCAGTTCGGGCTGGACTGTTCCCATGAGGCACAGGGTCAGACTGATTTGCATATGGCCATGTCTGAAATGGGGTGGTGGAGTGAGCTAAAGAATGATGATGTATTAAAGCCAGATCAGTTGACTGGGGGTGAGTGTTTGATTTGCTCAAACGCTCCGTCCATCATCCCCTTTGGTATCGCTTTGTTCGCCCTAAGTTGGCAGGGTATGCCCAGACGTGGGTCCCTTGCTCACTTTGCCACTGGATTCAAGATAGCCTGGCTGATAAGGGTTATGAACCCGAAACCGGTCCCAGGATGCTTGTATCTGGTCCAGGGAAGACATGGCTTGGCAATTCGGGCTGGACTGTTCCCATGAGGCACAGGGTCAGACTGATTTGCATATGGCCATGTCTGAACTGGGGTGGTGGAGTTAGCTAAAGAATGATGATGGATTAAACCCAGATCAGTTGACTGGGGGTGAGTGTTTGATTTGCTCAAATGCTCCGTCCATCATACCCTTTGGTATCGCTTTGTTCGCCCTAAGTTGGCAGGGTATGCCCAGATGTGAGTCCCTTGCTCACTTTGCTACTGGATTCAAGATAGCCTGGCTGATGAGGGTTATGAACCCGAAACCGGTCCCAGGATGCTTGTTTCCGGCCCAGGGAAGACATGGATTGACAGTTAGGGCTGGACTGTTCCCATGAGGCACAGGGTCAGACTGATTTGCATATGGCCATGTCTGAACTGGGGTGGTGGAGTGAGCTAAAGTATGATGATGGATTAAACCCAGATTAGTTGACTGGGGGTGAGTGTTTGATTTGCTCAAATGCTCCGTCCATCATCCTCTTTGGTATCGCTTTGTTCGCCCTAAGTTGGCAGGGTATGCCCAGACGTGGGTCCCTTGCTCACTTTGCCACTGGATTCAAGATAGCCTGGCTGATGATGGTTATGAACCCGAAACCGGTCCCAGGATGCTTGTTTCCGGTCCAGAGAAGACATGGCTTGGCAGTTAGGGCTGGACTGTTCCCATGAGGCACAGGGTCAGACTGATTTGCATATGGCCATGTCTGAACTGGGGTGGTGGAGTGAGCTAAACAATGATGATGGATTAAACCCAGATCAGTTGACTGGGGGTGAGTGTTTGATTTGCTCAAACGCTCCGTCCATCATCCCCTTTGGTATCGCTTTGTTTGCCCTAAGTTGGCAGGGTAAGGCCAGACGTGGGTCCCTTGCTCACTTTGCCACTGGATACAAGATAGCCTGGCTGATGAGGGTTATGAACCCGAAACTGGTCCCAGGATGCTTGTTTCCGGTCCAGGGAAGACATGGCTTGGCAGTTCTGGCTGGATTGTTCCCATGAGGCACAGGGTCAGACTGATTTGCATATGGCCATGTCTGAACTGGGGTGGTGGAGCGAGCTAAAGAATGATGATCGATTAAACCCAGATCAGTTGACTGGGGTTAAGTGTTTGATTTGCTCAAACACTCCGTCCATCATCCCCTTTGTTCAAGCTATGTTTGCCCTAAGTTGGCAGGGTATGCCCAGATGTGAGTCCTTGCTCACTTTGCCACTGGATTCAAGATAGCCTGGCTGATGAGGGTTATGAACCCGAAACTGGTCCCAGGATGCTTGTTTCCGGTCCAGGGAAGACATGGATTGGCAGTTCGGGCTGGACTGTTCCTATGAGGCACAGGGTCAGACTGATTTGCATATGGCCATGTCTGAACTGGGGTGGTGGAGTGAGCTAAAGAATGATGATCGATTAAACCCAGATCAGTTGACTGGGGGTGAGTGTTTGATTTGCTCAAATGCTCCGTCCATCATGCTCTTTGGTATCTCTTTGTTCGCCCTAAGTTGGCAGGGTATGCCCAAACATGGGTCCCTTGCTCACTTTGCCACTGGATTCAAGATAGCCTGGCTGATGAGGGTTATGAACCCGAAACCGATCCCAGGATGCTTGTTTTCCATCCAGGGAAGACATGGCTTGGCAGTTCAGGCTGGACTGTTCCCATGAGGCACAGGGTCAGACTGATTTGCATATGGCCATGTCTGAACTGGGGTGGTGGAGTGAGCTAAAGAATGATGATGGATTAAACCCAGATCAGTTTACTGGGGGTGAGTGTTTGATTTGCTCAAAGGCTCCGTCCATCATCCACTTTGGTATCGCTTTGTTCGCCCTAAGTTGGCAGGGTATGCCCAGACATAGGTCCTTTGCTCACTTTGCCACTGGATTCAAGATACCCTGGCTGATGAGGGTTATGAACCCGAAACCGGTCCCATGATGCTTGTTTTCCGTCCAGAGAAGACATGGCTTGGCAGTTCGGGCTGGACTGTTCCCATGAGGCACAGGGTCAGACTGATTTGCATATGGCCATGTCTGAACTGGGGTGGTGGAGTGAGCTAAAGTATGATGATGGATTAAACCCAGATTAGTTGAATGGGGTGAGTGTTTGATTTGCTCAAACGCTCCGTCCATCTTCCCCTTTGGTATCGCTTTGGTCGCCCTAAATTGTCAGGGTATGCCCAGTCAAGGGTCCCTTGCTCACTTTGCCACTGGATTCAAGATAGCCTGGCTGATGAGGGTTATGAACCCGAAACCGGTCCCAGGATGCTTGTTTCCGGTCCCGGGAAGACATGGCTTGGCAGTTAGGGCTGGACTGTTCCCATGAGGCACAGGGTCAGACTGCTTTGCATATGGCCATATCTGAACTGGGGTGGTGGAGTGAGCTAAACAATGATGATGGATTAAACCCAGATCAGTTGACTGGGGGTGAGTGTTTGATTTGCTCAAACGCTCCGTCCATCATCCCCTTTGGTATCGCTTTGTTTGCCCTAAGTTGGCAAGGTAAGGCCAGACGTGGGTCCCTTGCTCACTTTGCCACTGGATACAAGATAGCCTGGCTGATGAGGGTTATGAACCCGAAACTTGTCCCAGGATGCTTGTTTCCGGTCCTGGGAAGACATGGCTTGGCAGTTCTGGCTGGATTGTTCCCATGAGGCACAGGGTCAGACTGATTTGCATATGGCCATGTCTGAACTGGGGTGGTGGAGTGAGCTAAAGAATGATGATGGATTAAACCCAGATCAGTTGACTGGGGTGAGTGTTTGATTTGCTCAAAAGCTCCGTCCATCATCCCCTTTGGTATCGCTTTGTTCGCCCTAAGTTGGCAGGGTATGCCCAGACGTGGGTCCCTTGCTCACTTTGCCACTGGATTCAAGATAGCCTGGCTGATGAGGGTTATGACCCCGAAACTGGTCCTAGGATGCTTGTTTCCGGTCCAGGGAAGACATGGCTTGGCAGTTCTGGCTGGATTGTTCCCATGAGGCACAGGGTCAGACTGATTTGCATATGGCTATGTCTGAACTGGGGTGGTGGAGTGAGCTAAAGAATGATGATGGATTAAACCCAGATCAGTTGACTGGGGTGAGTGTTTGATTTGCTCAAAAGCTCCGTCCATCATCCCCTTTGGTATCGCTTTGTTCGCCCTAAGTTGGCAGGGTATGCCCAGACGTGGGTCCCTTGCTCACTTTGCCACCGGATTCAAGATAGCCCGGCTGATGAGGGTTATGAACCTGAAACCGGTCCCAGGATGCTTGATTCCGGTCCAGGGAAGACATGGCTTGGCAGTTCGGGCTGGACTGTTCCCATGAGGCACAGGGTCCGACTGATTTGCATATGGTCATGTCTGAACTGGGGTGGTGGAGCGAGCTAAAGAATGATGATCGATTAAACCCAGATCAGTTGACTGGGGTTAAGTGTTTGATTTGCTCAAACACTCCGTCCATCATCCCCTTTGTTCAAGCTATGTTTGCCCTAAGTTGGCAGGGTATGCCCAGATGTGAGTCCTTGCTCACTTTGCCACTGGATTCAAGATAGCCTGGCTGATGAGGGTTATGAACCCGAAACTGGTCCCAGGATGCTTGTTTCCGGTCCAGGGAAGACATGGATTGGCAGTTCGGGCTGGACTGTTCCTATGAGGCACAGGGTCAGACTGATTTGCATATGGCCATGTCTGAACTGGGGTGGTGGAGTGAGCTAAAGAATGATGATCGATTAAACCCAGATCAGTTGACTGGGGGTGAGTGTTTGATTTGCTCAAATGCTCCGTCCATCATGCTCTTTGGTATCTCTTTGTTCGCCCTAAGTTGGCAGGGTATGCCCAAACATGGGTCCCTTGCTCACTTTGCCACTGGATTCAAGATAGCCTGGCTGATGAGGGTTATGAACCCGAAACCGATCCCAGGATGCTTGTTTTCCATCCAGGGAAGACATGGCTTGGCAGTTCAGGCTGGACTGTTCCCATGAGGCACAGGGTCAGACTGATTTGCATATGGCCATGTCTGAACTGGGGTGGTGGAGTGAGCTAAAGAATGATGATGGATTAAACCCAGATCAGTTTACTGGGGGTGAGTGTTTGATTTCCTCAAAGGCTCCGTCCATCATCCACTTTGGTATCGCTTTGTTCGCCCTAAGTTGGCAGGGTATGCCCAGACATAGGTCCTTTGCTCACTTTGCCACTGGATTCAAGATACCCTGGCTGATGAGGGTTATGAACCCGAAACCGGTCCCATGATGCTTGTTTTCCGTCCAGAGAAGACATGGCTTGGCAGTTCGGGCTGGACTGTTCCCATGAGGCACAGGGTCAGACTGATTTGCATATGGCCATGTCTGAACTGGGGTGGTGGAGTGAGCTAAAGTATGATGATGGATTAAACCCAGATTAGTTGAATGGGGTGAGTGTTTGATTTGCTCAAACGCTCCGTCCATCTTCCCCTTTGGTATCGCTTTGGTCGCCCTAAATTGTCAGGGTATGCCCAGTCAAGGGTCCCTTGCTCACTTTGCCACTGGATTCAAGATAGCCTGGCTGATGAGGGTTATGAACCCGAAACCGGTCCCAGGATGCTTGTTTCCGGTCCAGGGAAGACATGGCTTGGCAGTTAGGGCTGGACTGTTCCCATGAGGCACAGGGTCAGACTGCTTTGCATATGGCCATATCTGAACTGGGGTGGTGGAGTGAGCTAAACAATGATGATGGATTAAACCCAGATCAGTTGACTGGGGGTGAGTGTTTGATTTGCTCAAACGCTCCGTCCATCATCCCCTTTGGTATCGCTTTGTTTGCCCTAAGTTGGCAAGGTAAGGCCAGACGTGGGTCCCTTGCTCACTTTGCCACTGGATACAAGATAGCCTGGCTGATGAGGGTTATGAACCCGAAACTTGTCCCAGGATGCTTGTTTCCGGTCCTGGGAAGACATGGCTTGGCAGTTCTGGCTGGATTGTTCCCATGAGGCACAGGGTCAGACTGATTTGCATATGGCCATGTCTGAACTGGGGTGGTGGAGTGAGCTAAAGAATGATGATGGATTAAACCCAGATCAGTTGACTGGGGTGAGTGTTTGATTTGCTCAAAAGCTCCGTCCATCATCCCCTTTGGTATCGCTTTGTTCGCCCTAAGTTGGCAGGGTATGCCCAGACGTGGGTCCCTTGCTCACTTTGCCACCGGATTCAAGATAGCCCGGCTGATGAGGGTTATGAACCTGAAACCGGTCCCAGGATGCTTGATTCCGGTCCAGGGAAGACATGGCTTGGCAGTTCGGGCTGGACTGTTCCCATGAGGCACAGGGTCCGACTGATTTGCATATGGTCATGTCTGAACTGGGGTGGTGGAGCGAGCTAAAGAATGATGATCGATTAAACCCAGATCAGTTGACTGGGGTTAAGTGTTTGATTTGCTCAAACACTCCGTCCATCATCCCCTTTGTTCAAGCTATGTTTGCCCTAAGTTGGCAGGGTATGCCCAGATGTGAGTCCTTGCTCACTTTGCCACTGGATTCAAGATAGCCTGGCTGATGAGGGTTATGAACCCGAAACTGGTCCCAGGATGCTTGTTTCCGGTCCAGGGAAGACATGGATTGGCAGTTCGGGCTGGACTGTTCCTATGAGGCACAGGGTCAGACTGATTTGCATATGGCCATGTCTGAACTGGGGTGGTGGAGTGAGCTAAAGAATGATGATCGATTAAACCCAGATCAGTTGACTGGGGGTGAGTGTTTGATTTGCTCAAATGCTCCGTCCATCATGCTCTTTGGTATCTCTTTGTTCGCCCTAAGTTGGCAGGGTATGCCCAAACATGGGTCCCTTGCTCACTTTGCCACTGGATTCAAGATAGCCTGGCTGATGAGGGTTATGAACCCGAAACCGATCCCAGGATGCTTGTTTTCCATCCAGGGAAGACATGGCTTGGCAGTTCAGGCTGGACTGTTCCCATGAGGCACAGGGTCAGACTGATTTGCATATGGCCATGTCTGAACTGGGGTGGTGGAGTGAGCTAAAGAATGATGATGGATTAAACCCAGATCAGTTTACTGGGGGTGAGTGTTTGATTTGCTCAAAGGCTCCGTCCATCATCCACTTTGATATCGCTTTGTTCGCCCTAAGTTGGCAGGGTATGCCCAGACATAGGTCCTTTGCTCACTTTGCCACTGGATTCAAGATACCCTGGCTGATGAGGGTTATGAACCCGAAACCGGTCCCATGATGCTTGTTTTCCGTCCAGAGAAGACATGGCTTGGCAGTTCGGGCTGGACTGTTCCCATGAGGCACAGGGTCAGACTGATTTGCATATGGCCATGTCTGAACTGGGGTGGTGGAGTGAGCTAAAGTATGATGATGGATTAAACCCAGATTAGTTGAATGGGGTGAGTGTTTGATTTGCTCAAACGCTCCGTCCATCTTCCCCTTTGGTATCGCTTTGGTCGCCCTAAATTGTCAGGGTATGCCCAGTCAAGGGTCCCTTGCTCACTTTGCCACTGGATTCAAGATAGCCTGGCTGATGAGGGTTATGAACCCGAAACCGGTCCCAGGATGCTTGTTTCCGGTCCAGGGAAGACATGGCTTGGCAGTTAGGGCTGGACTGTTCCCATGAGGCACAGGGTCAGACTGCTTTGCATATGGCCATATCTGAACTGGGGTGGTGGAGTGAGCTAAACAATGATGATGGATTAAACCCAGATCAGTTGACTGGGGGTGAGTGTTTGATTTGCTCAAACGCTCTGTCCATCATCCCCTTTGGTATCGCTTTGTTTGCCCTAAGTTGGCAGGGTATGCCCAGACGTGGGTCCCTTGCTCACTTTGCCACTGGATTCAAGATAGCCTGGCTGATGAGGGTTATGACCCCGAAACTGGTCCTAGGATGCTTGTTTCCGGTCCAGGGAAGACATGGCTTGGCAGTTCTGGCTGGATTGTTCCCATGAGGCACAGGGTCAGACTGATTTGCATATGGCTATGTCTGAACTGGGGTGGTGGAGTGAGCTAAAGAATGATGATGGATTAAACCCAGATCAGTTGACTGGGGTGAGTGTTTGATTTGCTCAAAAGCTCCGTCCATCATCCCCTTTGGTATCGCTTTGTTCGCCCTAAGTTGGCAGGGTATGCCCAGACGTGGGTCCCTTGCTCACTTTGCCACCGGATTCAAGATAGCCCGGCTGATGAGGGTTATGAACCTGAAACCGGTCCCAGGATGCTTGATTCCGGTCCAGGGAAGACATGGCTTGGCAGTTCGGGCTGGACTGTTCCCATGAGGCACAGGGTCCGACTGATTTGCATATGGTCATGTCTGAACTGGGGTGGTGGAGCGAGCTAAAGAATGATGATCGATTAAACCCAGATCAGTTGACTGGGGTTAAGTGTTTGATTTGCTCAAACACTCCGTCCATCATCCCCTTTGTTCAAGCTTTGTTTGCCCTAAGTTGGCAGGGTATGCCCAGATGTGAGTCCCTTGCTCACTTTGCCACTGGATTCAAGATAGCCTGGCTGATGAGGGTTATGAACCCGAAACTGGTCCCAGGATGCTTGTTTCCGGTCCAGGGAAGACATGGCTTGGCAGTTCGGGCTGGACTGTTCCTATTAGGCACAGGGTCAGACTGATTTGCATATGGCCATGTCTGAACTGGGGTGGTGGAGTGAGCTAAAGAATGATGATGGATTAAACCCAGATCAGTTGACTGGGGGTGAGTGTTTGATTTGCTCAAACGCTCCGTCCATCATACCCTTTGGTATCGCTTTGTTTGCCCTAAGTTGGCAGGGTATACCCAGACGTGGTACACTTGCTCACTTTGCCACTGGATTCAAGATAGCCTGGCTGATGAGGGTTATGAACCCGAAACCGGTCCCAGGATGCTTGTTTCCGGTCTAGGGAAGACATGGCTTGGCAGTTAGGGCTGGACTGTTCCCATGAGGCACAGGGTCAGACTGATTTGCATATGGCCATGTCTGAACTGGGGTGGTGGAGTGAGCTAAAGAATGATGATGGATTAAACCCAGATCAGTTGACTGGGGGTGAGTGTTTGATTTGCTCAAACGCTCCGTCCATCATACCCTTTGGTATCGCTTTGTTTGCCCTAAGTTGGCAGGGTATACCCAGACGTGGTACACTTGCTCACTTTGCCACTGGATTCAAGATAGCCTGGCTGATGAGGGTTATGAACCCGAAACCGGTCCCAGGATGCTTGTTTCCGGTCTAGGGAAGACATGGCTTGGCAGTTAGGGCTGGACTGTTCCCATGAGGCACAGGGTCAGACTGATTTGCATATGGCCATGTCTGAACTGGGGTGGTGGAGTGAGCTAAAGAATGATGATGGATTAAACCCAGATTAGTTGACTGGGGATGAGTGTTTGATTTGCTCAAACGCTCTGTCCATCATCCCCTTTGATATCGCTTTGTTCGCCCTAAGTTGTCAGGATATGCCCAGATGTGGGTCCCTTGCTCACTTTGCCACTGGATTCAAGATAGCCTGGCTGATGAGAGTTGTGAACCCGAAACCGATCCCAGGATACTTGTTTCCGGTCCAGGGAAGATATGGCTTGGCAGTTCGGGCTGGACTGTTCCCATGAGGCACAGGGTCAGACTGATTTGCATATGGCCATGTCTGAACTGGGGTGGTGGAGTGAGCTAAAGAATGATGATGGATTAAACCCAGGTCAGTTGGCTAGGGGTGAGTGTTTGATTTGCTCAAACGCTCCATCCATCATCCCCTTTGGTATCGCTTTGGTCGCCCTAAGTTGGCAGGGTATGCCCAGTCAAGGGTCCCTTGCTCACTTTGCCACTGGATTCAAGATAGCCTGGCTGATGAGGGTTATGAACCAGAAACCGGTCCCAGGGTGCTTGTTTCCGGTCCAGGAAAGACATGGCTTGGCAGTTCGGGCTGGACTCTTCCCATGAGGCACAGGGTCAGACTGATTTGCATATGGCCATGTCTGAACTGGGGTGGTGGAGTGAGCTAAAGAATGATGATGGATTAAACCCAGATCAGTTGACTGGGGGTGAGTGTTTGATTTGCTCAAATGCTCCGTCCATCATACCCTTTGGTATCGCTTTGTTCGCCCTAAGTTGGCAGGGTATGCCCAGATGTGAGTCCCTTGCTCATTTTGCCACTGGATTCAAGATAGCCTGGCTGATGAGGGTTATGAACCCGAAACCGGTCCCAGGATGCTTGTTTCCGGTCCAGGGAAGACATGGCTTGACAGTTAGGGCTGGACTGTTCCCATGAGGCACAGGGTCAGACTGATTTGCATATGGCCATGTCTGAACTGGGGTGGTGGAGTGAGCTAAAGTATGATGATGGATTAAACCCAGATTAGTTGACTGGGGGTGAGTGTTTGATTTGCTCAAACGCTCCGTCCATCATCCCCTTTGGTATCGCTTTGTTCGCCCTAAGTTGGCAGGGTATGCCCAGACGTGGGTCCCTTACTCACTTTGCCAATGGATTCAAGATAGCCTGGCTGATGATGGTTATGAACCCGAAACCGGTCCCAGGATGCTTGTTTCCGGTCCAGGGAAGACATGGCTTGGCAGTTAGGGCTGGACTGTTCCCATGAGGCACAGGGTCAGACTGATTTGCATATGGCCATGTCTGAACTGGGGTGGTGGAGTGAGCTAAACAATGATGATGGATTAAACCCAGATCAGTTGACTGAGGGTGAGTGTTTGATTTGCTCAAACGCTCCGTCCATCATCCCCTTTGGTATCGCTTTGTTTGCCCTAAGTTGGCAGGGTAAGGCCAGACGTGGGTCCCTTGCTCACTTTGCCACTGGATACAAGATAGCCTGGCTGATGAGGGTTATGAACCCGAAACTGGTCCCAGGATGCTTGTTTCCGGTCCAGGGAAGACATGGCTTGGCAGTTCTGGCTGGATTGTTCCCATGGGGCACAGGGTCAGACTGATTTGCATATGGCCATGTCTGAACTGGGGTGGTGGAGTGAGCTAAAGAATGATCATGGATTAAACCCAGATCAGTTGACTGGGGTGAGTGTTTGATTTGCTCAAACGCTCCGTCCATCATCCCCTTTGGTATCGCTTTGTTCGCCCTAAGTTGGCAGGGTATGCCCAGACGTGGGTCCCTTGCTCACTTTGCCACCGGATTCAAGATAGCCTGGCTGATGAGGGTTATGAACCTGAAACCGGTCCCAGGATGCTTGATTCCGGTCCAGGGAAGACATGGCTTGGCAGTTCGGGCTGGACTGTTCCCATGAGGCACAGGGTCAGACTGATTTGCATATGGCCATGTCTGAACTGGGGTGGTGGAGCGAGCTAAAGAATGATGATCGATTAAACCCAGATCAGTTGACTGGGGTTAAGTGTTTGATTTGCTCAAACACTCCGTCCATCATTCCCTTTGTTCAAGCTTTGTTTGCCCTAAGTTGGCAGGGTATGCCTAGATGTGAGTCAATTGCTCACTTTGCCACTGGATTCAAGATAGCCTGGCTGATGAGGGTTTTGAACCAGAAACTGGTCCCAGGATGCTTGTTTCCGGTCCAGGGAAGACATGGCTTGGCAGTTCGGGCTGGACTGTTCCTATGAGGCACAGGGTCAGACTGATTTGCATATGGCCCTGTCTGAACTGGGGTGGTGGACTGAGCTAAAGAATGATGATGGATTAAACCCAGATCAGTTGACTGGGGGTGAGTGTTTGATTTGCTCAAACGCTCCGTCCATCATACCCTTTGGTATCGCTTTGTTCGCCCTAAGTTGGCAGGGTATGCCCAGACGTGGGTCACTTGCTCACTTTGCCACTGGATTCAAGATAGCCTGGCTGATGAGGGTTATGAACCCGAAACCGGTCCCAGGATGCTAGTTTCCGGTCTAGGGAAGACATGGTTTGCCAGTTAGGGCTGGACTGTTCCCATGAGGCACATGGTCAGACTGATTTGCATATGGCCATGTCTGAACTGGGGTGGTGGAGTGAGCTAAAGAATGATGATGGATTAAACCCAGATCAGTTGGCTAGGGGTGAGTGTTTGATTTGCTCAAACGCTCCATCCATCATCCCCTTTGGTATCGCTTTGGTCGCCCTAAGTTGGCAGGGTATGCCCAGTCAAGGGTCCCTTGCTCACTTTGCCACTGGATTCAAGATAGCCTGTCTGATGAGGGTTATGAACCCAAAACCGGTCCCAGGATGCTTGTTTCTGGTCCAGGAAAGACATGGCTTGGCAGTTCGGGCTGGACTCTTCCCATGAGGCACAGGGTCAGACTGATTTGCATATGGCCATGTCTGAACTGGGGTGGTGGAGTGAGCTAAAGAATGATGATGGATTAAACCCAGATCAGTTGACTGAGGGTGAGTGTTTGATTTGCTTAAATGCTCCGTCCATCATACCCTTTGGTATCGCTCTGTTTGCCCTAAGTTGGCAGGGTATGCCCAGATGTGAGTCCCTTGCTCACTTTGCCACTGGATTCAAGATAGCCTGGCTGATGAGGGTTATGAACCCAGAACCGGTTCCAGGATGCTTGTTTCCTGTCCAGGGAAGACATGGCTTGGTAGTTCGGGCTGGACTGTTCCCATGAGGCACAGGGTCAGACTGATTTGCATATGGCCATGTCTGAACTGGGGTGGTGGAGTGAGCTAAAGAATGATAATGGATTAAACCCAGATCAGTTGACTGGGGGTGAGTGTTTGATTTGCTCAAACGCTCCGTCCCTCATCCCCTTTGGTATCGCTTTGTTCGCCCTAAGTTGGCAGGGTATGCCCAGACGTGGGTCCCTTGCTCACTTTGCCACTGGATTCAAGATAGCCTGGCTGATGAGGGTTATGAACCCGAAACCGGTCCCAGGATGCTTGATTCCGGTCTAGGGAAGACATGGCTTGGCAGTTCGGGCTGGACTGATCCTATGAGGCACAGGGTCAGACTGATTTGCATATGGCCATGTCTGAACTGGGGTGGTGGAGTGAGCTAAAGAATGATGATGGATTAAAACCAGATCAGTTGACTGGGGGTGAGTGTTTTATTTGCTCAAACGCTCCGTCCATCATTTCCTTTGGTATTGCTTTGTTCGCCCTAAGTTGGCAGAGTATGCACAGATGTGGGTCCTTTCTCACTTTGCCACTGGATTCAAGATAGCCTGGCTGATGAGGGTTATGAACCCCAAACCGGTCCCAGGATGCTTGTTTCCGGCCCAGGGAAGACATGGCTTGGCAGTTCGGGCTGGACTGTTCCCATGAGGCACAGGGTCCGACTGATTTGCATATGGCCATGTCTGAACTGGGGTGATGGAGTGAGCTAAAGAATGAGGATGGATTAAACCCAGATCAGTTGACTGGGGGTAAGTGTTTGATTTGCTCAAATGCTCCGTCCATCATGCTCTTTGGTATCTCTTTGTTTGCCCTAAGTAGGCAGGGTATGCCCAGATGTGGGTCCCTTGCTTACTTTGCCAATGGATGCAAGATAGCCTGGCTGATGAGAGTTGTGAACCCGAAACCGGTCCCAGGATGCTTGTTTCCGGTCCAGGGAAGACATGGCTTGGCAGTTCAGGCTGGACTGTTCCCATGAGGCACAGGGTCAGACTGATTTGCATATGGCCACGTCTGAACTGGGGTGGTAGAGTGAGCTAATGAATGATGATGGATTAAACCCAGATCAGTTGACTGGGGGTGAGTGTTTGATTTGCTCAAACGCTCTATCCATCATCCCCTTTGGTATCGCTTTGTTCACCCTAAGTTGGCAGGGTATGCCCAGACGTGGGTCCCTTGCTCACTTTGCCACTGGATTCAAGACAGCCTGGCTGATGAGTGTTATGAACCCGAAACCGGTCCCAGGATGCTTGTTTCCAGTCCAGAGAAGACATGGCTTGGCAGTTTGGCCTGTACTGTTCCCATGAGGCACAGGGTCAGACTGATTTGCATATGGCCATGTCTGAACTGGTCTGGTGGAGTGAGCTAAAGAATGATGATGGATTAAACCCAGATCAGTTGACTGGGGGTGAGTGTTTGATTTGCTCAAATGCTCCGTCCATCATCCCCTTTGGTATCGCTTTGTTTGCCCTAAGTTGGCAGAGTATGGCCAGACGTGGGTCCCTTGCTCACTTTGCCACTGGATTCAAGATAGCCTGGCTGGTGAGGGTTATGAACCCGAAACCGGTCCCACGATGCTTGTTTCCGGTCCAGGGAAGACATGGCTTGGCAGTTCGGGCTGGACTGTTCCCATGAGGCACAGGGTCAGACTGATTTGCATATGGCCACGTCTGAACTGGGGTGGTAGAGTGAGCTAAAGAATGATTATGGATTAAACCCAGATCAGTTGACTGGGGGTGAGTGTTTGATTTGCTCAAAAGCTCTGTCCATCATCCCCTTTGGTATCGCTTTGTTCGCCCTAAGTTGGCAGGGTATGCCCAGACGTGGGTCCCTTGCTCACTTTGCCACTGGATTCAAGACAGCCTGGCTGATGAGGGTTGTGAACCCGAAAACGGTCCCAGGATGCTTGTTTCCAGTCCAGGGAAGACATGGCTTGGCAATTTGGGCTGTTCTGTTCCCATGAGGCATAGGGTCAGACTGATTTGCATATGGCCATGTCTGAACTGGTCTGGTGGAGTGAGCCAAAGAATGATGATGGATTAATCCCAGATTAGTTGACTGGGGGTGAGTGTTTGATTTGCTCAAACGCTCCGTCCATCATCCCCTTTGGTATCGCTTTGTTCGCCCTAAGTTGGCAGGGTATGACCAGATGTGGGTCCCTTGCTCACTTTGCCACTGGATTCAAGATAGCCTGGCTGATGAGGGTTATGAACCTGAAACCGGTCCCAGGATGCTTGATTCCGGTCCAGGGAAGACATGGCTTGGCAGTCCGGGCTGGACTGTTCCCATGAGGCACAGGGTCAGACTGATTTGCATATGGCCATGTCTGAACTGGGGTGGTGGAGTGAGCTAAAGAATGATGATGGATTAAACCCAGATCTGTTGACTGGGGGAGAGTGTTTGATTTGCTCAAACGCTCCGTCCATCATACCCTTTGGTATCGCTTTGTTCGCCCTAAGTTGGCAGGGTATGACCAGATGTGATTCCCTTGCTCACTTTGCCACTGGATTCAAAATAGCCTGGCTGATGAGGGTTATGAACCCGAAACCGGTCCCAGGATGCTTGTTTCCGGTCCAGGGAAGACATGGCTTGGCAGTTCGGGCTGGACTGTTCCTATGAGGCACAGGGCCAGACTGATTTGCATATGGCCATGTCTGAACTGGGGTGGTGGAGTGAGCTAAAGAATGATGATGGATTAAACCCAGATCTGTTGACTGGGGGTGAGTGTTTGATTTGCTCAAACGCTCCGTCCATCATACCCTTTGGTATCGCTTTGTTCGCCCTAAGTTGGCAGGGTATGACCAGATGTGATTCCCTTGCTCACTTTGCCACTGGATTCAAAATAGCCTGGCTGATGAGGGTTATGAACCCGAAACCGGTCCCAGGATGCTTGTTTCCGGTCCAGGGAAGACATGGCTTGGCAGTTCGGGCTGGACTGTTCCCATGAGGCACAGGGTCAGCCTGATTTGCATATGGACATGTCTGAACTGGGGTGGTGGAGTGAGCTAAAGAATGATGATGGATTAAACCCAGATCAGTTCACTGGGGGTAAGTGTTTGATTTGCTCAAATGCTCCGTCCATCATGCTCTTTGGTATCTCTTTGTTCGCCCTAAGTTGGCAGGGTATGCCCAGATGTGGGTCCCTTGCTTACTTTGCCAATGGATTCAAGATAGCCTGGCTGATGAGAGTTATGAACCCGAAACCAGTCCCAGGATGCTTGTTTCCTGTCCAGGGAAGACATGGCTTGGCAGTTCGGGCTGGACTGTTCCCATGAGGCACAGGGTCAGACTGATTTGCATATGGCCATGTCTGAACTGGGGTGGTGGAGCGAGCTAAAGAATGATGATGGATTAAACTCAGATCAGTTGACTGGGGGTGAGTGTTTGATTTGCTCAAACGCTCCGTCCATCACCCACTTTGGTATCGCTTTTTTCGCCCTAAGTTGGCAGGGTATGCCCAGACGTGGGTCACTTGCTCACTTTGCCACTGGATTCAAGATAGCCTGGCTGATGAGGGTTATGAACCCGAAACCGGTCCCAGGATGCTTGTTTCCGGTCTAGGGAAGACATGGCTTGGCAGTTAGGGCTGGACTGTTCCCATGAGGCACAGGGTCAGACTGATTTGCATATGGCCATGTCTGAACTGGGGTGGTGGAGTGAGCTAAAGAATGTTGATGGATTAAACCCAGATTAGTTGACTGGGGGTGAGTGTTTGATTTGCTCAAACGCTCTGTCCATCATCCCCTTTGATATCGCTTTGTTCGCCCTAAGTTGGCAGGGTATGCCCAGACGTGGGTCCCTTGCTCACTTTGCCACTGGATTCAAGATAGCCTGGCTGATGAGGGTTATGAACCCGAAACCGGTCCCAGGATGCTTGTTTCCGGTCCAGGAAAGACATGGCTTGGCAGTTAGGGCTGGACTGTTCCCATGAGGCACAGGGTCAGACTGATTTGCATATGGCCATGTCTGAACTGGGGTGGTGGAGTGAGCTAAAGAATGATGATGGATTAAACCCAGATCAGTTGACTAGGGGTGAGTGTTTGATTTGCTCAAACGCTTCATCCATCATCCCCTTTGGTATCGCTTTGGTCGCCCTAAGTTGGCAGGGTATGCCCAGTCAAGGGTCCCTTGCTCACTTTGCCACTGGATTCAAGATAGCCTGGCTGATGAGGGTTATGAACCCAAAACCGGTCCCAGGGTGCTTGTTTCCGGTCCAGGAAAGACATGGCTTGGCAGTTCTGGCTGGACTGTTCCCATGAGGCACAGGGTCAGACTGATTTGCATATGGCCATGTCTGAACTGGGGTGGTGGAGTGAGCTAAAGAATGATGATGGATTAAACCCAGATCAGTTGACTGGGGGTGAGTGTTTGATTTGCTCAAATGCTCCGTCCATCATATCCTTTGGTATCACTTTGTTCGCCCTAAGTTGGCAGGGTATGCCCAGGTGTGAGTCCCTTGCTCACTTTGCCACTGGATTCAAGATAGCCTGGCTGATGAGGGTTATGAACCCAAAAACGGTTCCAGGATGCTTGCTTACTGTCCAGGGAAGACATGGCTTGGCAGTTCGGGCTGGACTGTTCCCATGAGGCACAGGGTCAGACTGATTTGCATATACACATGTCTGAACTGGGGTGGTGGAGTGAGCTAAAGAATGATGATGGATTAAACCCAGATCAGTTGACTGGGGGTGAGTGTTTGATTTGCTCAAACGCTCCGTCCATCATCCCCTTTGGTATCACTTTGTTCGCCCTAAGTTGGCAGGGTATGCCCAGACATGGGTCCCTTGCTCACTTTGCCACTGGATTCAAGATAGCCTGGCTGATGAGGGTTATGAACCCGAAACCGGTCCCAGGATGCTTGTTTCCGGTCCAGGGAAGACAAGGCTTGGCAGTTGGACTGTTCCCATGAGGCACAGGGTCAGCCTGATTTGCATATGGCCATGTCTGAACTGGGGTGGTGTTGTGAGCTAAAGAATGATGATGGATTAAACCCAGATCAGTTGACTGGGGGTGAGTGTTTGATTTGTTTAAACGCTCCGTCCATCATTTCCTTTGGTATCGCTTTGTTCGCCCTAAGTTGGCAGGGTATGCACAGACGTGGGTCCTTTCTCACTTTGCCACTGGATTCAAGATAGCCTGGCTGATGAGGGTTATGAACCCGAAACCGGTCCCAGGATGCTTGTTTCCGGTCCAGGGAAGACATGACTTGGCAGTTCGGGCTGGACTGTTCCCATGAGGCACAGGATCAGACTGATTTGCATATGTCCATGTCTGAACTGGGGTGGTGGAGTGAGCTAAAGAATGATGATGGATTAAACCCAGATCAGTTGACTGGGGGTGAGTGTTTGATTTGCTCACACGCTCTGTCCATCATCCCCTTTGGTATCGCTTTGTTCGCTCTAAGTTGGCAGGGTATGCCCAGACGTGGGTCCCTTGCTCACTTTGCCACTGGATTCAAGACAGCCTGGCTGATGAGGGTTATGAACCCGAAACCGGTCCCAGGATGCTTGTTTCCGGTCCAGGGAAGACATGGCTTGGCAGTTCGGGCTGGACTGTTCCCATGAGGCACAGGTTCGGACTGATTTGCATATGTACATGTCTGAACTGGGGTGGTGGAGTGAGCTAAAGAATGATGATGGATTAAACCCAGATCAGTTGACTGGGGGTGAGTGTTTGATTTGTTCAAACGCTCCGTCCATCATTTCCTTTGGTATCGCTTTGTTCGCAATAGTTGGCAGGGTATGCACAGACGTGAGTCCTTTCTCACTTTGCCACTGGATTCAAGATAGCCTGGCTGATGAGGGTTATGAACCCGAAACCGGTCCCAGGATGCTTGTTTCCGGTCCAGGGAAGACATGGCTTGGCAGTTCGGGCTGGACTGTTCCCATGAGGCACAGGATCAGACTGATTTGCATATGTCCATGTCTGAACTGGGGTGGTGGAGTGAGCTAAAGAATGATGATGGATTAAACCCAGATCAGTTGACTGGGGGTGAGTGTTTGATTTGCTCACACGCTCTGTCCATCATCCCCTTTGGTATCGCTTTGTTCGCTCTAAGTTGGCAGGGTATGCCCAGACGTGGGTCCCTTGCTCACTTTGCCACTGGATTCAAGACAGCCTGGCTGATGAGGGTTATGATCCCGAAACCGGTCCCAGGATGCTTGTTTCCAGTCCAGAGAAGACATGGCTTGGCAGTTTGGCCTGTACTGTTCCCATGAGGCACAGGGTCAGACTGATTTGCATATGGCCATGTCTGAACTGGTCTGGTGGAGTGAGCTAAAGAATGATGATGGATTAAACCCAGATCAAATGACTGGGGGTGAGTGTTTGTTTTGCTCAAATGCTCCGTCCATCATCCCCTTTGGTATCGCTTTGTTTGCCCTAAGTTGGCAGAGTATGGCCAGACGTGGGTCCCTTGCTCACTTTGCCACTGGATTCAAGATAGCCTGGCTGGTGAGGGTTATGAACCCGAAACCGGTCCCACGATGCTTGTTTCCGGTCCAGGGAAAACATGGCTTGGCAGTTCGGGCTGTTCTGTTCCCATGAGGCACAGGGTCAGACTGATTTGCATATGGCCATGTCTGAACTGGTCTGGTGGAGTTAGCCAAAGAATGATGATGGATTAAACCCAGATCAGTTGACTGGGGGTGAGTGTTTGATTTGCTCAAACGCTCCGTCCATCATCCCCTTTTGTATCGCTTTGTTTGCCCTAAGTTGGCAGGGTATGGCCAGATGTGGGTTCCTTGCTCACTTTGCCACTGGATTCAAGATAGCCTGGCTGATGAGGGTTATGAGCCCGAAACCGGTCCCAGGATGCTTGTTTCCGGTCCAGGGAAGACATGGCTTGGCAGTTCTGGCTGGATTGTTCCCATGAGACACAGGGTAAGACTGATTTTCAAATGGCCATGTCTGAACTGGGGTGGTGGAGTGAGCTAAAGAATGATCATGGATTAAACCCAGATCAGTTGACTGGGGGTGAGTGTTTGATTTGCTCAAACGCTCCGTCCATCATCCCCTTTGGTATCGCTTTGTTCGCCCTAAGTTGGCAGGGTTTGACCAGATATGGGTCCCTTGCTCACTTTGCCACTGGATTCAAGATAGCCTGGCTGATGAGGGTTATGAACCTGAAACTGGTCCCAGGATGCTTGATTCCGTTCCAGGGAAGACATGGCTTGGCAGTTCAGGCTGGACTGTTCCCATGAGGCACAGGGTCAGATTGATTTGCATATGGCTATGTCTGAACTGGGGTGGTGGAGTGAGCTAAAGAATGATGATGTATTAAACCCAGATTAGTTGACTGGGGGTGAGTGTTTGATTTGCTCAAACTCTCCGTCCATCATCCACTTTGGTATCGCTTTGTTCGCCCTAAGTTGGCAGGGTATTCCCAGACGTGGGTCACTTGCTCACTTTGCCACTGGATTCAACATAGCCTAGCTGATGAGGGTTATGAACCCGAAACCTGTCCCAAGATGCTTGTTTCCGGACCAGGGAGGACATGGCTTGGCAGTTCGGGGTGGACTGTTCCCATGAGGCACAGGGTCAGACTGATTTGCATATGGCCATGTCTGAACTGGGGTGGTGGAGTGAGCTAAAGAATGATCATGGATTAAACCCAGATCAGTTGACTGTGGGTGAGTGTTTGATTTGTTCAAACGCTCAGTCCATCATCCCTTTTGGTATCGCTTTGTTCGCCCTAAGTTGGCAGGGTATGCCCAGACTTGGATCCCTTGCTCACTTTGCCACTGCATTCAAGATAGCCTGGCTGATGAGGGTTATGAACCCGAAACCGGTCCCATGATGCTTGTTTCCGGTCCAGGGAAGACATGGCTTGGCAGTTAGGGCTGGACTGTTCCCATGAGGCACAGGGTCAGATTGATTTGCATATGGCCATATCTGAACTGGGGTGGTGGAGTGAGCTAAAGAATGATGATGTATTAAACCCAGATTAGTTGACTGGGGGTGACTGTTTGATTTGCTCAAACGCTCCGTCCATCATCCCCTTTGGTATCGCTTTGTTCGCCCCAAGTTGGCAGGGTATGCCCAGACGTGGGTCCTTTGCTCACTTTGCCACTGGATTCAAGACATCCTGGCTGATGAGGGTTATGAACCCGAAACTGGTCCCAGGATGCTTGTTTCCGGTCCAGGAAAGACTTGGCTTGGCAGTTCGGGCTGGACTGTTCCCATGAGGCACAGGGTCAGACTGATTTGCATATGGCCATGTCTGAACTGGGGAGGTGGAGTGAGCTAAAGAATGATGATGGATTAAAACCAGATCAGTTGACTGGGGTGAGTGTTTGATTTGCTCAAACGCTCCGTTCATCATCCCCTTTGGTATCGCTTTGTTCGCCCTAAGTTGGCAGGGTATGCACAGACATGGGTCCCTTGCTCACTTTGCCACTGGATTCAAGATAGCCTGGCTGATGAGGGTTATGAACCCGAAACCGGTCCCAGGATGCTTGTTTTCTGTCCAGGGAAGACATGGCTTGGCAGTTCGCGCTGGACTGTTCCCATGAGGCACAGGGTCAGACTGATTTGCATATGGCCATGTCTGAACTGGGGTGGTGGAGTGAGCTAAAGAATGATGATGGATTAAACCCAGATCAGTTGACTGGGGGTGAGTGTTTGATTTGCTCAAACGCTCCGTCCATCATCCACTTTGGTATCGCTTTGTTCGCCCTAAGTTGGCAGGGTATGCCCAGACATGGGTCCCTTGCTCACTTTGCCACTGGATTCAAGATAGCCTGGCTGATGAGGGTTATGAACCCGAAACCGGTCCCAGTATGCTTGTTTTCCATCCAGGGAAGACATGGCTTGGCAGTTCGGGCTGGACTGTTCCCATGAGGCACAGGGTCAGACTGATTTGCATATGGCCATATCTGAACTGGGGTGGTAGAGTGAGCTAAAGAATGATGATGGATTAAACCCAGATCAGTTGACTGGGTTTTGAGTGTTTGATTTGCTCAAACGCTCCGTCCATCATCCACTTTGGTATCGCTTTGTTCACCCTAAGTTGGCAGGGTATGCCCAGACGTGGGTCACTTGCTCACTTTGCCACTGGATTCAACATAGACTAGCTGATGAGGGTTATGAACCCGAAACTGGTCCCAGGATGCTTGTTTCCGGTCCAGGGAGGACATGGCTTGGCAGTTCGGGCTGGACTGTTCCCATGAGGCACAGGGTCAGACTGATTTGCATATGGCCATGTCTGAACTGGGGTGGAGGAGTGAGCTAAAGAATGATCATGTATTAAACCCAGATTAGTTGACTGGGGGTGACTGTTTGATTTGCTCAAACGCTCCGTCCATCATCCCCTTTGGTATCGCTTTGTTCGCCCCAAGTTGGCAGGGTATGCCCAGACGTGGGTCCTTTGCTCACTTTGCCACTGGATTCAAGACATCCTGGCTGATGAGGGTTATGAACCCGAAACTGGTCCCAGGATGCTTTTTTCCGGTCCAGGAAAGACATGGCTTGGCAGTTCGGGCTGGACTGTTCCCATGAGGCACAGGGTCAGACTGATTTGCATATGGCCATGTCTGAACTGGGGAGGTGGAGTGAGCTAAAGAATGATGATGGATTAAAACCAGATCAGTTGACTGGGGTGAGTGTTTGATTTGCTCAAACGCTCCATCCATCATCCCCTTTGGTATCGCTTTGTTCGCCCTAAGTTGGCAGGGTATGCCCATACATGGGTCCCTTGCTCACTTTGCCACTGGAATCAAGATAGCCTGGCTGATGAGGGTTATGAACCCGAAACCGGTCCCAGGATGCTTGTTTTCCGTCCAGGGAAGACATGGCTTGGCAGTTCGGGCTGAACTGTTCCCATGAGGCACAGGGTCAGACTGATTTGCATATGGCCATATCTGAACTGGGGTGGTGGAGTGAGCTAAAGAATGATGATGGATTAAACCCAGATCAGTTGACTGGGGGTGAGTGTTTGATTTGCTCAAACGCTCCGTCCATCATCCACTTTGGTATCGCTTTGTTCACCCTAAGTTGGCAGGGTATGCCCAGACGTGGGTCACTTGCTCACTTTGCCACTGGATTCAACATAGCCTAGCTGATGAGGGTTATGAACCCGATACCGGTCCCAGGATGCTTGTTTCCGGTCCAGGGAGGACATGGCTTAGCAGTTCGGGCTGGACTGTTCCCATGAGGCACAGGGTCAGACTGATTTGCATATGGCCATGTCTGAACTGGGGTGGAGGAGTGAGCTAAAGAATGATCATGTATTAAACCCAGATTAGTTGACTGGGGGTGACTGTTTGATTTGCTCAAACGCTCCGTCCATCATCCCCTTTGGTATCGCTTTGTTCGCCCCAAGTTGGCAGGGTATGCCCAGACGTGGGTCCTTTGCTCACTTTGCCACTGGATTCAAGACATCCTGGCTGATGAGGGTTATGAACCCGAAACTGGTCCCAGGATGCTTGTTTCCGGTCCAGGAAAGACATGGCTTGGCAGTTCGGGCTGGACTGTTCCCATGAGGCACAGGGTCAGACTGATTTGCATATGGCCATGTCTGAACTGGGGAGGTGGAGTGAGCTAAAGAATGATGATGGATTAAAACCAGATCAGTTGACTGGGGTGAGTGTTTGATTTGCTCAAACGCTCCATCCATCATCCCCTTTGGTATCGCTTTGTTTGCCCTAAGTTGGCAGGGTATGCCCAGACATGGGTCCCTTGCTCACTTTGCCACTGGATTCAAGATAGTCTGGCTGATGAGGGTTATGAACCCGAAACCGGTCCCAGGATGCTTGTTTTCCGTCCAGGGAAGACATGGCTTGGCAGTTCGGGCAGGACTGTTCCCATGAGGCACAGGGTCAGACTGATTTGCATATGGCCATGTCTGAACTGGGGTGGTGGAGTGAGCTAAAGAATGATGATGGATTAAACCCAGATCAGTTGACTGGGGGTGAGTGTTTGATTTGCTCAAGCGCTCCGTCCATCATCCACTTTGGTATCGCTTTGTTCGCCCTAAGTTGGCAGGGTATGCCCAGACATGGGTCCCTTGCTCACTTTGCCACTGGATTCAAGATAGCCTGGCTGATGAGGGTTATGAACCCGAAACCGGTCCCAGGATGCTTGTTTTCCGTCCAGGGAAGAGATGGCTTGGCAGTTCGGGCTGGACTGTTCCCATGAGGCACAGGGTCAGACTGATTTGCATATGGCCATGTCTGAACTGGGGTGGTGGAGTGAGCTAAAGAATGATGATGGATTAAACCCAGATCAGTTGACTGGGGGTGAGTGTTTGATTTGCTCAAACGCTCCGTCCATCATCCACTTTGGTATCGCTTTGTTCACCCTAAGTTGGCAGGGTATGCCCAGACGTGGGTCACTTGCTCACTTTGCCACTGGATTCAACATAGCCTAGATAATGAGGGTTATGAACCCGAAACCGGTCCCAGGATGCTTGTTTCCGGTCCAGGGAGGACATGGCTTGGCAGTTCGGGCTGGACTGTTCCCATGAGGCACAGGGTCAGACTGATTTGCATATGGCCATGTCTGAACTGGGGTGGAGGAGTGAGCTAAAGAATGATCATGGATTAAACCCAGATCAGTTGACTGGGGGTGAGTGTTTGGTTTGTTCAAACGCTCAGTCCATCATCCCTTTTGGTATCGCTTTGTTCGCCCTAAGTTGGCAGGGTATGCCCAGACGTGGGTCCCTTGCTCACTTTGCCACTGGATTCAAGATAGCCTGGCTGATGAGGGTTATGAACCCGAAACCGGTCCCAGGATGCTTGTTTTCCGTCCAGGGAAGACATGGCTTGGCAGTTCGGGCTGAACTGTTCCCATGAGGCACAGGGTCAGACTGATTTGCATATGGCCATATCTGAACTGGGGTGGTGGAGTGAGCTAAAGAATGATGATGGATTAAACCCAGATCAGTTGACTGGGGGTGAGTGTTTGATTTGCTCAAACGCTCCGTCCATCATCCACTTTGGTATCGCTTTGTTCACCCTAAGTTGGCAGGGTATGCCCAGACGTGGGTCACTTGCTCACTGTGCCACTGGATTCAACATAGCCTAGCTGATGAGGGTTATGAACCCGAAACTGGTCCCAGGATGCTTGTTTCCGGTCCAGGGAGGACATGGCTTAGCAGTTCGGGCTGGACTGTTCCCATGAGGCACAGGGTCAGACTGATTTGCATATGGCCATGTCTGAACTGGGGTGGAGGAGTGAGCTAAAGAATGATCATGTATTAAACCCAGATTAGTTGACTGGGGGTGACTGTTTGATTTGCTCAAACGCTCCGTCCATCATCCCCTTTGGTATCGCTTTGTTCGCCCCAAGTTGGCAGGGTATGCCCAGACGTTGGTCCTTTGCTCACTTTGCCACTGGATTCAAGACATCCTGGCTGATGAGGGTTATGAACCCAAAACTGGTCCCAGGATGCTTGTTTCCGGTCCAGGAAAGACATGGCTTGGCAGTTCGGGCTGGACTGTTCCCATGAGGCACAGGGTCAGACTGATTTGCATATGGCCATGTCTGAACTGGGGAGGTGGAGTGAGCTAAAGAATGATGATGGATTAAAACCAGATCAGTTGACTGGGGTGAGTGTTTGATTTGCTCAAACGCTCCATCCATCATCCCCTTTGGTATCGCTTTGTTTGCCCTAAGTTGGCAGGGTATGCCCAGACATGGGTCCCTTGCTCACTTTGCCACTGGATTCAAGATAGTCTGGCTGATGAGGGTTATGAACCCGAAACCGGTCCCAGGATGCTTGTTTTCCGTCCAGGGAAGACATGGCTTGGCAGTTCGGGCAGGACTGTTCCCATGAGGCACAGGGTCAGACTGATTTGCATATGGCCATGTCTGAACTGGGGTGGATTAGTGAGCTAAAGAATGATGATGGATTAAACCCAGATCAGTTGACTGGGGTGATTGTTTGATTTGCTCAAACGCTCCGTCCATCATCCACTTTGGTATCGCTTTGTTCACCCTAAGTTGGCAGGGTATGCCCAGACGTGGGTCACTTGCTCACTTTGCCACTGGATTCAACATAGCCTAGATAATGAGGGTTATGAACCCGAAACCGGTCCCAGGATGCTTGTTTCCGGTCCAGGGAGGACATGGCTTGGCAGTTCGGGCTGGACTGTTCCCATGAGGCACAGGGTCAGACTGATTTGCATATGGCCATGTCTGAACTGGGGTGGAGGAGTGAGCTAAAGAATGATCATGGATTAAACCCAGATCAGTTGACTGGGGGTGAGTGTTTGGTTTGTTCAAACGCTCAGTCCATCATCCCTTTTGGTATCGCTTTGTTCGCTCTAAGTTGTCAGGGTATGCCCAGACGTGGGTCCCTTGCTCACTTTGCCACTGGATTCAAGATAGCCTGGCTGATGAGGGTTATATGAACCCGAAACCGGTCCCATGATGCTTGTTTCCGGTCCAGGGAAGACATGGCTTGGCAGTTAGGGCTGGACTGTTCCCATGAGGCACAGGGTCAGATTGATTTGCATATGGCCATGTCTGAACTGGGGTGGTGGAGTGAGCTAAAGAATGATGATGTATTAAACCCAGATTAGTTGACTGGGGGTGACTGTTTGATTTGCTCAAACGCTCCGTCCATCATCCACTTTGGTATCGCTTTGTTCGCCCTAAATTGGCAGGGTATGCCCAGACATGGGTCCCTTGCTCACTTTGCCACTGGATTCAAGATAGCCTGGCTGATGAGGGTTATGAACCCGAAACCGGTACCATGATGCTTGTTTTCCGTCCAGGGAAGACATGGCTTGGCAGTTCGGGCTGGACTGTTCCCATGAGGCACAGGGTCAGACTGATTTGCATTTGGCCATGTCTGAACTGGGGTGGTGGAGTGAGCTAAAGAAAGATGATCGATTAAACCCAGATCAGTTAACTGGAGGTGAGTGTTTGATTTGCTCAAACGCTCCATCCATCATCCACTTTGGTATCGCTTTGTTTGCCCTAAGTTGGCAGGGTATGCCCAGACGTGGGTCACTTGCTCACTTTGCCACTGGATTCAACATAGCCTAGTTGATGAGGATTATGAACCTGAAACCGGTCCCAGGATGCTTGTCTCCAGTCCAGGGAGGACATGGCTTGGCAGTTCGGGGTGGACTGTTCCCATGAGGCACAGGGTCAGACTGATTTGCATATGGCCATGTCTGAACTGGGGTGGTGGAGTGAGCTAAAGAATGATGATGGATTAAACCCAGATCAGTTGACTGGGGGTGAGTGTTTGATTTGCTCAAACGCTCCGTCCATCATCCACTTTGGTATCGCTTTGTTCGCCCTAAGTTGGCAGGGTATGCCCAGACATGGGTCCCTTGCTCACTTTGCCACTGGATTCAAGATAGCCTGGCTGATGAGGGTTATGAACCCGAAACCGGTCCCAGGATGCTTGTTTTCCGTCCAGGGAAGACATGGCTTGGCAGTTCGGGCTGGACTGTTCCCATGAGGCACAGGGTCAGACTGATTTGCATATGGCCATGTCTGAACTGGGGTGGTGGAGTGAGCTAAAGAATGATGATGGATTAAACCCAGATCAGTTGACTGGGGGTGAGTGTTTGATTTGCTCAAACGCTCCGTCCATCATCCACTTTGGTATCGCTTTGTTCACCCTAAGTTGGCAGGGTATGCCCAGACGTGGGTCACTTGCTCACTTTGCCACTGGATTCAACATAGCCTAGATAATGAGGGTTATGAACCCGAAACCGGTCCCAGGATGCTTGTGTCCGGTCCAGGGAGGACATGGCTTGGCAGTTCGGGCTGGACTGTTCCCATGAGGCACAGGGTCAGACTGATTTGCATATGGCCATGTCTGAACTGGGGTGGAGGAGTGAGCTAAAGAACGATCATGGATTAAACCCAGATCAGTTGACTGGGGGTGAGTGTTTGGTTTGTTCAAACGCTCAGTCCATCATCCCTTTTGGTATCGCTTTGTTCGCCCTAAGTTGGCAGGGTATGCCCAGACGTGGGTCCCTTGCTCACTTTGCCACTGGATTCAAGATAGCCTGGCTGATGAGGGTTATGAACCCGAAACCGGTCCCAGGATGCTTGTTTTCCGTCCAGGGAAGACATGGCTTGGCAGTTCGGGCTGAACTGTTCCCATGAGGCACAGGGTCAGACTGATTTGCATATGGCCATATCTGAACTGGGGTGGTGGAGTGAGCTAAAGAATGATGATGGATTAAACCCAGATCAGTTGACTGGGGGTGAGTGTTTGATTTGCTCAAACGCTCCGTCCATCATCCACTTTGGTATCGCTTTGTTCACCCTAAGTTGGCAGGGTATGCCCAGACGTGGGTCACTTGCTCACTGTGCCACTGGATTCAACATAGCCTAGCTGATGAGGGTTATGAACCCGAAACTGGTCCCAGGATGCTTGTTTCCGGTCCAGGGAGGACATGGCTTAGCAGTTCGGGCTGGACTGTTCCCATGAGGCACAGGGTCAGACTGATTTGCATATGGCCATGTCTGAACTGGGGTGGAGGAGTGAGCTAAAGAATGATCATGTATTAAACCCAGATTAGTTGACTGGGGTGACTGTTTGATTTGCTCAAACGCTCCGTCCATCATCCCCTTTGGTATCGCTTTGTTCGCCCCAAGATGGCAGGGTATGCCCAGACGTGGGTCCTTTGCTCACTTTGCCACTGGATTCAAGACATCCTGGCTGATGAGGGTTATGAACCCAAAACTGGTCCCAGGATGCTTGTTTCCGGTCCAGGAAAGACATGGCTTGGCAGTTCGGGCTGGACTGTTCCCATGAGGCACAGGGTCAGACTGATTTGCATATGGCCATGTCTGAACTGGGGAGGTGGAGTGAGCTAAAGAATGATGATGGATTAAAACCAGATCAGTTGACTGGGGTGAGTGTTTGATTTGCTCAAACGCTCCATCCATCATCCCCTTTGGTATCGCTTTGTTTGCCCTAAGTTGGCAGGGTATGCCCAGACATGGGTCCCTTGCTCACTTTGCCACTGGATTCAAGATAGTCTGGCTGATGAGGGTTATGAACCCGAAACCGGTCCCAGGATGCTTGTTTTCCGTCCAGGGAAGACATGGCTTGGCAGTTCGGGCAGGACTGTTCCCATGAGGCACAGGGTCAGACTGATTTGCATATGGCCATGTCTGAACTGGGGTGGATTAGTGAGCTAAAGAATGATGATGGATTAAACCCAGATCAGTTGACTGGGGTGATTGTTTGATTTGCTCAAACGCTCCGTCCATCATCCACTTTGGTATCGCTTTGTTCACCCTAAGTTGGCAGGGTATGCCCAGACGTGGGTCACTTGCTCACTTTGCCACTGGATTCAACATAGCCTAGATAATGAGGGTTATGAACCCGAAACCGGTCCCAGGATGCTTGTTTCCGGTCCAGGGAGGACATGGCTTGGCAGTTCGGGCTGGACTGTTCCCATGAGGCACAGGGTCAGACTGATTTGCATATGGCCATGTCTGAACTGGGGTGGAGGAGTGAGCTAAAGAATGATCATGGATTAAACCCAGATCAGTTGACTGGGGGTGAGTGTTTGGTTTGTTCAAACGCTCAGTCCATCATCCCTTTTGGTATCGCTTTGTTCGCTCTAAGTTGTCAGGGTATGCCCAGACGTGGGTCCCTTGCTCACTTTGCCACTGGATTCAAGATAGCCTGGCTGATGAGGGTTATATGAACCCGAAACCGGTCCCATGATGCTTGTTTCCGGTCCAGGGAAGACATGGCTTGGCAGTTAGGGCTGGACTGTTCCCATGAGGCACAGGGTCAGATTGATTTGCATATGGCCATGTCTGAACTGGGGTGGTGGAGTGAGCTAAAGAATGATGATGTATTAAACCCAGATTAGTTGACTGGGGGTGACTGTTTGATTTGCTCAAACGCTCCGTCCATCATCCACTTTGGTATCGCTTTGTTCGCCCTAAATTGGCAGGGTATGCCCAGACATGGGTCTCTTGCTCACTTTGCCACTGGATTCAAGATAGCCTGGCTGATGAGGGTTATGAACCCGAAACCGGTCCCATGATGCTTGTTTTCCGTCCAGGGAAGACATGGCTTGGCAGTTCGGGCTGGACTGTTCCCATGAGGCACAGGGTCAGACTGATTTGCATTTGGCCATGTCTGAACTGGGGTGGTGGAGTGAGCTAAAGAAAGATGATCGATTAAACCCAGATCAGTTAACTGGAGGTGAGTGTTTGATTTGCTCAAACGCTCCATCCATCATCCACTTTGGTATCGCTTTGTTTGCCCTAAGTTGGCAGGGTATGCCCAGACGTGGGTCACTTGCTCACTTTGCCACTGGATTCAACATAGCCTAGTTGATGAGGATTATGAACCTGAAACCGGTCCCAGGATGCTTGTCTCCAGTCCAGGGAGGACATGGCTTGGCAGTTCGGGGTGGACTGTTCCCATGAGGCACAGGGTCAGACTGATTTGCATATGGCCATGTCTGAACTGGGGTGGTGGAGTGAGCTAAAGAATGATCATGGATTAAACCCAGATCAGTTGACTGTGGGTGAGTGTTTGATTTGTTCAAACGCTCAGTCCATCATCCCTTTTGGTATCGCTTTGTTCGCCCTAAGTTGGCAGGGTATTCCCAGACATGGGTCCCTTGCTCACTTTGCCACTGGATTCAAGATAGCCTGGCTGATGAGGGTTATGAACCCGAAACCGGTCCTATGATGCTTGTTTCCGGTCCAGGGAAGACATGGCTTGGCAGTTAGGGCTGGACTGTTCCCATGACTCACAGGGTCAGATTGATTTGCATATGGCCATATCTGAACTGGGGTGGTGGAGTGAGCTAAAGAATGATGATGTATTAAACCCAGATTAGTTGACTGGGGGTGACTGTTTGATTTGCTCAAACGCTCCGTCCATCATCCCCTTTGGTATCGCTTTGTTCGCCCTAAGTTGGCAGGGTATGCCCAGATGTGGGTCCCTTGCTCACTTTGCCACTGGATTCAAGATAGCCTGGCTGATGAGGGTTATGAACCTGAAACCGGTCCCAGGATGCTTGATTACGGTCCAGGGAAGACATGGCTGGCAGTTCGGGCTGGGCTGTTCCCATGAGGCACAGGGTCAGACTGATTTGCATATGGCCATGTCTTAACTGGGGTGGTGGAGCGAGCTAAAGAATGATGATCGATTAAACCCAGATCAGTTGACTGGGGTTGAGTGTTTGATTTGCTCAAACGCTCCGTCCATCATCCCCTTTGTTCTCGCTTTGTTCGCACTAAGTTGGCAGGGTATGCCCAGATGTGAGTCCCTTGCTCACTTTGCCACTGGATTCAAGATAGCCTGGCTGATGAGGGTTATTAACCCGAAACTGGTCCCAGGATGCTTGTTTTCGGTCCAAGAAAGACAGGGATTGGCAGTTCACGCTGGACTGTTCCCATGAGGCACAGGGTCAGACTGATTTGCATATGGCCATGTCTGAACTGGTCTGCTGGAGTGAGCTAAAGAATGATGATGGATTAAACCCAGATCAGTTGACTGGGGTGAGTGTTTGATTTGCTCAAATGCTCCGTCCATCATCCCCTTTGGTATCGCTTTTTCGCCCTAAGTTGGCAGGGTATGCCCAGACATGGGTCCCTTGCTCACTTTGCCACTGGATTCAAGATAGCCTGGCTGATGAGGGTTATGAACCCGAAACTGGTCCCAAGATGCTTGTTTCCGGTCCAGGGAAGACATGGCTTGGGAGTTCAGGTTGGACTGTTCCCATTAGGCACAGGGTCAGCCTGATTAGCATATGGCAATGTCTGAACTGGGGTGGTGGAGTGAGCTAAAGAATGATGATGGATAAAACCCAGATCAGTTGACTGGGGGTGAGTGTTTGATTTGCTCAAACGCTCCGTCCATCATTTCCTTTGGTATCGCTTTGTTCGCCCTAAGTTGGCAGGGTATGCCCAGATGTGGGTCCCTTGCTCACTTTGCCACTGGATTCAAGATAGCCTGGCTGATGAGGGTTATGAACCCAAAACTGGTCCCAGGATGCTTGTTTCCGGACCAGGGAAGACATGGCTTGGCAGTTCAGGCTGGACTGTTCCCATGAGGCACAGGGTCAGACTGATTTGCATATGGCCATGTCTGATCTGGGGTGGTGGAGTGAGCTAAAGAATGATGATTAATTAAACCCAGATCAGTTGACTGGGGTTGGGTGTTTGATTTGCTCAAATGCACCGTCCATCTTCCCCTTTGTTCTCGCTTTGTTTGCCCTAAGTTGGCAGGGTATGCCCAAATGTGGGTCCCTTGCTCACTTTGCCACTGGATTCAAGATAGCCTGGCTGATGAGCGTTATGAACCCGAAACCGGTCCCAGGATGCTTGTTTCCGGTCCAAGGAAGACATGGCTTGGCAGTTCGGGCTGGACTGTTCCCATGAGACACAGGGTCAGATTGATTTGCATATGGCCATGTTTGAACTGGGGTGGTGGAGTGAGCTAAAGAATGATGATGGATTAAACCCAGATCAGTTGACTGGGGGTGAGTGTTTGATTTGCTCAAACGCTCTGTCCATCATCCCCTTTGGTATCGCTTTGTTCGCCCTAAGTTGGCAGGGTATGCCCAGACGTGGGTCCCTTGCTCATTTTGCCACTGGATTCAAGACATCCTGGCTGATGAGGGTTATGAACCCGAAACCGGTCACAGGATGCTTGTTTCCGGTCCAGGAAAGACATGGCTTGGCAGTTCGGGCTGGACTGTTCCCATGAGGCACAGGGTCAGACTGATTTGCATATGGCCATGTCTGAACTGGGGAGGTGGAGTGAGCTAAAGAATGATGATGGATTAAACCCAGATCAGTTGACTGGGGGTGAGTGTTTGATTTGCTCAAACGCTCCGTCCATCATCTCCTTTGGTATTGCTTTGTTCGCCCTAAGTTGGCAGGGTATGCCCAGACATGGTCCCTTGCTCACTTTGCCACTGGATTCAAGATAGCCTGGCTGATGAGGGTTATGAACCCGAAACCGGTCCCAGGATGCTTGTTTTCCGTCCAGGAAAGACATGGCTTGGCAGTTCGGGCTGGACTGTTCCCATGAGGCACAGGGTCAGACTGATTTGCATATGGCCATGTCTGAACTGGGGTGGTGGAGTGAGCTAAAGAATGATGATGGATTAAACCCAGATCAGTTGACTGGGGGTGAGTGTTTGATTTGCTCAAACGCTCCGTCCATCATCTCCTTTGGTATCGCTTTGTTCGCCCTAAGTTGGCAGGGTATGCCCAGACATGGGTCCCTTGCTTACTTTGCCACTGGATTCAAGATAGCCTGGCTGATGAGGGTTATGAACCCGAAACCGGTCCCATGATGCTTGTTTTCCGTCCAGGGAAAACATGGCTTGGCAGTTCGGGCTGGACGGTTCCCATGAGGCACAGGGTCAGACTGATTTGCTTATGGCCATGTCTGAACTGGGGTGGTGGAGTGAGCTAAAGAATGATGATCGATTAAACCCAGATCAGTTGACTGGAGGTGAGTGTTTGATTTGCTCAAACGCTCCGTCCATCATCCACTTTGGTATCGCTTTGTTCGCCCTAAGTAGGCAGGGTATGCCCAGACGTGGCTCACTTGCTCACTTTGCCACTGGATTCAACATAGCCTAGCTGATGAGGGTTATGAAACCGAAACTGGTCCCAGGATGCTTGTTTCTGGTCCAGGGAGTACATGGCTTGGCAGTTCAGGCTGAACTGTTCCCATGAGGCACAGGGTCAGACTGATTTGCATATGGCCATGTCTGAACTGGGGTGGTGTAGTGAGCTAAAGAATGATCATGGATTAAACCCAGATCAGTTGACTGGGGTTGAGTGTTTGATTTGCTCAAACGCTCTGTCCATCATCCCCTTTGTTCTCGCTTTGTTCGCCCTAAGTTGGCAGGGTATGCCCAGACATGGTTCCCTTGCTCACTTTGCCACTGGATTCAAGATAGCTTGGCTGATGAGGGTTATGAACCCGAAACCGGTCCAAGGATGCTTGTTTCCAGTCCAGGGAAGACATGGCTTGGCAGTTCTGGCTGGATTGTTCCCATGAGGCACAGGGTCAGACTGATTTGCATATGGCCATGTCTGAACTGGGGTGGTGGAGTGAGCTAAAGAATGATCATGGATTAAACCCAGATCAGTTGACTGGGGTTGAGTGTTTGATTTGCTCAAACGCTCTGTCCATCATCCCCTTTGTTCTCGCTTTGTTCGCCCTAAGTTGGCCGGGTATGCCCAGATGTGAGTCCCTTGCTCACTTTGCCACTGGATTCAAGATAGCCTGGCTGATGAGGGTTATGAACCCGAAACTGGTCCCAGGATGCTTGTTTCCGGTCCAGGGAAGACATGGCTTGGCAGTTCGGGCTGGACTGTTCCCATGAGGCACAGGGTCAGACTGATTTGCATATGGACATGTTTGAACTGGGGTGGTGGAGTGAGTTAAAGAATGATGATGGATTAAACCCAGATCAGTTGACTGGGGGTGACTGTTTGATTTGCTCAAACGCTCCGTCCATCATCCACTTTGGTATCGCTTTGTTCACCCTAAGTTGGCAGGGTATGCCCAGACATGGGTCCCTTGCTCACTTTGCCACTGGATTCAAGATAGCCTGGCTGATGAGGGTTATGAACCCGAAACCGGTCCCAGGATGCTTGTTTCCGGTCCAGGGAGGACATGGCTTGGCAGTTCGGGGTGGACTGTTCCCATGAGGCACAGGGTCAGACTGATTTGCATATGGCCATGTCTGAACTGGGGTGGTGGAGTGAGCCAAAGAATGATCATGGATTAAACCCAGATTAGTTGACTGGGGGTGACTGTTTGATTTGCTCAAACGCTACGTCCATCATCCCCTTTGGTATCGCTTTGTTCGCCCTAAGTTGGCAGGGTAAGCCCAGACGTGGTTCCCTTGCTCACTTTGCCACTGGATTCAAGATAGCCTGGCTGATGAGGGTTATAAACCCGAAACCGGTCCCAGGATGCTTGTTTTTGGTCCAGGGAAGACATGGCTTGGCAGTTAGGGCTGGACTGTTCCCATGAGGCACAGGGTCAGACTGATTTGCATAGGGCCATGTCTGAACTGGGGAGGTGAAGTGAGCTAAAGAATGATGATGGATTTAACCCAGATCAGTTGACTAGGGGTGAGTGTTTGATTTGCTCAAATGCTCCATCCATCATCCCCTTTGGTATCGCTTTGTTCGCCCTAAGTTGGCAGGGAATGCCCAATCGTGGGTCCCTTGCTCACTTTGCCACTGGATTCAAGATAGCCTGGCTGATTCGGGTTATGAACCCGAAACCGGTCCCAGGATGCTTGTTTCCGGTCCAGGGAAGACATGGCTTGGCAGTTCTGGCTGGATTGTTCCCATGATGCACAGGGTCAGACTGATTTGCATATGGCCATATCTGAACTGGGGTGGTGGAGTGAGCTAAAGAATGATGATGGATTAAACACAGATCAGTTGACTGGGTGTGAGTGTTTGATTTGCTCAAACGCTCTGTCCATCATAACCTTTGGTATCGCTTTGTTCGCCCTAAGTTCTCAGGGTATGACCAGATGTGACTCCCTTGCTCACTTTGCCACTGGATTCAAGATAGCCTGGCTGATGAGAGTTATGAACCCGAAACCGGTCCCAGGATGCTTGTTTCCGGTTCAGTGAAGACATGGCTTGGCAGTTCGGGCTGGACTGTTCCCATGAGGCACAGGGTCAGCCTGATTTGCATATGGCCATGTCTGAACTGGGGTGGTGGAGTGAGCTAAACAATGATGATGGATTAAACCCAGCTCAGTTGACTGGGGGTGAGTGTTTGATTTGCTCAAACGCTCCGTCCATCATTTCCTTTGGTATCGCTTTGTTCGCCCTAAGTTGGCAGGGTATGCACAGACGTGGGTCCTTTCTCACTTTGCCACTGGACTCAAGATAGCCTGGCTGATGAGGGTTATGAACCCGAAACCGGTCAAAGGATGCTTGTTTCCAGCCCAGGGAAGACATGGCTTGGCAGTTCGGGCTGTACTGTTCCCATGAGGCACAGGGTCAGACTGATTTGCATATGGTCACGTCTGAACTGGGGTGGTGGAGTGAGCTAAAGAATGATGATGGATTAAACCCATATCAGTTGACTGGGGTTGGGTGTTTGATTTGCTCAAACGCTCCATCCATCATCCCCTTTGTTCTCGCTTTGTTCGCCCTAAGTTGGCAGGGTATGCCCAGATGTGGTTCCCATGCCCACTTTGCCACTGGATTCAAGATAGCCTGGCTGATGAGGATTATGAACCCGAAACCGGTCACAGGAGGCTTGTTTCCGGTCCAGGGAAGACATGGCTTGGCAGTTCGGGCTGGACTGTTCCCATGAGGCACAGGGTCAGCCTGATTTGCATATGGCCATGTCTGAACTGGGGTGGTGGAGTGAGCTAAAGAATGATCATGGATTAAACCCAGATCAGTTGACTGGGGGTGAGTGTTTGATTTGCTCAAACGCTCCGTTCATCATTCCCTTTGGTTTCGCTTTGTTCGCCCTAAGTTGGCAGGGTATGCCCAGACGTGGGTCCCTTGCTCACTTTGCCACTGGATTCAAGATAGCCTGGCTGATGAGCGTTATGAACCCGAAACCGGTCCCAGGATGCTTGTTTCCGGTCCAGGGAAGACATGGCTTGGCAGTTCGGGCTGGACTGTTCCCATGAGGCACAGGGTCAGATTGATTTGCATATGGCCATGTCTGAACTGGGGTGGTGGAGTGAGCTAAAGAATGATGATGGATTAAACCCAGATCAGTTGACTGGGGGTGAGTGTTTGATTTGCTCAAACGCTCTGTCCATCATCCCCTTTGGTATCGCTTTGTTCGCCCTAAGTTGGCAGGGTATGCCCAGACGTGGGTCCCTTGCTCACTTTGCCACTGGATTCAAGACATCCTGGCTGATGAGGGTTATGAACCCGAAACCGGTCCCAGGATGCTTGTTTCCGGTCCAGGAAAGACATGGCTTGGCAGTTCGGGCTGGACTGTTCCCATGAGGCACAGGGTCAGACTGATTTGCAGATGGCCATGTCTGAACTGGGAAGGTGGAGTGAGCTAAAGAATGATGATGGATTAAACCCAGATCAGTTGACTGGGGCTGAGTGTTTGATTTGCTCACATGCTCCGTCCATCATCCCCTTTGGTATCGCTTTGTTCGCCATATGTTGGCAGGGTATGCCCAGACATGGGTCCCTTGCTCACTTTGCCACTGGATTCAAGATAGCCTGGCTGATGAGGGTTATGAACCCGAAACCGGTCCCAGAATGCTTGTTTTCCGTCCAGGAAAGACATGGCTTGGCAGTTCGGGCTGGACTGTTCCCATGAGGCACAGGGTCAGACTGATTTGCATATGGCCATGTCTGAACTGGGGTGGTGGAGTGAGCTAAAGAATGATGATGGATTAAACCCAGATCAGTTGACTGGGGGTGAGTGTTTGATTTGCTCAAACGCTCCGTCCATCATCCACTTTGGTATCGCTTTGTTCGCCCTAAGTTGGCAGGGTATGCCCAGACATGGGTCCCTTGCTCATTTTGCCACTGAATTCAAGTTAGCCTTGCTGATGAGGGTTATGAACCCGAAACCGGTCCCATGATGCTTGTTTTCCGTCCAGGGAAAACATGGCTTGGCAGTTCGGGCTAGACTGTTCCCATGAGGCACAGGGTCAGACTGATTTGCATATGGCCATGTCTGAACTGGGGTGGTTGAGTGAGCTAAAGAATGATGATCGATTTAAACCCAGATTAGTTGACTGGAGGTGAGTGTTTGATTTGCTCAAACGCTCCGTCCATCATCCACTTTGGTATCGCTTTGTTCGCCCTAAGTTGGCAGGGTATGCCCAGACGTGGCTCAATTGCTCACTTTGCCACAGGATTCAACATAGCCTAGCTGATGAGGGTTATGAACCCGAAACTGGTCCCAGGATGCTTGTTTCCGGTCCAGGGAGTACATGGCTTGGCAGTTCGGGCTGGACTGTTCCCATGAGGCACAGGGTCAGACTGATTTGCATATGGCCATGTCTGAACTGGGGTGGTGGAGTGAGCTAAAGAATGATGATGGATTAAACCCAGATTAGTTGACTGGGGGTGAGTGTTTGATTTGCTCAAACGCTCCGTCCATCATCCCCTTTGGTATCGCTTTGTTCACCCTAAGTTGGCAGGGTATGCCCAGACGTGGTTCCCTTGCTCACTTTGCCACTGGATTCAAGATAGCCTGGCTGATGAGGGTTATGAACCCGAAACCGGTCCCAGGATGCTGGTTTCCGGTCCAGGGAAGACATGGCTTGGCAGTTCTGGCTGGATTGTTCCCATGAGGCACAGGGTCAGACTGATTTGCATATGGCCATGTCTGAACTGGGGTGGTGGAGTGAGCTAAAGAATGATCATGGATTAAACCCAGATCAGTTGACTGGGGGTGAGTGTTTGATTTGCTCAAACGCTCCGTCCATCATCCTCTTTGGTATCGCTTTGTTCGCCCTAAGTTGGCAGGGTAAGCCCAGACGTGGTTCCCTTGCTCACTTTGCCACTGGATTCAAGATAGCCTGGCTGATGAGGGTTATGAACCCGAAACCGGTCCCAGGATGCTTGTTTTCTGTCCAGGGAAGACATGGCTTGGCAGTTAGGGCTGGACTGTTCCCATAAGGCACAGGGTCAGACTGATTTGCATATGGCCATGTCTGAACTGGGATGGTGAAGTGAGCTAAAGAATGATGATGGATTAAACCCAGATCAGTTGACTGGGGCTGAGTGTTTGATTTGCTCAAATGCTCCGTCCATCATCCCCTTTGGTATCACTTTGGTCGCCGTAAGTTGGCAGGGTATGCCCAGACATGGGTCCCTTGCTCACTTTGCCACTGGATTCAAGATAGCCTGGCTGATGAGGGTTATGAACCCGAAACTGGTCCCAGAATGCTTGTTTTCCGTCCAGGAAAGACATGGCTTGGCAGTTCGGGCTGGACTGTTCCCATGAGGCACAGGGTCAGACTGATTTGCATATGGCCATGTCTGAACTGGGGTGGTGGAGTGAGCTAAAGAATGATGATGGATTAAACCCAGATCAGTTGACTGGGGGTGAGTGTTTGATTTGCTCAAACGCTCCGTCCATCATCCACTTTGGTATCGCTTTGTTCTCCCTAAGTTGGCAGGGTATGCCCAGACGTGGGTCCCTTGCTCACTTTGCCACTGGATTCAAGATAGCCTGGCTGATGAGCGTTATGAACCCGAAACCGGTCCCAGGATGCTTGTTTCCGGTCCAGGGAAGACATGGCTTGGCAGTTCGGGCTGGACTGTTCCCATGAGGCACAGGGTCAGATTGATTTGCATATGGCCATGTCTGAACTGGGGTGGTGGAGTGAGCTAAAGAATGATGATGGATTAAACCCAGATCAGTTGACTGGGGGTGAGTGTTTGATTTGCTCAAACGCTCTGTCCATCATCCCCTTTGGTATCGCTTTGTTCGCCCTAAGTTGGCAGGGTATGCCCAGACGTGGGTCCCTTGCTCACTTTGCCACTGGATTCAAGACATCCTGGCTGATGAGGGATATGAACCCGAAACCGGTCCCAGGATGCTTGTTTCCGGTCCAGGAAAGACATGGCTTGGCAGTTCGGGCTGGACTGTTCCCATGAGGCACAGGGTCAGACTGATTTGCATATGGCCATGTCTGAACTGGGAAGGTGGAGTGAGCTAAAGAATGATGATGGATTAAACGCAGATCAGTTGACTGGGGCTGAGTGTTTGATTTGCTCAAATGCTCCGTCCATCATCCCCTTTGGTATCGCTTTGTTCGCCATATGTTGGCAGGGTATGCCCAGACATGGGTCCCTTGCTCACTTTGCCACAGGATTCAAGATAGCCTGGCTGATGAGGGTTATGAACCCGAAACCGGTCCCAGAATGCTTGTTTTCCGTCCAGGAAAGACATGGCTTGGCAGTTCGGGCTGGACTGTTCCCATGAGGCACAGGGTCAGACTGATTTGCTTATGGCCATGTCTGAACTGGGGTGGTGGAGTGAGCTAAAGAATGATGATGGATTAAACCCAGATCAGTTGACTGGGGGTGAGTGTTTGATTTGCTCAAACGCTCCGTCCATCATCCACTTTGGTATCGCTTTGTTCGCCTTAAGTTGGCAGGGTATGCCCAGACATGGGTCCCTTGCTCACTTTGCCACTGAATTCAAGTTAGCCTTGCTGATGAGGGTTATGAACCCGAAACCGGTCCCATGATGCTTGTTTTCCGTCCAGGGAAAACATGGCTTGGCAGTTCGGGCTAGACTGTTCCCATGAGGCACAGGGTCAGACTGATTTGCATATGGCCATGTCTGAACTGGGGTGGTTGAGTGAGCTAAAGAATGATGATCGATTTAAACCCAGATTAGTTGACTGGAGGTGAGTGTTTGATTTGCTCAAACGCTCCGTCCATCATCCACTTTGGTATCGCTTTGTTCGCCCTAAGTTGGCAGGGTATGCCCAGACGTAGCTCAATTGCTCACTTTGCCACAGGATTCAACATAGCCTAGCTGATGAGGGTTATGAACCCGAAACTGGTCCCAGGATGCTTGTTTCCGGTCCAGGGAGTACATGGCTTGGCAGTTCGGGCTGGACTGTTCCCATGAGGCACAGGGTCAGACTGATTTGCATATGGCCATGTCTGAACTGGGGTGGTGGAGTGAGCTAAAGAATGATCATGGATTAAACCCAGATCAGTTGACTGGGGGTGAGTGTTTGATTTGCTCAAACGCTCAGTCCATCATCCCTTTTAGTATCGCTTTGTTTGCCCTAAGTTGGCAGGGTATGCCCAAACGTGGGTCCCTTGCTCACTTTGCCACTGGATTCAAGATAGCATGGCTGATAAGGGTTATGAACCCGAAACCGGTCCCATGATGCTTGTTTCCGGTCCAGGGAAGACATGGCTTGGCAGTTAGGGCTGGACTGTTCCCATGAGGCACAGGGTCAGATTGATTTGCATATGACCATGTCTGAACTGGGGTGGTGGAGTGAGCTAAAGAATGATGATGGATTAAACCCAGATTAGTTGACTGGGGGTGAGTATTTGATTTGCTCAAACGCTCCGTCCATCATCCCCTTTGGTATCGCTTTGTTCACCCTAAGTTGGCAGGGTATGCCCAGACGTGGTTCCCTTGCTCACTTTGCCACTGGATTCAAGATAGCCTGGCTGATGAGGGTTATGAACCCGAAACCGGTCCCAGGATGCTTGTTTCCGGTCCAGGGAAGACATGGCTTGGCAGTTCTGGCTGGATTGTTCCCATGAGGCACAGGGTCAGACTGATTTGCATATGGCCATGTCTGAACTGGGGTGGTGGAGTGAGCTAAAGAATGATCATGGATTAAACCCAGATCAGTTGACTGGGGGTGAGTGTTTGATTTGCTCAAACGCTCCGTCCATCATCCCCTTTGGTATCGCTTTGTTCGCCCTAAGTTGGCAGGGTAAGCCCAGACGTGGTTCCCTTGCTCACTTTGCCACCGGATTCAAGATAGCCTGGCTGATGAAGGTTATGAACCCGAAACCGGTCCCAGGATGCTTGTTTTCCGTCCAGGGAAGACATGGCTTGGCAGTTAGGGCTGGACTGTTCCCATAAGGCACAGGGTCAGACTGATTTGCATATGGCCATGTCTGAACTGGGATGGTGAAGTGAGCTAAAGAATGATGATGGATTAAACCCAGATCAGTTGACTGGGGCTGAGTGTTTGATTTGCTCAAATGCTCCGTCCATCATCCCCTTTGGTATCGCTTTGGTCGCCGTAAGTTGGCAGGGTATGCCCAGACATGGGTCCCTTGCTCACTTTGCCACTGGATTCAAGATAGCCTGGCTGATGAGGGTTATGAACCCGAAACTGGTCCCAGAATGCTTGTTTTCCGTCCAGGAAAGACATGGCTTGGCTGTTCGGGCTGGACTGTTCCCATGAGGCACAGGGTCAGACTGATTTGCATATGGCCATGTCTGAACTGGGGTGGTGGAGTGAGCTAAAGAATGATGATGGATTAAACCCAGATCAGTTGACTGGGGGTGAGTGTTTGATTTGCTCAAACGCTCCGTCCATCATCCACTTTGGTATCGCTTTGTTCTCCCTAAGTTGGCAGGGTATGCCCAGACATGGGTCCCTTGCTCACTTTGCCACTGGATTCAAGATAGCCTGGCTGATGAGGGTTATGAACCCGAAACCGGTCCCAGGATGCTTGTTTCCGGACCAGGGAAGACGTGGCTTGGCAGTTCTAGCTGGATTGTTCCCATGAGGCACAGGGTCAGACTGATTTGCATATGGCCATGTCTGAACTGGGGTGGTGGAGTGAGCTAAAGAATGATGATGGATTAAACACAGATCAGTTGACTGGGTGTGAGTGTTTGATTCGCTCAAACGCTCTGTCCATCATAACGTTTGGTATCGCTTTGTTCGCCCTAAGTTCGCAGGCTATGACCAGATGTGACTCCCTTGCTCACTTTGCCACTGGATTCAAGATAGCCTGGCTGATGAGGGATATGAACCCGAAACCGGTCAAGGGATGCTTGTTTCCAGCCCAGGGAAGACATGGCTTGGCAGTTCGGGCTGGACTGTTCCCATTAGGCACAGGGTTAGCCTGATTAGCATATGGCCATGTCTGAACTGGGGGGGTGGAGTGAGCTAAAAAATGACGATCGATTAAACCCAGATCAGTTGACTGGGGTTGGGTGTTTGATTTGCTCAAACGCTCCGTCCATCATCCCCTTTGTTCTCGCTTTGTTCACCCTAAGTTGGCAGGGTATGCCCAGATGTGGGTCCCATGCCCACTTTGCCACTGGATTCAAGATAGGCTGGCTGATGAGGATTATGAACCAGAAACCGGTCACAGGATGCTTGTTTCCGGTCCAGGGAAGACATGGCTTGGCAGTTCGGGCTGGACTGTTCCCATGAGGCACAGGGTCAGCCTGATTTGCATATGGCCATGTCTGAACTGGGGTGGTAGAGTGAGCTAAAGAATGATGATGACTTAAACCCAGATCAGTTGACTGGGGGTGAGTGTTTGATTTGCTCAAACGCTCCGTTCATCATTCCCTTTGGTATCGCTTTGTTCGCCCTAAGTTGGCAGGGTATGCCCAGACGTGGGTCCCTTGCTCACTTTGCCACTGGATTCAAGATAGCCTGGCTGATGAGCGTTATGAACCTGAAACCGGTCCCAGGATGCTTGTTTCCGGTCCAGGGAAGACATGGTTTGGCAGTTCGGGCTGGACTGTTCCAATGAGGCACAGGGTCAGATTGATTTGCATATGGCCATGTCTGAACTGGGGTGGTGGAGTGAGCTAAAGAATGATGATGGATTAAACCCAGATCAGTTGACTGGGGGTGAGTGTTTGATTTGCTCAAACGCTCTGTCCATCATCCCCTTTGGTATCAGTTTGTTCGCCCTAAGTTGGCAGGGTATGCCCAGACGTGGGTCCCTTGCTCACTTTGCCACTGGATTCAAGACATCCTGGCTGATGAGGGTTATGAACCCGAAACCGGTCCCAGGATGCTTGTTTCCGGTCCACGAAAGACATGGCTTGGCAGTTCGGGCTGGACTGTTCCCATGAGGCACAGGGTCAGACTGATTTGCATATGGCCATGTCTGAACTGGGGAGGTGGAGTGAGCTAAAGAATGATGATGGATTAAACCCAAATCTGTTGACTGGGGCTGAGTGTTTGATTTGCTCAAATGCTCCGTCCATCATCCCCTTTGGTATCGCTTTGTTCGCCGTAAGTTGGCAGGGTATGCCCAGACATGGGTCCCTTGCTCACTTTGCCACTGGATTCAAGATAGCCTGGCTGATGAGGGTTATGAACCCGAAACTGGGCCCAGAATGCTTGTTTTCCGTCCAGGAAAGACATGGCTTGGCAGTTCGGGCTGGACTGTTCCCATGAGGCACAGGGTCAGACTGATTTGCATATGGCCATGTCTGAACTGGGGTGGTGGAGTGAGCTAAAGAATGATGATGGATTAAACCCAGATCAGTTGACTGGGGGTGAGTGTTTGATTTGCTCAAACGCTCCGTTCATCATCCACTTTGGTATCGCTTTGTTCGCCCTAAGTTGGCAGGGTATGCCCAGACATGGGTCCCTTGCTCACTTTGCCACTGGATTCAAGATAGCCTGGCTGATGAGGGTTATGAACCCGAAACCGGTCCCATGATGCTTGTTTTCCATCCAGGGAAAACATGGCTTGGCAGTTCAGGCTGGACTGTTCCCATGAGGCACAGGGTCAGACTGATTTGCATATGGCCATGTCTGAACTGGGGTGGTTGAGTGAGCTAAAGAATGATGATCGATTTAAACCCAGATCAGTTGACTGGAGGAGAGTGTTTGATTTGCTCAAACGCTCCGTCCATCATCCACTTTGGTATCGCTTTGTTCACCCTAAGTTGGTAAGGTATGCCCAGCCGTGGCTCACTTGCTCACTTTGCCACAGGATTCAACATAGCCTAGCTGATGAGGGTTATGAACCCGAAACTGGTCCCAGGATGCTTGTTTCCGGTCCAGGGAGTACATGGCTTGGCAGTTCGGGCTGGACTGTTCCCATGAGGCACAGGGTCAGACTGATTTGCATATGGCCATGTCTGAACTGGGGTGGTGTAGTGAGCTAAAGAATGAACATGGATTAAACCCAGATCAGTTGACTGGGGGTGAGTGTTTGATTTGCTCAAACGCTCAGTCCATCATCCCTTTTGTTATCGCTTTGTTCGCCCTAAGTTGGCAGGGTATGCCCAGACGTGGGTCCCTTGCTCACTTTGCCACTGGATTCAAGATAGCCTGGCTGATGAGGGTTATGAACCCGAAACCGGTCCCATGATGCTTGTTTCCGGTCCAGGGAAGACATGGCTTGGCAGTTAGGGCTGGACTGTTCCCATGAGGCACAGGGTTAGATTGATTTGCATATGGCCATGTCTGAACTGGGGTGGTGGAGTGAGCTAAAGAATGATGATGGATTAAACCCTGATTAGTTGACAGGGGGTGAGTGTTTGATTTGCTCAAACTCTCCGTCCATCATCCCCTTTGGTATCGCTTTGTTCACCCTAAGTTGGCAGGGTATGCCCAGACGTGGTTCCCTTGCTCACTTTGCCACTGGATTCAAGATAGCCTGGCTGATGAGGGTTATCAACCCGAAACCGGTCCCAGGATGCTTGTTTCCGGTCCAGGGAAGACATGGCTTGGCAGTTAGGGCTGGACTGTTCCCATGAGGCACAGGGGCAGACTGATTTGCATATGGCCATGTCTGAACTGGGGTGGTGAAGTGAGCTAAAGAATGATGATGGATTAAACCCAGATCAGTTGACTAGGGGTGAGTGTTTGATTTGCTCAAATGCTCCATCCATCATCCCCTTTGGTATCGCTTTGTTCGCCCTAAGTTGACAGGGTATGCCCAGTCGTGGGTTCCTTGCTCACTTTGCCACTGGATTCAAGATAGCCTGGCTGATGAGGGTTATGAAGCCGAAACCGGTCCCAGGATGCTTGTTTCCGGTCCAGGGAGTACATGGCTTGGCAGTTCGGGCTGGACTGTTCCCATGAGGCACAGGGTCAGACTGATTTGCATATGGCCATGTCTGAACTGGGGTGGTGTAGTGAGCTAAAGAATGAACATGGATTAAACCCAGATCAGTTGACTGGGGGTGAGTGTTTGATTTGCTCAAACGCTCAGTCCATCATCCCTTTTGGTATCGCTTTGTTCGCCCTAAGTTGGCAGGGTATGCCCAGACGTGGGTCCCTTGCTCACTTTGCCACTGGATTCAAGATAGCCTGGCTGATGAGGGTTATGAACCCGAAACCGGTCCCATGATGCTTGTTTCCGGTCCAGGGAAGACATGGCTTGGCAGTTAGGGCTGGACTGTTCCCATGAGGCACAGGGTCAGATTGATTTGCATATGGCCATGTCTGAACTGGGTTGGTGGAGTGAGCTAAAGAATGATGATGGATTAAACCCAGATTAGTTGACAGGGGGTGAGTGTTTGATTTGCTCAAACTCTCCGTCCATCATCCCCTTTGGTATCGCTTTGTTCACCCTAAGTTGGCAGGGTATGCCCAGACGTGGTTCCCTTGCTCACTTTGCCACTGGATTCAAGATAGCCTGGCTGATGAGGGTTATCAACCCGAAACCGGTCCTAGGATGCTTGTTTCCGGTCCAGGGAAGACATGGCTTGGCAGTTAGGGCTGGACTGTTCCCATGAGGCACAGGGGCAGACTGATTTGCATATGGCCATGTCTGAACTGGGGTGGTGAAGTGAGCTAAAGAATGATGATGGATTAAACCCAGATCAGTTGACTAGGGGTGAGTGTTTGATTTGCTCAAATGCTCCATCCATCATCCCCTTTGGTATCGCTTTGTTCGCCCTAAGTTGACAGGGTATGCCCAGTCGTGGGTTCCTTGCTCACTTTGCCACTGGATTCAAGATAGCCTGGCTGATGAGGGTTATGAAGCCGAAACCGGTCCCAGGATGCTTGTTTCCGGTCCAGGGAAGACATGGCTTGGCAGTTCTGGCTGGATTGTTCCCATGAGGCACAGGGTCAGACTGATTTGCATATGGCCATGTCTGAACTGGGGTGGTGGAGTGAGCTAAAGAATGATCATGGATTAAACCCAGATCAGTTGACTGGGGGTGAGTGTTTGATTTGCTCAAACGCTCCGTCCATCATCCCCTTTGGTATCGCTTTGTTCGCCCTAAGTTGGCAGGGTATGCCCAGACGTGGGTCCCTTGCTCACTTTGCTACTGGATTCAAGATAGCCTGGCTGATGAGGGTTATGGACCTGAAACCGGTCCCAGGATGCTTGTTTCCGGTCCAGGGAGTACATGGCTTGGCAGTTCGGGCTGGACTGTTCCCATGAGGCACAGGGTCAGACTGATTTGCATATGGCCATGTCTGAACTAGGGTGGTGGAGCGAGCTAAAGAATGATGATCGATTAAACCTAGATCAGTTGACTGGGGTTGAGTGTTTGATGTGCTCAAACGCTCTGTCCATCATCCCCTTTGTTCTCGCTTTGTTCGCCCTAAGTTGGCAGGGTATGCCCAGATGTGAGTCCCTTGCTCACTTTGCCACTGGATTCAAGATAGCCTGGCTAATGAGGGTTATGAACCCGAAACTGGTCCCAGGATGCTTGTTTCCGGTCCAGGGAGTACATGGCTTGGCAGTTCAGGCTGGACTTTTCCCATGAGGCACAGGGTCAGACTGAATTGCATATGGCCAAGTCTGAACTGGGGTGGTGAAGTGAGCTAAAGAATGGTGATGGATTAAACCCAGATCAGTTGACTAAGGGTGAGTGTTTGATTTGCTCAAATGCTCCATCCATCATCCCCTTTGGTATCACTTTGTTCGCCCTAAGTTGGCAGGGTATGCCTAGTCGTAGGTCCCTTGCTCACTTTGCCACTGGATTCAAGATAGCCTGGCTGATGAGGGTTATGAACCCGAAACCGGTCCCAGGATGCTTGTTTCCGGTCCAGGGAAGACATGGCTTGGCAGTTCTGGCTGGATTGTTCCCATGAGGCACAGGGTCAGACTGATTTGCATATGGCCATGTCTGAACTGGGGTGGTGGAGTGAGCTAAAGAATGATCATGGATTAAACCCAGATCAGTTGACTGGGGGTGAGTGTTTGATTTGCTCAAACGCTCCGTCCATCATCCCCTTTGGTATCGCTTTGTTCGCCCTAAGTTGGCAGGGTATGCCCAGACGTGGGTCCCTTGCTCACTTTGCCACTGGATTCAAGATAGCCTGGCTGATGAGGGTTATGGACCTGAAACCGGTCCCAGGATGCTTGATTCCGGTCCAGGGAAGACATGGCTTGGAAGTGCTGGCTGGACTGTTCCCATGAGGCACAGGGTCAAACTGATTTGCATATGGCAATGTCTGAACTGGGGTGGTGGAGCGAGCTAAAGAATGATGATCGATTAAACCCAGATCAGTTGACTGGGGTTGAGTGTTTGATTTGATCAAACGCTCTGTCCATCATACCCTTTGTTCTCGCTTTGTTCGCCATAAGTTGGCAGGGTATGCCCAGATGTGAGTCCCTTGCTCACTTTGCCACTGGATTCAAGATAGCCTGGCTGATGAGGGTTATGAACCCGAAACTGGTCCCAGGATGCTTGTTTCCAGTCCAGGGAAGAAATGGCTTGGCAGTTCGAACTGGACTGTTCCCATGAGGCACAGGGTCAGCCTAATTTGCATATGGCCATGTCTGAACTGGGGTGGAGGAGTGAGCTAAAGAATGATGATGGATTAAACCCAGATCAGTTGACTAGGGGTGAGTGTTTGATTTGCTCAAATGCTCCATCCATCATCCCCTTTGGTATCGCTTTGTTCGCCCTAAGTTGGCAGGGTATGCCCAGTCGTAGGTCCCTTGCTCACTTTGCCACTGGATTCAAGATAGCCTGGCTGATGAGGGATATGAACCCGAAACCGGTCCCAGGATGCTTGTTTCCGGTCCTGGGAAGACATGGCTTGGCAGTTCTGGCTGGATTGTTCCCATGAGGCACAGGGTCAGACTGATTTGCATATGGCCATGTCTGAACTGGGGTGGTGGAGTGAGCTAAAGAATGATCATGGATTAAACCCAGATCAGTTGACTGGGGGTGAGTGTTTGATTTGCTCAAACGCTCCGTCCATCATCCCCTTTGGTATCGCTTTGTTCGCCCTAAGTTGGCAGGGTATGCCCAGACGTGGGTCCCTTGCTCACTTTGCCACTGGATTCAAGATAGCCTGGTTGATGAGGGTTATGGACCTGAAACCGGTCCCAGGATGCTTGATTCCGGTCCAGGGAAGACATGGCTTGGCAGTCCGGGCTGGACTGTTCCCATGAGGCACAGGGTCAGACTGATTTGCATATGGCCATGTCTGAACTGGGGTGGTGGAGTGAGCTAAAGAATGATGATGGATTAAACCCAGATCAGTTGACTGGGGGTGAGTGTTTGATTTGCTCAAACGCTCTGTCCATCATATCCTTTGGTATCGCTTTGTTCGCCCTAAGTTGGCAGGGTATGACCAGATGTGATTCCCTTGCTCACTTTGCCACTGGATTCAAGATAGCCTGGCTGATGAGGGTTATGAACCCGAAACCGGTCCCAGGATGCTTGTTTCCGGTCCAGGGAAGACATGGCTTGGCAGTTCGGGCTGGACTGTTCCCATGAGGCACAGGGTAGGCCTGATTTGCATATGGCCATATCTGAACTGGGGTGGAGGAGTGAGCTAAAGAATGATGATGGATTAAACCCAGATCAGTTGACTGGGGGTGAGTGTTTGATTTGCTCAAACGCTCCATCCATCATTTCCTTTGGTATCGCTTTGTTCGCCCTAAGATGGCAGGGTATGCACAGACGTGGGTCCTTTCTCACTTTGCCACTGGTCTCAAGATAGCCTGGCTGATGAGGGTTATGAACCCGAAACCGGTCCCAGGATGCTTGTTTCCGGCCCAGGGAAGACATGGCTTGGCAGTTCGGGCTGGACTGTTCCTATGAGGCACAGGGTCAGACTGATTTGCATATGGCCATGTCTCAACTGGTCTGGTGGAGTGAGCTAAAGAATGATGATGGATTAAACCCAGATCAGTTGACTGGGGGTGAGTGTTTGATTTGCTCAAATGCTCCATCCATCATCCCCTTTGGTATCGCTTTTTCGCCCTAAGTTGGCAGGGTATTCCCAGACGTGGGTCACTTGCTCACTTTAACACTGGATTCAACATAGCTTGGCTGATGAGGGTTATGAACCCGAAACCGGTCCCAGGATGCTTGTTTCCGGTCCAGGGAAGACATGGCTTGGCAGTTCGGGCTGGACTGTTCCCATGAGGCACAGGGTCATACTGATTTGCATGTGGCCATGTCTGAACTGGGGTGGTGGAGTGAGCTAATGAATGATGATGGATTAAACCCAGATCAGTTGACTAGGGGTGAGTGTTTGATTTGTTAAAACGCTCAGTCCATCATCCCTTTTGGTATCGCTTTTTTCGCCCTAAGTTGGCAGGGTATGCCCAGACGAGGGTCCCTTGCTCACTTTGCCACTCGATTCAAGATAGCCTGGCTGATGAGGGTTATGAACCCAAAACCGGTCCTAGGATGCTTGTATCCGGTCCAGGGAAGACATGGCTTGGCAGTTCGGGCTGGACTGTTCCCATGAGGCACAGGGTCTTACTGATTTGCATATGGCCATATCTGAACTGGGGTGGTGGAGTGAGCTAAAGAATGATGATGGATTAAACCCAGATCAGTTGACTGGGGGTGAGTGTTTGATTTGCTCAAACGCTCCGTCCATCATCCCCTTTGGTATCACTTTGTTCGCCCTAAGTTGGCAGGGTATGCCCAGACGTGGGTCTCTTGCTCACTTTGCCACTGGATTCAAGGTAGCCTGGCTGATGAGGATTATGAACCCGAAACCGGTCCCAGGATGCTTGTTTCCGGTCCAGGGAAGACATGGCTTGGCAGTTCGTGCTGGACTGTTCCTATGAGGCACAGGGTCAGACTGATTTGCATATGGCCATGTCTGAACTGGGGTGGTGGAGTGAGCTAAAGAATGATGATGGATTAAACCCAGATCAGTTGACTGGGGGTGAGTGTTTGATTTGCTCAAATGCTCCGTCCATCATACCCTTTGGTATCGCTTTGTTCACCATAAGGTGGCAGAGTATGACCAGATGTGATTCCCTTGCTCACTTTGCCACTGGATTCAAGACAGCCTGGCTGATGAGGGTTATGAACCCGAAACTGGTCCCAGGATGCTTGTTTCCGGTCCAGGGAAGACATGGCTTGGCAGTTCGGGCTGGACTGTTCCAATGAGGCACAGGGTCAGACTGATTTGCATATGGCCATGTCTGAACTGGGGGGGTGGAGTGAGCTAAAGAATGATGATGGATTAAACCCAGATCAGTTGAATGGGGGTGAGTGTTTGATTTGCTCAAACGCTCCGTCCATCATCCACTTTGGTATCGCTTTGTTCACCCTAAGTTGGTAGGGTATGCCCAGCCGTGGCTCACTTGCTCACTTTGCCACAGGATTCAACATAGCCTAGCTGATGAGGGTTATGAACCCGAAACTGGTCCCAGGATGCTTGTTTCCAGTCCAGGGAGTACATGGCTTGGCAGTTCGGGCTGGACTGTTCCCATGAGGCACAGGGTCAGACTGATTTGCATATGGCCATGTCTGAACTGGGGTGGTGTAGTGAGCTAAAGAATGAACATGGATTAAACCCAGATCAGTTGACTGGGGGTGAGTGTTTGATTTGCTCAAACGCTCAGTCCATCATCCCTTTTGGTAACGCTTTGTTCGCCCTAAGTTGGCAGGGTATGCCCAGACGTGGGTCCCTTGCTCACTTTGCCACTGGATTCAAGATAGCCTGGCTGATGAGGGTTATGAACCCGAAACCGGTCCCATGATGCTTGTTTCCGGTCCAGGGAAGACATGGCTTGGCAGTTAGGGCTGGACTGTTCCCATGAGGCACAGGGTCAGATTGATTTGCATATGGCCATGTCTGAACTGGGGTGGTGGAGTGAGCTAAAGAATGATGATGGATTAAACCCAGATTAGTTGACAGGGGGTGAGTGTTTGATTTGCTCAATCTCTCCGTCCATCATCCCCTTTGGTATCGCTTTGTTCACCCTAAGTTGGCAGGGTATGCCCAGACGTGGTTCCCTTGCTCACTTTGCCACTGGATTCAAGATAGCCTGGCTGATGAGGGTTATCAACCCGAAGCCGGTCCCAGGATGCTTGTTTCCGGTCCAGGGAAGACATGGCTTGGCAGTTAGGGCTGGACTGTTCCCATGAGGCACAGGGGCAGACTGATTTGCATATGGCCATGTCTGAACTGGGGTGGTGAAGTGAGCTAAAGAATGATGATGGATTAAACCCAGATCAGTTGACTAGGGGTGAGTGTTTGATTTGCTCAAATGCTCCATCCATCATCCCCTTTGGTATCGCTTTGTTCGCCCTAAGTTGACAGGGTATGCCCAGTCGTGGGTTCCTTGCTCACTTTGCCACTGGATTCAAAATAGCCTGGCTGATGAGGGTTATGAAGCCGAAACCGGTGCCAGGATGCTTGTTTCCGGTCCAGGGAAGACATGGCTTGGCAGTTCTGGCTGGATTGTTCCCATGAGGCACAGGGTCAGACTGATTTGCATATGGCCATGTCTGAACTGGGGTGGTGGAGCGAGCTAAAGAATGATGATCGATTAAACCCAGATCAGTTGACTGGGGTTGAGTGTTTGATTTGCTCAAACGCTCTGTCCATCATCCCCTTTGTTCTCGCTTTGTTCGCCCTAAGTTGGCAGGGTATGCCCAGATGTGAGTCCCTTGCTCACTTTGCCACTGGATTCAAGATAGCCTGGCTGATGAGGGTTATGAACCCGAAACTGGTCCCAGGATGCTTGTTTCCGGTCCAGGGAAGACATGGCTTGGCAGTTCTGGCTGGATTGTTCCCATGAGGCACAGGGTCAGACTGATTTGCATATGGCCATGTCTGAACTGGGGTGGTGGAGTGAGCTAAAGAATGATCATGGATTAAACCCAGATCAGTTGACTGGGGGTGAGTGTTTGATTTGCTCAAACGCTCCGTCCATCATCCCCTTTGGTATCGCATTGTTCGCCCTAAGTTGGCAGGGTATGCCCAGACGTGGGTCCCTTGCTCACTTTGCCACTGGATTCAAGATAGCCTGGCTGATGAGGATTATGAACCCGAAACCGGTCCCAGGATGCTTGTTTCCGGTCCAGGGAGACATGGCTTGGCAGTTCGTGCTGGACTGTTCCTATGAGGCACAGGGTCAGACTGATTTGCATATGGCCATGTCTGAACTGTGGTGGTGGAGTGAGCTAAAGAATGATGATGGATTAAACCCAGATCAGTTGACTGGGGGTGAGTGTTTGATTTGCTCAAATGCTCCGTCCATCATACCCTTTGGTATCGCTTTGTTCACCATAAGGTGGCAGAGTATGACCAGATGTGATTCCCTTGCTCACTTTGCCACTGGATTCAAGACAGCCTGGCTGATGAGGGTTATGAACACGAAACTGGTCCCAGGATGCTTGTTTCCGGTCCAGGGAAGACATGGCTTGGCAGTTCGAGCTGGACTGTTCCAATGAGGCACAGGGTCAGACTGATTTGCATATGGCCATGTCTGAACTGGGGTGGTGGAGTGAGCTAAAGAATGATGATGGATTAAACCCAGATCAGTTGAATGGGGGTGAGTGTTTGATTTGCTCAAACGCTCCGTCCATCATCCACTTTGGTATCGCTTTGTTCACCCTAAGTTGGTAGGGTATGCCCAGCCGTGGCTCACTTGCTCACTTTGCCACAGGATTCAACATAGCCTAGCTGATGAGGGTTATGAACCCGAAACTGGTCCCAGGATGCTTGTTTCCGGTCCAGGGAGTACATGGCTTGGCAGTTCGGGCTGGACTGTTCCCATGAGGCACAGGGTCAGACTGATTTGCATATGGCCATGTCTGAACTGGGGTGGTGTAGTGAGCTAAAGAATGAACATGGATTAAACCCAGATCAGTTGACTGGGGGTGAGTGTTTGATTTGCTCAAACGCTCAGTCCATCATCCCTTTTGGTATCGCTTTGTTCGCCCTAAGTTGGCAGGGTATGCCCAGACGTGGGTCCCTTGCTCACTTTGCCACTGGATTCAAGATAGCCTGGCTGATGAGGGTTATGAACCCGAAACCGGTCCCATGATGCTTGTTTCCGGTCCAGGGAAGACATGGCTTGGCAGTTAGGGCTGGACTGTTCCCATGAGGCACAGGGTCAGATTGATTTGCATATGGCCATGTCTGAACTGGGGTGGTGGAGTGAGCTAAAGAATGATGATGGATTAAACCCCGATTAGTTGACAGGGGGTGAGTGTTTGATTTGCTCAAACTCTCCGTCCATCATCCCCTTTGGTATCGCTTTGTTCACCCTAAGTTGGCAGGGTATGCCCAGACGTGGTTCCCTTGCTCACTTTGCCACTGGATTCAAGATAGCCTGGCTGATGAGGGTTATCAACCTGAAACCGGTCCCAGGATGCTTGTTTCCGGTTCAGGGAAGACATGGCTTGGCAGTTAGGGCTGGACTGTTCCCATGAGGCACAGGGGCAGACTGATTAGCATATGGCCATGTCTGAACTGGGGTGGTGAAGTGAGCTAAAGAATGATGATGGATTAAACCCAGATCAGTTGACTAGGGGTGAGTGTTTGATTTGCTCAAATGCTCCATCCATCATCCCCTTTGGTATCGCTTTGTTCGCCCTAAGTTGACAGGGTATGCCCAGTCGTGGGTTCCTTGCTCACTTTGCCACTGGATTCAAGATAGCCTGGCTGATGAGGGTTATGAAGCCGAAACCGGTCCCAGGATGTTTGTTTCCGGTCCAGGGAAGACATGGCTTGGCAGTTCTGGCTGGATTGTTCCCATGAGGCACAGGGTCAGACTGATTTGCATATGGCCATGTCTGAACTGGGGTGGTGGAGTGAGCTAAAGAATGATCATGGATTAAACCCAGATCAGTTGACTGGGGGTGAGTGTTTGATTTGCTCAAACGCTCCGTCCATCATCCCCTTTGGTATCGCTTTGTTCGCCCTAAGTTGGCAGGGTATGCCCAGACGTGGGTCCCTTGCTCACTTTGCTACTGGATTCAAGATAGCCTGGCTGATGAGGGTTATGGACCTGAAACCGGTCCCAGGATGCTTGATTCCGGTCCAGGGAAGACATGGCTTGGCAGTTCGGGCTGGACTGTTCCCATGAGGCACAGGGTCAGACTGATTTGCATATGGCCATGTCTGAACTGGGGTGGTGGAGCGAGCTAAAGAATGATGATCGAGTAAACCCAGATCAGTTGACTGGGGTTGAGTGTTTGATTTGCTCAAACGCTCTGTCCATCATCCCCTTTGTTCTCACTTTGTTCGCCCTAAGTTGGCAGGGTATGCCCAGATGTGAGTCCCTTGCTCACTTTGCCACTAGATTCAAGATAGCCTGGCTGATGAGGGTTATGAACCCGAAACTGGTCCCAGGATGCTTGTTTCCGGTCCAGGGAGTACATGGCTTGGCAGTTCAGGCTGGATTGCTCCCATGAGGCACAGGGTCAGACTGATTTGCATATGGCCATGTCTGAACTGGGGTGGTGGAGTGAGCTAAAGAATGATCATGGATTAAACCCAGATCAGTTGACTGGGGGTGAGTGTTTGATTTGCTCAAACGCTCCGTCCATCATCCCCTTTGGTATCGCTTTGTTCGCCCTAAGTTGGCAGGGTATGCCCAGACGTGGGTCCCTTGCTCACTTTGCCACTGGATTCAAGATAGCCTTGCTGATGAGGGTTATGGACCTGAAACCGGTCCCAGGATGCTTGATTCCGGTCCAGGGAAGACATGGATTGGAAGTGCTGGCTGGACTGTTCCCATGAGGCACAGGGTCAAACTGATTTGCATATGGCAATGTCTGAACTGGGGTGGTGGAGCGAGCTAAAGAATGATGATCGATTAAACCCAGATCAGTTGACTGGGGTTGAGTGTTTGATTTGATCAAACGCTCTGTCCATCATACCCTTTGTTCTCGCTTTGTTCGCCATAAGTTGGCAGGGTATGCCCAGATGTGAGTCCCTTGCTCACTTTGCCACTGGATTCAAGATAGCCTGGCTGATGAGGGTTATGAACCCGAAACTGGTCCCAGGATGCTTGTTTCCAGTCCAGGGAAGACATGGCTTGGCAGTTCGAACTGGACTGTTCCCATGAGGCACAGGGTCAGCCTAATTTGCATATGGCCATGTCTGAACTGGGGTGGAGGAGTGAGCTAAAGAATGATGATGGATTAAACCCAGATCAGTTGACTAGGGGTGAGTGTTTGATTTGCTCAAATGCTCCATCCATCATCCCCTTTGGTATCGCTTTGTTCGCCCTAAGTTGGCAGGGTATGCCCAGTCGTAGGTCCCTTGCTCACTTTGCCACTGGATTCAAGATAGCCTGGCTGATGAGGGATATGAACCCGAAACCGGTCCCAGGATGCTTGTTTCCGGTCCAGGGAAGACATGGCTTGGCAGTTCTGGCTGGATTGTTCCCATGAGGCACAGGGTCAGACTGATTTGCATATGGCAATGTCTGAACTGGGGTGGTGGAGCGAGCTAAAGAATGATGATCGATTAAACCCAGATCAGTTGACTGGGGTTGAGTGTTTGATTTGCTCAAACGCTCTGTCCATCATCCCCTTTGTTCTCGCTTTGTTCGCCCTAAGTTGGCAGGGTATGCCCAGATGTGAGTCCCTTGCTCACTTTGCCACTGGATTCAAGATAGCCTGGCTGATGAGGGTTATGAACCCGAAACTGTTCCCAGGATGCTTGTTTCCAGTCCAGGGAAGACATGGCTTGGCAGTTTGAACTGGACTGTTCCCATGAGGCACAGGGTCAGCCTGATTTGCATATGGCCATGTCTGAACTGGGGTGGAGGAGTGAGCTAAAGAATGATGATGGATTAAACCCAGTTCAGTTGACTGGGGGTGAGTGTTTGATTTGCTCAAACGCTCCGTCCACCATTTCCTTTGGTATCGCTTTGTTCGCCCTAAGTTGGCAGGGTATGCACAGACGTGGGTCCTTTCTCACTTTGCCACTGGACTCAAGATAGCCTGGCTGATGAGGGTTATGAACCCGAAACTGGTCCCAGGATGCTTGTTTCCGGCCCAGGGAAGACATGGCTTGGCAGTTCGGGCTGGACTGTTCCCATGAGGCACAGGGTCAGACTGATTTGCATATGGCCATGTCTCAACTGGTCTGGTGGAGTGAGCTAAAGAATGATGATGGATTAAACCCAGATCAGTTGACTGGGGGTGAGTGTTTGATTTGCTCAAACGCTCCGTCCATCATTTCCTTTGGTATCGCTTTGTTCGCCCTAAGTTGGCAGGGTATGCCCAGACGTGGGTCCCTTGCTCACTTTGCCACTGGATTCAAGATAGCCTGGTTGATGAGGGTTATGGACCTGAAACCGGTCCCAGGATGCTTGATTCCGGTCCAGGGAAGACATGGCTTGGCAGTCCGGGCTGGACTGTTCCCATGAGGCACAGGGTCAGACTGATTTGCATATGGCCATGTCTGAACTGGGGTGGTGGAGTGAGCTAAAGAAGGATGATGGATTAAACCCAGATCAGTTGACTGGGGGTGAGTGTTTGATTTGCTCAAACGCTCTGTCCATCATATCCTTTGGTATCGCTTTGTTCGCCCTAAGTTGGCAGGGTATGACCAGATGTGATTCCCTTGCTCACTTTGCCACTGGATTCAAGATAGCCTGGCTGATGAGGGTTATGAACCCGAAACCGGTCCCAGGATGCTTGTTTCCGGTCCAGGGAAGACATGGCTTGGCAGTTCGGGCTGGACTGTTCCCATGAGGCACAGGGTAGGCCTGATTTGCATATGGCCATATCTGAACTGGGGTGGAGGAGTGAGCTAAAGAATGATGATGGATTAAACCCAGATCAGTTGACTGGGGGTGAGTGTTTGATTTGCTCAAACGCTCCGTCCATCATTTCCTTTGGTATCGCTTTGTTCGCCCTAAAATGGCAGGGTATGCACAGACGTGGGTCCTTTCTCACTTTGCCACTGGTCTCAAGATAGCCTGGCTGATGAGGGTTATGAACCCGAAACCGGTCCCAGGATGCTTGTTTCCGGCCCAGGGAAGACATGGCTTGGCAGTTCGGGCTGGACTGTTCCTATGAGGCACAGGGTCAGACTGATTTGCATATGGCCATGTCTCAACTGGTCTGGTGGAGTGAGCTAAAGAATGATGATGGATTAAACCCAGATCAGTTGACTGGGGGTGAGTGTTTGATTTGCTCAAATGCTCCGTCCATCATCCCCTTTGGTATCGCTTTTTCGCCCTAAGTTGGCAGGGTATGCCCAGACGTGGGTCACTTGCTCACTTTGGCACTGGATTCAACATAGCTTGGCTGATGAGGGTTATGAACCCGAAACCGGTCCCAGGATGCTTGTTTCCGGTCCAGGGAAGACATGGCTTGGCAGTTCGGGCTGGACTGTTCCCATGAGGCACAGGGTCATACTGATTTGCATATGGCCATGTCTGAACTGGGGTGGTGGAGTGAGCTAATGAATGATGATGGATTAAACCCAGATCAGTTGACTAGGGGTGAGTGTTTGATTTGTTAAAACGCTCAGTCCATCATCCCTTTTGGTATCGCTTTTTTTGCCCTAAGTTGGCAGGGTATGCCCAGACGAGGGTCCCTTGCTCACTTTGCCACTCGATTCAAGATAGCCTGGCTGATGAGGGTTATGAACCCAAAACCGGTCCTAGGATGCTTGTATCCGGTCCAGGGAAGACATGGCTTGGCAGTTCGGGCTGGACTGTTCCCATGAGGCACAGGGTCAGACTGATTTGCATATGGCCATATCTGAACTGGGGTGGTGGAGTGAGCTAAAGAATGATGATGGATTAAACCCAGATCAGTTGACTGGGAGTGAGTGTTTGATTTGCTCAAACGCTCCGTCCATCATCCGCTTTGGTATCACTTTGTTCGCCCTAAGTTGGCAGGGTATACCCAGACGTGGGTCCCTTGCTCACTTTGCCACTGGATTCAAGGTAGCCTGGCTGATGAGGATTATGAACCCAAAACCGGTCCCAGGATGCTTGTTTCCGGTCCAGGGAAGACATGGCTTGGCAGTTCGTGCTGGACTGTTCCTATGAGGCACAGGGTCAGACTGATTTGCATATGGCCATGTCTGAACTGGGGTGGTGGAGTGAGCTAAAGAATGATGATGGATTAAACCCAGATCAGTTGACTGGGGGTGAGTGTTTGATTTGCTCAAATGCTCCGTCCATCATACCCTTTGGTATCGCTTTGTTCACCATAAGGTGGCAGAGTATGACCAGATGTGATTCCCTTGCTCACTTTGCCACTGGATTCAAGATAGCCTGGCTGATGAGGGTTATGAACCCGAAACCAGTCCCAGGATGCTTGTTTCCAGTCCAGGAAAGACATGGCTTGGGAGTTCGGGCTGGACTGTTCCCATGAGGCACAGGGTCAGCCTGATTTGCATATGGCCATGTCTGAACTGGGGTGGTGGAGTGAGCTAAAGAATGATGATGGATTAAACCCAGATCAGTTGACTGGGGGTGAGTGTTTGATTTGCTCAAACGCTCCGTCCATCATTTCCTTTGGTATTGCTTTGCTCGCCCTAAGTTGGCAGGGTATGCACGGACGTGGGTCCTTTCTCACTTTGCCACTGGATTCAAGATAGCCTGGCTGATGAGGGTTTTAAACCCGAAACCGGTCCCAGGATGCTTGTTTCCGGCCCAGGGAAGACATGGCTTGGCCGTTGGGCTGGACTGTTCCCATGAGGCACAGGGTCAGACTGATTTGCATATGGCCATGTCTGAATTGGGGTGGTGGAGTGAGCTAAAGAATGAGGATGGATTAAACCCAGATCAGTTGACTGGGGGTAAGTGTTTGATTTGCTCAAATGCTCCGTCCATCATGCTCTTTGGCATCTCTTTGTTCGCCCTAAGTTGGCAGGGTATGCCCAGATGTGGGTCCATTGCTTACTTTGCCACTGGATTCAAGATAGCCTGGCTGATGAGAGTTATGAACCAGAAAACGGTTCCAGGATGCTTGTTTCCAGTCCATGGAGGACATGGCTTGGCAGTTCAGGCTGGACTGTTCCCATGAGGCACAGGGTCAGGCTGATTTGCATATGGCCATGTCTGAACTGGGGTGGTGGAGTGAGCTAAAGAATGATCATGGATTAAACCCAGATCAGTTGACTGTGGGTGAGTGTTTGATTTGTTCAAACGCTCAGTCCATCATCCCTTTTGGTATCGCTTTGTTCGCCCTAAGTTGGCAGGGTATGCCCAGACGTGGGTCCCTTGCTCACTTTGCCACTGGATTCAAGATAGCCTTGCTGATGAGGGTTATGAACCCGAAACCGGTCCCATGATGCTTGTTTCCGGTCCAGGGAAGACATGGCTTGGCAGTTAGGGCTGGACGGTTCCCATGAGGCACAGGGTCAGATTGATTTGCATATGGCCATATCTGAACTGGGGTGGTGGAGTGAGCTAAAGAATGATGATGTATTAAACCCAGATTAGTTGACGGGGGTGACTGTTTGATTTGCTCAAACGCTCCGTCCATCATCCCCTTTGGTATCGCTTTGTTTGCCCTAAGTTGGCAGGGAATGCCCAGACGTGGGTCCCTTGCTCACTTTGCCACTGGATTCAAGATAGCCTGGCTGATGAGGGTTATGAACCTGAAACCGGTCCCTGGATGCTTGATTCCGGTCCAGGGAAGACATGGCTTGGCAGTTCAGGCTGGACTGTTCCCATGAGTCACAGGGTCAAACTGATTTGCATATGGCCGTGTCTTAACTGGGGTGGTGGAGCGAGCTAAAGAATGATGATCGATTAAACCCAGATCAGTTGACTGGGGTTGAGTGTTTGATTTGCTCAAACGCTCCGTCCATCATCCCCTTTGTTCTCGCTTTGTTCGCCCTAAGTTGGCAGGGTATGCCCAGATGTGAGTCCCTTGCTCACTTTCCCACTGGATTCTAGATAGCCTGGCTGATGAGGGTTATGAACCCGAAACCGGTCCCAGGATGCTTGTTTCCGGCCCAGGGAAGACATGGCTTGGCAGTTCGGGCTGGACTGTTCCTACGAGGCACAGGGTCAGACTGATTTGCATATGGCCATGTCTCAACTGGTCTGGTGGAGTGAGCTAAAGAATGATGATGGATTAAACCCAGATCAGTTGACTGGGGGTGAGTGTTTGATTTGCTCAAATGCTCCGTCCATCATCCCCTTTGGTATCGCTTTTTCGCCCTAAGTTGGCAGGGTATGCCCAGACGTGGGTCACTTGCTCACTTTGGCACTGGATTCAACATAGCTTGGCTGATGAGGGTTATGAACCCGAAACCGGTCCCAGGATGCTTGTTTCCGGTCCAGGGAAGACATGGCTTGGCAGTTCGGGCTGGACTGTTCCCATGAGGCACAGGGTCATACTGATTTGCATATGGCCATGTCTGAACTGGGGTGGTGGAGTGAGCTAATGAATGATGATGGATTAAACCCAGATCAGTTGACTAGGGGTGAGTGTTTGATTTGTTAAAACGCTCAGTCCATCATCCCTTTTGGTATCGCTTTTTTCGCCCTAAGTTGGCAGGGTATGCCCAGACGAGGGTCCCTTGCTCACTTTGCCACTCGATTCAAGATAGCCTGGCTGATGAGGGTTATGAACCCAAAACCGGTCCTAGGATGCTTGTATCCGGTCCAGGGAAGACATGGCTTGGCAGTTCGGGCTGGACTGTTCCCATGAGGCACAGGGTCAGACTGATTTGCATATGGCCATATCTGAACTGGGGTGGTGGAGTGAGCTAAAGAATGATGATGGATTAAACCCAGATCAGTTGACTGGGGGTGAGTGTTTGATTTGCTCAAACGCTCCGTCCATCATCCCCTTTGGTATCACTTTGTTCGCCCTAAGTTGGCAGGGTATGCCCAGACGTGGGTCCCTTGCTCACTTTGCCACTGGATTCAAGGTAGCCTGGCTGATGAGGATTATGAACCCAAAACCGGTCCCAGGATGCTTGTTTCCGGTCCAGGGAAGACATGGCTTGGCAGTTCGTGCTGGACTGTTCCTATGAGGCACAGGGTCAGACTGATTTGCATATGGCCATGTCTGAACTGGGGTGGTGGAGTGAGCTAAAGAATGATGATGGATTAAACCCAGATCAGTTGACTGGGGGTGAGTGTTTGATTTGCTCAAATGCTCCGTCCATCATACCCTTTGGTATCGCTTTGTTCACCATAAGGTGGCAGAGTATGACCAGATGTGATTCCCTTGCTCACTTTGCCACTGGATTCAAGATAGCCTGGCTGATGAGGGTTATGAACCCGAAACCAGTCCCAGGATGCTTGTTTCCAGTCCAGGGAAGACATGGCTTGGGAGTTCGGGCTGGACTGTTCCCATGAGGCACAGGGTCAGCCTGATTTGCATATGGCCATGTCTGAACTGGGGTGGTGGAGTGAGCTAAAGAATGATGATGGATTAAACCCAGATCAGTTGACTGGGGGTGAGTGTTTGATTTGTTCAAACGCTCCGTCCATCATTTCCTTTGGTATTGCTTTGCTCGCCCTAAGTTGGCAGGGTATGCACGGACGTGGGTCCTTTCTCACTTTGCCACTGGATTCAAGATAGCCTGGCTGATGAGGGTTTTGAACCCAAAACCGGTCCCAGGATGCTTGTTTCCGGCCCAGGGAAGACATGGCTTGGCCGTTGGGCTGGACTGTTCCCATGAGGCACAGGGTCAGACTGATTTGCATATGGCCATGTCTGAACTGGGGTGGTGGAGTGAGCTAAAGAATGAGGATGGATTAAACCCAGATCAGTTGACTGGGGGTGAGTGTTTGATTTGCTCAAATGCTCCGTCCATCATGCTCTTTGGTATCTCTTTGCTCGCCCTAAGTTGGCAGGGTATGCCCAGATGTGGGTCCATTGCTTACTTTGCCACTGGATTCAAGATAGCCTGGCTGATGAGAGTTATGAACCCGAAACCGGTTCCAGGATGCTTGTTTCCAGTCCATGGAGGACATGGCTTGGCAGTTCGGGCTGGACTGTTCCCATGAGGCACAGGGTCAGGCTGATTTGCATATGGCCATGTCTGAACTGGGGTGGTGGAGTGAGCTAAAGAATGATCATGGATTAAACCCAGATCAGTTGACTGTGGGTGAGTGTTTGATTTGTTCAAACGCTCAGTCCATCATCCCTTTTGGTATCACTTTGTTCGCCCTAAGTTGGCAGGGTATGCCCAGACGTGGGTCCCTTGCTCACTTTTCCACTGGATTCAAGATAGCCTTGCTGATGAGGGTTATGAACCCGAAATGGTCCCATGATGCTTGTTTCCGGTCCAGGGAAGACATGGCTTGGCAGTTAGGGCTGGACGGTTCCCATGAGGCACAGGGTCAGATTGATTTGCATATGGCCATATCTGAACTGGGGTGGTGGAGTGAGCTAAAGAATGATGATGTATTAAACCCAGATTATTTGACTGGGGGTGACTGTTTGATTTGCTCAAACGCTCCGTCCATCATCCCCTTTGGTATCGCTTTGTTCGCCCTAAGTTGGCAGGGTATGCCCAGACGTGGGTCCCTTGCTCACTTTGCCACTGGATTCAAGATAGCCTGGCTGATGAGGGTTATGAACCTGAAACCGGTCCCAGGATGCTTGATTCCGGTCCAGGGAAGACATGGCTTGGCAGTTCAGGCTGGGCTGTTCCCATGAGGCACAGGGTCAAACTGATTTGCATATGGCCATGTCTTAACTGGGGTGGTGGAGCGAGCTAAAGAATGATGATCGATTAAACCCAGATCAGTTGACTGGGGTTGAGTGTTTGATTTGCTCAAACGCTCCGTCCATCATCCCCTTTGTTCTCGCTTTGTTCGCCCTAAGTTGGCAGGGTATGCCCAGATGTGAGTCCCTTGCTCACTTTCCCACTGGATTCTAGATAGCCTGGCTGATGAGGGTTATGAACCCGAAACCGGTCCCAGGATGCTTGTTTCCGGCCCAGGGAAGACATGGCTTGGCAGTTCGGGCTGGACTGTTCCTACGAGGCACAGGGTCAGACTGATTTGCATATGGCCATGTCTCAACTGGTCTGGTGGAGTGAGCTAAAGAATGATGATGGATTAAACCCAGATCAGTTGACTGGGGGTGAGTGTTTGATTTGCTCAAATGCTCCGTCCATCATCCCCTTTGGTATCGCTTTTTCGCCCTAAGTTGGCAGGGTATGCCCAGACGTGGGTCACTTGCTCACTTTGGCACTGGATTCAACATAGCTTGGCTGATGAGGGTTATGAACCCGAAACCGGTCCCAGGATGCTTGTTTCCGGTCCAGGGAAGACATGGCTTGGCAGTTCGGGCTGGACTGTTCCCATGAGGCACAGGGTCATACTGATTTGCATATGGCCATGTCTGAACTGGGGTGGTGGAGTGAGCTAATGAATGATGATGGATTAAACCCAGATCAGTTGACTAGGGGTGAGTGTTTGATTTGTTAAAACGCTCAGTCCATCATCCCTTTTGGTATCGCTTTTTTCGCCCTAAGTTGGCAGGGTATGCCCAGACGAGGGTCCCTTGCTCACTTTGCCACTCGATTCAAGATAGCCTGGCTGATGAGGGTTATGAACCCAAAACCGGTCCTAGGATGCTTGTATCCGGTCCAGGGAAGACATGGCTTGGCAGTTCGGGCAGGACTGTTCCCATGAGGCACAGGGTCAGACTGATTTGCATATGGCCATATCTGAACTGGGGTGGTGGAGTGAGCTAAAGAATGATGATGGATTAAACCCAGATCAGTTGACTGGGGGTGAGTGTTTGATTTGCTCAAACGCTCCGTCCATCATCCCCTTTGGTATCACTTTGTTCGCCCTAAGTTGGCAGGGTATGCCCAGACGTGGGTCCCTTGCTCACTTTGCCACTGGATTCAAGGTAGCCTGGCTGATGAGGATTATGAACCCAAAACCGGTCCCAGGATGCTTGTTTCCGGTCCAGGGAAGACATGGCTTGGCAGTTCGTGCTGGACTGTTCCTATGAGGCACAGGGTCAGACTGATTTGCATATGGCCATGTCTGAACTGGGGTGGTGGAGTGAGCTAAAGAATGATGATGGATTAAACCCAGATCAGTTGACTGGGGGTGAGTGTTTGATTTGCTCAAATGCTCCGTCCATCATACCCTTTGGTATCGCTTTGTTCACCATAAGGTGGCAGAGTATGACCAGATGTGATTCCCTTGCTCACTTTGCCACTGGATTCAAGATAGCCTGGCTGATGAGGGTTATGAACCCGAAACCAGTCCCAGGATGCTTGTTTCCAGTCCAGGGAAGACATGGCTTGGGAGTTCGGGCTGGACTGTTCCCATGAGGCACAGGGTCAGCCTGATTTGCATATGGCCATGTCTGAACTGGGGTGGTGGAGTGAGCTAAAGAATGATGATGGATTAAACCCAGATCAGTTGACTGGGGGTGAGTGTTTGATTTGTTCAAACGCTCCGTCCATCATTTCCTTTGGTATTGCTTTGCTCGCCCTAAGTTGGCAGGGTATGCACGGACGTGGGTCCTTTCTCACTTTGCCACTGGATTCAAGATAGCCTGGCTGATGAGGGTTTTGAACCCAAAACCGGTCCCAGGATGCTTGTTTCCGGCCCAGGGAAGACATGGCTTGGCCGTTGGGCTGGACTGTTCCCATGAGGCACAGGGTCAGACTGATTTGCATATGGCCATGTCTGAACTGGGGTGGTGGAGTGAGCTAAAGAATGAGGATGGATTAAACCCAGATCAGTTGACTGGGGGTGAGTGTTTGATTTGCTCAAATGCTCCGTCCATCATGCTCTTTGGTATCTCTTTGCTCGCCCTAAGTTGGCAGGGTATGCCCAGATGTGGGTCCATTGCTTACTTTGCCACTGGATTCAAGATAGCCTGGCTGATGAGAGTTATGAACCCGAAACCGGTTCCAGGATGCTTGTTTCCAGTCCATGGAGGACATGGCTTGGCAGTTCGGGCTGGACTGTTCCCATGAGGCACAGGGTCAGGCTGATTTGCATATGGCCATGTCTGAACTGGGGTGGTGGAGTGAGCTAAAGAATGATCATGGATTAAACCCAGATCAGTTGACTGTGGGTGAGTGTTTGATTTGTTCAAACGCTCAGTCCATCATCCCTTTTGGTATCACTTTGTTCGCCCTAAGTTGGCAGGGTATGCCCAGACGTGGGTCCCTTGCTCACTTTGCCACTGGATTCAAGATAGCCTTGCTGATGAGGGTTATGAACCCGAAATGGTCCCATGATGCTTGTTTCCGGTCCAGGGAAGACATGGCTTGGCAGTTAGGGCTGGACGGTTCCCATGAGGCACAGGGTCAGATTGATTTGCATATGGCCATATCTGAACTGGGGTGGTGGAGTGAGCTAAAGAATGATGATGTATTAAACCCAGATTATTTGACTGGGGGTGACTGTTTGATTTGCTCAAACGCTCCGTCCATCATCCCCTTTGGTATCGCTTTGTTCGCCCTAAGTTGGCAGGGTATGCCCAGACGTGGGTCCCTTGCTCACTTTGCCACTGGATTCAAGATAGCCTGGCTGATGAGGGTTATGAACCTGAAACCGGTCCCAGGATGCTTGATTCCGGTCCAGGGAAGACATGGCTTGGCAGTTCAGGCTGGGCTGTTCCCATGAGGCACAGGGTCAAACTGATTTGCATATGGCCATGTCTTAACTGGGGTGGTGGAGCGAGCTAAAGAATGATGATCGATTAAACCCAGATCAGTTGACTGGGGTTGAGTGTTTGATTTGCTCAAACGCTCCGTCCATCATCCCCTTTGTTCTCGCTTTGTTCGCCCTAAGTTGGCAGGGTATGCCCAGATGTGAGTCCCTTGCTCACTTTCCCACTGGATTCTAGATAGCCTGGCTGATGAGGGTTATGAACCCGAAACTGGTCTCAGGATGCTTGTTTCCGGTCCAGGGAAGACATGGCTTTGCAGTTCGGGTTGGACTGTTCCCATGAGGCACAGGGTCAGACTGATTTGCATATGGCCATGTCTGAACTGGGGTGGTGGAGTGAGCTAAAGAATGATCATGGATTAAACCCAGATCAGTTGACTGTGGGTGAGTGTTTGATTTGTTCAAACGCTCAGTCCATCATCCCTTTTGGTATCGCTTTGTTCGCCCTAAGTTGGCAGGGTATGCCCAGACGTGGGTCCTTGCTCACTTTGCCACTGGATTCAAGATAGCCTGGCTAATGAGGGTTATGAACCCGAAACCGGTCCCATGATGCTTGTTTCCGGTCCAGGGAAGACATGGCTTGGCAGTTAGGGCTGGACTGTTCCCATGAGGGACAGGGTCAGATTGATTTGCATATGGCCATATCTGAACTGGGGTGGTGGAGTGAGCTAAAGAATAATGATGTATTAAACCCAGATTAGTTGACTGGGGGTGACTGTTTGATTTGCTCAAATGCTCCGTCCATCATCCCCTTTGGTATCGCTTTGTTCGCCCTAAGTTGGCAGGGTATGCCCAGACGTGGGTCCCTTGCTCACTTTGCCACTGGATTCAAGATAGCCTGGCTGATGAGGGTTATGAACCTGAAACAGGTCCCAGGATGCTTGATTCCAGTCCAGGGAAGACATGGCTTGGCAGTTCGGGCTGGACTGATCCAATGAGGCAAAGGGTCAGACTGATTTGCATATGGCTATGTCTTAACTGGGGTGGTGGAGCGAGCTAAAGAATGATGATCGATTAAACCCAGATCAGTTGACTGGGGTTGATTGTTTGATTTGCTCAAACGCTCCGTCCATCATCCCCTTTGTTCTCGCTTTGTTCGCCCTAAGTTGGCAGGGTATGCCCAGATGTGAGTCCCTTGCTCACTTTGCCACTGGATTCAAGATAGCCTGGCTGATGAGGGTTATGAACCCGAAACTGGTCCCAGGATGCTTGTTTCTGGTCCAGGGAAGACATGGCTTGGCAGTTCGGGCTGGACTGTTCCAATGAGGCACAGGGTCAGACTGATTTGCATATGGCCATGTCTGAACTGGGGTGGTGGAGTGAGCTAAAGAATGATGATGGATTAAACCCAGATCAGTTGAATGGGGGTGAGTGTTTGATTTGCTCAAACGCTCTGTCCATCATCCCCTTTGGTATCGCTTTGTTCACCCTAAGTTGGCAGGGTATGCCCAAATGTGACTCCCTTGCTCACTTTGCCACTGGATTCAAGATAGTCTGGCTGATGAGAGTTATGAACCCGAAACCGGTCCCAGGATGCTCGTTTCCGGTCCAGGGAAGACATGGCTTGGCAGTTCGGGCTGGACTGTTCCCATGAGGCACAGGGTCAGCCTGATTTGCATATGGCCATATCTGAACTGGGTTGGTGGAGTGAGCTAAAGAATGATGATGGGTTAAACCCAGATCAGTTGACTGGGGGTGAGTGTTTGATTTGCTCAAACGCTCCGTCCATCATTTCCTTTGGTATCGCTTTTTTTGCCCTAAGTTGGCAGGGTGTGCACGGACGTGGGTCCTTTCTCACTTTGCCACTGGATTCAAGATAGCCTGGCTGATGAGCGTTATGAACCCGAAACCGGTCCCAGGATGCTTGTTTCCGGCCCAGGGAAGACATGGCTTGGCAGCTCGGGCTGGACTGTTCCCATGAGGGACAGGGTCAGAATGATTTGCATATGGCCATGTCTGAACTGGGGTGGTGGAGTGAGCTAAAGAATGAGGATGGATTAAACCCAGATCAGTTGACTGGGGTTGAGTGTTTGATTTGCTCAAACACTCCGTCCATCATCCCCTTTGTTCTCGCTTTGTTCGCCCTAAGTTGGCAGGGTATGCCCAGATGTGAGTCCCTTGCTCACTTTCCCACTGGATTCTAGATAGCCTGGCTGATGAGGGTTATGAACCCGAAACCGGTCCCAGGATGCTTGTTTCCGGCCCAGGGAAGACATGGCTTGGCAGTTCGGGCTGGACTGTTCCTATGAGGCACAGGGTCAGACTGATTTGCATATGGCCATGTCTCAACTGGTCTGGTGGAGTGAGCTAAAGAATGATGATGGATTAAACCCAGATCAGTTGACTGGGGGTGAGTGTTTGATTTGCTCAAATGCTCCGTCCATCGGCCCCTTTGGTATCGCTTTTTCGCCCTAAGTTGGCAGGGTATGCCCAGACGTGGGTCACTTGCTCACTTTGGCACTGGATTCAACATAGCTTGGCTGATGAGGGTTATGAACCCGAAACCGGTCCCAGGATGCTTGTTTCCGGTCCAGGGAAGACATGGCTTGGCAGTTCGGGCTGGACTGTTCCCATGAGGCACAGGGTCATACTGATTTGCATATGGCCATGTCTGAACTGGGGTGGTGGAGTGAGCTAATGAATGATGATGGATTAAACCCAGATCAGTTGACTAGGGGTGAGTGTTTGATTTGTTAAAACGCTCAGTCCATCATCCCTTTTGGTATCGCTTTTTTCGCCCTAAGTTGGCAGGGTATGCCCAGACGAGGGTCCCTTGCTCACTTTGCCACTCGATTCAAGATAGCCTGGCTGATGAGGGTTATGAACCCAAAACCGGTCCTAGGATGCTTGTATCCGGTCCAGGGAAGACATGGCTTGGCAGTTCGGGCTGGACTGTTCCCATGAGGCACAGGGTCAGACTGATTTGCATATGGCCATATCTGAACTGGGGTGGTGGAGTGAGCTAAAGAATGATGATGGATTAAACCCAGATCAGTTGACTGGGGGTGAGTGTTTGATTTGCTCAAACGCTCCGTCCATCATCCCCTTTGGTATCACTTTGTTCGCCCTAAGTTGGCAGGGTATGCCCAGACGTGGGTCCCTTGCTCACTTTGCCACTGGATTCAAGGTAGCCTGGCTGATGAGGATTATGAACCCAAAACCGGTCCCAGGATGCTTGTTTCCGGTCCAGGGAAGACATGGCTTGGCAGTTCGTGCTGGACTGTTCCTATGAGGCACAGGGTCAGACTGATTTGCATATGGCCATGTCTGAACTGGGGTGGTGGAGTGAGCTAAAGAATGATGATGGATTAAACTAAGGGTGGGCGTAGTTCGCGAAGTAGCACTTCGCGAAGCTACGCAAAGTGAAGTTCGCACTACGCGAGCTACGCGTAGCACTTCGCGAACTGCGTAGTAACATGTTCGCACTGTGCAAGATGTTGTTTTCAATGATTGCACAGTGCGGACAAGCAACCGGCACTGTGCAATCATTGAAAATGGCATCTTGCACAGTGCGAGCTGTAGTTTTCTGCTGCTCGAGTAAATTTTTACTCGAGCGGCAGCTTTCTCAACGCGAACTGGTAGTTTCTCATCGCGAGCGGTCGCGAGCATACGCAACCCCTCGCAATGAGAAACCTGACCTCCTCGCGTTGGGAATCTCGCCGGGAGGTTTATTTTCCATGCTCGCGATCGCGAACAAGGAAAAAGTCTCGCCGGGATGTCATTTTGCTTGCTCGCGGTCGCCAACTTGACGTTGAGGACCGCGAGCAAGCAAAAAATGACCGCAGCACTACGCAACACTACGCTACGCGTGTTCGCACTGTGCTACGTGCAGTTCGCGTAGTGCGAAGTAGCGCGAACTTCGCAAACTACGCGAGCGTAGCGTAGTGCTTCGCCCAGGCCTAGATTAAACCCAGATCAGTTGACTGGGGGTGAGTGTTTGATTTGCTCAAATGCTCCGTCCATCATACCCTTTGGTATCGCTTTGTTCACCATAAGGTGGCAGAGTATGACCAGATGTGATTCCCTTGCTCACTTTGCCACTGGATTCAAGATAGCCTGGCTGATGAGGGTTATGAACCCGAAACCAGTCCCAGGATGCTTGTTTCCAGTCCAGGGAAGACATGGCTTGGGAGTTCGGGCTGGACTGTTCCCATGAGGCACAGGGTCAGCCTGATTTGCATATGGCCACGTCTGAACTGGGGTGGTGGAGTGAGCTAAAGAATGATGATGGATTAAACCCAGATCAGTTGACTGGGGGTGAGTGTTTGATTTGCTCAAACGCTCCGTCCATCATTTCCTTTGGTATTGCTTTGCTCGCCCTAAGTTGGCAGGGTATGCATGGACGTGGGTCCTTTCTCACTTTGCCACTGGATTCAAGATAGCCTGGCTGATGAGGGTTTTGAACCCGAAACCGGTCCCAGGATGCTTGTTTCCGGCCCAGGGAAGACATGGCTTGGCCGTTGGGCTGGACTGTTCCCATGAGGCACAGGGTCAGACTGATTTGCATATGGCCATGTCTGAACTGGGGTGGTGGAGTGAGCTAAAGAATGAGGATGGATTAAACCCAGATCAGTTGACTGGGGGTAAGTGTTTGATTTGCTCAAATGCTCCGTCCATCATGCTCTTTGGTATCTCTTTGTTCGCCCTAAGTTGGCAGGGTATGCCCAGATGTTGGTCCATTGCTTACTTTGCCACTGGATTCAAGATAGCCTGGCTGATGAGAGTTATGAACCCGAAACCGGTTCCAGGATGCTTGTTTCCAGTCCATGGAGGACATGGCTTGGCAGTTCGGGCTGGACTGTTCCCATGAGGCACAGGGTCAGGCTGATTTGCATATGGCCATGTCTGAACTGGGGTGGTGGAGTGAGCTAAAGAATGATCATGGATTAAACCCAGATCAGTTGACTGTGGGTGAGTGTTTGATTTGCTCAAACGCTCAGTCCATCATCCCTTTTGGTATCACTTTGTTCGCCCTAAGTTGGCAGGGTATGCCCAGACGAGGGTCCCTTGCTCACTTTGCCACTCGATTCAAGATAGCCTGGCTGATGAGGGTTATGAACCCAAAACCGGTCCTAGGATGCTTGTATCCGGTCCAGGGAAGACATGGCTTGGCAGTTCAGGCTGGACTGTTCCCATGAGGCACAGGGTCAGACTGATTTGCATATGGCCATATCTGAACTGGGGTGGTGGAGTGAGCTAAAGAATGATGATGGATTAAACCCAGATCAGTTGACTGGGGGTGAGTGTTTGATTTGCTCAAACGCTCCGTCCATCATCCCCTTTGGTATCACTTTGTTCGCCCTAAGTTGGCAGGGTATGCCCAGACGTGGGTCCCTTGCTCACTTTGTCACTGGATTCAAGGTAGCCTGGCTGATGAGGATTATGAACCCAAAACCGGTCCCAGGATGCTTGTTTCCGGTCCAGGGAAGACATGGCTTGGCAGTTCGTGCTGGACTGTTCCTATGAGGCACAGGGTCAGACTGATTTGCATATGGCCATGTCTGAACTGGGGTGGTGGAGTGAGCTAAAGAATGATGATGGATTAAACCCAGATCAGTTGACTGGGGGTGAGTGTTTGATTTGCTCAAATGCTCCGTCCATCATACCCTTTGGTATCGCTTTGTTCACCATAAGGTGGCAGAGTATGACCAGATGTGATTCCCTTGCTCACTTTGCCACTGGATTCAAGATAGCCTGGCTGATGAGGGTTATGAACCCGAAACCAGTCCCAGGATGCTTGTTTCCAGTCCAGGGAAGACATGGCTTGGGAGTTCGGGCTGGACTGTTCCCATGAGGCACAGGGTCAGCCTGATTTGCATATGGCCATGTCTGAACTGGGGTGGTGGAGTGAGCTAAAGAATGATGATGGATTAAACCCAGATCAGTTGACTGGGGGTGAGTGTTTGATTTGCTCAAACGCTCCATCCATCATTTCCTTTGGTATTGCTTTGCTCGCCCTAAGTTGGCAGGGTATGCATGGACGTGGGTCCTTTCTCACTTTGCCACTGGATTCAAGATAGCCTGGCTGATGAGGGTTTTGAACCCGAAACCGGTCCCAGGATGCTTGTTTCCGGCCCAGGGAAGACATGGCTTGGCAGTTGGGCTGGACTGTTCCCATGAGGCACAGGGTCAGACTGATTTGCATATGGCCATGTCTGAACTGGGGTGGTGGAGTGAGCTAAAGAACGAGGATGGATTAAACCCAGATCAGTTGACTGGGGGTAAGTGTTTGATTTGCTCAAATGCTCCGTCCATCATGCTCTTTGGTATCTCTTTGTTCGCCCTAAGTTGGCAGGGTATGCCCAGATGTAGGTCCATTGCTTACTTTGCCACTGGATTCAAGATAGCCTGGCTGATGAGAGTTATGAACCCGAAACCGGTTCCAGGATGCTTGTTTCCAGTCCATGGAGGACATGGCTTGGCAGTTCGGGCTGGACTGTTCCCATGAGGCACAGGGTCAGGCTGATTTGCATATGGCCATGTCTGAACTGGGGTGGTGGAGTGAGCTAAAGAATGATCATGGATTAAACCCAGATCAGTTGACTGTGGGTGAGTGTTTGATTTGTTCAAACGCTCAGTCCATCATCCCTTTTGGTATCGCTTTGTTCGCCCTAAGTTGGCAGGGTATGCCCAGACGTGGGTCCCTTGCTCACTTTGCCACTGGATTCAAGATAGCCTTGCTGATGAGGGTTATGAACCCGAAACCGGTCCCATGATGCTTTTTTTCCGGTCCAGGGAAGACATGGCTTGGCAGTTAGGGCTGGACGGTTCCCATGAGGCACAGGGTCAGATTGATTTGCATATGGCCATATCTGAACTGGGGTGGTGGAGTGAGCTAAAGAATGATGATGTATTAAACCCAGATTAGTTGACTGGGGGTGACTGTTTGATTTGCTCAAACGCTCCGTCCATCATCCCCTTTGGTATCGCTTTGTTCGCCCTAAGTTGGCAGGGTATGCCCAGACGTGGGTCCCTTGCTCACTTTGCCACTGGATTCAAGATAGCCTGGCTGATGAGGGTTATGAACCTGAAACCGGTCCCAGGATGCTTGATTCCGGTCCAGGGAAGACATGGCTTGGCAGTTCAGGCTGGGCTGTTCCCATGAGGCACAGGGTCAAACTGATTTGCATATGGCCATGTCTTAACTGGGGTGGTGGAGCGAGCTAAAGAATGATGATCGATTAAACCCAGATCAGTTGACTGGGGTTGAGTGTTTGATTTGCTCAAATGCTCCGTCCATCATCCCCTTTGTTCTCGCTTTGTTCGCCCTAAGTTGGCAGGGTATGCCCAGATGTGAGTCCCTTGCTCACTTTCCCACTGGATTCTAGATAGCCTGGCTGATGAGGGTTATGAACCCGAAACTGGTCTCAGGATGCTTGTTTCCGGTCCAGGGAAGACATGGCTTTGCAGTTCGGGTTGGACTGTTCCCATGAGGCACAGGGTCAGACTGATTTGCATATGGCCATGTCTGAACTGGGGTGGTGGAGTGAGCTAAAGAATGATCATGGATTAAACCCAGATCAGTTGACTGTGGGTGAGTGTTTGATTTGTTCAAACGCTCAGTCCATCATCCCTTTTGGTATCGCTTTGTTCGCCCTAAGTTGGCAGGGTATGCCCAGACGTGGGTCCCTTGCTCACTTTGCCACTGGATTCAAGATAGCCTGGCTGATGAGGGTTATGAACCCGAAACCGGTCCCATGATGCTTGTTTCCGGTCCAGGGAAGACATGGCTTGGCAGTTAGGGCTGGACTGTTCCCATGAGGGACAGGGTCAGATTGATTTGCATATGGCCATATCTGAACTGGGGTGGTGGAGTGAGCTAAAGAATAATGATGTATTAAACCCAGATTAGTTGACTGGGGGTGACTGTTTGATTTGCTCAAATGCTCCGTCCATCATCCCCTTTGGTATCGCTTTGTTCGCCCTAAGTTGGCAGGGTATGCCCAGACGTGGGTCCCTTGCTCACTTTGCCACTGGATTCAAGATAGCCTGGCTGATGAGGGTTATGAACCTGAAACAGGTCCCAGGATGCTTGATTCCAGTCCAGGGAAGACATGGCTTGGCAGTTCGGGCTGGACTGATCCCATGAGGCAAAGGGTCAGACTGATTTGCATATGGCTATGTCTTAACTGGGGTGGTGGAGCGAGCTAAAGAATGATGATCGATTAAACCCAGATCAGTTGACTGGGGTTGATTGTTTGATTTGCTCAAACGCTCCGTCCATCATCCCCTTTGTTCTCGCTTTGTTCGCCCTAAGTTGGCAGGGTATGCCCAGATGTGAGTCCCTTGCTCACTTTGCCACTGGATTCAAGATAGCCTGGCTGATGAGGGTTATGAACCCGAAACTGGTCCCAGGATGCTTGTTTCTGGTCCAGGGAAGACATGGCTTGGCAGTTCGGGCTGGACTGTTCCAATGAGGCACAGGGTCAGACTGATTTGCATATGGCCATGTCTGAACTGGGGTGGTGGAGTGAGCTAAAGAATGATGATGGATTAAACCCAGACCAGTTGAATGGGGGTGAGTGTTTGATTTGCTCAAACGCTCTGTCCATCATCCCCTTTGGTATCGCTTTGTTCACCCTAAGTTGGCAGGGTATGCCCAAATGTGACTCCCTTGCTCACTTTGCCACTGGATTCAAGATAGTCTGGCTGATGAGAGTTATGAACCCGAAACCGGTCCCAGGATGCTCGTTTCCGGTCCAGGGAAGACATGGCTTGGCAGTTCGGGCTGGACTGTTCCCATGAGGCACAGGGTCAGCCTGATTTGCATATGGCCATATCTGAACTGGGTTGGTGGAGTGAGCTAAAGAATGATGATGGGTTAAACCCAGATCAGTTGACTGGGGGTGAGTGTTTGATTTGCTCAAACGCTCCGTCCATCATTTCCTTTGGTATCGCTTTTTTCGCCCTAAGTTGGCAGGGTGTGCACGGACGTGGGTCCTTTCTCACTTTGCCACTGGATTCAAGATAGCCTGGCTGATGAGCGTTATGAACCCGAAACCGGTCCCAGGATGCTTGTTTCCGGCCCAGGGAAGACATGGCTTGGCAGCTCGGGCTGGACTGTTCCCATGAGGGACAGGGTCAGAATGATTTGCATATGGCCATGTCTGAACTGGGGTGGTGGAGTGAGCTAAAGAATGAGGATGGATTAAACCCAGATCAGTTGACTGGGGTTGAGTGTTTGATTTGCTCAAACGCTCCGTCCATCATCCCCTTTGTTCTCGCTTTGTTCGCCCTAAGTTGGCAGGGTATGCTCAGATGTGAGTCCCTTGCTCACTTTCCCACTGGATTCAAGATAGTATGGCTGATGAAGGTTATGAACCCGAAACTGGTCTCAGGATGCTTGTTTCCGGTCCAGGGAAGACTTGGCTTTGCAGTTCGGGCTGGACTGTTCCCATGAGGCACAGGGTCAGACTGATTTGCATATGGCCATGTCTGAACTGGGGTGGTGGAGTGAGCTAAAGAATGATCATGGATTAAACCCAGATTAGTTGACTGTGGGTGAGTGTTTGATTTGTTCAAACGCTCAGTCCATCATCCCTTTTGGTATCTCTTTGTTCGCCCTAAGTTGGCAGGGTATGCCCAGACGTGGGTCCCTTGCTCACTTTGCCACTGGATTCAAGATAGCCTGGCTGATGAGGGTTATGAATAGGCCTGGGCGAAGCACTAAGCTACGCTCGCGTAGTTTGCGAAGTTCGCGCTACTTCGCACTACGCGAACTGCACGTAGCACAGTGCGAACACGCGTAGCGTAGTGTTGCGTAGTGCTGCGGTCATTTTTTGCTTGCTCGCGGTCCTCAACGTCAAGTTGGCGACCGCGAGCAAGCAAAATGACATCCTGGCGAGACTTTTTCCTTGTTCGCGATCGCGAGCATGGAAAATAAACCTCCCAGCGAGATTCACAACGCGAGAAGGTCAGGTTTCTCATTGCGAGGGGTCGCGTATGCTCGCGACCGCTCGCGATGAGAAACTACCAGTTCGCGTTGAGAAAGCTGCAGCTCGAGGAAAAATCTACTCGAGCAGCAGAAAACTACAGCTCGCACTGTGCAAGATGCCATTTTCAATGATTGCACAGTGCCGGTTGCTTGTCCGCACTGTGCAATCATTGAAAACAACATCTTGCACAGTGCGAACATGTTACTTCGCAGTTCGCGAAGTGCTACGCGTAGCTCGCGTAGTGCGAACTTCACTTTGCGTAGCTTCGCGAAGTGCTACTTCGCGAACTACGCCCACCCTTAGTTATGAACCCAAAACCGGTCCCATGATGCTTGTTTCCGGTCCAGGGAAGACATGGCTTGGCAGTTAGGGCTGGACTGTTCCCATGAGGCACAGGGTCAGATTGATTTGCATATGGCCATATCTGAACTGGGGTGGTGGAGTGAGCTAAAGAATGATGATGTATTAAACCCATATTAGTTGACTGGGGGTGACTGTTTGATTTGCTCAAACGCTCCGTCCATCATCCCCTTTGGTATCGCTTTGTTCGCCCTAAGTTGGCAGGGTGTGCACGGACGTGGGTCCTTTCTCACTTTGCCACTGGATTCAAGGTAGCCTGGCTGATGAGGATTATGAACCCAAAACCGGTCCCAGGATGCTTGTTTCCGGTCCAGGGAAGACATGGCTTGGCAGTTCGTGCTGGACTGTTCCTATGAGGCACAGGGTCAGACTGATTTGCATATGGCCATGTCTGAACTGGGGTGGTGGAGTGAGCTAAAGAATGATCATGGATTAAACCCAGATCAGTTGACTGTGGGTGAGTGTTTGATTTGCTCAAACGCTCCGTCCATCATACCCTTTGGTATCGCTTTGTTCACCATAAGTTGGCAGGGTATGCCCAGACGTGGGTCCCTTGCTCACTTTGCCACTGGATTCAAGATAGCCTGGCTGATGAGAGTTATGAACCCGAAACCGGTTCCAGGATGCTTGTTTCCAGTCCATGGAGGACATGGCTTGGCAGTTCGGGCTGGACTGTTCCCATGAGGCACAGGGTCAGGCTGATTTGCATATGGCCATGTCTGAACTGGGGTGGTGGAGTGAGCTAAAGAATGATCATGGATTAAACCCAGATCAGTTGACTGTGGGTGAGTGTTTGATTTGCTCAAACGCTCAGTCCATCATCCCTTTTGGTATCACTTTGTTCGCCCTAAGTTGGCAGGGTATGCCCAGACGAGGGTCCCTTGCTCACTTTGCCACTCGATTCAAGATAGCCTGGCTGATGAGGGTTATGAACCCAAAACCGGTCCTAGGATGCTTGTATCCGGTCCAGGGAAGACATGGCTTGGCAGTTCGGGCTGGACTGTTCCCATGAGGCACAGGGTCAGACTGATTTGCATATGGCCATATCTGAACTGGGGTGGTGGAGTGAGCTAAAGAATGATGATGGATTAAACCCAGATCAGTTGACTGGGGGTGAGTGTTTGATTTGCTCAAACGCTCCGTCCATCATCCCCTTTGGTATCACTTTGTTCGCCCTAAGTTGGCAGGGTATGCCCAGACGTGGGTCCCTTGCTCACTTTGCCACTGGATTCAAGGTAGCCTGGCTGATGAGGATTATGAACCCAAAACCGGTCCCAGGATGCTTGTTTTCGGTCCAGGGAAGACATGGCTTGGCAGTTCGTGCTGGACTGTTCCTATGAGGCACAGGGTCAGACTGATTTGCATATGGCCATGTCTGAACTGGGGTGGTGGAGTGAGCTAAAGAATGATGATGGATTAAACCCAGATCAGTTGACTGGGGGTGAGTGTTTGATTTGCTCAAATGCTCCGTCCATCATACCCTTTGGTATCGCTTTGTTCACCATAAGGTGGCAGAGTATGACCAGATGTGATTCCCTTGCTCACTTTGCCACTGGATTCAAGATAGCCTGGCTGATGAGGGTTATGAACCCGAAACCAGTCCCAGGATGCTTGTTTCCAGTCCAGGGAAGACATGGCTTGGGAGTTCGGGCTGGACTGTTCCCATGAGGCACAGGGTCAGCCTGATTTGCATATGGCCATGTCTGAACTGGGGTGTTGGAGTGAGCTAAAGAATGATGATGGATTAAACCCAGATCAGTTGACTGGGGGTGAGTGTTTGATTTGCTCAAACGCTCCGTCCATCATTTCCTTTGGTATTGCTTTGCTCGCCCTAAATTGGCAGGGTATGCATGGACGTGGGTCCTTTCTCACTTTGCCACTGGATTCAAGATAGCCTGGCTGATGAGGGTTTTGAACCCGAAACCGGTCCCAGGATGCTTGTTTCCGGCCCAGGGAAGACATGGCTTGGCCGTTGGGCTGGACTGTTCCCATGAGGCACAGGGTCAGACTGATTTGCATATGGCCATGTCTGAACTGGGGTGGTGGAGTGAGCTAAAGAACGAGGATGGATTAAACCCAGATCAGTTGACTGGGGGTAAGTGTTTGATTTGCTCAAATGCTCCGTCCATCATGCTCTTTGGTATCTCTTTGTTCGCCCTAAGTTGGCAGGGTATGCCCAGATGTAGGTCCATTGCTTACTTTGCCACTGGATTCAAGATAGCCTGGCTGATGAGAGTTATGAACCCGAAACCGGTTCCAGGATGCTTGTTTCCAGTCCATGGAGGACATGGCTTGGCAGTTCGGGCTGGACTGTTCCCATGAGGCACAGGGTCAGGCTGATTTGCATATGGCCATGTCTGAACTGGGGTGGTGGAGTGAGCTAAAGAATGATCATGGATTAAACCCAGATCAGTTGACTGTGGGTGAGTGTTTGATTTGTTCAAACGCTCAGTCCATCATCCCTTTTGGTATCGCTTTGTTCGCCCTAAGTTGGCAGGGTATGCCCAGACGTGGGTCCCTTGCTCACTTTGCCACTGGATTCAAGATAGCCTTGCTGATGAGGGTTATGAACCCGAAACCGGTCCCATGATGCTTGTTTCCGGTCCAGGGAAGACATGGCTTGGCAGTTAGGGCTGGACGGTTCCCATGAGGCACAGGGTCAGATTGATTTGCATATGGCCATATCTGAACTGGGGTGGTGGAGTGAGCTAAAGAATGATGATGTATTAAACCCAGATTAGTTGACTGGGGGTGACTGTTTGATTTGCTCAAACGCTCCGTCCATCATCCCCTTTGGTATCGCTTTGTTTGCCCTAAGTTGGCAGGGTATGCCCAGACGTGGGTCCCTTGCTCACTTTGCCACAGGATTCAAGATAGCCTGGCTGATGAGGGTTATGAACCTGAAACCGGTCCCAGGATGCTTGATTCCAGTCCAGGGAAGACATGGCTTGGCAGTTCGGGCTGGACTGATCCCATGAGGCAAAGGGTCAGACTGATTTGCATATGGCTATGTCTTAACTGGGGTGGTGGAGCGAGCTAAAGAATGATGATCGATTAAACCCAGATCAGTTGACTGGGGTTGATTGTTTGATTTGCTCAAACGCTCCGTCCATCATCCCCTTTGTTCTCGCTTTGTTCGCCCTAAGTTGGCAGGGTATGCCCAGATGTGAGTCCCTTGCTCACTTTGCCACTGGATTCAAGATAGCCTGGCTGATGAGGGTTATGAACCCGAAACTGGTCCCAGGATGCTTGTTTCTGGTCCAGGGAAGACATGGCTTGGCAGTTCGGGCTGGACTGTTCCAATGAGGCACAGGGTCAGACTGATTTGCATATGGCCATGTCTGAACTGGGGTGGTGGAGTGAGCTAAAGAATGATGATGGATTAAACCCAGATCAGTTGAATGGGGGTGAGTGTTTGATTCGCTCAAACGCTCTGTCCATCATCCCCTTTGGTATCGCTTTGTTCACCCTAAGTTGGCAGGGTATGCCCAAATGTGACTCCCTTGCTCACTTTGCCACTGGATTCAAGATAGTCTGGCTGATGAGAGTTATGAACCCGAAACCGGTCCCAGGATGCTCGTTTCTGGTCCAGGGAAGACATGGCTTGGCAGTTCGGGCTGGACTGTTCCCATGAGGCACAGGGTCAGCCTGATTTGCATATGGCCATATCTGAACTGGGTTGGTGGAGTGAGCTAAAGAATGATGATGGGTTAAACCCAGATCAGTTGACTGGGGGTGAGTGTTTGATTTGCTCAAACGCTCCGTCCATCATTTCCTTTGGTATCGCTTTTTTCGCCCTAAGTTGGCAGGGTGTGCACGGACGTGGGTCCTTTCTCACTTTGCCACTGGATTCAAGATAGCCTGGCTGATGAGCGTTATGAACCCGAAACCGGTCCCAGGATGCTTGTTTCCGGCCCAGGGAAGACATGGCTTGGCAGCTCGGGCTGGACTGTTCCCATGAGGGACAGGGTCAGAATGATTTGCATATGGCCATATCTGAACTGGGGTGGTGGAGTGAGCTAAAGAATAATGATGTATTAAACCCAGATTAGTTGACTGGGGGTGACTGTTTGATTTGCTCAAATGCTCCGTCCATCATCCCCTTTGGTATCGCTTTGTTCGCCCTAAGTTGGCAGGGTATGCCCAGACGTGGGTCCCTTGCTCACTTTGCCACAGGATTCAAGATAGCCTGGCTGATGAGGGTTATGAACCTGAAACAGGTCCCAGGATGCTTGATTCCAGTCCAGGGAAGACATGGCTTGGCAGTTCGGGCTGGACTGATCCCATGAGGCAAAGGGTCAGACTGATTTGCATATGGCTATGTCTTAACTGGGGTGGTGGAGCGAGCTAAAGAATGATGATCGATTAAACCCAGATCAGTTGACTGGGGTTGATTGTTTGATTTGCTCAAACGCTCCGTCCATCATCCCCTTTGTTCTCGCTTTGTTCGCCCTAAGTTGGCAGGGTATGCCCAGATGTGAGTCCCTTGCTCACTTTGCCACTGGATTCAAGATAGCCTGGCTGATGAGGGTTATGAACCCGAAACTGGTCCCAGGATGCTTGTTTCTGGTCCAGGGAAGACATGGCTTGGCAGTTCGGGCTGGACTGTTCCAATGAGGCACAGGGTCAGACTGATTTGCATATGGCCATGTCTGAACTGGGGTGGTGGAGTGAGCTAAAGAATGATGATGGATTAAACCCAGATCAGTTGAATGGGGGTGAGTGTTTGATTTGCTCAAACGCTCTGTCCATCATCCCCTTTGGTATCGCTTTGTTCACCCTAAGTTGGCAGGGTATGCCCAAATGTGACTCCCTTGCTCACTTTGCCACTGGATTCAAGATAGTCTGGCTGATGAGAGTTATGAACCCGAAACCGGTCCCAGGATGCTCGTTTCTGGTCCAGGGAAGACATGGCTTGGCAGTTCGGGCTGGACTGTTCCCATGAGGCACAGGGTCAGCCTGATTTGCATATGGCCATATCTGAACTGGGTTGGTGGAGTGAGCTAAAGAATGATGATGGGTTAAACCCAGATCAGTTGACTGGGGGTGAGTGTTTGATTTGCTCAAACGCTCCGTCCATCATTTCCTTTGGTATCGCTTTTTTCGCCCTAAGTTGGCAGGGTGTGCACGGACGTGGGTCCTTTCTCACTTTGCCACTGGATTCAAGATAGCCTGGCTGATGAGCGTTATGAACCCGAAACCGGTCCCAGGATGCTTGTTTCCGGCCCAGGGAAGACATGGCTTGGCAGCTCGGGCTGGACTGTTCCCATGAGGGACAGGGTCAGAATGATTTGCATATGGCCATGTCTGAACTGGGGTGGTGGAGTGAGCTAAAGAATGAGGATGGATTAAACCCAGATCAGTTGACTGGGGTTGAGTGTTTGATTTGCTCAAACGCTCCGTCCATCATCCCCTTTGTTCTCGCTTTGTTCGCCCTAAGTTGGCAGGGTATGCTCAGATGTGAGTCCCTTGCTCACTTTCCCACTGGATTCAAGATAGTATGGCTGATGAAGGTTATGAACCCGAAACTGGTCTCAGGATGCTTGTTTCCGGTCCAGGGAAGACTTGGCTTTGCAGTTCGGGCTGGACTGTTCCCATGAGGCACAGGGTCAGACTGATTTGCATATGGCCATGTCTGAACTGGGGTGGTGGAGTGAGCTAAAGAATGATCATGGATTTAACCCAGATTAGTTGACTGTGGGTGAGTGTTTGATTTGTTCAAACGCTCAGTCCATCATCCCTTTTGGTATCTCTTTGTTCGCCCTAAGTTGGCAGGGTATGCCCAGACGTGGGTCCCTTGCTCACTTTGCCACTGGATTCAAGATAGCCTGGCTGATGAGGGTTATGAATAGGCCTGGGCGAAGCACTACGCTACGCTCGCGTAGTTTGCGAAGTTCGCGCTACTTCGCACTACGCGAACTGCACGTAGCACAGTGCGAACACGCGTAGCGTAGTGTTGCGTAGTGCTGCGGTCATTTTTTGCTTGCTCGCGGTCCTCAACGTCAAGTTGGCGACCGCGAGCAAGCAAAATGACATCCTGGCGAGACTTTTTCCTTGTTCGCGATCGCGAGCATGGAAAATAAACCTCCCCGCGAGATTCACAACGCGAGAAGGTCAGGTTTCTCATTGCGAGGGGTCGCGTATGCTCGCGACCGCTCGCGATGAGAAACTACCAGTTCGCGTTGAGAAAGCTGCAGCTCGAGGAAAAATCTACTCGAGCAGCAGAAAACTACAGCTCGCACTGTGCAAGATGCCATTTTCAATGATTGCACAGTGCCGGTTGCTTGTCCGCACTGTGCAATCATTGAAAACAACATCTTGCACAGTGCGAACATGTTACTTCGCAGTTCGCGAAGTGCTACGCGTAGCTCGCGTAGTGCGAACTTCACTTTGCGTAGCTTCGCGAAGTGCTACTTCGCGAACTACGCCCACCCTTAGTTATGAACCCAAAACCGGTCCCATGATGCTTGTTTCCGGTCCAGGGAAGACATGGCTTGGCAGTTAGGGCTGGACTGTTCCCATGAGGCACAGGGTCAGATTGATTTGCATATGGCCATATCTGAACTGGGGTGGTGGAGTGAGCTAAAGAATGATGATGTATTAAACCCATATTAGTTGACTGGGGGTGACTGTTTGATTTGCTCAAACGCTCCGTCCATCATCCCCTTTGGTATCGCTTTGTTCGCCCTAAGTTGGCAGGGTATGCCCAGACGTGGGTCCCTTGCTCACTTTGCCACTGGATTCAAGATAGCCTGGCTGATGAGGGTTATGTACCTGAAACAGGTCCCAGGATGCTTGATTCCGGTCCAGGGAAGACATGGCTTGGCAGTTCGGGCTGGACTGATCCCATGAGGCAAAGGGTCAGACTGATTTGCATATGGCTATATCTTAACTGGGGTGGTGGAGCGAGCTAAAGAATGATGATCGATTAAACCCAGATCAGTTGACTGGGGTTGATTGTTTGATTTGCTCAAACGCTCCGTCCATCATCCCCTTTGTTCTCGCTTTGTTCTCCCTAAGTTGGCAGGGTATGCCCAGACGTGGGTCCCTTGCTCACTTTGCCACTGGATTCAAGATAGCCTGGCTGATGAGGGTTATGAACCTGAAACCGGTCCCAGGATGCTTGATTCCGGTCCAGGGAAGACATGGCTTGGCAGTTCAGGCTGGACTGTTCCCATGAGGCACAGGGTCAGACTGATTTGCATATGGCCATGTCTTAACTGGGGTGGTGGAGCGAGCTAAAGAATGATGATGTATTAAACCCAGATTAGTTGACTGGGGGTGACTGTTTGATTTGCTCAAACGCTCCGTCCATCATCCCTTTTGGTATCGCTTTGTTCACCCTAAGTTGGCAGGGTATGCCCAAATGTGACTCCCTTGCTCACTTTGCCACTGGATTCAAGATAGTCTGGCTGATGAGAGTTATGAACCCGAAACCGGTCCCAGGATGCTCGTTTCCGGTCCAGGGAAGACATGGCTTGGCAGTTCGGGCTGGACTGTTCCCATGAGGCACAGGGTCAGCCTGATTTGCATATGGCCATATCTGAACTGGGTTGGTGGAGTGAGCTAAAGAATGATGATGGGTTAAACCCAGATCAGTTGACTGGGGGTGAGTGTTTGATTTGCTCAAACGCTCCGTCCATCATTTCCTTTGGTATCGCTTTTTTCGCCCTAAGTTGGCAGGGTGTGCACGGACGTGGGTCCTTTCTCACTTTGCCACTGGATTCAAGATAGCCTGGCTGATGAGCGTTATGAACCCGAAACCGGTCCCAGGATGCTTGTTTCCGGCCCAGGGAAGACATGGCTTGGCAGCTCGGGCTGGACTGTTCCCATGAGGGACAGGGTCAGAATGATTTGCATATGGCCATGTCTGAACTGGGGTGGTGGAGTGAGCTAAAGAATGAGGATGGATTAAACCCAGATCAGTTGACTGGGGTTGAGTGTTTGATTTGCTCAAACGCTCCGTCCATCATCCCCTTTGTTCTCGCTTTGTTCGCCCTAAGTTGGCAGGGTATGCTCAGATGTGAGTCCCTTGCTCACTTTCCCACTGGATTCAAGATAGTATGGCTGATGAAGGTTATGAACCCGAAACTGGTCTCAGGATGCTTGTTTCCGGTCCAGGGAAGACTTGGCTTTGCAGTTCGGGCTGGACTGTTCCCATGAGGCACAGGGTCAGACTGATTTGCATATGGCCATGTCTGAACTGGGGTGGTGGAGTGAGCTAAAGAATGATCATGGATTAAACCCAGATTAGTTGACTGTGGGTGAGTGTTTGATTTGTTCAAACGCTCAGTCCATCATCCCTTTTGGTATCTCTTTGTTCGCCCTAAGTTGGCAGGGTATGCCCAGACGTGGGTCCCTTGCTCACTTTGCCACTGGATTCAAGATAGCCTGGCTGATGAGGGTTATGAATAGGCCTGGGCGAAGCACTACGCTACGCTCGCGTAGTTTGCGAAGTTCGCGCTACTTCGCACTACGCGAACTGCACGTAGCACAGTGCGAACACGCGTAGCGTAGTGTTGCGTAGTGCTGCGGTCATTTTTTGCTTGCTCGCGGTCCTCAACGTCAAGTTGGCGACCGCGAGCAAGCAAAATGACATCCTGGCGAGACTTTTTCCTTGTTCGCGATCGCGAGCATGGAAAATAAACCTCCCCGCGAGATTCACAACGCGAGAAGGTCAGGTTTCTCATTGCGAGGGGTCGCGTATGCTCGCGACCGCTCGCGATGAGAAACTACCAGTTCGCGTTGAGAAAGCTGCAGCTCGAGGAAAAATCTACTCGAGCAGCAGAAAACTACAGCTCGCACTGTGCAAGATGCCATTTTCAATGATTGCACAGTGCCGGTTGCTTGTCCGCACTGTGCAATCATTGAAAACAACATCTTGCACAGTGCGAACATGTTACTTCGCAGTTCGCGAAGTGCTACGCGTAGCTCGCGTAGTGCGAACTTCACTTTGCGTAGCTTCGCGAAGTGCTACTTCGCGAACTACGCCCACCCTTAGTTATGAACCCAAAACCGGTCCCATGATGCTTGTTTCCGGTCCAGGGAAGACATGGCTTGGCAGTTAGGGCTGGACTGTTCCCATGAGGCACAGGGTCAGATTGATTTGCATATGGCCATATCTGAACTGGGGTGGTGGAGTGAGCTAAAGAATGATGATGTATTAAACCCATATTAGTTGACTGGGGGTGACTGTTTGATTTGCTCAAACGCTCCGTCCATCATCCCCTTTGGTATCGCTTTGTTCGCCCTAAGTTGGCAGGGTATGCCCAGACGTGGGTCCCTTGCTCACTTTGCCACTGGATTCAAGATAGCCTGGCTGATGAGGGTTATGTACCTGAAACAGGTCCCAGGATGCTTGATTCCGGTCCAGGGAAGACATGGCTTGGCAGTTCGGGCTGGACTGATCCCATGAGGCAAAGGGTCAGACTGATTTGCATATGGCTATATCTTAACTGGGGTGGTGGAGCGAGCTAAAGAATGATGATCGATTAAACCCAGATCAGTTGACTGGGGTTGATTGTTTGATTTGCTCAAACGCTCCGTCCATCATCCCCTTTGTTCTCGCTTTGTTCTCCCTAAGTTGGCAGGGTATGCCCAGACGTGGGTCCCTTGCTCACTTTGCCACTGGATTCAAGATAGCCTGGCTGATGAGGGTTATGAACCTGAAACCGGTCCCAGGATGCTTGATTCCGGTCCAGGGAAGACATGGCTTGGCAGTTCAGGCTGGACTGTTCCCATGAGGCACAGGGTCAGACTGATTTGCATATGGCCATGTCTTAACTGGGGTGGTGGAGCGAGCTAAAGAATGATGATGTATTAAACCCAGATTAGTTGACTGGGGGTGACTGTTTGATTTGCTCAAACGCTCCGTCCATCATCCCTTTTGGTATCGCTTTGTTCACCCTAAGTTGGCAGGGTATGCCCAAATGTGACTCCCTTGCTCACTTTGCCACTGGATTCAAGATAGTCTGGCTGATGAGAGTTATGAACCCGAAACCGGTCCCAGGATGCTCGTTTCCGGTCCAGGGAAGACATGGCTTGGCAGTTCGGGCTGGACTGTTCCCATGAGGCACAGGGTCAGCCTGATTTGCATATGGCCATATCTGAACTGGGTTGGTGGAGTGAGCTAAAGAATGATGATGGGTTAAACCCAGATCAGTTGACTGGGGGTGAGTGTTTGATTTGCTCAAACGCTCCGTCCATCATTTCCTTTGGTATCGCTTTTTTCGCCCTAAGTTGGCAGGGTGTGCACGGACGTGGGTCCTTTCTCACTTTGCCACTGGATTCAAGATAGCCTGGCTGATGAGCGTTATGAACCCGAAACCGGTCCCAGGATGCTTGTTTCCGGCCCAGGGAAGACATGGCTTGGCAGCTCGGGCTGGACTGTTCCCATGAGGGACAGGGTCAGAATGATTTGCATATGGCCATGTCTGAACTGGGGTGGTGGAGTGAGCTAAAGAATGAGGATGGATTAAACCCAGATCAGTTGACTGGGGTTGAGTGTTTGATTTGCTCAAACGCTCCGTCCATCATCCCCTTTGTTCTCGCTTTGTTCGCCCTAAGTTGGCAGGGTATGCTCAGATGTGAGTCCCTTGCTCACTTTCCCACTGGATTCAAGATAGTATGGCTGATGAAGGTTATGAACCCGAAACTGGTCTCAGGATGCTTGTTTCCGGTCCAGGGAAGACTTGGCTTTGCAGTTCGGGCTGGACTGTTCCCATGAGGCACAGGGTCAGACTGATTTGCATATGGCCATGTCTGAACTGGGGTGGTGGAGTGAGCTAAAGAATGATCATGGATTAAACCCAGATTAGTTGACTGTGGGTGAGTGTTTGATTTGTTCAAACGCTCAGTCCATCATCCCTTTTGGTATCTCTTTGTTCGCCCTAAGTTGGCAGGGTATGCCCAGACGTGGGTCCCTTGCTCACTTTGCCACTGGATTCAAGATAGCCTGGCTGATGAGGGTTATGAATAGGCCTGGGCGAAGCACTACGCTACGCTCGCGTAGTTTGCGAAGTTCGCGCTACTTCGCACTACGCGAACTGCACGTAGCACAGTGCGAACACGCGTAGCGTAGTGTTGCGTAGTGCTGCGGTCATTTTTTGCTTGCTCGCGGTCCTCAACGTCAAGTTGGCGACCGCGAGCAAGCAAAATGACATCCTGGCGAGACTTTTTCCTTGTTCGCGATCGCGAGCATGGAAAATAAACCTCCCGGCGAGATTCACAACGCGAGAAGGTCAGGTTTCTCATTGCGAGGGGTCGCGTATGCTCGCGACCGCTCGCGATGAGAAACTACCAGTTCGCGTTGAGAAAGCTGCAGCTCGAGGAAAAATCTACTCGAGCAGCAGAAAACTACAGCTCGCACTGTGCAAGATGCCATTTTCAATGATTGCACAGTGCCGGTTGCTTGTCCGCACTGTGCAATCATTGAAAACAACATCTTGCACAGTGCGAACATGTTACTTCGCAGTTCGCGAAGTGCTACGCGTAGCTCCCGTAGTGCGAACTTCACTTTGCGTAGCTTCGCGAAGTGCTACTTCGCGAACTACGCGCACCCTTAGTTATGAACCCAAAACCGGTCCCATGATGCTTGTTTCCGGTCCAGGGAAGACATGGCTTGGCAGTTAGGGCTGGACTGTTCCCATGAGGCACAGGGTCAGATTGATTTGCATATGGCCATATCTGAACTGGGGTGGTGGAGTGAGCTAAAGAATGATGATGTATTAAACCCATATTAGTTGACTGGGGGTGACTGTTTGATTTGCTCAAACGCTCCGTCCATCATCCCCTTTGGTATCGCTTTGTTCGCCCTAAGTTGGCAGGGTATGCCCAGACGTGGGTCCCTTGCTCACTTTGCCACTGGATTCAAGATAGCCTGGCTGATGAGGGTTATGTACCTGAAACAGGTCCCAGGATGCTTGATTCCGGTCCAGGGAAGACATGGCTTGGCAGTTCGGGCTGGACTGATCCCATGAGGCAAAGGGTCAGACTGATTTGCATATGGCTATATCTTAACTGGGGTGGTGGAGCGAGCTAAAGAATGATGATCGATTAAACCCAGATCAGTTGACTGGGGTTGATTGTTTGATTTGCTCAAACGCTCCGTCCATCATCCCCTTTGTTCTCGCTTTGTTCGCCCTAAGTTGGCAGGGTATGCCCAGACGTGGGTCCCTTGCTCACTTTGCCACTGGATTCAAGATAGCCTGGCTGATGAGGGTTATGAACCTGAAACCGGTCCCAGGATGCTTGATTCCGGTCCAGGGAAGACATGGCTTGGCAGTTCAGGCTGGACTGTTCCCATGAGGCACAGGGTCAGACTGATTTGCATATGGCCATGTCTTAACTGGGGTGGTGGAGCGAGCTAAAGAATGATGATGTAATAAACCCAGATTAGTTGACTGGGGGTGACTGTTTGATTTGCTCAAACGCTCCGTCCATCATCCCTTTTGGTATCGCTTTGTTCACCCTAAGTTGGCAGGGTATGCCCAAATGTGACTCCCTTGCTCACTTTGCCACTGGATTCAAGATAGTCTGGCTGATGAGAGTTATGAACCCGAAACCGGTCCCAGGATGCTCGTTTCCGGTCCAGGGAAGACATGGCTTGGCAGTTCGGGCTGGACTGTTCCCATGAGGCACAGGGTCAGCCTGATTTGCATATGGCCATATCTGAACTGGGTTGGTGGAGTGAGCTAAAGAATGATGATGGGTTAAACCCAGATCAGTTGACTGGGGGTGAGTGTTTGATTTGCTCAAACGCTCCGTCCATCATTTCCTTTGGTATCGCTTTTTTCGCCCTAAGTTGGCAGGGTGTGCACGGACGTGGGTCCTTTCTCACTTTGCCACTGGATTCAAGATAGCCTGGCTGATGAGCGTTATGAACCCGAAACCGGTCCCAGGATGCTTGTTTCCGGCCCAGGGAAGACATGGCTTGGCAGCTCGGGCTGGACTGTTCCCATGAGGGACAGGGTCAGAATGATTTGCATATGGCCATGTCTGAACTGGGGTGGTGGAGTGAGCTAAAGAATGAGGATGGATTAAACCCAGATCAGTTGACTGGGGTTGAGTGTTTGATTTGCTCAAACGCTCCGTCTATCATCCCCTTTGTTCTCGCTTTGTTCGCCCTAAGTTGGCAGGGTATGCTCAGATGTGAGTCCCTTGCTCACTTTCCCACTGGATTCAAGATAGTATGGCTGATGAAGGTTATGAACCCGAAACTGGTCTCAGGATGCTTGTTTCCGGTCCAGGGAAGACTTGGCTTTGCAGTTCGGGCTGGACTGTTCCCATGAGGCACAGGGTCAGACTGATTTGCATATGGCCATGTCTGAACTGGGGTGGTGGAGTGAGCTAAAGAATGATCATGGATTAAACCCAGATTAGTTGACTGTGGGTGAGTGTTTGATTTGTTCAAACGCTCAGTCCATCATCCCTTTTGGTATCTCTTTGTTCGCCCTAAGTTGGGAGGGTATGCCCAGACGTGGGTCCCTTGCTCACTTTGCCACTGGATTCAAGATAGCCTGGCTGATGAGGGTTATGAATAGGCCTGGGCGAAGCACTACGCTACGCTCGCGTAGTTTGCGAAGTTCGCGCTACTTCGCACTACGCGAACTGCACGTAGCACAGTGCGAACACACGTAGCGTAGTGTTGCGTAGTGCTGCGGTCATTTTTTGCTTGCTCGCGGTCCTCAACGTCAAGTTGGCGACCGCGAGCAAGCAAAATGACATCCTGGCGAGACTTTTTCCTTGTTCGCGATCGCGAGCATGGAAAATAAACCTCCCGGCGAGATTCACAACGCGAGAAGGTCAGGTTTCTCATTGCGAGGGGTCGCGTATGCTCGTGACCGCTCGCGATGAGAAACTACCAGTTCGCGTTGAGAAAGCTGCAGCTCGAGGAAAAATCTAGTCGAGCAGCAGAAAACTACAGCTCGCACTGTGCAAGATGCCATTTTCAATGATTGCACAGTGCCGGTTGCTTGTCCGCACTGTGCAATCATTGAAAACAACATCTTGCACAGTGCGAACATGTTACTTCGCAGTTCGCGAAGTGCTACGCGTAGCTCGCGTAGTGCGAACTTCACTTTGCGTAGCTTCGCGAAGTGCTACTTCGCGAACTACGCCCACCCTTAGTTATGAACCCAAAACCGGTCCCATGATGCTTGTTTCCGGTCCAGGGAAGACATGGCTTGGCAGTTAGGGCTGGACTGTTCCCATGAGGCACAGGGTCAGATTGATTTGCATATGGCCATATCTGAACTGGGGTGGTGGAGTGAGCTAAAGAATGATGATGTATTAAACCCATATTAGTTGACTGGGGGTGACTGTTTGATTTGCTCAAACGCTCCGTCCATCATCCCCTTTGGTATCGCTTTGTTCGCCCTAAGTTGGCAGGGTATGCCCAGACGTGGGTCCCTTGCTCACTTTGCCACTGGATTCAAGATAGCCTGGCTGATGAGGGTTTTGTACCTGAAACAGGTCCCAGGATGCTTGATTCCAGTCCAGGGAAGACATGGCTTGGCAGTTCGGGCTGGACTGATCCCATGAGGCAAAGGGTCAGACTGATTTGCATATGGCTATATCTTAACTGGGGTGGTGGAGCGAGCTAAAGAATGATGATCGATTAAACCCAGATCAGTTGACTGGGGTTGATTGTTTGATTTGCTCAAACGCTCCGTCCATCATCCCCTTTGTTCTCGCTTTGTTCCCCCTAAGTTGGCAGGGTATGCCCAGATGTGAGTCCCTTGCTCACTTTGCCACTGGATTCAAGATAGCCTGGCTGATGAGGGTTATGAACCCGAAACTGGTCCCAGGATGCTTGTTTCCGGTCCTGGGAAGACATGGCTTGGCAGTTCGGGCTGGACTGTTCCAATGAGGCACAGGGTCAGACTGATTTGCATATGGCCATGTCTGAACTGGGGTGGTGGAGTGAGCTAAAGAATGATGGATTAAACCCAGATCAGTTGACTGGGGGTGAGTGTTTGATTTGCTCAAACGCTCTGTCCATCATACCCTTTGGTATCGCTTTGTTCGCCCTAAGTTCGCAGGGTATGACCAGATGTGACTCCCTTGCTCACTTTGCCACTGGATTCAAGATAGCCTGGCAGATGAGGGTTATGAACCCGAAACCGGTCCCAGGATGCTCGTTTCCGGTCCAGGGAAGACAAGGCTTGGCAGTTCGGGCTGGACTGTTCCCATGAGGCACAGGGTCAGCCTGATTTGCATATGGCCATGTCTGAACTGGGTTGGTGGAGTGAGCTAAAGAATGATGATGGATTAAACCCAGATCAGTTGACTGGGGGTGAGTGTTTGATTTGCTCAAACGCTCCGTCCATCATTTCCTTTGATATCGCTTTGTTCGCCCTAAGTTGGCAGGGTATGCACAGACGTGGGTCCTTTCTCACTTTGCCACTGGACTCAAGATAGCCTGGCTGATGAGGGTTATGAACCCGAAACCAGTCCCAGGATGCTTGTTTCCGGCCCAGGGAAGACATGGCTTGGCAGTTCGGGCTGGACTGTTCCCATGAGGCACAGGGTCAGACTGATTTGCATATGGCCTCGTCTGAACTGGGGTGGTGGAGTGAGCTAAAGAATGATGATGGATTAAACCCATATCAGTTGACTGGGGGTGAGTGTTTGATTTGCTCAAACGCTCTGTCCATCATACCCTTTGGTATCGCTTTGTTCGCTCTAAGTTGGCAGGGTATGCCCAGACGTGGGTCCCTTGCTCACTTTGCCACTGGATTCAAGACAGCCTGGCTGATGAGGGTTATGAACCCGAAACCGGTCCCAGGATGCTTGTTTCCGGTCCAGGGAAGACATGGCTTGGTATTTCGGGCTGTACTGTTCCCATGAGGCACAGGGTCAGACTGATTTGCTTATGGCCATGTCTCAACTGGTCTGGTGGAGTGAGCTAAAGAATGATGATGGATTAAACCCAGATCAGTTGACTGGGGGTGAGAGTTTGATTTGCTCAAATGCTCCGTCCATCATCCCCTTTGGTATCACTTTTTCGCCCTAAGTTGGCAGGGCATGCCCAGACATGGGTCCCTTGCTCACTTTGCCACTGGATTCAAGATAGCCCTTTTCCGATGAGGGTTATGAACCCGAAACTGGTCCCAGGATGCTTGTTTCCGGTCCAGGGAAGACATGGCTTGGGCGTTCAGGTTGGACTGTTCCCATTAGGCATAGGGTCAGCCTGATTAGCATATGGCCATGTCTGAACTGGGGTGGTGGAGTGAGCTAAAGAATGATGATGGATTAAACCCAGATCAGTTGACTGGGGGTGAGTGTTTGATTTGCTCAAACGCTCCGTCCATCATTTCCTTTGGTATCGCTTTTTTCGCCCTAAGTTGGCAGGGTGTGCACGGACGTGGGTCCTTTCTCACTTTGCCACTGGATTCAAGATAGCCTGGCTGATGAGGGTTATGAACCCGAAACCGTTCCCAGGATGCTTGTTTCCGGCCCAGGGAAGACATGGCTTGGCAATTCGGGCTGGACTGTTCCCATGAGGCATAGGGTCAGCCTGATTAGCATATGGCCATGTCTGAACTGGGGTGGTGGAGTGAGCTAAAGAATGATGATGGATTTAACCCAGATCAGTTGACTGGGGGTGAATGTTTGATTTGCTCAAACGCTCCGTCCATCATTCCCTTTGGTATCGCTTTGTTCGCCCTAAGTTGGCAGGGTATGCCCAGACGTGGGTCCCTTGCTCACTTTGCCACTGGATTCAAGATAGCCTGGCTGATGAGCTTTATGAACCCGAAACCGGTCCCAGGATGCTTGTTTCTGGCCCAGGGAAGACATGGCTTGGCAGCTCGGGCTGGACTGTTCCCATGAGGGACAGGGTCAGAATGATTTGCATATGGCCATGTCTGAACTGGGGTGGTGGAGTGAGCTAAAGAATGAGGATGGATTAAACCCAGATCAGTTGACTGGGGGTGAGTGTTTGATTTGCTCAAACGCTCCGTCCATCATACTCTTTGGTATCGCTTTGTTCACCCTAAGTTGGCAGGGTATGCCCAGACGTGGGTCCCTTGCTCACTTTGCCACTGGATTCAAGATAGCCTGGCTGATGAGGGTTATGAACCTGAAACCGGTCCCAGGATGCTTGATTCCGGTCCAGGGAAGACATGGCTTGGCAGTTCAGGCTGGACTGTTCCCATGAGGCACAGGGTCAGACTGATTTGCATATGGCCATGTCTTAACTGGGGTGGTGGAGCGAGCTAAAGAATGATGATGTATTAAACCCAGATTAGTTGACTGGGGGTGACTGTTTGATTTGCTCAAACGCTCCGTCCATCATCCCTTTTGGTATCGCTTTGTTCGCCCTAAGTTGGCAGGGTATGCCCAGACGTGGGTCCCTTGCTCACTTTGCTACTGGATTCAAGATAGCCTGGCTGATGAGGGTTATGAACCCGAAACCGGTCCCATGATGCTTGTTTCTGGTCCAGGGAAGACATGGCTTGGCAGTTAGGGCTGGACTGTTCCCATGAGGGACAGGGTCAGATTGATTTGCATATGGCCATATCTGAACTGGGGTGGTGGAGTGAGCTAAAGAATGATGATGTATTAAACCCAGATTAGTTGACTGGGGGTGACTGTTTGATTTGCTCAAACGCTCCGTCCATCATCCCCTTTGATATCGCTTTGTTTGCCCTAAGTTGGCAGGGTATGCCCAGACGTGGGTCCCTTGCTCACTTTGCCACTGGATTCAAGATAGCCTGGCTGATGAGGGTTATGAACCTGAAACAGGTCCCAGGATGCTTGATTCCGGTCCAGGGAAGACATGGCTTGGCAGTTCGGGCTGGACTGTTCCAATGAGGCACAGGGTCAGACTGATTTGCATATGGCCATGTCTGAACTGGGGTGGTGGAGTGAGCTAAAGAATTATGATGGATTAAACCCAGATCAGTTGAATGGGGGTGAGTGTTTGATTTGCTCATGCGCTCTGTCCATCATACCCTTTGGTATCGCTTTGTTCGCCCTAAGTTCGCAGGGTATGACCAAATGTGACTCCCTTGCTCACTTTGCCACTGGATTCAAGATAGTCTGGCTGATGAGAGTTATGAACCGGAAACCGGTCCCAGGATGCTCGTTTCCGGTCCAGGGAAGACATGGCTTGGCAGTTCGGGCTGGACAGTTCCCATGAGGCACAGGGTCAGCCTGATTTGCATATGGCCATGTCTGAACTGGGTTGGTGGAGTGAGCTAAAGAATGATGATGGATTAAACCCAGATCAGTTGACTGGGGGTGAGTGTTTGATTTGCTCAAACGCTCCGTCCATCATTTCCTTTGGTATCGCTTTTTTCGCCCTAAGTTCGCAGGGTATGCCCAGATGTGAGTCCCTTGCTCACTTTGCCACTGGATTCAAAATAGTCTAGCTGATGAGAGTTATGAACCCGAAACCGGTCCCAGGATGCTCGTTTCCGGTCCAGGGAAGACATGGCTTGACAGTTCGGGCTGGACTGTTCCCATGAGGCATAGGGTCAGCCTGATTAGCATATGGCGATGTCTGAACTGGGGTGGTGGAGTGAGCTAAAGAATGATGATGGATTTAACCCAGATCAGTTGACTGGGGGTGAGTGTTTGATTTGCTCAAACGCTCCGTCCATCATCCCCTTTGGTATCGCTTTGTTCGCCCTAAGTTGGCAGGGTATGCCCAGACGTGGGTCACTTGCTCACTTTGCCACTGGATTCAACATAGCCTAGCTGATGAGGGTTATGAACCCGAAACCGGTCCCAGGATGCTTGTTTCCAGTCCAGGGAAGACATGGCTTGGCAGTTAGGGCTGGACTGTTCCCATGAGGCACAGGGTCAGATTGATTTGCATATGGCCATATCTGAACTGGGGTGGGGGAGTGAGCTAAAGAATGATGATGTATTAAACCCAGATTAGTTGACTGGGGGTGACTGTTTGATTAGCTCAAACGCTCCGTCCATCATCCCCTTTGGTATCGCTTTGTTCGCCCTAAGTTGGCAGGGTATGCCCAGACGTGGGTCCCTTGCTCACTTTGCCACTGGATTCAAGATAGCCTGGCTGATGAGTGTTATGAACCTGAAACTGGTCCTAGGATGCTTGATTCCGTTCCAGGGAAAACATGGCTTGGCAGTTCGGGCTGGACTGTTCCAATGAGGCACAGGGTCAGACTGATTTGCATATGGCCATGTCTGAACTGGGGTGGTGGAGTGAGCTAAAGAATGATGATGGATTAAACCCAGATCAGTTGACTGGGGGTGAGTGTTTGATTTGCTCAAACGCTCTGTCCATCATACCCTTTGGTATCGCTTTGTTCGCCCTAAGTTCGCAGGGTATGACCAGATGTGACTCCCTTGCTCACTTTGCCACTGGATTCAAGATAGCCTGGCTGATGAGGGTTATGAACCCAAAACCGGTCCCAGGATGCTCGTTTCCGGTCCAGGGAAGACATGGCTAGGCAGTTCGGGCTGGACTGTTCAAATGAGGCACAGGGTCAGCCTGATTTGCATATGGCCATGTCTGAACTGGGTTGGTGGAGTGAGCTAAAGAATGATGATGGATTAAACCCAGATCAGTTGACTGGGGATGAGTGTTTGATTTGCTCAAACGCTCCGTCCATCATTTCCTTTGATGTCGCTTTGTTCGCCCTAAGTTAACAGGGTATGCACAGACGTGGGTCCTTTCTCACTTTGCCACTGGACTCAAGATAGCCTGGCTGATGAGGGTTATGAACCCGAAACCGGTCCCAGAATGCTTGTTTTCCGTCCAGGAAAGACATGGCTTGGCAGTTCGGGCTGGACTGTTCCCATGAGGCACAGGGTCAGACTGATTTGCATATGGCCTCGTCTGAACTGGGATGGTGGAGTGAGCTAAAGAATGATGATGGATTAAACCCATATCAGTTGACTGGGGGTGAGTGTTTGATTTGCTCAAACGCTCTGTCTATCATACCCTTTGGTATCGCTTTGTTCGCTCTAAGTTGGCAGGGTATGCCCAGACGTGGGTCCCTTGCTCACTTTGCCACTGGATTCAAGACAGCCTGGCTGATGAGGGTTATGAACCCGAAACCGGTCCCAGGATGCTTGTTTCCAGTCCAGGGAAGACATGGCTTGGCATTTTGGGCTGTACTGTTCCCATGAGGCACAGGGTCAGACTGATTTGCTTATGGCCATGTCTCAACTGGTCTGGTGGAGTGAGCTAAAGAATGATGATGGATTAAACCCAGATCAGTTGACTGGGGGTGAGAGTTTGATTTGCTCAAATGCTCCGTCCATCATCCCCTTTGGCATCACTTTTTCGCCCTAAGTTGGCAGGTCATGCCCAGACATGGGTCCCTTGCTCACTTTGCCACTGGATTCAAGATAGCTCTTTTCTGATGAGGGTTATGAACCCGAAACTGGTCCCAGGATGCTTGTTTCCGGTCCAGGGAAGACATGGCTTGGGAGTTCAGGTTGGACTGTTCCCATTAGGCATAGGGTCAGCCTGATTAGCATATGGCCATGTCTGAACTGGGTTGGTGGAGTGAGCTAAAGAATGATGATGGATTAAACCCAGATCAGTATACTGGGGGTGAGTGTTTGATTTGCTCAAACGCTCCGTCCATCATTTCCTTTGGTATCGCTTTTTTCGCCCTAAGTTGGCAGGGTGTGCACGGACGTGGGTCCTTTCTCACTTTGCCACTGGATTCAAGATAGCCTGGCTGATGAGGGTTATGAACCCGAAACCGGTCCCAGGATGCTCGTTTCCGGTCCAGGGAAGACATGGCTTGGCAGTTCGGGCTGGACTGTTCCCATGAGGCATAGGGTCAGCCTGATTAGCATATGGCCATGTCTGAACTGGGGTGGTGGAGTGAGCTAAAGAATGATGATGGATTTAACCCAGATCAGTTGACTGGGGGTGAGTGTTTGATTTGCTCAAACGCTCCGTCCATCATCCCCTTTGGTATCGCTTTGTTCGCCCTAAGTTGGCAGGGTATGCCCAGACGTGGGTCACTTGCTCACTTTGCCACTGGATTCAACATAGCCTAGCTGATGAGGGTTATGAACCCGAAACCGGTCCCAGGATGCTTGTTTCCAGACCAGGGAAGACATGGCTTGGCAGTTAGGGCTGGACTGTTCCTATGAGGCACAGGGTCAGATTGATTTGCATATGGCCATATCTGAACTGGGGTGGGAGAGTGAGCTAAAGAATGATGATGTATTAAACCCAGATTAGTTTACTGGGGGTGACTGTTTGATTTGCTCAAACGCTCGGTCCATCATCCCCTTTGGTATCGCTTTGTTCGCCCTAAGTTGGCAGGGTATGCCCAGACGTGGGTCCCTTGCTCACTTTGCCACTGGATTCAAGATAGCCTGGCTGATGAGTGTTATGAACCTGAAACTGGTCCTAGGATGCTTGATTCCGTTCCAGGGAAGACATGGCTTGGCAGTTCAGGCTGGGCTATTCCCATGAGGCACAGGGTCAGACTGATTTGACTATGGCCATGTCTTAACTGGGGTGGTGGAGCGAGCTAAAGAATGATGATCGATTAAACTCAGATCAGTTGACTGGGGGTGAGTGTTTGATTTGCTCAAACGCTCTGTCCATCATACCCTTTGGTATCGCTTTGTTCGCCCTAAGTTCGCAGGGTATGACCAGATGTGACTCCCTTGCTCACTTTGCCACTGGATTCAAGATAGCCTGGCTGATGAGGGTTATGAACCCGAAACCGGTCCCGGGATGCTCGTTTCCGGTCCAGGGAAGACATGGCTAGGCAGTTCGGGCTGGAGTGTTCCCATGAGGCACAGGGTCAGCCTGATTTGCATATGGCCATGTCTGAACTGGGTTGGTGGAGTGAGCTAAAGAATGATGATGGATTAAACCCAGATCAGTTGACTGGGGGTGAGTGTTTGATTTGCTCATGCGCTCTGTCCATCATACCCTTTGGTATCGCTTTGTTCGCCCTAAGTTCGCAGGGTATGACCAAATGTGACTCCCTTGCTCACTTTGACACTGGATTCAAGATAGTCTGGCTGATGAGAGTTATGAACCCGAAACCGGTCCCAGGATGCTCGTTTCCGGTCCAGGGAAGACATGGCTTGGCAGTTCGGGCTGGACTGTTCCCATGAGGCATAGGGTCAGCCTGATTAGCATATGGCCATGTCTGAACTGGGTTGGTGGAGTGAGCTAAAGAATGATGATGGATTAAACCCAGATCAGTTGACTGGGGGTGAGTGTTTGATTTGCTCAAACGCTCCGTCCATCATTTCCTTTGGTATCGCTTTTTTCGCCCTAAGTTTGCAGGGTATGCCCAGATGTGAGTCCCTTGCTCACTTTGCCACTGGATTTAAAATAGTCTGGCTGATGAGAGTTATGAACCCGAAACCGGTCCCAGGATGCTCGTTTCCGGTCCAGGGAAGACATGGCTTGGCAGTTCGGGCTGGACTGTTCCCATGAGGCATAGGGTCAGCCTGATTAGCATATGGCCATGTCTGAACTGGGGTTGTGGAGTGAGCTAAAGAATGATGATGGATTTAACCCAGATCAGTTGACTGGGGGTGAGTGTTTGATTTGCTCAAACGCTCCGTCCATCATCCCCTTTGGTATTGCTTTGTTCGCCCTAAGTTGGCAGGGCATGCCCAGACGTGGGTCTCTTGCTCACTTTGCCACTGGATTCAACATAGCCTAGCTGATGAGGGTTATGAACCCGAAACCGGTCCCAGGATGCTTGTTTCCAGTCCAGGGAAGACATGGCTTGGCAGTTAGGGCTGGACTGTTCCCATGAGGCACAGGGTCAGATTGATTTGCATATGGCCATATCTGAACTGGGGTGGGGGAGTGAGCTAAAGAATGATGATGTATTAAACCCAGATTAGTTGACTGGGGGTGAGTGTTTGATTTGCTCAAACGCTCCGTCCATCATCCCCTTTGGTATCGCTTTGTTCGCCCTAAGTTGGCAGGGTATGCCCAGACGTGGGTCCCTTGCTCACTTTGCCACTGGATTCAAGATAGCCTGGCTGATGAGTGTTATGAACCTGAAACTGGTCCTAGGATGCTTGATTCCGTTCCAGGGAAGACATGGCTTGGCAGTTCGGGCTGGACTGTTCCAATGAGGCACAGGGTCAGACTGATTTGCATATGGCCATGTCTGAACTGGGGTGGTGGAGTGAGCTAAAGAATGATGATGGATTAAACCCAGATCAGTTGACTGGGGGTGAGTGTTTGATTTGCTCAAACGCTCTGTCCATCATACCCTTTGGTATCGCTTTGTTCGCCCTAAGTTCGCAGGGTATGACCAGATGTGACTCCCTTGCTCACTTTGCCACTGGATTCAAGATAGCCTGGCTGATGAGGGTTATGAACCCGAAACCGGTCCCAGGATGCTCGTTTCCAGTCCAGGGAAGACATGGCTAGGCAGTTCGGGCTGGACTGTTCCCATGAGGCACAGGGTCAGCCTGATTTGCATATGGCCATGTCTGAACTGGGTTGGTGGAGTGAGCTAAAGAATGATGATGGATTAAAACCAGATCAGTTGACTGGGGGTGAGTGTTTGATTTGCTCAAACGCTCCGTCCATCATTTCCTTTGATATCGCTTTGTTCGCCCTAAGTTAGCAGGGTATGCACAGACGTGGGTCCTTTCTCACTTTGCCACTGGACTCAAGATAGCCTGGCTGATGAGGGTTATGAACCCGAAACCAGTCCCAGGATGCTTGTTTCCGGCCCACGGAAGACATGGCTTGGCAGTTCGGGCTGGACTGTTCCCATGAGGCACAGGGTCAGACTGATTTGCATATGGCCTCGTCTGAACTGGGGTGGTGGAGTGAGCTAAAGAATGATGATGGATTAAACCCATATCAGTTGACTGGGGGTGAGTGTTTGATTTGCTCAAACGCTCTGTCCATCATTCCCTTTGGTATCGCTTTGTTCGCTCTAAGTTGGCAGGGTATGCCCAGACGTGGGTCCCTTGCTCACTTTGCCACTGGATTCAAGACAGCCTGGCTGATGAGGGTTATGAACCCGGAACCGGTCCCAGGATGCTTGTTTCCGGTCCAGGGAAGACATGGCTTGGCATTTTGGGCTGTACTGTTCCCATGAGGCACAGGGTCAGACTGATTTGCTTATGGCCATGTCTCAACTGGTCTGGTGGAGTGAGCTAAAGAATGATGATGGATTAAACCCAGATCAGTTGACTGGGGGTGAGAGTTTGATTTGCTCAAATGCTCCGTCCATCATCCCCTTTGGCATCCCTTTTTCGCCCTAAGTTGGCAGGTCATGCCCAGACATGGGTCCCTTGCTCACTTTGCCACTGGATTCAAGATAGCCCTTTTCTGATGAGGGTTATGAACCCGAAACTGGTCCCAGGATGCATGTTTCCGGTCCAGGGAAGACATGGCTTGGGAGTTCAGGTTGGACTGTTCCCATTAGGCATAGGGTCAGCCTGATTAGCATATGGCCATGTCTGAACTGGGGTGGTGGAGTGAGCTAAAGAATGATAATGGATTAAACCCAGATCAGTATACTGGGGGTGAGTGTTTGATTTGCTCAAACGCTCCGTCCATCATTTCCTTTGGTATCGCTTTTTTCGCCCTAAGTTGGCAGGGTGTGCACGGACGTGGGTCCTTTCTCACTTTGCCACTGGATTCAAGATAGCCTGGCTGATGAGGGTTATGAACCCGAAACCGGTCCCAGGATGCTTGTTTCCAGTCCAGGGAAGACATGGCTTGGCAGTTAGGGCTAGACTGTTCCCATGAGGCACAGGGTCAGATTGATTTGCATATGGCCATATCTGAACTGGGGTGGGGGAGTGAGCTAAAGAATGATGATGTATTAAACCCAGATTAGTTGACTGGGGGTGACTGTTTGATTTGCTCAAACGCTCCGTCCATCATCCCCTTTGGTATCGCTTTGTTCGCCCTAAGTTGGCAGGGTATGACCAGACGTGGGTCCCTTGCTCACTTTGCCACTGGATTTAAGATAGCCTGGCTGATGAGTGTTATGAACCTGAAACTGGTCCTAGGATGCTTGATTCCGTTCCAGGGAAGACATGGCTTGGCAGTTCAGGCTGGGCTATTCCCATGAGGCACAGGGTCAGACTGATTTGAATATGGCCATGTCTTAACTGGGGTGGTGGAGCGAGCTAAAGAATTATGATCGATTAAACTCAGATCAGTTGACTGGGGTTGAGTGTTTGATTTGCTCAAACGCTCCGTCCATCATCCCCTTTGTTCTCGCTTTGTTCGCCCTAAGTTGACAGGGTATGCTCAGATGTGAGTCCCTTGCTCACTTTCCCACTGGATTCAAGATAGTATGGCTGATGAAGGTTATGAACCCGAAACTGGTCTCAGGATGCTTGTTTCCGGTCCAGGGAAGACATGGCTTTGCAGTTCGGGCTGGACTGTTCCCATGAGGCACAGGGTCAGACTGATGTGCATATGGCCATGTCTGAACTGGGGTGGTGGAGTGAGCTAAAGAATGATCATGGATTAAACCCAGATCAGTTGACTGTGGGTGAGTGTTTGATTTGTTCAAACGCTCAGTCCATCATCCCTTTTGGTATCTCTTTGTTCGCCCTAAGTTGGCAGGGTATGCCCAGACATGGGTCCCTTGCTCACTTTGCCACTGGATTCAAGATAGCCTGGCTGATGAGGGTTATGAACCCAAAACCGGTCCTATGATGCTTGTTTCCGGTCCAGGGAAGACGTGGCTTGGCAGTTAGGGCTGGACTGTTCCCATGAGGCACAGGGTCAGATTGATTTGCATATGGCCATATCTGAACTGGGGTGGTGGAGTGAGCTAAAGAATGATGATGTATTAAACCCAGATTAGTTGACTGGGGGTGACTGTTTGATTTGCTCAAACGCTCCGTCCATAATCCCCTTTGGTATCGCTTTGTTCGCCCTAAAGTTGGCAGGGTATGCCCAGACGTGGGTCCCTTGCTCACTTTGCCACTGGATTCAAGATAGCCTGGCTGATGAGGGTTATGTACCTGAAACAGGTCCCAGGATGCTTGATTCCGGTCCAGGGAAGACATGGCTTGGCAGTTCGGGCTGGACTGATCCCATGAGGCAAAGGGTCAGACTGATTTGCATATGGCTATGTCTTAACTGGGGTGGTGGAGCGAGCTAAAGAATGATGATCGATTAAACCCAGATCAGTTGACTGGGGTTGATTGTTTGATTTGCTCAAACGCTCTGTCCATCATACCCTTTGGTATCGCTTTGTTCGCCCTAAGTTCGCAGGGTATGACCAGATGTGACTCCTTTGCTCACTTTGCCACTGGATTCAAGATAGCCTGGCTGATGAGGGTTATGAACCCGAAACCGGTCCCAGGATGCTCGTTTCCGGTCCAGGGAAGGCATGGCTAGGCAGTTCGGGCTGGACTGTTCCCATGAGGCACAGGGTCAGCCTGATTTGCATATGGCCATGTCTGAACTGGGTTGGTGGAGTGAGCTAAAGAATGATGATGGATTAAACCCAGATCAGTTGACTGGGGGTGAGTGTTTGATTTGCTCAAACGCTCCGTCCATCATTTCCTTTGATATCGCTTTGTTCGCCCTAAGTTAGCAGGGTATGCACAGACGTGGGTCCTTTCTCACTTTGCCACTGGACTCAAGATAGCCTGGCTGATGAGGGTTATGAACCCGAAACCAGTCCCAGGATGCTTGTTTCCGGCCCACGGAAGACATGGCTTGGCAGTTCGGGCTGGACTGTTCCCATGAGGCACAGGGTCAGACTGATTTGCATATGGCCTCGTCTGAACTGGGGTGGTGGAGTGAGCTAAAGAATGATGATGGATTAAACCCATATCAGTTGACTGGGGGTGAGTGTTTGATTTGCTCAAACGCTCTGTCCATCATACCCTTTGGTATCGCTTTGTTCGCTCTAAGTTGGCAGGGTATGCCCAGACGTGGGTCCCTTGCTCACTTTGCCACTGGATTCAAGACAGCCTGGCTGATGAGGGTTATGAACCCGAAACCGGTCCCAGGATGCTTGTTTCCGGTCCAGGGAAGACATGGCTTGGCATTGTGGGCTGTACTGTTCCCATGAGGCACAGGGTCAGACTGATTTGCTTATGGCCATGTCTCAACTGGTCTGGTGGAGTGAGCTAAAGAATGATGATGGATTAAACCCAGATCAGTTGACTGGGGGTGAGAGTTTGATTTGCTCAAATGCTCCATCTATCATCCCCTTTGGCATCACTTTTTCGCCCTAAGTTGGCAGGTCATGCCCAGACATGGGTCCCTTGCTCACTTTGCCACTGGATTCAAGATAGCCCTTTTCTGATGAGGGTTATGAACCCGAAACTGGTCCCAGGATGCTTGTTTCCGGTCCAGGGAAGACATGGCTTGGGAGTTCAGGTTGGACTGTTCCCATTAGGCATAGGGTCAGCCTGATTAGCATATGGCCATGTCTGAACTGGGGTGGTGGAGTGAGCTAAAGAATGATGATGGATTAAACCCAGATCAGTATACTGGGGGTGAGTGTTTGATTTGCTCAAACGCTCCGTCCATCATTTCCTTTGGTATCGCTTTTTTCGCCCTAAGTTGGCAGGGTGTGCACGGACGTGGGTCCTTTCTCACTTTGCCACTGGATTCAAGATAGCCTGGCTGATGAGGGTTATGAACCCGAAAACGGTCCCAGGATGCTTGTTTCCGGCCCAGGGAAGACATGGCTTGGCAGTTCGGGCTGGACTGTTCCCATGAGGCATAGGGTCAGCCTGATTAGCATATGGCCATGTCTGAACTGGGGTGGTGGAGTGAGCTAAAGAATGATGATGGATTTAACCCAGATCAGTTGACTGGGGGTGAGTGTTTGATTTGCTCAAACGCTCCGTCCATCATTCCCTTTGGTATCGCTTTGTTCGCCCTAAGTTGGCAGGGTATGCCCAGACGTGGGTCCCTTGCTCACTTTGCCATTGGATTCAAGATAGCCTGGCTGATGAGCGTTATGAACCCGAAACCGGTCCCAGGATGCTTGTTTCCTGCCCAGGGAAGACATGGCTTGGCAGCTCGGGCTGGACTGTTCCCATGAGGGACAGGGTCAGAATGATTTGCATATGGCCATGTCTGAACTGGGGTGGTGGAGTGAGCTAAAGAATGAGGATGGATTAAACCCAGATCAGTTGACTGGGGGTGAGTGTTTGATTTGCTCAAACGCTCTGTCCATCATACTCTTTGGTATCGCTTTGTTCGCCCTAAGTTGGCACGGTATGCCCAGACGTGGGTCCCTTGCTCACTTTGCCACTGGATTCAAGATAGCCTGGCTGATGAGTGTTATGAACCTGAAACTGGTCCTAGGATGCTTGATTCCGTTCCAGGGAAGACATGGCTTGGCAGTTCGGGCTGGACTGTTCCAATGAGGCACAGGGTCAGACTGATTTGCATATGGCCATGTCTGAACTGGGGTGGTGGAGTGAGCTAAAGAATGATGATGGATTAAACCCAGATCAGTTGACTGGGGGTGAGTGTTTGATTTGCTCAAACGCTCTGTCCATCATACCCTTTGGTATCGCTTTGTTCGCCCTAAGTTCGCAGGGTATGACCAGATGTGACTCCCTTGCTCACTTTGCCACTGGATTCAAGATAGCCTGGCTGATGAGGGTTATGAACCCGAAACCGGTCCCAGGATGCTCGTTTCCGGTCCAGGGAAGACATGGCTAGGCAGTTCGGGCTGGACTGTTCCCATGAGGCACAGGGTCAGCCTGATTTGCATATGGCCATGTCTGAACTGGGTTGGTGGAGTGAGCTAAAGAATGATGATGGATTAAAACCAGATCAGTTGACTGGGGGTGAGTGTTTGATTTGCTCAAACGCTCCGTCCATCATTTCCTTTGATATCGCTTTGTTCGCCCTAAGTTAGCAGGGTATGCACAGACGTGGGTCCTTTCTCACTTTGCCACTGGACTCAAGATAGCCTGGCTGATGAGGGTTATGAACCCGAAACCAGTCCCAGGATGCTTGTTTCCGGCCCACGGAAGACATGGCTTGGCAGTTCGGGCTGGACTGTTCCCATGAGGCACAGGGTCAGACTGATTTGCATATGGCCTCGTCTGAACTGGGGTGGTGGAGTGAGCTAAAGAATGATGATGGATTAAACCCATATCAGTTGACTGGGGGTGAGTGTTTGATTTGCTCAAACGCTCTGTCCATCATACCCTTTGGTATCGCTTTGTTCGCTCTAAGTTGGCAGGGTATGCCCAGACGTGGGTCCCTTGCTCACTTTGCCACTGGATTCAAGACAGCCTGGCTGATGAGGGTTATGAACTCGGAACCGGTCCCAGGATGCTTGTTTCCGGTCCAGGGAAGACATGGCTTGGCATTTTGGGCTGTACTGTTCCCATGAGGCACAGGGTCAGACTGATTTGCTTATGGCCATGTCTCAACTGGTCTGGTGGAGTGAGCTAAAGAATGATGATGGATTAAACCCAGATCAGTTGACTGGGGGTGAGAGTTTGATTTGCTCAAATGCTCCGTCCATCATCCCCTTTGGCATCACTTTTTCGCCCTAAGTTGGCAGGTCATGCCCAGACATGGGTCCCTTGCTCACTTTGCCCCTGGATTCAAGATAGCCCTTTTCTGATGAGGGTTATGAACCCGAAACTGGTCCCAGGATGCATGTTTCCGGTCCAGGGAAGACATGGCTTGGGAGTTCAGGTTGGACTGTTCCCATTAGGCATATGGTCAGCCTGATTAGCATATGGCCATGTCTGAACTGGGGTGGTGGAGTGAGCTAAAGAATGATGATGGATTAAACCCAGATCAGTATACTGGGGGTGAGTGTTTGATTTGCTCAAACGCTCCGTCCATCATTTCCTTTGGTATCGCTTTTTTCGCCCTAAGTTGGCAGGGTGTGCACGGACGTGGGTCCTTTCTCACTTTGCCACTGGATTCAAGATAGCCTGGCTGATGAGGGTTATGAACCCGAAACCGGTCCCAGGATGCTCGTTTCTGGTCCAGGGAAGACATGGCTTGGCAGTTCGGGCTGGACTGTTCCCATGAGGCATAGGGTCAGCCTGATTAGCATATGGCCATGTGTGAACTGGGGTGGTGGAGTGAGCTAAAGAATGATGATGGATTTAACCCAGATCAGTTGACTGGAGGTGAGTGTTTGATTTGCTCAAACGCTCCGTCCATCATCCCCTTTGGTATCGCTTTGTTCGCCCTAAGTTGGCAGGGTATGCCCAGACGTGGGTCACTTGCTCACTTTGCCACTGGATTCAACATAGCCTAGCTGATGAGGGTTATGAACCCGAAACCGGTCCCAGGATGCTTGTTTCCAGTCCAGGGAAGACATGGCTTGGCAGTTAGGGCTAGACTGTTCCCATGAGGCACAGGGTCAGATTGATTTGCATATGGCCATATCTGAACTGGGGTGGGGGAGTGAGCTAAAGAATGATGATGTATTAAACCCAGATTAGTTGACTGGGGGTGACTGTTTGATTTGCTCAAACGCTCGGTCCATCATCCCCTTTGGTATCGCTTTGTTCGCCCTAAGTTGGCAGGGTATGCCCAGACGTGGGTCCCTTGCTCACTTTGCCACTGGATTCAAGATAGCCTGGCTGATGAGTGTTATGAACCTGAAACTGGTCCTAGGATGCTTGATTCCGTTCCAGGGAAGACATGGCTTGGCAGTTCAGGCTGGGCTATTCCCATGAGGCACAGGGTCAGACTGATTTGAATATGGCCATGTCTTAACTGGGGTGGTGGAGCGAGCTAAAGAATTATGATCGATTAAACTCAGATCAGTTGACTGGGGTTGAGTGTTTGATTTGCTCAAACGCTCCGTCCATCATCCCCTTTGTTCTCGCTTTGTTCGCCCTAAGTTGGCAGGGTATGCTCAGATGTGAGTCCCTTGCTCACTTTCCCACTGGATTCAAGATAGTATGGCTGATGAAGGTTATGAACCCGAAACTGGTCTCAGGATGCTTGTTTCCGGTCCAGGGAAGACATGGCTTTGCAGTTCGGGCTGGACTGTTCCCATGAGGCACAGGGTCAGACTGATGTGCATATGGCCATGTCTGAACTGGGGTGGTGGAGTGAGCTAAAGAATGATCATGGATTAAACCCAGATCAGTTGACTGTGGGTGAGTGTTTGATTTGTTCAAACGCTCAGTCCATCATCCCTTTTGGTATCTCTTTGTTCGCCCTAAGTTGGCAGGGTATGCCCAGACGTGGGTCCCTTGCTCACTTTGCCACTGGATTCAAGATAGCCTGGCTGATGAGGGTTATGAACCCAAAACCGGTCCCATGATGCTTGTTTCCGGTCCAGGGAAGACATGGCTTGGCAGTTAGGGCTGGACTGTTCCCATGAGGCACAGGGTCAGACTGATTTGCATATGGCCATATCTGAACTGGGGTGGTGGAGTGAGCTAAAGAATGATGATGTATTAAACCCAGATTAGTTGACTGGGGGTGACTGTTTGATTTGCTCAAACGCTCCGTCCATCATCCCCTTTGGTATCGCTTTGTTCGCCCTAAAGTTGGCAGGGTATGCCCAGACGTGGGTCCCTTGCTCACTTTGCCACTGGATTCAAGATAGCCTGGCTGATGAGGGTTATGTACCTGAAACAGGTCCCAGGATGCTTGATTCCGGTCCAGGGAAGACATGGCTTGGCAGTTCGGGCTGGACTGATCCCATGAGGCAAAGGGTCAGACTGATTTGCATATGGCTATGTCTTAACTGGGGTGGTGGAGCGAGCTAAAGAATGATGATCGATTAAACCCAGATCAGTTGACTGGGGTTGATTGTTTGATTTGCTCAAATGCTCCGTCCATCATCCCCTTTGTTCTCGCTTTGTTCGCCCTAAGTTGGCAGGGTATGCGCAGATGTGAGTCCCTTGCTCACTTTGCCACTGGATTCAAGACAGCCTGGCTGATGAGGGTTATGAACCCGAAACCGGTCCCAGGATGCTTGTTTCCGGTCCAGGGAAGACATGGCTTGGCATTTTGGGCTGTACTGTTCCCATGAGGCACAGGGTCAGACTGATTTGCTTATGGCCATGTCTCAACTGGTCTGGTGGAGTGAGCTAAAGAATGATGATGGATTAAACCCAGATCAGTTGACTGGGGGTGAGAGTTTGATTTGCTCAAATGCTCCGTCCATCATCCCCTTTGGCATCACTTTTTCGCCCTAAGTTGGCAGGTCATGCCCAGACATGGGTCCCTTGCTCACTTTGCCATTGGATTCAAGATAGCCCTTTTCTGATGAGGGTTATGAACCCGAAACTGGTCCCAGGATGCTTGTTTCCGGTCCAGGAAAGACATGGCTTGGGAGTTCAGGTTGGACTGTTCCCATTAGGCATAGGGTCAGCCTGATTAGCATATGGCCATGTCTGAACTGGGGTGGTGGAGTGAGCTAAAGAATGATGATGGATTAAACCCAGATCAGTATACTGGGGGTGAGTGTTTGATTTGCTCAAACGCTCCGTCCATCATTTCCTTTGGTATCGCTTTTTTCGCCCTAAGTTGGCAGGGTGTGCACGGACGTGGGTCCTTTCTCACTTTGCCACTGGATTCAAGATAGCCTGGCTGATGAGGGTTATGAACCCGAAACCGGTCCCAGGATGCTTGTTTCCGGCCCAGGGAAGACATGGATTGGCAGTTCGGGCTGGACTGTTCCCATGAGGCACAGGGTCAGACTGATTTGCATATGGCCATGTCTGAACTGGGGTGGTGGAGTGAGCTAAAGAATGATGATGGATTAAACCCAGATCAGTTGACTGGGGGTGAGAGTTTGATTTGCTCAAACGCTCTGTCCATCATCCCCTTTGGTATCGCTTTGTTCGCCCTAAGTTGGCAGGGTATGCCCAGACGTGGGTCCCTTGCTCACTTTGCCACTGGATTCAAGACAACCTGGCTGATGAGGGTTATGAACCCGAAACCGGTCCCAGGATGCTTGTTTCCGGTCCAGGAAAGACATGGCTTGGCAGTTCGGGCTGGACTGTTCCCATGAGGCACAGGGTCAGACTGATTTGCATATGGCCATGTCTGAACTGGGGAGGTGGAGTGAGCTAAAGAATGATGATGGATTAAACCCAGATCAGTTGACTGGGGGTGAGTGTTTGATCTGCTCAAACGCTCCGTCCATCATCCCCTTTGGTATCGCTTTGTTCGCCCTAAGTTGGCAGGGTATGCCCAGACATGGGTCCCTTGCTCACTTTGCCACTGGATTCAAGATAGCCTGGCTGATGAGGGTTATGAACCCGAAACCGGTCCCATGATGCTTGTTTTCCGTCCAGGGAAGACATGGCTTGGCAGTTCGGGCTGGACTGTTCCCATGAGGCCCAGGGTCAGACTGATTTGCATATGGCCATGTCTGAACTGGGGTGGTCGAGTGAGCTCAAGAATGATGATCGATTAAACCCAGATCAGTTGACTGGAGGTGAGTGTTTGATTTGCTCAAACGATCCGTCCATCATCCATTTTGGTATCGCTTTGTTCGCCCTAAGTTGGCAGGGTATGCCCAGACGTGGGTCACTTGCTCACTTTGCCACTGGATTCAACATAGCCTAGCTGATGAGGATTATGATCCTGAAACTGGTCCCATGATGCTTGTTTTCCGTCCAGGGAAGACATGGCTTGGCAGTTCGGGCTGGACTGTTCCCAGGAGGCCCAGGGTCAGACTGATTTGCTTATGGCCATGTCTGAACTGGGGTGGTGGAGTGAGCTAAAGAATGATGATCGATTAAACCCAGATCGGTTGACTGGAGGTGAGTGTTTGATTTGCTCAAACGCTCCGTCCATCATCCACTTTGGTATCGCTTTGTTCACCCTAAGTTGGCAGGGTATGCCCAGACGTGGGTCACTTGCTCACTTTGCCACTGGATTCAACATAGCCTAGCTGATGAGGGTTATGAACCCGAAACCGGTCCCAGGATGCTTGTTTCTGGTCCAGGGAGTACATGGCTTGGCAGTTCGGGCTGGACTGTTCCCATGAGGCACAGGGTCAGACTGATTTGCATACGGCCATGTCTGAACTGGGGTGGTGGAGTGAGCTAAAGAATGATCATGGATTAAACCCAGATCAGTTGACTGGGGGTGAGTGTTTGATTTGCTCAAACGCTCCGTCCATCATTCCTTTTGGTATCGCTTTGTTCGCCCTAAGTTGGCAGGGTATGCCCAGACGTGGGTCCCTTGCTCACTTTGCCACTGGATTCAAGATAGCCTGGCTGATGAGGGTTATGAACCCAAAACCGGTCCCATGATGCTTGTTTCCGGTCCAGGGAAGACATGGCTTGGCAGTTAGGGCTGGACTGTTCCCATGAGGCACAGGGTCAGACTGATTTGCATATGGCCATATCTGAACTGGGGTGGTGGAGTGAGCTAAAGAATGATGATGTATTAAACCCAGATTAGTTGACTGGGGGTGACTGTTTGATTTGCTCAAACGCTCCGTCCATCATCCCCTTTGGTATCGCTTTGTTCGCCCTAAAGTTGGCAGGGTATGCCCAGACGTGGGTCCCTTGCTCACTTTGCCACTGGATTCAAGATAGCCTGGCTGATGAGGGTTATGTACCTGAAACAGGTCCCAGGATGCTTGATTCCGGTCCAGGGAAGACATGGCTTGGCAGTTCGGGCTGGACTGATCCCATGAGGCAAAGGGTCAGACTGATTTGCATATGGCTATGTCTTAACTGGGGTGGTGGAGCGAGCTAAAGAATGATGATCGATTAAACCCAGATCAGTTGACTGGGGTTGATTGTTTGATTTGCTCAAATGCTCCGTCCATCATCCCCTTTGTTCTCGCTTTGTTCGCCCTAAGTTGGCAGGGTATGCGCAGATGTGAGTCCCTTGCTCACTTTGCCACTGGATTCAAGACAGCCTGGCTGATGAGGGTTATGAACCCGAAACCGGTCCCAGGATGCTTGTTTCCGGTCCAGGGAAGACATGGCTTGGCATTTTGGGCTGTACTGTTCCCATGAGGCACAGGGTCAGACTGATTTGCTTATGGCCATGTCTCAACTGGTCTGGTGGAGTGAGCTAAAGAATGATGATGGATTAAACCCAGATCAGTTGACTGGGGGTGAGAGTTTGATTTGCTCAAATGCTCCGTCCATCATCCCCTTTGGCATCACTTTTTCGCCCTAAGTTGGCAGGTCATGCCCAGACATGGGTCCCTTGCTCACTTTGCCATTGGATTCAAGATAGCCCTTTTCTGATGAGGGTTATGAACCCGAAACTGGTCCCAGGATGCTTGTTTCCGGTCCAGGAAAGACATGGCTTGGGAGTTCAGGTTGGACTGTTCCCATTAGGCATAGGGTCAGCCTGATTAGCATATGGCCATGTCTGAACTGGGGTGGTGGAGTGAGCTAAAGAATGATGATGGATTAAACCCAGATCAGTATACTGGGGGTGAGTGTTTGATTTGCTCAAACGCTCCGTCCATCATTTCCTTTGGTATCGCTTTTTTCGCCCTAAGTTGGCAGGGTGTGCACGGACGTGGGTCCTTTCTCACTTTGCCACTGGATTCAAGATAGCCTGGCTGATGAGGGTTATGAACCCGAAACCGGTCCCAGGATGCTTGTTTCCGGCCCAGGGAAGACATGGATTGGCAGTTCGGGCTGGACTGTTCCCATGAGGCACAGGGTCAGACTGATTTGCATATGGCCATGTCTGAACTGGGGTGGTGGAGTGAGCTAAAGAATGATGATGGATTAAACCCAGATCAGTTGACTGGGGGTGAGAGTTTGATTTGCTCAAACGCTCTGTCCATCATCCCCTTTGGTATCGCTTTGTTCGCCCTAAGTTGGCAGGGTATGCCCAGACGTGGGTCCCTTGCTCACTTTGCCACTGGATTCAAGACAACCTGGCTGATGAGGGTTATGAACCCGAAACCGGTCCCAGGATGCTTGTTTCCGGTCCAGGAAAGACATGGCTTGGCAGTTCGGGCTGGACTGTTCCCATGAGGCACAGGGTCAGACTGATTTGCATATGGCCATGTCTGAACTGGGGAGGTGGAGTGAGCTAAAGAATGATGATGGATTAAACCCAGATCAGTTGACTGGGGGTGAGTGTTTGATCTGCTCAAACGCTCCGTCCATCATCCCCTTTGGTATCGCTTTGTTCGCCCTAAGTTGGCAGGGTATGCCCAGACATGGGTCCCTTGCTCACTTTGCCACTGGATTCAAGATAGCCTGGCTGATGAGGGTTATGAACCCGAAACCGGTCCCATGATGCTTGTTTTCCGTCCAGGGAAGACATGGCTTGGCAGTTCGGGCTGGACTGTTCCCATGAGGCCCAGGGTCAGACTGATTTGCATATGGCCATGTCTGAACTGGGGTGGTCGAGTGAGCTCAAGAATGATGATCGATTAAACCCAGATCAGTTGACTGGAGGTGAGTGTTTGATTTGCTCAAACGATCCGTCCATCATCCATTTTGGTATCGCTTTGTTCGCCCTAAGTTGGCAGGGTATGCCCAGACGTGGGTCACTTGCTCACTTTGCCACTGGATTCAACATAGCCTAGCTGATGAGGATTATGATCCTGAAACTGGTCCCATGATGCTTGTTTTCCGTCCAGGGAAGACATGGCTTGGCAGTTCGGGCTGGACTGTTCCCAGGAGGCCCAGGGTCAGACTGATTTGCATATGGCCATGTCTGAACTGGGGTGGTGGAGTGAGCTAAAGAATGATGATCGATTAAACCCAGATCGGTTGACTGGAGGTGAGTGTTTGATTTGCTCAAACGCTCCGTCCATCATCCACTTTGGTATCGCTTTGTTCACCCTAAGTTGGCAGGGTATGCCCAGACGTGGGTCACTTGCTCACTTTGCCACTGGATTCAACATAGCCTAGCTGATGAGGGTTATGAACCCGAAACCGGTCCCAGGATGCTTGTTTCTGGTCCAGGGAGTACATGGCTTGGCAGTTCGGGCTGGACTGTTCCCATGAGGCACAGGGTCAGACTGATTTGCATACGGCCATGTCTGAACTGGGGTGGTGGAGTGAGCTAAAGAATGATCATGGATTAAACCCAGATCAGTTGACTGGGGGTGAGTGTTTGATTTGCTCAAACGCTCCGTCCATCATCCCTTTTGGTATCGCTTTGTTTGCCCTAAGTTGGCAGAGTATGCCCAGACGTGGGTCCCTTGCTCACTTTGCCACTGGATTCAAGATAGCCTGGCTGATGAGGGTTATGAACCCGAAACCGGTCCCATGATGCTTGTTTTCCGTCCAGGGAAGACATGGCTTGGCAGTTCGGGCTGGACTGTTCCCATGAGGCCCAGGGTCAGACTGATTTGCATATGGCCATGTCTGAACTGGGGTGGTCGAGTGAGCTCAAGAATGATGATCGATTAAACCCAGATCAGTTGACTGGAGGTGAGTGTTTGATTTGCTCAAACGATCCGTCCATCATCCATTTTGGTATCGCTTTGTTCGCCCTAAGTTGGCAGGGTATGCCCAGACGTGGGTCACTTGCTCACTTTGCCACTGGATTCAACATAGCCTAGCTGATGAGGATTATGATCCTGAAACTGGTCCCATGATGCTTGTTTTCCGTCCAGGGAAGACATGGCTTGGCAGTTCGGGCTGGACTGTTCCCAGGAGGCCCAGGGTCAGACTGATTTGCATATGGCCATGTCTGAACTGGGGTGGTGGAGTGAGCTAAAGAATGATGATCGATTAAACCCAGATCGGTTGACTGGAGGTGAGTGTTTGATTTGCTCAAACGCTCCGTCCATCATCCACTTTGGTATCGCTTTGTTCACCCTAAGTTGGCAGGGTATGCCCAGACGTGGGTCACTTGCTCACTTTGCCACTGGATTCAACATAGCCTAGCTGATGAGGGTTATGAACCCGAAACCGGTCCCAGGATGCTTGTTTCTGGTCCAGGGAGTACATGGCTTGGCAGTTCGGGCTGGACTGTTCCCATGAGGCACAGGGTCAGACTGATTTGCATACGGCCATGTCTGAACTGGGGTGGTGGAGTGAGCTAAAGAATGATCATGGATTAAACCCAGATCAGTTGACTGGGGGTGAGTGTTTGATTTGCTCAAACGCTCCGTCCATCATCCCTTTTGGTATCGCTTTGTTTGCCCTAAGTTGGCAGAGTATGCCCAGACGTGGGTCCCTTGCTCACTTTGCCACTGGATTCAAGATAGCCTGGCTGATGAGGGTTATGAACCCGAAACTGGTCCCAGGATGCTTGTTTACGGTCCAGGGAAGACATGGCTTGGCAGTTCTGGCTGGATTGTTCCCATGAGGCACAGGGTCAGACTGATTTGCATATGGCCATGTCTGAACTGGGGTGGAGGAGTGAGCTAAAGAATGATGATGGATTAAACCCAGATCAGTTGACTGGGGGTGAGTGTTTGATTTGCTCAAACGCTCCGTCCATCATTTCCTTTGGTTTCGCTTTGTTCGCCCTAAGTTGGCAGGGTATGCACAGACGTGGGTCCTTTCTCACTTTGCCACTGGACTCAAGATAGCCTGGCTGATGAGGGTTATGAACCCGAAACCGGTCCCAGGATGCTTGTTTCCGGTCAAAGGAAGACATGGCTTGGCAGTTCTGGCTGGATTGTTCCCACGAGGCACAGGGTCAGATTGATTTGCATATGGCCATGTCTGAACTGGGGTGGTGGAGTGAGCTAAAGAATGATGATGGATTAAACCCCGATTAGTTGACTGGGGGTGAGTGTTTGATTTGCTCAAACGCTCCGTCCATCATCCCCTTTGGTATCTGTTTGTTCGCCCTAAGTTGGCAGGGTATGCCCAGACATGGGTCTCTTGCTCACTTTGCCACTGGATTAAAGATAGCCTGGCTGATGAGGGTTATGAACCCGAAACCGGTCCCAGGATGCTTGTTTCCGGTCCAGGGAAGACATGGCTTGGCAGTTAGGGCTGGACTGTTCCCATGAGGCACAGGGTCAGACTGATTTGCATATGGCCATGTCTGAACTGGGGTGGTGAAGTGAGCTAAAGAATGATGATGGATTAAACCCAGATCAGTTGACTAGGGGTGAGTGTTTGATTTGCTCAAATGCTCCATCCATCATCCCCTTTGGTATCGCTTTGTTCGCCCTAAGTTGGCAGGGTATGCCCAGTCATGGGTCCATTGCTCACTTTGCCACTGGAATCAAGATAGCCTGGCTGATGAGGGTTATGAACCCGAAACCGGTCCCAGGATGCTTCTTTCCGGTCCAGGGAAGACATGGCTTGGCAGTTCTGGCTGGATTGTTCCCATGAGGCACAGGGTCAGACTGATTTGCATATGGCCATGTCTGAACTGGGGTGGTGGAGTGAGCTAAAGAATGATCATGGATTAAACCCAGATCAGTTGACTGGGGGTGAGTGCTTGATTTGCTCAAACGCTCCGTCCATCATCCCCTTTGGTATCGCTTTGTTCGCCCTAAGTTGGCAGGGTATGCCCAGACGTGGGTCCCTTGCTCACTTTGCCACTGGATTCAAGATAGCCTGGCTGAAGAGGGTTATGAACCTGAAACCAGTCCCAGGATGCTTGATTCCGGTCCAGGGAAGATATGACTTGGCAGTTCGGGCTGGACTGTTCCCATGAGGCACAGGGTCAGACTGATTGGCATATGGCCATTTCTGAACTGGGGTGGTGAAGCGAGCTAAAGAATGATGATCGATTAAATCCAGATCAGTTGACTGGGGTTGAGTGTTTGATTTGCTCAAACGCTCCGTCCATCATCCCCTTTGTTCTCGCTTTGTTCGCCCTAAGTTGGCAGGGTATGCCCAGATGTGAGTCCCTTGCTCACTTTGCCACTGGATTCAAGATAGCCTGGCTGATGAGGGTTATGAACCCGAAACTGGTCCCAGGATGCTTGTTTCCGGCCCAGGAAAGACATGGCTTGGCAGTTCGGGCTGGACTGTTCCCATGAGGCACAGGGTCAGACTGATTTGCATATGGCCACGTCTGAACTGGGGTGGTGGAGTGAGCTAAAGAATGATGATGGATTAAACACATATCAGTTGACTGGGGGTGAGTGTTTGATTTGCTCAAATGCTCTGTCCATCATCCCCTTTGGTGTCGCTTTGTTCGCTGTAAGTTGGCAGGGTATGCCCAGACGTGGGTCCCTTGCTCACTTTGCCACTGGATTCAAGACAGCCTGGCTGATGAGGGTTATGAACCCGACACCGGTCCCAGGATGCTTATTTCCGGTCCAGGGAAGACATGGCTTGGCATTTCGGGCTGTACTGTTCCCATGAGGCACAGGGTCAGATTGATTTGCATATGGCCATGTCTTAACTGGTCTGGTGGAGTGAGTTAAAGAATGATGATGGATTAAACCCAGATCAGTTGACTGGGGGTGAGTGTTTGATTTGCTCAAATGCTCCGTCCATCATCCCCTTTGGTATCGCTTTTTCGCCCTAAGTTGGCAGGGTATGCCCAGACGTGGGTCACTTGCTTACTTTGGCACTGGATTCAACATAGCTTGGCTGATGAGGGTTATGAACCAGAAAACGGTCCCAGGATGCTTGTTTCCGAACCAGGGAAGACATGGCTTGGCAGTTCGGGCTGGACTGTTCCCATGAGGCACAGGGTCATACTGATTTGCAAATGGCCATGTCTGAACTGGGGTGGTGGAGTGAGCTAAAGAATGAAGATGGAATAAACCCAGATCAGTTGACTGGGGGTGAGTGTTTGATTTGCTCAAATGCTCAGTCCATCATCCCTTTTGGTATCGCTTTGTTCGCCCTAAGGTGGCAGGGTATGCCCAGACGTGGGTCCCTTGCTCACTTTGCCACTCGATTCAAGATAGCCTGGCTGATGAGGGTTATGAACCCAAAAACCGGTCCTAGGATCCTTGTATCCGGTCCAGTGAAGACATGGCTTGGCAGTTCGGGCTGGACTGTTCCCATGAGGAACAGGGTCAGACTGATTTGCATATGGCAATGTCTGAACTGGGGTGGTGGAGTGAGCTAAAGAATGATGATGGATTAAACCCAGATTAGTTGACTGGGGGTGAGTGTTTGATTTGCTCAAACGCTCCGTCCATCATCCCCTTTGGTATCGCTTTGTTCGCCCTAAGTTCGCAGGGTATGACCATATGTGACTCCCTTGCTCACTTTGCCACTGGAATCAAGATAGCCTGGCTGATGAGGGTTATGAACCCGAAACCGGTCCCAGGATGCTTGTTTCCAGTCCAGGGAAGACATGGCTTGTCAGTTCGGGCTGGACTGTTCCCATGAGGCACAGGGTCAGACTGATTTGCATATGGCCATGTCTGAACTGGGGTGGTGGAGTGAGCTAAAGCATGATGATGGATTAAACCCAGATCAGTTGACTGGGGGTGAGTGTTTGATTTGCTCAAACGCTCCGTGCATCATCCCCTTTGGTATCGCTTTGTTCGCCCTAAGTTGGCAGGGTATGCCCAGACGTGGGTCCCTTGCTCACTTTGCCACTGGATTCAAGATAGCCTGGCTGATGAGGGTTATGAACCCGAAATCGGTCCAGGGAAGACATGGCTTGGCAGTTCGGGCTGGACTGTTCCTATGAGGCACAGGGTCAGACTGATTTGCATATGGCCATGTCTGAACTGGGGAGGTGGAGTGAGCTAAAGAATGATGATGGATTAAACCCAGATCAGTTGACTGGGGGTGAGTGTTTGATTTGCTCAAACGCTCCGTCCATCATACCCTTTGGTATCGCTTTGTTCACCCTAAGTTGGCAGGGTATGACCAGATGTGATTCCCCTGCTCACTTTGCCACTGGATTCAAGATAGCCTGGCTGATGAGGGGTATGAACCCGAAACCGGTCCCAGGATGCTTGTTTCCGGTCCAGGGAAGACATGGCTTGGGAGTTCGGGCTGGACTGTTCCCATGAGGCACAGGGTCAGCCTGATTTGCATATGGCAATGTCTGAACTGGGGTGGTAGAGTGAGCTAAAGAATGATGATGGATTAAACCCAGATCAGTTGACTGGGGGTGAGTGTTTAATTTTCTCAAACGCTCCGTCCATCATTTCCTTTGGTATCACTTTGTTCGCCCTAAGTTGGCAGGGTATGCACGGACGTGGGTCCTTTCTCACTTTGCCACTGGATTCAAGATAGCCTGGCTGATGAGGGTTATGAACCCGAAACAGGTCCCAGGATGCTTGTTTCCGGCCCAGAGAAGACATGGCTTGGCAGTTCGGGCTGGATTGTTCCATGAGGCACAGTGTCAGACTGATTTGCATATGGCCATGTCTGAACTGGGGTGGTGGAGTGAGCTAAAGAATGAGGATGGATTAAACCCTGATCAGTTGACTGGGGGTAAGTGTTTGATTTGCTCAAATGCTCTGTCCATCATGCTCTTTGGTATCTCTTTGTTCGCCCTAAGTTGGCAGGGTATGCCCAGATGTGGGTCCATTGCTTACTTTGCCACTGGATTCAAGATAGCCTGGCTGATGAGAGTTATGAACCCAAAACCGGTTCCAGGATGCTTGTTTCAGGTCCAGGGAAGACAAGGCTTGGCAGTTTGGGCTGGACTGTTCCCATGAGGCACAGGATCAGACTGATTTGCATATGGCCACGTCTGAACTGGGGTGGTGGAGTGAGCTAAAGAATAATGATGGATTAAACCCTGATCAGTTGACTGGGGGTGAGTGTTTGATTTGCTCAAACGCTCTGATCAACATCCTCTTTGGTATCGCTTTGTTCGCCCTAAGTTGGCAGGGTATGCCCAGACGTGTGTCCCTTGCTCACTTTGCCACTGGATTCAAGATAGCCTGGCTGATGAGGGTTATGAACCCGAAACCGGTCCCAGGATGCTTGTTTCCGAACCAGGGAAGACATGGCTTGGCAGTTCGGGCTGGACTGTTCCCATGAGGCACAGGGTCATACTGATTTGCAAATGGCCATGTCTGAACTGGGGTGGTGGAGTGAGCTAAAGAATGAAGATGGAATAAACCCAGATCAGTTGACTGGGGGTGAGTGTTTGATTTGCTCAAACGCTCAGTCCATCATCCCTTTTGGTATCGCTTTGTTCGCCCTAAGGTGGCAGGGTATGCCCAGACGTGGGTCCTTTGCTCACTTTGCCACTCGATTCAAGATAGCCTGGCTGATGAGGGTTATGAACCCAAAAACCAGTCCTAGGATGCTTGTATCCGGTCCAGGGAAGACATGGCTTGGCAGTTCGGGCTGGACTGTTCCCATGAGGAACAGGGTCAGACTGATTTGCATATGGCAATGTCTGAACTGGGGTGGTGGAGTGAGCTAAAGAATAATGATGGATTAAACCCTGATCAGTTGACTGGGGGTGAGTGTTTGATTTGCTCAAACGCTCTGATCAACATCCCCTTTGGTATCGCTTTGTTCGCCCTAAGTTGGCAGGGTATGCCCAGACGTGGGTCCCTTGCTCACTTTGCCACTGGATTCAAGATAGCCTGGCTGATGAGGGTTATGAACCCGAAACCGGTCCCAGGATGCTTGTTTCCGAGCCAGGGAAGACATGGCTTGGCAGTTCGGGCTGGACTGTTCCCATGAGGCACAGGGTCATACTGATTTGCAAATGGCCATGTCTGAACTGGGGTGGTGGAGTGAGCTAAAGAATGAAGATGGAATAAACCCAGATTCGTTGACTGGGGGTGAGTGTTTGATTTGCTCAAACGCTCAGTTCATCATCCCTTTTGGTATCGCTTTGTTCGCCCTAAGGTGGCAGGGTTTGCCCAGACGTGGGTCCCTTGCTCACTTTGCCACTCGATTCAAGATAGCCTGGCTGATGAGGGTTATGAACCCAAAAACCAGTCCTAGGATGCTTGTATCCGGTCCAGGGAAGACATGGCTTGGCAGTTCGGGCTGGACTGTTCCCATGAGGAACAGGGTCAGACTGATTTGCATATGGCAATGTCTGAACTGGGGTGGTGGAGTGAGCTAAAGAATGATGATGGATTAAACCCAGATTAGTTGACTGGGGGTGAGTGTTTGATTTGCTCAAACGCTCCATCCATCATCCCCTTTGGTATCGCTTTCTTCGCCCTAAATTTGCAGCGTATGCCCAGACGTGGGTCCTTTGCTCATTTTGCCACTGGATTCAAGATAACCTGGCTGATGAGGGTTATGAACCCGAAAACGGTCCCAGGATGCTTGTTTCCAGTCCAGGGAAGACATGGCTTGTCAGTTCGGGCTGGACTGTTCCCATGAGGCACAGGGTCAGACTGATTTGCATATGGCCATGTCTGAACTGGGGTGGTGGAGTGAGCTAAAGAATGATGATGGATTAAACCCAGATCATTTGACTGGGGGTGTGTGTTTGCTTTGCACAAACGCTCCGTCCATCGTCCCCTTTGGTATCGCTTTGTTCGCCCTAAGTTGGCAGGGTATGCCCAGACATGGGTCCCTTGCTCACTTTGCCACTGGATTCAAGATCGCCTGGCTGATGAGTGTTATGAACCTGAAACTGGTCCTAGGATGCTTGATTCCGTTCCAGGGAAGACATGGCTTGGCAGTTCGGGCTGGACTGTTCCAATGAGGCACAGGGTCAGACTGATTTGCATATGGCCATGTCTGAACTGGGGTGGTGGAGTGAGCTAAAGAATGATGATGGATTAAACCCAGATCAGTTGACTGGGGGTGAGTGTTTGATTTGCTCGAACGCTCTGTCCATCATACCCTTTGGTATCGCTTTGTTCGCCCTAAGTTCGCAGGGTATGACCATATGTGACTCCCTTGCTCACTTTGCCACTGGATTCAAGATAGCCTGGCTGATGAGGGTTATGAACCCGAAACCGGTCCCAGGATGCTCGTTTCCGGTCCAGGGAAGACATGGCTTGGCAGTTCGGGCTGGACTGTTCCCATGAGGCACAGGGTCAGCCTGATTTGCATATGGCCATGTCTGAACTGGGTTGGTGGAGTGAGCTAAAGAATGATGATGGATTAAACCCAGATCAGTTGACTGGGGGTGAGTGTTTGATTTGCTCAAACGCTCCGTCCATCATTTCCTTTGATATCGCTTTGTTCGCCCTAAGTTAGCAGGGTATGCACAGACGTGGGTCCTTTCTCACTTTGCCACTGGACTCAAGATAGCCTGGCTGATGAGGGTTATGAACCCGAAACCAGTCCCAGGATGCTTGTTTCCAGCCCACGGAAGACATGGCTTGGCAGTTCGGGCTGGACTGTTCCCATGAGGCACAGGGTCAGACTGATTTGCACATGGCCTCGTCTGAACTGGGGTGGTGGAGTGAGCTAAAGAATGATGATGGATTAAACCCATATCAGTTGACTGGGGGTGAGTGTTTGATTTGCTCAAACGCTCTGTCCATCATACCCTTTGGTATCGCTTTGTTTGCTCTAAGTTGGCAGGGTATGCCCAGACGTGGGTCCCTTGCTCACTTTGCCACTGGATTCAAGACAGCCTGGCTGATGAGGGTTATGAACCCGAAACCGGTCCCAGGATGCTTGTTTCCGGTCCAGGGAAGACATGGCTTGGCATTTTGGGCTGTACTGTTCCCATGAGGCACAGGGTCAGACTGATTTGCTTATGGCCATGTCTCAACTGGTCTGGTGGAGTGAGCTAAACAATGATGATGGATTAAACCCAGATTAGTTGACTGGAGGTGAGAGTTTGATTTGCTCAAATGCTCCGTCCATCATCCCCTTTGGCATCACTTTTTCGCCCTAAGTTGGCAGGTCATGCCCAGACATGGGTCCCTTGCTCACTTTGCCACTGGATTCAAGATAGCCCTTTTCTGATGAGGGTTATGAACCCGAAACTGGTCCCAGGATGCTTGTTTCCGGTCCAGGGAAGACATGGCTTGGGAGTTCAGGTTGGACTGTTCCCATTAGGCATAGGGTCAGCCTGATTAGCATATGGCCATGTCTGAACTGGGGTGGTGGAGTGAGCTAAAGAATGATGATGGATTAAACCCAGATCAGTATACTGGGGGTGAGTGTTTGATTTGCTCAAACGCTCCGTCCATCATTTCCTTTGGTATCGCTTTGTTCGCCCTAAGTTGGCAGGGTATGACCAGATGTGACTCCCTTGCTCACTTTGCCACTGGATTCAAGATAGCCTGGCTGATGAGGGTTATGAACCCGAAACCGGTCCCAGGATGCTCGTTTCCGGTCCAGGGAAGACATGGCTAGGCAGTTCGGGCTGGACTGTTCCCATGAGGCACAGGGTCAGCCTGATTTGCATATGGCCATGTCTGAACTGGGTTGGTGGAGTGAGCTAAAGAATGATGATGGATTAAACCCAGATCAGTTGACTGGGGGTGAGTGTTTGATTTGCTCATGCGCTCTGTCCATCATACCCTTTGGTATCGCTTTGTTCGCGCTAAGTTCGCAGGGTATGACCAAATGTGACTCCCTTGCTCACTTTGCCACTGGATTCAAGATAGTCTGGCTGATGAGAGTTATGAACCGGAAACCGGTCCCAGGATGCTCGTTTCCGGTCCAGGGAAGACATGGCTTGGCAGTTCGGGCTGGACAGTTCCCATGAGGCACAGGGTCAGCCTGATTTGCATATGGCCATGTCTGAACTGGGTTGGTGGAGTGAGCTAAAGAATGATGATGGATTAAACCCAGATCAGTTGACTGGGGGTGAGTGTTTGATTTGCTCAAACGCTCCGTCCATCATTTCCTTTGGTATCGCTTTTTTCGCCCTAAGTTCGCAGGGTATGCCCAGATGTGAGTCCCTTGCTCACTTTGCCACTGGATTCAAAATAGTCTGGCTGATGAGAGTTATGAACCCGAAACCGGTCCCAGGATGCTCGTTTCCGGTCCAGGGAAGACATGGCTTGGCAGTTCGGGCTGGACTGTTCCCATGAGGCATAGGGTCAGCCTGATTAGCATATGGCCATGTCTGAACTGGGGTGGTGGAGTGAGCTAAAGAATGATGATGGATTTAACCCAGATCAGTTGACTGGGGGTGAGTGTTTGATTTGCTCAAACGCTCCGTCCATCATCCCCTTTGGTATCGCTTTGTTCGCCCTAAGTTGGCAGGGTATGCCCAGACGTGGGTCACTTGCTCACTTTGCCACTGGATTCAACATAGCCTAGCTGATGAGGGTTATGAACCCAAAACCGGTCCCAGGATGCTTGTTTCCAGTCCAGGGAAGACATGGCTTGGCAGTTAGGGCTGGACTGTTCCCATGAGGCACAGGGTCAGATTGATTTGCATATGGCCATATCTGAACTGGGGTGGGGGAGTGAGCTAAAGAATGATGATGTATTAAACCCAGATTAGTTGACTGGGGGTGACTGTTTGATTTGCTCAAACACTCCGTCCATCATCCCCTTTGGTATCGCTTTGTTCGCCCTAAGTTGGCAGGGTATGCCCAGACGTGGGTCCCTTGCTCACTTTGCCACTGGATTCAAGATAGCCTGGCTGATGAGTGTTATGAACCTGAAACTGGTACTAGGATGCTTGATTCCGTTCCAGGGAAGACATGGCTTGGCAGTTCGGGCTGGACTGTTCCAATGAGGCACAGGGTCAGACTGATTTGCATATGGCCATGTCTGAACTGGGGTGGTGGAGTGAGCTAAAGAATGATGATGGATTAAACCCAGATCAGTTGACTGGGGGTGAGTGTTTGATTTGCTCAAACGCTCTGTCCATCATACCCTTTGGTATCGCTTTGTTCGCCCTAAGTTCGCAGGGTATGACCAGATGTGACTACCTTGCTCACTTTGCCACTGGATTCAAGATAGCCTGGCTGATGAGGGTTATGAACCCGAAACCAGTCCTAGGATGCTTGTTTCCGGCCCACGGAAGACATGGCTTGGCAGTTCGGGCTGGACTGTTCCCATGAGGCACAGGGTCAGACTGATTTGCATATGGCCTCGTCTGAACTGGGGTGGTGGAGTGAGCTAAAGAATGATGATGGATTAAACCCATATCAGTTGACTGGGGGTGAGTGTTTGATTTGCTCAAACGCTCTGTCCATCATACCGTTTGGTATCGCTTTGTTCGCTCTAAGTTGGCAGGGTATGCCCAGACGTGGGTCCCTTGCTCACTTTGCCACTGGATTCAAGACAGCCTGGCTGATGAGGGTTATGAACCCGAAACCGGTCCCAGGATGCTTGTTTCCGGTCCAGGGAAGACATGGCTTGGCATTTTGGGCTGTACTGTTCCCATGAGGCACAGGGTCAGACTGATTTGCTTATGGCCATGTCTCAACTGGTCTGGTGGAGTGAGCTAAAGAATGATGATGGATTAAACCCAGATCAGTTGACTGGGGGTGAGAGTTTGATTTGCTCAAATGCTCCGTCCATCATCCCCTTTGGCATCACTTTTTCGCCCTAAGTTGGCAGGTCATGCCCAGACATGGGTCCCTTGCTCACTTTGCCACTGGATTCAAGATAGCCCTTTTCTGATGAGGGTTATGAACCCGAAACTGGTCCCAGGATGCTTGTTTCCGGTCCAGGGAAGACATGGCTTGGGAGTTCAGGTTGGACTGTTCCCATTAGGCATAGGGTCAGCCTGATTAGCATATGGCCATGTCTGAACTGGGGTGGTGGAGTGAGCTAAAGAATGATGATGGATTAAACCCAGATCAGTATACTGGGGGTGAGTGTTTGATTTGCTCAAACGCTCCGTCCATCATTTCCTTTGGTATCGCTTTTTTCGCCCTAAGTTGGCAGGGTGTGCACGGACGTGGGTCCTTTCTCACTTTGCCACTGGATTCAAGATAGCCTGGCTGATGAGGGTTATGAACCCGAAACCGGTCCCAGGATGCTCGTTTCCGGTCCAGGGAAGACATGGCTTGGCAGTTCGGGCTGGACTGTTCCCATGAGGCATAGGGTCAGCCTGATTAGCATATGGCCATGTCTGAACTGGGGTGGTGGAGTGAGCTAAAGAATGATGATGGATTTAACCCAGATCAGTTGACTGGGGGTGAGTGTTTGATTTGCTCAAACGCTCCGTCCATCATCCCCTTTGGTATCGCTTTGTTCGCCTTAAGTTGGCAGGGTATGCCCAGACGTGGGTCACTTGCTCACTTTGCAACTGGATTCAACATAGCCTATCTGATGAGGGTTATGAACCCGAAACCGGTCCCAGGATGCTTGTTTCCAGTCCAGGGAAGACATGGCTTGGCAGTTAGGGCTGGACTGTTCCCATGAGGCACAGGGTCAGATTGATTTGCATATGGCCATATCTGAACTGGGGTGGGGGAGTGAGCTAAAGAATGATGATGTATTAAACCCAGATTAGTTGACTGGGGGTGACTGTTTGATTTGCTCAAACGCTCCGTCCATCATCCCCTTTGGTATCGCTTTGTTCGCCCTAAGTTGGCAGGGTATGCCCAGACGTGGGTCCCTTGCTCACTTTGCCACTGGATTCAAGATTGCCTGGCTGATGAGTGTTATGAACCTGAAACTGGTCCTAGGATGCTTGATTCCGTTCCAGGGAAGACATGGCTTGGCAGTTCAGGCTGGGCTATTCCCATGAGGCACAGGGTCAGACTGATTTGAATATGGCCATGTCTTAACTGGGGTGGTGGAGCGAGCTAAAGAATGATGATCGATTAAACTCAGATCAGTTGAATGGGGTTGAGTGTTTGATTTGCTCAAACGCTCCGTCCATCATCCCCTTTGTTCTCGCTTTGTTCGCCCTAAGTTGGCAGGGTATGCTCAGATGTGAGTCCCTTGCTCACTTTCCCACTGGATTCAAGATTGTATGGCTGATGAAGGTTATGAACCCGAAACTGGTCTCAGGATGCTTGTTTCCGGTCCAGGGAAGACATGGCTTTGCAGTTCGGGCTGGACTGTTCCCATGAGGCACAGGGTCAGACTGATGTGCATATGGCCATGTCTGAACTGGGGTGGTGGAGTGAGCTAAAGAATGATCATGGATTAAACCCAGATCAGTTGACTGTGGGTGAGTGTTTGATTTGTTCAAACGCTCAGTCCATCATCCCTTTTGGTTTCTCTTTGTTCGCCCTAAGTTGGCAGGGTATGCCCAGACGTGGGTCCCTTGCTCACTTTGCCACTGGATTCAAGACAGCCTGGCTGATGAGGGTTATGAACCCGAAACCGGTCCCAGGATGCTTGTTTCCGGTCCAGGGAAGACATGGCTTGGCAGTTAGGGCTGGACTGTTCCCATGAGGCACAGGGTCAGATTGATTTGCATATGGCCATATCTGAACTGGGGTGGTGGAGTGAGCTAAAGAATGATGATGTATTAAACCCAGATTAGTTGACTGGGGGTGACTGTTTGATTTGCTCAAACGCTCCGTCCATCATCCCCTTTGGTATCGCTTTGTTCGCCCTAAAGTTGGCAGGGTATGCCCAGACGTGGGTCCCTTGCTCACTTTGCCACTAGATTCAAGATAGCCTGGCTGATGAGGGTTATGTACCTGAAACAGGTCCCAGGATGCTTGATTCCGGTCCAAGGAAGACATGGCTTGGCAGTTCGGGCTGGACTGATCCCATGAGGCAAAGGGTCAGACTGATTTGCATATGGCTATGTCTTAACTGGGGTGGTGGAGCGAGCTAAAGAATGATGATCGATTAAACCCAGATCAGTTGACTGGGGTTGATTGTTTGATTTGCTCAAATGCTCTGTCCATCATCCCCTTTGTTCTCGCTTTGTTCGCCCTAAGTTGGCAGGGTATGCCCAGATGTGAGTCCCTTGCTCACTTTGCCACTGGATTCAAGATAGCCTGGCTGATGAGGGTTATGAACCCGAAACTGGTCCCAGGATGCTTGTTTCCGGTCCTGGGAAGACATGGCTTGGCAGTTTGAGGTGGACTGTTCCAATGAGGCACAGGGTCAGACTGATTTGCATATGGCCATGTCTGAACTGGGGTGGTGGAGTGAGCTAAAGAATGATGATGGATTAAACCCAGATCAGTTGACTGGGGGTGAGTGTTTGATTTGCTCAAACGCTCTGTCCATCATACCCTTTGGTATCGCTTTGTTCGCCCTAAGTTCGCAGGGTATGACCAGATGTGACTCCCTTGCTCACTTTGCCACTGGATTCAAGATAGCCTGGCTGATGAGGGTTATGAACCCGAAACCGGTCCCAGGATGCTCGTTTCCGGTCCAGGGAAGACATGGCTAGGCAGTTCGGGCTGGACTGTTCCCATGAGGCACAGGGTCAGCCTGATTTGCATATGGCCATGTCTGAACTGGGTTGGTGGAGTGAGCTAAAGTATGATGATGGATTAAACCCAGATCAGTTGACTGGGGGTGAGTGTTTGATTTGCTCAAACGCTCCGTCCATCATTTCCTTTGATATCGCTTTGTTCGCCCTAAATTAGCAGGGTATGCACAGACGTGGGTCCTTTCTCACTTTGCCACTGGACTCAAGATAGCCTGGCTGATGAGCGTTATGAACCCGAAACCAGTCCCAGGATGCTTGTTTCCAGCCCACGGAAGACATGGCTTGGCAGTTCGGGCTGGACTGTTCCCATGAGGCACAGGGTCAGACTGATTTGCATATGGCCTCGTCTGGACTGGGGTGGGGGAGTGAGCTAAAGAATGATGATGGATTAAACCCATATCAGTTGACTGGGGGTGAGTGTTTGATTTGCTCAAACGCTCTGTCCATCATACCCTTTGGTATCGCTTTGTTCGCTCTAAGTTGGCAGGGTATGCCCAGACGTGGGTCCCTTGCTCACTTTGCCACTGGATTCAAGACAGCCTGGCTGATGAGGGTTATGAACCCGAAACCGGTCCCAGGATGCTTGTTTCCGGTCCAGGGAAGACATGGCTTGGCATTTTGGGCTGTACTGTTCCCATGAGGCACAGGGTCAGACTGATTTGCTTATGGCCATGTCTCAACTGGTCTGGTGGAGTGAGCTAAAGAATGATGATGGATTAAACCCAGATCAGTTGACTGGGGGTGAGAGTTTGATTTGCTCAAATGCTCCGTCCATCATCCCCTTTGGCATCACTTTTTCGCCCTAAGTTGGCAGGTCATGCCCAGACATGGGTCCCTTGCTCACTTTGCCACTGGATTCAAGATAGCCCTTTTCTGATGAGGGTTATGAACCCGAAACTGGTCCCAGGATGCTTGTTTCCGGTCCAGGGAAGACATGGCTTGGGAGTTCAGGTTGGACTGTTCCCATTAGGCATAGGGTCAGCCTGATTAGCATATGGCCATGTCTGAACTGGGGTGGTGGAGTGAGCTAAAGAATGATGATGGATTAAACCCAGATCAGTATACTGGGGGTGAGTGTTTGATTTGCTCAAACGCTCCGTCCATCATTTCCTTTGGTATCGCTTTTTTCGCCCTAAGTTGGCAGGGTGTGCACGGACGTGGGTCCTTTCTCACTTTGCCACTGGATTCAAGATAGCCTGGCTGATGAGGGTTATGAACCCGAAACCGGTCCCAGGATGCTCGTTTCCGGTCCAGGGAAGACATGGCTTGGCAGTTCGGGCTGGACTGTTCCCATGAGGCATAGGGTCAGCCTGATTAGCATATGGCCATGTCTGAACTGGGGTGGTGGAGTGAGCTAAAGAATGATGATGGATTTAACCCAGATCAGTTGACTGGGGGTGAGTGTTTGATTTGCTCAAACGCTCCGTCCATCATCCCCTTTGGTATCGCTTTGTTCGCCTTAAGTTGGCAGGGTATGCCCAGACGTGGGTCACTTGCTCACTTTGCAACTGGATTCAACATAGCCTATCTGATGAGGGTTATGAACCCGAAACCGGTCCCAGGATGCTTGTTTCCAGTCCAGGGAAGACATGGCTTGGCAGTTAGGGCTGGACTGTTCCCATGAGGCACAGGGTCAGATTGATTTGCATATGGCCATATCTGAACTGGGGTGGGGGAGTGAGCTAAAGAATGATGATGTATTAAACCCAGATTAGTTGACTGGGGGTGACTGTTTGATTTGCTCAAACGCTCCGTCCATCATCCCCTTTGGTATCGCTTTGTTCGCCCTAAGTTGGCAGGGTATGCCCAGACGTGGGTCCCTTGCTCACTTTGCCACTGGATTCAAGATAGCCTGGCTGATGAGTGTTATGAACCTGAAACTGGTCCTAGGATGCTTGATTCCGTTCCAGGGAAGACATGGCTTGGCAGTTCAGGCTGGGCTATTCCCATGAGGCACAGGGTCAGACTGATTTGAATATGGCCATGTCTTAACTGGGGTGGTGGAGCGAGCTAAAGAATGATGATCGATTAAACTCAGATCAGTTGAATGGGGTTGAGTGTTTGATTTGCTCAAACGCTCCGTCCATCATCCCCTTTGTTCTCGCTTTGTTCGCCCTAAGTTGGCAGGGTATGCTCAGATGTGAGTCCCTTGCTCACTTTCCCACTGGATTCAAGATTGTATGGCTGATGAAGGTTATGAACCCGAAACTGGTCTCAGGATGCTTGTTTCCGGTCCAGGGAAGACATGGCTTTGCAGTTCGGGCTGGACTGTTCCCATGAGGCACAGGGTCAGACTGATGTGCATATGGCCATGTCTGAACTGGGGTGGTGGAGTGAGCTAAAGAATGATCATGGATTAAACCCAGATCAGTTGACTGTGGGTGAGTGTTTGATTTGTTCAAACGCTCAGTCCATCATCCCTTTTGGTTTCTCTTTGTTCGCCCTAAGTTGGCAGGGTATGCCCAGACGTGGGTCCCTTGCTCACTTTGCCACTGGATTCAAGACAGCCTGGCTGATGAGGGTTATGAACCCGAAACCGGTCCCAGGATGCTTGTTTCCGGTCCAGGGAAGACATGGCTTGGCAGTTAGGGCTGGACTGTTCCCATGAGGCACAGGGTCAGATTGATTTGCATATGGCCATATCTGAACTGGGGTGGTGGAGTGAGCTAAAGAATGATGATGTATTAAACCCAGATTAGTTGACTGGGGGTGACTGTTTGATTTGCTCAAACGCTCCGTCCATCATCCCCTTTGGTATCGCTTTGTTCGCCCTAAAGTTGGCAGGGTATGCCCAGACGTGGGTCCCTTGCTCACTTTGCCACTGGATTCAAGATAGCCTGGCTGATGAGGGTTATGTACCTGAAACAGGTCCCAGGATGCTTGATTCCGGTCCAAGGAAGACATGGCTTGGCAGTTCGGGCTGGACTGATCCCATGAGGCAAAGGGTCAGACTGATTTGCATATGGCTATGTCTTAACTGGGGTGGTGGAGCGAGCTAAAGAATGATGATCGATTAAACCCAGATCAGTTGACTGGGGTTGATTGTTTGATTTGCTCAAATGCTCCGTCCATCATCCCCTTTGTTCTCGCTTTGTTCGCCCTAAGTTGGCAGGGTATGCCCAGATGTGAGTCCCTTGCTCACTTTGCCACTGGATTCAAGATAGCCTGGCTGATGAGGGTTATGAACCCGAAACTGGTCCCAGGATGCTTGTTTCCGGTCCTGGGAAGACATGGCTTGGCAGTTTGAGGTGGACTGTTCCAATGAGGCACAGGGTCAGACTGATTTGCATATGGCCATGTCTGAACTGGGGTGGTGGAGTGAGCTAAAGAATGATGATGGATTAAACCCAGATCAGTTGACTGGGGGTGAGTGTTTGATTTGCTCAAACGCTCTGTCCATCATACCCTTTGGTATCGCTTTGTTCGCCCTAAGTTCGCAGGGTATGACCAGATGTGACTCCCTTGCTCACTTTGCCACTGGATTCAAGATAGCCTGGCTGATGAGGGTTATGAACCCGAAACCGGTCCCAGGATGCTCGTTTCCGGTCCAGGGAAGACATGGCTAGGCAGTTCGGGCTGGACTGTTCCCATGAGGCACAGGGTCAGCCTGATTTGCATATGGCCATGTCTGAACTGGGTTGGTGGAGTGAGCTAAAGTATGATGATGGATTAAACCCAGATCAGTTGACTGGGGGTGAGTGTTTGATTTGCTCAAACGCTCCGTCCATCATTTCCTTTGATATCGCTTTGTTCGCCCTAAATTAGCAGGGTATGCACAGACGTGGGTCCTTTCTCACTTTGCCACTGGACTCAAGATAGCCTGGCTGATGAGGGTTATGAAGCCGAAACCAGTCCCAGGATGCTTGTTTCCAGCCCACGGAAGACATGGCTTGGCAGTTCGGGCTGGACTGTTCCCATGAGGCACAGGGTCAGACTGATTTGCATATGGCCTCGTCTGGACTGGGGTGGTGGAGTGAGCTAAAGAATGATGATGGATTAAACCCATATCAGTTGACTGGGGGTGAGTGTTTGATTTGCTCAAACGCTCTGTCCATCATACCCTTTGGTATCGCTTTGTTCGCTCTAAGTTGGCAGGGTATGCCCAGACGTGGGTCCCTTGCTCACTTTGCCACTGGATTCAAGACAGCCTGGCTGATGAGGGTTATGAACCCGAAACCAGTCCCAGGATGCTTGTTTCCGGTCCAGGGAAGACATGGCTTGGCATTTTGGGCTGTACTGTTCCCATGAGGCACAGGGTCAGACTGATTTGCTTATAGCCATGTCTCAACTGGTCTGGTGGAGTGAGCTAAAGAATGATGATGGATTAAACCCAGATCAGTTGACTGGGGGTGAGAGTTTGATTTGCTCAAATGCTCCGTCCATCATCCCCTTTGGCATCACTTTTTCGCCCTAAGTTGGCAGGTCATGCCCAGACATGGGTCCCTTGCTCACTTTGCCACTGGATTCAAGATAGCCCTTTTCTGATGAGGGTTATGAACCCGAAACTGGTCCCAGGATGCTTGTTTCCGGTCCAGGGAAGACATGGCTTGGGAGTTCAGGTTGGACTGTTCCCATTAGGCATAAGGTCAGCCTGATTAGCATATGGCCATGTCTGAACTGGGGTGGTGGAGTGAGCTAAAGAATGATGATGGATTAAACCCAGATCAGTATACTGGGGGTGAGTGTTTGATTTGCTCAAACGCTCCGTCCATCATTTCCTTTGGTATCGCTTTTTTCGCCCTAAGTTGGCAGGGTGTGCACGGACGTGGGTCCTTTCTCACTTTGCCACTAGATTCAAGATAGCCTGGCTGATGAGGGTTATGAACCCGAAACCGGTCCCAGGATGCTTGTTTCCGGCCCAGGGAAGACATGGCTTGGCAGTTCGGGCTGGACTGTTCCCATGAGGCATAGGGTCAGCCTGATTAGCATATGGCCATGTCTGAACTGGGGTGGTGGAGTGAGCTAAAGAATGATGATGGATTTAACCCAGATCAGTTGACTGGGGGTGAGTGTTTGATTTGCTCAAACGCTCCGTCCATCATTCCCTTTGGTATCGCTTTGTTCGCCCTAAGTTGGCAGGGTATGCCCAGACGTGGGTCCCTTGCTCACTTTGCCATTGGATTCAAGATAGCCTGGCTGATGAGCGTTATGAACCCGAAACCGGTCCCAGGATGCTTGTTTCCTGCCCAGGGAAGACATGGCTTGGCAGCTCGGGCTGGACTGTTCCCATGAGGGACAGGGTCAGAATGATTTGCATATGGCCATGTCTGAACTGGGGTGGTGGAGTGAGCTAAAGAATGAGGATGGATTAAACCCAGATCAGTTGACTGGGGGTGAGTGTTTGATTTGCTCAAACGCTCTGTCCATCATACTCTTTGGTATCGCTTTGTTCGCCCTACGTTGGCATGGTATGCCCAGATGTGGGTCCCTTGCTCACTTTGCCACTGGTTTCAAGATAGCCTGGCTGATGAGAGTTGTGAACCCGAAACCGGTCCCAGGATGCTTCTTTCTGGTCCAGGGAAGACATGGATTGGCAGTTCGGGCTGGACTGTTTCCATGAGGCACAGGGTCAGACTGATTTGCATATGGCCATGTCTGAACTGGGGTGGTGGAGTGAGCTAAGGAATGATGATGGATTAAACCCAGATCAGTTGACTGGGGATGAGAGTTTGATTTGCTCAAACACTCTGTCCATCATCCCCTTTGGTATCGCTTTGTTCGCCCTAAGTTGGCAGGGTATGCCCAGACGTGGGTCCCTTGCTCACTTTGCCACTGGATTCAAGACAACCTGGCTGATGAGGGTTATGAACCTGAAACCGGTCCCAGGATGCTTGTTTCCGGTCCAGGAAAGACATGGCTTGGCAGTTCGGGCTGGACTGTTCCCATGAGGCACAGGGTCAGACTGCTTTGCATATGGCCATGTCTGAACTGGGGAGGTGGAGTGAGCTAAAGAATGATGATGGATTAAACCCAGATCAGTTGACTGGGGGTGAGTGTTTGATCTGCTGAAATGCTCCGTCCATCATCCCCTTTGGTATCGCTTTGTTCGCCCTAAGTTGGCAGGGTATGCCCAGACATGGGTCCCTTGCTCACTTTGCCACTGGATTCAAGATAGCCCTTTTCTGATGAGGGTTATGAACCCGAAACTGGTCCCAGGATGCTTGTTTCCGGTCCAGGGAAGACATGGCTTGGGAGTTCAGGTTGGACTGTTCCCATTACGCATAGGGTCAGCCTGATTAGCATATGGCCATGTCTGAACTGGGGTGGTGGAGTGAGCTAAAGAATGATGATGGATTAAACCCAGATCAGTATACTGGGGGTGAGTGTTTGATTTGCTCAAACGCTCCGTCCATCATTTCCTTTGGTATCGCTTTTTTCGCCCTAAGTTGGCAGGGTGTGCACGGACGTGGGTCCTTTCTCACTTTGCCACTGGATTCAAGATAGCCTGGCTGATGAGGGTTATGAACCCGAAACCGGTCCCAGGATGCTCGTTTCCGGTCCAGGGAAGACATGGCTTGGCAGTACGGGCTGGACTGTTCCCATGAGGCATAGGGTCAGCCTGATTAGCATATGGCCATGTCTGAACTGGGGTGGTGGAGTGAGCTAAAGAATGATGATGGATTTAACCCAGATCAGTTGACTGGGGGTGAGTGTTTGATTTGCTCAAACGCTCCGTCCATCATCCCCTTTGGTATCGCTTTGTTCGCCTTAAGTTGGCAGGGTATGCCCAGACGTGGGTCCCTTGCTCACTTTGCCCCTGGATTCAAGATAGCCTGGCTGATGAGGGTTATGAACCCAAAACCGGTCCCATGATGCTAGTTTCCGGTCCAGGGAAGACATGGCTTGGCAGTTAGGGCTGGACTGTTCCCATGAGGCACAGGGTCAGATTGATTTGCATATGGCCATATCTGAACTGGGGTGGTGGAGTGAGCTAAAGAATGATGATGTATTAAACCCAGATTAGTTGACTGGGGGTGACTGTTTGATTTGCTCAAACGCTCCGTCCATCATCCCCTTTGGTATCGCTTTGTTCGCCCTAAAGTTGGCAGGGTATGCCCAGACGTGGGTCCCTTGCTCACTTTGCCACTGGATTCAAGATAGCCTGGCTGATGAGGGTTATGTACCTGAAACAGGTCCCAGGATGCTTGATTCCGGTCCAAGGAAGACATGGCTTGGCAGTTCGGGCTGGACTGATCCCATGAGGCACAGGGTCAGCCTGATTTGCATATGGCCATGTCTGAACTGGGTTGGTGGAGTGAGCTAAAGTATGATGATGGATTAAACCCAGATCAGTTGACTGGGGGTGAGTGTTTGATTTGCTCAAACGCTCCGTCCATCATTTCCTTTGATATCGCTTTGTTCGCCCTAAATTAGCAGGGTATGCACAGACGTGGGTCCTTTCTCACTTTGCCACTGGACTCAAGATAGCCTGGCTGATGAGGGTTATGAACCCGAAACCAGTCCCAGGATGCTTGTTTCCAGCCCACGGAAGACATGGCTTGGCAGTTCGGGCTGGACTGTTCCCATGAGGCACAGGGTCAGACTGATTTGCATATGGCTTCGTCTGGACTGGGGTGGTGGAGTGAGCTAAAGAATGATGATGGATTAAATCCATATCAGTTGACTGGGGGTGAGTGTTTGATTTGCTCAAACGCTCTGTCCATCATACCCTTTGGTATCGCTTTGTTCGCTCTAAGTTGGCAGGCTATGCCCAGACGTGGGTCCCTTGCTCACTTTGCCACTGGATTCAAGACAGCCTGGCTGATGAGGGTTATGAACCCGAAACCAGTCCCAGGATGCTTGTTTCCGGTCCAGGGAAGACATGGCTTGGCATTATGGGCTGTACTGTTCCCATGAGGCACAGGGTCAGACTGATTTGCTTATAGCCATGTCTCAACTGGTCTGGTGGAGTGAGCTAAAGAATGATGATGGATTAAACCCAGATCAGTTGACTGGGGGTGAGAGTTTGATTTGCTCAAATGCTCCGTCCATCATCCCCTTTGGCATCACTTTTTCGCCCTAAGTTGGCAGGTCATGCCCAGACATGGGTCCCTTGCTCACTTTGCCACTGGATTCAAGATAGCCCTTTTCTGATGAGGGTTATGAACCCGAAACTGGTCCCAGGATGCTTGTTTCCGGTCCAGGGAAGACATGGCTTGGGAGTTCAGGTTGGACTGTTCCCATTAGGCATAAGGTCAGCCTGATTAGCATATGGCCATGTCTGAACTGGGGTGGTGGAGTGAGCTAAAGAATGATGATGGATTAAACCCAGATCAGTATACTGGGGGTGAGTGTTTGATTTGCTCAAACGCTCCGTCCATCATTTCCTTTGGTATCGCTTTTTTCGCCCTAAGTTGGCAGGGTGTGCACGGACGTGGGTCCTTTCTCACTTTGCCACTAGATTCAAGATAGCCTGGCTGATGAGGGTTATGAACCCGAAACCGGTCCCAGGATGCTTGTTTCCGGCCCAGGGAAGACATGGCTTGGCAGTTTGGGCTGGACTGTTCCCATGAGGCATAGGGTCAGCCTGATTAGCATATGGCCATGTCTGAACTGGGGTGGTGGAGTGAGCTAAAGAATGATGATGGATTTAACCCAGATCAGTTGACTGGGGGTGAGTGTTTGATTTGCTCAAACGCTCCGTCCATCATTCCCTTTGGTATCGCTTTGTTCGCCCTAAGTTGGCAGGGTATGCCCAGACGTGGGTCCCTTGCTCACTTTGCCATTGGATTCAAGATAGCCTGGCTGATGAGCGTTATGAACCCGAAACCGGTCCCAGGATGCTTGTTTCCAGTCCAGGGAAGACATGGCTTGTCAGTTCGTGCTGGACTATTCCCATGAGGCACAGGGTCAGACTGATTTGCATATGGCCATGTCTGAACTGGGGTAGTGGATTGAGCTAAAGAATGATGATGGATTAAACCCAGATCAGTTGACTGGGGGTGAGTGTTTGATTTGCTAAAACGCTCCGTCCATCATCCCCTTTGGTATCGCTTTGTTCGCCCTAAGTTGGCAGGGTATGCCCAGACGTGGGTCCCTTGCTCACTTTGCCACTGGATTCAAGATAGCCTGGCTGATGAGGGTTATGAACCCGAAACCGGTCCCAGGATGCTTGTTTCCAGTCCAGGGAAGACATGGCTTGGCAGTTCGGGCTGGACTGTTCCTATGAGGCACAGGGTCAGACTGATTTGCATATGGCCATGTCTGAACTGGGGTGGTGGAGTGAGCTAAAGAATGATGATGGATTAAACCCAGATCAGTTGACTGGGGGTGAGTGTTTGATTTGCTCAAACGCTCCGTCCATCATACCCTTTGGTATCGCTTTGTTCACCCTAAGTTGGCAGGGTATGACCAGATGTGATTCCCCTGCTCACTTTGCCACTGGATTCAAGATAGCCTGGCTGATGAGGGGTATGAACCCGAAACCGGTCCCAGGATGCTTGTTTCCGGTCCAGGGAAGACATGGCTTGGGAGTTCGGGCTGGACTGTTCCCATGAGGCACAGGGTCAGCCTGATTTGCATTTGGCCATGTCTGAACTGGGGTGGTAGAGTGAGCTAAAGAATGATGATGGATTAAACCCAGATCAGTTGACTGGGGGTGAGTGTTTAATTTTCTCAAACGCTCCGTCCATCATTTCCTTTGGTATCGCTTTGTTCGCCCTAAGTTGGCAGGGTATGCACGGACGTGGGTCCTTTCTCACTTTGCCACTGGATTCAAGATAGCCTGGCTTATGAGGGTTATGAACCCGAAACCGGTCCCAGGATGCTTGTTTCCGGCCCAGAGAAGACATGGCTTGGAAGTTCGGGCTGGATTGTTCCGTGAGGCACAGTGTCAGACTGATTTGCTTATGGCCATGTCTGAACTGGGGTGGTGGAGTGAGCTAAAGAATGAGGATGGATTAAACCCTGATCAGTTGACTGGGGGTAAGTGTTTGATTTGCTCAAATGCTCCGCCCATCATGCTCTTTGGTATCTCTTTGTTCGCCCTAAGTTGGCAGGGTATGCCCAGATGTGGGTCCATTGCTTACTTTGCCACTGGATTCAAGATAGCCTGGCTGATGAGAGTTATGAACCCGAAACCAGTTCCAGGATGCTTGTTTCAGGTCCAGGGAAGACAAGGCTTGGCAGTTCGGGCTGGACTGTTCCCATGAGGCACAGGATCAGACTGATTTGCATACGGCCACGTCTGAACTGGGGTGGTGGAGTGAGCTAAAGATTAATGATGGATTAAACCCTGATCAGTTGACTGGGGGTGAGTGTTTGATTTGCTCAAACGCTCTGATCAACATCCCCTTTGGTATCGCTTTGTTCGCCCTAAGTTCGCAGGGTATGCCCAGACGTGGGTCCCTTGCTCACTTTGCCACTGGATTCAAGATAGCCTGGCTGATGAGGGTTATGAACCCGAAACCGGTCCCAGGATGCTTGTTTCCAGTCCAGGGAAGACATGGCTTGGCAGTTCGGGCTGGACTGTTCCTATGAGACACAGGGTCAGACTGATTTGCATATGGCCATGTCTGAACTGGGGTGGTGGAGTGAGCTAAAGAATGATGATGGATTAAACCCAGATCAGTTGACTGGGGGTGAGTGTTTGATTTGCTCAAACGCTCCGTCCATCATACCCTTTGGTATCGCTTTGTTCACCCTAAGTTGGCAGGGTATGACCAGATGTGATTCCCCTGCTCACTTTGCCACTGGATTCAAGATAGCCTGGCTGATGAGGGGTATGAACCCGAAAACGGTCCCAGGATGCTTGTTTCCAGTCCAGAGAAGACATGGCTTGTCAGTTCGGGCTGTACTGTTCCCATGAGGCACAGGGTCAGATTAATTTGCATATGGCCATGTCTGAACTGGGGTGGTAGAGTGAGCTAAAGAATGATGATGGATTAAACCCAGATCAGTTGACTGGGGGTGAGTGTTTGATTTGCTCAAACGCTCCGTCCATAATCCCCTTTGGTATCGCTTTGTTCGCCCTAAGTTGGCAGGGTATGCCCAGACGTGGGTCCCTTGCTCACTTTGCCACTCGATTCAAGATAGCCTGGCTGATGAGGGTTATGAACCCAAAAACCAGTCCTAGGATGCTTGTATCCGGTCCAGGGAAGACATGGCTTGGCAGTTCGGGCTGGACTGTTCCCATGAGGAACAGGGTCAGACTGATTTGCATATGGCAATGTCTGAACTGGGGTGGTGGAGTGAGCTAAAGAATGATGATGGATTAAATCCAGATTAGTTGACTGTGGGTGAGTGTTTGATTTGCTCAAACGCTCCATCCATCATCCCCTTTGGTATCGCTTTCTTCGCCCTAAATTGGCAGCGTATGCCCAGACGTGGGTCCCTTGCTCATTTTGCCACTGGATTCAAGATAACCTGGCTGATGAGGGTTATGAACCCGAAAACGGTCCCAGGATGCTTGTTTCCAGTCCAGAGAAGACATGGCTTGTCAGTTCGGGCTGTACTGTTCCCATGAGGCACAGGGTCAGATTAATTTGCATATGGCCATGTCTTAACTGGTCTGGTGGAGTGAGCTAAAGAATGATGATGGATTAAACCCAGATCAGTTGACTGGGGGTGAGTGTTTGATTTGCTCAAACGCTCCATCCATCATCCCCTTTGGTATCGCTTTGTTCGCCCTAAGTTGGCAGGGTATGCCCAGACGTGGGTCCCTTGCTCACTTTGCCACTGGATTCAAGATAGCCTGGCTGATGAGGGTTATGAACCCGAAACCGGTCCCAGGATGCTTGTTTCCAGTCCAGGGAAGACATGGCTTGTCAGTTCGTGCTGGACTATTCCCATGAGGCACAGGGTCAGACTGATTTGCATATGGCCATGTCTGAACTGGGGTAGTGGAGTGAGCTAAAGAATGATGATGGATTAAACCCAGATCAGTTGACTGGGGGTGAGTGTTTGATTTGCTAAAACGCTCCGTCCATCATCCCCTTTGGTATCGCTTTGTTCGCCCTAAGTTGGCAGGGTATGCCCAGACGTGGGTCCCTTGCTCACTTTGCCACTGGATTCAAGATAGCCTGGCTGATGAGGGTTATGAACCCGAAACCGGTCCCAGGATGCTTGTTTCCAGTCCAGGGAAGACATGGCTTGGCAGTTCGGGCTGGACTGTTCCTATGAGGCACAGGGTCAGACTGATTTGCATATGGCCATGTCTGAACTGGGGTGGTGGAGTGAGCTAAAGAATGATGATGGATTAAACCCAGATCAGTTGACTGGGGGTGAGTGTTTGATTTGCTCAAACGCTCCGTCCATCATACCCTTTGGTATCGCTTTGTTCACCCTAAGTTGGCAGGGTATGACCAGATGTGATTCCCCTGCTCACTTTGCCATTGGATTCAAGATAGCCTGGCTGATGAGGGGTATGAACCCGAAACCGGTCCCAGGATGCTTGTTTCCGGTCCAGGGAAGACATGGCTTGGGAGTTCGGGCTGGACTGTTCCCATGAGGCACAGGGTCAGCCTGATTTGCATTTGGCCATGTCTGAACTGGGGTGGTAGAGTGAGCTAAAGAATGATGATGGATTAAACCCAGATCAGTTGACTGGGGGTGAGTGTTTAATTTTCTCAAACGCTCCGTCCATCATTTCCTTTGGTATCGCTTTGTTCGCCCTAAGTTGGCAGGGTATGCAAGGACGTGGGTCCTTTCTCACTTTGCCACTGGATTCAAGATAGCCTGGCTTATGAGGGTTATGAACCCGAAACCGGTCCCAGGATGCTTGTTTCCGGCCCAGAGAAGACATGGCTTGGAAGTTCGGGCTGGATTGTTCCGTGAGGCACAGTGTCAGACTGATTTGCTTATGGCCATGTCTGAACTGGGGTGGTGGAGTGAGCTAAAGAATGAGGATGGATTAAACCCTGATCAGTTGACTGGGGGTAAGTGTTTGATTTGCTCAAATGCTCCGCCCATCATGCTCTTTGGTATCTCTTTGTTCGCCCTAAGTTGGCAGGGTATGCCCAGATGTGGGTCCATTGCTTACTTTGCCACTGGATTCAAGATAGCCTGGCTGATGAGAGTTATGAACCCGAAACCAGTTCCAGGATGCTTGTTTCAGGTCCAGGGAAGACAAGGCTTGGCAGTTCGGGCTGGACTGTTCCCATGAGGCACAGGATCAGACTGATTTGCATACGGCCACGTCTGAACTGGGGTGGTGGAGTGAGCTAAAGATTAATGATGGATTAAACCCTGATCAGTTGACTGGGGGTGAGTGTTTGATTTGCTCAAACGCTCTGATCAACATCCCCTTTGGTATCGCTTTGTTCGCCCTAAGTTCGCAGGGTATGCCCAGACGTGGGTCCCTTGCTCACTTTGCCACTGGATTCAAGATAGCCTGGCTGATGAGGGTTATGAACCCGAAACCGGTCCCAGGATGCTTGTTTCCAGTCCAGGGAAGACATGGCTTGGCAGTTCGGGCTGGACTGTTCCTATGAGACACAGGGTCAGACTGATTTGCATATGGCCATGTCTGAACTGGGGTGGTGGAGTGAGCTAAAGAATGATGATGGATTAAACCCAGATCAGTTGACTGGGGGTGAGTGTTTGATTTGCTCAAACGCTCCGTCCATCATACCCTTTGGTATCGCTTTGTTCACCCTAAGTTGGCAGGGTATGACCAGATGTGATTCCCCTGCTCACTTTGCCACTGGATTCAAGATAGCCTGGCTGATGAGGGGTATGAACCCGAAACCGGTCCCAGGATGCTTGTTTCCGGTCCAGGGAAGACATGGCTTGGGAGTTCGGGCTGGACTGTTCCCATGAGGCACAGGGTCAGCCTGATTTGCATTTGGCCATGTCTGAACTGGGGTGGTAGAGTGAGCTAAAGAATGATGATGGATTAAACCCAGATCAGTTGACTGGGGGTGAGTGTTTAATTTTCTCAAACGCTCCGTCCATCATTTCCTTTGGTATCGCTTTGTTCGCCCTAAGTTGGCAGGGTATGCACGGACGTGGGTCCTTTCTCACTTTGCCACTGGATTCAAGATAGCCTGGCTTATGAGGGTTATGAACCCGAAACCGGTCCCAGGATGCTTGTTTCCGGCCCAGAGAAGACATGGCTTGGAAGTTCGGGCTGGATTGTTCCATGAGGCACAGTGTCAGACTGATTTGCTTATGGCCATGTCTGAACTGGGGTGGTGGAGTGAGCTAAAGAATGAGGATGGATTAAACCCTGATCAGTTGACTGGGGGTAAGTGTTTGATTTGCTCAAATGCTCCGCCCATCATGCTCCTTGGTATCTCTTTGTTCGCCCTAAGTTGGCAGGGTATGCCCAGATGTGGGTCCATTGCTTACTTTGCCACTGGATTCAAGATAGCCTGGCTGATGAGAGTTATGAACCCGAAACCAGTTCCAGGATGCTTGTTTCAGGTCCAGGGAAGACAAGGCTTGGCAGTTCGGGCTGGACTGTTCCCATGAGGCACAGGATCAGACTGATTTGCATATGGCCACGTCTGAACTGGGGTGGTGGAGTGAGCTAAAGATTAATGATGGATTAAACCCTGATCAGTTGACTGGGGGTGAGTGTTTGATTTGCTCAAACGCTCTGATCAACATCCCCTTTGGTATCGCTTTGTTCGCCCTAAGTTCGCAGGGTATGCCCAGACGTGGGTCCCTTGCTCACTTTGCCACTGGATTCAAGATAGCCTGGCTGATGAGGGTTATGAACCCGAAACTGGTCCCAGGATGCTTGTTTCCGGTCCAGAGAAGACATGGCTTGGCAGTTCGGGCTGGACTGTTCCCATGAGGCACAGGGTCAGACTGATTTGCATATGGCCATGTCTGAACTGGGGTGGTGGAGTGAGCTAAAGAATGATGATGGATTAAACCCAGATCAGTTGACTGTGGCGGAGTGTTTGATTTGCTCAAACGCTCCGTCCATCATACCCTTTGGTATCGCTTTGTTCTCCCTAAGTTGGCAGGGTATGACCAGATGTGATTCCCTTGCTCACTTTGCCACTGGATGCAAGATAGCCTGGCTGATGAGGGTTATTAACCCGAAACCGGTCCCAGGATGCTTGTTTCCGGTCCAGGGAAGACATAGCTTGGCAGTTCGGGCTGGACTGTTCCCATGAGGCACAGGGTCAGCCTGATTTGCATATGGCCATGTCTGAACTGGGGTGGTGGAGTGAGCTAAAGAATGATGATGGATTAAACCCAGATCAGTTGACTGGGGGTGAGTGTTTGATTTGCTCAAACGCTCCGTCCATCATTTCCTTTGGTATCGCTTTGTTCGCCCTAAGTTGGCAGGGTATGCACGGACGTGGGTCCTTTCTCACTTTGCCACCGGATTCAAGATAGCCTGTCTGATGAGGGTTATGAACCCGAAACCGGTCCCAGGATGCTTGTTTCCGGCCCAGGGAAGACATGGCTTGGCAGTTCGGGCTGGACTGTTCCCATGAGGCACAGGGTCAGACTGATTTGCATATGGCCATGTCTGAACTGGGGTGGTGGAGTGAGCTAAAGAATGATGATGGATTAAGCCCAGATCAGTTGACTGGGGGTGAGTGTTTGATTTGCTCAAACGCTCCGTCCATAATCCCCTTTGGTATCGCTTTGTTCGCCCTAAGTTGGCAGGGTATGCCCAGACGTGGGTCCCTTGCTCACTTTGCCACTGGATTCAAGATAGCCTGGCTGATGAGGGTTATGAACCCGAAACCGGTCCCAGGATGCTTGTTTCCAGTCCAGGGAAGACATGGCTTGGCAGTTCGGGCTGGACTGTTCCTATGAGGCACAGGGTCAGACTGATTTGCATATGGCCATGTCTGAACTGGGGTGGTGGAGTGAGCTAAAGAATGATGATGGATTAAACCAAGATCAGTTGACTGGGGTTGAGTGTTTGATTTGCTCAAACGCTCCGTCCATCATCCCCTTTGGTATCGCTTTGTTCACCCTAAGTTGGCAGGGTATGACCAGATGTGATTCCCCTGCTCACTTTGCCACTGGATTCAAGATAGCCTGGCTGATGAGGGGTATGAACCCGAAACTGGTCCCAGCATGCTTGTTTCCGGTCCAGGGAAGACATGGCTTGGGAGTTCGGGCTGGACTGTTCCCATGAGGCACAGGGTCAGCCTGATTTGCATATGGCCATGTCTGAACTGGGGTGGTAGAGTGAGCTAAAGAATGATGATGGATTAAACCCAGATCAGTTGACTGGGGGTGAGTGTTTAATTTGCTCAAACGCTCCGTCCATCATTTCCTTTGGTATCACTTTGTTCGCCCTAAGTTGGCAGGGTATGCACGGACGTGGGTCCTTTCTCACTTTGCCACTGGATTCAAGATAGCCTGGCTGATGAGGGTTATGAACCCGAAATCGGTCCCAGGATGCTTGTTTCCGGCCCAGAGAAGACATGGCTTGGCAGTTCGGGCTGGATTGTTCCATGAGGCACAGTGTCAGACTGATTTGCATATGGCCATGTCTGAACTGGGGTGGTGGAGTGAGCTAAAGAATGAGGATGGATTAAACCCTGATCAGTTGACTGGGGGTAAGTGTTTGATTTGCTCAAATGCTCCGTCCATCATGCTCTTTGGTATCTCTTTGTTCGCCCTAATTTGGCAGGGTATGCCCAGATGTGGGTCCATTGCTTACTTTGCCACTGGATTCAAAATAGCCTGGCTGATGAGAGTTATGAACCCAAAACCGCTTCCAGGATGCTTGTTTCAGGTCCAGGGAAGACAAGGCTTGGCAGTTCGGGCTGGACTGTTCCCATGAGGCACAGGATCAGACTGATTTGCATATGGCCACGTCTGAACTGGGGTGGTGGAGTGAGCTAAAGAATAATGATGGATTAAACCCTGATCAGTTGACTGGGGGTGAGTGTTTGATTTGCTCAAACGCTCTGATCAACATCCTCTTTGGTATCGCTTTGTTCGCCCTAAGTTGGCAGGGTATGCCCAGACGTGGGTCCCTTGCTCACTTTGCCACTGGATTCAAGATATCCTGGCTGATGAGGGTTATGAACCCGAAACCGGTCCCAGGATGCTTGTTTCCGGTCCAGGGAAGACATGGCTTGGCAGTTCGGGCTGGACTGTTCCCATGAGGCACAGGGTCAGACTGATTTGCATATGGCCATGTCTGAACTGGGGTGGTGGAGTGAGCTAAAGAATGATGTGGATTAAACCCAGATCAGTTGACTGGGGGTGAGTGTTTGGTTTGCTCAAACGCTCCGTCCATCATCCCCTTTGGTATCGCTTTGTTCGCCCTAAGTCGGCAGGGTATGCCCAGACGTGGGTCCCTTGCTCACTTTTCCACTGGATTCAATATAGCCTGGCTGATGAGGGATATGAACCCGAAACCGGTCCCAGGATGCTTGTTTCCAGTCCAGGGAAAACATGGCTTGGCAGTTCGGGCTGGACTGTTCCCATGAGGCACAGGGTCAGACTGATTTGCATATGGCCATGTCTGAACTGGGGTGGTGGAGTGAGCTAAAGAATGATGATGGATTAAACCCAGATCAGTTGACTGGGGGTGAGTGTTTGATTTGCTCAAACGCTCAGTCCATCATCCATTTTGGTATCGCTTTGTTCGCCCTAAGGTGGCAGGGTATGCCCAGACGTGGGTCCCTTGCTCACTTTGCCGCTCGATTCAAGATAGCCTGGCTGATGAGGGTTATGAACCCAAAAACCAGTCCTAGGATGCTTGTATCCGGTCCAGGGAAGACATGGCTTGGCAGTTCGGGCTGGACTGTTCCCATGAGGAACAGGGTCAGACTGATTTGCATATGGCAATGTCTGAACTGGGGTGGTGGAGTGAGCTAAAGAATAATGATGGATTAAACCCTGATCAGTTGACTGGGGGTGAGTGTTTGATTTGCTCAAACGCTCTGATCAACATCCCCTTTGGTATCGCTTTGTTCGCCCTAAGTTGGCAGGGTATGCCCAGACGTGGGTCCCTTGCTCACTTTGCCACTGGATTCAAGATAGCCTGGCTGATGAGGGTTATGAACCCGAAACCGGTCCCAGGATGCTTGTTTCCGAACCAGGGAAGACATGGCTTGGCAGTTCGGGCTGGACTGTTCCCATGAGGCACAGGGTCATACTGATTTGCAAATGGCCATGTCTGAACTGGGGTGGTGGAGTGAGCTAAAGAATGAAGATGGAATAAACCCAGATCAGTTGACTGGGGGTGAGTGTTTGATTTGCTCAAACGCTCAGTCCATCATCCCTTTTGGTATCGCTTTGTTCGCCCTAAGGTGGCAGGGTATGCCCAGACGTGGGTCCCTTGCTCACTTTGCCACTCGATTCAAGATAGCCTGGCTGATGAGGGTTATGAACCCAAAAACCAGTCCTAGGATGCTTGTATCTGGTCCAGGGAAGACATGGCTTGGCAGTTCGGGCTGGACTGTTCCCATGAGGAACAGGGTCAGACTGATTTGCATATGGCAATGTCTGAACTGGGGTGGTGGAGTGAGCTAAAGAATAATGATGGATTAAACCCTGATCAGTTGACTGGGGGTGAGTGTTTGATTTGCTCAAACGCTCTGATCAACATCCCCATTGGTATCGCTTTGTTCGCCCTAAGTTGGCAGGGTATGCCCAGACGTGGGTCCCTTGCTCACTTTGCCACTGGATTCAAGATAGCCTGGCTGATGAGGGTTATGAACCCAAAAACCAGTCCTAGGATGCTTGTATCCGGTCCAGGGAAGACATGGCTTGGCAGTTCGGGCTGGACTGTTCCCATGAGGCACAGGGTCAGACTGATTTGCATATGGCAATGTCTGAACTGGGGTGGTGGAGTGAGCTAAAGAATGATGATGGATTAAACCCAGATTAGTTGACTGGGGGTGAGTGTTTGATTTGCTCAAACGCTCCATCCATCATCCCCTTTGGTATCGCTTTCTTCGCCCTAAATTTGCAGCGTATGCCCAGACGTGGGTCCCTTGCTCATTTTGCCACTGGATTCAAGATAACCTGGCTGATGAGGGTTATGAACCCGAAAACGGTCCCAGGATGCTTGTTTCCAGTCCAGGGAAGACATGGCTTGTCAGTTCGGGCTGGACTGTTCCCATGAGGCACAGGGTCAGACTGATTTGCATATGGCCATGTCTGAACTGGGGTGGTGGAGTGAGCTAAAGAATGATGATGGATTAAACCCAGATCAGTTGACTGGGGGTGAGTGTTTGATTTGCTCAAACGCTCCGTCCATCATCCCCTTTGGTATCGCTTTGTTCGCCCTAAGTTGGCAGGGTATGCCCAGACGTGGGTCCCTTGCTCACTTTGCCACTGGATTCAAGATAGCCTGGCTGATGAGGGTTATGAACCCGAAACCGGTCCCAGGATGCTTGTTTCCAGTCCAGGGAAGACATGGCTTGTCAGTTCGGGCTGGACTATTCCCATGAGGCACAGGGTCAGACTGATTTGCATATGGCCATGTCTGAACTGGGGTAGTGGAGTGAGCTAAAGAATGATGATGGATTAAACCCAGATCAGTTGACTGGGGGTGAGTGTTTGATTTGCTCAAACGCTCCGTCCATCATCCACTTTGGTATCGCTTTGTTCGCCCTAAGTTGGTAGGGTATGCCCAGACATGGGTCCCTTGCTCACTTTGCCACTGGATTCAAGATAGCCTGGCTGATGAGGGTTATGAACCCGAAACCGGTCCCAGGATGCTTGTTTCCAGTCCAGGGAAGACATGGCTTGGCAGTTCGGGCTGGACTGTTCCTATGAGGCACAGGGTCAGACTGATTTGCATATGGCCATGTCTGAACTGGGGTGGTGGAGTGAGCTAAAGAATGATGATGGATTAAACCCAGATCAGTTGACTGGGGGTGAGTGTTTGATTTGCTCAAACGCTCCGTCCATCATACCCTTTGGTATCGCTTTGTTCACCCTAAGTTGGCAGGGTATGACCAGATGTGATTCCCCTGCTCACTTTGCCACTGGATTCAAGATAGCCTGGCTGATGAGGGGTATGAACCCGAAACCGGTCCCAGGATGCTTGTTTCCGGTCCAGGGAAGACATGGCTTGGGAGTTCGGGCTGGACTGTTCCCATGAGGCACAGGGTCAGCCTGATTTGCATATGGCCATGTCTGAACTGGGGTGGTAGAGTGAGCTAAAGAATGATGATGGATTAAACCCAGATCAGTTGACTGGGGGTGAGTGTTTAATTTTCTCAAACGCTCCGTCCATCATTTCCTTTGGTATCGCTTTGTTCGCCCTAAGTTGGCAGGGTATGCACGGACGTGGGTCCTTTCTCACTTTGCCACTGGATTCAAGATAGCCTGGCTGATGAGGGTTATGAACCCGAAACCGGTCCCAGGATGCTTGTTTCCGGCCCAGAGAAGACATGGCTTGGAAGTTCGGGCTGGATTGTTCCATGAGGCACAGTGTCAGACTGATTTGCTTATGGCCATGTCTGAACTGGGGTGGTGGAGTGAGCTAAAGAATGAGGATGGATTAAACCCTGATCAGTTGACTGGGGGTAAGTGTTTGATTTGCTCAAATGCTCCGCCCATCATGCTCTTTGGTATCTCTTTGTTCGCCCTAAGTTGGCAGGGTATGCCCAGATGTGGGTCCATTGCTTACTTTGCCACTGGATTCAAGATAGCCTGGCTGATGAGAGTTATGAACCCGAAACCAGTTCCAGGATGCTTGTTTCAGGTGCAGGGAAGACAAGGCTTGGCAGTTCGGGCTGGACTGTTCCCATGAGGCACAGGATCAGACTGATTTGCATATGGCCACGTCTGAACTGGGGTGGTGGAGTGAGCTAAAGATTAATGATGGATTAAACCCTGATCAGTTGACTGGTGGTGAGTGTTTGATTTGCTCAAACGCTCTGATCAACATCCCCTTTGGTATCGCTTTGTTCGCCCTAAGTTTGCAGGGTATGCCCAGACGTGGGTCCCTTGCTCACTTTGCCACTGGATTCAAGATAGCCTGGCTGATGAGGGTTATGAACCCGAAACTGGTCCCAGGATGCTTGTTTCCGGTCCAGGGAAGACATGGCTTGGCAGTTCGGGCTGGACTGTTAACATGAGGCACAGGGTCAGACTGATTTGCATATGGCCATGTCTGAACTGGGGTGGTGGAGTGAGCTAAAGAATGATGATGGATTAAACCCAGATCAGTTGACTGTGGCGGAGTGTTTGATTTGCTCAAACGCTCCGTCCATCATACCCTTTGGTATCGCTTTGTTCTCCCTAAGTTGGCAGGGTATGACCAGATGTGATTCCCTTGCTCACTTTGCCACTGGATGCAAGATAGCCTGGCTGATGAGGTTTATGAACCCGAAACTGGTCCCAGGATGCTTGTTTCCGGTCCAGGGAAGACATAGCTTGGCAGTTCGGGCTGGACTGTTCCCATGAGGCACAGGGTCAGCCTGATTTGCATATGGCCATGTCTGAACTGGGGTGGTGGAGTGAGCTAAAGAATGATGATGGATTAAACCCAGATCAGTTGACTGGGGGTGAGTGTTTGATTTGCTCAAACGCTCCGTCCATCATTTCCTTTGGTATCGCTTTGTTCGCCCTAAGTTGGCAGGGTATGCACGGACGTGGGTCCTTTCTCACTTTGCCACCGGATTCAAGATAGCCTGTCTGATGAGGGTTATGAACCCAAAACCGGTCCCAGGATGCTTGTTTCCGGCCCAGGGAAGACATGGCTTGGCAGTTCGGGCTGGACTGTTCCCATGAGGCACAGGGTCAGACTGATTTGCATATGGCCATGTCTGAACTGGGGTGGTGGAGTGAGCTAAATAATGAGGATGGATTAAACCCAGATCAGTTGACTGGGGTAAGTGTTTGATTTGCTCAAACGCTCCGTCCATCATGCTCTTTGGTATCTCTTTGTTCGCCCTAAGTTGGCAGGGTATGCCCAGATGTGAGTCAATGCTTACTTTGCCACTGGATGCAAGATAGCCTGGCTGATGAGAGTTATGAACCCGAAACCGGTTCCAGGATGCTTGTTTCCGGTCCAGGGAAGACATGGCTTGGCAGTTCGGGCTGGACTGTTCCCATGAGGCACAGGGTCAGACTGATATGCATATGGTCACATCTGAACTGGGGTGGTGGAGTGAGCTAAAGAATGATGATGAATTAAACCCAGATCAGTTGACTGGGGGTGAGTGTTTGATTTGCTCAAACGCTCTGTCCATCATCCCCTTTGGTATCGCTTTGTTCGCCCTAAGTTGGCAGGGTATGCCCAGACGTGGGTCCCTTGCTCACTTTGCCACTGGATTCAAGACAGCGTGGCTGATGAGGGTTATGAACCCTAAACCGGTCCCAGAATGCTTGTTTCCAGTCCAGGGAAGACATGGCTTGACAGTTCGGGCTGGACTGTTCCCATGAGGCACAGGGTCAGACTGATTTGCATATGGCCATGTCTGAACTGGGGTGGTGGAGTGAGCTAAAGAATGATGATGGATTAAACCCAGATCAGTTGACTGGGGGTGAGTGTTTGTTTTGCTCAAACGCTCCGTCCATCATCCACATTTTTTATCGCTTTGTTTGCCGTAAGTTGGCAGGATATGCCCAGATGTGGGTCACTTGCTCGCTTTGCCACTGGATTCAACATAGCCTAGCTGATGAGGGTTATGAACCCAAAACCGGTCCCAGGATGCTTGTTTCCGGTCCAGGGAGACATGGCTTGGGAGTTTGGGCTGGACTGTTCCCATGAGGCACAGGGTCAGACTGATTTGCATGCGGCCATGTCTGAACTGGGGTGGTGGAGTGAGCTAAAGAATGATGATGGATTAAACCCAGATCAGTTGACTGGTTGTAAGTGTTTGATTTGCTCAAACGCTCAGTCCATCATCCCTTTTGGTATCGCTTTGTTCGCCCTAAATTGGCGGGGTATGCCCAGACGTGGGTCCCTTGCTCACTTTGCCACTCGATTCAAGATAGCCTGGCTGATGAGGGTTATGAACCCGAAACCGGTCCCAGGATGCTTGTTTTCCGTCCAGGGAAGACATGGCTTGGCAGTTCGGGCTGGACTGTTCCCATGAGGCACAGGGTCAGACTGATTTGCATATGTCAATATCTGAACTGGGGTGGTGGAGTGAGCTAAAGAATGATGATGAATTAAACCCAGAACAGTTGACTGGGGGTGAGTGTTTGATTTGCTCAAATGCTCTGTCCATCATCCCCTTTGGTATCGCTTTGTTCGCCCTAAGTTGGCAGGGTATGCCCAGACATGGGTCCCTTGCTCACTTTGCCACTGGATTCAAGATAGCCTGGCTGATGAGGGTTATGAACCCGAAACCGGTCCCAGGATGCTTGTTTTCCGTCCAGGGAAGACATGGCTTGGCAGTTCGGGCTGGACTGTTCCCATGAGGCACAGGGTCAGACTGATTTGCATATGGCCATGTCTGAACTGGGGTGGTGGAGTGAGCTAAAGAATGATGATGGATTAAACCCAGATCAGTTGACTGGGGGTGAGTGTTTAATTTGCTCAAACGCTCCGTCCATCATTTCCTTTGGTATCACTTTGTTCGCCCTAAGGTGGCAGGGTATGCCCAGACGTGGGTCCCTTGCTCACTTTGCCACTCGATTCAAGATAGCCTGGCTGATGAGTGTTATGAACCCAAAAACCAGTCCTAGGATGCTTGTATCCGGTCCAGGGAAGACATGGCTTGGCAGTTCGGGCTGGACTCTTCCCATGATGAACAGGGTCAGACTGATTTGCATATGGCAATGTCTGAACTGGGGTGGTGGAGTGAGCTAAAGAATGATGATGGATTAAACCCAGATTAGTTGACTGGGGGTGAGTGTTTGATTTGCTCAAACGCTCCATCCATCATCCCCTTTGGTATCGCTTTCTTCGCCCTAAATTTGCAGCGTATGCCCAGACGTGGGTCCCTTGCTCATTTTGCCACTGGATTCAAGATAACCTGGCTGATGAGGGTTATGAACCCGAAAACGGTCCCAGGATGCTTGTTTCCAGTCCAGGGAAGACATGGCTTGTCAGTTCGGGCTGGACTATTCCCATGAGGCACAGGGTCAGACTGATTTGCATATGGCCATGTCTGAACTGGGGTAGTGGAGTGAGCTAAAGAATGATGATGGATTAAACCCAGATCAGTTGACTGGGGGTGAGTGTTTGATTTGCTAAAACGCTCCGTCCATCATCCCCTCTGGTATCGCTTTGTTCGCCCTAAGTTGGCAGGGTATGCCCAGACGTGGGTCCCTTGCTCACTTTGCCACTGGATTCAAGATAGCCTGGCTGATGAGGGTTATGAACCCGAAACCGGTCCCAGGATGCTTGTTTCCAGTCCAGGGAAGACATGGCTTGTCAGTTCGGGCTGGACTATTCCCATGAGGCACAGGGTCAGACTGATTTGCATATGGCCATGTCTGAACTGGGGTAGTGGAGTGAGCTAAAGAATGATGATGGATTAAACCCAGATCAGTTGACTGGGGGTGAGTGTTTGATTTGCTAAAACGCTCCGTCCATCATCCCCTTTGGTATCGCTTTGTTCGCCCTAAGTTGGGAGGGTATGCCCAGACGTGGGTCCCTTGCTCACTTTGCCACTGGATTCAAGATAGCCTGGCTGATGAGGGTTATGAACCCGAAACCGGTCCCAGGATGCTCGTTTCCAGTCCAGGGAAGACATGGCTTGGCAGTTCGGGCTGGACTGTTCCATGAGGCACAGGGTCAGACTGATTTGCATATGGCCATGTCTGAACTGGGGTGGTGGAGTGAGCTAAAGAATGATGATGGATTAAACCCAGATCAGTTGACTGGGGGTGAGTGTTTGATTTGCTCAAACGCTCCGTCCATCATACCCTTTGGTATCGCTTTGTTCACCCTAAGTTGGCAGGGTATGACCAGATGTGATTCCCCTGCTCACTTTGCCACTGGATTCAAGATAGCCTGGCTGATGAGGGGTATGAACCCGAAACCGGTCCCAGGATGATTGTTTCCGGTCCAGGGAAGACATGGCTTGGGAGTTCGGGCTGGACTGTTCCCATGAGGCACAGGGTCAGCCTGATTTGCATATGGCCATGTCTGAACTGGGGTGGTAGAGTGAGCTAAAGAATGATGATGGATTAAACCCAGATCAGTTGACTGGGGGTGAGTGTTTGATTTGCTCAAACGCTCTGATCAACATCCCCTTTGGTATCGCTTTGTTCGCCCTAAGTTCGCAGGGTATGCCCAGACGTGGGTCCCTTGCTCACTTTGCCACTGGATTCAAGATAGCCTGGCTGATGAGGGTTATGAACCCGAAACTGGTCCCAGGATGCTTGTTTCCGGTCCAGGGAAGACATGGCTTGGCAGTTCGGGCTGGACTGTTCCCATGAGGCACAGGGTCAGACTGATTTGCATATGGCCATGTCTGAACTGGGGTGGTGGAGTGAGCTAAAGAATGATGATGGATTAAACCCAGATCAGTTGACTGTGGCGGAGTGTTTGATTTGCTCAAACGCTCCGTCCATCATACCCTTTGGTATCGCTTTGTTCTCCCTAAGTTGGCAGGGTATGACCAGATGTGATTCCCTTGCTCACTTTGCCACTGGATGCAAGATAGCCTGGCTGATGAGGGTTATTAACCCGAAACCGGTCCCAGGATGCTTGTTTCCGGTCCAGGGAAGACATGGCTTGGCAGTTCGGGCTGGAATGTTCCCATGAGGCACAGGGTCAGCCTGATTTGCATATGGCCATGTCTGAACTGGGGTGGTGGAGTGAGCTAAAGAATGATGATGGATTAAACCCAGATCAGTTGACTGGGGGTGAGTGTTTGATTTGCTCAAACGCTCCGTCCATCATGCTCTTTGGTATCTCTTTGTTCGCCCTAAGTTGGCAGGGTATGCCCAGATGTGAGTCAATGCTTACTTTGCCACTGTATTCAAGATAGCCTGGCTGATGAGAGTTATGAACCCGAAACCGGTTCCAGGATGCTTGTTTCCGGTCCAGGGAAGACATGGCTTGGCAGTTCAGGCTGGACTGTTCCCATGAGGTACAGGGTCAGACTGATATGCATATGGTCACATCTGAACTGGGGTGGTGGAGTGAGCTAAAGAATGATGATGAATTAAACCCAGATCAGTTGACTGGGGGTGAGTGTTTGATTTGCTCAAACGCTCTGTCCATCATCCCCTTTGGTATCGCTTTGTTCGCCCTAAGTTGGCAGGGTATGCCCAGACGTGGGTCCCTTGCTCACTTTGCCACTGGATTCAAGACAGCGTGGCTGATGAGGGTTATGAACCCGAAACCGGTCCCAGAATGCTTGTTTCCAGTCCAGGGAAGACATGGCTTGGCAGTTCGGGCTGTACTGTTCCCATGAGGCACAGGGTCAGACTGATTTGCATATGGCCATGTCTGAACTGGGGTGGTGGAGTGAGCTAAAGAATGATGATGGATTAAACCCAGATCAGTTGACTGGGGGTGAGTGTTTGTTTTGCTCAAACGCTCCGTCCATCATCCACATTTTTTATCGCTTTGTTTGCCGTAAGTTGGCAGGATATGCCCAGATGTGGGTCACTTGCTCGCTTTGCCACTGGATTCAACATAGCCTAGCTGATGAGGGTTATGAACCCGAAACCGGTCCCAGGATGCTTGTTTCCGGTCCAGGGAGACATGGCTTGGGAGTTCGGGCTGGACTGTTCCCATGAGGCACAGGGTCAGACTGATTTGCATGCGGCCATGTCTGAACTGGGGTGGTGGAGTGAGCTAAAGAATGATGATGGATTAAACCCAGATCAGTTGACTGGTTGTAAGTGTTTGATTTGCTCAAACGCTCAGTCCATCATCCCTTTTGGTATCGCTTTGTTCGCCCTAAATTGGCAGGGTATGCCCAGACGTGGGTCCCTTGCTCACTTTGCCACTCGATTCAAGATAGCCTGGCTGATGAGGGTTATGAACCCGAAACCGGTCCTAGGATGCTTGTATCCGGTCCACGGAAGACATGGCTTGGCAGTTCGGGCTGGACTGTTCCCATGAGGCACAGGGTCAGACTGATTTGCATATGTCAATATCTGAACTGGGGTGGTGGAGTGAGCTAAAGAATGATGATGAATTAAACCCAGAACAGTTGACTGGGGGTGAGTGTTTGATTTGCTAAAACGCTCCGTCCATCATCCCCTTTGGTATCGCTTTGTTCGCCCTAAGTTGGCAGGGTATGCCCAGACGTGGGTCCCTTGCTCACTTTGCCACTGGATTCAAGATAGCCTGGCTGATGAGGGTTATGAACCCGAAACCGGGCCCAGGATGCTTGTTTCCAGTCCAGGGAAGACATGGCTTGTCAGTTCGGGCTGGACTATTCCCATGAGGCACAGGGTCAGACTGATTTGCATATGGCCATGTCTGAACTGGGGTAGTGGAGTGAGCTAAAGAATGATGATGGATTAAACCCAGATCAGTTGACTGGGGGTGAGTGTTTGATTTGCTAAAACGCTCCGTCCATCATCCCCTTTGGTATCGCTTTGTTCGCCCTAAGTTGGGAGGGTATGCCCAGACGTGGGTCCCTTGCTCACTTTGCCACTGGATTCAAGATAGCCTGGCTGATGAGGGTTATGAACCCGAAACCGGTCCCAGGATGCTTGTTTCCAGTCCAGGGAAGACATGGCTTGGCAGTTCGGGCTGGACTGTTCCTATGAGGCACAGGGTCAGACTGATTTGCATATGGCCATGTCTGAACTGGGGTGGTGGAGTGAGCTAAAGAATGATGATGGATTAAACCCAGATCAGTTGACTGGGGGTGAGTGTTTGATTTGCTCAAACGCTCCGTCCATCATACCCTTTGGTATCGCTTTGTTCACCCTAAGTTGGCAGGGTATGACCAGATGTGATTCCCCTGCTCACTTTGCCACTGGATTCAAGATAGCCTGGCTGATGAGGGGTATGAACCCGAAACCGGTCCCAGGATGATTGTTTCCGGTCCAGGGAAGACATGGCTTGGGAGTTCGGGCTGGACTGTTCCCATGAGGCACAGGGTCAGCCTGATTTGCATATGGCCATGTCTGAACTGGGGTGGTAGAGTGAGCTAAAGAATGATGATGGATTAAACCCAGATCAGTTGACTGGGGGTGAGTGTTTAATTTTCTCAAACGCTCCGTCCATCATTTCCTTTGATATCGCTTTGTTCGCCCTAAGTTGGCAGGGTATGCACGGACGTGGGTCCTTTCTCACTTTGCCACTGGATTCAAGATAGCCTGGCTGATGAGGGTTATGAACCCGAAACCGGTCCCAGGATGCTTGTTTCCGGCCCAGAGAAGACATGGCTTGGAAGTTCGGGCTCGATTGTTCCATGAGGCACAGTGTCAGACTGATTTGCTTATGGCCATGTCTGAACTGGGGTGGTGGAGTGAGCTAAAGAATGAGGATGGATTAAACCCTGATCAGTTGACTGGGGGTAAGTGTTTGATTTGCTCAAATGCTCCGCCCATCATGCTCTTTGGTATCTCTTTGTTCGCCCTAAGTTGGCAGGGTATGCCCAGATGTGGGTCCATTGCTTACTTTGCCACTGGATTCAAGATAGCCTGGCTGATGAGAGTTATGAACCCGAAACCAGTTCCAGGATGCTTGTTTCAGGTCCAGGGAAGACAAGGCTTGGCAGTTCGGGCTGGACTGTTCCCATGAGGCACAGGATCAGACTGATTTGCATATGGCCACGTCTGAACTGGGGTGGTGGAGTGAGCTAAAGATTAATGATGGATTAAACCCTGATCAGTTGACTGGGGGTGAGTGTTTGATTTGCTCAAACGCTCTGCTCAACATCCCCTTTGGTATCGCTTTGTTCGCCCTAAGTTCGCAGGGTATGCCCAGACGTGGGTCCCTTGCTCACTTTGCCACTGGATTCAAGATAGCCTGGCTGATGAGGGTTATGAACCCGAAACTGGTCCCAGGATGCTTGTTTCCGGTCCAGGGAAGACATGGCTTGGCAGTTCGGGCTGGACTGTTCCCATGAGGCACAGGGTCAGACTGATTTGCATATGGCCATGTCTGAACTGGGGTGGTGGAGTGAGCTAAAGAATGATGATGAATTAAACCCAGATCAGTTGACTGGGGGTGAGTGTTTGTTTTGCTCAAACGCTCCGTCCATCATCCACATTTTTTATCGCTTTGTTTGCCGTAAGTTGGCAGGATATGCCCAGATGTGGGTCACTTGCTCGCTTTGCCACTGGATTCAACATAGCCTAGCTGATGAGGGTTATGAACCCGAAACCGGTCCCAGGATGCTTGTTTCCGGTCTAGGGAGACATGGCTTGGGAGTTCGGGCTGGACTGTTCCCATGAGGCACAGGGTCAGACTGATTTGCATGCGGCCATGTCTGAACTGGGGTGGTGGAGTGAGCTAAAGAATGATGATGGATTAAACCCAGATCAGTTGACTGGTTGTAAGTGTTTGATTTGCTCAAACGCTCAGTCCATCATCCCTTTTGGTATCGCTTTGTTCGCCCTAAATTGGCAGGGTATGCCCAGACGTGGGTCCCTTGCTCACTTTGCCACTCGATTCAAGATAGCCTGGCTGATGAGGGTTATGAACCCGAAACCGGTCCTAGGATGCTTGTATCCGGTCCACGGAAGACATGGCTTGGCAGTTCGGGCTGGACTGTTCCCATGAGGCACAGGGTCAGACTGATTTGCATATGTCAATATCTGAACTGGGGTGGTGGAGTGAGCTAAAGAATGATGATGAATTAAACCCAGAACAGTTGACTGGGGGTGAGTGTTTGATTTGCTCAAATGCTCTGTCCATCATCCCCTTTGGTATCGCTTTGTTCGCCCTAAGTTGGCAGGGTATGCCCAGACATGGGTCCCTTGCTCACTTTGCCACTGGATTCAAGATAGCCTGGCTGATGAGGGTTATGAATCCGAAACCGGTCCCAGGATGCTTGTTTTCCGTCCAGGGAAGACATGGCTTGGCAGTTCGGGCTGGACTGTTCCCATGAGGCACAGGGTCAGACTGATTTGCATATGGCCATGTCTGAACTGGGGTGGTGGAGTGAGCTAAAGAATGATGATGGATTAAACCCAGATCAGTTGACTGGGGGTGAGTGTTTGATTTGCTCAAACGCTCCGTCCATCATCCACTTTTTTTATCGCTTTGTTTGCCCTAAGTTGGCAGGGTATGCCCAGACGTGGGACACTTGCTCGCTTTGCCACTGGATTCAACATAGCCTAGCTGATGAGGGTTATGAACCCGAAACCGGTCCCAGGATGCTTGTTTCCGGTCCAGGGAAGACATGGCTTGGCAGTTCGTGCTCGATTGTTCCCATGAGGCACATGGTCAGACTGATTTGCATATGGCCATGTCTGAACTGGGGTGGTGGAGTGAGCTAAAGAATGATGATGGATTAATCCCAGATCAGTTGACTGGGGGTGAGTGTTTGATTTGCTCAAACGCTCAGTCCATCATCCCTTTTGCTATCGCTTTGTTCGCCCTAAGTTGGCAGGGTATGCCCAGACGTGGGTCCCTTGCTCACTTTGCCACTCGATTCAAGATAGCCTGGCTGATGAAGGTTATGAACCCGAAACCGGTCCCAGGATGCTTGTATCCGGTCCAGGGAAGACATGGCTTGGCAGTTTGGGCTGAACTGTTCCCATGAGGCACAGGGTCAGACTGATTTGCATATGGCAATGTCTGAACTGGGGTGGTGGGATGAGCTAAAGAATGATGATGGATTAAACCCAGATTAGTTGACTAAGGGTCGAGTGTTTGATTTGCTCAAACACTCCGTCCATCATCCCCTTTGGTATCGCTTTCTTCGCCCTAAGTTGACAGCGTATGCCCAGACGTGGGTCCCTTACTCACTTTGCCACTGGATTCAAGATAGCCTGGGTGATGAGGGTTATGAACCCGAAACCGGTCCCAGGATGCTTGTTTCCAGTCCAGGGAAGACATGGCTTGTCAGTTAGGGCTGGACTGTTCCCATGAGGCACAGGGTCAGACTGATTTGCATATGGCCATGTCTGAACTGGGGTGGTGGACCCAGATCAGTTGACTGGGGGTGAGTGTTTGATTTGCTCAAACGCTCCATCCATCATCCCCTTTGGTATCGCTTTTTTCGCCCTAAGTTGGCAGGGTATGCCCAGACGTGGGTCCCTTGCTCACTTTGCCACTGGATTCAAGATAGCCTGGCTGATGAGGGTTATGAACCCGAAACCGGTCCCAGGGTGCTTGTTTCCGGTCCAGGGAAGACATGGCTTGGAAGTTCGGGCTGGACTGTTCCCATGAGGCACAGGGTCAGACTGATTTGCATATGGAAATGTCTGAACTGGGGTAGTGGAGTGAGCTAAATAATGATGATGGATTTAACCCAGATCAGTTGACTGGGGTGAGTGTTTGATTTGCTCAAACGCTCCGTCCATCATCCCCTTTGGTATCACTTTGTTCGCCCTAATTTGGCAGGGTATGCCCAGACATGGGTCCCTTGCTCACTTTGCCACTGGATTCAAGATAGCCTGGCTGATGAGGGTTATGAACCCAAAACCGGTCCCAGGGTGCTTGTTTCCGGTCCAGGGAAGACATGGCTTGGCAGTTCGGGCTAGACTGTTCCCATGAGGCACAGGGTCAGACTGATTTGCATATGGAAATGTCTGAACTGGGGTAGTGGAGTGAGCTAAAGAATGATGATGGATTAAACGCAGATCAGTTGACTGGGGGTGAGTGTTTGATTTGCTCAAACGCTCCGTCCATCATCCCCTTTGGTATCGCTTTGTTCGCCCTAAGTTGGCAGGGTATGCCCAGACGTGGGTCCCTTGCTCACTTTGCCACTGGATTCAAGATAGCCTGGCTGATGAGGGTTATGAACCCGAAACCGGTCCCAGGATGCTTGTTTCCAGTCCAGGGAAGACATGGCTTGTCAGTTCGGGCTGGACTATTCCCATGAGGCACAGGGTCAGACTGATTTGCATATGGCCATGTCTGAACTGGGGTAGTGGAGTGAGCTAAAGAATGATGATGGATTAAACCCAGATCAGTTGACTGGGGGTGAGTGTTTGATTTGCTAAAACGCTCCGTCCATCATCCCCTTTGGTATCGCTTTGTTCGCCCTAAGTTGGCAGGGTATGCCCAGACGTGGGTCCCTTGCTCACTTTGCCACTGGATTCAAGATAGCCTGGCTGATGAGGGTTATGAACCCGAAACCGGTCCCAGGATGCTTGTTTCCAGTCCAGGGAAGACATGGCTTGTCAGTTCGGGCTGGACTATTCCCATGAGGCACAGGGTCAGACTGATTTGCATATGGCCATGTCTGAACTGGGGTAGTGGAGTGAGCTAAAGAATGATGATGGATTAAACCCAGATCAGTTGACTGGGGGTGAGTGTTTGATTTGCTAAAACGCTCCGTCCATCATCCCCTTTGGTATCGCTTTGTTCGCCCTAAGTTGGGAGGGTATGCCCAGACGTGGGTCCCTTGCTCACTTTGCCACTGGATTCAAGATAGCCTGGCTGATGAGGGTTATGAACCCGAAACCGGTCCCAGGATGCTTGTTTCCAGTCCAGGGAAGACATGGCTTGGCAGTTCGGGCTGGACTGTTCCATGAGGCACAGGGTCAGACTGATTTGCATATGGCCATGTCTGAACTGGGGTGGTGGAGTGAGCTAAAGAATGATGATGGATTAAACCCAGATCAGTTGACTGGGGGTGAGTGTTTGATTTGCTCAAACGCTCCGTCCATCATACCCTTTGGTATCGCTTTGTTCACCCTAAGTTGGCAGGGTATGACCAGATGTGATTCCCCTGCTCACTTTGCCACTGGATTCAAGATAGCCTGGCTGATGAGGGGTATGAACCCGAAACCGGTCCCAGGATGATTGTTTCCGGTCCAGGGAAGACATGGCTTGGGAGTTCGGGCTGGACTGTTCCCATGAGGCACAGGGTCAGCCTGATTTGCATATGGCCATGTCTGAACTGGGGTGGTAGAGTGAGCTAAAGAATGATGATGGATTAAACCCAGATCAGTTGACTGGGGGTGAGTGTTTAATTTTCTCATACGCTCCGTCCATCATTTCCTTTGGTATCGCTTTGTTCGCCCTAAGTTGGCAGGGTATGCACGGACGTGGGTCCTTTCTCACTTTGCCACTGGATTCAAGATAGCCTGGCTGATGAGGGTTATGAACCCGAAACCGGTCCCAGGATGCTTGTTTCCGGCCCAGAGAAGACATGGCTTGGAAGTTCGGGCTCGATTGTTCCATGAGGCACAGTGTCAGACTGATTTGCTTATGGCCATGTCTGAACTGGGGTGGTGGAGTGAGCTAAAGAATGAGGATGGATTAAACCCTGATCAGTTGACTGGGGGTAAGTGTTTGATTTGCTCAAATGCTCCGCCCATCATGCTCTTTGGTATCTCTTTGTTCGCCCTAAGTTGGCAGGGTATGCCCAGATGTGGGTCCATTGCTTACTTTGCCACTGGATTCAAGATAGCCTGGCTGATGAGAGTTATGAACCCGAAACCAGTTCCAGGATGCTTGTTTCAGGTCCAGGGAAGACAAGGCTTGGCAGTTCGGGCTGGACTGTTCCCATGAGGCACAGGATCAGACTGATTTGCATATGGCCACGTCTGAACTGGGGTGGTGGAGTGAGCTAAAGATTAATGATGGATTAAACCCTGATCAGTTGACTGGGGGTGAGTGTTTGATTTGCTCAAACGCTCTGATCAACATCCCCTTTGGTATCGCTTTGTTCGCCCTAAGTTCGCAGGGTATGCCCAGACGTGGGTCCCTTGCTCACTTTGCCACTGGATTCAAGATAGCCTGGCTGATGAGGGTTATGAACCCGAAACTGGTCCCAGGATGCTTGTTTCCGGTCCAGGGAAGACATGGCTTGGCAGTTCGGGCTGGACTGTTCCCATGAGGCACAGGGTCAGACTGATTTGCATATGGCCATGTCTGAACTGGGGTGGTGGAGTGAGCTAAAGAATGATGATGGATTAAACCCAGATCAGTTGACTGTGGCGGAGTGTTTGATTTGCTCAAACGCTCCGTCCATCATGCTCTTTGGTATCTCTTTGTTCGCCCTAAGTTGGCAGGGTATGCCCAGATGTGAGTCAATGCTTACTTTGCCACTGTATTCAAGATAGCCTGGCTGATGAGAGTTATGAACCCGAAACCGGTTCCAGGATGCTTGTTTCCGGTCCAGGGAAGACATGGCTTGGCAGTTCGGGCTGGACTGTTCCCATGAGGCACAGGGTCAGACTGATATGCATATGGTCACATCTGAACTGGGGTGGTGGAGTGAGCTAAAGAATGATGATGAATTAAACCCAGATCAGTTGACTGGGGGTGAGTGTTTGTTTTGCTCAAACGCTCCGTCCATCATCCACATTTTTTATCTCTTTGTTTGCCGTAAGTTGGCAGGATATGCCCAGATGTGGGTCACTTGCTCGCTTTGCCACTGGATTCAACATAGCCTAGCTGATGAGGGTTATGAACCCGAAACCGGTCCCAGGATGCTTGTTTCCGGTCTAGGGAGACATGGCTTGGGAGTTCGGGCTGGACTGTTCCCATGAGGCACAGGGTCAGACTGATTTGCATGCGGCCATGTCTGAACTGGGGTGGTGGAGTGAGCTAAAGAATGATGATGGATTAAACCCAGATCAGTTGACTGGTTGTAAGTGTTTGATTTGCTCAAATGCTCAGTCCATCATCCCTTTTGGTATCGCTTTGTTCGCCCTAAATTGGCAGGGTATGCCCAGACGTGGGTCCCTTGCTCACTTTGCCACTCGATTCAAGATAGCCTGGCTGATGAGGGTTATGAACCCGAAACCGGTCCTAGGATGCTTGTATCCGGTCCACGGAAGACATGGCTTGGCAGTTCGGGCTGGACTGTTCCCATGAGGCACAGGGTCAGCCTGATTTGCATATGGCCATGTCTGAACTGGGGTGGTGGAGTGAGCTAAAGAATGATGATGGATTAAACCCAGATCAGTTGACTGGGGGTGAGTGTTTGATTTGCTCAAACGCTCCGTCCATCATTTCCTTTGGTATCGCTTTGTTCGCCCTAAGTTGGCAGGGTATGCACGGACGTGGGTCCTTTCTCACTTTGCCACCGGATTCAAGATAGCCTGTCTGATGAGGGTTATGAACCCAAAACCGGTCCCAGGATGCTTGTTTCCGGCCCAGGGAAGACATGGCTTGGCAGTTCGGGCTGGATTGTTCCCATGAGGCACAGGGTCAGACTGATTTGCATATGGCCATGTCTGAACTGGGGTGGTGGAGTGAGCTAAAGAATGAGGATGGATTTCATTAAACCCAGATCAGTTGACTGGGGTAAGTGTTTGATTTGCTCAAACGCTCCATCCATCATGCTCTTTGGTATCTCTTTGTTCGCCCTAATTTGGCAGGGTATGCCCAGATGTGAGTCAATGCTTACTTTGCCACTGTATTCAAGATAGCCTGGCTGATGAGAGTTATGAACCCGAAACCGGTTCCAGGATGCTTGTTTCCGGTCCAGGGAAGACATGGCTTGGCAGTTCGGGCTGGACTGTTCCCATGAGGCACAGGGTCAGACTGATATGCATATGGTCACATCTGAACTGGGGTGGTGGAGTGAGCTAAAGAATGATGATGAATTAAACCCATATCAGTTGACTGGGGGTGAGTGTTTGATTTGCTCAAACGCTCTGTCCATCATCCCCTTTGGTATCGCTTTGTTCGCCCTAAGTTGGCAGGGTATGCCCAGACGTGGGTCCCTTGCTCACTTTGCCACTGGATTCAAGACAGCGTGGCTGATGAGGGTTATGAACCCGAAACCGGTCCCAGAATGCTTGTTTCCAGTCCAGGGAAGACATGGCTTGGCAGTTCGGGCTGTACTGTTCCCATGAGGCACAGGGTCAGACTGATTTGCATATGGCCATGTCTGAACTGGGGTGGTGGAGTGAGCTAAAGAATGATGATGGATTAAACCCAGATCAGTTGACTGGGGGTGAGTGTTTGTTTTGCTCAAACGCTCCGTCCATCATCCACATTTTTTATCGCTTTGTTTGCCGTAAGTTGGCAGGATATGCCCAGATGTGGATCACTTGCTCGCTTTGCCACTGGATTCAACATAGCCTAACTGATGAGGGTTATGAACCCGAAACCGGTCCCAGGATGCTTGTTTCCGGTCCAGGGAGACATGGCTTGGGAGTTCGGGCTGGACTGTTCCCATGAGGCACAGGGTCAGACTGATCTGCATGCGGCCATGTCTGAACTGGGGTGGTGGAGTGAGCTAAAGAATGATGATGGATTAAACCCAGATCAGTTGACTGGTTGTAAGTGTTTGATTTGCTCAAACGCTCAGTCCATCATCCCTTTTGGTATCGCTTTGTTCGCCCTAAATTGGCAGGGTATGCCCAGACGTGGGTCCCTTGCTCACTTTGCCACTCGATTCAAGATAGCCTGGCTGATGAGGGTTATGAACCCGAAACCGGTCCTAGGATGCTTGTATCCGGTCCACGGAAGACATGGCTTGGCAGTTCGGGCTGGACTGTTCCCATGAGGCACAGGGTCAGACTGATTTGCATATGTCAATATCTGAACTGGGGTGGTGGAGTGAGCTAAAGAATGATGATGAATTAAACCCAGAACAGTTGACTGGGGGTGAGTGTTTGATTTGCTAAAACGCTCCGTCCATCATCCCCTTTGGTATCGCTTTGTTCGCCCTAAGTTGGCAGGGTATGCCCAGACGTGGGTCCCTTGCTCACTTTGCCACTGGATTCAAGATAGCCTGGCTGATGAGGGTTATGAACCCGAAACCGGGCCCAGGATGCTTGTTTCCAGTCCAGGGAAGACATGGCTTGTCAGTTCGGGCTGGACTATTCCCATGAGGCACAGGGTCAGACTGATTTGCATATGGCCATGTCTGAACTGGGGTAGTGGAGTGAGCTAAAGAATGATGATGGATTAAACCCAGATCAGTTGACTGGGGTGAGTGTTTGATTTCCTAAAACGCTCCGTCCATCATCCCCTTTGGTATCGCTTTGTTCGCCCTAAGTTGGGAGGGTATGCCCAGACGTGGGTCCCTTGCTCACTTTGCCACTGGATTCAAGATAGCCTGGCTGATGAGGGTTATGAACCCGAAACCGGTCCCAGGATGCTTGTTTCCAGTCCAGGGAAGACATGGCTTGGCAGTTCGGGCTGGACTGTTCCTATGAGGCACAGGGTCAGACTGATTTGCATATGGCCATGTCTGAACTGGGGTGGTGGAGTGAGCTAAAGAATGATGATGGATTAAACCCAGATCAGTTGACTGGGGGTGAGTGTTTGATTTGCTCAAACGCTCCGTCCATCATACCCTTTGGTATCGCTTTGTTCACCCTAAGTTGGCAGGGTATGACCAGATGTGATTCCCCTGCTCACTTTGCCACTGGATTCAAGATAGCCTGGCTGATGAGGGGTATGAACCCGAAACCGGTCCCAGGATGATTGTTTCCGGTCCATGGAAGACATGGCTTGGGAGTTCGGGCTGGACTGTTCCCATGAGGCACAGGGTCAGCCTGATTTGCATATGGCCATGTCTGAACTGGGGTGGTAGAGTGAGCTAAAGAATGATGATGGATTAAACCCAGATCAGTTGACTGGGGGTGAGTGTTTAATTTTCTCAAACGCTCCGTCCATCATTTCCTTTGGTATCGCTTTGTTCGCCCTAAGTTGGCAGGGTATGCACGGACGTGGGTCCTTTCTCACTTTGCCACTGGATTCAAGATAGCCTGGCTGATGAGGGTTATGAACCCGAAACCGGTCCCAGGATGCTTGTTTCCGGCCCAGAGAAGACATGGCTTGGAAGTTCGGGCTCGATTGTTCCATGAGGCACAGTGTCAGACTGATTTGCTTATGGCCATGTCTGAACTGGGGTGGTGGAGTGAGCTAAAGAATGAGGATGGATTAAACCCTGATCAGTTGACTGGGGGTAAGTGTTTGATTTGCTCAAATGCTCCGCCCATCATGCTCTTTGGTATCTCTTTGTTCGCCCTAAGTTGGCAGGGTATGCCCAGATGTGGGTCCATTGCTTACTTTGCCACTGGATTCAAGATAGCCTGGCTGATGAGAGTTATGAACCCGAAACCAGTTCCAGGATGCTTGTTTCAGGTCCAGGGAAGACAAGGCTTGGCAGTTCGGGCTGGACTGTTCCCATGAGGCACAGGATCAGACTGATTTGCATATGGCCACGTCTGAACTGGGGTGGTGGAGTGAGCTAAAGATTAATGATGGATTAAACCCTGATCAGTTGACTGGGGGTGAGTGTTTGATTTGCTCAAACGCTCTGCTCAACATCCCCTTTGGTATCGCTTTGTTCGCCCTAAGTTCGCAGGGTATGCCCAGACGTGGGTCCCTTGCTCACTTTGCCACTGGATTCAAGATAGCCTGGCTGATGAGGGTTATGAACCCGAAACTGGTCCCAGGATGCTTGTTTCCGGTCCAGGGAAGACATGGCTTGGCAGTTCGGGCTGGACTGTTCCCATGAGGCACAGGGTCAGACTGATTTGCATATGGCCATGTCTGAACTGGGGTGGTGGAGTGAGCTAAAGAATGATGATGGATTAAACCCAGATCAGTTGACTGTGGCGGAGTGTTTGATTTGCTCAAACGCTCCGTCCATCATACCCTTTGGTATCGCTTTGTTCTCCCTAAGTTGGCAGGGTATGACCAGATGTGATTCCCTTGCTCACTTTGCCACTGGATGCAAGATAGCCTGGCTGATGAGGGTTATTAACCCGAAACCGGTCCCAGGATGCTTGTTTCCGGTCCAGGGAAGACATGGCTTGGCAGTTCGGGCTGGACTGTTCCCATGAGGCACAGGGTCAGCCTGATTTGCATATGGCCATGTCTGAACTGGGGTGGTGGAGTGAGCTAAAGAATGATGATGGATTAAACCCAGATCAGTTGACTGGGGGTGAGTGTTTGATTTGCTCAAACGCTCCTTCCATCATTTCCTTTGGTATCGCTTTGTTCGCCCTAAGTTGGCAGGGTATGCACGGACGTGGGTCCTTTCTCACTTTGCCACCGGATTCAAGATAGCCTGTCTGATGAGGGTTATGAACCCAAAACCGGTCCCAGGATGCTTGTTTCCGGCCCAGGGAAGACATGGCTTGGCAGTTCGGGCTGGATTGTTCCCATGAGGCACAGGGTCAGACTGATTTGCATATGGCCATGTCTGAACTGGGGTGGTGGACCCAGATCAGTTGACTGGGGGTGAGTGTTTGATTTGCTCAAACGCTCCATCCATCATCCCCTTTGGTATCGCTTTTTTCGCCCTAAGTTGGCAGGGTATGCCCAGACGTGGGTCCCTTGCTCACTTTGCCACTGGATTCAAGATAGCCTGGCTGATGAGGGTTATGAACCCGAAACCGGTCCCAGGGTGCTTGTTTCCGGTCCAGGGAAGACATGGCTTGGAAGTTCGGGCTGGACTGTTCCCATGAGGCACAGGGTCAGACTGATTTGCATATGGAAATGTCTGAACTGGGGTAGTGAAGTGAGCTAAATAATGATGATGGATTTAACCCAGATCAGTTGACTGGGGTGAGTGTTTGATTTGCTCAAACGCTCCGTCCATCATCCCCTTTGGTATCACTTTGTTCGCCCTAATTTGGCAGGGTATGCCCAGACGTGGGTCCCTTGCTCACTTTGCCACTGGATTCAAGATAGCCTGGCTGATGAGGGTTATGAACCCAAAACCGGTCCCAGGGTGCTTGTTTCCGGTCCAGGGAAGACATGGCTTGGCAGTTCGGGCTAGACTGTTCCCATGAGGCACAGGGTCAGACTGATTTGCATATGGAAATGTCTGAACTGGGGTAGTGGAGTGAGCTAAATAATGATGATGGATTTAACCCAGATCAGTTGACTGGGGTGAGTGTTTGATTTGCTCAAACGCTCCGTCCATCATCCCCTTTGGTATCACTTTGTTCGCCCTAATTTGGCAGGGTATGCCCAGACGTGGGTCCCTTGCTCACTTTGCCACTGGATTCAAGATAGCCTGGCTGATGAGGGTTATGAACCCGAAACCGGTCCCAGGATGCTTTTTTCCGGTCCAGGGAAGACATGGCTTGGCAGTTTGGGCTGGACTGTTCCCATGAGGCACAGGGTCAGACTGATTTGCATATGGCCATGTCTGAACTGGGGTGGTGGAGTGAGCTAAAGAATGATGATGGATTAAACCCAGATCAGTTGACTGGGGGTGAGTGTTTCATTTGCTCAAACTCTCCTTCCATCATCCCCTTTGGTTTCGCTTTGTTCACCCTAAGTTGGCAGGGTATGCCCAGACGTGGGTCCCTTGCTCATATTGCCACTGGATTCAAGATATCCTGGCTGATGAGGGTTATGAACCCGAAACCAGTCCCAGGATGCTTGTTCCCGGTCCAGGGATGACATGGCTTGGCAGTTCGGGCTGGACTGTTCCCATGAGGCACAGGGTCAGACTGATTTGCATATGGCCATGTCTGAACTGGGGTGGTGGAGTGAGCTAAAGAATGATGATGGATTAAATCCAGTTCAGTTGAGACTGGGGGTGAGTGTTTGTTTTGCTCAAACGCTCCGTCCATCATCCACTTTTTTTTTCGCTTTGTTTGCCGTAAGTTGGCAGGATATGCCCAGATGTGGGTAACTTGCTCGCTTTGCCACTGGATTCAACATAGCCTAGATGATGAGGGTTATGAAACCGAAACCGGTCCCAGGATGCTTGTTTTCGGTCCAGGGAAGACATGGCTTGGGAGTTCGGGCTGGACTGTTCATATGAGGCACAGGGTCAGACTGATTTGCATGCGGCCATGTCTGAACTGGGGTGGTGGAGTGAGCTAAAGAATGATGATGGATTAAACCCAGATCAGTTGACTGGGGGTAAGTGTTTGATTTGCTCAAACGCTCAGTCCATCATCCCTTTTGGTATCTCTTTGTTCGCCCTAAATTGGCAGGGTATGCCCAGACGTGGGTCCCTTGCTCACTTTGCCACTTGATTCAAGATAGCCTGGCTGATGAGGGTTATGAACCCGAAACCGGTCCAAGGATGCTTGTTTTCCGTCCAGGGAAGACATGGCTTGGCAGTTCGGGCTGGACTGTTCCCATGAGGCACAGGGTCAGACGGATTTGCATATGGCCATGTCTGAACTGGGGTGGTGGAGTGAGCTAAAGAATGATGATGGATTAAACCCAGATCAGTTGACTGGAGGTGAGTGTTTCATTTGCTCAAACGCTGCGTCCATCATCCCCTTTGGTATCGCTTTGTTCGCCCTAAGTTGGCAGGGTATGCCCAGATGTGGGTCCTTTGCTCACTTTGCCACTGGATTCAAGATAGCCTGGCTGATGAGGGTTATGAACCCGAAACCGGTCTCAGGATGCTTTTTTCCGGTCCAGGGAAGACATGGCTTGGCAGTTCGGGCTGGATTATTTCCATGAGGCACATGGTCAGACTGATTTGCATATGGCCATGTCTGAACTGGGGTGGTGGAGTGAGCTAAAAAATGAGGATGGATTAAACCCAGATCAGTTGACTGGGGGTGAGTTTTTATTTGCTCAATCGCTCCATCCATCATCCCCTTTGGTATCGCTTTGTTCGCCCTAAGTTGGCAGGGTATGCCCAGACGTGGGTCCCTTGCTCATTTTGCCACTGGATTCAACGTAGCCTGGCTGATGTGGGTTATGAACCCGAAACCGGTCCCAGGATGCTTGTTTCTGGTCCAGGGATGACATGGCTTGGCAGTTCGGGCTGGACTGTTAACATGAGGCACAGGGTCAGACTGATTTGCATATGGCCATGTCTGAACTGGGGTGGTGGAGTGAGCTAAAGAATGATGATGTATTAAAGCCAGATCAGTTGACTGGGGGTGAATGTTTGATTTGCTCAAACTCTCCGTCCAACATCCCCTCTGGTATCGCTTTGTTCGCCCTAAATTGGCAGGGTATGCCCAGATGTGATTCCCTTGCTCACTTTGCCACTGGAATCAAGATAGCCTGGCTGATGAGCGGTATGAACCCGAAACCGGTCCCAGGATGCTTGTTTCCGGTCCAGGGAAGACATGGCTTGGGAGTTCGGGCTGGACTGTTCCCATGAGGCACAGGGTCAGCCTGATTTGCATATGGCCATGTCTGAACTGGGGTGGTGGAGTGAGCTAAAGAATGATGATGGATTAAACCCAGATCAGTTGACTGGCGGTGAGTGTTTGATTTGCTCAAATGCTCCGTCCATCATGCTCTTTGGTATCTCTTTTTTGCCCTAAGTTGGCAGGGTATGCCCAGATGTGGGTCCATTGCTTACTTTGCCACTGGATTCAAGATAGCCTGGCTGATGAGAGTTATGAACCAGAAACCGGTTCCAGGATGCTTGTTTCAGGTCCAGGCAAGACAAGGCTTGGCAGTTCGGGCTGGACTGATCCCATGAGGAACAGTATCAGACTGATTTGCATATGGCCACGTCTGAACTGGGGTGGTGGAGTGAGCTAAAGAATGATGATGGATTAAACCCTGATCAGTTGACTGGGGGTGAGTGTTTGATTTGCTCAAACGCTCCGTCCATCATCCCCTTTGGTATCACTTTGTTCGCCCTAATTTGGCAGGGTATGCCCAGACGTGGGTCCCTTGCTCACTTTGCCACTGGATTCAAGATAGCCTGGCTGATGAGGGTTATGAACCCGAAACCGGTCCCAGGGTGCTTGTTTCCGGTCCAGGGAAGACATGGCTTGGCAGTTCGGGCTAGACTGTTCCCATGAGGCACAGGGTCAGACTGATTAGCATATGGAAATGTCTGAACTGGGGTAGTGGAGTGAGCTAAATAATGATGATGGATTTAACCCAGATCAGTTGACTGGGGTGAGTGTTTGATTTGCTCAAACGCTCCGTCCATCATCCCCTTTGGTATCACTTTGTTCGCCCTAATTTGGCAGGGTATGCCCAGACGTGGGTCCCTTGCTCACTTTGCCACTGGATTCAAGATAGCCTGGCTGATGAGGGTTATGAACCCGAAACCGGTCCCAGGATGCTTTTTTCCGGTCCAGGGAAGACATGGCTTGGCAGTTTGGGCTGGACTGTTCCCATGAGGCACAGGGTCAGACTGATTTGCATATGGCCATGTCTGAACTGGGGTGGTGGAGTGAGCGAAAGAATGATGATGGATTAAACCCAGATCAGTTGACTGGGGGTGAGTGTTTCATTTGCTCAAACTCTCCGTCCATCATCCCCTTTGGTATCGCTTTGTTCACCCTAAGTTGGCAGGGTATGCCCAGACGTGGGTCCCTTGCTCATATTGCCACTGGATTCAAGATATCCTGGCTGATGAGGGTTATGAACCCGAAACCGGTCCCAGGATGCTTGTTCCCGGTCCAGGGATGACATGGCTTGGCAGTTCGGGCTGGACTGTTCCCATGAGGCACAGGGTCAGACTGATTTGCATATGGCCATGTCTGAACTGGGGTGGTGGAGTGAGCTAAAGAATGATGATGGATTAAACCCAGTTCAGTTGAGACTGGGGGTGAGTGTTTGTTTTGCTCAAACGCTCCGTCCATCATCCACTTTTTTTATCGGTTTGTTTGCCGTAAGTTGGCAGGATATGCCCAGATGTGGGTAACTTGCTCGCTTTGCCACTGGATTCAACATAGCCTAGCTGATGAGGGTTATGAAACCGAAACCGGTCCCAGGATGCTTGTTTCCGGTCCAGGGAAGACATGGCTTGGGAGTTCGGGCTGGACTGTTCCCATGAGGCACAGGGTCAGACTGATTTGCATGCGGCCATGTCTGAACTGGGGTGGTGGAGTGAGCTAAAGAATGATGATGGATTAAACCCAGATCAGTTGACTGGGGGTAAGTGTTTGATTTGCTCAAACGCTCAGTCCATCATCCCTTTTGGTATCGCTTTGTTCGCCCTAAATTGGCAGGGTATGCCCAGACGTGGGTCCCTTGCTCACTTTGCCACTCGATTCAAGATAGCCTGGCTGATGAGGGTTATGAACCCGAAACCGGTCCAAGGATGCTTGTTTTCCGTCCAGGGAAGACATGGCTTGGCAGTTCGGGCTGGACTGTTCCCATGAGGCACAGGGTCAGACGGATTTGCATATGGCCATGTCTGAACTGGGGTGGTGGAGTGAGCTAAAGAATGATGATGGATTAAACCCAGATCAGTTGACTGGAGGTGAGTGTTTCATTTGCTCAAACGCTGCGTCCATCATCCCCTTTGGTATCGCTTTGTTCGCCCTAAGTTGGCAGGGTATGCCCAGATGTGGGTCCTTTGCTCACTTTGCCTCTGGATTCAAGATAGCCTGGCTGATGAGGGTTATGAACCCGAAACCGGTCCCAGGATGCTTTTTTCTGGTCCAGGGAAGACATGGCTTGGCAGTTCGGGCTGGATTATTTCCATGAGGCACATGGTCAGACTGATTTGCATATGGCCATGTCTGAACTGGGGTGGTGGAGTGAGCTAAAAAATGAGGATGGATTAAACCCAGATCAGTTGACTGGGGGTGAGTTTTGATTTGCTCAAACTCTCTGTCCAACATCCCCTCTGGTATCGCTTTGTTCGCCCTAAATTGGCAGGGTATGCCCAGATGTGATTCCCTTGCTCACTTTGCCACTGGAATCAAGATAGCCTGGCTGATTAGCGGTATGAACCCGAAACCGGTCCCAGGATGCTTGTTTCCGGTCCAGGGAAGACATGGCTTGGGAGTTCGGGCTGGACTGTTCCCATGAGGCACAGGGTCAGCCTGATTTGCATATGGCCATGTCTGAACTGGGGTGGTGGAGTGAGCTAAAGAATGATGATGGATTAAACCCAGATCAGTTGACTGGCGGTGAGTGTTTGATTTGCTCAAATGCTCCGTCCATCATTCTCTTTGGTATCTCTTTGTTTGCCCTAAGTTGGCAGGGTATGCCCAGATGTGGGTCCATTGCTTATTTTGCCACTGGATTCAAGATAGCCTGGCTGATGAGAGTTATGAACCATAAACCGGTTCCAGGATGCTTGTTTCAGGTCCAGGCAAGACAAGGCTTGGCAGTTCGGGCTGGACTGTTCCCATGAGGCACAGTATCAGACTGATTTGCATATGGCCACGTCTGAACTGGGGTGGTGGAGTGAGCTAAAGAATGATGATGGATTAAACCCTGATCAGTTGACTGGGGGTGAGTGTTTGATTTGCTCAAACGCTCTGTCCAACATCCCCTTTGGTATCGCTTTGTTCGCCCTAAGTTGGCAGGGTATGCCCAGACGTGGGTTCCTTGCTCACTTTGCCACTGGATTCAAGATAGCCTGGCTGATGAGGGTTATGAACCCGAAACTGGTCCCAGGACGCTTGTTTCCGGTCCAGGGAAGACATGGCTTGGCAGTTCGGGCTGGACTGTTCCCATGAGGCACAGGGTCAGACTGATTTGCATATGGCCATGTCTGAACTGGGGTGGTGGAGTGAGCTAAAGAATGATGATGGATTAAACCCAGATCAGTTGACTGCAGTGGAGTGGTTGATTTGCTCAAACGCTCCGTCCATCATACCCTTTGGTATCGCTTTGTTCTCCCTAAGTTGGCAGGGTATGACCAGATGTGATTCCCTTGCTCACTTTGCCACTGGATTCAAGATAGCCTTGCTGATGAGGGTTATTAACCTGAAACCGGTCCCAGGATGCTTGTTTCCGGTCCAGAGAAGACATGGCTTGGCAGTTCGGGCTGGACTGTTCCCATGAGGCACAGGGTCAGCCTGATTTGCATATGGCCATGTCTGAACTGGGGTGGTGGAGTGAGCTAAAGAATGATGATGGATTAAACCCAGATCAGTTGACTGGGGGTGAGTGTTTGATTTGCTCAAACGCTCCGTCCATCATTTCCTTTGGTATCGCTTTGTTCGCCCTAAGTTGGCAGGGTATGCACGGACGTGGGTCCTTTCTCACTTTGCCACCGGATTCAAGATAGCCTGGCTGATGAGGGTTATGAACCCGAAACCGGTCCCAGGATGCTTGTTTGCGGGCCAGGGAAGACATGGCTTGGCAGTTCGGGCTGGACTGTTCCCATGAGGCACAATGTCAGACTGATTTGCATATGGCCATGTCTGAACTGGGGTGGTGGAGTGAGCTAAAGAATGAGGATGGATTAAACCCAGATCAGTTGACTGGGGTAAGTGTTTGATTTTCTCAAACGCTCAGTCCATCATGCTCTTTGGTATCTCTTTGTTCGCCCTAAGTTGGCAGGGTATGCCCAGACATGGGTCCCTTGCTCACTTTGCCACTGGATTAAAGATAGCCTGGCTGATGAGGGTTATGAACCCGAAACCGGTCCCAGTATGCTTGTTTTCCGTCCAGGGAAGACATGGCTTGGCAGTTCGGGCTGGACTGTTCCCATGAGGCACAGGGTCAGACTGATTTGCATATGGCCATGTCTGAACTGGGGTGGTTGAGTGAGCTAAAGAATGATGATGGATTAAACCCAGATCAGTTGTCTGGGGGTGAGTGTTTGTTTTGCTCAAACGCTCTGTCCATCATCCACTTTTTTTATCGCTTTGTTTGCCCTAAGTTGGCAGGATATGCCCAGATGTGGGTCACTTGCTCGCTTTGCCACTGGATTCACTATAGCCTAGCTGATGAGGGTTATGTACCCGAAACCGGTCCCAGGATGCTTGTTTCCGGTCCAGGGAAGACATGGCTTGGTAGTTCGGGCTGGACTGTTCCCATGAGGCACAGGGTCAGACTGATTTGCATGCGGCCATATCTGAACTGGGGTGGTGGAGTGAGCTAAAGAATGATGATGGATTAAACCCAGATCAGTTGACTGGGGGTGAGTTTTGATTTGCTCAAACGCTCCATCCATCATCCCCTTTGGTATCGCTTTGTTCGCCCTAAGATGGCAGGGTATGACCACATGTGATTCCCTTGCTCACTTTGCCACTGGATTCAAGATAGCCTGGCTGATGAGGATTATGAACCCGAAACCGGTCCCAGGATGCTTGTTTCCGGTCCAGGGAAGACATGGCTTGGCAGTTCGGGCTGGACTGTTCCCATGAGGCACAGGGTCAGACTGATTTCCATAGGGCCATGTCTGAACTGGGGTGGTGGAGTGAGCTAAAGAATGAGGATGGATTAAACCCAGATCAGTTGACTGGGGGTAAGTGTTTGATTTGCTTAAACGCTCCGTCCATCATGCTCTTTGGTATCCCTTTGTTTGACCTAAGTTGGCAGTGTATGCCCAGATGTGGGTCCCTTGCTTACTTTGCCACTGGATTCAAGATAGCCTGGCTGATGAGAGTTATGAACCCGAAACCGGTTCCAGGATGCTTGTTTCCGGTCCAGGGAAGACATGGCTTGACAGTTCGGGCTAGATTGTTCCCATGAGGCACAGGGTCAGACTGATTTGCATATGGCCACGTCTGAACTGGGGTGGTGGAGTGAGCTAAAGAATGATGATGGATTAAACTCAGATCAGTTGACTGGGGGTGAGTGTTTGATTTACTCAAACGCTCTGTCCATCATCCCCTTTTGTATCGCTTTGTTCGCCCTAAGTAGCCAGGGTATGCCCAGACGTGGGTCCCTTGCTCACTTTGCCACTGGATTCAAGACAGCGTGGCTGATGAGGGTTATGAACCCGAAACCGGTCCCAGAATGCTTGTTTCCAGTCCAGGGAAGACATGGCTTGGCAGTTCGGGCTGTACTGTTCCCATGAGGCACAGGGTCAGACTGATTTGCACATGGCCATGTCTGAACTGGTCTGGTGGAGTGAGCTAAAGAATGATGTTGGATTAAACCCAGATCAGTTGACTGGGGGTGAGTGTTTGATTTGCTCAAATGCTCCGTCCATCATCCCCTTTGGTATCGCTTTGTTCGCCCTAAGTTAGCAGGGTATGCCCAGACATGGGTCCCTTGCTCACTTTGCCACTGGATTAAAGATAGCCTGGCTGATGAGGGTTATGAACCCGAAACCGGTCCCAGGATGCTTGTTTTCCGTCCAGGGAAGACATGGCTTGGCAGTTCGGGCTGGACTGTTCCCATGAGGCACAGGGTCAGACTTATTTGCATATGGCCATGTCTGAACTGGGGTGGTGGAGTGAGCTAAAGAATGATGATGGATTAAACCCAGATCAGTTGACTGGGGGTGAGTGTTTGTTTTGCTCAAACGCTCCGTCCATCATCCACTTTTTTTATCGCTTTGTTCGCCCTAAGTTGGCAGGATATGCCCAGATGTGGGTCACTTGCTCGCTTTGCCACTGGATTCACCATAGCCTAGCTGATGAGGGTTATGAACCCGAAACCGGTCCCAGGATGCTTGTTTCCGGTCCAGGAAAGACATGGCTTGGGAGTTCGGGCTGGACTGTTCCCATGAGGCACAGGGTCAGACTGATTTGCATGCGGCCATGTCTGAACTGGGGTGGTGGAGTGAGCTAAAGAATGATGATGGATTAAACCCAGATCAGTTGACTGGGGGTAAGTGTTTGATTTGCTCAAACGCTCAGTCCATCATTCCCTTTGGTATCACTTTGTTCGCCCTAAGTTGGCAGGGTATGCCCAGACATGGGTCCCTTGCTCACTTTGCCACTGGATTCAAGATAGCCTGGCTGATGAGGGTTATGAACCCGAAACCGGTCCCAGGATGCTTGTTTTCCGTCCAGGGAAGACATGGCTTGGCAGTTCGGGCTGGACTGTTCCCATGAGGCACAGGGTCAGACTGATTTGCATATGGCCATGTCTGAACTGGGGTGGTGGAGTGAACTAAAGAATGATGATGGATTAAACCCAGATCAGTTGACTGGGGGTAAGTGTTTGATTTGCTCAAACGCTCAGTCCATCATCCCTTTTGGTATCGCTTTGTTCGCCCTAAATTGGCAGGGTATGCCCAGACGTGGGTCCCTTGCTCATTTTGCCACTCGATTCAAGATAGCCTGGCTGATGAGGGTTATGAACCCAAAACCGGTCCTAGGATGCTTGTATCCGGTCCACGGAAGACATGGCTTGGCAGTTCGGGCTGGACTGTTCCCATGAGGCACAGGGTCAGACTGATTTGCATATGGCAATGTCTGAACTGGGGTGGTGGAGTGAGCTAAAGAATGATGATGGATTAAACCCAGATTGGTTGACTGGGGGTGAGTGTTTGATTTGCTCAAACGCTCCGTCCATCATCCCCTTTGGTATCGCTTTCTTCGCCCTAAGTTGACAGCGTATGCCCAGACGTGGGTCCCTTGCTCACTTTGCCACTGGATTCAAGATAGCCTGGCGGATGAGGGTAATGAACCCGAAACCGGTCCCAGGATGCTTGTTTCCAGTCCAGGGAAGACATGGCTTGTCAGTTAGGGCTGGACTGTTCCCATGAGGCACAGGGTCAGACTGATTTGCATATGGCCATGTCTGAACTGGGGTGGTGGAGTGAGCTAAAGAATGATGATGGATTAAACCCAGATCAGTTGACTGGGGGTGAGTGTTTGATTTGCTCAAACGCTTCATCCATCATCCCCTTTGGTATCGCTTTTTTTGCCCTAAGTTGGTAGGGTATGCCCAGACGTGGGTCCCTTGCTCACTGTGCCACTGGATTCAAGATAGCCTGGCTGATGAGGGTTATGAACCCGAAACCGGTCCCAGGGTGCTTGTTTCCGGTCCAGGGAAGACATGGCTTGGCAGTTTGGGCTGGACTGTTCCCATGAGGCACAGGGTCAGACTGATTTGCATATGGAAATGTCTGAACTAGGGTAGTGGAGTGAGCTAAAGAATGATGATTGATTTAACCCAGATCAGTTGACTGGGGTGAGTGTTTGATTTGCTCAAACGCTCCGTCCATCATCCCCTTTGGTATCGCTTTGTTCGCCCTAAGTTGGCAGGGTATGCCCAGACGTGGGTCCCTTGCTCACTTTGCCACTGGATTCAAGATAGCCTGGCTGATGAGGGTTATGAACCCGAAACCGGTCCCAGGATGCTTTTTTCCGGTCCACGGAAGACATGGCTTGGCAGTTCGGGCTGGACTAGTCCCATGAGGCACAGGGTCAGACTGATTTGCATATGGCCATGTCTGAATTGGGGTGGTGGAGTGAGCTAAAGAATGATGATGGATTAAACCCAGATCAGTTGACTGGCCGTGAGTGTTTTATTTGCTCAAACGCTCCGTCCATCATCCCCTTTGGTATCGCTTTGTTCACCCTAAGTTGGCAGGGTATGCCCAGACGTGGGTCCCTTGCTCATTTTGCCACTGGATTCAAGATAGCCTGGCTGATGAGGGTTATGAACCCGAAACCGGTCCCAGGATGCTTGTTCCCGGTCCAGGGATGACATGGCTTGGCAGTTTGGGCTGGACTGTTCCCATGAGGCACAGGGTCAGACTGATTTGCATATGGCCATGTCTGAACTGGGGTGGTGGAGTGAGCTAAAGAATGATGATGTATTAAAGCAGGATCAGTTGACTGGGGGTGAGTGTTTGATTTGCTCAAACGCTCTGTCCATCATCCCCTTTGATATCGCTTTGTTCGCCGTAAGTTGGCAGGGTATGCCCAGACATGGGTCCCTTGATCACTTTGCCACTGGATTCAAGATAGCCTGGCTGATGAGAGCTATGAACCCGAATCCGGTCTCAGGATGCTTGTTTCTGGTCCAGGGAAGACATGGCTTTTGTAGTTCGGGCTGGACTGTTCCCATGAGGCACAGGGTCAGACTGATTTGCATATGGCCATGTCTGAACTGGGGTGGTGGAGTGAGCTAAAAAATGATGATGGATTAAACCCAGATCAGTTGACTGGGGGTGAGTTTTGATTTGCTCAAACGCTCCATCCATCATCCCCTTTGGTATCGCTTTGTTCGCCCTAAGTTGGCAGGGTATGCCCAGATGTGGGTCCCTTGCTCATTTTGCCACTGGATTCAAGATAGCCTGGCTGATGTGGGTTATGAACCCAAAACCGGTCCCAGGGTGCTTGTTTCCGGTCCAGGGAAGACATGACTTGGCAGTTCGGGCTGGACTGTTCCCATGAGGCACAGGATCAGACTGATTTGCATATGGAAATGTCTGAACTGGGGTAGTGGAGTGAGCTAAAGAATGATGATGGAATAAACCCAGATCAGTTGACTGGGGGTGAGTGTTTGGTTTGATCAAACGCTCCGTCCATCATCCCCTTTGGTATCGCTTTGTTCGCCCTAAGTTGGCAGGGTATGCCGAGACGTGGGGCCCTTGCTCACTTTGCCACTGGATTCAAGATAGCCTGGCTGATGAGGGTTATGAACCCGAAACCGGTCCCAGGATGCTTGTTTCCGGTCCAGGGAAGACATGGCTTGGCAGTTCGGGCTGGACTGTTCCCATGAGGCACAGGGTCAGACTGATTTGCATATGGCCATGTCTGAACTGGGGTGGTGGAGTGAGCTAAAGAATGATGATGGATTAAACCCAGATCAGTTGACTGGGGGTGAGTGTTTCATTTGCTCAAACGCTCCGTCCATCATCCCCTTTGGTATCGCTTTGTTCACCCTAAGTTGGCAGGGTATGCCCAGATGTGGGTCCTTTGCTCACTTTGCCACTGGATTCAAGATAGCCTGGCTGATGAGGGTTATGAACCCGAAACCAGTCCCAGGATGCTTTTTTCCGGTCCAGGGAAGACATGGCTTGGCAGTTCGGGCTGGACTGTTCCCATGAGGCACAGGGTCAGACTGATTTGCATATGGCCATGTCTGAACTGGGGTGGTGGAGTGAGCTGAAGAATGATGATGGATTAAACCCAGATCAGTTGACTGGGGGTGAGTGTTTGATTTGCTCAAACGCTCCGTCCATCATCCCCTTTGGTATCACTTTGTTCGCCCTAAGTTGGCAGTGTATGCCCAGATGTGGGTCCCTTGCTCACTTTGCCACTGGATTCAAGATAACCTGGCTGATGAGGGTTATGAACCCGAAACCAGTCCCAGGATGCTAGTTTCCCGTCCAGGGAAGACATGGCTTGGCAATTCAGGCTGGACTGTTCCCATGAGGCACAGGGTCTGACTGATTTGCATATGGCCATGTCTGAACTGGGGTGGCGGAGTGAGCTAAAAAATGATGATGGATTAAACCCAGATCAGTTGACTGGGGGTGAGTTTTGATTTGCTCAAACGCTCCATCCATCATCCCCTTTGGTATCGCTTTGTTCGCCCTAAGATGGCAGGGTATGACCACATGTGATTCCCTTGCTCACTTTGCCACTGGATTCAAGATAGCCTGGCTGATGAGGATTATTAACCCGAAACCGGTCCCAGGATGCTTGTTTCCGGTCCAGGGAAGACATGGCTTGGCAGTTCGGGCTGGACTGTTCCCATGAGGCACAGGGTCAGCCTGATTTGCATATGGCCATGTCTGACCCCGGGTGGTGGAGTGAGCTAAAGAATGATGATGGATTAAACCCAGATCAGTTGACTGGGGGTGAGTGTTTGATTTGCTCAAACGCTCCGTCCATCATTTCCTGTGGTATCGCTTTGTTTGCCCTAAGTTGGCAGGGTATGCCCAGACGTGGGTCCCTTGCTCAATTTGCCACTGGATTCAAGATAGCCTGGCTGATGAGGGTTATGAACCCGAAACCAGTTCCAGGATGCTTGTTTCCTGTCCAGGGAAGACATGGCTTGGCCGTTCGGGCTGGACTGTTCCCATGAGGCACAGGGTCAGACTGATTTGCATATGGCCATGTATGAACTGGGGTGGTGGAGTGAGCTAAAGAATGATGATGGATTAAACCCAGATCAGTTGACTGGGGGTGAGTGTTTGATTTGCTCAAACGCTCCGTCCATCATCCCCTTTGGTATCGCTTTGTTCGCCCTACGTTGGCAGGGTATGCCCAGACGTGGGTCCCTTGCTCACTTTGACACTGGATTCAAGATAGCCTGGCTGATGAGGGTTATGAACCCGAAACCGGTCCCAGGATGCTTGTTTCCGGTCCATGGAAGACATGGCTTGGCAGTTAGGGCTGGACTGTTCCCATGAGGCACAGGGTCAGACTGATTTGCATATGGCCTCGTCTGAACTGGGGTGGTGGAGTCAGCTAAAGAATGATGATGGATTAAACCCAGATCAGTTGACTAGGGGTGAGTGTTTGATTTGCTCAAATGCTCCATCCATCATCCCCTTTGTTCTCGCTTTGTTTGCCCTAAATTGGCAGGGTATGCCCAGATGTGGGTCCCTTGCTCACTTTGCCACTGGATTCAAGAGAGCCTGGCTGATGAGGGTTATGAACCCAAATCTGTTCCCAGGATGCTTGTTTCTGGTCCAGGGAAGACATGGCTTGGTAGTTCGGGCTGGACTGTTCCCATGAGGCACAGGGTCAGACTGATTTGCATGCGGCCATGTCTGAACTGGGGTGGTGGAGTGAGCTAAAGAATGATGATGGATTAAACCCAGATCAGTTGACTGGGGGTAAGTGTTTGATTTGCTCCAACGCTCAGTCCATCATCCCTTTTGGTATCGCTTTGTTCGCCCTAAATTGGCAGGGTATGCCCAGACGTGGGTCCCTTGCTAATTTTGCCACTCGATTCAAGATAGCCTGGCTGATGAGGGTTATGAACCCGAAACCGGTCCTAGGATGCTTGTATCCGGTCCAGGGAAGACATGGCTTGGCAGTTCGGGCTGTACTGTTCCCATGAGGCACAGGGTCAGACTGATTTGCACATGGCCATGTCTGAACTGGTCTGGTGCACTGAGCTAAAGAATGATGTTGGATTAAACCCAGATCAGTTGACTGGGGGTGAGTGTTTGATTTGCTCAAATGCTCCATCCATCATCCCCTTTGGTATCGCTTTGTTCGCCCTAAGTTGGCAGGGTATGCCCAGACATGGGTCCCTTGCTCACTTTGCCACTGGATTAAAGATAGCCTGGCTGATGAGGGTTATGAACCCGAAACCGGTCCCAGGATGTTTGTTTTCCGTCCAGGGAAGACATGGCTTGGCAGTTCGGGCTGGACTGTTCCCATGAGGCACAGGGTCAGACTGATTTGCATATGGCCATGTCTGAACTGGGGTGGTGGAGTGAGCTAAACAATGATGATGGATTAAACCCAGATCAGTTGACTGGGGGTGAGTGTTTGTTTTGCTCAAACGCTCCGTCCATCATCCACTTTTTTTATCGCTTTGTTTGCCCTAAGTTGGCAGGATATGCCCAGATGTGGGTCACTTGCTCGCTTTGCCACTGGATTCACCATAGCCTAGCTGATGAGGGTTATGAACCCGAAACCGGTCCCAGGATGCTTGTTTCCGGTCCAGGAAAGACATGGCTTGGGAGTTCGGGCTGGACTGTTCCCATGAGGCACAGGGTCAGACTGATTTGCATGCGGCCATGTCTGAACTGGGGTGGTGGAGTGAGCTAAAGAATGATGATGGATTAAACCCAGATCAGTTGACTGGGGGTGAGTGTTTGATTTGCTCAAACGCTTCATCCATCATCCCCTTTGGTATCGGTTTTTTCGCCCTAAGTTGGTAGGGTATGCCCAGACGTGGGTCCCTTGCTCACTGTGCCACTGGATTCAAGATAGCCTGGCTGATGAGGGTTATGAACCCGAAACCGGTCCCAGGGTGCTTGTTTCCGGTCCAGGGAAGACATGGCTTGGCAGTTTGGGCTGGACTGTTCCCATGAGGCAGAGGGTCAGACTGATTTGCATATGGAAATGTCTGAACTGGGGTAGTGGAGTGAGCTAAAGAATGATGATTGATTTAACCCAGACAAGTTGACTGGGGTGAGTGTTTGATTTGCTCAAACGCTCCGTCCATCATCCCCTTTGGTATCGCTTTGTTCGCCCTAAGTTGGCAGGTTATGCCCAGACGTGGGTCCCTTGCTCACTTTGCCACTGGATTCAAGATAGCCTGGCTGATGAGGGTTATGAACCCGAAACCGGTCCCAGGATGCTTTTTTCCGGTCCAGGGAAGACATGGCTTGGCAGTTCGGGCTGGACTAGTCCCATGAGGCACAGGGTCAGACTGATTTGCATATGGCCATGTCTGAACTGGGGTGGTGGAGTGAGCTAAAGAATGATGATGGATTAAACCCAGATCAGTTGACTGGCCGTGAGTGTTTTATTTGCTCAAACGCTCCGTCCATCATCCCCTTTGGTATCGCTTTGTTCACCCTAAGTTGGCAGGGTATGCCCAGACGTGGGTCCCTTGCTCATTTTGCCACTGGATTCAAGATAGCCTGGCTGATGAGGGTTATGAACCCGAAACCGGTCCCAGGATGCTTGTTTCCGGTCCAGGGAAGACATGGCTTGGCAGTTTGGGCTGGACTGTTCCCATGAGGCACAGGGTCAGACTGATTTGCATATGGAAATGTCTGAACTGGGGTAGTGGAGTGAGCTAAACAATGATGATTGATTTAACCCAGATCAGTTGACTGGGGTGAGTGTTTGATTTGCTCAAACGCTCCGTCCATCATCCCCTTTGGTATCGCTTTGTTCGCCCTAAGTTGGCAGGGTATGCCCAGACGTGGGTCCCTTGCTCACTTTGCCACTGGATTCAAGATAGCCTGGCTGATGAGGGTTATGAACCCGAAACCGGTCCCAGGATGCTTTTTTCCGGTCCAGGGAAGACATGGCTTGGCAGTTCGGGCTGGACTAGTCCCATGAGGCACAGGGTCAGACTGATTTGCATATGGCCATGTCTGAACTGGGGTGGTGGAGTGAGCTAAAGAATGATGATGGATTAAACCCAGATCAGTTGACTGGCCGTGAGTGTTTTATTTGCTCAAACGCTCCGTCCATCATCCCCTTTGGTATCGCTTTGTTCACCCTAAGTTGGCAGGGTATGCCCAGACGTGGGTCCCTTGCTCATTTTGCCACTGGATTCAAGATAGCCTGGCTGATAAGGATTATTAACCCGAAACCGGTCCCAGGATGCTTGTTTCCGGTCCAGGGAAGACATGGCTTGGCAGTTCGGGCTGGACTGTTCCCATGAGGCACAGGGTCAGCCTGATTTGCATATGGCCATGTCTGACCCCGGGTGGTGGAGTGAGCTAAAGAATGATGATGGATTAAACCCAGATCAGTTGACTGGGGGTGAGTGTTTGATTTGCTCAAACGCTCCGTCCATCATTTCCTGTGGTATCGCTTTGTTTGCCCTAAGTTGGCAGGGTATGCCCAGACGTGGGTCCCTTGCTCAATTTGCCACTGGATTCAAGATAGCCTGGCTGATGAGGGTTATGAACCCGAAACCAGTTCCAGGATGCTTGTTTCCTGTCCAGGGAAGACATGGCTTGGCCGTTCGGGCTGGACTGTTCCCATGAGGCACAGGGTCAGACTGATTTGCATATGGCCATGTATGAACTGGGGTGGTGGAGTGAGCTAAAGAATGATGATGGATTAAACCCAGATCAGTTGACTGGGGGTGAGTGTTTGATTTGCTCAAACGCTCCGTCCATCATCCCCTTTGGTATCGCTTTGTTCGCCCTACGTTGGCAGGGTATGCCCAGACGTGGGTCCCTTGCTCACTTTGACACTGGATTCAAGATAGCCTGGCTGATGAGGGTTATGAACCCGAAACCGGTCCCAGGATGCTTGTTTCCGGTCCATGGAAGACATGGCTTGGCAGTTAGGGCTGGACTGTTCCCATGAGGCACAGGGTCAGACTGATTTGCATATGGCCTCGTCTGAACTTGGGTGGTGGAGTCAGCTAAAGAATGATGATGGATTAAACCCAGATCAGTTGACTAGGGGTGAGTGTTTGATTTGCTCAAATGCTCCATCCATCATCCCCTTTGTTCTCGCTTTGTTTGCCCTAAATTGGCAGGGTATGCCCAGATGTGGGTCCCTTGCTCACTTTGCCACTGGATTCAAGAGAGCCTGGCTGATGAGCGTTATGAACCCAAAACCGGTCCCAGGATGCTTGTTTCCGGCCCAGGGAAGACATGGCTTGGCAGTTCGGGCTGAACTGTTCCCATGAGGCACAGGGTCAGAATGATTTGCATATGGCCATGTCTGAACTGGGGTGGTGTAGTGAGCTAAAGAATGATGATGGATTAAACCCAGATCAGTTGACTGGGGGTGAGTGTTTGTTTTGCTCAAACGCTCCGTCCATCATCCACTTTTTTTATCGCTTTGTTTGCCCTAAGTTGGCAGGATATGCCCAGATGTGGGTCACTTGCTCGTTTGCCACTGGATTCACCATTGCCTAGCTGATGAGGGTTATGAACCCGAAACCGGTCCCAGGATGCTTGTTTCCGGTCCAGGAAAGACATGGCTTGGGAGTTCGGGCTGGACTGTTCCCATGAGGCACAGGGTCAGACTGATTTGCATGCGGCCATGTCTTAACTGGGGTGGTGGAGTGAGCTAAAGAATGATGATGGATTAAACCCAGATCAGTTGACTGGGGGTAAGTGTTTGATTTGCTCAAACGCTCAGTCCATCATCCCTTTTGGTATCGCTTTGTTCGCCCTAAATTGGCAGGGTATGCCCAGACGTGGGTCCCTTGCTAATTTTGCCACTCGATTCAAGATAGCCTGGCTGATGAGGGTTATGAACCCGAAACCGGTCCTAGGATGCTTGTATCCGGTCCAGGGAAGACATGGCTTGGCAGTTCGGGCTGTACTGTTCCCATGAGGCACAGGGTCAGACTGATTTGCACATGGCCATGTCTGAACTGGTCTGGTGGAGTGAGCTAAAGAATGATGTTGGATTAAACCCAGATCAGTTGACTGGGGGTGAGTGTTTGATTTGCTCAAATGCTCCGTCCATCATCCCCTTTGGTATCGCTTTGTTCGCCCTAAGTTGGCAGGGTATGCCCAGACATGGGTCCCTTGCTCACTTTGCCACTGGATTAAAGATAGCCTGGCTGATGAGGGTTATGAACCCGAAACCGGTCCCAGGATGTTTGTTTTCCGTCCAGGGAAGACATGGCTTGGCAGTTCGGGCTGGACTGTTCCCATGAGGCACAGGGTCAGACTGATTTGCATATGGCCATGTCTGAACTGGGGTGGTGGAGTGAGCTAAACAATGATGATGGATTAAACCCAGATCAGTTGACTGGGGGTGAGTGTTTGTTTTGCTCAAACGCTCCGTCCATCATCCACTTTTTTTATCGCTTTGTTTGCCCTAAGTTGGCAGGATATGCCCAGATGTGGATCACTTGCTCGCTTTGCCACTGGATTCACCATAGCCTAGCTGATGAGGGTTATGAACCCGAAACCGGTCCCAGGATGCTTGTTTCCGGTCCAGGAAAGACAAGGCTTGGGAGTTCGGGCTGGACTGTTCCCATGAGGCACAGGGTCAGACTGATTTGCATGCGGCCATGTCTGAACTGGGGTGGTGGAGTGAGCTAAAGAATGATGATGGATTAAACCCAGATCAGTTGACTGGGGGTGAGTGTTTGATTTGCTCAAACGCTTCATCCATCATCCCCTTTGGTATCGCTTTTTTCGCCCTAAGTTGGTAGGGTATGCCCAGACGTGGGTCCCTTGCTCACTGTGCCACTGGATTCAAGATAGCCTGGCTGATGAGGGTTATGAACCCGAAACCGGTCCAAGGGTGCTTGTTTCCGGTCCAGGGAAGACATGGCTTGGCAGTTTGGGCTGGACTGTTCCCATGAGGCAGAGGGTCAGACTGATTTGCATATGGAAATGTCTGAACTGGGGTAGTGGAGTGAGCTAAAGAATGATGATTGATTTAACCCAGATCAGTTGACTGGGGTGAGTGTTTGATTTGCTCAAACGCTCCGTCCATCATCCCCTTTGGTATCGCTTTGTTCGCCCTAAGTTGGCAGGGTATGCCCAGACGTGGGTCCCTTGCTCACTTTGCCACTGGATTCAAGATAGCCTGGCTGATGAGGGTTATGAACCCGAAACCGGTCCCAGGATGCTTTTTTCCGGTCCAGGGAAGACATGGCTTGGCAGTTCGGGCTGGACTAGTCCCATGAGGCACAGGGTCAGACTGATTTGCATATGGCCATGTCTGAACTGGGGTGGTGGAGTGAGCTAAAGAATGATGATGGATTAAACCCAGATCAGTTGACTGGCCATGAGTGTTTTATTTGCTCAAACGCTCCGTCCATCATCCCCTTTGGTATCGCTTTGTTCACCCTAAGTTGGCAGGGTATGCCCAGACGTGGGTCCCTTGCTCATTTTGCCACTGGATTCAAGATAGCCTGGCTGATGAGGGTTATGAACCCGAAACCGGTCCCAGGATGCTTGTTTCCGGTCCAGGGAAGACATGGCTTGGCAGTTTGGGCTGGACTGTTCCCATGAGGCACAGGGTCAGACTGATTTGCATATGGAAATGTCTGAACTGGGGTAGTGGAGTGAGCTAAACAATGATGATTGATTTAACCCAGATCAGTTGACTGGGGTGAGTGTTTGATTTGCTCAAACGCTCCGTCCATCATCCCCTTTGGTATCGCTTTGTTCGCCCTAAGTTGGCAGGGTATGCCCAGACGTGGGTCCCTTGCTCACTTTGCCACTGGATTCAAGATAGCCTGGCTGATGAGGGTTATGAACCCGAAACCGGTCCCAGGATGCTTTTTTCCGGTCCAGGGAAGACATGGCTTGGCAGTTCGGGCTGGACTAGTCCCATGAGGCACAGGGTCAGACTGATTTGCATATGGCCATGTCTGAACTGGGGTGGTGGAGTGAGCTAAAGAATGATGATGGATTAAACCCAGATCAGTTGACTGGCCGTGAGTGTTTTATTTGCTCAAACGCTCCGTCCATCATCCCCTTTGGTATCGCTTTGTTCACCCTAAGTTGGCAGGGTATGCCCAGACGTGGGTCCCTTGCTCATTTTGCCACTGGATTCAAGATAGCCTGGCTGATGAGGGTTATGAACCCGAAACCGGTCCCAGGATGCTTGTTCCCGGTCCAGGGATGACATGGCTTGGCAGTTTGGGCTGGACTGTTCCCATGAGGCACAGGGTCAGACTGATTTGCATATGGCCATGTCTGAACTGGGGTGGTGGAGTGAGCTAAAGAATGATGATGTATTAAAGCAGGATCAGTTGACTGGGGGTGAGTGTTTGATTTGCTCAAACGCTCTGTCCATCATCCCCTTTGATATCACTTTGTTCGCCGTAAGTTGGCAGGGTATGCCCAGACATGGGTCCCTTGCTCACTTTGCCACTGGATTCAAGATAGCCTGGCTGATGAGAGTTATGAACCCGAATCCGGTCTCAGGATGCTTGTTTCTGGTCCAGGGAAGACATGGCTTTTGTAGTTCGGGCTGGACTGTTCCCATGAGGCACAGGGTCAGACTGATTTGCATATGGCCATGTCTGAACTGGGGTGGTGGAGTGAGCTAAAAAATGATGATGGATTAAACCCAGATCAGTTGACTGGGGGTGAGTTTTGATTTGCTCAAACCCTCCATCCATCATCCCCTTTGGTATCGCTTTGTTCGCCCTAAGTTGGCAGGGTATGCCCAGATGTGGGTCCCTTGCTCATTTTGCCACTGGATTCAAGATAGCCTGGCTGATGTGGGTTATGAACCCAAAACCGGTCCCAGGGTGCTTGTTTCCGGCCCAGGGAAGACATGACTTGGCAGTTCGGGCTGGACTGTTCCCATGAGGCACAGGATCAGACTGATTTGCATATGGAAATGTCTGAACTGGGGTAGTGGAGTGAGCTAAAGAATGATGATGGATTAAACCCAGATCAGTTGACTGGGGGTGAGTGTTTGATTTGATCAAACGCTCCGTCCATCATCCCCTTTGGTATCACTTTGTTCGCCCTAAGTTGGCAGGCTATGCCGAGACGTGGGGCCCTTGCTCACTTTGCCACTGGATTCAAGATAGCCTGGCTGATGAGGGTTATGAACCCGAAACCGGTCCCAGGATGCTTGTTTCCGGTCCAGGGAAGACATGGCTTGGCAGTTCGGGCTGGACTGTTCCCATGAGGCACAGGGTCAGACTGATTTGCATATGGCCATGTCTGAACTGGGGTGGTGGAGTGAGCTAAAGAATGATGATGGATTAAACCCAGATCAGTTGACTGGGGGTGAGTGTTTCATTTGCTCAAACGCTCCGTCCATCATCCCCTTTGGTATCGCTTTGTTCACCCTAAGTTGGCAGGGTATGCCCAGATGTGGGTCCTTGGCTCACTTTGCCACTGGATTCAAGATAGCCTGGCTGATGAGGGTTATGAACCCGAAACCAGTCCCAGGATGCTTTTTTCCGGTCCAGGGAAGACATGGCTTGGCAGTTCGGGCTGAACTGTTCCCATGAGGCACAGGGTCAGACTGATTTGCATATGGCCATGTCTGAACTGGGGTGGTGGAGTGAGCTGAAGAATGATGATGGATTAAACCCAGATCAGTTGACTGGGGGTGAGTGTTTGATTTGCTCAAACGCTCCGTCCATCATCCCCTTTGGTATCACTTTGTTCGCCCTAAGTTGGCAGTGTATGCCCAGATGTGGGTCCCTTGCTCACTTTGCCACTGGATTCAAGATAACCTGGCTGATGAGGGTTATGAACCCGAAACCAGTCCCAGGATGCTTGTTTCCCGTCCAGGGAAGACATGGCTTGGCAATTCAGGCTGGACTGTTCCCATGAGGCACAGGGTCTGACTGATTTGCATATGGCCATATCTGAACTGGGGTGGCGGAGTGAGCTAAAAAATGATGATGGATTAAACCCAGATCAGTTGACTGGGGGTGAGTTTTGATTTGCTCAAACGCTCCATCCATCATCCCCTTTGGTATCGCTTTGTTCGCCCTAAGATGGCAGGGTATGACCACATGTGATTCCCTTGCTCACTTTGCCACTGGATTCAAGATAGCCTGGCTGATGAGGATTATGAACCCGAAACCGGTCCCAGGATGCTTGTTTCCGGTCCAGGGAAGACATGGCTTGGCAGTTCGGGCTGGACTGTTCCCATGAGGCACAGGGTCAGCCTGATTTGCATATGGCCATGTCTGAACTGGGGTGGTGGAGTGAGCTAAAGAATGAGGATGGATTAAACCCAGATCAGTTGACTGGGGGTAAGTGTTTGATTTGCTTAAACGCTCCGTCCATCATGCTCTTTGGTATCTCTTTGTTTGACCTAAGTTGGCAGTGTATGCCCAGATGTGGGTCCCTTGCTTACTTTGCCACTGAATTCAAGATAGCCTGGCTGATGAGAGTTATGAACCCGATACCGGTTCCAGGATGCTTGTTTCCGGTCCAGGGAAGACATGGCTTGACAGTTCGGGCTAGATTATTCCCATGAGGCACAGGGTCAGACTGATTTGCATATGGCCACGTCTGAACTGGGGTGGTGGAGTGAGCTAAAGAATGATGATGGATTAAACTCAGAAAAGTTGACTGGGGGTGAGTGTTTGATTTACTCAAACGCTCTGTCCATCATCCCCTTTTGTATCGCTTTGTTCGCCCTAAGTAGCCAGGGTATGCCCAGACGTGGGTCCCTTGCTCACTTTGCCACTGGATTCAAGACAGCGTGGCTGATGAGGGTTATGAACCCGAAACCGGTCCCAGAATGCTTGTTTCCAGTCCAGGGAAGACATGGCTTGGCAGTTCGGGCTGTACTGTTCCGATGAGGCACAGGGTCAGACTGATTTGCACATGGCCATGTCTGAACTGGTCTGGTGGAGTGAGCTAAAGAATGATGTTGGATTAAACCCAGATCAGTTGACTGGGGGTGAGTGTTTGATTTGCTCAAATGCTCCGTCCATCATCCCCTTTGGTATCGCTTTGTTCGCCCTAAGTTGGCAGGGTATGCCCAGACATGGGTCCCTTGCTCACTTTGCCACTGGATTAAAGATAGCCTGGCTGATGAGGGTTATGAACCCGAAACCGGTCCCAGGATGCTTGTTTTCCGTCCAGGGAAGACATGGCTTGGCAGTTCGGGCTGGACTGTTCCCATGAGGCACAGGGTCAGACTTATTTGCATATGGCCATGTCTGAACTGGGGTGATGGAGTGAGCTAAAGAATGATGATGGATTAAACCCAGATCAGTTGACTGGGGGTGAGTGTTTGTTTTGCTCAAACGCTCCGTCCATCATCCACTTTTTTTATCGCTTTGTTCGCCCTAAGTTGGCAGGATATGCCCAGATGTGGGTCACTTGCTCGCTTTGCCACTGGATTCACCATAGCCTAGCTGATGAGGGTTATGAACCCGAAACCGGTCCCAGGATGCTTGTTTCCGGTCCAGGAAAGACATGGCTTGGGAGTTCGGGCTGGACTGTTCCCATGAGGCACAGGGTCAGACTGATTTGCATGCGGCCATGTCTGAACTGGGGTGGTGGAGTGAGCTAAAGAATGATGATGGATTAAACCCAGATCAGTTGACTGGGGGTAAGTGTTTGATTTGCTCAAACGCTCAGTCCATCATCCCTTTTGGTATCGCTTTGTTCGCCCTAAATTGGCAGGGTATGCCCAGACGTGGGTCCCTTGCTCATTTTGCCACTCGATTCAAGATAGCCTGGCTGATGAGGGTTATGAACCCGAAACTGTTCCTAGGATGCTTTTATCCGGTCCATGGAAGACATGGCTTGGCAGTTCGGGCTGGACTGTTCCCTTGAGGCACAGGGTCAGACTGATTTGCATATGGCAATGTCTGAACTGGGGTGGTGGAGTGAGCTAAAGAATGATGATGGATTAAACCCAGATTAGTTGACTGGGGGTGAGTGTTTGATTTGCTCAAACGCTCCGTCCATCATCCCCTTTGGTATCGCTTTCTTCGCCCTAAGTTGACAGCGTATGCCCAGACGTGGGTCCCTTGCTCACTTTGCCACTGGATTCAAGATAGCCTGGCGGATGAGGGTAATGAACCCGAAACCGGTCCCAGGATGCTTGTTTCCAGTCCAGGGAAGACATGGCTTGTCAGTTAGGGCTGGACTGTTCCCATGAGGCACAGGGTCAGACTGATTTGCATATGGCCATGTCTGAACTGGGGTGGTGGAGTGAGCTAAAGAATGATGATGGATTAAACCCAGATCAGTTGACTGGGGGTGAGTGTTTGATTTGCTCAAACGCTTCATCCATCATCCCCTTTGGTATCGCTTTTTTCGCCCTAAGTTGGCAGGGTATGCCCAGACGTGGGTCCCTTGCTCACTTTGCCACTGGATTCAAGATAGCCTGGCTGATGAGGGTTATGAACCCGAAACCGGTCCCAGGATGCTTTTTTCCGGTCCAGGGAAGACATGGCTTGGCAGTTCGGGCTGGACTAGTCCCATGAGGCACAGGGTCAGACTGATTTGCATATGGAAATGTCTGAACTGGGGTAGTGGAGTGAGCTAAAGAATGATGATTGATTTAACCCAGATCAGTTGACTGGGGTGAGTGTTTGATTTGCTCAAACGCTCCGTCCATCATCCCCTTTGGTATCGCTTTGTTCGCCCTAAGTTGGCAGGGTATGCCCAGACGTGGGTCCCTTGCTCACTTTGCCACTGGATTCAAGATAGCCTGGCTGATGAGGGTTATGAACCCGAAACCGGTCCCAGGATGCTTTTTTCCGGTCCAGGGAAGACATGGCTTGGCAGTTCGGGCTGGACTAGTCCCATGAGGCACAGGGTCAGACTGATTTGCATATGACCATGTCTGAACTGGGGTGGTGGAGTGAGCTAAAGAATGATGATGGATTAAACCCAGATCAGTTGACTGGCCGTGAGTGTTTTATTTGCTCAAACGCTCCGTCCATCATCCCCTTTGGTATCGCTTTGTTCACCCTAAGTTGGCAGGGTATGCCCAGACGTGGGTCCCTTGCTCATTTTGCCACTGGATTCAAGATAGCCTGGCTGATGAGGGTTATGAACCCGAAACCGGTCCCAGGATGCTTGTTCCCGGTCCAGTGATGACATGGCTTGGCAGTTTGGGCTGGACTGTTCCCATGAGGCACAGGGTCAGACTGATTTGCATATGGCCATGTCTGAACTGGGGTGGTGGAGTGAGCTAAAGAATGATGATGTATTAAAGCAGGATCAGTTGACTGGGGGTGAGTGTTTGATTTGCTCAAACGCTCTGTCCATCATCCCCTTTGATATCGCTTTGTTCGCCGTAAGTTGGCAGGGTATGCCTAGACATGGGTCCCTTGCTCATTTTGCCACTGGATTCAAGATAGCCTGGCTGATGAGAGCTATGAACCCGAATCCGGTCTCAGGATGCTTGTTTCTGGTCCAGGGAAGACATGGCTTTTGTAGTTCGGGCTGGACTGTTCCCATGAGGCACAGGGTCAGACTGATTTGCATATGGCCATGTCTGAACTGGGGTGGTGGAGTGAGCTAAAAAATGATGATGGATTAAACCCAGATCAGTTGACTGGGGGTGAGTTTTGATTTGCTCAAACGCTCCATCCATCATCCCCTTTGGTATCGCTTTGTTCGCCCTAAGTTGGCAGGGTATGCCCAGATGTGGGTCCCTTGCTCATTTTGCCACTGGATTCAAGATAGCCTGGCTGATGTGGGTTATGAACCCAAAACCGGTCCCAGGGTGCTTGTTTCCGGTCCAGGGAAGACATGACTTGGCAGTTCGGGCTGGACTGTTCCCATGAGGCACAGGATCAGACTGATTTGCATATGGAAATGTCTGAACTGGGGTAGTGGAGTGAGCTAAAGAATGATGATGGATTAAACCCAGATCAGTTGACTGGGGGTGAGTGTTTGATTTGATCAAACGCTCCGTCCATCATCCCCTTTGGTATCGCTTTGTTCGCCCTAAGTTGGCAGGGTATGCTGAGACGTGGGGCCCTTGCTCACTTTGCCACTGGATTCAAGATAGCCTGGCTGATGAGGGTTATAAACCCGAAACCGGTCCCAGGATGCTTGTTTCCGGTCCAGGGAAGACATGGCTTGGCAGTTCGGGCTGGACTGTTCCCATGAGGCACAGGGTCAGACTGATTTGCATATGGCCATGTCTGAACTGGGGTGGTGGAGTGAGCTAAAGAATGATGATGGATTAAACCCAGATCAGTTGACTGGGGGTGAGTGTTTCATTTGCTCAAACGCTCCGTCCATCATCCCCTTTGGTATCGCTTTGTTCACCCTAAGTTGGCAGGGTATGCCCAGATGTGGGTCCTTTGCTCACTTTGCCACTGGATTCAAGATAGCCTGGCTGATGAGGGTTATGAACCCGAAACCCGTCCCAGGATGCTTTTTTCCGGTCCAGGGAAGACATGGCTTGGCAGTTCGGGCTGGACTGTTCCCATGAGGCACAGGGTCAGACTGATTTGCATATGGCCATGTCTGAACTGGGGTGGTGGAGTGAGCTAAAAAATGATGATGGATTAAACCCAGATCAGTTGACTGGGGGTGAGTTTTGATTTGCTCAAACGCTCCATCCATCATCCCCTTTGGTATCGCTTTGTTCTCCCTAAGTTGGCAGGGTATGCCCAGACGTGGGTCCCTTGCTCATTTTGCCACTGGATTCAAGATAGCCTGGCTGATGTGGGTTATGAACCCAAAACCGGTCCCAGGATGCTTGTTTCTGGTCCAGGGATGACCTGGCTTGGCAGTTCGGGCTGGACTGTTAACATGAGGTACAGGGTCAGACTAATTTGCATATGGCCATGTCTGAACTGGGGTGGTGAAGTGAGCTAAAGAATGATGATGTATTAAAGCCAGATCAGTTGACTGGGGTGAGTGTTTGATTTGCTCAAACGCTCCGTCCAACATCCCCTCTGGTATCGCTTTGTTCGCCCTAAGTTGGCAGGGTATGCCCAGACGTGGGTCCCTTGCTCACTTTGCCACTGGATTCAAGATAGCCTGGCTGATGAGGGTTATGAACCCGAAACCGGTCCTAGGATGCTTGTATCAGGTCCAGGGAAGACACGGCTTGGCAATTCGGGCTGGACTGTTCCCATGAGGCACAGGGTAAGACTGATTTGCATATGGCCATGTCTGAACTGGGGTGGTGGAGTGAGCTAAAGAATGGTGATGGATTAAACCCAGATCAGTTGACTGGGGGTGAGTGTTTGATTTGCTCAAATGCTCCGTCCATCATCCCCTTTGGTATCGCTTTGTTCGCCCGAAGTTGGCAGGGTATGCCCAGACAAGGGTCCCTTGCTCACTTTGCCACTGGATTCAAGATAGCCTGGCTGATGAGGGTTATGAACCCAAAACTAGTCCCAGGATGCTTGTTTCCGGTCCAGGGAAGACATGCCTTGGCAGTTCGGGCTGGACTGTTCCCATGAGGCACAGGGTCAGACTGATTTGCATATGGCCATGTATGAACTGGGGTGGTGGAGTGAGCTAAAGAATGATGATGGATTAAACCCTGATCAGTTGACTGGGGGTGAGTGTTTGATTTGCTCAAACGCTCCGTCCATCATCCCCTTTGGTATCGCTTTGTTTGCCCTAAGTTGGCAGGGTATGCCCAGACGTGGGTCCCTTGCTCACTTTGCCACTGGATTCAAGATAGCCTGGCTGATGAGGGTTATAAACCCGAAACCGGTCGCAGGATGCTTGTTTCCGGTCCAGGGAAGACATGGCTTGGCAGTTCGGGCTGGACTGTTCCCATGAGGCACAGGGTCAGACTGATTTGCATATGGCCATGTCTGAACTGGGGTGGTGGAGTGGGCTAAAGAATGGTGATGGATTAAACCCAGATCAGTTGACTGGGGGTGAGTGTTTGATTTGCTCAAACGCTCCGTCCATCATCCACTTTGGTATCACTTTGTTCGCCCTAAGTTGGCAGTGCATGCCCAGATGTGGGTCCCTTGCTCACTTTGCCACTGGATTCAAGATAACCTGGCTGATGAGGGTTATGAACCCGAAACCAGTCCCAGGATGCTTGTTTCCCATCCAGGGAAGACATGGCTTGGCAATTCAGGCTGGACTGTTCCCATGAGGCACAGGGTCTGACTGATTTGCATATGGCCATATCTGAACTGGGGTGGCGGAGTGAGCTAAAAAATGATGATGGATTAAACCCAGATCAGTTGACTGGGGGTGAGTTTTGATTTGCTCAAATGCTCCATCCATCATCCCCTTTGGTATCGCTTTGTTCGCCCTAAGTTGGCAGGGTATGCCCAGACATGGGTCCCTTGCTCACTTTGCCACTGGATTCAAGATAGCCTGGCTGATGAGAGCTATGAACCCGAATCCGGTCTCAGGATGCTTGTTTCTGGTCCAGGGAAGACATGGCTTTTGTAGTTCAGGCTGGACTGTTCCCATGAGGCACAGGGTCAGACTGATTTGCATATGGCTATGTCTGAACTGGGGTGGTGGAGTGAGCTAAAAAATGATGATGGATTAAACCCAGATCAGTTGACTGGGGGTGAGTTTTGATTTGCTCAAACGCTCCATCCATCATCCCCTTTGGTATCCCTTTGTTCGCCCTAAGTTGGCAGGGTATGCCCAGACGTGGGTCCGTTGCTCATTTTGCCACTGGATTCAAGATAGCCTGGCTGATGTGAGTTATGAACCCAAAACCGGTCCCAGGGTGCTTGTTTCCGGTCCAGGGAAGACATGACTTGGCAGTTCGGGCTGGACTGTTCCCATGAGGCACAGGATCAGACTGATTTGCATATGGAAATGTCTGAACTGGGGTAGTGGAGTTAGCTAAAGAATGATGATGGAATAAACCCAGATCAGTTGACTGGGGGTGAGTGTTTGATTTGCGCAAACGCTCCGTCCATCATCCCCTTTGGTATCGCTTTACTCGCCCTAAGTTGGCAGGGTATGCCCAGACGAGGGTCCCTAGCTCACTTTGCCACTGGATTCAAGATAGCCTGGCTGATGAGGGTTATGAACCCGAAACCGGTCCCAGGATACTTGTTTCTGGTCCAGTGAAGACATGGCATGGAAGTTCGGGCTGGACTGTTCCCATAAGGCACAGGGTCAGACTGATTTGCATATGGCCATGTCTGAACTGGGGGGGTGGAGTGAGCTAAAGAATGATGATGGATTAAACCCAGATAAATTGACTGGGGGTGAGTGTTTTATTTGCTCAAACGCTCCATCCATCATCCTCTTTGGTATCGCTTTGTTCGCCCTGAGTTGGCAGGGTATGCCCAGACGTGGGTCTCTTGCTCACTTTGCCACTAGATTCAAGATAGCCTGGCTGATGAGGGTTATGAACCCGAAACCGGTCCCAGGATGCTTGTTTCCGGTCCAGGGAAGACATGGCTTGGCAGTTTGGGCTGGACTGTTCCCATGAGTCACAGGGTCAGACTGATTTGCATATGGCCATCTCTGAACTGGGGTGGTGGAGTGAGCTAAAGAATGATGATGGATTAAACCCAGATCAGTTGACTCGGGTGAGTGTTTGATTTGCTCAAACGCTGCGTCCTTCATCCCCTTTGGTATCGCTTTGTTCGCCCTAAGTTGGCAGGTTATGCCCAGACGTGGGTCCCTTGCTCACGTTGCCACTGGATTCAAGATAGCCTGGCTGATGAGGGTTATGAACCCGAAACTGGTCCCAGTATGCTTGTTTCTGGTCCAGTGAAGACATGGCTTGGAAGTTCGGGCTGGACTGTTCCCATGAGACACAGGGTCAGACTGATTTGCATATGGCCATGTCTGAACTGGGGTGGTGGAGCGAGCTAAAGAATGATGATGGATTAAACCCAGATCAATTGACTGGGGGTGAGAGTTTGATTTGCTCAAACGCTCCATCCATCATCCCCTTTGGTATCGCTTTATTCGCCCTAAGTTGGCAGGGTATGCCCAGATGTGGGTCCCTTGCTAACTTTGCCACTGGATTCAAGATAGCCTGGCTGATGAGGTGTATGAACCCGAAACCGGTCCCAGGATGCTTGTGTCCGGTCCACGGAAGACATGGCTTGGCAGTTCCGGCTGGACTGTTCCCATGCGGCACACGGTCAGACTGATTTGTATATGGCCATATCTGAACTGGGGTGGTGGAGTGAGCTAAAGAATGATGATGGTTTAAACCCAGATCACCTGACTAGGGGTGAGTGTTTGATTTGCTCAAACGCTCCGTCCATCATCCCCTTTGGTATCGCTTTGTTCGCCCTTAGTTGGCGGGGTATACCCAGACGTGGGTTCCTTGCTCACTTTGCCACTGGATTCAAGATAGCCTGGCTGATGAGGGTTATGAACCCGAAACCGGTCCCAGGATGCTTGTTTCCGGTCCAGGGAAGACATGGCTTGGCAGTTCGGGCTGGACTGTTCCCATGAGGCACAGGATCAGACTGATTTGCATATGGCCATGTCTGAACTGGGGTGGTGGAGTGAGCTAAAGAATGGTGATGGATTAAACCCAGATCATTTGACTAGGGGTGAGTATTTGATTTGCACAAACGCTCCGTCCATCATCCCCTTTGGTATCGCTTTGTTCGCCCTAAGTTGGCAAGTTATGCCCAGACGTGGGTCCCTTGCTCACTTTGCCACTGGATTCAAGATAGCCTGGCTGATGAGGGTTATGAACCCGAAACTGGTCCCAGTATGTTTGTTTCTGGTCCAGTGAAGACATGGCATGGCAGTTTGGGCTGGACTGTTCCCATGAGGCAGAGGGTCAGACTGATTTGCAAATGGCCATGTCTGAACTGGGGTGGTGGAGTGAGCTAAAGAATGATGATGGATTAAACCCATATCAGTTGACTGGGGGTGAGTGTTTGATTTGCTCAAACGCTTCATCCATCATCCCCTTTGGTATCGCTTTTTTCGCCCTAAGTTGGTAGGGTATGCCCAGACGTGGGTCCCTTGCTCACTGTGCCACTGGATTCAAGATAGCCTGGCTGATGAGGGTTATGAACCCGAAACCGGTCCCAGGGTGCTTGTTTCCGGTCCAGGGAAGACATGGCTTGGCAGTTTGGGCTGGACTGTTCCCATGAGGCACAGGGTCAGACTGATTTGCATATGGAAATGTCTGAACTGGGGTAGTGGAGTGAGCTAAAGAATGATGATTGATTTAACCCAGATCAGTTGACTGGGGTGAGTGTTTGATTTGCTCAAACGCTCCGTCCATCATCCCCTTTGGTATCGCTTTGTTCGCCCTAAGTTGGCAGGGTATGCCCAGACGTGGGTCCCTTGCTCACTTTGCCACTGGATTCAAGATAGCCTGGCTGATGAGGGTTATGAACCCGAAACCGGTCCCAGGATGCTTTTTTCCGGTCCAGGGAAGACATGGCTTGGCAGTTCGGGCTGGACTAGTCCCATGAGGCACAGGGTCAGACTGATTTGCATATGGCCATGTCTGAACTGGGGTGGTGGAGTGAGCTAAAGAATGATGATGGATTAAACCCAGATCAGTTGACTGGCCGTGAGTGTTTTATTTGCTCAAACGCTCCGTCCATCATCCCCTTTGGTATCGCTTTGTTCACCCTAAGTTGGCAGGGTATGCCCAGACGTGGGTCCCTTGCTCATTTTGCCACTGGATTCAAGATAGCCTGGCTGATGAGGGTTATGAACCCGAAACCGGTCCCAGGATGCTTGTTCCTGGTCCAGGGATGACATGGCTTGGCAGTTTGGGCTGGACTGTTCCCATGAGGCACAGGGTCAGACTGATTTGCATATGGCCATGTCTGAACTGGGGTGGTGGAGTGAGCTAAAGAATGATGATGTATTAAAGCAGGATCAGTTGACTGGGGGTGAGTGTTTGATTTGCTCAAACGCTCTGTCCATCATCCCCTTTGATATCGCTTTGTTCGCCGTAAGTTGGCAGGGTATGCCCAGACATGGGTCCCTTGCTCATTTTGCCACTGGATTCAAGATAGCCTGGCTGATGAGAGCTATGAACCCGAATCCGGTCTCAGGATGCTTGTTTCTGGTCCAGGGAAGACATGGCTTTTGTAGTTCGGGCTGGACTGTTCCCATGAGGCACAGGGTCAGACTGATTTGCATATGGCCATGTCTGAACTGGGGTGGTGGAGTGAGCTAAAAAATGATGATGGATTAAACCCAGATCAGTTGACTGGGGGTGAGTTTTGATTTGCTCAAACGCTCCATCCATCATCCCCTTTGGTATCGCTTTGTTCGCCCTAAGTTGGCAGGGTATGCCCAGATGTGGGTCCCTTGCTCATTTTGCCACTGGATTCAAGATAGCCTGGCTGATGTGGGTTATGAACCCAAAACCGGTCCCAGGGTGCTTGTTTCCGGTCCAGGGAAGACATGACTTGGCAGTTCGGGCTGGACTGTTCCCATGAGGCACAGGATCAGACTGATTTGCATATGGAAATGTCTGAACTGGGGTAGTGGAGTGAGCTAAAGAATGATGATGGATTAAACCCAGATCAGTTGACTGGGGGTGAGTGTTTGATTTGATCAAACGCTCCGTCCATCATCCCCTTTGGTATCGCTTTGTTCGCCCTAAGTTGGCAGGGTATGCTGAGACGTGGGGCCCTTGCTCACTTTGCCACTGGATTCAAGATAGCCTGGCTGATGAGGGTTATGAACCCGAAACCGGTCCCAGGATGCTTGTTTCCGGTCCAGGGAAGACATGGCTTGGCAGTTCGGGCTGGACTGTTCCCATGAGGCACAGGGTCAGACTGATTTGCATATGGCCATGTCTGAACTGGGGTGGTGGAGTGAGCTAAAGAATGATGATGGATTAAACCCAGATCAGTTGACTGGGGGTGAGTGTTTCATTTGCTCAAACGCTCCGTCCATCATCCCCTTTGGTATCGCTTTGTTCACCCTAAGTTGGAAGGGTATGCCCAGATGTGGGTCCTTTGCTCACTTTGCCACTGGATTCAAGATAGCCTGGCTGATGAGGGTTATGAACCCGAAACCAGTCCCAGGATGCTTTTTTCCGGTCCAGGGAAGACATGGCTTGGCAGTTCGGGCTGGACTGTTCCCATGAGGCACAGGGTCAGACTGATTTGCATATGGCCATGTCTGAACTGGGGTGGTGGAGTGAGCTAAAAAATGATGATGGATTAAACCCAGATCAGTTGACTGGGGGTGAGTTTTGATTTGCTCAAACGCTCCATCCATCATCCCCTTTGGTATCGCTTTGTTCTCCCTAAGTTGGCAGGGTATGCCCAGACGTGGGTCCCTTGCTCATTTTGCCACTGGATTCAAGATAGCCTGGCTGATGTGGGTTATGAACCCAAAACCGGTCCCAGGATGCTTGTTTCTGGTCCAGGGATGACCTGGCTTGGCAGTTCGGGCTGGACTGTTAACATGAGGTACAGGGTCAGACTAATTTGCATATGGCCATGTCTGAACTGGGGTGGTGAAGTGAGCTAAAGAATGATGATGTATTAAAGCCAGATCAGTTGACTGGGGTGAGTGTTTGATTTGCTCAAACGCTCCGTCCAACATCCCCTCTGGTATCGCTTTGTTCGCCCTAAGTTGGCAGGGTATGCCCAGACGTGGGTCCCTTGCTCACTTTGCCACTGGATTCAAGATAGCCTGGCTGATGAGGGTTATGAACCCGAAACCGGTCCTAGGATGCTTGTATCAGGTCCAGGGAAGACACGGCTTGGCAATTCGGGCTGGACTGTTCCCATGAGGCACAGGGTAAGACTGATTTGCATATGGCCATGTCTGAACTGGGGTGGTGGAGTGAGCTAAAGAATGGTGATGGATTAAACCCAGATCAGTTGACTGGGGGTGAGTGTTTGATTTGCTCAAATGCTCCGTCCATCATCCCCTTTGGTATCGCTTTGTTCGCCCTAAGTTGGCAGGGTATGCCCAGACAAGGGTCCCTTGCTCACTTTGCCACTGGATTCAAGATAGCCTGGCTGATGAGGGTTATGAACCCAAAACTAGTCCCAGGATGCTTGTTTCCGGTCCAGGGAAGACATGCCTTGGCAGTTCGGGCTGGACTGTTCCCATGAGGCACAGGGTCAGACTGATTTGCATATGGCCATGTATGAACTGGGGTGGTGGAGTGAGCTAAAGAATGATGATGGATTAAACCCTGATCAGTTGACTGGGGGTGAGTGTTTGATTTGCTCAAACGCTCCGTCCATCATCCCCTTTGGTATCGCTTTGTTTGCCCTAAGTTGGCAGGGTATGCCCAGACGTGGGTCCCTTGCTCACTTTGCCACTGGATTCAAGATAGCCTGGCTGATGAGGGTTATAAACCCGAAACCGGTCGCAGGATGCTTGTTTCCGGTCCAGGAAAGACATGGCTTGGCAGTTCGGGCTGGACTGTTCCCATGAGGCACAGGGTCAGACTGATTTGCATATGGCCATGTCTGAACTGGGGTGGTGGAGTGGGCTAAAGAATGGTGATGGATTAAACCCAGATCAGTTGACTGGGGGTGAGTGTTTGATTTGCTCAAACGCTCCGTCCATCATCCACTTTGGTATCACTTTGTTCGCCCTAAGTTGGCAGTGCATGCCCAGATGTGGGTCCCTTGCTCACTTTGCCACTGGATTCAAGATAACCTGGCTGATGAGGGTTATGAACCCGAAACCAGTCCCAGGATGCTTGTTTCCCATCCAGGGAAGACATGGCTTGGCAATTCAGGCTGGACTGTTCCCATGAGGCACAGGGTCTGACTGATTTGCATATGGCCATATCTGAACTGGGGTGGCGGAGTGAGCTAAAAAATGATGATGGATTAAACCCAGATCAGTTGACTGGGGGTGAGTTTTGATTTGCTCAAATGCTCCATCCATCATCCCCTTTGGTATCGCTTTGTTCGCCCTAAGTTGGCAGGGTATGCCCAGACATGGGTCCCTTGCTCACTTTGCCACTGGATTCAAGATAGCCTGGCTGATGAGAGCTATGAACCCGAATCCGGTCTCAGGATGCTTGTTTCTGGTCCAGGGAAGACATGGCTTTTGTAGTTCAGGCTGGACTGTTCCCATGAGGCACAGGGTCAGACTGATTTGCATATGGCCATGTCTGAACTGGGGTGGTGGAGTGAGCTAAAAAATGATGATGGATTAAACCCAGATCAGTTGACTGGGGGTGAGTTTTGATTTGCTCAAACGCTCCATCCATCATCCCCTTTGGTATCCCTTTGTTCGCCCTAAGTTGGCAGGGTATGCCCAGACGTGGGTCCGTTGCTCATTTTGCCACTGGATTCAAGATAGCCTGGCTGATGTGGGTTATGAACCCAAAACCGGTCCCAGGGTGCTTGTTTCCGGTCCAGGGAAGACATGACTTGGCAGTTCGGGCTGGACTGTTCCCATGAGGCACAGGATCAGACTGATTTGCATATGGAAATGTCTGAACTGGGGTAGTGGAGTTAGCTAAAGAATGATGATGGAATAAACCCAGATCAGTTGACTGGGGGTGAGTGTTTGATTTGCGCAAACGCTCCGTCCATCATCCCCTTTGGTATCGCTTTACTCGCCCTAAGTTGGCAGGGTATGCCCAGACGAGGGTCCCTAGCTCACTTTGCCACTGGATTCAAGATAGCCTGGCTGATGAGGGTTATGAACCCGAAACCGGTCCCAGGATACTTGTTTCTGGTCCAGTGAAGACATGGCATGGAAGTTCGGGCTGGACTGTTCCCATAAGGCACAGGGTCAGACTGATTTGCATATGGCCATGTCTGAACTGGGGGGGTGGAGTGAGCTAAAGAATGATGATGGATTAAACCCAGATAAATTGACTGGGGGTGAGTGTTTTATTTGCTCAAACGCTCCATCCATCATCCTCTTTGGTATCGCTTTGTTCGCCCTGAGTTGGCAGGGTATGCCCAGACGTGGGTCTCTTGCTCACTTTGCCACTAGATTCAAGATAGCCTGGCTGATGAGGGTTATGAACCCGAAACCGGTCCCAGGATGCTTGTTTCCGGTCCAGGGAAGACATGGCTTGGCAGTTTGGGCTGGACTGTTCCCATGAGTCACAGGGTCAGACTGATTTGCATATGGCCATCTCTGAACTGGGGTGGTGGAGTGAGCTAAAGAATGATGATGGATTAAACCCAGATCAGTTGACTCGGGTGAGTGTTTGATTTGCTCAAACGCTGCGTCCTTCATCCCCTTTGGTATCGCTTTGTTCGCCCTAAGTTGGCAGGTTATGCCCAGACGTGGGTCCCTTGCTCACGTTGCCACTGGATTCAAGATAGCCTGGCTGATGAGGGTTATGAACCCGAAACTGGTCCCAGTATGCTTGTTTCTGGTCCAGTGAAGACATGGCTTGGAAGTTCGGGCTGGACTGTTCCCATGAGACACAGGGTCAGACTGATTTGCATATGGCCATGTCTGAACTGGGGTGGTGGAGCGAGCTAAAGAATGATGATGGATTAAACCCAGATCAGTTGACTGGGGGTGAGTGTTTGATTTGCTCAAACGCTCCATCCATCATCCCCTTTGGTATCGCTTTATTCGCCCTAAGTTGGCAGGGTATGCCCAGATGTGGGTCCCTTGCTAACTTTGCCACTGGATTCAAGATAGCCTGGCTGATGAGGTGTATGAACCCGAAACCGGTCCCAGGATGCTTGTTTCCGGTCCACAGAAGACATGGCTTGGCAGTTCCGGCTGGACTGTTCCCATGCGGCACACGGTCAGACTGATTTGTATATGGCCATATCTGAACTGGGGTGGTGGAGTGAGCTAAAGAATGATGATGGTTTAAACCCAGATCACCTGACTAGGGGTGAGTGTTTGATTTGCTCAAACGCTCCGTCCATCATCCCCTTTGGTATCGCTTTGTTCGCCCTTAGTTGGCAGGGTATACCCAGACGTGGGTTCCTTGCTCACTTTGCCACTGGATTCAAGATAGCCTGGCTGATGAGGGTTATGAACCCGAAACCGGTCCCAGGATGCTTGTTTCCGGTCCAGGGAAGACATGGCTTGGCAGTTCGGGCTGGACTGTTCCCATGAGGCACAGGATCAGACTGATTTGCATATGGCCATGTCTGAACTGGGGTGGTAGAGTGAGCTAAAGAATGGTGATGGATTAAACCCAGATCATTTGACTGGGGGTGAGTATTTGATTTGCACAAACGCTCCGTCCATCATCCCCTTTGGTATCGCTTTGTTCGCCCTAAGTTGGCAAGTTATGCCCAGACGTGGGTCCCTTGCTCACTTTGCCACTGGATTCAAGATAGCCTGGCTGATGAGGGTTATGAACCCGAAACTGGTCCCAGTATGTTTGTTTCTGGTCCAGTGAAGACATGGCATGGCAGTTTGGGCTGGACTGTTCCCATGAGGCAGAGGGTCAGACTGATTTGCATATGGCCATGTCTGAACTGGGGTGGTGGAGTGAGCTAAAGAATGATGATGGATTAAACCCAGATCATTTGACTGGGGGTGAGTGTTTGATTTGCGCAAACGCTCCGTCCATCATCCCCTTTGGTATCGCTTTATTCGCCCTAAGTTGGCAGGGTATGCCCAGATGTGGGTCCCTTGCTAACTTTGCCACTGGATTCAAGATAGCCTGGCTGATGAGGTATATGAACCCGAAACCGGTCCCAGGATGCTTGTTTCCGGTCCAGGGAAGACATGGCTTGGCAGTTCGGTCTGGACTGTTCCCATGAGTCACAGGGTCAGACTGATTTGCATATGGCCATGTCTGAACTGGGGTGGTGGAGTGAGCTAAAGAATGATGATGGATTAAACCCAGATCAGTTGACTCGGGTGAGTGTTTGATTTGCTCAAACGCTGCATCCTTCATCCCCTTTGGTATCGCTTTGTTCGCCCTAAGTTTGCAGGGTATGCCCAGACGTGGGTCCCTTGCTCACTTTGCCACTGGATTCAAGATAGCCTGGCTGACGAGGGTTATGAACCCGAAACCGGTCCCAGGATGCTTGTTTCAGGTCCAGGGAAGGCATGGCTTGGCAGTTTGGGCTGGACTGTTCCCATGAGTCACAGGGTCAGACTGATTTGCATATGGCCATCTCTGAACTGGGGTGGTGGAGTGAGCTAAAGAATGATGATGGATTAAACGCAGATCAGTTGACTCGGGTGAGTGTTTGATTTGCTCAAACGCTGCGTCCTTCATCCCCTTTGGTATCGCTTTGTTCGCCCTAAGTTGGCAGGTTATGCCCAGACGTGGGTCCCTTGCTCACGTTGCCACTGGATTCAAGATAGCCTGGCTGATGAGGGTTATGAACCCGAAACTGGTCCCAGTATGCTTGTTTCTGGTCCAGTGAAGACATGGCTTGGCAGTTCGGGCTGGACTGTTCCCATGAGACACAGGGTCAGACTGATTTGCATATGGCTATGTCTGAACTGGGGTGGTGGAGCGAGCTAAAGAATGATGATGGATTAAACCCAGATCAGTTGACTGGGGGTGAGTGTTTGATTTGCTCAAACGCTCCATCCATCATCCCCTTTGGTATCGCTTTATTCGCCCTAAGTTGGCAGGGTATGCCCAGATGTGGGTCCCTTGCTAACTTTGCCACTGGATTCAAGATAGCCTGGCTGATGAGGTGTATGAACCCGAAACCGGTCCCAGGATGCTTGTTTCCGGTCCACGGAAGACATGGCTTGGCAGTTCCGGCTGGACTGTTCCCATGCGGCACAGGGTCAGACTGATTTGTATATGGCCATATCTGAACTGGGGTGGTGGAGTGAGCTAAAGAATGATGATGGTTTAAACCCAGATCACCTGACTGGGGGTGAGTGTTTGATTTGCTCAAACGCTCCATCCATCATCCCCTTTGGTATCGCTTTGTTCGCCCTAAGTTGGCAGGGTATGCCCAGACGTGGGTCCCTTGCTCACTTTGCCACTAGATTCAAGATAGCCTGGCTGATGAGGGTTATGAACCCGAAACTGGTCAAAGGATGCTTGTTTCCGGTCCAGGAAAGACATGGCTTGGCTGTTTGGGCAGGACTGTTCCCATGAGGCACAGGGTCAGACTGATTTGCATATGGCCATGTCCGAACTGGGGTGGTGGAGTGAGCTAAAGAATGATGATGGATTAAACCCAGATCATTTGACTGGGGGTGAGTATTTGATTTGCACAAACGCTCCGTCCATCATCCCCTTTGGTATCGCTTTGTTCGCCCTAAGTTGGCAGGTTATGCCCAGACGTGGGTCCCTTGCTCACTTTGCCACTGGATTCAAGATAGCCTGGCTGATGAGGGTTATGAACCCGAAACTGGTCCCAGTATGTTTGTTTCTGGTCCAGTGAAGACATGGCATGGCAGTTTGGGCTGGACTGTTCCCATGAGGCAGAGGGTCAGACTGATTTGCATATGGCCATGTCTGAACTGGGGTGGTGGAGTGAGCTAAAGAATGATGATGGATTAAACCCAGATCATTTGACTGGGGGTGAGTGTTTGATTTGCGCAAACGCTCCGTCCATCATCCCCTTTGGTATCGCTTTATTCGCCCTAAGTTGGCAGGGTATGCCCAGATGTGGGTCCCTTGCTAACTTTGCCACTGGATTCAAGATAGCCTGGCTGATGAGGTATATGAACCCGAAACCGGTCCCAGGATGCTTGTTTCCGGTCCAGGGAAGACATGGCTTGGCAGTTCGGTCTGGACTGTTCCCATGAGTCACAGGGTCAGACTGATTTGCATATGGCCATGTCTGAACTGGGGTGGTGGAGTGAGCTAAAGAATGATGATGGATTAAACCCAGATCAGTTGACTCGGGTGAGTGTTTGATTTGCTCAAACGCTGCATCCTTCATCCCCTTTGGTATCGCTTTGTTCGCCCTAAGTTTGCAGGGTATGCCCAGACGTGGGTCCCTTGCTCACTTTGCCACTGGATTCAAGATAGCCTGGCTGATGAGGGTTATGAACCCGAAACCGGTCCCAGGATGCTTGTTTCAGGTCCAGGGAAGGCATGGCTTGGCAGTTCGGGCTGGACTGTTCCCATGAGGCACAGGGTCAGACTGATTTGCATATGGCCATGTCTGAACTGGGGTGGTGGAGTGAGCTTAAGAATGATGATGGGTTAAACGCAGATCAGTTGACTGGGGGTGAGTGTTTGATTTGATCAAACGCTCCGTCCATCATCCCCTTTGGTATCACTTTGTTCGCCCTAAGTTGCTAGGGTATGCCCAGAAGTGGGTCTCTTGCTCACTTTGCCACTGGATTCAAGATAGCCTGGCTGATGAGGGTTATGAACCTAAAACCGGTCCCAGGATGCTTGTTTCCGGTCCAGGGAAAAGATGGCTTGGCAGTTTGGGCTGGACTGTTCCCATGAGGCAGAGGGTCAGACTGATTTGCATATGGCCATGTCTGAACTGGGGTGGTGGAGTGAGCTAAAGAATGATGATGGATTAAACCCAGATCATTTGACTGGGGGTGAGTGTTTGATTTGCGCAAACGCTCCGTCCATCATCCCCTTTGGTATCGCTTTACTCGCCCTAAGTTGGCAGGGTATGCCCAGACGAGGGTCCGTAGCTCACTTTGCCACTGGATTCAAGATAGCCTGGCTGATGAGGGTTATGAACCCGAAACCGGTCCCAGGATACTTGTTTCTGGTCCAGTGAAGACATGGCATGGCAGTTCGGGCTGGACTGTTCCCATAAGGCACAGGGTCAGACTGATTTGCATATGGCCATGTCTGAACTGGGGGGGTGGAGTGAGCTAAAGAATGATGATGGATTAAACCCAGATAAATTGACTGGGGGTGAGTGTTTGATTTGCTCAAACGCTCCATCCATCATCCCCTTTGGTATCGCTTTGTTCGCCCTAAGTTGGCAGGGTATGCCCAGACGTGGGTCCCTTGCTCACTTTGCCACTAGATTCAAGATAGCCTGGCTGATGAGGGTTATGAACCCGAAACTGGTCCCAGGATGCTTGTTTCCGGTCCAGGAAAGACATGGCTTGGCTGTTTGGGCAGGACTGTTCCCATGAGGCACAGGGTCAGACTGATTTGCATATGGCCATGTCCGAACTGGGGTGGTGGAGTGAGCTAAAGAATGATGATGGATTAAACCCAGATCAGTTGACTGGGGGTGAGTGTTTGATTTGCTCAAACGCTCCGTCCATCATCCCCTTTGGTATCACTTTGTTCGCCCTTAGTTGGCAGGGTATACCCAGACATGGGTTCCTTGCTCACTTTGCCACTGGATTCAAGATAGCCTGGCTGATGAGGGTTATGAACCCGAAACCGGTCCCAGGATGCTTGTTTCCGGTCCAGGGAAGACATGGCTTGGCAGTTCGGGCTGGACTGTTCCCATGAGTCACAGGATCAGACTGATTTGCATATGGCCATGTCTGAACTGGGGTGGTGGAGTGAGCTAAAGAATGGTGATGGATTAAACCCAGATCATTTGACTGGGGGTGAGTATTTGATTTGCACAAACGCTCCGTCCATCATCCCCTTTGGTATCGCTTTGTTCGCCCTAAGTTGGCAGGTTATGCCCAGACGTGGGTCCCTTGCTCACTTTGCCACTGGATTCAAGATAGCCTGGCTGATGAGGGTTATGAACCCGAAACTGGTCCCAGTATGTTTGTTTCTGGTCCAGTGAAGACATGGCATGGCAGTTTGGGCTGGACTGTTCCCATGAGGCAGAGGGTCAGACTGATTTGCATATGGCCATGTCTGAACTGGGGTGGTGGAGTGAGCTAAAGAATGATGATGGATTAAACCCAGATCATTTGACTGGGGGTGAGTGTTTGATTTGCGCAAACGCTCCGTCCATCATCCCCTTTGGTATCGCTTTATTCGCCCTAAGTTGGCAGGGTATGCCCAGATGAGGGTCCCTTGCTAACTTTGCCACTGGATTCAAGATAGCCTGGCTGATGAGGTATATGAACCCGAAACCGGTCCCAGGATGCTTGTTTCCGGTCCAGGGAAGACATGGCTTGGCAGTTCGGTCTGGACTGTTCCCATGAGTCACAGGGTCAGACTGATTTGCATATGGCCATGTCTGAACTGGGGTGGTGGAGTGAGCTAAAGAATGATGATGGATTAAACCCAGATCAGTTGACTCGGGTGAGTGTTTGATTTGCTCAAACGCTGCATCCTTCATCCCCTTTGGTATCGCTTTGTTCGCCCTAAGTTTGCAGGGTATGCCCAGACGTGGGTCCCTTGCTCACTTTGCCACTGGATTCAAGATAGCCTGGCTGATGAGGGTTATGAACCCGAAACCGGCCCCAGGATGCTTGTTTCAGGTCCAGGGAAGGCATGGCTTGGCAGTTTGGGCTGGACTGTTCCCATGAGTCACAGGGTAAGACTGATTTGCATATGGCCATCTCTGAACTGGGGTGGTGGAGTGAGCTAAAGAATGATGATGGATTAAACCCAGATCAGTTGACTCGGGTGAGTGTTTGATTTGCTCAAACGCTGCGTCCTTCATCCCCTTTGGTATCGCTTTGTTCGCCCTAAGTTGGCAGGTTATGCCCAGACGTGGGTTCCTTGCTCACGTTGCCACTGGATTCAAGATAGCCTGGCTGATGAGGGTTATGAACCTGAAACTGGTCCCAGTATGCTTGTTTCTGGTCCAGTGAAGACATGGCTTGGCAGTTCGGGCTGGACTGTTCCCATGAGACACAGGGTCAGACTGATTTGCATATGGCCATGTCTGAACTGGGGTGGTGGAGCGAGCTAAAGAATGATGATGGATTAAACCCAGATCAGTTGACTGGGGGTGAGTGTTTGATTTGCTCAAACGCTCCATCCATCATCCCCTTTGGTATCGCTTTATTCGCCCTAAGTTGGCAGGGTATGCCCAGATGTGGGTCCCTTGCTAACTTTGCCACTGGATTCAAGATAGCCTGGCTGATGAGGTGTATGAACCCGAAACCGGTCCCAGGATGCTTGTTTCCGGTCCACGGAAGACATGGCTTGGCAGTTCCGGCTGGACTGTTCCCATGCGGCACAGGGTCAGACTGATTTGTATATGGCCATATCTGAACTGGGGTGGTGGAGTGAGCTAAAGAATGATGATGGTTTAAACCCAGATCACCTGACTGGGGGTGAGTGTTTGATTTGCTCAAACGCTCCGTCCATCATCCCCTTTGGTATCGCTTTGTTCGCCCTAAGTTGGCAGGGTATGCCCAGACGTGGGTCCCTTGCTCACTTTGCCACTAGATTCAAGATAGCCTGGCTGATGAGGGTTATGAACCCGAAACTGGTCCCAGGATGCTTGTTTCCGGTCCAGGAAAGACATGGCTTGGCTGTTTGGGCAGGACTGTTCCCATGAGGCACAGGGTCAGACTGATTTGCATATGGCCATGTCCGAACTGGGGTGGTGGAGTGAGCTAAAGAATGATGATGGATTAAACCCAGATCATTTGACTGGGGGTGAGTATTTGATTTGCACAAACGCTCCGTCCATCATCCCCTTTGGTATCGCTTTGTTCGCCCTAAGTTGGCAGGTTATGCCCAGACGTGGGTCCCTTGCTCACTTTGCCACTGGATTCAAGATAGCCTGGCTGATGAGGGTTATGAACCCGAAACTGGTCCCAGTATGTTTGTTTCTGGTCCAGTGAAGACATGGCATGGCAGTTTGGGCTGGACTGTTCCCATGAGGCAGAGGGTCAGACTGATTTGCATATGGCCATGTCTGAACTGGGGTGGTGGAGTGAGCTAAAGAATGATGATGGATTAAACCCAGATCATTTGACTGGGGGTGAGTGTTTGATTTGCGCAAACGCTCCGTCCATCATCCCCTTTGGTATCGCTTTATTCGCCCTAAGTTGGCAGGGTATGCCCAGATGTGGGTCCCTTGCTAACTTTGCCACTGGATTCAAGATAGCCTGGCTGATGAGGTATATGAACCCGAAACCGGTCCCAGGATGCTTGTTTCCGGTCCAGGGAAGACATGGCTTGGCAGTTCGGTCTGGACTGTTCCCATGAGTCACAGGGTCAGACTGATTTGCATATGGCCATGTCTGAACTGGGGTGGTGGAGTGAGCTAAAGAATGATGATGGATTAAACCCAGATCAGTTGACTCGGGTGAGTGTTTGATTTGCTCAAACGCTGCATCCTTCATCCCCTTTGGTATTGCTTTGTTCGCCCTAAGTTTGCAGGGTATGCCCAGACGTGGGTCCCTTGCTCACTTTGCCACTGGATTCAAGATAGCCTGGCTGATGAGGATTATGAACCCGAAACCGGTCCCAGGATGCTTGTTTCAGGTCCAGGGAAGGCATGGCTTGGCAGTTCGGGCTGGACTGTTCCCATGAGGCACAGGGTCAGACTGATTTGCATATGGCCATGTCTGAACTGGGGTGGTGGAGTGAGCTTAAGAATGATGATGGGTTAAACGCAGATCAGTTGACTGGGGGTGAGTGTTTGATTTGATCAAACGCTCCGTCCATCATCCCCTTTGGTATCACGTTGTTCGCCCTAAGTTGCTAGGGTATGCCCAGAAGTGGGTCTCTTGCTCACTTTGCCACTGGATTCAAGATAGCCTGGCTGATGAGGGTTATGAACCTAAAACCGGTCCCAGGATGCTTGTTTCCGGTCCAGGGAAAAGATGGCTTGGCAGTTTGGGCTGGACTGTTCCCATGAGGCAGAGGGTAAGACTGATTTGCATATGGCCATGTCTGAACTGGGGTGGTGGAGTGAGCTAAAGAATGATGATGGATTAAACCCAGATCATTTTACTGGGGGTGAGTGTTTGATTTGCGCAAACGCTCCGTCCATCATCCCCTTTGGTATCGCTTTACTCGCCCTAAGTTGGCAGGGTATGCCCAGACGAGGGTCCCTAGCTCACTTTGCCACTGGATTCAAGATAGCCTGGCTGATGAGGGTTATGAACCCGAAACCGGTCCCAGGATACTTGTTTCCGGTCCAGGGAAGACATGGCTTGGCAGTTTGGGCTGGACGGTTCCCATGAGGCACAGGGTCAGACTGATTTGCATATGGCCATGTCTGAACTGGGGGGTTGGAGTGAGCTAAAGAATGATGATGGATTAAACCCAGATCAGTTGACTGGGGTGAGTGTTTGATTTGCTCAAACGCTCCGTCCTTCATCCCCTTTGGTATCGCTTTGTTCGCCCTAAGTTGGCAGGGTATGCCCAGACGTGGGTCCATTGCTCACTTTGCCACTGGATTCAAGATATCCTGGCTGATGAGAGTTATGAACCCGAAACCGGTCCCAGGATGCTTGTTTCCGGTCCAGGGAAGACATGGCTTGGCAGTTCCGGCTGGACTGTTCCCATGCGGCACAGGGTCAGACTGATTTTTATATGGCCATGTCTGAACTGGGGTGGTGGAGTGAGCTAAAGAATGATGATGGTTTAAACCCAGATCAGCTGACTGGGGGTGAGTGTTTGATTTGCTCAAACGCTCCGTCCATCATCCCCTTTGGTATCACTTTGTTCGCCCTAAGTTGGCATGGTATGCCCAGACGTGGGTCCCTTGCTCACTTTGCCACTAGATTCAAGATAGCCTGGCTGATGAGGGTTATGAACCCGAAACTAATCCCAGTATGCTTGTTTCTGGTCCAGTGAAGACATGGCATGGCAGTTCGGGCTGGACTGTTCCCATGAGGCACAGGGTCAGACTGATTTGCATATGGCCATGTCTGAACTGGGGGGGTGGAGTGAGCTAAAGAATGATGATGGATTAAACCCAGATCAGTTGACTGGGGTGAGTGTTTGATTTGCTCAAACGCTCCGTCCTTCATCCCCTTTGGTATCGCTTTGTTCGCCCTAAGTTGGCAGGGTATGCCCAGACGTGGGTCCCTTGCTCACTTTGCCACTGGATTCAAGATATCCTGGCTGATGAGAGTTATGAACCCGAAACCGGTCCCAGGATGCTTGTTTCTGGTCCAGGGAAGACATGGCTTGGCAGTTCCGGCTGGACTGTTCCCATGCGGCACAGGGTCAGACTGATTTGTATATGGCCATGTCTGAACTGGGGTGGTGGAGTGAGCTAAAGAATGATGATGGTTTAAACCCAGATCAGCTGACTGGGGGTGAGTGTTTGATTTGCTCAAACGCTCCGTCCATCATCCCCTTTGGTATCACTTTGTTCGCCCTAAGTTGGCATGGTATGCCCAGACGTGGGTCCCTTGCTCACTTTGCCACTAGATTCAAGATAGCCTGGCTGATGAGGGTTATGAACCCGAAACTAATCCCAGTATGCTTGTTTCTGGTCCAGTGAAGACATGGCATGGCAGTTCGGGCTGGACTGTTCCCATGAGGCACAGGGTCAGACTGATTTGCATATGGCCATGTCCGAACTGGGGTGGTGGAGTGAGCTAAAGAATGATGATGGATTAAACCCAGATCAGTTGACTGGGGGTGAGTGTTTGATTTGCTCAAACGCTCCGTCCATCATCCCCTTTGGTATCACTTTGTTCGCCCTTAGTTGGCAGGGTATACCCAGACGTGGGTTCCTTGCTCACTTTGCCACTGGATTCAAGATAGCCTGGCGGATGAGGGTTATGAACCCGAAATCGATCCCAGGATGCATGTTTCCGGTCCAGGGAAGACATGGCTTGGCAGTTCGGGCTGGACTGTTCCCATGAGGCACAGGATCAGACTGATTTGCATATGGCCATGTCTGAACTGGGGTGGTGGAGTGAGCTAAAGAATGGTGATGGATTAAACCCAGATCATTTGACTGGGGGTGAGTGTTTGATTTGCACAAACGCTCCGTCCATCATCCCCTTTGGTATCGCTTTGTTCGCCCTAAATTGGCAGGTTATGCCCAGACGTGGGTCCCTTGCTCACTTTGCCACTGGATTCAAGATAGCCTGGCTGATGAGGGTTATGAACCCGAAACTGGTCCCAGTATGCTTGTTTCTGGTCCAGTGAAGACATGGTATGGCAGTTTGGGCTGGACTGTTCCCATGAGGCACAGGGTCAGACTGATATGCATATGGCCATGTCTGAACTGGGGTGGTGGAGTGAGCTAAAGAATGATGATGGATTAAACCCAGATCAGTTGACTGGGGGTGAGTGTTTGATTTGATCAAACGCTCCATCCATCATCCCCTTTGGTATCACTTTGTTCGCCCTAAGTTGTTAGGGTATGCCCAGATGTGGGTCCCTTGCTCACTTTGCCACTGGATTCAAGATAGCCTGGCTGATGAGGGTTATGAACCTAAAACCGGTCCCAGGATGCTTGTTTCCGGTCCAGGGAAAAGATGGCTTGGCAGTTTGGGCTGGACTGTTCCCATGAGGCAGAGGGTCAGACTAATTTGCATATGGCCATGTCTGAACTGGGGTGGTGGAGTGAGCTAAAGAATGATGATGGATTAAACCCAGATCATTTGACTGGGGGTGAGTGTTTGATTTGCGCAAACGCTCCGTCCATCATCCCCTTTGGTATCGCTTTACTCGCCCTAAGTTGGCAGGGTATGCCCAGACGAGGGTCCCTAGCTCACTTTGCCACTGGATTCAAGATAGCCTGGCTGATGAGGGTTATGAACCCAAAACCAGTCCCAGGATACTTGTTTCTGGTCCAGTGAAGACATGGCATGGCAGTTCGGGCTGGACTGTTCCCATGAGGCACAGGGACAGACTGATTTGCATATGGCCATGTCTGAACTGGGGGGGTGGAGTGAGCTAAAGAATGATGATGGATTAAACCCAGATAAATTGACTGGGGGTGAGTGTTTGATTTGCTCAAACGCTCCGTCCATCATCCCCTTTGGTATCGCTTTGTTCGCCCTAAGTTGGCAGGTTATGCCCAGACGTGGGTCCCTTGCTCACTTTGCCACTGGATTCAAGATAGCCTGGCTGATGAGTGTTATGAACCCGGAACTGGTCCCAGTATGCTTGTTTCTGGTCCAGTGAAGACATGGCATGGCAGTTCGGGCTGGACTGTTCCCATGAGGCACAGGGTCAGACTGATTTGCATATGGCCATGTCTGAACTGGTGTGGTGGAGTGAGCTAAAGAATGATGATGGATTAAACCCAGATCAGTTGACTGGGGGGGAGGGTTTGATTTGCTCAAACGCTCCATCCATCATCCCCTTTGGTATCGCTTTATTCGCCCTAAGTCTGTAGGGTATGCCCAGATGTGGGTCCCTTGCTAACTTTGCCACTGGATTCAACATAGCCTGGCTGACGAGGTTTATGAACCCAAAACTGGTCCCAGGATGCTTGTTTCCGGTCCAGGGAAGACATGGCTTGGCAGTTCGGTCTGGACTGTTCCCATGAGTCACAGGGTCAGACTGATTTGCATATGGCCTTGTCTGAACTGGGGTGGTGGAGTGAGCTAAAGAATGATGATGGATTAAACCCAGATCAGTTTACTCGGATGAGTGTTTGATTTGCTCAAACGCTCCGTCCTTCATCCCCTTTGGTATCTCTTTGTTCGCCCTAAGTTGGCAGGGTATGCCCAGACTTGGGTCCCTTGCTCACTTTGCCACTGGATTCAAGATAGCCTGGCTGATGAGGGTTATGAACCCGAAACCGGTCCCAGGATGCTTGTTTCAGGTCCAGGGAAGGCATGGCTTGGCAGTTCGGGCTGGACTGTTCCCATGAGGCACAGGGTCAGACTGATTTGCATATGGCCATGTCTGAACTGGGGTGGTGGAGTGAGCTTAAGAATGATGATGGATTAAATGCATATCAGTTGACTGGGGGTGAGTGTTTGATTTGCTCAAACGCTCTGTCCATCATCCCCTTTGGTATCGCTTTACTCGCCCTAAGTTGGCAGTGTATGCACAGACGTGGGTCCCTTGCTCACTTTGCCACTGGATTCAAGATAGCCTGGCTGATGAGGGTTATGAACGCGAAACTGGTCCCAGTATGCTTGTTTCTGGTCCAGTGAAGACATGGCATGGCAGTTCGGGCTGGACTGTTCCCATGAGGCACAGGGTCAGACTGATTTGCATATGGCCATGTCTGAACTGGGGGGGTGGAGTGAGCTAAAGAATGATGATGGATTAAACCCAGATCAGTTGACTGGGGTGAGTGTTTGATTTGCTCAAACGCTCCGTCCTTCATCCCCTTTGGTATCGCTTTGTTCGCCCTAAGTTGGCAGGGTATGCCCAGACGTGGGTCCCTTGCTCACTTTGCCACTGGATTCAAGATATCCTGGCTGATGAGAGTTATGAACCCGAAACCGGTCCCAGGATGCTTGTTTCTGGTCCAGGGAAGACATGGCTTGGCAGTTCCGGCTGGACTGTTCCCATGCGGCACAGGGTCAGACTGATTTGTATATGGCCATGTCTGAACTGGGGTGGTGGAGTGAGCTAAAGAATGATGATGGTTTAAACCCAGATCAGCTGACTGGGGGTGAGTGTTTGATTTGCTCAAACGCTCCGTCCATCATCCCCTTTGGTATCGCTTTGTTCGCCCTAAGTTGGCAGGGTATGCCCAGACGTGGGTCCCTTGCTCACTTTGCCACTAGATTCAAGATAGCCTGGCTGATGAGGGTTATGAACCTGAAACCGGTCCCAGGATGCTTGTTTCTGGTCCAGGGAAGACATGGATTGGCAGTTTGGGCTGGACTGTTCCCATGAGGCACAGGGTCAGACTGATTTGCATATGGCCATGTCCGAACTGGGGTGGTGGAGTGAGCTAAAGAATGATGATGGATTAAACCCAGATCAGTTGACTGGGGGTGAGTGTTTGATTTGCTCAAACGCTCCGTCCATCATCCCCTTTGGTATCACTTTGTTCGCCCTTAGTTGGCAGGGTATACCCAGACGTGGGTTCCTTGCTCACTTTGCCACTGGATTCAAGATAGCCTGGCGGATGAGGGTTATGAACCCGAAATCGATCCCAGGATGCATGTTTCCGGTCCAGGGAAGACATGGCTTGGCAGTTCGGGCTGGACTGTTCCCATGAGGCACAGGATCAGACTGATTTGCATATGGCCATGTCTGAACTGGGGTGGTGGAGTGAGCTAAAGAATGGTGATGGATTAAACCCAGATCATTTGACTGGGGGTGAGTGTTTGATTTGCACAAACGCTCCGTCCATCATCCCCTTTGGTATCGCTTTGTTCGCCCTAAATTGGCAGGTTATGCCCAGACGTGGGTCCCTTGCTCACTTTGCCACTGGATTCAAGATAGCCTGGCTGATGAGGGTTATGAACCCGAAACTGGTCCCAGTATGCTTGTTTCTGGTCCAGTGAACACATGGTATGGCAGTTTGGGCTGGACTGTTCCCATGAGGCACAGGGTCAGACTGATATGCATATGGCCATGTCTGAACTGGGGTGGTGGAGTGAGCTAAAGAATGATGATGGATTAAACCCAGATCAGTTGACTGGGGGTGAGTGTTTGATTTGATCAAACGCTCCATCCATCATCCCCTTTGGTATCACTTTGTTCGCCCTAAGTTGTTAGGGTATGCCCAGATGTGGGTCCCTTGCTCACTTTGCCACTGGATTCAAGATAGCCTGGCTGATGAGGGTTATGAACCTAAAACCGGTCCCAGGATGCTTGTTTCCGGTCCAGGGAAAAGATGGCTTGGCAGTTTGGGCTGGACTGTTCCCATGAGGCAGAGGGTCAGACTAATTTGCATATGGCCATGTCTGAACTGGGGTGGTGGAGTGAGCTAAAGAATGATGATGGATTAAACCCAGATCATTTGACTGGGGGTGAGTGTTTGATTTGCGCAAACGCTCCGTCCATCATCCCCTTTGGTATCGCTTTACTCGCCCTAAGTTGGCAGGGTATGCCCAGACGAGGGTCCCTAGCTCACTTTGCCACTGGATTCAAGATAGCCTGGCTGATGAGGGTTATGAACCCGAAACCAGTCCCAGGATACTTGTTTCTGGGCCAGTGAAGACATGGCATGGCAGTTCGGGCTGGACTGTTCCCATGAGGCACAGGGTCAGACTGATTTGCATATGGCCATGTCTGAACTGGGGGGGTGGAGTGAGCTAAAGAATGATGATGGATTAAACCCAGATAAATTGACTGGGGGTGAGTGTTTGATTTGCTCAAACGCTCCGTCCATCATCCCCTTTGGTATCGCTTTGTTCGCCCTAAGTTGGCAGGTTATGCCCAGACGTGGGTCCCTTGCTCACTTTGCCACTGGATTCAAGATAGCCTGGCTGATGAGTGTTATGAACCCGGAACTGGTCCCAGTATGCTTGTTTCTGGTCCAGTGAAGACATGGCATGGCAATTCGGGCTGGACTGTTCCCATGAGGCACAGGGTCAGACTGATTTGCATATGGCCATGTCTGAACTGGTGTGGTGGAGTGAGCTAAAGAATGATGATGGATTAAACCCAGATCAGTTGACTGGGGGTGAGTGTTTGATTTGCTCAAACGCTCCATCCATCATCCCCTTTGGTATCGCTTTATTCGCCCTAAGTCTGTAGGGTATGCCCAGATGTGGGTCCCTTGCTAACTTTGCCACTGGATTCAACATAGCCTGGCTGACGAGGTTTATGAACCCAAAACTGGTCCCAGGATGCTTGTTTCCGGTCCAGGGAAGACATGGCTTGGCAGTTCGGTCTGGACTGTTCCCATGAGTCACAGGGTCAGACTGATTTGCATATGGCCTTGTCTGAACTGGGGTGGTGGAGTGAGCTAAAGAATGATGATGGATTAAACCCAGATCAGTTTACTCGGATGAGTGTTTGATTTGCTCAAACGCTCCGTCCTTCATCCCCTTTGGTATCTCTTTGTTCGCCCTAAGTTGGCAGGGTATGCCCAGACTTGGGTCCCTTGCTCACTTTGCCACTGGATTCAAGATAGCCTGGCTGATGAGGGTTATGAACCCGAAACCGGTCCCAGGATGCTTGTTTCAGGTCCAGGGAAGGCATGGCTTGGCAGTTCGGGCTGGACTGTTCCCATGAGGCACAGGGTCAGACTGATTTGCATATGGCCATGTCTGAACTGGGGTGGTGGAGTGAGCTTAAGAATGATGATGGATTAAATGCAGATCAGTTGACTGGGGGTGAGTGTTTGATTTGCTCAAACGCTCCGTCCATCATCCCCTTTGGTATCGCTTTACTCGCCCTAAGTTGGCAGGGTATGCACAGACGTGGGTCCCTTGCTCACTTTGCCACTGGATTCAAGATAGCCTGGCTGATGAGGGTTATGAACGCGAAACTGGTCCCAGTATGCTTGTTTCTGGTCCAGTGAAGACATGGCATGGCAGTTCGGGCTGGACTGTTCCCATGAGGCACTGGGTCAGACTGATTTGCATATGGCCATGTCTTAACTGGGGGGGTGGAGTGAGCTAAAGAATGATGATGGATTAAACCCAGATCAGTTGACTGGGGTGAGTGTTTGATTTACTCAAACGCTCCGTCCTTCATCCCCTTTGGTATCACTTTGTTCGCCCTAAGTTGGCAGGGTATGCCCAGACGTGGGTCCCTTGCTCACTTTGCCACTGGATTCAAGATAGCCTGGCTGATGAGGGTTATGAACCTAAAACCGGTCCCAGGATGCTTGTTTCCGGTCCAGGGAAAAGATGGCTTGGCAGTTTGGGCTGGACTGTTCCCATGAGGCAGAGGGTCAGACTGATTTGCATATGGCCATGTCTGAACTGGGGTGGTGGAGTGAGCTAAAGAATGATGATGGATTAAACCCAGATCATTTGACTGGGGGTGAGTGTTTGATTTGCGCAAACGCTCCGTCCATCATCCCCTTTGGTATCGCTTTACTCGCCCTAAGTTGGCAGGGTATGCCCAGACATGGGTCCCATGCTCACTTTGCTGCTGGATTAAAGATAGCCTGGCTGATGAGGGTTATGAACCTGAAACTGGTCCCAGGATGCTTGTTTCCGGTCCAGGGAGGAAATGGCTTGGCAGTTCGGGCTGGACTGTTCCCATGAGGCACAGGGTCAGGCTGATTTGCATATGGCCATGTCTGAACTGGGGTGGTGGAGTGAGCTAAAGAATGATGATGGATTAAACCCAGATCATTTGACTGGGGGTGAGTGTTTGCTTTGCACAAACGCTCCGTCCATCATCCCCTTTGGTATCGCTTTGTTCGCCCTAAGTTGGCAGGGTATGCACAGACGTGGGTCCCTTGCTCACTTTGCCACTGGATTCAAGATAGCCTGGCTGATGAGGGTTATGAACGCGAAACTGGTCCCAGTATGCTTGTTTCTGGTCCAGTGAAGACATGGCATGGCAGTTCGGGCTGGACTGTTCCCATGAGGCACTGGGTCAGACTGATTTGCATATGGCCATGTCTTAACTGGGGGGGTGGAGTGAGCTAAAGAATGATGATAGATTAAACCCAGATCAGTTGACTGGGGTGAGTGTTTGATTTACTCAAACGCTCCGTCCTTCATCCCCTTTGGTATCGCTTTGTTCACCCTAAGTTGGCAGGGTATGCCCAGACGTGGGTCCCTTGCTCACTTTGCCACTGGATTCAAGATAGCCTGGCTGATGAGAGTTATGAACCTGAAACCGGTCCCAGGATGCTTGTTTCCGGTCCAGGGAAGACATGGCTTGGCAGTTCCGGCTGGACTGTTCCCATGCGGCACAGGGTCAGACTGATTTGTATAAGGCCATGTCTGAACTGGGGTGGTGGAGTGAGCTAAAGCATGATGATGGATTAAACCCAGATCAGTTGACTGGGGGTGAGTGTTTGATTTGCTCAAACGCTCCGTCCATCATCCCCTTTGGTATCGCTTTGTTCGCTCTAAGTTGGCAGGGTATGCCCAGACGTGGGTCCCTTGCTCACTTTGCCACTAGATTCAAGATAGCCTGGCTGATGAGGGTTATGAACCCGAAACCGGTCCCAGGATGCTTGTTTCCGGTCCAGGGAAGACATGGCTTGGCAGTTTGGGCTGGACTGTTCCCATGAGGCACAGGGTCAGACTGATTTTTGCATATGGCCATGTCCAAACTGGGGTGGTGGAGTGAGCTAAAGAATGATGATGGATTAACCCAGATCAGTTGACTGGGGGTGAGTGTTTGATTTGCTCAAACGCTCCGTCCATCATCCCCTTTGGTATCACTTTGTTCGCCCTTAGTTGGCAGGGTATACCCAGACGTGGGTTCCTTGGTCTCTTTGCCACTGGATTCAAGATATCCTGGCTGATGAGGGTTATGAACCCAAAACCGGTCCCAGGATGCTTGTTTCCGGTCCAGGGAAGACATGGCTTGGAATTTCTGGCTGGACTGTTCCCATGAGGCACAGAGTCAGACTGATTTGCATATGGCCATGTCTGAACTGGGGTGGTGGAGTGAGCTAAAGAATGGTGATGGATTAAACCCAGATCATTTGACTGGAGGTGAGTGTTTGATTTGCACAAACGCTCCATCCATCATCCCCTTTGGTATCGCTTTGTTTGCCCTAAGTTGGCAGGTTATGCCCAGACGTGGGTCCCTTGCTCACTTTGCCAATGGATTCAAGATAGCCTGGCTGATGAGTGTTATGAACCCGAACCTGGTCCCAGTATGCTTGTTTCTGGTCCAGTGAAGACATGGCATGGCAGTTCCGGCTGGACTGTTCCCATGAGGCACAGGGTCAGACTGATTTGCATATGGCCATGTCTGAACTGGGGTGGTGGAGTGAGCTAAAGAATGATGATGGATTAAACCCAGATCAGTTGACTGGGGGTGAGTGTTTTATTTGCTCAAACGCTCCATCCATCATCCCCTTTGGTATCGCTTTATTTGCCCTTAGTTGGCAGGGTATGCCCAGATGTGGGTCCCTTGCTAACTTTGCCACTGGATTCAAGATAGCCTGGCTGATGAGGTTTATGAACACGAAACCGGTCCCAGGATGCTTGTTTCTGGTCCAGGGAAGACATGGCTTGGCAGTTCGGTCTGGACTGTTCCCATGAGTCACAGGGTCAGACTGATTTGCATATGGCCATGTCTGAACTGGGGTGGTGGAGTGAGCTAAAGAATGATGATGGATTAAACCCAGATAAGTTGACTTGGGTGAGTGTTTGATTTGCTCAAACGCTCCGTCCATCATCCCCTTTGGTATCACTTTGTTCGCCCTTAGTTGTCAGGGTATACCCAGACGTGGTTTCCTTGGTCACTTTGCCACTGGATTCAAGATAGCCAGGCTGATGAGGGTTATGAACCCGAAACCGGTCCCAGGATGCTTGTTTCCGGTCCAGGGAAGACATGGCTTGGCAGTTCGGGCTGGACTGTTCCCATGAGGCAGAGGGTCAGACTGATTTGCATATGGCCATGTCTGAACTGGGGTGGTGGAGTGAGCTAAAGAATGGTGATGGATTAAACCCAGATCATTTGACTGGAGGTGAGTGTTTGATTTGCACAAACTCTCCATCCATCATCCCCTTTGGTATCGCTTTGTTCGCCCTAAGTTGGCAGGTTATGCCCAGACGTGGGTCCCTTGCTCACTTTGCCACTGGATTCAAGATAGCCTGGTTGATGAGGTTTATGAACCCGAAACCGGTCCCAGGATGCTTGTTTCCGGTCCAGGGAAGACATGGCTTGGCAGTTCGGTCTGGACTGTTCCCATGAGTCACAGGGTCAGACTGATTTGCATATGGCCATGTCTGAACTGGGGTGGTGGAGTGAGCTAAAGAATGATGATGGATTAACCCAGATCAGTTGACTGGGGGTGAGTGTTTGATTTGCTCAAACGCTCCGTCCATCATCCCCTTTGGTATCACTTTGTTCGCCCTTAGTTGGCAGGGTATACCCAGACGTGGGTTCCTTGGTCACTTTGCCACTGGATTCAAGATATCCTGGCTGATGAGGGTTATGAACGCGAAACCGGTCCCAGGATGCTTGTATCAGGTCCAGGGAAGACACGGCTTGGCAATTCGGGCTGGACTGTTCCCATGAGGCACAGGGTCAGACTGATTTGCATATGGCCATGTCTGAACTGTGGTGGTGGAGTGAGCTAAAGAATGATGATGGATTAAACCCAGATCAGTTGACTAGGGGTGAGTGTTTCATTTGCTCAAACGCTCCGTCCATCATCCCCTTTGGTATCGCTTTGTTCGCCCTAAGTTGGCAGGGTATGCCTAGATGTGGGTCCTTTGCTCACTTTGCCACTGGATTCATGATAGCCTGGCTGATGAGGGTTATCAACCCGAAACTGGTCCCAGGATGTTTTTTTCCGGTCCAGGGAAGACATGGCTTGGCAGTTTGGGCTGGACTGTTCCCATGAGGCACAGGGTCAGACTGATTTGCATATGGCCATGTCTGAACTGGGGTGGTTGAGTGAGTTAAAGAATGATGATGGATTAAATCCAGATCAGTTGACTGGGGGTGAGTTTTGATTTGCTCAAACGCTCCATCCATCATCCCCTTTGGTATCGCTTTGTTCGCCCTAAGTTGGCAGGGTATGCCCAGACGTGGGTCCCTTGCTCATTTTGACACTGGATTCAAGATAGCCTGGCTGATAAGGGTTATGAACCCGAAACTGGTCCCAGGATGCTTGTTTCCGGTCCAGGGATGACATGGTTCGGCAGTTCGTGCTGGACTGTCCCCATGAGGCACAGGGTCAGACTGATTTGCATATGGCCATGTCTGAACTGGGGTGGTGGAGTGAGCTAAAGAATGATGATGTATTAAAGCCAGATCAGTTGACAGGGGGTGAGTGTTTGATTTGCTCAAACGCTCCGTCCATCATCTCCTCTGGTATCGCTTTGTTCGCCCTAAGTTGGCAGGGTATGCCCAGACGTGGGTCCCTTGCTCACTTTGCCACTGGATTCAAGATAGCCTGGCTGATGAGGGTTATGAACCCGAAACCGGTCACAGGATGCTTGCCTCCGGTCCAGGGAAGACATGGCTTGGCAATTCGGGCTGGACTGTTCCCATGAGGCACAGGGTCAGACTGATTTGCATATGGCCATGTCTGAACTGGGGTGGTGGAGTGAGCTAAAGAATGATGATGGATTAAACCCAGATCAGTTGACTGGGGGTGAGTGTTTGATTTGCTCAAATGCTCCGTCCATCACCCCCTTTGGTATCGCTTTGTTCGCCCTAAGTTGGCAGGGTATGCCCAGACAAGGGTCCCTTGCTCACTTTGCCACTGGATTCAAGATAGCCTGGCTGATGAGGGTTATGATCCCGAAACCGGACCCAGGATGCTTGTTTCCGGTCCAGGGAAGACATGGCTTGGCAGTTCGGGCTGGACTGTTCCCATGAAGCAACGGGTCAGCCTGATTTGCATATGGCCATGTCTGAACTGGGGTGGTTGAGTGAGCTAAAGAATGATGATGGATTAAACCCAGATCAGTTGACTGGGGGTGAGTGTTTGATTTGCTCAAACGCTCCGTCCATCATCTCCTTTGGTATCGCTTTGTTCGCCGTAAGTTGGCAGGGTATGCCCAGACATGGGTCCCTTGCTCACTTTGCCACTGGATTCAAGATAGCCTGGCTGATGAGAGTTATGAACCCGAATCCGGTCCCAGGATGCTTGTTTCCGGTCGAGGGAAGACATGGCTTTTGTAGTTTGGGCTGGACTGTTCCCATGAGGCACAGCGTCAGACTGATTTGCATATGGCCATGTCTGAACTGGGGTGGTGGAGTGAGCTAAAGAATGATGATGGATTAAACCCAGATCAGTTGACTGGGGGTGAGTGTTTGATTTACTCAAACGCTCCGTCCATCATCCCCTTTGGTATCGCTTTCGTCGCCCTAAGTTCGCAGGGTATGCCCAGACGTGGGTCCCTTGCTCATTTTGCCACTGGTTTCAAGATAGCCTGGCTGATGAGGTTTATGAACCCGAAACTGGTCCCAGGATGCTTGTTTCCAGTCCAGGGAAGACATGGCTTGTCAATTAGGGCTGGACTGTTCCCATGAGGCACAGGGTCAGACTGATTTGCATATGGCCATGTCTGAACTGGGGTGGTGGAGTGAGCTAAAGAATGATGATGGATTAAACCCAGATCAGTTGACTGGGGGTGAGTGTTTGATTTGCTCAAACGCTCCATCCATCATCCTCTTTGGTATCGCTTTGTTCGCCCTAAGTTGGCAGGGTATGCCCAGACGTGGGTCCCTTGCTCACTTTGCCACTGGATTCAAGATAGCCTGGCTGATGAGGGTTATGAACCCGAAACCGGTCCCAGGATGCTTGTTTCCGGTCCAGGGAAGACAAGGCTTGGCAGATCGGGCTGGACTGTTCCCATGAGGCACAGGGTCAGACTGATTTGCATATGGAAATGTCTGAACTGGGGTAGTGGAGTGAGCTAAAGAATGATGATGGATTTAACCCAGATCAGTTGACTGGGGTGAGTGTTTGATTTGCTCAAAAGCTCCGTCCATCATCCCCTTTGGTATCGCTTTGTTCGCCCTAAGTTGGCAGGGTATGCCCAGACGTGGGTCCCTTGCTCACTTTGCCACTGGATTCAAGATAGCCTGGCTGATGAGGGTTATGAACCCGAAACCGGTCCCAGGATGCTTGTTTCCGGTCCAGGGAAGACATGGCTTGGCAGTTCGGGCAGGACTGTTCCCATGAGGCACAGGGTCAGACTGATTTGCATATGGCCATGTCTGAACTGGGGTGGTGGAGTGAACTAAAAAATGATAATGGATTAAACCCAGATCAGTTGACTGGGTGTGAGTGTTTCATTTGCTCAAACACTCCGTCCATCATCCCCTTTGGTATGGCTTTGTTCGCCCTAAGTTGGCAGGGTATGCCCAGATGTGGGTCCTTTGCTCACTTTGCCACTGGATTCAAGATAGCCTGGCTGATGAGGGTTATGAACCCGAAACCGGTCCCAGGATGCTTGTTTCCAGTCCAGGGAAGACATGGCTTGTCAGTTAGGGCTGGACTGTTCCCATGAGGCACAGGGTCAGACTGATTTGCATATGGCCATGTCTGAACTGGGGTGGTGGAGTGAGCTAACGAATGATGATGGATTAAACCCAGATCAGTTGACTGGGGGTGAGTGTTTGATTTGCTCAAACGCTCCATCCATCAACCCCTTTGGTATCGCTTTGTGCGCCCTATGTTGGCAGGGTATGCCAAGACGTGTGTCCCTTGCTCACTTTGCTACTGGATTCAAGATAGCCTGGCTGATGAGGGTTATGAACCAGAAAGCGATCCCAGGGTGCTTGTTTCTGGTCCAGGGAAGACATGGCTTGGCAGTTCGGGCTGGACTGTTACCATGAGGCACAGGGTCAGACTGATTTGCATATGGAAATGTCTGAACTGGGGTAGTGGAGTGAGCTAAAGAATGATGATGGATTTAACCCAGATCAGTTGACTGCGGTGAGTGTTTGATTTGCTCTAACGCTCCGTCCATCATCCCCTTTGGTATCGCTTTGTTCGCCCTAAGTTGGCAGGGTATGCCCAGATGTGGGTCCTTTGCTCACTTTGCCACTGGATTCAAGATAGCCTGGCTGATGAGGGTTATGAACCCGAAACCAGTCCCAGGATTTTTTTTCCGGTCCAGGGAAGACATGGCTTGGCAGTTCGGGCTGGACTGTTCCCATGAGGCACAGGGTCAGACTGATTTGCATATGGCCATGTCTGAACTAGGGTGGTGGAATGAGCTAAAGAATGATATTGGATTTAACCCAGATCAGTTGACTGGGGGTGAGTGTTTGATTTGCTCAAACGCTCCGTCCATCATCCCCTTTGGTATCGCTTTGTTCGCCCTAAGTTGGCAGGGTATGCCCAGATGTGGGTCCCTTGCTCACTTTGCCACTCGATTCAAGATAGCCGGGCTGATGAGGGTTATGAACCCGAAACCGGTCCCAGGATGCTTTTTTCCGGTCCAGGGAAGACATGGCTTGGCAGTTCGGGCTGGACTGTTCCCATGAGGCACAGGGTCAGACTGATTTGCATATGGCCATGTCTGAACTGGGGTGGTGGAGTGAGCTAAAAAAGTGATGATGGATTAAACTCAGATCAGTTGAATGGGGGTGAGTTTTGATTTGCTCAAACGCTCCATCCATCATCCCCTTTGGTATCGCTTTGTTCGCCCTAAGTTGGCAGGGTATGCCCAAACGTGGGTCCCTTGCTCACTTTGCCACTGGATTCAAGATAGCCTGGCTGATGAGGGTTATGAACCCGAAACCGGTCCCAGGATGCTTGTTTCCGGTCCAGGGAAGACATAGCTTGGCAGATCGGGCTGGACTGTTCCCATGAGGCACAGGGTCAGACTGATTTGCATATGGAAATGTCTGAACTGGGGTAGTGGAGTGAGCTAAAGAATGATGATGGATTTAACCCAGATCAGTTGACTGGGGTGAGTGTTTGATTTGCTCAAAAGCTCCGTCCATCATCCCCTTTGGTATCGCTTTGTTCGCCCTAAGTTGGCAGGGTATGCCCAGACGTGGGTCCCTTGCTCACTTTGCCACTGGATTCAAGATAGCCTGGCTGATGAGGGTTATGAACCCGAAACCGGTCCCAGGATGCTTGTTTCCGGTCCAGGGAAGACATGGCTTGGCAGTTCGGGCAGGACTGTTCCCATGAGGCACAGGGTCAGACTGATTTGCATATGGCCATGTCTGAACTGGGGTGGTGGAGTGAACTAAAAAATGATGATGGATTAAACCCAGATCAGTTGACTGGGTGTGAGTGTTTCATTTGCTCAAACACTCCGTCCATCATCCCCTTTGGTATGGCTTTGTTCGCCCTAAGTTGGCAGGGTACGCCCAGATGTGGGTCCTTTGCTCACTTTGCCACTGGATTCAAGATAGCCTGGCTGATGAGGGTTATGAACCCGAAACCGGTCCCAGGATGCTTGTTTCCAGTCCAGGGAAGACATGGCTTGTCAGTTAGGGCTGGACTGTTCCCATGAGGCACAGGGTCAGACTGATTTGCATATGGCCATGTCTGAACTGGGGTGGTGGAGTGAGCTAACGAATGATGATGGATTAAACCCAGATCAGTTGACTGGGGGTGAGTGTTTGATTTGCTCAAACGCTCCATCCATCAACCCCTTTGGTATCGCTTTGTGCGCCCTAAGTTGGCAGGGTATGCCAAGACGTGGGTCCCTTGCTCACTTTGCCACTGGATTCAAGATAGCCTGGCTGATGAGGGTTATGAACCAGAAAGCGATCCCAGGGTGCTTGTTTCTGGTCCAGGGAAGACATGGCTTGGCAGTTCGGGCTGGACTGTTACCATGAGGCACAGGGTCAGACTGATTTGCATATGGCCATGTCTGAACTGGGGTGGTGGAGTGAACTAAAAAATGATGATGGATTAAACCCAGATCAGTTGACTGGGTGTGAGTGTTTCATTTGCTCAAACACTCCGTCCATCATCCCCTTTGGTATGGCTTTGTTCGCCCTAAGTTGGCAGGGTATGCCCAGATGTGGGTCCTTTGCTCACTTTGCCACTGGATTCAAGATAGCCTGGCTGATGAGGGTTATGAACCCGAAACCGGTCCCAGGATGCTTGTTTCCAGTCCAGGGAAGACATGGCTTGTCAGTTAGGGCTGGACTGTTCCCATGAGGCACAGGGTCAGACTGATTTGCATATGGCCATGTCTGAACTGGGGTGGTGGAGTGAGCTAACGAATGATGATGGATTAAACCCAGATCAGTTGACTGGGGGTGTGTGTTTGATTTGCTCAAACGCTCTGTCCATCATCCCCTTTGGTATCGCTTTGTGCGCCCTAAATTGGCAGGGTATGCTAAGACGTGGTTCCCTTGCTCACTTTGCCACTGGATTCAAGATAGCCTGGCTGATGAGGGTTATGAACCCGAAACCGGTCCCAGGATTTTTTTTCCGGTCCAGGGAAGACATGGCTTGGCAGTTCGGGCTGGACTGTTCCCATGAGGCACAGGGTCAGACTGATTTGCATATGGACATGTCTGAACTAGGGTGGTGGAATGAGCTAAAGAATGATGATGGATTTAACCCAGATCAGTTGAATGGGGGTGAGTGTTTGATTTGCTCAAACGCTCCGTCCATCATCCCCTTTGGTATCGCTTTGTTCGCCCTAAGTTGGCAGGGTATGCCCAGATGTGGGTCCCTTGCTCACTTTGCCACTGGATTCAAGATAGCCGGGCTGATGAGGGTTACGAACCCGAAACCGGTCCCAGGATGCTTTTTTCCAGTCCAGGGAAGACATAGCTTGGCAGTTCGGGCTGGACTGTTCCCATGAGGCACAGGGTCAGACTGATTTGCGTATGGCCATGTCTGAACTGGGGTGGTGGAGTGAGCTAAAGAATGATGATGGATTTAACCCAGATCAGTTGACTGGGGGTGAGTGTTTGATTTGCTCAAATGCTCCGTCAATCATCCCCTTTGGTATCACTTTGTTCGCCCTAAGTTGGCAGTGAATGCCCAGACGTAGGTCCCTTGCTCACTTTGCCACTGGATTCAAGATAGCCGGGTGGATGAGGGTTATGAACCCAAAACCAGCCCCAGGATGCTTGTTTCCCGTCCAGGAAAGACATGGCTTGGCAATTCAGGCTGGACTGTTCCCATGAGGCACAGGGTCTGACTGATTTGCATATGGCCATGTCTGAACTGGGGTGGTGGAGTGAGCTAAAAAATGATGATGGATTAAACCCAGATCAGTTGACTGGGGGTGAGTTTTGATTTGCTCAAACGCTCCATCCATCATCCCCTTTGGTATCGCTTTGTTCGCCCTAAGATGGCAGGGTATACCCAGACGTGGGTCCCTTTCTCACTTTGCCACTGGATTCAAGATAGCCTGGCTGATGAGGGTTATGAACCTGAAACCGGTCCTAGGATGCTTGTTTCCGGTCCAGGGAAGACATGGCTTGGCAGTTCGGGCAGGACTGTTCCCATGAGGCACAGGGTCAGACTGATTTGCATATGACCGTGTCTGAACTGGGGTGGTGGAGTGAGCTAAAGAATGATTATGGATTAAACCCAGATCAGTTGACTGGGGGTGAGTGTTTGATTTGCTCAAACGCTCTGTCCATCATCCCCTTTGGTATTGCTTTGTTCGCCCTAAGTTGGCAGGGTATGCCCAGACGTGGGTCCCTTGATCACTTTGCCACTGGATTCAAGACAGCCTGGCTGATGAGGGTTATGAACCCGAAACCGGTCCCATGATGCCTGTTTCCGGTCCAGGGAAGACATGGCTTGGAAGTTCGGGCTGGACTGTTCCCATGAGGCACAGTGTCAGACTGATTTGCATATGGAAATGTCTGAACTGGGGTAGTGGAGTGAGCTAAAGAATGATGATGGATTAAACCCAGATCAGTTGACTGGGGTGAGTGTTTGATTTGCTCAAACGCTCCGTCCATCATCCCCTTTGGTATCGCTTTGTGCGCCCTAAATTGGCAGGGTATGCCCAGACGTGGTTCCCTTGCTCACTTTGCCACTGGATTCAAGATAGCCTGGCTGATGAGGGTTATGAACCCGAAACCGGTCCCAGGATGCTTGTTTCCGGTCCAGGGAAGACATGGCTTGGCAGTTCGGGCTTGACTGTTCCCATGAGGCACAGGGTCAGACTGAATTGCATATGGCCATGTCTGAACTGGGGTGGTGGAGTGAGCTAAAGAATGATGATGGATTAAACCCAGATCAGTTGACTGGGGGTGAGTGTTTGATTTTCTCAAACACTCCGTCCATCATCCTCTTTGGTATCGCTTTGTTCGCCCTCAGTTGGCAGGGTATGCCCAGACGTGGGTCCCTTGCTCACTTTGCCACTGGATTCAAGATAGCCTGGCTGATGAGAGTCATGAACCCGAAACCGGTCCCAGGATGCTTGTTTCCGGTCCAGGCAAGACATGGCTTGGCAGTTCGGGCTGAACTGTTCCCATGAGGCACAGGGTCAGACTGATTTGCATATGGCCATGTCTGAACTGGGGTGGTGGAGAGAACTAAAGAATGATGATGGATTAAACCCAGATCAGTTGACTGGGGGTGTGTGTTTGATTTGCTCAAACGCTCTGTCCATCATCCCCTTTGGTATCGCTTTGTTCGCCCTAAGTTGGCAGGGTATGCCCAGACTTGGGTCCCTTGCTCACTTTGCCACTGGATTCAAGATAGCCCGGCTGATGAGAGTCATGAACCCGAAACCGGTCCCAGGATGCTTGTTTCCGGTCCAGGCAAGACATGGCTTGGCAGTTCGGGCTGAACTGTTCCCATGAGGCACAGGGTCAGACTGATTTGCATATGGCCATGTCTGAACTGGGGTGGTGGAGAGAACTAAAGAATGATGATGGATTAAACCCAGATCAGTTGACTGGGGGTGTGTGTTTGATTTGCTCAAACGCTCTGTCCATCATCCCCTTTGGTATCGCTTTGTTCGCCCTAAGTTGGCAGGGTATGCCCAGACTTGGGTCCCTTGCTCACTTTGCCACTGGATTCAAGATAGCCCGGCTGATGAGGGTTATGAACCCGAAACCGGTCCCAGGATGCTTGTTTCCGGTCCAGGGAAGACATGGCTTGGCAGTTCGGGCTGGACTGTTCCCATGAGGCACAGGGTCAGACTGATTTGCATATGGGCATGTCTGAACTAGGGTGGTGGAATGAGCTAAAGAATGATGATGGATTTAACCCAGATCAGTTGACTGGGGGTGAGTGTTTGATTTGCTCAAATGCTCCGTCCATCATCCCCTTTGGTATCACTTTGTTCGCCCTAAGTTGGCAGTGAATGCCCAGACGTAGGTCCCTTGCTCACTTTGCCACTGGATTCAAGATAGCCTGGTGGATTAGGGTTATGAACCCAAAACCAGCCCCAGGATGCTTGTTTCCCGTCCGGGGAAGACATGGCTTGGCAATTCAGGCTGGACTGTTCCCATGAGGCACAGGGTCTGACTGATTTGCATATGGCCATGTCTGAACTGGGGTGGTGGAGTGAGCTAAAGAATGATGATGGATTAAACCCAGATCAGTTAAGTGGGGGTGAGTTTTGATTTGCTCAAACACTCCGTCCATCATCCCCTTTGGTATCACTTTGTTCACCCTAAGATGGCAGGGTATGCCCAGACGTGGGTCCCTTGCTCACTTTGCCACTGGATTCAAGATAGCCTGGCTGATGAGGGTTATGAACCTGAAACCGGTCCTAGGATGCCTGTTTCCGGTCCAGGGAAGACATGGCTTGGAAGTTCGGGCTGGACTGTTCCCATGAGGCACAGTGTCAGACTGATTTGCATATGGAAATGTCTGAACTGGGGTAGTGGAGTGAGCCAAAGAATGATGATGGATTAAACCCAGATCAGTTGACTGGGGTGAGTGTTTGATTTGCTCAAACGCTCCGTCCATCATCCCCTTTGGTATCGCTTTGTGCGCCCTAAATTGGCAGGGTATGCCCAGACGTGGTTCCCTTGCTCACTTTGCCACTGGATTCAAGATAGCCTGGCTGATGAGGGTTATGAACGAGAAACCGGTCCCAGGATGCTTGTTTCCGGTCCAGGGAAGACATGGCTTGGCAGTTCGGGCTGGACTGTTCCCATGAGGCACAGGGTCAGACTGAATTGCATATGGCCATGTCTGAACTGGGGTGGTGGAGTGAGCTAAAGAATGATGATGGATTAAACCCAGATAGTTGACTGGGGGTGAGTGTTTGATTTTCTCAAACACTCCGTCCATCATCCTCTTTGGTATCGCTTTGTTCGCCCTAAGTTGGCAGGGTATGCCCAGACGTGGGTCCCTTGCTCACTTTGCCACTGGATTCAAGATAGCCTGGCTGATGAGAGTCATGAACCCGAAACCGGTCCCAGGATGCTTGTTTCCGGTCCAGGCAAGACATGGCTTGGCAGTTCGGGCTGAACTGTTCCCATGAGGCACAGGGTCAGACTGATTTGCATATGGCCATGTCTGAACTGGGGTGGTGGAGTGAGCTAAAGAATGATGATGGATTAAACCCAGATCAGTTGACTGGGGGTGTGTGTTTGATTTGCTCAAACGCTCTGTCCATCATCCCCTTTGGTATCGCTTTGTTCGCCCTAAGTTGGCAGGGTATGCCCACACTTGGGTCCCTTTCTCACTTTGCCACTGGATTCAAGATAGCCTGGCTGATGAGGGTTATGAACCTGAAACCGGTCCCAGGATGCTTGTTTCTGGTCCAGAGAAGACATGGCTTGGCAGTTTGGGCTGGACTGTTCCCATGAGGCACAGGGTCAGACTGATTTGCATATGGCCATGTCTGAACTGGGGTGGTGGAGTGAGCTAAAGAATGATGATGGATTAAACCGAGATCAGTTGACTGGTGAGTGTTTGATTTGCTCAAATGCTCCGTCCATCATCCCCTTTGGTATCGCTTTGTTTGCCCTAAGTTGGCAGGGTATGCCCAGACAAGGGTCCCTTGCTCACTTTGCCACTGGATTCAAGATAGCCTGGCTGATGAGGGTTATGAACCAGAAACCGGTTCCAGGATGCTTGTTTCCGGTCCAGGGAAGACATGGCTTGGCAGTTCGGGCTGGACTGTTCCCATGAGGCACAGGGTGAGACCGATTTGCATATGGCCATGTCTGAACTGGGGTGGTTGAGTGAGCTCAAGAATGATGATGGATTAAACCCAGATCAGTTGACTGGGGGTGAGTGTTTGATTTGCTCAAACGCTCCGTCATTCATCCCTTTTGGTATCGCTTTGTTCGCCGTAAGTTGGCAGGGTATGCCCAGACATGGGTCCCTTGCTCACTTTGCCACTGGATTCAAGATAGCCTGGCTGATGAGGGTTATGGACCCGAAACCGGTCCCAGGATGCTTGTTTCCGGTCCAGGGAAGACATGGCTTGGCAGTTCGGGCTGGACTGTTCCCATGAGGCACAGGGTCAGACTGATTTGCATATGGCCATGTCTGAACTGGGGTGGTGGAATGAGCTAAAGAATGATGATGGATGTAACCCAGATCAGTTGACTGGGGGTGAGTTTTGATTTGCTCAAACGCTCCATCCCTCATCTCCTTTGGTATCGCTTTGTTCGCCCTAAGATGGCAGGGTATGCCGAGACGTGTGTCCCTTGATCACTTTGCCACTGGATTCAAGATAGCCTGGCTGATGAGGGTTATGAACCCAAAACCGGTCCCAGGATGCTTGTTTCCGGTCCAGGGAAGACATGGTTTGGCAGTTCGGGCTGGACTTTTCCCATGAGGCACAGGGTCAGACTGATTTGCATATGGCCATGTCTGAACTGGGGTGGTGGAGTGAGCTAAAGAATGACGATGGATTAAACCCAGATCAGTTGACTGGGGGTGAGTGTTTGATTTTCTCAAATGCTCCGTCCATCATCCCCTTTGGTATCGCTTTGTTCGCCCTAAGTTGGCAGGGTATGCCCAGACGTGGGTCCCTTGCTCACTTTGCCACTGGATTCAAGATAGCCTGGCTGATGAGGGTTATGAACCTGAAACCGATCCCAGGATGTTTGTTTCCGGACCAGGGAAGACATGGCTTGGCAGTTCGGGCTGGACTGTTCCCATGAGGCACAGGGTCAGACTGATTTGAATACGGCCATGTCTGACCTGGGGTGGTGGAGTGAGCTAAAGAATGATGATGTATTAAACCCAGATCAGTTGACTGGGGGTGAGTTTTTGATTTGCTCAAACGCTCCGTCCATCATCCCCTCTGGTATCGCTTTGTTTGCCCTAAGTTGGCAGGGTATGCCCAGATGTGGGTCCCTTGCTCACTTTGCCACTGGATTCAAGATAGCCTGGCTGAAGAGGGTTATGAACCCGAAACCGGTCCCAGGATGCCTGGTTCCGGTCCAGGGAAGACATGGCTTGGCAGTTCGGGCTGGACTGTTCCCATGAGGCACAGTGTCAGACTGATTTGCATATGGAAATGTCTGAACTGGGGTAGTGGAGTGAGCTAAAGAATGATGATGGATTAAACCCAGATCAGTTGACTGGGGTGAGTGTTTGATTTGCTCAAACGCTCCATCCATCATCCCCTTTGGTATCGCTTTGTGCGCCCTAAGTTGGCAGGGTATGCCCAGACGTGGTTCCCTTGCTCACTTTGCCACTGGATTCAAGATAGCCTTGCTGATGAGGGTTATGAACCCGAAACCGGTCCCAGGATGCTTGTTTTGGTCCAGGGAAGACATGGCTTGGCAGTTCAGGCTGGACTGTTCCCATGAGGCACAGGGTCAGACTGATGTGCATATGGCCATGTCTGAACTGGGATGGTGGAGTGAGCTAAAGAATGATGATGGATAAAACCCAGATCAGTTGACTGGGGTGAGTTTTGATTTGCTCAAACGCTCCTTCCATCATCCCCTTTGGTATCGCTTTGTTCGCCCTAAGTTGGCAGGGTATGCCCAGACGTGGGTCCCTTGCTCACTTTGCCCCTGGATTTAAGATAGCCTGGCTGATGAGGGTTATAAACCCGAAACCAATCCCAGGATGCTTGTTTCTGGTACAGGGAGGACATGGCTTGGCAGTTCGGGCTGGACTGTTCCCATGAGGCACAGGGTCAGACTGATTTGCATGTGGCCATGTCTGAACTGGGGTGGTGGAGTGAGCTAAAGAATGATGATGTATTAAACCCAGATCAGTTGACTGGGGGTGAGTGTTTGATTTGCTCAAACGCTCCGTCCATCATCCCCTCTGGTATCGCTTTGTTCCCCCTAAGTTGGCAGGGTATGCCCAGACATGGGTCCCTTGCTCACTTTGCCACTGAATTCAAGATAGCCCGGCTGATGAGGGCTATGAACCCGAAACTGGTCCCAGGATGCTTTTATCCGGTCCAGTGAAGACATGGCTTGGCAGTTCGGGCTGGACTGTTCCCATGAGGCACAGGGTCAGACTGATTTGCATATGGCCATGTCTGAACTGGGGTGGTGGAGTGAGCTAAAGAATGATGATGGATTAAACCCAGATCAGTTGACTGGGGGTGAGTGTTTGATTTTCTCAAACACTCCGTCCATCATCCTCTTTGGTATCGCTTTGTTCGCCCTCAGTTGGCAGGGTATGCCCAGACGTGGGTCCCTTGCTCACTTTGCCACTGGATTCAAGATAGCCTGGCTGATGAGAGTCATGAACCCGAAACCGGTCCCAGGATGCTTGTTTCCGGTCCAGGCAAGACATGGCTTGGCAGTTCGGGCTGAACTGTTCCCATGAGGCACAGGGTCAGACTGATTTGCATATGGCCATGTCTGAACTGGGGTGGTGGAGAGAACTAAAGAATGATGATGGATTAAACCCAGATCAGTTGACTGGGGGTGTGTGTTTGATTTGCTCAAACGCTCTGTCCATCATCCCCTTTGGTATCGCTTTGTTCGCCCTAAGTTGGCAGGGTATGCCCAGACTTGGGTCCCTTGCTCACTTTGCCACTGGATTCAAGATAGCCCGGCTGATGAGAGTCATGAACCCGAAACCGGTTCCAGGATGCTTGTTTCCGGTCCAGGCAAGACATGGCTTGGCAGTTCGGGCTGAACTGTTCCCATGAGGCACAGGGTCAGACTGATTTGCATATGGCCATGTCTGAACTGGGGTGGTGGAGAGAACTAAAGAATGATGATGGATTAAACCCAGATCAGTTGACTGGGGGTGTGTGTTTGATTTGCTCAAACGCTCTGTCCATCATCCCCTTTGGTATCGCTTTGTTCGCCCTAAGTTGGCAGGGTATGCCCAGACTTGGGTCCCTTGCTCACTTTGCCACTGGATTCAAGATAGCCCGGCTGATGAGGGTTGTGAACCCGAAACCGGTCCCAGGATGCTTGTTTCCGGTCCAGGGAAGACATGGCTTGGCAGTTCGGGCTGGACTGTTCCCATGAGGCACAGGGTCAGACTGATTTGCATATGGGCATGTCTGAACTAGGGTGGTGGAATGAGCTAAAGAATGATGATGGATTTAACCCAGATCAGTTGACTGGGGGTGAGTGTTTGATTTGCTCAAATGCTCCGTCCATCATCCCCTTTGGTATCACTTTGTTCGCCCTAAGTTGGCAGTGAATGCCCAGACGTAGGTCCCTTGCTCACTTTGCCACTCGATTCAAGATAGCCTGGTGGATTAGGGTTATGAACCCAAAACCAGCCCCAGGATGCTTGTTTCCCGTCCGGGGAAGACATGGCTTGGCAATTCAGGCTGGACTGTTCCAATGAGGCACAGGGTCTGACTGATTTGCATATGGCCATGTCTGAACTGGGGTGTTGGAGTGAGCTAAAAAATGATGATGGATTAAACCCAGATCAGTTAAGTGGGGGTGAGTTTTGATTTGCTCAAACACTCCGTCCATCATCCCCTTTGGTATCGCTTTGTTCGCCCTAAGATGGCAGGGTATGCCCAGACGTGGGTCCCTTGCTCACTTTGCCACTGGATTCAAGATAGCCTGGCTGATGAGGGTTATGAACCTGAAACCGGTCCTAGGATGCCTGTTTCCGGTCCAGGGAAGACATGGCTTGGAAGTTCGGGCTGGACTTTTCCCATGAGGCACAGTGTCAGACTGATTTGCATATGGAAATGTCTGAACTGGGGTAGTGGAGTGAGCTAAAGAATGATGATGGATTAAACCCAGATAGTTGACTGGGGGTGAGTGTTTGATTTTCTCAAACACTCCGTCCATCATCCTCTTTGGTATCGCTTTGTTCGCCCTAAGTTGGCAGGGTATGCCCAGACGTGGGTCCCTTGCTCACTTTGCCACTGGATTCAAGATAGCCTGGCTGATGAGAGTCATGAACCCGAAACCGGTCCCAGGATGCTTGTTTCCGGTCCAGGCAAGACATGGCTTGGCAGTTCGGGCTGAACTGTTCCCATGAGGCACAGGGTCAGACTGATTTGCATATGGCCATGTCTGAACTGGGGTGGTGGAGTGAGCTAAAGAATGATGATGGATTAAACCCAGATCAGTTGACTGGTGAGTGTTTGATTTGCTCAAATGCTCCGTCCATCATCCCCTTTGGTATCGCTTTGTTTGCCCTAAGTTGGCAGGGTATGCCCAGACAAGGGTCCCTTGCTCACTTTGCCACTGGATTCAAGATAGCCTGGCTGATGAGGGTTATGAACCAGAAACCGGTTCCAGGATGCTTGTTTCCGGTCCAGGGAAGACATGGCTTGGCAGTTCGGGCTGGACTGTTCCCATGAGGCACAGGGTGAGACCGATTTGCATATGGCCATGTCTGAACTGGGGTGGTTGAGTGAGCTCAAGAATGATGATGGATTAAACCCAGATCAGTTGACTGGGGGTGAGTGTTTGATTTGCTCAAACGCTCCGTCATTCATCCCTTTTGGTATCGCTTTGTTCGCCGTAAGTTGGCAGGGTATGCCCAGACATGGGTCCCTTGCTCACTTTGCCACTGGATTCAAGATAGCCTGGCTGATGAGGGTTATGGACCCGAAACCGGTCCCAGGATGCTTGTTTCCGGTCCAGGGAAGACATGGCTTGGCAGTTCGGGCTGGACTGTTCCCATGAGGCACAGGGTCAGACTGATTTGCATATGGCCATGTCTGAACTGGGGTGGTGGAATGAGCTAAAGAATGATGATGGATGTAACCCAGATCAGTTGACTGGGGGTGAGTTTTGATTTGCTCAAACGCTCCATCCCTCATCTCCTTTGGTATCGCTTTGTTCGCCCTAAGATGGCAGGGTATGCCGAGACGTGTGTCCCTTGATCACTTTGCCACTGGATTCAAGATAGCCTGGCTGATGAGGGTTATGAACCCAAAACCGGTCCCAGGATGCTTGTTTCCGGTCCAGGGAAGACATGGTTTGGCAGTTCGGGCTGGACTTTTCCCATGAGGCACAGGGTCAGACTGATTTGCATATGGCCATGTCTGAACTGGGGTGGTGGAGTGAGCTAAAGAATGACGATGGATTAAACCCAGATCAGTTGACTGGGGGTGAGTGTTTGATTTTCTCAAATGCTCCTTCCATCATCCCCTTTGGTATCGCTTTGTTCACCCTAAGTTGGCAGGGTATGCCCAGACGTGGGTCCCTTGCTCACTTTGCCACTGGATTCAAGATAGCCTGGCTGATGAGGGTTATGAACCTGAAACCGATCCCAGGATGTTTGTTTCCGGACCAGGGAAGACATGGCTTGGCAGTTCGGGCTGGACTGTTCCCATGAGGCACAGGGTCAGACTGATTTGCATATGGCCATGTCTGAACTGGGGTGGTGGAGTGAGCTAAAGAATGATGATGTATTAAACCCAGATCAGTTTACTGGGGGTGAGTGTTTGATTTGCTAAAATGCTCCATCGTTCATCCCCTTTGGTATCGCTTTGTGCGCCCTAAATTGGCAGGGTATGCCCAGACGTGGTTCCCTTGCTCACTTTGCCACTAGATTCAAGATAGCCTGGCTGATGAGGGTTATGAACCCGAAACCGGTCCCAGGATGCTTGTTTCCGGTCCAGGCAAGACATGGCTTGGCAGTTCGGGCTGGACTGTTCCCATGAGACACAGGATCAGACTGATTTGAATACGGCCATGTCTGAACTGGGGTGGTGGAGTGAGCTAAAGAATGATGATGGATTAAACCCAGATCAGTTGACTGGGGGTGTATTTTTGATTTGCTCAAATGCTCAGTCCATCATCCCCTTTGGTATCGCTTTGTTCGCCCTAAGTTGGCAGGGTATGCCAGGACGTGGGTCCCTTGCTCACTTTGCCACTGGATTCAAGATAGCCTGGCTGATGAGGGTTATGAACCCAAAACCGGTCCCATGATGCTTGTTTCTGGTCCAGAGAAGACATGGCTTGGCAGTTCGGGCTGGACTGTTCCCATGAGGCACAGGGTCATACTGATTTGCATATGGAAATGTCTGAACTGGGGTAGTGGAGTGAGCTAAAGAATGATGATGGATTAAACCCAGATTAGTTGACTGGGGTGAGTGTTTGATTTGCTCAAACGCTCCGTCCATCATCCCCTTTGGTATCGCTTTGTGCGCCCTAAGTTGGCAGGGTATGCCCAGACATGGGTCCCTTGCTCACTTTGCCACTGGATTCAAGATAGCCTGGCTGATGAGGGTTATGAACCCGAAACCGGTCCCAGGATGCTTGTTTCCGGTCCAGGGAAGACATGGCTTGGCAGTTCGGGCTGGGCTGTTCCCATGAGGCACAGGGTCAGACTGATTGCATATAGCCATGTCTGAACTGGGGTGGTGGAGTGAGTTAAAGAATGATGATGGATTAAACCCAGATCAGTTGACTGGGCTGAGTTTTGATTTGCTCAAACGCTCCATCCATCATCCCCTTTGGTATCGCTTTGTTCGCCCTAAGTTGGCAGGATATGCCCAGACGTGGGTCCCTTGCTCACTTTGCCACTGGATTCAAGATAGGCTGGCTGATGAGGGTTATGAACCCGAAACCGGCCCCAGGATGCTTGTTTCCAGTCCAGGGAAGACATGGCTTGGCAGTTCGGGCTGGACTGTTCCCATGAGGCACAGGATCAGACTGATTTGAATACGGCCATGTCTGAACTGGGGTGGTGGAGTGAGCTAAAGAATGATGATGTATTAAACCCAGATCAGTTGACTGGGGGTGAGTTTTTGATTTGCTCAAACGCTCCGTCCATCATCCCCTCTGGTATCGCTTTGTTTGCCCTAAGTTGGCAGGGTATGCCCAGATGTGGGTCCCTTGCTCACTTTGCCACTGGATTCAAGATAGCCTGGCTGAAGAGGGTTATGAACCCGAAACCGGTCCCAGGATGCCTGGTTCCGGTCCAGGGAAGACATGGCTTGGCAGTTCGGGCTGGACTGTTCCCATGAGGCACAGTGTCAGACTGATTTGCATATGGAAATGTCTGAACTGGGGTAGTGGAGTGAGCTAAAGAATGATGATGGATTAAACCCAGATCAGTTGACTGGGGTGAGTGTTTGATTTGCTCAAACGCTCCATCCATCATCCCCTTTGGTATCGCTTTGTGCGCCCTAAGTTGGCAGGGTATTCCCAGACGTGGTTCCCTTGCTCACTTTGCCACTGGATTCAAGATAGCCTTGCTGATGAGGGTTATGAACCCGAAACCGGTCCCAGGATGCTTGTTTTGGTCCAGGGAAGACATGGCTTGGCAGTTCAGGCTGGACTGTTCCCATGAGGCACAGGGTCAGACTGATGTGCATATGGCCATGTCTGAACTGGGATGGTGGAGTGAGCTAAAGAATGATGATGGATAAAACCCAGATCAGTTGACTGGGGTGAGTTTTGATTTGCTCAAACGCTCCTTCCATCATCCCCTTTGGTATCGCTTTGTTCGCCCTAAGTTGGCAGGGTATGCCCAGACGTGGGTCCCTTGCTCACTTTGCCCCTGGATTTAAGATAGCCTGGCTGATGAGGGTTATAAACCCGAAACCAATCCCAGGATGCTTGTTTCAGGTACAGGGAGGACATGGCTTGGCAGTTCGGGCTGGACTGTTCCCATGAGGCACAGGGTCAGACTGATTTGCATGTGGCCATGTCTGAACTGGGGTGGTGGAGTGAGCTAAAGAATGATGATGTATTAAACCCAGATCAGTTGACTGGGGGTGAGTGTTTGATTTGCTCAAACGCTCCGTCCATCATCCCCTCTGGTATCGCTTTGTTCCCCCTAAGTTGGCAGGGTATGCCCAGACATGGGTCCCTTGCTCACTTTGCCACTGAATTCAAGATAGCCCGGCTGATGAGGGCTATGAACCCGAAACTGGTCCCAGGATGCTTTTATCCGGTCCAGTGAAGACATGGCTTGGCAGTTCGGGCTGGACTGTTCCCATGAGGCACAGGGTCAGACTGATTTGCATATGGCCATGTCTGAACTGGGGTGGTGGAGTGAGCTAAAGAATGATGACGGATTAAACCCAGATCAGTTGACTGGGGGTGAGTGTTTGATTTGCACAAACGCTCCGTCCATCATCCCCTCTGGTATCGCTTTGTTCGCCCTAAGTTGGCAGGGTATGCCCAGACGTGGGTCCCTTGCTCACTTTGCCACTGGATTCAAGATAGCCTGGCTGATGAGGGTTATGAACCCGAAACTGGTCCCAGGATGCTTGTTTCCGGCCCAGGGAAGACATGTCTTGGCAGTTCGGGCTGGACTGTTCCCATGAGGCACAGGGTCAGACTGATTTGCATATGGCCATGTCTGAAATGGGGTGGTGGAGTGAGCTAAAGAATGATGATGGATTAAACCCAGATCAGTTGACTGGGGGTGTGTGTTTGATTTGCTCAAACGCTCTGTCCATCATCCCCTTTGGTATCGCATTGTTCGCCCTAAGTTGGCAGGGTATGCCCAGACGTGGGTCCCTTGCTCACTTTGTCACTGGATTCAAGATAGCCTGGCTGAGGAGGGTTATGAACCCGAAACCGGTCCCAGGATGCCTGTTTCCAGTCCAGGGAAGACATTGCTTGGCAGTTCGGGCTGGACTGTTCCCATGGGGCACAGGGTCAGACTGATTTGCATATGGAAATGTCTGAACTGGGGTAGTGGAGTGAGCTAAAGAATGATGATGGATTAAACCCAGATCAGTTGACTGGGGTGAGTGTTTGATTTGCTCAAACGCTCCGTCCATCATCCCCTTTGGTATCGCTTTGTGCGCCCTAAGTTGGCAGGGTATGCGCAGACATACTTCCCTTGCTCACTTTGCCACTGGATTCAAGATAGCCTGGCTGATGAGGGTTATGAACCCGAAACCGGTCCCAGGATGCTTGTTTCCGGTCCAGGGAAGACATGGATTGGCAGTTCGGGATGGACTGTTCCCATGAGGCACAGGGTCAGACTGATTTGCATATGGCCATGTCTGAACTGGGGTGGTGGAGTGAGCTAAAGAATGATGATGGATTAAACCCAGATCAGTTGACTGGGGGTGAGTTTTAATTTGCTCAAACGCTCCTTCCATCATCCCCTTTGGTATCGCTTTGTTCGCCCTAAGTTGGCAGGGTATGCCCAGACGTGGGTCCCTTGCTCACTTTGCCAATGGATTCAAGATAGCCTGGCTGATGACGGTAATGAAACTGAAACGGATCCCAGGATGCTTGTTTCCGGTACAGGGAAGCCATAGCTTGGCAGTTCGGGCTGGACTGTTCCCATGAGGCACAGGGTCAGACTGATTTGCATGTGGCCATGTCTGAACTGGGGTGGTGGAGTGAGCTAAAGAATGATGAAGTATTAAACCCAGATAAGTTGACTGAGGGTGAGTGTTTGATTTGCTCAAACGCTCCGTCCATCATCCCCTCTGGTATCGCTTTGTTTGCCCTAAGTTGGCAGAGTATGCCCAGATGTGGGTCCCTTGCTCACTTTGCCACTGGATTCAAGATAGCCTGGCTGATGAGGGTTATGAACACGAAACTGGTCCCAGGATGCTTGTATCCGGTCCAGGGAAGACATGGCTTGGCAGTTCGGGCTGGACTGTTCCCATGAGGCACAGGGTCAGACTGATTTGAATACGGCCAGGTCTGAACTGGGATGGTGGAGTGAGCTAAAGAATGATGATGTATTAAACCCAGATCAGTTGACTGGGGGTGAGTTTTTGATTTGCTCAAACGCTCCGTCCATCATCCCCTCTGGTATCGCTTTGTTTGCCCTAAGTTGGCAGGGTATGCCCAGATGTGGGTCCCTTGCTCACTTTGCCACTGGATTCAAGATAGCCTGGCTGATGAGGGTTATGAACACAAAACTGGTCCCAGGATGCTTGTATCCGGTCCAGGGAAGACATGGCTTGGCAGTTCGGGCTGGACTGTTCCCATGAGGCACAGGGTCAGACTGATTTGCATATGGCCATGTCTGAACTGGGGTTTTGGAGTGAGCTAAAGAACGATGATGGATTAAACCCAGATCAGTTGAATGGGGGTGAGTGTTTGATTTGCTCAAATGCTCCGTCCATCATCCCCTTTGGAATCGCTTTGTTCGCCCTAAGTTGGCAGGGTATGCCCAGACGTGGGTCCCTTGCTCACTTTGCCTCTGGATTCAAGATAGCCTTGCTGATGAGGGTTAGGAACCCGAAACCAGTCCCAGGATGCTTGTTTCCGGTCCAGTGAAGACATGGCTTGGCAGTTCGGGCTGGACTGTTCCCATGAGGCACAGTGTCAGACTGATTTGCACATGGCCATGTCTGAACTGGGGTGGTGGAGTGAGCTAAAGAATGATGATGTATTAAACCCAGATCACTTGACTGGGGGTGAGTGTTTGATTTGCTGAAATGCTCCGGGCATCATCCCCTTTGGTATCGCTTTGTTCGCCCTAAGTTGGCAGGGTATGCCCAGATGTGGGTCCTTTGCTCACTTTGCCACTAGATTCAAGATAGCATGGCTGAAGAGGGTTATGAACCCGAAACCGGTCCCAGGATGCTTGTTTTGGTCCAGGGAAGACATGGCTTGGCAGTTCGGGCTGGACTGTTCCCATGAGGCACAGTGTCAGACTGATTTGCATATGGAAATGTCTGAACTGGGGTAGTGGAGTGAGCTAAAGAATGATGATGGAATAAACCCAGATCAGTTGACTGGGGTGAGTGTTTGATTTGCTCAAACGCTCCATCCATCATCCCCTTTGGTATCGCTTTGTGCGCCCTAAGTTGGCAGGGTATGCCCAGACGTGGTTCCCTTGCTCACTTTGCCACTGGATTCAAGATAGCCTTGCTGATGAGGGTTATGAACCCGAAACCGGTCCCAGGATGCTTGTTTTGGTCCAGGGAAGACATGGCTTGGCAGTTCGGGCTGGACTGTTCCCATGAGGCACAGGGTCAGACTGATGTGCATATGGCCATGTCTGAACTGGGATGGTGGAGTGAGCTAAAGAATGATGATGGATAAAACCCAGATCAGTTGACTGGGGTGAGTTTTGATTTGCTCAAACGCTCCTTCCATCATCCCCTTTGGTATCGCTTTGTTCGCCCTAAGTTGGCAGGGTATGCCCAGACGTGGGTCCCTTGCTCACTTTGCCCCTGGATTTAAGATAGCCTGGCTGATGAGGGTTATAAACCCGAAACCAATCCCAGGATGCTTGTTTCTGGTACAGGGAGGACATGGCTTGGCAGTTCGGGCTGGACTGTTCCCATGAGGCACAGGGTCAGTCTGATTTGCATGTGGCCATGTCTGAACTGGGGTGGTGGAGTGAGCTAAAGAATGATGATGTATTAAACCCAGATCAGTTGACTGGGGGTGAGTGTTTGATTTGCTCAAACGCTCCGTCCATCATCCCCTCTGGTATCGCTTTGTTCCCCCTAAGTTGGCAGGGTATGCCCAGACATGGGTCCCTTGCTCACTTTGCCACTGAATTCAAGATAGCCTGGCTGATGAGGGCTATGAACCCGAAACTGGTCCCAGGATGCTTTTATCCGGTCCAGTGAAGACATGGCTTGGCAGTTCGGGCTAGACTGTTCCCATGAGGCACAGGGTCAGACTGATTTGCATATGGCCATGTCTGAACTGGGGTGGTGGAGTGAGCTAAAGAATGATGACGGATTAAACCCAGATCAGTTGACTGGGGGTGAGTGTTTGATTTGCACAAACGCTCCGTCCATCATCCCCTCTGGTATCGCTTTGTTCGCCCTAAGTTGGCAGGGTATGCCCAGACGTGGGTCCCTTGCTCACTTTGCCACTGGATTCAAGATAGCCTGGCTGATGAGGGTTATGAACCCGAAACCGGTCCCAGGATGCTTGTTTCCGGCCCAGGGAAGACATGTCTTGGCAGATCGGGCTGGACTGTTCCCATGAGGCACAGGGTCAGACTGATTTGCATATGGCCATGTCTGAAATGGGGTGGTGGAGTGAGCTAAAGAATGATGATGGATTAAACCCAGATCAGTTGACTGGGGGTGTGTGTTTGATTTGCTCAAACGCTCTGTCCATCATCCCCTTTGGTATCGCATTGTTCGCCCTAAGTTGGCAGGGTATGCCCAGACGTGGGTCCCTTGCTCACTTTGTCACTGGATTCAAGATAGCCTGGCTGAGGAGGGTTATGAACCCGAAACCGGTCCCAGGATGCCTGTTTCCAGTCCAGGGAAGACATTGCTTGGCAGTTCGGGCTGGACTGTTCCCATGGGGCACAGGGTCAGACTGATTTGCATATGGAAATGTCTGAACTGGGGTAGTGGAGTGAGCTAAAGAATGATGATGGATTAAACCCAGATCAGTTGACTGGGGTGAGTGTTTGATTTGCTCAAACGCTCCGTCCATCATCCCCTTTGGTATCGCTTTGTGCGCCCTAAGTTGGCAGGGTATGCGCAGACATACTTCCCTTGCTCACTTTGCCACTGGATTCAAGATAGCCTGGCTGATGAGGGTTATGAACCCGAAACCGGTCCCAGGATGCTTGTTTCCGGTCCAGGGAAGACATGGATTGGCAGTTCGGGATGGACTGTTCCCATGAGGCACAGGGTCAGACTGATTTGCATATGGCCATGTCTGAACTGGGGTGGTGGAGTGAGCTAAAGAATGATGATGGATTAAACCCAGATCAGTTGACTGGGGGTGAGTTTTAATTTGCTCAAACGCTCCTTCCATCATCCCCTTTGGTATCGCTTTGTTCGCCCTAAGTTGGCAGGGTATGCCCAGACGTGGGTCCCTTGCTCACTTTGCCAATGGATTCAAGATAGCCTGGCTGATGACGGTAATGAAACTGAAACCGATCCCAGGATGCTTGTTTCCGGTACAGGGAAGCCATAGCTTGGCAGTTCGGGCTGGACTGTTCCCATGAGGCACAGGGTCAGACTGATTTGCATGTGGCCATGTCTGAACTGGGGTGGTGGAGTGAGCTAAAGAATGATGATGTATTAAACCCAGATCAGTTGACTGAGGGTGAGTGTTTGATTTGCTCAAACGCTCCGTCCATCATCCCCTCTGGTATCGCTTTGTTCGCCTTAAGTTGGCAGGGTATGCCCAGACGTGAGTCCCTTGCTAACTTTGCCACTGGATTCAAGATAGCCTGGCTGATGAGGGTTATGAACCCGAAACTGGTCCCAGGATGCTTGTATTCGGTCCAGGGAAGACATGGCTTGGCAGTTCGGGCTGGACTGTTCCCATGAGGCACAGGGTCAGACTGATTTGAATACGGCCATGTCTGAACTGGGGTGGTGGAGTGAGCTAAAGAATGATGATGTATTAAACCCAGATCAGTTGACTGGGGGTGAGTTTTTGATTTGCTCAAACGCTCCGTCCATCATCCCCTCTGGTATCGCTTTGTTTGCCCTAAGTTGGCAGGGTATGCCCAGATGTGGGTCCCTTGCTCACTTTGCCACTGGATTCAAGATAGCCTGGCTGATGAGGGTTATGAACACGAAACTGGTCCCAGGATGCTTGTATCCGGTCCAGGGAAGACATGGCTTGGCAGTTCGGGCTGGACTGTTCCCATGAGGCACAGGGTCAGACTGATTTGAATACGGCCAGGTCTGAACTGGGATGGTGGAGTGAGCTAAAGAATGATGATGTATTAAACCCAGATCAGTTGACTGGGGGTGAGTTTTTGATTTGCTCAAACGCTCCGTCCATCATCCCCTCTGGTATCGCTTTGTTTGCCCTAAGTTGGCAGGGTATGCCCAGATGTGGGTCCCTTGCTCACTTTGCCACTGGATTCAAGATAGCCTGGCTGATGAGGGTTATGAACACAAAACTGGTCCCAGGATGCTTGTATCCGGTCCAGGGAAGACATGGCTTGGCAGTTCGGGCTGGACTGTTCCCATGAGGCACAGGGTCAGACTGATTTGCATATGGCCATGTCTGAACTGGGGTTTTGGAGTGAGCTAAAGAACGATGATGGATTAAACCCAGATCAGTTGACTGGGGGTGAGTGTTTGATTTGCTTAAATGCTCCGTCCATCATCCCCTTTGGAATCGCTTTGTTCGCCCTAAGTTGGCAGGGTATGCCCAGACGTGGGTTCCTTGCTCACTTTGCCACTGGATTCAAGATAGCCTTGCTGATGAGGGTTATGAACCCGAAACCAGTCCCAGGATGCTTGTTTCCGGTCAGTGAAGACATGGCTTGGCAGTTCGGGCTGGACTGTTCCCATGAGGCACAGGGTCAGACTGATTTGCACATGGCCATGTTTGAACTGGGGTGGTGGAGTGAGCTAAAGAATGATGATGTATTAAACCCAGATCACTTGACTGGGGGTGAGTGTTTGATTTGCTGAAATGCTCCGGGCATCATCCCCTTTGGTATCGCTTTGTTCGCCCTAAGTTGGCAGGGTATGCCCAGATGTGGGTCCTTTGCTCACTTTGCCACTAGATTCAAGATAGCATGGCTGAAGAGGGTTATGAACCCGAAACCGGTCCCAGGATGCCTGGTTCCGGTCCAGGGAAGACATGGCTTGGCAGTTCGGGCTGGACTGTTCCCATGAGGCACAGTGTCAGACTGATTTGCATATGGAAATGTCTGAACTGGGGTAGTGGAGTGAGCTAAAGAATGATGATGGATTAAACCCAGATCAGTTGACTGGGGTGAGTGTTTGATTTGCTCAAACGCTCCATCCATCATCCCCTTTGGTATCGCTTTGTGCGCCCTAAGTTGGCAGGGTATGCCCAGACGTGGGTCCCTTGCTCACTTTGCCACTGGATTCAAGATAGCCTGGCTGATGAGGGTTATGAACCCGAATCCGGTCCCAGGATGCTTGTTTCCGGCCCAGGGAAGACATGTCTTGGCAGTTCGGGCTGAACTGTTCCCATGAGGCACAGGGTCAGACTGATTTGCATATGGCCATGTCTGAAATGGGGTGGTGGAGTGAGCTAAAGAATGATGATGGATTAAACCCAGATCAGTTGACTGGGGGTGTGTGTTTGATTTGCTCAAACGCTCTGTCCATCATCCCCTTTGGTATCGCATTGTTCGCCCTAAGTTGGCAGGGTATGCCCAGACGTGGGTCCCTTGCTCACTTTGTCACTGGATTCAAGACAGCCTGGCTGATGAGGGTTATGAACCCGAAACCGGTCCCAGGATGCCTGTTTCCAGTCCAGGGAAGACATTGCTTGGCAGTTCGGGCTGGACTGTTCCCATGGGGCACAGGGTCAGACTGATTTGCATATGGAAATGTCTGAACTGGGGTAGTGGAGTGAGCTAAAGAATTATGATGGATTAAACCCAGATCAGTTGACTGGGGTGAGTGTTTGATTTGCTCAAACGCTCCGTCCATCATCCCCTTTGGTATCTCTTTGTGCGACCTAAGTTGGCAGGGTATGCCCAGACATACTTCCCTTGCTCACTTTGCCACTGGATTTAAGATAGCCTGGCTGATGACGGTAATGAACCTGAAACCGATCCCAGGATGCTTGTTTCCGGTACAGGGAAGCCATAGCTTGGCAGTTCGGGCTGGACTGTTCCCATGAGGCACAGGGTCAGACTGATTTGCATGTGGCCATGTCTGAACTGGGGTGGTGGAGTGAGCTAAAGAATGATGATGTATTAAACCCAGATCAGTTGACTGAGGGTGAGTGTTTGATTTGCTCAAACGCTCCATCCATCATCCCCTCTGGTATCGCTTTGTTCGCCTTAAGTTGGCAGGGTATGCCCAGACGTGGGTCCCTTGCTCACTTTGCCACTGGATTCAAGATAGCCTGGCTGATGAGGGTTATGAACCCGAAACTGGTCCCAGGATGCTTGTATCCGGTCCAGGAAAGACATGGCTTGGCAGTTCGGGCTGGACTGTTCCCATGAGGCACAGGGTCAGACTGATTTGCATATGGCCATGTCTGAACTGGGGTGGTGGAGTAAGCTAAAGAATGATGATGGATTAAATCCAGATCAGTTGACTGGGGGTGAGTGTTTGATTTGCTCAAACGCTCCGTCCATCATCCCCTTTGGTATCGCTTTGTGCGCCCTAAGTTGGCAGGGTATGCCCAGACATACCTCCCTTGCTCACTTTGCCACTGGATTCAAGATAGCCTGGCTGATGAGGGTTATGAACCCGAAACCGGTCCCAGGATGCTTGTTTCTGGCCCAGGGAAGACATGGATTGGCAGTTCGGGATGGACTGTTCCCATGAGGCACAGGGTCAGACTGATTTGCATATGGCCATGTCTGAACTGGGGTGGTGGAGTGAGCTAAAGAATGATGATGGATTAAACCCAGATCAGTTGACTGGGGGTGAGTTTTAATTTGCTCAAACGCTCCTTCCATCATCCCCTTTGGTATCGCTTTGTTCGCCCTAAGTTGGCAGGGTATGCCCAGACGTGGGTCCCTTGCTCACTTTGCCAATGGATTCAAGATAGCCTGGTTGATGACGGTAATGAACCTGAAACCGATCCCAGGATGCTTGTTTCTGGTACAGGGAAGCCATAGCTTGGCAGTTCGGGCTGGACTGTTCCCATGAGGCACAGGGTCAGACTGATTTGCATGTGGCCATGTCTGAACTGGGGTGGTGGAGTGAGCTAAAGAATTATGATGTATTAAACCCAGATCAGTTGACTGGGGGTGAGTGTTTGATTTGCTCAAACGCTCCGTCCATCATCCCCTCTGGTATCGCTTTGTTCGCCTTAAGTTGGCAGGGTATGCCCAGACGTGGGTCCCTTGCTCACTTTGCCACTGGATTCAAGATAGCCTGGCTGATGAGGGTTATGAACCCGAAACTGGTCCCAGGATGCTTGTATCCGGTCCAGGGAAGATATGGCTTGGCAGTTCGGGCTGGACTGTTCCCATGAGGCACAGGGTCAGACTGATTTGCATATGGCCATGTCTGAACTGGGGTGGTGGAGTAAGCTAAAGAATGATGATGGATTGAATCCAGATCAGTTGACTGGGGGTGAGTGTTTGATTTGCTCAAACGCTCCGTCCATCATCCTCTTTGTTATCGCTTTGTTCGCCCTAAGTTGGCAGGGTTTGCCCAGGCGTGGGTCCCTTACTCACTTTGCCACTGGATTCAAGATAGCCTGGCTGATAAGAGTTATGAACACGAAACTGGTCCCAGGATGCTTGTTTCCGGTCCAGGGAAGACATGGCTTGGCAGTTTGGGCTGGACTGTTCCCATGAGACACAGGGTCAGACTGATTTGCATATGGCCATGTCTGAACTGGGGTGGTGGAGTGAGCTAAAGAATGATGATGGATTAAACCCAGATCAGTTGACTGGGGGTGTGTGTTTGATTTGCTCAAACGTTCTGTCCATCATCCCCTTTGGTATCGCTTTGTTCGCCCTAAGTTGGCAGGGTATGCCCAGACGTGGGTCCCTTGCTCACTTTGCCACTGAATTCAAGATAGCCTGGCTGATGAGGGCTATGAACCCGAAACTGGTCCCAGGATGCTTTTATCCGGTCCAGGGAAGACATGGCTTGGCAGTTCGGGCTGGACTGTTCCCATGAGGCACAGGGTCAGACCGATTTGCATATGGCCATGTCTGAACTGGGGTGGTGGAGTGAGCTAAAGAATGATGATGGATTAAACCCAGATCAGTTGACAGGGGGTGATTGTTTGATTTGCTCAAACGCTCCATCCATCATCCCATTTGGTGTCGCTTTGTTCGCCCTAAGTTGGCAGGGTATGCCCAGACGTGGGTCCCTTACTCACTTTGCCACTGGATTCAAGATAGCCTGGCTGATGATGGTTATGAACCCGAAACCGGTCCCAGTATGCTTGTTTCCGGTCCAGGGAAGACATGGCTTGGCATTTCGGGCTGGACTGTTCCCATGAGGCACAGGGTCAGACTGATTTGCATATGGCCATGTCTGAACTGGGGTGGTGGAGTGAGCTAAAGAATGATTATGGATTAAACCCAGATCAGTTGACTGGGGGTGAGTGTTTGATTTGCTCAAACGCTCTGTCCTTCATCCCCTTTGGTATCGCTTTGTTCGCCCTATGTTGGCAGGGTATGCCCAGACGTGTGTCCCTTGCTCTCTTTGCCACTGGATTCAAGACAGCCTGGCTGATGAGGTTTATGAACCCGAAACCGGTCCCAGGATGCCTGTTTCCAGTCCAGGGAAGACATGGCTTTGCAGTTCGGGCTGGACTGTTCCCATGAGGCACAGTGTCAGACTGATTTGAATATGGAAATGTCTGAACTGGGGTAGTGGAGTGAGCTAAAGAATGATGATGGATTAAACACAGATTAGTTGACTGGGGTGAGTGTTTGATTTGCTCAAACGCTCCGTCCATCATCCCCTTTGGTATCGCTTTGTGCGCCCTAAGTTGGCAGGGTATGCCCAGACATGGGTCTCTTGCTCACTTTGCCACTGGATTCAAGATAGCCTGGCTGATGAGGGTTATGAACCCGAAACCGGTCCCAGGATGCTTGTTTCCGGTCCAGGAGAGACATGGCTTGGCAGTTCGGGCTGGACTGTTCCCATGAGGCACAGGGTCAAACTGATTTGCATATAGCCATGTCTGAACTGGGGTGGTGGAGTGAGCAAAAGAATAATGATGGATTAAACCCAGATCAGTTGACTGGGGTGAGTTTTGATTTGCTCAAACGCTCCATCCATCATCCCCTTTGGTATCGCTTTGTTCGCCCTAAGTTGGCAGGGTATGCCCAGACGTGGGTCCCTTGCTCACTTTGCCACTGGATTCAAGATAGACTGGCTGATGAGGGTTATGAACAAGAAACCGGTCCCAGGATGCTTGTTTCCGGTCCAGGGAAGACATGGCTTGGCAGTTCGGGCTGGACTGTTCCCATGAGGCACAGGGTCAGTCTGATTTGAATATGGCCATGTCTGAACTGGGGTGGTGGAGTGAGCTAAAGAATGATGATGTATTAAACCCAGATCAGTTGACTGGGGGTGAGTTTTTGATTTGCTCAAATGCTCCATCCATCATCCCCTCTGGTATCGCTTTGTTTGCCCTAAGTTGGCAGGGTATGCCCAGAAGTGGGTCCCTTCCTCACTTTGCCACTGGATTCAAGATAGCCTGGCTGATGAGGGCTATGAACCCGAAACTGGTCCCAGGATGCTTGTATCCGGTCCAGGGAAGACATGGCTTGGCAGTTCGGGCTGGACTGTTTCCATGAGGCACAGGGTCAGACTGATTTGCATATGGCCATGTCTGAACTGGGGTGGTGGAGTGAGCTAAAGAATGATGATGTATTAAACCCAGATCAGTTGACTGGGGGTGAGTTTTTGATTTGCTCAAATGCTCCATCCATCATCCCCTCTGGTATTGCTTTGTTTGCCCTAAGTTGGCAGGGTTTGCCCAGGCGTGGGTCCCTTACTCACTTTGCCACTGGATTCAAGATAGCCTGGCTGATAAGAGTTATGAACACGAAACTGGTCCCAGGATGCTTGTTTCCGGTCCAGGGAAGACATGGCTTGGCAGTTTGGGCTGGACTGTTCCCATGAGACACAGGGTCAGACTGATTTGCATATGGCCATGTCTGAACTGGGGTGGTGGAGTGAGCTAAAGAATGATGATGGATTAAACCCAGATCAGTTGACTGGGGGTGTGTGTTTGATTTGCTCAAACGTTCTGTCCATCATCCCCTTTGGTATCGCTTTGTTCGCCCTAAGTTGGCAGGGTATGCCCAGACGTGGGTCCCTTGCTCACTTTGCCACTGAATTCAAGATAGCCTGGCTGATGAGGGCTATGAACCCGAAACTGGTCCCAGGATGCTTTTATCCGGTCCAGGGAAGACATGGCTTGGCAGTTCGGGCTGGACTGTTCCCATGAGGCACAGGGTCAGACCGATTTGCATATGGCCATGTCTGAACTGGGGTGGTGGAGTGAGCTAAAGAATGATGATGGATTAAACCCAGATCAGTTGACAGGGGGTGATTGTTTGATTTGCTCAAACGCTCCATCCATCATCCCATTTGGTGTCGCTTTGTTCGCCCTAAGTTGGCAGGGTATGCCCAGACGTGGGTCCCTTACTCACTTTGCCACTGGATTCAAGATAGCCTGGCTGATGATGGTTATGAACCCGAAACCGGTCCCAGTATGCTTGTTTCCGGTCCAGGGAAGACATGGCTTGGCATTTCGGGCTGGACTGTTCCCATGAGGCACAGGGTCAGACTGATTTGCATATGGCCATGTCTGAACTGGGGTGGTGGAGTGAGCTAAAGAATGATTATGGATTAAACCCAGATCAGTTGACTGGGGGTGAGTGTTTGATTTGCTCAAACGCTCTGTCCTTCATCCCCTTTGGTATCGCTTTGTTCGCCCTATGTTGGCAGGGTATGCCCAGACGTGTGTCCCTTGCTCTCTTTGCCACTGGATTCAAGACAGCCTGGCTGATGAGGTTTATGAACCCGAAACCGGTCCCAGGATGCCTGTTTCCAGTCCAGGGAAGACATGGCTTTGCAGTTCGGGCTGGACTGTTCCCATGAGGCACAGTGTCAGACTGATTTGAATATGGAAATGTCTGAACTGGGGTAGTGGAGTGAGCTAAAGAATGATGATGGATTAAACACAGATTAGTTGACTGGGGTGAGTGTTTGATTTGCTCAAACGCTCCGTCCATCATCCCCTTTGGTATCGCTTTGTGCGCCCTAAGTTGGCAGGGTATGCCCAGACATGGGTCTCTTGCTCACTTTGCCACTGGATTCAAGATAGCCTGGCTGATGAGGGTTATGAACCCGAAACCGGTCCCAGGATGCTTGTTTCCGGTCCAGGAGAGACATGGCTTGGCAGTTCGGGCTGGACTGTTCCCATGAGGCACAGGGTCAAACTGATTTGCATATAGCCATGTCTGAACTGGGGTGGTGGAGTGAGCAAAAGAATAATGATGGATTAAACCCAGATCAGTTGACTGGGGTGAGTTTTGATTTGCTCAAACGCTCCATCCATCATCCCCTTTGGTATCGCTTTGTTCGCCCTAAGTTGGCAGGGTATGCCCAGACGTGGGTCCCTTGCTCACTTTGCCACTGGATTCAAGATAGACTGGCTGATGAGGGTTATGAACAAGAAACCGGTCCCAGGATGCTTGTTTCCGGTCCAGGGAAGACATGGCTTGGCAGTTCGGGCTGGACTGTTCCCATGAGGCACAGGGTCAGTCTGATTTGAATATGGCCATGTCTGAACTGGGGTGGTGGAGTGAGCTAAAGAATGATGATGTATTAAACCCAGATCAGTTGACTGGGGGTGAGTTTTTGATTTGCTCAAATGCTCCATCCATCATCCCCTCTGGTATCGCTTTGTTTGCCCTAAGTTGGCAGGGTATGCCCAGAAGTGGGTCCCTTCCTCACTTTGCCACTGGATTCAAGATAGCCTGGCTGATGAGGGCTATGAACCCGAAACTGGTCCCAGGATGCTTGTATCCGGTCCAGGGAAGACATGGCTTGGCAGTTCGGGCTGGACTGTTTCCATGAGGCACAGGGTCAGACTGATTTGCATATGGCCATGTCTGAACTGGGGTGGTGGAGTGAGCTAAAGAATGATGATATATTAAACCCAGATCAGTTGACTGGGGGTGAGTTTTTGATTTGCTCAAATGCTCCATCCATCATCCCCTCTGGTATTGCTTTGTTTGCCCTAAGTTGGCAGGGTATGCCCAGACGTGGGTCCCTTGCTCACTTTGCCACTGGATTCAAGATAGCCTGGCTGATGAGGGTTATGGACCCGAAACCAGTCCCAGGATGCTTGTTTCCGGTCCAGGGAAGACATGGCTTGGCAATTCGGGCTGGACTTTTCCCATGAGGCACAGGGTCAGACTGATTTGCATATGGCCATGTCTGAACTGGGGTGGTGGAGTGAGCTAAAGAATGATGATGTATTAAACCCAGATCAGTTGACTGGGGGTGAATGTTTGATTTGCTGAAATGCTCCGGGCATCATCCCCTTTGGTATCGCTTTGTTCGCCCTAAGTTGGCAGGGTATGCCCAGATGTGGGTCCTTTGCTCACTTTGCCACTAGATTCAAGATAGCCTGGCTGAAGAGGGTTATGAACCCGAAACCGGTCCCAGGATGCTTGTTTCCGGCCCAGGGAAGCATGGCTTGGCAGTTCGGGCTGGACTGTTCCCATGAGGCACAGGGTCAGACTGATTTGCATATGGCCATGTCTGAACTGGGGTGGTGGAGTGAGCTAAAGAATGATGATGTATTAAACCCAGATCAGTTGACTGGGGGTGAGTGTTTGATTTGCTCAAACGCTCCGTCCATCATCCCCTCTGGTATCGCTTTGTTCGCCTTAAGTTGGCAGGGTATGCCCAGACGTGGGTCCCTTGCTCACTTTGCCACTGGATTCAAGATAGCCTGGCTGATGAGGGTTATGAACCTGAAACTGGTCCCAGGATGCTTGTATCCGGTCCAGGGAAGACATGGCTTGGCAGTTCGGGCTGGACTGTTCCCATGAGGCACAGGGTCAGACTGATTTGAATATGGCCATGTCTGAACTGGGGTGGTGGAGTGAGCTAAAGAATGATGATGTATTAAACCCAGATCAGTTGACTGGGGGTGAGTTTTTGATTTGCTCAAATGCTCCGTCCATCATCCCCTCTGGTATCGCTTTGTTTGCCCTAAGTTGGCAGGGTATGCCCAGAAGTGGGTCCCTTGCTCACTTTGCCACTGGATTCAAGATAGCCTGGCTGATGAGGGTTATGAACCTGAAACTGGTCCCAGGATGCTTGTATCCGGTCCAGGGAAGACATGGCTTGGCAGTTCGGGCTGGACTGTTCCCATGAGGCACAGGGTCAGACTGATTTGCATATGGCCATGTCTGAACTGGGGTGGTGGAGTGAGCTAAAGAATGATGATGGATTAAACCCAGATCAGTTGACTGGGGGTGAGTGTTTGATTTGCTCAAATGCTCTGTCCATCATCCCCTTTGGTATCGCTTTGTTCGCCCTAAGTTGGCAGGGTATGCCCAGACGTGGGTCCCTTGCTCACTTTGCCACTGGATTCAAGATAGCCTGGCTGATGAGGCTTATGGACCCGAAACCAGTCCCAGGATGCTTGTTTCCGGTCCAGGGAAGACATGGCTTGGCAATTCGGGCTGGACTTTTCCCATGAGGCACAGGGTCAGACTGATTTGCATATGGCCATTTCTGAACTGGGGTGGTGGAGTGAGCTAAAGAATGATGATGTATTGAACCCAGATCAGTTGACTGGGGGTGAGTGTTTGATTTGCTCAAACGCTCCGTCCATCATCCCCTCTGGTATCGCTTTGTTCGCCTTAAGTTGGCAGGGTATGCCCAGACGTGGGTCCCTTGCTCACTTTGCCACTGGATTCAAGATAGCCTGGCTGATGAGGGTTATGAACCTGAAACTGGTCCCAGGATGCTTGTATCCGGTCCAGGGAAGACATGGCTTGGCAGTTCGGGCTGGACTGTTCCCATGAGGCACAGGGTCAGACTGATTTGAATATGGCCATGTCTGAACTGGGGTGGTGGAGTGAGCTAAAGAATGATGATGTATTAAACCCAGATCAGTTGACTGGGGGTGAGTTTTTGATTTGCTCAAATGCTCCGTCCATCATCCCCTCTGGTATCGCTTTGTTTGCCCTAAGTTGGCAGGGTATGCCCAGAAGTGGGTCCCTTGCTCACTTTGCCACTGGATTCAAGATAGCCTGGCTGATGAGGGTTATGAACCTGAAACTGGTCCCAGGATGCTTGTATCCGGTCCAGGGAAGACATGGCTTGGCAGTTCGGGCTGGACTGTTCCCATGAGGCACAGGGTCAGACTGATTTGCATATGGCCATGTCTGAACTGGGGTGGTGGAGTGAGCTAAAGAATGATGATGGATTAAACCCAGATCAGTTGACTGGGGGTGAGTGTTTGATTTGCTCAAATGCTCTGTCCATCATCCCCTTTGGTATCGCTTTGTTCGCCCTAAGTTGGCAGGGTATGCCCAGACGTGGGTCCCTTGCTCACTTTGCCACTGGATTCAAGATAGCCTGGCTGATGAGGCTTATGGACCCGAAACCAGTCCCAGGATGCTTGTTTCCGGTCCAGGGAAGACATGGCTTGGCAATTCGGGCTGGACTTTTCCCATGAGGCACAGGGTCAGACTGATTTGCATATGGCCATGTCTGAACTGGGGTGGTGGAGTGAGCTAAAGAATGATGATGTATTAAACCCAGATCAGTTGACTGGGGGTGAGTGTTTGATTTGCTGAAATGCTCCGGGCCTCATCCCCTTTGGTATCGCTTTGTTCGCCCTAAGTTGGCAGGGTATGCCCAGATGTGGGTCCTTTGCTCACTTTGCCACTAGATTCAAGATAGCCTGGCTGAAGAGGGTTATGAACCCGAAACCGGTCCCAGGATGCTTGTTTCCGGCCCAGGGAAGCATGGCTTGGCAGTTCGGGCTGGACTGTTCCCATGAGGCACAGGGTCAGACTGATTTGCATATGGCCATGTCTGAACTGGGGTGGTGGAGTGAGCTAAAGAATGATGATGGATTAAACCCAGATCAGTTGACTTGGGGTGTGTGTTTGATTTGCTCAAACGCTGTGTCCATCATCCCCTTTGGTATCGCTTTGTTTGCCCTAAGTTGGCAGGGTATGCCCAGACGTGGGTCCCTTGCTCACTTTGCCACTGGATTCAAGACAGCCTGGCTGATGAGGGTTATGAACCCGAAACCGGTCCCAGGATGCCTGTTTCCGGTCCAGGGAAGACATGGCTTGGCAGTTCGGGCTGGACTGTTCCCATGAGGCACAGTGTCAGACTGATTTGCATATGGAAATGTCTGATCTGGGGTAGTGGAGTGAGCTAAAGAATGATGATGGATTAAACCCAGATCAGTTGACTGGGGGTGAGTTTTAATGTGCTCAAACGCTCCTTCCATCATCCCCTTTGGTATCGCTTTGTTCGCCCTAAGTTGGCAGGGTATGCCCAGACGTGGGTCCCTTGCTCACTTTGCCAATGGATTCAAGATAGCCTGGCTGATGATGGTAATGAACCTGAAACCGATCCCAGGATGCTTGTTTCCGGTACAGGGAAGCCATAGCTTGGCAGTTCGGGCTGGACTGTTCCCATGAGGCACAGGGTCAGACTGATTTGCATGTGGCCATGTCTGAACTGGGGTGGTGGAGTGAGCTAAAGAATGATGATGTATTAAACCCAGATCAGTTGACTGGGGGTGAGTGTTTGATTTGCTCAAACGCTCCGTCCATCATCCCCTCTGGTATCGCTTTGTTCGCCTTAAGTTGGCAGGGTATGCCCAGACGTGGGTCCCTTGCTCACTTTGCCACTGGATTCAAGATAGCCTGGCTGATGAGGGTTATGAACCCGAAACTGGTCCCAGGATGCTTGTATCCGGTCCAGGGAAGACATGGCTTGGCAGTTCGGGCTGGACTGTTCCCATGAGGCACAGGGTCAGACTGATTTGCATATGGCCATGTCTGAACTGGGGTGGTGGAGTAAGCTAAAGAATGATGATGGATTAAATCCAGATCAGTTGACTGGGGGTGAGTGTTTGATTTGCTCAAACGCTCCGTCCATCATCCCCTTTGGTATCGCTTTGTTCGCCCTAAGTTGGCAGGGTATGACCAGACATGGGTCCCTTTCTCACTTTGCCACTGGATTCAAGATAGCCTGGCTGGTGAGGGTTATGAACCCGAAACCTGTCCCAGGATGCTTGTTTCTGGTCCAGGGAAGACATGGCTTGGCCGTTCGGGCTGGACTTTTCCCATGAGGCACAGTGTCAGACTGATTTGCATATGGCCATGTCTGAACTGGGGTGGTGGAGTGAGCTAAAGAATGATGATGTATTAAACCCAGATCAGTTGACTGGGGTGAGTGTTTGATTTGCTCAAACGCTCCATCCATCATTCCCTTTGGTATCACTTTGTACGCCCTAAGTTGGCAGGGTATGCCCAGACGTGGGTCCCTTGCTCACTTTGCCACTGGATTCAAGATAGCCTGGCTGATGAGTGTTATGAACCTGAAACCGGTCCTAGGATGCTTGATTCCGTTCCAGGGAAGACATGGCTTGGCAGTTCAGGCTGGGCTGTTCCCATGAGGCACAGGGTCAGACTGATTTGCATATGGCAATGTCTGAACTGGGGTGGTGGAGTGAGCTAAAGAATGATGATGTATTAAACCCAGATCAGTTGACTGGGGTGAGTGTTTGATTTGCTCAAACGCTCCATCCATCATTCCCTTTGGTATCACTTTGTACGCCCCAAGTTGGCAGGGTATGCCCAGATGTGGGTCCTTTGCTCACTTTGCAACTAGATTCAAGAATGCCTGGCTGATGAGGGTATGAACCCGATACCGGTCCCAGGATGCTTGTTTCCGGCCCAGGGAAGACATGGCTTGGCAGTGCGGGCTGAACTGTTCCCATGAGGCACAGGGTCAGACTGATTTGCATATGGCCATGTCTGAACTGGGGTGGTGGAGTGAGCTAAAGAATGATGATGGATTCAACCCAGATCAGTTGACTGCGGGTGAGTGTTTGATTTTCTCAAACACTCCGTCCATCATCCTCTTTGTTATCGCTTTGTCCGCCCTAAGATGGCAGGGTATGCCCAGGCGTGGGTCCCTTACTCACTTTGCCACTGGATTCAAGATAGCCTGGCTGATGAGAGTTATGAACACGAAACTGGTCCCAGGATGCTTGTTTCCGGTCCAGGGAAGACATGGCTTGGCAGTTCGGGCTGGACTGTTCCCATGAGACACAGGGTCAGACTGATTTGCATATGGCCATGTCTGAACTGGGGTGGTGGAGTGAGCTAAAGAATGATGATGGATTAAACCCAGATCAGTTGACTGGGGGTGTGTGTTTGATTTGCTCAAACGTTCTGTCCATCATCCCCTTTGGTATCGCTTTGTTCGCCCTAAGTTGGCAGGGTATGCCCAGACGTGGGTCCCTTGCTCACTTTGCCACTGGATTCAAGATAGCTTGGCTGATGAGGGTTATGAACCCGAAACCGGTCCCAGGATGCTTGTTTCCGGTCCAGGGAAGATATGGCTTTGCGGTTCGGGCTGAACTGTTCCCATGAGGCACAGGGTCAGACCGATTTGCATATGGCCATGTCTGAACTGGGGTGGTGGAGTGAGCTAAAGAATGATGATGGATTAAACCCAGATCAGTTGACAGGGGGTGATTGTTTGATTTGCTCAAACGCTCTGTCCATCATCCCCTTTGGTATCGCTTTGTTCGCCCTATGTTGGCAGGGTATGCCCAGACGTGTGTCCCTTGCTCTCTTTGCCACTGGATTCAAGACAGCCTGGCTGATGAGGTTTATGAACCCGAAACCGGTCCCAGGATGCCTGTTTCCGGTCCAGGGAAGACATGGCTTGGCAGTTCGGGCTGGACTGTTCCCATGAGGCACAGTGTCAGACTGATTTGAATATGGAAATGTCTGAACTGGGGTAGTGGAGTGAGCTAAAGAATGATGATGGATTAAACACAGATTAGTTGACTGGGGTGAGTGTTTGATTTGCTCAAACGCTCCGTCCATCATCCCCTTTGGTATCGCTTTGTGCGCCCTAAGTTGGCAGGGTATGCCCAGACATGGGTCCCTTGCTCACTTTGCCACTGGATTCAAGATAGCCTGGCTGATGAGGGTTATGAACCCGAAACCGGTCCCAGGATGCTTGTTTCCGGTCCAGGAGAGACATGGCTTGGCAGTTCGGGCTGGACTGTTCCCATGAGGCACAGGGTCAAACTGATGTGCATATAGCCATGTCTGAACTGGGGTGGTGGAGTGAGCAAAAGAATAATGATGGATTAAACCCAGATCAGTTGACTGGGGTGAGTTTTGATTTGCTCAAACGCTCCATCCATCATCTCTTTGGTATCGCTTTGTTCGCCCTAAGTTGGCAGGGTATGCCCAGACGTGGGTCCCTTGCTCACTTTGCCACTGGATTCAAGATAGCCTGGCTGATGAGGGTTATGAACACGAAACCGGTCCCAGGATGCTTGTTTCCGGTCCAGGGAAGACATGGCTTGGCAGTTCGGGCTGGACTGTTCCCATGAGGCACAGGGTCAGTCTGATTTGAATATGGCCATGTCTGAACTGGGGTGGTGGAGTGAGCTAAAGAATGATGATGTATTAAACCCAGATCAGTTGACTGGGGGTGAGTTTTTGATTTGCTCAAATGCTCCATCCATCATCCCCTCTGGTATCGCTTTGTTTGCCCTAAGTTGGCAGGGTATGCCCAGAAGTGGGTCCCTTCCTCACTTTGCCACTGGATTCAAGATAGCCTGGCTGATGAGGGCTATGAACCCGAAACTGGTCCCAGGATGCTTGTATCCGGTCCAGGGAAGACATGGCTTGGCAGTTCGGGCTGGACTGTTTCCATGAGGCACAGGGTCAGACTGATTTGCATATGGCCATGTCTGAACTGGGGTGGTGGAGTGAGCTAAAGAATGATGATGGATTAAACCCAGATCAGTTGACTGGGGGTGAGTGTTTGATTTGCTCAAATGCTCTGTCCATCATCCCCTTTGGTATCGCTTTGTTCGCCCTAAGTTGGCAGGGTATGCCCAGACGTGGGTCCCTTGCACACTTTGCCACTGGATTCAATATAGCCTGGCTGATGAGGGTTATGGACCCGAAACCAGTCCCAGGATGCTTGTTTCCGGTCCAGGGAAGACATGGCTTGGCAATTCGGGCTGGACTGTTCCCATGAGGCACAGGGTCAGACTGATTTGCATATGGCCATGTCTGAACTGGGGTGGTGGAGTGAGCTAAAGAATGATGATGTATTAAACCCAGATCAGTTGACTGGGGGTGAGTGTTTGATTTGCTGAAATGCTCCGGGCATCATCCCCTTTGGTATCGCTTTGTTCGCCCTAAGTTGGCAGGGTATGCCCAGATGTGGGTCCTTTGCTCACTTTGCCACTAGATTCAAGATAGCCTGGCTGAAGAGGGTTATGAACCCGAAACCGGTCCCAGGATGCTTGTTTCCGGCCCAGGGAAGCATGGCTTGGCAGTTCGGGCTGGACTGTTCCCATGAGGCACAGGGTCAGACTGATTTGCATATGGCCATGTCTGAACTGGGGTGGTGGAGTGAGCTAAAGAATGATGATGTATTAAACCCAGATCAGTTGACTGGGGGTGAGTGTTTAATTTGCTCAAACGCTCCGTCCATCATCCCCTCTGGTATCGCTTTGTTCGCCTTAAGTTGGCAGGGTATGCCCAGACGTGGGTCCCTTGCTCACTTTGCCACTGGATTCAAGATAGCCTGGCTGATGAGGGTTATGAACCTGAAACTGGTCCCAGGATGCTTGTATCCGGTCCAGGGAAGACATGGCTTGGCAGTTCGGGCTGGACTGTTCCCATGAGGCACAGGGTCAGACTGATTTGAATATGGCCATGTCTGAACTGGGGTGGTGGAGTGAGCTAAAGAATGATGATGTATTAAACCCAGATCAGTTGACTGGGGGTGAGTTTTTGATTTGCTCAAATGCTCCGTCCATCATCCCCTCTGGTATCGCTTTGTTTGCCCTAAGTTGGCAGGGTATGCCCAGAAGTGGGTCCCTTGCTCACTTTGCCACTGGATTCAAGATAGCCTGGCTGATGAGGGTTATGAACCTGAAACTGGTCCCAGGATGCTTGTATCCGGTCCAGGGAAGACATGGCTTGGCATTTCGGGCTGGACTGTTCCCATGAGGCACAGGGTCAGACTGATTTGCATATGGCCATGTCTGAACTGGGGTGGTGGAGTGAGCTAAAGAATGATGATGGATTAAACCCAGATCAGTTGACTGGGGGTGAGTGTTTGATTTGCTCAAATGCTCTGTCCATCATCCCCTTTGGTATCGCTTTGTTCGCCCTAAGTTGGCAGGGTATGCCCAGACGTGGGTCCCTTGCTCACTTTGCCACTGGATTCAAGATAGCCTGGCTGATGAGGCTTATGGACCCGAAACTAGTCCCAGGATGCTTGTTTCCGGTCCAGGGAAGACATGGCTTGGCAATTCGGGCTGGACTTTTCCCATGAGGCACAGGGTCAGACTGATTTGCATATGGCCATTTCTGAACTGGGGTGGTGGAGTGAGCTAAAGAATGATGATGTATTAAACCCAGATCAGTTGACTGGGGGTGAGTGTTTGATTTGCTCAAACGCTCCGTCCATCATCCCCTCTGGTATCGCTTTGTTCGCCTTAAGTTGGCAGGGTATGCCCAGACGTGGGTCCCTTGCTCACTTTGCCACTGGATTCAAGATAGCCTGGCTGATGAGGGTTATGAACCTGAAACTGGTCCCAGGATGCTTGTATCCGGTCCAGGGAAGACATGGCTTGGCAGTTCGGGCTGGACTGTTCCCATGAGGCACAGGGTCAGACTGATTTGAATATGGCCATGTCTGAACTGGGGTGGTGGAGTGAGCTAAAGAATGATGATGTATTAAACCCAGATCAGTTGACTGGGGGTGAGTTTTTGATTTGCTCAAATGCTCCGTCCATCATCCCCTCTGGTATCGCTTTGTTTGCCCTAAGTTGGCAGGGTATGCCCAGAAGTGGGTCCCTTGCTCACTTTGCCACTGGATTCAAGATAGCCTGGCTGATGAGGGTTATGAACCTGAAACTGGTCCCAGGATGCTTGTATCCGGTCCAGGGAAGACATGGCTTGGCAGTTCGGGCTGGACTGTTCCCATGAGGCACAGGGTCAGACTGATTTGCATATGGCCATGTCTGAACTGGGGTGGTGGAGTGAGCTAAAGAATGATGATGGATTAAACCCAGATCAGTTGACTGGGGGTGAGTGTTTGATTTGCTCAAATGCTCTGTCCATCATCCCCTTTGGTATCGCTTTGTTCGCCCTAAGTTGGCAGGGTATGCCCAGACGTGGGTCCCTTGCTCACTTTGCCACTGGATTCAAGATAGCCTGGCTGATGAGGCTTATGGACCCGAAACCAGTCCCAGGATGCTTGTTTCCGGTCCAGGGAAGACATGGCTTGGCAATTCGGGCTGGACTTTTCCCATGAGGCACAGGGTCAGACTGATTTGCATATGGCCATGTCTGAACTGGGGTGGTGGAGTGAGCTAAAGAATGATGATGTATTAAACCCAGATCAGTTGACTGGGGGTGAGTGTTTGATTTGCTGAAATGCTCCGGGCATCATCCCCTTTGGTATCGCTTTGTTCGCCCTAAGTTGGCAGGGTATGCCCAGATGTGGGTCCTTTGCTCACTTTGCCACTAGATTCAAGATAGCCTGGCTGAAGAGGGTTATGAACCCGAAACCGGTCCCAGGATGCTTGTTTCCGGCCCAGGGAAGCATGGCTTGGCAGTTCGGGCTGGACTGTTCCCATGAGGCACAGGGTCAGACTGATTTGCATATGGCCATGTCTGAACTGGGGTGGTGGAGTGAGCTAAAGAATGATGATGGATTAAACCCAGATCAGTTGACTTGGGGTGTGTGTTTGATTTGCTCAAACGCTGTGTCCATCATCCCCTTTGGTATCGCTTTGTTTGCCCTAAGTTGGCAGGGTATGCCCAGACGTGGGTCCCTTGCTCACTTTGCCACTGGATTCAAGACAGCCTGGCTGATGAGGGTTATGAACCCGAAACCGGTCCCAGGATGCCTGTTTCCGGTCCAGGGAAGACATGGCTTGGCAGTTCGGGCTGGACTGTTCCCATGAGGCACAGTGTCAGACTGATTTGCATATGGAAATGTCTGATCTGGGGTAGTGGAGTGAGCTAAAGAATGATGATGGATTAAACCCAGATCAGTTGACTGGGGGTGAGTTTTAATGTGCTCAAACGCTCCTTCCATCATCCCCTTTGGTATCGCTTTGTTCGCCCTAAGTTGGCAGGGTATGCCCAGACGTGGGTCCCTTGCTCACTTTGCCAATGGATTCAAGATAGCCTGGCTGATGATGGTAATGAACCTGAAACCGATCCCAGGATGCTTGTTTCCGGTACAGGGAAGCCATAGCTTGGCAGTTCGGGCTGGACTGTTCCCATGAGGCACAGGGTCAGACTGATTTGCATGTGGCCATGTCTGAACTGGGGTGGTGGAGTGAGCTAAAGAATGATGATGTATTAAACCCAGATCAGTTGACTGGGGTGAGTGTTTGATTTGCTCAAACGCTCCGTCCATCATCCCCTCTGGTATCGCTTTGTTCGCCTTAAGTTGGCAGGGTATGCCCAGACGTGGGTCCCTTGCTCACTTTGCCACTGGATTCTAGATAGCCTGGCTGATGAGGGTTATGAACCCGAAACTGGTCCCAGGATGCTTGTATCCGGTCCAGGGAAGACATGGCTTGGCAGTTCGGGCTGGACTGTTCCCATGAGGCACAGGGTCAGACTGATTTGCATATGGCCATGTCTGAACTGGGGTGGTGGAGTAAGCTAAAGAATGATGATGGATTAAATCCAGATCAGTTGACTGGGGGTGAGTGTTTGATTTGCTCAAACGCTCCGTCCATCATCCCCTTTGGTATCGCTTTGTTCGCCCTAAGTTGGCAGGGTATGACCAGACATGGGTCCCTTTCTCACTTTGCCACTGGATTCAAGATAGCCTGGCTGGTGAGGGTTATGAACCCGAAACCTGTCCCAGGATGCTTGTTTCTGGTCCAGGGAAGACATGGCTTGGCCGTTCGGGCTGGACTTTTCCCATGAGGCACAGTGTCAGACTGATTTGCATATGGCCATGTCTGAACTGGGGTGGTGGAGTGAGCTAAAGAATGATGATGTATTAAACCCAGATCAGTTGACTGGGGTGAGTGTTTGATTTGCTCAAACGCTCCATCCATCATTCCCTTTGGTATCACTTTGTACGCCCTAAGTTGGCAGGGTATGCCCAGACGTGGGTCCCTTGCTCACTTTGCCACTGGATTCAAGATAGCCTGGCTGATGAGTGTTATGAACCTGAAACCGGTCCTAGGATGCTTGATTCCGTTCCAGGGAAGACATGGCTTGGCAGTTCAGGCTGGGCTGTTCCCATGAGGCACAGGGTCAGACTGATTTGCATATGGCAATGTCTGAACTGGGGTGGTGGAGTGAGCTAAAGAATGATGATGTATTAAACCCAGATCAGTTGACTGGGGTGAGTGTTTGATTTGCTCAAACGCTCCATCCATCATTCCCTTTGGTATCACTTTGTACGCCCCAAGTTGGCAGGGTATGCCCAGATGTGGGTCCTTTGCTCACTTTGCAACTAGATTCAAGAATGCCTGGCTGATGAGGGTATGAACCCGATACCGGTCCCAGGATGCTTGTTTCCGGCCCAGGGAAGACATGGCTTGGCAGTGCGGGCTGAACTGTTCCCATGAGGCACAAGGTCAGACTGATTTGCATATGGCCATGTCTGAACTGGGGTGGTGGAGTGAGCTAAAGAATGATGATGGATTCAACCCAGATCAGTTGACTGCGGGTGAGTGTTTGATTTTCTCAAACACTCCGTCCATCATCCTCTTTGTTATCGCTTTGTCCGCCCTAAGTTGGCAGGGTATGCCCAGGCGTGGGTCCCTTACTCACTTTGCCACTGGATTCAAGATAGCCTGGCTGATGAGAGTTATGAACACGAAACTGGTCCCAGGATGCTTGTTTCCGGTCCAGGGAAGACATGGCTTGGCAGTTTGGGCTGGACTGTTCCCATGAGACACAGGGTCAGACTGATTTGCATATGGCCATGTCTGAACTGGGGTGGTGGAGTGAGCTAAAGAATGATGATGGATTAAACCCAGATCAGTTGACTGGGGGTGTGTGTTTGATTTGCTCAAACGTTCTGTCCATCATCCCCTTTGGTATCGCTTTGTTCGCCCTAAGTTGGCAGGGTATGCCCAGACGTGGGTCCCTTGCTCACTTTGCCACTGGATTCAAGATAGCTTGGCTGATGAGGGTTATGAACCCGAAACCGGTCCCAGGATGCTTGTTTCCGGTCCAGGGAAGATATGGCTTTGCGGTTCGGGCTGAACTGTTCCCATGAGGCACAGGGTCAGACCGATTTGCATATGGCCATGTCTGAACTGGGGTGGTGGAGTGAGCTAAAGAATGATGATGGATTAAACCCAGATCAGTTGACAGGGGGTGATTGTTTGATTTGCTCAAACGCTCTGTCCATCATCCCCTTTGGTATCGCTTTGTTCGCCCTATGTTGGCAGGGTATGCCCAGACGTGTGTCCCTTGCTCTCTTTGCCACTGGATTCAAGACAGCCTGGCTGATGAGGTTTATGAACCCGAAACCGGTCCCAGGATGCCTGTTTCCGGTCCAGGGAAGACATGGCTTGGCAGTTCGGGCTGGACTGTTCCCATGAGGCACAGTGTCAGACTGATTTGAATATGGAAATGTCTGAACTGGGGTAGTGGAGTGAGCTAAAGAATGATGATGGATTAAACACAGATTAGTTGACTGGGGTGAGTGTTTGATTTGCTCAAACGCTCCGTCCATCATCCCCTTTGGTATCGCTTTGTGCGCCCTAAGTTGGCAGGGTATGCCCAGACATGGGTCCCTTGCTCACTTTGCCACTGGATTCAAGATAGCCTGGCTGATGAGGGTTATGAACCCGAAACCGGTCCCAGGATGCTTGTTTCCGGTCCAGGAGAGACATGGCTTGGCAGTTCGGGCTGGACTGTTCCCATGAGGCACAGGGTCAAACTGATTTGCATATAGCCATGTCTGAACTGGGGTGGTGGAGTGAGCAAAAGAATAATGATGGATTAAACCCAGATCAGTTGACTGGGGTGAGTTTTGATTTGCTCAAACGCTCCATCCATCATCTCTTTGGTATCGCTTTGTTCGCCCTAAGTTGGCAGGGTATGCCCAGACGTGGGTCCCTTGCTCACTTTGCCACTGGATTCAAGATAGCCTGGCTGATGAGGGTTATGAACACGAAACCGGTCCCAGGATGCTTGTTTCCGGTCCAGGGAAGACATGGCTTGGCAGTTCGGGCTGGACTGTTCCCATGAGGCACAGGGTCAGTCTGATTTGAATATGGCCATGTCTGAACTGGGGTGGTGGAGTGAGCTAAAGAATGATGATGTATTAAACCCAGATCAGTTGACTGGGGGTGAGTTTTTGATTTGCTCAAATGCTCCATCCATCATCCCCTCTGGTATCGCTTTGTTTGCCCTAAGTTGGCAGGGTATGCCCAGAAGTGGGTCCCTTCCTCACTTTGCCACTGGATTCAAGATAGCCTGGCTGATGAGGGCTATGAACCCGAAACTGGTCCCAGGATGCTTGTATCCGGTCCAGGGAAGACATGGCTTGGCAGTTCGGGCTGGACTGTTTCCATGAGGCACAGGGTCAGACTGATTTGCATATGGCCATGTCTGAACTGGGGTGGTGGAGTGAGCTAAAGAATGATGATGGATTAAACCCAGATCAGTTGACTGGGGGTGAGTGTTTGATTTGCTCAAATGCTCTGTCCATCATCCCCTTTGGTATCGCTTTGTTCGCCCTAAGTTGGCAGGGTATGCCCAGACGTGGGTCCCTTGCACACTTTGCCACTGGATTCAATATAGCCTGGCTGATGAGGGTTATGGACCCGAAACCAGTCCCAGGATGCTTGTTTCCGGTCCAGGGAAGACATGGCTTGGCAATTCGGGCTGGACTGTTCCCATGAGGCACAGGGTCAGACTGATTTGCATATGGCCATGTCTGAACTGGGGTGGTGGAGTGAGCTAAAGAATGATGATGTATTAAACCCAGATCAGTTGACTGGGGGTGAGTGTTTGATTTGCTGAAATGCTCCGGGCATCATCCCCTTTGGTATCGCTTTGTTCGCCCTAAGTTGGCAGGGTATGCCCAGATGTGGGTCCTTTGCTCACTTTGCCACTAGATTCAAGATAGCCTGGCTGAAGAGGGTTATGAACCCGAAACCGGTCCCAGGATGCTTGTTTCCGGCCCAGGGAAGCATGGCTTGGCAGTTCGGGCTGGACTGTTCCCATGAGGCACAGGGTCAGACTGATTTGCATATGGCCATGTCTGAACTGGGGTGGTGGAGTGAGCTAAAGAATGATGATGGATTAAACCCAGATCAGTTGACTGGGGTGAGTGTTTGATTTGCTCAAACGCTCCGTCCATCATCCCCTTTGGTATCGCTTTGTGCGCCCTAAGTTGGCAGGGTATGCCCAGACGTGGTTCCCTTGCTCACTTTGCCACTGGATTCAAGATAGCCAGGCTGATGAGGGTTATGAACCCGAAATCGGTCCCATGATGCTTGTTTCCGGTCCAGGGAAGACATGGCTTGGCAGTTCGGACTGGACTGTTCCCATGAGGCACAGGGTCAGACTGATTTGCATATGGCCATGTCTGAACTGGGGTGGTGGAGTGAGCTAAAGAATGATGATGGATTAAACCCAGATCAGTTGACTGGGGGTGTGTGTTTGATTTGCTCAAACGCTCTGTCCATCATCCCCTTTGGTATCGCTTTGTTCGCCCTAAGTTGGCAGGGTATGCCCAGACGTGGGTCCCTTCCTCACTTTGCCACTGGATTCAAGGCAGCCTGGCTGATGAGGGTTATGAACTCGAAACCGGTCCCAGGATGCCTGTTTCCGGTCCAGGGAAGACATGGCTTGGCAGTTCGGGCTGGACTGTTCCCATGAGGCACAGTGTCAGACTGATTTGCATATGGAAATGTCTGAACTGGGTTAGTGGAGTGAGCTAAAGAATGATGATGGATTAAACCGAGATCAGTTGACTGGGGTGAGTGTTTGATTTGCTCAAACGCTCCGTCCATCATCCCCTTTTGTATCGCTTTGTGCGCCCTAAATTGGCAGGGTATGCCCAGACGTGGTTCCCTTGCTCACTTTGCCACTGGATTCAAGATAGCCTGGCTGATGAGGGTTATGAACCCGAAACTGGTCCCAGGATGCTTGTTTCCGGTCCAGGGAAGACATGGCTTGGCAGTTCGGGCTGGACTGTTCCCATGAGGCACAGGGTCAGACTGATTTGCATATGGCCATGTCTGAACTGGGGTGGTGGAGTAAGATAAAGAATGATGATGGATTAAATCCAGATCAGTTGACTGGGGGTGAGTGTTTGATTTGCTCAAACGCTCCGTCCATCATCCCCTTTGGTATCGCTTTGTTCGCCCTAAGTTGGCAGGGTATGCCCAGACATGGGTCCCTTTCTCACTTTGCCACTGGATTCAAGATAGCCTGGCTGATGAGGGTTATGAACCCGAAGCCTGTCCCAGGATGCTTGTTTCTCGTCCAGGGAAGACATGGCTTGGCTGTTCGGGCTGGACTTTTCCCATGAGGCACAGGGTCAGACTGATTTGCATATGGCCATGTCTGAACTGGGGTGGTGGAGTGAGCTAAAGAATGATGATGTATTAAACCCAGATCAGTTGACTGGGGTGAGTGTTTGATTTGCGCAAACGCTCCATCCATCATTCCCTTTGGTATCACTTTGTACGCCCTAAGTTGGCAGGGTATGCCCAGACGTGGGTGCCTTGCTCACTTTGCCACTGGATTCAAGATAGCCTGGCTGATGAGAGTTATGAACACGAAACTGGTCCCAGGATGCTTGTTTCCGGTCCAGGGAAGACATGGGTTGACAGTTTGGGCTGGACTGTTCCCATGAGACACAGGGTCAGACTGATTTGCATATGGCCATGTCTGAACTGGGGTGGTGGAGTGAGCTAAAGAATGATGATGGATTAAACCCAGATCAGTTGACTGGGGGTGTGTGTTTGATTTGCTCAAACGTTCTGTCCATCATCCCCTTTGGTATCGCTTTGTTCGCCCTAAGTTGGCAGGGTATGCCCAGACGTGGGTCCCTTGCTCACTTTGCCACTGGATTCAAGATAGCTTGGCTGATGAGGGTTATGAACCCGAAACCGGTCCCAGGATGCTTGTTTCCGGTCCAGGGAAGATATGGCTTTGGAGTTCGGGCTGAACTGTTCCCATGAGGCACAGGGTCAGACCGATTTGCATATGGCCATGTCTGAACTGGGGTGGTGGAGTGAGCTAAAGAATGATGATGGATTAAACCCAGATCAGTTGACAGGGGGTGATTGTTTGATTTGCTCAAACGCTCCATCCATCATCCCCTTTGGTGTCGCTATGTTCGCCCTAAGTTGGCAGGGTATGCCCAGACGTGGGTCCCTTACTCACTTTGCCACTGGATTCAAGATAGCCTGGCTAATGAGGGTTATGAACCCGAAACCGGTCCCAGGATGCTTGTTTCCGGTCCAGGGAAGACATGGCTTGGCAGTTCGGGCTGGACTGTTCCCATGAGGCACAGTGTCAGACTGATTTGAATATGGAAATGTCTGAACTGGGGTAGTGGAGTGAGCTAAAGAATGATGATGGATTAAACACAGATTAGTTGACTGGGGTGAGTGTTTGATTTGCTCAAACGCTCCGTCCATCATCCCCTTTGGTATCGCTTTGTGCGCCCTAAGTTGGCAGGGTATGCCCAGACATGGGTCCCTTGCTCACTTTGCCACTGGATTCAAGATAGCCTGGCTGATGAGGGTTATGAACCCGAAACCGGTCCCAGGATGCTTGTTTCTGGTCCAGGAGAGACATGGCTTGGCAGTTCGGGCTGGACTGTTCCCATGAGGCACAGGGTCAAACTGATTTGCATATAGCCATGTCTGAACTGGGGTGGTGGAGTGAGCTAAAGAATAATGATGGATTAAACCCAGATCAGTTGACTGGGGTGAGTTTTGATTTGCTCAAACGCTCCGTCCATCATCCCCTTTGGTATCGCTTTGTTCGCCCTAAGTTGGCAGGGTATGCCCAGACGTGGGTCCCTTGCTCACTTTGCCATTGGATTCAAGATAGCCTGGCTGATGAGGGTTATGAACACGAAACCGGTCCCAGGATGCTTGTTTCCGGTCCAGGGAAGACATGGCTTGGCAGTTCGGGCTGGACTGTTCCCATGAGGCACAGGGTCAGACTGATTTGAATATGGCCATGTCTGAACTGGGGTGGTGGAGTGAGCTAAAGAATGATGATGTATTAAACCCAGATCAGTTGACTGGGGGTGAGTTTTTGATTTGCTCAAATGCTCCGTCCATCATCCCCTCTGGTATCGCTTTGTTTGCCCTAAGTTGGCAGGGTATGCCCAGAAGTGGGTCCCTTGCTCTCTTTGCCACTGGATTCAAGATAGCCTGGCTGATGAGGGCTATGAACCCGAAACTGGTCCCAGGATGCTTGTATCCGGTCCAGGGAAGACATGGCTTGGCAGTTCGGGCTGGACTGTTTCCATGAGGCACAGGGTCAGATTGATTTGCATATGGCCATGTCTGAACTGGGGTGGTGGAGTGAGCTAAAGAATGATGATGGATTAAACCCAGATCAGTTGACAGGGGGTGATTGTTTGATTTGCTCAAACGCTCCATCCATCATCCCTTTTGGTGTCGCTATGTTCGCCCTAAGTTGGCAGGGTATGCCCAGACGTGGGTCCCTTACTCACTTTGCCACTGGATTCAAGATAGCCTGGCTAATGAGGGTTATGAACCCGAAACCGGTCCCAGGATGCTTGTTTCCGGTCCAGGGAAGACATGGCTTGGCAGTTCGGGCTGGACTGTTCCCATGAGGCACAGTGTCAGACTGATTTGAATATGGAAATGTCTGAACTGGGGTAGTGGAGTGAGCTAAAGAATGATGATGGATTAAACACAGATTAGTTGACTGGGGTGAGTGTTTGATTTGCTCAAACGCTCCGTCCATCATCCCCTTTGGTATCGCTTTGTGCGCCCTAAGTTGGCAGGGTATGCCCAGACATGGGTCCCTTGCTCACTTTGCCACTGGATTCAAGATAGCCTGGCTGATGAGGGTTATGAACCCGAAACCGGTCCCAGGATGCTTGTTTCCGGTCCAGGAGAGACATGGCTTGGCAGTTCGGGCTGGACTGTTCCCATGAGGCACAGGGTCAAACTGATTTGCATATAGCCATGTCTGAACTGGGGTGGTGGAGTGAGCTAAAGAATAATGATGGATTAAACCCAGATCAGTTGACTGGGGTGAGTTTTGATTTGCTCAAACGCTCCGTCCATCATCCCCTTTGGTATCGCTTTGTTCGCCCTAAGTTGGCAGGGTATGCCCAGACGTGGGTCCCTTGCTCACTTTGCCATTGGATTCAAGATAGCCTGGCTGATGAGGGTTATGAACACGAAACCGGTCCCAGGATGCTTGTTTCCGGTCCAGGGAAGACATGGCTTGGCAGTTCGGGCTGGACTGTTCCCATGAGGCACAGGGTCAGACTGATTTGAATATGGCCATGTCTGAACTGGGGTGGTGGAGTGAGCTAAAGAATGATGATGTATTAAACCCAGATCAGTTGACTGGGGGTGAGTTTTTGATTTGCTCAAATGCTCCGTCCATCATCCCCTCTGGTATCGCTTTGTTTGCCCTAAGTTGGCAGGGTATGCCCAGAAGTGGGTCCCTTGCTCTCTTTGCCACTGGATTCAAGATAGCCTGGCTGATGAGGGCTATGAACCCGAAACTGGTCCCAGGATGCTTGTATCCGGTCCAGGGAAGACATGGCTTGGCAGTTCGGGCTGGACTGTTTCCATGAGGCACAGGGTCAGATTGATTTGCATATGGCCATGTCTGAACTGGGGTGGTGGAGTGAGCTAAAGAATGATGATGGATTAAACCCAGATCAGTTGACTGGGGTGAGTGTTTGATTTGCTCAAACGCTCTGTCCATCATCCCCTTTGGTATCGCTTTGTGCGCCCTAAATTGGCAGGGTATGCCCAGACGTGGTTCCCTTGCTCACTTTGCCACTGGATTCAAGATAGCCTGGCTGATGAGGGTTATGAACCTGAAACTGGTCCCAGGATGCTTGTTTCCGGTCCAGGGAAGACATGGCTTGGCAGATCGGGCTGGACTGTTCCCATGAGGCACAGGGTCAGACTGATTTGCATATGGCCATGTCTGAACTGGGGTGGTGGAGTAAGCTAAAGAATGATGATGGATTAAATCCAGATCAGTTGACTTGGGGTGAGTGTTTGATTTGCTCAAACGCTCCGTCCATCATCCCCTTTGGTATCGCTTTGTTCGCCCTAAGTTGGCAGGGTATGCCCAGACATGGGTCCCTTTCTCACTTTGCCACTGGATTCAAGATAGCCTGGCTGATGAGGGTTATGAACCCGAAACCTGTCCCAGGATGCTTGTTTCTGGTCCAGGGAAGACATGGCTTGGCCGTTCAGGCTGGACCTTTCCCATGAGGCACAGGGTCAGACTGATTTGCATATGGCCATGTCTGAACTGGGGTGGTGGAGTGAGCTAAAGAATGATGATGTATTAAACCCAGATCAGTTGACTGGGGTGAGTGTTTGATTTGCTCAAACGCTCCATCCATCATTCTCTTTGGTATCACTTTGTACGCCCTAAGTTGGCAGGGTATGCCCAGACGTGGGTCCCTTGCTCACTTTGCCACTGGATTCAAGATAGCCTGGCCAATGAGTGTTATGAACCTGAAACCGGTCCTAGGATGCTTGATTCCGTTCCATGGAAGACATGGCTTGGCAGTTCAGGCTGGGCTGTTCCCATGAGGCACAGGGTCAGACTGATTTGCATATGGCCATGTCTGAACTGGGGTGGTGGAGTGAGCTAAAGAATGATGATGTATTAAACCCAGATCAGTTGACTGGGGTGAGTGTTTGATTTGCTCAAACGCTCCATCCATCATTCCCTTTGGTATCACTTTGTACGCCCTAAGTTGGCAGGGTATGCCCAGATGTGGGTCCTTTGCTCACTTTGCCACTAGATTCAAGAATGCCTGGCTGATGAGGGTTATGAACCCGATACCGGTCCCAGGATGCTTGTTTCCGGCCCAGGGAAGACATGGCTTGGCAGTGCGGGCTGAACTGTTCCCATGAGGCACAGGGTCAGACTGATTTGCATATGGCCATGTCTGAACTGGGGTGGTGGAGTGAGCTAAAGAATGATGATGGATTCAACCCAGATCAGTTGACTGCGGGTGAGTGTTTGATTTTCTCAAACACTCCGTCCATCATCCTCTTTGTTATCGCTTTGTTCGCCCTAAGTTGGCAGGGTATGCCCAGGCGTGGGTCGCTTACTCACTTTGCCACTGGATTCAAGATAGCCTGGCTGATGAGAGTTATGAACACGAAACTGGTCCCAGGATGCTTGTTTCCGGTCCAGGGAAGACATGGCTTGGCAGTTTGGGCTGGACTGTTCCCATGAGACACAGGGTCAGACTGATTTGCATATGGCCATGTCTGAACTGGGGTGGTGGAGTGAGCTAAAGAATGATGATGGATTAAACCCAGATCAGTTGACTGGGGGTGTGTGTTTGATTTGCTCAAACGTTCTGTCCATCATCCCCTTTGGTATCGCTTTGTTCGCCCTAAGTTGGCAGGGTATGCCGAGACGTGGGTCCCTTGCTCACTTTGCCACTGGATTCAAGATAGCTTGGCTGATGAGGGTTATGAACCCGAAACCGGTCCCAGGATGCTTGTTTCCGGTCCAGGAGAGACATGGCTTGGCAGTTCGGGCTGGACTGTTCCCATGAGGCACAGGGTCAAACTGATTTGCATATAGCCATGTCTGAACTGGGGTGGTGGAGTGAGCTAAAGAATAATGATGGATTAAACCCAGATCAGTTGACTGGGGTGAGTTTTGATTTGCTCAAACGCTCCATCCATCATCCCCTTTGGTATCGCTTTGTTCGCCCTAAGTTGGCAGGGTATGCCCAGACGTGGGTCCCTTGCTCACTTTGCCACTAGATTCAAGATAGCTTGGCTGATGAGGGTTATGAACCCGAAACCGGTCCCAGGATGCTTGTTTCCGTTCCAGGGAAGATATGGCTTTGCGGTTCGGGCTGAACTGTTCCCATGAGGCACAGGGTCAGACCGATTTGCATATGGCCATGTTTGAACTGGGGTGGTGGAGTGAGCTAAAGAATGATGATGGATTAAACCCAGATCAGTTGACAGGGGGTGATTGTTTGATTTGCTCAAATGCTCCATCCATCATCCCCTTTGGTGTCGCTATGTTTGCACTAAGTTGGCAGGGTATGCCCAGACGTGGGTCCCTTACTCACTTTGCCACTGGATTCAAGATAGCCTGGCTGATGAGGGTTATGAACCCGAAACCGGTCCCAGGATGCTTGTTTCCGGTCCAGGGAAGACATGGCTTGGCAGTTCGGGCTGGACTGTTCCCATGAGGCACAGGGTCAGACGGATTTGCATATGGCCATGTCTGAACTGGGGTGGTGGAGTGAGCTAAAGAATGATTATGGATTAAACCCAGATCAGTTGACTGGGGGTGAGTGTTTGATTTGCTCAAACGCTCTGTCCATCATCCCCTTTGGTATCGCTTTGTTCGCCATATATTGGCAGGGTATGCCCAGACGTGTGTCCCTTGCTCTCTTTGCCACTGGATTCAAGACAGCCTGGCTGATGAGGTTTATGAACCCGAAACCGGTCCCAGGATGCCTGTTTCCGGTCCAGGGAAGACATGGCTTGGCAGTTCGGGCTGGACTGTTCCCATGAGGCACAGTGTCAGACTGATTTGAATATGGAAATGTCTGAACTGGGGTAGTGGAGTGAGCTAAAGAATGATGATGGATTAAACACAGATTAGTTGACTGGGGTGAGTGTTTGATTTGCTCAAACGCTCCGTCCATCATCCCCTTTGGTATCGCTTTGTGCGCCCTAAGTTGGCAGGGTATGCCCAGACATGGGTCCCTTGCTCACTTTGCCACTGGATTCAAGATAGCCTGGCTGATGAGGGTTATGAACCTGAAACCGGTCCCAGGATGCTTGTTTCCGGTCCAGGAGAGACATGGCTTGGCAGTTCGGGCTGGACTGTTCCCATGAGGCACAGGGTCAAACTGATTTGCATATAGCCATGTCTGAACTGGGGTGGTGGAGTGAGCTAAAGAATAATGATGGATTAAACCCAGATCAGTTGACTGGGGGTGAGTTTTTGATTTGCTCAAATGCTCCGTCCATCATCCCCTCTGGTATCGCTTTGTTTGCCCTAAGTTGGCAGGGTATGCCCAGAAGTGGGTCCCTTGCTCACTTTGCCACTGGATTCAAGATAGCCTGGCTGATGAGGGTTATGAACCCGAAACTGGTCCCAGGATGCTTGTATCCGGTCCAGGGAAGACATGGCTTGGCAGTTCGGGCTGGACTGTTCCCATGAGGCACAGGGTCAGACTGATTTGCATATGGTCATGTCTGAACTGGGGTGGTGGAGTGAGCTAAAGAATGATGATGGATTAAACCCAGATCAGTTGACTGGGGGTGAGTGTTTGATTTGCTCAAATGCTCTGTCCATCATCCCCTTTGGTATCGCTTTGTTCGCCCTAAGTTGGCAGGGTATGCCCAGACGTGGGTCCCTTGCTCACTTTGCCACTGGATTCAAGATAGCCTGGCTGATGAGGGTTATGGACCCGAAACCAGTCCCAGGATGCTTGTTTCCGGTCCAGGGAAGACATGGCTTGGCAATTCGGGCTGGACAGTTCCCATGAGGCACAGGGTCAGACTGATTTGCATATGGCCATTTCTGAACTGGGGTGGTGGAGTGAGCTAAAGAATGATGATGTATTAAACCCAGATCAGTTGACTGGGGGTGAGTGTTTGATTTGCTGAAATGCTCCGGGCATCATCCCCTTTGGTATCGCTTTGTTCGCCCTAAGTTGGCAGGGTATGCCCAGATGTGGGTCCTTTGCTCACTTTGCCACTAGATTCATGATAGCCTGGCTGAAGAGGATTATGAACCCGAAACCGGTCCCAGGATGCTTGTTTCCGGCCCAGGGAAGCATGGCTTGGCAGTTCGGGCTGGACTGTTCCCATGAGGCACAGGGTCAGACTGATTTGCATATGGCCATGTCTGAACTGGGGTGGTGGAGTGAGCTAAAGAATGATGATGGATTAAACCCAGATCAGTTGACTGGGGTGAGTGTTTGATTTGCTCAAACGCTCCGTCCATCATCCCCTTTGGTATCGCTTTGTGCGCCCTAAGCTGGCAGGGTATGCCCAGACGTGGTTCCCTTGCTCACTTTGCCACTGGATTCAAGATAGCCAGGCTGATGAGGGTTATGAACCCGAAACCGGTCCCAGGATGCTTGTTTCCGGTCCAGGGAAGACATGGCTTGGCAGTTCAGACTGGACTGTTCCCATGAGGCACAGGGTCAGACTGATTTGCATATGGCCATGTCTGAACTGGGGTGGTGGAGTGAGCTAAAGAATGATGATGGATTAAACCCAGATCAGTTGACTGGGGGTGTGTGTTTGATTTGCTCAAACGCTCTGTCCATCATCCCCTTTGGTATCGCTTTGTTCGCCCTAAGTTGGCAGGGTATGCCCAGACGTGGGTCCCTTGCTCACTTTGCCACTGGATTAAAGGCAGCCTGGCTGATGAGGGTTATGAACTCGAAACCGGTCCCAGGATGCCTGTTTCCGGTCCAGGGAAGACATGGCTTGGCAGTTCGGGCTGGACTGTTCCCATGAGGCACAGTGTCAGACTGATTTGCATATGGAAATGTCTGAACTGGGGTAGTGGAGTGAGCTAAAGAATGATGATGGATTAAACCCAGATCAGTTGACTGGGGTGAGTGTTTGATTTGCTCAAACGCTCCGTCCATCATCCCCTTTGGTATCGCTTTGTGCGCCCTAAATTGGCAGGGTATGCCCAGACGTGGTTCCCTTGCTCACTTTGCCACTGGATTCAAGATAGCCTGGCTGATGAGGGTTATGAACCCGAAACCGGTCCCAGGATGCTTGTTTCCGGTCCAGGGAAGACATGGCTTGGCAGTTCGGGCTGGACTGTTCCCATGAGGCACAGCGTCAGACTGATTTGCATATGGCCATGTCTGAACTGGGGTGGTGGAGTGAGCTAAAGAATGATGATGGATTAAACCCAGATCAGTTGACTGGGGGTGTGTGTTTGATTTGCTCAAACGCTCTGTCCATCATCCCCTTTGGTATCGCTTTGTGCGCCCTAAATTGGCAGGGTATGCCCAGACGTGGTTCCCTTGCTCACTTTGCCACTGGATTCAAGATAGCCTGGCTGATGAGGGATATGAACCCGAAACCGGTCCCAGGATGGTTGTTTCCGGTCCAGGGAAGACATGGCTTGGCAGTTCGGGCTGGACTGTTCCCATGAGGCACAGGGTCAGACTGATTTGCATATGGCCATGTCTGAACTGGGGTGGTGGAGTGAGCTAAAGAATGATGATGGATTAAGCCCAGATCAGTTGACTGGGGGTGAGTGTTTGATTTTCTAAAACACTCCGTCCATCATCCTCTTTGGTATCGCTTTGTTCGCCCTAAGTTGGCCGGGTATGCCCAGACGTAGGTCCCTTGCTCACTTTGTCACTGGATTCAAGATAGCCTGGCTGATGAGGGTTATGAACCCAAAACCGGTCCCAGGATGCTTGTTTCCGGTCCAGGGAAGACATGGCTTGGCAGTTCGGACTGGACTGTTCCCATGAGGCACAGGGTCAGACTGATTTGCATATGGCCATGTCTGAACTGGGGTGGTGGAGTGAGCTAAAGAATGATGATGGATTAAACCCAGATCAGTTGACTGGGGGTGAGTGTTTGATTTGCTCACACGCTCTGTCCATCATCCCCTTTGGTATCGCTTTGTTCGCCCTATGTTGGCAGGGTATGCCCAGACGTGTGTCCCTTGCTCTCTTTGCCACTGGATTCAAGACAGCCTGGCTGATGAGGTTTATGAACCCGAAACCGGTCCCAGGATGCCTGTTTCCGGTCCAGGGAAGACATGGCTTGGCAGTTCGGGCTGGACTGTTCCCATGAGGCACAGTGTCAGACTGATTTGAATATGGAAATGTCTGAACTGGGGTAGTGGAGTGAGCTAAAGAGTGATGATGGATTAAACACAGATTAGTTGACTGGGGTGAGTGTTTGATTTGCTCAAATGCTCCGTCCATCATCCCCTTTGGTATCGCTTTGTGCGCCCTAAGTTGGCAGGTTATGCCCAGACATGGGTCCCTTGCTCACTTTGCCACTGGATTCAAGATAGCCTGGCTGATGAGGGTTATGAACCCGAAACCGGTCCCAGGATGCTTGTTTCCGGTCCAGGGAAGACATGGCTTGGCAGTTCGGGCTGGACTGTTCCCATGAGGCACAGCGTCAGACTGATTTGCATATGGCCATGTCTGAACTGGGGTGGTGGAGTGAGCTAAAGAATGATGATGGATTAAACCCAGATCAGTTGACTGGGGGTGTGTGTTTGATTTGCTCAAACGCTCTGTCCATCATCCCCTTTGGTATCGCTTTGTGCGCCCTAAATTGGCAGGGTATGCCCAGACGTGGTTCCCTTGCTCACTTTGCCACTGGATTCAAGATAGCCTGGCTGATGAGGGATATGAACCCGAAACCGGTCCCAGGATGGTTGTTTCCGGTCCAGGGAAGACATGGCTTGGCAGTTCGGGCTGGACTGTTCCCATGAGGCACAGGGTCAGACTGATTTGCATATGGCCATGTCTGAACTGGGGTGGTGGAGTGAGCTAAAGAATGATGATGGATTAAGCCCAGATCAGTTGACTGGGGGTGAGTGTTTGATTTTCTAAAACACTCCGTCCATCATCCTCTTTGGTATCGCTTTGTTCGCCCTAAGTTGGCCGGGTATGCCCAGACGTAGGTCCCTTGCTCACTTTGTCACTGGATTCAAGATAGCCTGGCTGATGAGGGTTATGAACCCAAAACCGGTCCCAGGATGCTTGTTTCCGGTCCAGGGAAGACATGGCTTGGCAGTTCGGACTGGACTGTTCCCATGAGGCACAGGGTCAGACTGATTTGCATATGGCCATGTCTGAACTGGGGTGGTGGAGTGAGCTAAAGAATGATGATGGATTAAACCCAGATCAGTTGACTGGGGGTGAGTGTTTGATTTGCTCACACGCTCTGTCCATCATCCCCTTTGGTATCGCTTTGTTCGCCCTATGTTGGCAGGGTATGCCCAGACGTGTGTCCCTTGCTCTCTTTGCCACTGGATTCAAGACAGCCTGGCTGATGAGGTTTATGAACCCGAAACCGGTCCCAGGATGCCTGTTTCCGGTCCAGGGAAGACATGGCTTGGCAGTTCGGGCTGGACTGTTCCCATGAGGCACAGTGTCAGACTGATTTGAATATGGAAATGTCTGAACTGGGGTAGTGGAGTGAGCTAAAGAGTGATGATGGATTAAACACAGATTAGTTGACTGGGGTGAGTGTTTGATTTGCTCAAATGCTCCGTCCATCATCCCCTTTGGTATCGCTTTGTGCGCCCTAAGTTGGCAGGTTATGCCCAGACATGGGTCCCTTGCTCACTTTGCCACTGGATTCAAGATAGCCTGGCTGATGAGGGTTATGAACCCGAAACCGGTCCCAGGATGCTTGTTTCCGGTCCAGGAGAGACATGGCTTGGCAGTTCGGGCTGGACTGTACCCATGAGGCACAGGGTCAAACTGATTTGCATATAGCCATGTCTGAACTGGGGTGGTGGAGTGAGCTAAAGAATAATGAAGGATTAAACTCAGATCAGTTGACTAGGGTGAGTTTTGATTTGCTCAAACGCTCCATCCATCATCCCCTTTGGTATCGCTTTGTTCGCCCTAAGTTGGCAGGGTATGCCCAGACGTGGGTCCCTTGCTCACTTTGCCACTGGATTCAAGATAGCCTGGCTGATGAGGGTTATGAACACGAAACCGGTCCCAGGATGCTTGTTTCCGGTCCAGGGAAGACATGGCTTGGCAGTTCGGGCTGTACTGTTCCCATGAGGCACAGGGTCAGACTGATTTAAATATAGCCATGTCTGAACTGGGGTGGTGGAGTGAGCTAAAGAATGATGATGTATTAAACCCAGATCAGTTGACTGGGGGTGAGTGTTTGATTTGCTGAAATGCTCCGGGCATCATCCCCTTTGGTATCGCTTTGTTCGCCCTAAGTTGGCAGGGTATGCCCAGATGTGGGTCCTTTGCTCACTTTGCCACTAGATTCAAGATAGCCTGGCTGAAGAGGGTTATGAACCCGAAACCGGTCCCAGGATGCTTGTTTCCGGCCCAGGGAAGCATGGCTTGGCAGTTCGGGCTGGACTGTTCCCATGAGGCACAGGGTCAGACTGATTTGCATATGGCCATGTCTGAACTGGGGTGATGGAGTGAGCTAAAGAATGATGATGGATTAAACCCAGATCAGTTGACTGGGGTGAGTGTTTGATTTGCTCAAACGTTCCGTCCATCATCCCCTTTGGTATCGCTTTGTGCGCCCTAAGTTGGCAGGGTATGCCCAGACGTGGTTCCCTTGCTCACTTTGCCACTGGATTCAAGATAGCCAGGCTGATGAGGGTTATGAACCCGAAACCGGTCCCAGGATGCTTGTTTCCGGTCCAGGGAAGACATGGCTTGGCAGTTCGGACTGGACTGTTCCCATGAGGCACAGGGTCAGACTGATTTGCATATGGCCATGTCTGAACTGGGGTGGTGGAGTGAGCTAAAGAATGATGATGGATTAAAACCAGATCAGTTGACTGGGGGTGTGTGTTTGATTTGCTCAAACGCTCTGTCCATCATCCCCTTTGGTATCGCTTTGTTCGCCCTAAGTTGGCAGGGTATGCCCAGACGTGGGTCCCTTGCTCACTTTGCCACTGGATTCAAGGCAGCCTGGCTGATGAGGGTTATGAACCCGAAACCGGTCCCAGGATGCCTGTTTCCGGTCCAGGGAAGACATGGCTTGGCAGTTTGGGCTGGACTGTTCCCATGAGGCACAGTGTCAGACTGATTTGCATATGGAAATGTCTGAACTGGGGTAGTGGAGTGAGCTAAAGAATGATGATGGATTAAACCCAGATCAGTTGAGTGGGGTGAGTGTTTGATTTGCTCAAACGCTCCGTCCATCATCCCCTTTGGTATCGCTTTGTGCGCCCTAAATTGGCAGGGTATGCCCAGACGTGGTTCCCTTGCTCACTTTGCCACTGGATTCAAGATAGCCTGGCTGATGAGGGTTATGAACCCGAAACCGGTCCCAGGATGCTTGTTTCCGGTCCAGGGAAGACATGGCTTGGCAGTTCGGGCTGGACTGTTCCCATGATGCACAGCGTCAGACTGATTTGCATATGGCCATGTCTGAACTGGGGTGGTGGAGTGAGCTAAAGAATGATGATGGATTAAACCCAGATCAGTTGACTGGGGGTGTGTGTTTGATTTGCTCAAACGCTCTGTCCATCATCCCCTTTGGTATCGCTTTGTGTGCCCTAAATTTGCAGGGTATGCCCAGACGTGGTTCCCTTGCTCACTTTGCCACTGGATTCAAGATAGCCTGGCTGATGAGGGATATGAACCCGAAACCGGTCCCAGGATGGTTGTTTCCGGTCCAGGGAAGACATGGCTTGGCAGTTCGGGCTGGACTGTTCCCATGAGGCACAGGGTCAGACTGATTTGCATATGGCCATGTCTGAACTGGGGTGGTGGAGTGAGCTAAAGAATGATGATGGATTAAACCCAGATCAGTTGACTGGGGGTGAGTGTTTGATTTTCTCAAACACTCTGTCCATCATCCTCTTTGGTATCGCTTTGTTCGCCCTAAGTTGGCAGGGTATGCCCAGACGTGGGTCCCTTGCTCACTTTGCCACTGGATTCAAGATAGCCTGGCTGATGAGGGTTATGAACCCAAAACCGGTCCCAGGATGCTTGTTTCCGGTCCAGAGAAGACATGGCTTGGCAGTTCGGGCTGGACTGTTCCCATGAGGCACAGGGTCAGACTGATTTGCATATGGCCATGTCTGAACTGGGGTGGTGGAGTGAGCTAAAGAATGATGATGGATTAAACCCAGATCAGTTGACTTGGGGTGTGTGTTTGATTTGCTCAAACGCTGTGTCCATCATCCCCTTTGGTATCGCTTTGTTCGCCCTAAGTTGGCAGGGTATGCCCAGACGTGGGTCCCTTGCTCACTTTGCCACTGGATTCAAGACAGCCTGGCTGATGAGGGTTATGAACCCGAAACCGGTCCCAGGATGCCTGTTTTCCGGTCCAGGGAAGACATGGCTTGGCAGTTCGGGCTGGACTGTTCCCATGAGGCACAGTGTCAGACTGATTTGCATATGGAAATGTCTGAACTGGGGTAGTGGAGTGAGCTAAAGAATGATGATGGATTAAACCCAGATCAGTTGACTGGGGGTGAGTGTTTGATTTGCTCAAACGCTCTGTCCATCATCCCCTTTGGTATCGCTTTGTTCGCCCTATGTTGGCAGGGTATGCCCAGACGTGTGTCCCTTGCTCTCTTTGCCACTGGATTCAAGACAGCCTGGCTGATGAGGTTTATGAACCCGAAACCGGTCCCAGGATGCCTGTTTCCGGTCCAGGGAAGACATGGCTTGGCAGTTCGGGCTGGACTGTTCCCATGAGGCACAGTGTCAGACTGATTTGAATATGGAAATGTCTGAACTGGGGTAGTGGAGTGAGCTAAAGAGTGATGATGGATTAAACACAGATTAGTTGACTGGGGTGAGTGTTTGATTTGCTCAAATGCTCCGTCCATCATCCCCTTTGGTATCGCTTTGTGCGCCCTAAGTTGGCAGGTTATGCCCAGACATGGGTCCCTTGCTCACTTTGCCACTGGATTCAAGATAGCCTGGCTGATGAGGGTTATGAACCCGAAACCGGTCCCAGGATGCTTGTTTCCGGTCCAGGAGAGACATGGCTTGGCAGTTCGGGCTGGACTGTACCCATGAGGCACAGGGTCAAACTGATTTGCATATAGCCATGTCTGAACTGGGGTGGTGGAGTGAGCTAAAGAATAATGAAGGATTAAACTCAGATCAGTTGACTAGGGTGAGTTTTGATTTGCTCAAACGCTCCATCCATCATCCCCTTTGGTATCGCTTTGTTCGCCCTAAGTTGGCAGGGTATGCCCAGACGTGGGTCCCTTGCTCACTTTGCCACTGGATTCAAGATAGCCTGGCTGATGAGGGTTATGAACACGAAACCGGTCCCAGGATGCTTGTTTCCGGTCCAGGGAAGACATGGCTTGGCAGTTCGGGCTGTACTGTTCCCATGAGGCACAGGGTCAGACTGATTTGAATATGGCCATGTCTGAACTGGGGTGGTGGAGTGAGCTAAAGAATGATGATGTATTAAACCCAGATCAGTTGACTGGGGGTGAGTTTTTGATTTGCTCAAATGCTCGGTCCATCATCCCCTCTGGTATCGCTTTGTTTGCCCTAAGTTGGCAGGGTATGCCCAGACGTGGGTCCCTTGCTCACTTTGCCACTGGATTCAAGATAGCCTGGCTGATGAGGGTTATGGACCCGAAACCAGTCCCAGGATGCTTGTTTCCGGTCCAGGGAAGACATGGCTTGGCAATTCGGGCTGGACTGTTCCCATGAGGCACAGGGTCAGACTGATTTGCATATGGCCATGTCTGAACTGGGGTGGTGGAGTGAGCTAAAGAATGATGATGTATTAAACCCAGATCAGTTGACTGGGGGTGAGTGTTTGATTTGCTAAAATGCTCCGGGCATCATCCCCTTTGGTATCGCTTTGTTCGCCCTAAGTTGGCAGGGTATGCCCAGATGTGGGTCCTTTGCTCACTTTGCCACTAGATTCAAGATAGCCTGGCTGAAGAGGGTTATGAACCCGAAACCGGTCCCAGGATGCTTGTTTCCGGCCCAGGGAAGCATGGCTTGGCAGTTCGGGCTGGACTGTTCCCATGAGGCACAGGGTCAGACTGATTTGCATATGGCCATGTCTGAACTGGGGTGATGGAGTGAGCTAAAGAATGATGATGGATTAAACCCAGATCAGTTGACTGGGGTGAGTGTTTGATTTGCTCAAACGTTCCGTCCATCATCCCCTTTGGTATCGCTTTGTGCGCCCTAAGTTGGCAGGGTATGCCCAGACGTGGTTCCCTTGCTCACTTTGCCACTGGATTCAAGATAGCCAGGCTGATGAGGGTTATGAACCCGAAACCGGTCCCAGGATGCTTGTTTCCGGTCCAGGGAAGACATGGCTTGGCAGTTCGGACTGGACTGTTCCCATGAGGCACAGGGTCAGACTGATTTGCATATGGCCATGTCTGAACTGGGGTGGTGGAGTGAGCTAAAGAATGATGATGGATTAAAACCAGATCAGTTGACTGGGGGTGTGTGTTTGATTTGCTCAAACGCTCTGTCCATCATCCCCTTTGGTATCGCTTTGTTCGCCCTAAGTTGGCAGGGTATGCCCAGACGTGGGTCCCTTGCTCACTTTGCCACTGGATTCAAGGCAGCCTGGCTGATGAGGGTTATGAACCCGAAACCGGTCCCAGGATGCCTGTTTCCGGTCCAGGGAAGACATGGCTTGGCAGTTCGGGCTGGACTGTTCCCATGAGGCACAGTGTCAGACTGATTTGCATATGGAAATGTCTGAACTGGGGTAGTGGAGTGAGCTAAAGAATGATGATGGATTAAACCCAGATCAGTTGAGTGGGGTGAGTGTTTGATTTGCTCAAACGCTCCGTCCATCATCCCCTTTGGTATCGCTTTGTGCGCCCTAAATTGGCAGGGTATGCCCAGACGTGGTTCCCTTGCTCACTTTGCCACTGGATTCAAGATAGCCTGGCTGATGAGGGTTATGAACCCGAAACCGGTCCCAGGATGCTTGTTTCCGGTCCAGGGAAGACATGGCTTGGCAGTTCGGGCTGGACTGTTCCCATGATGCACAGCGTCAGACTGATTTGCATATGGCCATGTCTGAACTGGGGTGGTGGAGTGAGCTAAAGAATGATGATGGATTAAACCCAGATCAGTTGACTGGGGGTGTGTGTTTGATTTGCTCAAACGCTCTGTCCATCATCCCCTTTGGTATCGCTTTGTGTGCCCTAAATTTGCAGGGTATGCCCAGACGTGGTTCCCTTGCTCACTTTGCCACTGGATTCAAGATAGCCTGGCTGATGAGTGATATGAACCCGAAACCAGTCCCAGGATGGTTGTTTCCGGTCCAGGGAAGACATGGCTTGGCAGTTCGGGCTGGACTGTTCCCATGAGGCACAGGGTCAGACTGATTTGCATATGGCCATGTCTGAACTGGGGTGGTGGAGTGAGCTAAAGAATGATGATGGATTAAACCCAGATCAGTTGACTGGGGGTGAGTGTTTGATTTTCTCAAACACTCTGTCCATCATCCTCTTTGGTATCGCTTTGTTCGCCCTAAGTTGGCAGGGTATGCCCAGACGTGGGTCCCTTGCTCACTTTGCCACTGGATTCAAGATAGCCTGGCTGATGAGGGTTATGAACCCAAAACCGGTCCCAGGATGCTTGTTTCCGGTCCAGAGAAGACATGGCTTGGCAGTTCGGGCTGGACTGTTCCCATGAGGCACAGGGTCAGACTGATTTGCATATGGCCATGTCTGAACTGGGGTGGTGGAGTGAGCTAAAGAATGATGATGGATTAAACCCAGATCAGTTGACTTGGGGTGTGTGTTTGATTTGCTCAAACGCTGTGTCCATCATCCCCTTTGGTATCGCTTTGTTCGCCCTAAGTTGGCAGGGTATGCCCAGACGTGGGTCCCTCGCTCACTTTGCCACTGGATTCAAGAAAGCCTGGCTGATGAGGGTTATGAACCCGAAACCGGTCCCAGGATGCTTGTTTCCGGTCCAGGGAAGACATTGCTTGGCAGTTCGGACTGGACTGTTCCCATGAGGCACAGGGTCAGACTGATTTGCATATGGCCATGTCTGAACTGGGGTGGTGGAGTGAGCTAAAGAATGATGATGGATTAAACCCAGATCAGTTGACTAGGGGTGTGTGTTTGATTTGATCAAATGCTCTGTCCATCATCCCCATTGGTATCGCTTTGTTCGCCCTAAGTTGGCAGGGTATGCCCAGACGTGGGTCCCTTGCTCACTTTGCCACTGGATTCAAGACAGCCTGGCTGATGAGGGTTATGAACCCGAAACCGGTCCCAGGATGCCTGTTTTCCGGTCCAGGGAAGACATGGCTTGGCAGTTCGGGCTGGACTGTTCCCATGAGGCACAGTGTCAGACTGATTTGCATATGGAAATGTCTGAACTGGGGTAGTGGAGTGAGCTAAAGAATGATGATGGATTAAACCCAGATCAGTTGACTGGGGTGAGTGTTTGATTTGCTCAAACGCTCCGTCCATCATCCCATTTGGTATCGCTTTGTGCGCCCTAAATTGGCAGGGTATGCCCAGACGTCGTTCCCTTGCTCACTTTGCCACTGGATTCAAGATAGCCTGGCTGATGAGGGTTATGAACCCGAAACCGGTCCCAGGATGCTTGTTTTGGGTCCAGGGAAGACATGGCTTGGCAGTTCGGGCTGGACTGTTCCCATGAGGCACAGGGTCAGACAGATTTGCATATGGCCATGTCTGAACTGGGGTGGTGGAGTGAGCTAAAGAATGATGATGGATTAAACCCAGATCAGTTGACTGGGGGTGTGTGTTTGATTTGCTCAAACGCTCTGTCCATCATCCCCTTTGGTATCGCTTTGTTCGCCCTAAGTTGGCAGGGTATGCCCAGACGTGGGTCCCTTGCTCACTTTGCCACTGGATTCAAGGCAGCCTGGCTGATGAGGGTTCTGAACTCGAAACCGGTCCCAGGATGCCTGTTTCCGGTCCAGGGAAGACATGGCTTGGCAGTTCGGGCTGGACTGTTCCCATGAGGCACAGTGTCAGACTGATTCGCATATGGAAATGTCTGAACTGGGGTAGTGGAGTGAGCTAAAGAATGATGATGGATTAAACCCAGATCAGTTGACTGGGGTGAGTGTTTGATTTGCTCAAACGCTCCGTCCATCATCCCCTTTGGTATCGCTTTGTTCGCCCTAAGTTGGCAGGGTATGCCCAGACATGGGTCCCTTTCTCACTTTGCCACTGGATTCAAGATAGCCTGGCTGATGAGGGTTATGAACCCGAAACCGGTCCCAGGATGCTTGTTTCCGGTCCAGGAGAGACATGGCTTGGCAGTTCGGGCTGGACTGTTCCCATGAGGCACAGGGTCAAACTGATTTGCATATAGCCATGTCTGAACTGGGGTGGTGGAGTGAGCTAAAGAATAATGATGGATTAAACCCAGATCAGTTGACTGGGGTGAGTTTTGATTTGCTCAAACGCTCCATCCATCATCCCCTTTGGTATCGCTTTGTTCACCCTAAGCTGGCAGGGTATGCCCAGACGTGGGTCCCTTGCTCACTTTGCCACTGGATTCAAGATAGCCTGGCTGATGAGGGTTATGAACACGAAACCGGTCCCAGGTTGCTTGTTTCCGGTCCAGGGAAGACATGGCTTGGCAGTTCGGGCTGGACTGTTCCCATGAGGCACAGGGTCAGACTGATTTGAATATGGCCATGTCTGAACTGGGGTGGTGGAGTGAGCTAAAGAATGATGATGTATTAAACCCAGATCAGTTGACTGGGGGTGAGTTTTTGATTTGCTCAAATGCTCCGTCCATCATCCCCTCTGGTATCGCTTTGTTTGCCCTAAGTTGGCAGGGTATGCCCAGAAGTGGGTCCCTTGCTCACTTTGCCACTGGATTCAAGATAGCCTGGCTGATGAGGGTTATGAACCCGAAACTGGTCCCAGGATGCTTGTATCCGGTCCAGGGAAGACATGGCTTGGCAGTTCAGGCTGGACTGTTCCCATGAGGCACAGGGTCAGACTGATTTGCATATGGCCATGTCTGAACTGGGGTGGTAGAGTGAGCTAAAGAATGATGATGGATTACACCCAGATCAGTTGACTGGGGTGAGTGTTTGATTTGCTCAAATGCTCTGTCCATCATCCCCCTTGGTATCGCTTTGTTCGCCCTAAGTTGGCAGGGTATGCCCAGACGTGGGTCCCTTGCTCACTTTGCCACTGGATTCAAGATAGCCTGGCTGATGAGGGTTATGGACCCGAAACCAGTCCCAGGATGCTTGTTTCCGGTCCAGGGAAGACATGGCTTGGCAATTCGGGCTGGACTGTTCCCATGAGGCACAGGGTCAGACTGATTTGCATATGGCCATGTCTGAACCGGGGTGGTGGAGTGAGCTAAAGAATGATGATGTATTAAACCCAGATCAGTTGACTGGGGGTGAGTGTTTGATTTGCTCAAACGCTCCGTCCATCATCCCCTTTGGTATCGCTTTGTGCGCCCTAAATTGGCAGGGTATGCCCAGACGTGGTTCCCTTGCTCACTTTGCCACTGGATTCAAGATAGCCTGGCTGATGAGGGTTATGAACCCGAAACCGGTCCCAGGATGCTTGTTTCCGGTCCAGGGAAGACATGGCTTGGCAGTTCGGGCTGGACTGTTCCCATGAGGCACAGCGTCAGACTGATTTGCATATGGCCATGTCTGAACTGGGGTGGTGGAGTGAGCTAAAGAATGATGATGGATTAAACCCAGATCAGTTGACTGGGGGTGTGTGTTTGATTTGCTCAAACGCTCTGTCCATCATCCCCTTTGGTATCGCTTTGTGCGCCCTAAATTGGCAGGGTATGCTAAGACGTGGTTCCCTTGCTCACTTTGCCACTGGATTCAAGATAGCCTGGCTGATGAGGGATATGAACCCGAAACCGGTCCCAGGATGCTTGTTTCCGGTCCAGGGAAGACATGGCTTGGCAGTTCGGGCTGGACTGTTCCCATTAGGCACAGGGTCAGACTGATTTGCATATGGCCATGTCTGAACTGGGGTGGTGGAGTGAGCTAAAGAATGATGATGGATTAAACCCAGATCAGTTGACTGGGGGTGAGTGTTTGATTTTCTCAAACACTCCGTCCATCATCCTCTTTGGTATCGCTTTGTTCGCCCTAAGTTGGCAGGGTATGCCCAGACGTGGGTCCCTTGCTCACTTTGCCACTGGATTCAAGATAGCCTGGCTGATGAGGGTTATGAACCCAAAACCGGTCCCAGGATGCTTGTTTCCGGTCCAGAGAAGACATGGCTTGGCAGTTCGGGCTGGACTGTTCCCATGAGGCACAGGGTCATACTGATTTGCATATGGAAATGTCTGAACTGGGGTAGTGGAGTGAGCTAAAGAATGATGATGGATTAAACCCAGATTAGTTGACTGGGGTGAGTGTTTGATTTGCTCAAATGCTCCATCCATCATCCCCTTTGGTATCGCTTTGTGCGCCCTAAGTTGGCAGGGTATGCCCAGACGTGGGTCCCTTGCTCACTTTGCCACTGGATTCAAGATAGCCTGGCTGATGAGGGTTATGAACCCGAAACTGGTCCCAGGATGCTTGTATCCGGTCCAGGGAAGACATGGCTTGGCAGTTCAGGCTGGACTGTTCCCATGAGGCACAGGGTCAGACTGATTTGCATATGGCCATGTCTGAACTGGGGTGGTGGAGTGAGCTAAAGAATGATGATGGATTAAACCCAGATCAGTTGACTGGGGTGAGTGTTTGATTTGCTCAAATGCTCTGTCCATCATCCCCTTTGGTATCGCTTTGTTCGCCCTAAGTTGGCAGGGTATGCCCAGACGTGGGTCCCTTGCTCACTTTGCCACTGGATTCAAGATAGCCTGGCTGATGAGGGTTATGGACCCGAAACCAGTCCCAGGATGCTTGTTTCCGGTCCAGGGAAGACATGGCTTGGCAATTCGGGCTGGACTGTTCCCATGAGGCACAGGGTCAGACTGATTTGCATATGGCCATGTCTGAACCGGGGTGGTGGAGTGAGCTAAAGAATGATGATGTATTAAACCCAGATCAGTTGACTGGGGGTGAGTGTTTGATTTGCTCAAACGCTCCGTCCATCATCCCCTTTGGTATCGCTTTGTGCGCCCTAAATTGGCAGGGTATGCTAAGACGTGGTTCCCTTGCTCACTTTGCCACTGGATTCAAGATAGCCTGGCTGATGAGGGATATGAACCCGAAACCGGTCCCAGGATGCTTGTTTCCGGTCCAGGGAAGACATGGCTTGGCAGTTCGTGCTGGACTGTTCCCATTAGGCACAGGGTCAGACTGATTTGCATATGGCCATGTCTGAACTGGGGTGGTGGAGTGAGCTAAAGAATGATGATGGATTAAACCCAGATCAGTTGACTGGGGGTGAGTGTTTGATTTTCTCAAACACTCCGTCCATCATCCTCTTTGGTATCGCTTTGTTCGCCCTAAGTTGGCAGGGTATGCCCAGACGTGGGTCCCTTGCTCACTTTGCCACTGGATTCAAGATAGCCTGGCTGATGAGGGTTATGAACCCAAAACCGGTCCCAGGATGCTTGTTTCCGGTCCAGAGAAGACATGGCTTGGCAGTTCGGGCTGGACTGTTCCCATGAGGCACAGGGTCAGACTGATTTGCATATGGCCATGTCTGAACTGGGGTGGTGGAGTGAGCTAAAGAATTATGATGGATTCAACCCAGATCAGTTGACTGCGGGTGAATGTTTGATTTTCTCAAACACTCCGTCCATCATCCTCTTTGTTATCGCTTTGTTCGCCCTAAGTTGGCAGGGTATGCCCAGGCGTGGGTCGCTTACTCACTTTGCCACTGGATTCAAGATAGCCTGGCTGATGAGAGTTATGAACACGAAACTGGTCCCAGGATGCTTGTTTCCGGTCCAGGGAAGACATGGCTTGGCAGTTTGGGCTGGACTGTTCCCATGAGACACAGGGTCAGACTGATTTGCATATGGCCATGTCTGAACTGGGGTGGTGGAGTGAGCTAAAGAATGATGATGGATTAAACCCAGATCAGTTGACTGGGGGTGTGTGTTTGATTTGCTCAAACGTTCTGTCCATCATCCCCTTTGGTATCGCTTTGTTCGCCCTAAGTTGGCAGGGTATGCCGAGACGTGGGTCCCTTGCTCACTTTGCCACTGGATTCAAGATAGCTTGGCTGATGAGGGTTATGAACCCGAAACCGGTCCCAGGATGCTTGTTTCCGGTCCAGGAGAGACATGGCTTGGCAGTTCGGGCTGGACTGTTCCCATGAGGCACAGGGTCAAACTGATTTGCTTATAGCCATGTCTGAACTGGGGTGGTGGAGTGAGCTAAAGAATAATGATGGATTAAACCCAGATCAGTTGACTGGGGTGAGTTTTGATTTGCTCAAACGCTCCATCCATCATCCCCTTTGGTATCGCTTTGTTCGCCCTAAGTTGGCAGGGTATGCCCAGATGTGGGTCCCTTGCTCACTTTGCCACTAGATTCAAGATAGCCTGGCTGATGAGGGTTATGAACACGAAACCGGTCCTAGGATGCTTGTTTCTGGTCCAGGGAAGACATGGCTTGGCAATTCGGGCTGGACTGTTCCCATGAGACACAGGGTCAGACTGATTTGCATATGGCCATGTCTGAACTGGGGTGGTGGAGTGAGCTAAAGAATGATGATGGATTAAACCCAGATCAGTTGACTGGGGGTGCGTGTTTGATTTGCTCAAACGTTCTGTCCATCATCCCCTTTGGTATCGCTTTGTTCGCCCTAAGTTGGCAGGGTATGCCCAGACGTGGGTCCCTTGCTCACTTTGCCACTGGATTCAAGATAGCTTGGCTGATGAGGGTTATGAACCCGAAACCGGTCCCAGGATGCTTGTTTCCGTTCCAGGGAAGATATGGCTTTGCGGTTCGGGCTGAACTGTTCCCATGAGGCACAGGGTCAGACCGATTTGCATATGGCCATGTTTGAACTGGGGTGGTGGAGTGAGCTAAAGAATGATGATGGATTAAACCCAGATCAGTTGACAGGGGGTGATTGTTTGATTTTCTCAAATGCTCCATCCATCATCCCCTTTGGTGTCGCTATGTTTGCCCTAAGTTGGCAGGGTATGCCCAGACGTGGGTCCCTTACTCACTTTGCCACTGGATTCAAGATAGCCTGGCTGATGAGGGTTATGAACCCGAAACCGGTCCCAGGATGCTTGTTTTTGGTCCAGGGAAGACATGGCTTGGCAGTTCGGGCTGGACTGTTCCCATGAGGCACAGGGTCAGACGGATTTGCATATGGCCATGTCTGAACTGGGGTGGTGGAGTGAGCTAAAGAATGATTATGGATTAAACCCAGATCAGTTGACTGGGGGTGAGTGTTTGATTTGCTCAAACGCTCTGTCCATCATCCCCTTTGGTATCGCTTTGTTCGCCCTATATTGGCAGGGTATGCCCAGACGTGTGTCCCTTGCTCTCTTTGCCACTGGATTCAAGACAGCCTGGCTGATGAGGTTTATGAACCCGAAACCGGTCCCAGGATGCCTGTTTCCGGTCCAGGGAAGACATGGCTTGGCAGTTCGGGCTGGACTGTTCCCATGAGGCACAGTGTCAGACTGATTTGAATATGGAAATGTCTGAACTGGGGTAGTGGAGTGAGCTAAAGAATGATGATGGATTAAACACAGATTAGTTGACTGGGGTGAGTGTTTGATTTGCTCAAACGCTCCGTCCATCATCCCCTTTGGTATCGCTTTGTGCGCCCTAAGTTGGCAGGGTATGCCCAGACATGGGTCCCTTGCTCACTTTGCCACTGGATTCAAGATAGCCTGGCTGATGAGGGTTATGAACCTGAAACCGGTCCCAGGATGCTTGTTTCCGGTCCAGGAGAGACATGGCTTGGCAGTTCGGGCTGGACTGTTCCCATGAGGCACAGGGTCAAACTGATTTGCATATAGCCATGTCTGAACTGGGGTGGTGGAGTGAGCTAAAGAATAATGATGGATTAAACCCAGATCAGTTGACTGGGGGTGAGTTTTTGATTTGCTCAAATGCTCGGTCCATCATCCCCTCTGGTATCGCTTTGTTTGCCCTAAGTTGGCAGGGTATGCCCAGACGTGGGTCCCTTGCTCACTTTGCCACTGGATTCAAGATAGCCTGGCTGATGAGGGTTATGGACCCGAAACCAGTCCCAGGATGCTTGTTTCCGGTCCAGGGAAGACATGGCTTGGCAATTCGGGCTGGACTGTTCCCATGAGGCACAGGGTCAGACTGATTTGCATATGGCCATGTCTGAACTGGGGTGGTGGAGTGAGCTAAAGAATGATGATGTATTAAACCCAGATCAGTTGACTGGGGGTGAGTGTTTGATTTGCTGAAATGCTCCGGGCATCATCCCCTTTGGTATCGCTTTGTTCGCCCTAAGTTGGCAGGGTATGCCCAGATGTGGGTCCTTTGCTCACTTTGCCACTAGATTCAAGATAGCCTGGCTGAAGAGGGTTATGAACCCGAAACCGGTCCCAGGATGCTTGTTTCCGGCCCAGGGAAGCATGGCTTGGCAGTTCGGGCTGGACTGTTCCCATGAGGCACAGGGTCAGACTGATTTGCATATGGCCATGTCTGAACTGGGGTGGTGGAGTGAGCTAAAGAATGATGATGGATTAAACCCAGATCAGTTGACTGGGGTGAGTGTTTGATTTGCTCAAACGTTCCGTCCATCATCCCCTTTGGTATCGCTTTGTGCGCCCTAAGTTGGCAGGGTATGCCCAGACGTGGTTCCCTTGCTCACTTTGCCACTGGATTCAAGATAGCCAGGCTGATGAGGGTTATGAACCCGAAACCGGTCCCAGGATGCTTGTTTCCGGTCCAGGGAAGACATGGCTTGGCAGTTCGGACTGGACTGTTCCCATGAGGCACAGGGTCAGACTGATTTGCATATGGCCATGTCTGAACTGGGGTGGTGGAGTGAGCTAAAGAATGATGATGGATTAAAACCAGATCAGTTGACTGGGGGTGTGTGTTTGATTTGCTCAAACGCTCTGTCCATCATCCCCTTTGGTATCGCTTTGTTCGCCCTAAGTTGGCAGGGTATGCCCAGACGTGGGTCCCTTGCTCACTTTGCCACTGGATTCAAGGCAGCCTGGCTGATGAGGGTTATGAACCCGAAACCGATCCCAGGATGCCTGTTTCCGGTCCAGGGAAGACATGGCTTGGCAGTTCGGGCTGGACTGTTCCCATGAGGCACAGTGTCAGACTGATTTGCATATGGAAATGTCTGAACTGGGGTAGTGGAGTGAGCTAAAGAATGATGATGGATTAAACCCAGATCAGTTGACTGGGGTGAGTGTTTGATTTGCTCAAACGCTCCGTCCATCATCCCCTTTGGTATCGCTTTGTGCGCCCTAAATTGGCAGGGTATGCCCAGACGTGGTTCCCTTGCTCACTTTGCCACTGGATTCAAGATAGCCTGGCTGATGAGGGTTATGAACCCGAAACCGGTCCCAGGATGCTTGTTTCCGGTCCAGGGAAGACATGGCTTGGCAGTTCGGGCTGGACTGTTCCCATGATGCACAGCGTCAGACTGATATGCATATGGCCATGTCTGAACTGGGGTGGTGGAGTGAGCTAAAGAATGATGATGGATTAAACCCAGATCAGTTGACTGGGGGTGTGTGTTTGATTTGCTCAAACGCTCTGTCCATCATCCCCTTTGGTATCGCTTTGTGTGCCCTAAATTTGCAGGGTATGCCCAGACGTGGTTCCCTTGCTCACTTTGCCACTGGATTCAAGATAGCCTGGCTGATGAGGGATATGAACCCGAAACCGGTCCCAGGATGGTTGTTTCCGGTCCAGGGAAGACATGGCTTGGCAGTTCGGGCTGGACTGTTCCCATGAGGCACAGGGTCAGGCTGATTTGCATATGGCCATGTCTGAACTGGGGTGGTGGAGTGAGCTAAAGAATGATGATGGATTAAACCCAGATCAGTTGACTGGGGGTGAGTGTTTGATTTTCTCAAACACTCTGTCCATCATCCTCTTTGGTATCGCTTTGTTCGCCCTAAGTTGGCAGGGTATGCCCAGACGTGGGTCCCTTGCTCACTTTGCCACTGGATTCAAGATAGCCTGGCTGATGAGGGTTATGAACCCAAAACCGGTCCCAGGATGCTTGTTTCCGGTCCAGAGAAGACATGGCTTGGCAGTTCGGGCTGGACTGTTCCCATGAGGCACAGGGTCAGACTGATTTGCATATGGCCATGTCTGAACTGGGGTGGTGGAGTGAGCTAAAGAATGATGATGGATTAAACCCAGATCAGTTGACTTGGGGTGTGTGTTTGATTTGCTCAAACGCTGTGTCCATCATCCCCTTTGGTATCGCTTTGTTCGCCCTAAGTTGGCAGGGTATGCCCAGACGTGGGTCCCTCGCTCACTTTGCCACTGGATTCAAGAAAGCCTGGCTGATGAGGGTTATGAACCCGAAACCGGGCCCAGGATGCTTGTTTCCGGTCCAGGGAAGACATGGCTTGGCAGTTCGGACTGGACTGTTCCCATGAGGCACAGGGTCAGACTGATTTGCATATGGCCATGTCTGAACTGGGGTGGTGGAGTGAGCTAAAGAATGATGATGGATTAAACCCAGATCAGTTGACTGGGGGTGTGTGTTTGATTTGCTCAAACGCTCTGTCCATCATCGCCATTGGTATCGCTTTGTTCGCCCTAAGTTGGCAGGGTATGCCCAGACGTGGGTCCCTTGCTCACTTTGCCACTGGATTCAAGACAGCCTGGCTGATGAGGGTTATGAAGCCGAAACCGGTCCCAGGATGCCTGTTTTCCGGTCCAGGGAAGACATGGCTTGGCAGTTCGGGCTGGACTGTTCCCATGAGGCACAGTGTCAGACTGATTTGCATATGGAAATGTCTGAACTGGGGTAGTGGAGTGAGCTAAAGAATGATGATGGATTAAACCCAGATCAGTTGACTGGGGTGAGTGTTTGATTTGCTCAAACGCTCCGTCCATCATCCCATTTGGTATCGCTTTGTGCGCCCTAAATTGGCAGGGTATGCCCAGACGTCGTTCCCTTGCTCACTTTGCCACTGGATTCAAGATAGCCTGGCTGATGAGGGTTATGAACCCGAAACCGGTCCCAGGATGCTTGTTTCGGGTCCAGGGAAGACATGACTTGGCAGTTCGGGCTGGACTGTTCCCATGAGGCACAGGGTCAGACAGATTTGCATATGGCCATGTATGAACTGGGGTGGTGGAGTGAGCTAAAGAATGATGATGGATTAAACCCAGATCAGTTGACTGGGGGTGTGTGTTTGATTTGCTCAAACGCTCTGTCCATCATCCCCTTTGGTATCGCTTTGTTCGCCCTAAGTTGGCAGGGTATGCCCAGACGTGGGTCCCTTGCTCACTTTGCCACTGGATTCAAGGCAGCCTGGCTGATGAGGGTTATGAACTCGAAACCGGTCCCAGGATGCCTGTTTCCGGTCCAGGGAAGACATGGCTTGGCAGTTCGGGCTGGACTGTTCCCATGAGGCACAGTGTCAGACTGATTCGCATATGGAAATGTCTGAACTGGGGTAGTGGAGTGAGCTAAAGAATGATGATGGATTAAACCCAGATCAGTTGACTGGGGTGAGTGTTTGATTTGCTCAAACGCTCCGTCCATCATCCCCTTTGGTATCGCTTTGTGCGCCCTAAATTGGCAGGGTATGCCCAGACGTGGTTCCCTTGCTCACTTTGCCACTGGAGTCAAGATAGCCTGGCTGATGAGGGTTATGAACCCGAAACTGGTCCCAGGATGCTTGTTTCCGGTCCAAGGAAGACATGGCTTGGCAGTTCGGGCTGGACTGTTCCCATGAGGCACAGGTTCAGACTGATTTGCATATGGCCATGTCTGAACTGGGTTGGTGGAGTAAGCTAAAGAATGATGATGGATTAAATCCAGATCAGTTGACTGGGGGTGGGTGTTTGATTTGCTCAAACGCTCCGTCCATCATCCCCTTTGGTATCGCTTTGTTCGCCCTAAGTTGGCAGGGTATGCCCAGACATGGGTCCCTTTCTCACTTTGCCACTGGATTCAAGATAGCCTGGCTGATGAGGGTTATGAACCCGAAACCGGTCCCAGGATGCTTGTTTCCGGTCCAGGAGAGACATGGCTTGGCAGTTCGGGCTGGACTGTTCCCATGAGGCACAGGGTCAAACTGATTTGCATATAGCCATGTCTGAACTGGGGTGGTGGAGTGAGCTAAAGAATAATGATGGATTAAACCCAGATCAGTTGACTGGGGTGAGTTTTGATTTGCTCAAACGCTCCATCCATCATCCCCTTTGGTATCGCTTTGTTCACCCTAAGCTGGCAGGGTATGCCCAGACGTGGGTCCCTTGCTCACTTTGCCACTGGATTCAAGATAGCCTGGCTGATGAGGGTTATGAACACGAAACCGGTCCCAGGATGCTTGTTTCCGGTCCAGGGAAGACATGGCTTGGCAGTTCGGGCTGGACTGTTCCCATGAGGCACAGGGTCAGACTGATTTGAATATGGCCATGTCTGAACTGGGGTGGTAGAGTGAGCTAAAGAATGATGATGTATTAAACCCAGATCAGTTGACTGGGGGTGAGTTTTTGATTTGCTCAAATGCTCCGTCCATCATCCCCTCTGGTATCGCTTTGTTTGCCCTAAGTTGGCAGGGTATGCCCAGAAGTGGGTCCCTTGCTCACTTTGCCACTGGATTCAAGATAGCCTGGCTGATGAGGGTTATGAACCCGAAACTGGTCCCAGGATGCTTGTATCCGGTCCAGGGAAGACATGGCTTGGCAGTTCAGGCTGGACTGTTCCCATGAGGCACAGGGTCAGACTGATTTGCATATGGCCATGTCTGAACTGGGGTGGTGGAGTGAGCTAAAGAATGATGATGGATTAAACCCAGATCAGTTGACTGGGGTGAGTGTTTGATTTGCTCAAATGCTCTGTCCATCATCCCCTTTGGTATCGCTTTGTTCGCCCTAAGTTGGCAGGGTATGCCCAGACGTGGGTCCCTTGCTCACTTTGCCACTGGATTCAAGATAGCCTGGCTGATGAGGGTTATGGACCCGAAACCAGTCCCAGGATGCTTGTTTCCGGTCCAGGGAAGACATGGCTTGGCAATTCGGGCTGGACTGTTCCCATGAGGCACAGGGTCAGACTGATTTGCATATGGCAATGTCTGAACCGGGGTGGTGGAGTGAGCTAAAGAATGATGATGTATTAAACCCAGATCAGTTGACTGGGGGTGAGTGTTTGATTTGCTCAAACGCTCCGTCCATCATCCCCTTTGGTATCGCTTTGTGCGCCCTAAATTGGCAGGGTATGCCCAGACGTGGTTCCCTTGCTCACTTTGCCACTGGATTCAAGATAGCCTGGCTGATGAGGGTTATGAACCCGAAACCGGTCCCAGGATGCTTGTTTCCGGTCCAGGGAAGACATGGCTTGGCAGTTCGGGCTGGACTGTTCCCATGAGGCACAGCGTCAGACTGATTTGCATATGGCCATGTCTGAACTGGGGTGGTGGAGTGAGCTAAATAATGATGATGGATTAAACCCAGATCAGTTGACTGGGGGTGTGTGTTTGATTTGCTCAAACGCTCTGTCCATCATCCCCTTTGGTATCGCTTTGTGCGCCCTAAATTGGCAGGGTATGCCCAGACGTGGTTCCCTTGCTCACTTTGCCACTGGATTCAAGATAGCCTGGCTGATGAGGGATATGAACCCGAAACCGGTCCCAGGATGGTTGTTTCCGGTCCAGGGAAGACATGGCTTGGCAGTTCGGGCTGGACTGTTCCCATTAGGCACAGGGTCAGACTGATTTGCATATGGCCATGTCTGAACTGGGGTGGTGGAGTGAGCTAAAGAATGATGATGGATTAAACCCAGATCAGTTGACTGGGGGTGAGTGTTTGATTTTCTCAAACACTCCGTCCATCATCCTCTTTGGTATCGCTTTGTTCGCCCTAAGTTGGCAGGGTATGCCCAGACGTGGGTCCCTTGCTCACTTTGCCACTGGATTCAAGATAGCCTGGCTGATGAGGGTTATGAACCCAAAACCGGTCCCAGGATGCTTGTTTCCGGTCCAGAGAAGACATGGCTTGGCAGTTCGGGCTGGACTGTTCCCATGAGGCACAGGGTCATACTGATTTGCATATGGAAATGTCTGAACTGGGGTAGTGGAGTGAGCTAAAGAATGATGATGGATTAAACCCAGATTAGTTGACTGGGGTGAGTGTTTGATTTGCTCAAATGCTCCATCCATCATCCCCTTTGGTATCGCTTTGTGCGCCCTAAGTTGGCAGGGTATGCCCAGATGTGGGTCCTTTGCTCACTTTGCCACTAGATTCAAGATAGCCTGGCTGAATAGGGTTATAAACCCGAAACTGGTCCCAGGATGCTTGTTTCCGGCCCAGGGAAGACATGGCTTGGCAGTTCGGGCTGGACTGTTCCCATGAGGCACAGGGTCAGACTGATTTGCATATGGCCATGTCTGAACTGGGGTGGTGGAGTGAGCTAAAGAATGATGATGGATTAAACCCAGATCAGTTGACTTGGGGTGTGTGTTTGATTTGCTCAAACGCTGTGTCCATCATCCCCTTTGGTATCGCTTTGTTTGCCCTAAGTTGGCAGGGTATGCCCAGACGTGGGTCCCTTGCTCACTTTGCCACTGGATTCAAGACAGCCTGGCTGATGAGGGTTATGAACCCGAAATCGGTCCCAGGATGCCTGTTTCCGGTCCAGGGAAGACATGGCTTGGCAGTTCGGGCTGGACTGTTCCCATGAGGCACAGTGTCAGACTGATTTGCATATGGAAATGTCTGAACTGGGGTAGTGGAGTGAGCTAAAGAATGATGATGGATTAAACCCAGATCAGTTGACTGGGGTGAGTGTTTGATTTGCTCAAACTCTCCGTCCATCATACCCTTTGGTATCGCTTTGTGCGCCCTAAGTTGGCAGGGTATGCCCAGACGTGGTTCCCTTGCTCACTTTGCCACTGGATTCAAGATAGCCTGGCTGATGAGGGTTATGAACCCGAAACCGGTCCCAGGATGCTTGTTTCCGGTCCAGGGAAGACATGGCTTGGCAGTTCGGACTGGACTGTTCCCATGAGGCACAGGGTCAGACTGATTTGCATATGGCCATGTCTGAACTGGGGTGGTGGAGTGAGCTAAAGAATGATGATGGATTAAACCCAGATCAGTTGACTGGGGGAGTGTGTTTGATTTGCTCAAACGCTCTGTCCATCATCCCCTTTGGTATCGCTTTGTTCGCCCTAAGTTGGCAGGGTATGCCCAGACGTGGGTCCCTTGCTCACTTTGCCACTGGATTCAAGATAGCCTGGCTGATGAGGGTTATGAACCCGAAACCGGTCCCAGGATGCTTGTTTCCGGTCCAGGGAAGACATGGCTTGGCAGTTCGGACTGGACTGTTCACATGAGGCACAGGGTCAGACTGATTTGCATATGGCCATGTCTGAACTGGGGTGGTGGAGTGAGCTAAAGAATGATGATGGATTAAACCCAGATCAGTTGACTGGGGGTGAGTGTTTGATTTGCTCAAACGCTCTGTCCATCATCCCCTTTGGTATCGCTTTGTTCGCCCTATGTTGGCAGGGTATGCCCAGACGTGTGTCCCTTGCTCTCTTTACCACGGGATTCAAGACAGCCTGGCTGATGAGGTTTATGAACCCGAAACCGGTCCCAGGATGCCTGTTTCCGGTCCAGGGAAGACATGGCTTGGCAGTTCGGGCTGGACTGTTCCCATGAGGCACAGTGTCAGACTGATTTGAATATGGAAATGTCTGAACTGGGGTAGTGGAGTGAGCTAAAGAATGATGATGGATTAAACACAGATTAGTTGACTGGGGTGAGTGTTTGATTTGCTCAAACGCTCCGTCCATCATCCCCTTTGGTATCGCTTTGTGCGCCCTAAGTTGGCAGGGTATGCCCAGACATGGGTCCCTTGCTCACTTTGCCACTGGATTCAAGATAGCCTGGCTGATGAGGGTTATGAACCCGAAACCGGTCCCAGGATGCTTGTTTCCGGTCCAGGAGAGACATGGCTTGGCAGTTCGGGCTGGACTGTTCCCATGGGGCACAGGGTCAAACTGATTTGCATATAGCCATGTCTTAACTGGGGTGGTGGAGTGAGCTAAAGAATAATGATGGATTAAACCCAGATCAGTTAACTGGGGTGAGTTTTGATTTGCTCAAACGCTCCGTCCATCATCCCCTTTGGTATCGCTTTGTTCGCCCTAAGTTGGCAGGGTATGCCCAGACGTGGGTCCCTTGCTCACTTTGCCACTGGATTCAAGATAGCCTGGCTGATGAGGGTTATGAACACGAAACCGGTCCCAGGATGCTTGTTTCCGGTCCAGGGAAGATATGGCTTGGCAGTTCGGGCTGGACTGTTCCCATGAGGCACAGGGTCAGACTGATTTGAATATGGCCATGTCTGAACTGGGGTGGTGGAGTGAGCTAAAGAATGATGATGTATTAAACCCAGATCAGTTGACTGGGGGTGAGTTTTTGATTTGCTCAAATGCTCCGTCCATCATCCCCTCTGGTATCGCTTTGTTTGCCCTAAGTTGGCAGGGTATGCCCAGAAGTGGGTCCCTTGCTCACTTTGCCACTGGATTCAAGATAGCCTGGCTGAAGAGGGTTATGAACCCGAAACCGGTCCCAGGATGCTTGTTTCCGGCCCAGGGAAGCATGGCTTGGCAGTTCGGGCTGGACTGTTCCCATGAGGCACAGGGTCAGACTGATTTGCATATGGCCATGTCTGAACTGGTGTGGTGGAGTGAGCTAAAGAATGATGATGGATTAAACCCAGATCAGTTGACTGGGGGTGTGTGTTTGATTTGCTCAAACGCTCTGTCCATCATCCCCTTTGGTATCGCTTTGTTCGCCCTAAGTTGGCAGGGTATGCCCAGACGTGGGTCCCTTGCTCACTTTGCCACTGGATTCAAGGCAGCCTGGCTGATGAGGGTTATGAACCCGAAACCGGTCCCAGGATGCCTGTTTCCGGTCCAGGGAAGACATGGCTTGGCAGTTCGGGCTGGACTGTTCCCATGAGGCACAGTGTCAGACTGATTTGCATATGGAAATGTCTGAACTGGGGTAGTGGAGTGAGCTAAAGAATGATGATGGATTAAACCCAGATCAGTTGACTGGGGTGAGTGTTTGATTTGCTCAAACGCTCCGTCCATCATCCCCTTTGGTATCGCTTTGTGTGCCCTAAATTGGCAGGGTATGCCCAGACGTGGTTCCCTTGCTCACTTTGCCACTGGATTCAAGATAGCCTGGCTGATGAGGGATATGAACCCAAAACCGGTCCCAGGATGGTTGTTTCCGGTCCAGGGAAGACATGGCTTGGCAGTTCGGGCTGGACTGTTCCCATTAGGCACAGGGTCAGACTGATTTGCATATGGCCATGTCTGAACTGGGGTGGTGGAGTGAGCTAAAGAATGATGATGGATTAAACCCAGATCAGTTGACTGGGGGTGAGTGTTTGATTTTCTCAAACACTCCGTCCATCATCCTCTTTGGTATCGCTTTGTTCGCCCTAAGTTGGCAGGGTATGCCCAGACGTGGGTCCCTTGCTCACTTTGCCACTGGATTCAAGATAGCCTGGCTGATGAGGGTTATGAACCCAAAACTGGTCCCAGGATGCTTGTTTCCGGTCCAGAGAAGACATGGCTTGGCAGTTCGGGCTAGACTGTTCCCATGAGGCACAGGGTCATACTGATTTGCATATGGAAATGTCTGAACTGGGGTAGTGGAGTGAGCTAAAGAATGATGATGGATTAAACCCAGATTAGTTGACTGGGGTGAGTGTTTGATTTGCTCACATGCTCCATCCATCATCCCCTTTGGTATCGCTTTGTGCGCCCTAAGTTGGCAGGGTATGCCCAGATGTGGGTCCTTTGCTCACTTTGCCACTAGATTCAAGATAGCCTGGCTGAATAGGGTTATAAACCCGAAACCGGTCCCAGGATGCTTGTTTCCGGCCCAGGGAAGACATGGCTTGGCAGTTCGGGCTGGACTGTTCCCATGAGGCACAGGGTCAGACTGATTTGAATATGGCCATGTCTGAACTGGGGTGGTGGAGTGAGCTAAAGAATGATGATGTATTAAACCCAGATCAGTTGACTGGGGGTGAGTTTTTGATTTGCTCAAATGCTCCGTCCATCATCCCCTCTGGTATCGCTTTGTTTGCCCTAAGTTGGCAGGGTATGCCCAGAAGTGTGTCCCTTGCTCACTTTGCCACTGGATTCAAGATAGCCTGGCTGATGAGGGTTATGAACCCGAAACTGGTCCCAGGATGCTTGTATCCGGTCCAGGGAAGACATGGCTTGGCAATTCGGGCTGGACTGTTCCCATGAGGCACAGGGTCAGACTGATTTGCATATGGCCATGTCTGAACTGGGGTGGTGGAGTGAGCTAAAGAATGATGATGGATTAAACCCAGATCAGTTGACTGGGGGTGAGTGTTTGATTTGCTCAAATGCTCTGTCCATCATCCCCTTTGGTATCGCTTTGTTTGCCCTAAGTTGGCAGGGTATGCCCAGACGTGGGTCCCTTGCTCACTTTGCCACTGGATTCAAGATAGCCTGGCTGATGAGGGTTATGGACCCGAAACCAGTCCCAGGATGCTTGTTTCCGGTCCAGGGAAGACATGGCTTGGCAATTCGGGCTGGACTGTTCCCATGAGGCACAGGGTCAGACTGATTTGCATATGGCCATGTCTGAACTGGGGTGGTGGAGTGAGCTAAAGAATGATGATGTATTAAACCCAGATCAGTTGACTGGGGGTGAGTGTTTGATTTGCTGAAATGCTCCGGGCATCATCCCCTTTGGTATCGCTTTGTTCGCCCTAAGTTGGCAGGGTATGCCCAGATGTGGGTCCTTTGCTCACTTTGCCACTAGATTCAAGATAGCCTGGCTGAAGAGGGTTATGAGCCCGAAACCGGTCCCAGGATGCTTGTTTCCGTCCCAGGGAAGCATGGCTTAACAGTTCGGGCTGGACTGTTCCCATGAGGCACAGGGTCCGACTGATTTGCATATGGCCATGTCGGAACTGGGGTGGTGGAGTGATCTAAAGAATGATGATGGATTAAACCCAGATCAGTTGACTGGGGTGAGTGTTTGATTTGCTCAAACGCTCCGTCCATCATCCCCTTTGGTATCGCTTTGTGCGCCCTAAGTTGGCAGGGTATGCCCAGACATGGTTCCCTTGCTCACTTTGCCACTGGATTCAAGATAGCCAGGCTGATGAGGGTTATGAACCCGAAACCGGTCCCAGGATGCTTGTTTCCGGTCCAGGGAAGACATGGCTTGGCAGTTCGGACTGGACTGTTCCCATGAGGCACAGGGTCAGACTGATTTGCATATGGCCATGTCTGAACTGGGGTGGTGGAGTGAGCTAAAGAATGATGATGGATTAAACCCAGATCAGTTGACTGGGGGTGTGTGTTTGATTTGCTCAAATGCTCTGTCCATCATCCCCTTTGGTATCGCTTTGTTCGCCCTAAGTTGGCAGGGTATGCCCAGACGTGGGTCCCTTGCTCACTTTGCCACTGGATTCAAGGCAGCCTGGCTGATGAGGGTTATGAACCCGAAACCGGTCCAAGGATGCCTGTTTCCGGTCCAGGGAAGACATGGCTTGGCAGTTCGGGCTGGACTGTTCCCATGAGGCACAGTGTCAGACTGATTTGCATATGGAAATGTCTGAACCGGGGTAGTGGAGTGAGCTAAAGAATGATGATGGATTAAACCCAGATCAGTTGACTGGGGTGAGTGTTTGATTTGCTCAAACGCTCCGTCCATCATCCCCTTTGGTATCGCTTTGTGTGCCCTAAATTGGCAGGGTATGCCCAGACGTGGTTCCCTTGCTCACTTTGCCACTGGATTCAAGATAGCCTGGCTGATGAGGGTTATGAACCCGAAACCGGTCCCAGGATGCTTGTTTCCGGTCCAGGGAAGACATGGCTAGGCAGTTCGGGCTGGACTGTTCCCATGAGGCACAGCGTCAGACTGATTTGCATATGGCCATGTCTGAACTGGGGTGGTGGAGTGAGCTGAAGAATGATGATGGATTAAACCCAGATCAGTTGACTGGGGGTGTGTGTTTGATTTGCTCAAACGCTCTGTCCATCATCCCCTTTGGTATCGCTTTGTGCGCCCTAAATTGGCAGGGTATGCCCAGACGTGGTTCCCTTGCTCACTTTGCCACTGGATTCAAGATAGCCTGGCTGATGAGGGATATGAACCCGAAACCGGTCCCAGGATGGTTGTTTCCGGTCCAGGGAAGACATGGCTTGGCAGTTCGGACTGGACTGTTCCCATGAGGCACAGGGTCAGACTGATTTGCATATGGCCATGTCTGAACTGGGGTGGTGGAGTGAGCTAAAGAATGATGATGGATTAAAACCAGATCAGTTGACTGGGGGTGTGTGTTTGATTTGCTCAAACGCTCTTTCCATCATCCCCTTTGGTATCGCTTTGTTTGCCCTAAGTTGGCAGGGTATGCCCAGACGTGGGTCCCTTGCTCACTTTGCCACTGGATTCAAGACAGCCTGGCTGATGAGGGTTATGAACCCGAAATCGGTCCCAGGATGCCTGTTTCCGGTCCAGGGAAGACATGGCTTGGCAGTTCGGGCTGGACTGTTCCCATGAGGCACAGTGTCAGACTGATTTGCATATGGAAATGTCTGAACTGGGGTAGTGGAGTGAGCTAAAGAATGATGATGGATTAAACCCAGATCAGTTGACTGGGGTGAGTGTTTGATTTGCTCAAACTCTCCGTCCATCATACCCTTTGGTATCGCTTTGTGCGCCCTAAGTTGGCAGGGTATGCCCAGACGTGGTTCCCTTGCTCACTTTGCCACTGGATTCAAGATAGCCTGGCTGATGAGGGTTATGAACCCGAAACCGGTCCCAGGATGCTTGTTTCCGGTCCAGGGAAGACATGGCTTGGCAGTTCGGACTGGACTGTTCCCATGAGGCACAGGGTCAGACTGATTTGCATATGGCCATGTCTGAACTGGGGTGGTGGAGTGAGCTAAAGAATGATGATGGATTAAACCCAGATCAGTTGACTGGGGGAGTGTGTTTGATTTGCTCAAACGCTCTGTCCATCATCCCCTTTGGTATCGCTTTGTTCGCCCTAAGTTGGCAGGGTATGCCCAGACGTGGGTCCCTTGCTCACTTTGCCACTGGATTCAAGATAGCCTGGCTGATGAGGGTTATGAACCCGAAACCGGTCCCAGGATGCTTGTTTCCGGTCCAGGGAAGACATGGCTTGGCAGTTCAGACTGGACTGTTCACATGAGGCACAGGGTCAGACTGATTTGCATATGGCCATGTCTGAACTGGGGTGGTGGAGTGAGCTAAAGAATGATGATGGATTAAACCCAGATCAGTTGACTGGGGGTGAGTGTTTGATTTGCTCAAACGCTCTGTCCATCATCCCCTTTGGTATCGCTTTGTTCGCCCTATGTTGGCAGGGTATGCCCAGACGTGTGTCCCTTGCTCTCTTTACCACGGGATTCAAGACAGCCTGGCTGATGAGGTTTATGAACCCGAAACCGGTCCCAGGATGCCTGTTTCCGGTCCAGGGAAGACATGGCTTGGCAGTTCGGGCTGGACTGTTCCCATGAGGCACAGTGTCAGACTGATTTGAATATGGAAATGTCTGAACTGGGGTAGTGGAGTGAGCTAAAGAATGATGATGGATTAAACACAGATTAGTTGACTGGGGTGAGTGTTTGATTTGCTCAAACGCTCCGTCCATCATCCCCTTTGGTATCGCTTTGTGCGCCCTAAGTTGGCAGGGTATGCCCAGACATGGGTCCCTTGCTCACTTTGCCACTGGATTCAAGATAGCCTGGCTGATGAGGGTTATGAACCCGAAACCGGTCCCAGGATGCTTGTTTCCGGTCCAGGAGAGACATGGCTTGGCAGTTCGGGCTGGACTGTTCCCATGGGGCACAGGGTCAAACTGATTTGCATATAGCCATGTCTTAACTGGGGTGGTGGAGTGAGCTAAAGAATAATGATGGATTAAACCCAGATCAGTTAACTGGGGTGAGTTTTGATTTGCTCAAACGCTCCGTCCATCATCCCCTTTGGTATCGCTTTGTTCGCCCTAAGTTGGCAGGGTATGCCCAGACGTGGGTCCCTTGCTCACTTTGCCACTGGATTCAAGATAGCCTGGCTGATGAGGGTTATGAACACGAAACCGGTCCCAGGATGCTTGTTTCCGGTCCAGGGAAGATATGGCTTGGCAGTTCGGGCTGGACTGTTCCCATGAGGCACAGGGTCAGACTGATTTGAATATGGCCATGTCTGAACTGGGGTGGTGGAGTGAGCTAAAGAATGATGATGTATTAAACCCAGATCAGTTGACTGGGGGTGAGTTTTTGATTTGCTCAAATGCTCCGTCCATCATCCCCTCTGGTATCGCTTTGTTTGCCCTAAGTTGGCAGGGTATGCCCAGAAGTGGGTCCCTTGCTCACTTTGCCACTGGATTCAAGATAGCCTGGCTGAAGAGGGTTATGAACCCGAAACCGGTCCCAGGATGCTTGTTTCCGGCCCAGGGAAGCATGGCTTGGCAGTTCGGGCTGGACTGTTCCCATGAGGCACAGGGTCAGACTGATTTGCATATGGCCATGTCTGAACTGGTGTGGTGGAGTGAGCTAAAGAATGATGATGGATTAAACCCAGATCAGTTGACTGGGGGTGTGTGTTTGATTTGCTCAAACGCTCTGTCCATCATCCCCTTTGGTATCGCTTTGTTCGCCCTAAGTTGGCAGGGTATGCCCAGACGTGGGTCCCTTGCTCACTTTGCCACTGGATTCAAGGCAGCCTGGCTGATGAGGGTTATGAACCCGAAACCGGTCCCAGGATGCCTGTTTCCGGTCCAGGGAAGACATGGCTTGGCAGTTCGGGCTGGACTGTTCCCATGAGGCACAGTGTCAGACTGATTTGCATATGGAAATGTCTGAACTGGGGTAGTGGAGTGAGCTAAAGAATGATGATGGATTAAACCCAGATCAGTTGACTGGGGTGAGTGTTTGATTTGCTCAAACGCTCCGTCCATCATCCCCTTTGGTATCGCTTTGTGTGCCCTAAATTGGCAGGGTATGCCCAGACGTGGTTCCCTTGCTCACTTTGCCACTGGATTCAAGATAGCCTGGCTGATGAGGGATATGAACCCAAAACCGGTCCCAGGATGGTTGTTTCCGGTCCAGGGAAGACATGGCTTGGCAGTTCGGGCTGGACTGTTCCCATGAGGCACAGGGTCAGACTGATTTGCATATGGCCATGTCTGAACTGGGGTGGTGGAGTGAGCTAAAGAATGATGATGGATTAAACCCAGATCAGTTGACTGGGGGTGAGTGTTTGATTTTCTCAAACAGTCCGTCCATCATCCTCTTTGGTATCGCTTTGTTCGCCCTAAGTTGGCAGGGTATGCCCAGACGTGGGTCCCTTGCTCACTTTGCCACTGGATTCAAGATAGCCTGGCTGATGAGGGTTATGAACCCAAAACTGGTCCCAGGATGCTTGTTTCCGGTCCAGAGAAGACATGGCTTGGCAGTTCGGGCTAGACTGTTCCCATGAGGCACAGGGTCATACTGATTTGCATATGGAAATGTCTGAACTGGGGTAGTGGAGTGAGCTAAAGAATGATGATGGATTAAACCCAGATTAGTTGACTGGGGTGAGTGTTTGATTTGCTCACATGCTCCATCCATCATCCCCTTTGGTATCGCTTTGTGCGCCCTAAGTTGGCAGGGTATGCCCAGATGTGGGTCCTTTGCTCACTTTGCCACTAGATTCAAGATAGCCTGGCTGAATAGGGTTATAAACCCGAAACCGGTCCCAGGATGCTTGTTTCCGGCCCAGGGAAGACATGGCTTGGCAGTTCGGGCTGGACTGTTCCCATGAGGCACAGGGTCAGACTGATTTGAATATGGCCATGTCTGAACTGGGGTGGTGGAGTGAGCTAAAGAATGATGATGTATTAAACCCAGATCAGTTGACTGGGGGTGAGTTTTTGATTTGCTCAAATGCTCCGTCCATCATCCCCTCTGGTATCGCTTTGTTTGCCCTAAGTTGGCAGGGTATGCCCAGAAGTGTGTCCCTTGCTCACTTTGCCACTGGATTCAAGATAGCCTGGCTGATGAGGGTTATGAACCCGAAACTGGTCCCAGGATGCTTGTATCCGGTCCAGGGAAGACATGGCTTGGCAATTCGGGCTGGACTGTTCCCATGAGGCACAGGGTCAGACTGATTTGCATATGGCCATGTCTGAACTGGGGTGGTGGAGTGAGCTAAAGAATGATGATGGATTAAACCCAGATCAGTTGACTGGGGGTGAGTGTTTGATTTGCTCAAATGCTCTGTCCATCATCCCCTTTGGTATCGCTTTGTTTGCCCTAAGTTGGCAGGGTATGCCCAGACGTGGGTCCCTTGCTCACTTTGCCACTGGATTCAAGATAGCCTGGCTGATGAGGGTTATGGACCCGAAACCAGTCCCAGGATGCTTGTTTCCGGTCCAGGGAAGACATGGCTTGGCAATTCGGGCTGGACTGTTCCCATGAGGCACAGGGTCAGACTGATTTGCATATGGCCATGTCTGAACTGGGGTGGTGGAGTGAGCTAAAGAATGATGATGTATTAAACCCAGATCAGTTGACTGGGGGTGAGTGTTTGATTTGCTGAAATGCTCCGGGCATCATCCCCTTTGGTATCGCTTTGTTCGCCCTAAGTTGGCAGGGTATGCCCAGATGTGGGTCCTTTGCTCACTTTGCCACTAGATTCAAGATAGCCTGGCTGAAGAGGGTTATGAGCCCGAAACCGGTCCCAGGATGCTTGTTTCCGTCCCAGGGAAGCATGGCTTAACAGTTCGGGCTGGACTGTTCCCATGAGGCACAGGGTCCGACTGATTTGCATATGGCCATGTCTGAACTGGGGTGGTGGAGTGAGCTAAAGAATGATGATGGATTAAACCCAGATCAGTTGACTGGGGGTGAGTGTTTGATTTTCTCAAACACTCCATCCATCATCCTCTTTGGTATCGCTTTGTTCACCCTAAGTTGGCATGGTATGCCCAGACGTGGGTCCCTTGCTCACTTTGCCACTGGATTCAAGATAGCCTGGCTGATGAGGGTTATGAACCCAAAACCGGTTCCAGGATGCTTGTTTCCGGTCCAGAGAAGACATGGCTTGGCAGTTCGGGCTGGACTGTTACCATGAGGCACAGGGTCATACTGATTTGCATATGGAAATGTCTGAACTGGGGTAGTGGAGTGAGCTAAAGAATGATGATGGATTAAACCCAGATTAGTTGACTGGGGTGAGTGTTTGATTTGCTCAAATGCTCCATCCATCATCCCCTTTGGTATCGCTTTGTGCGCCCTACGTTGGCAGGGTATGCCCAGATGTGGGTCCTTTGCTCACTTTGCCACTAGATTCAGGATAGCCTGGCTGAATAGGGTTATAAACCCGAAACCGGTCCCAGGATGCTTACTTCCGGCCCAGGGAAGACATGGCTTGGCAGTTCGGGCTGGACTGTTCCCATGAGGCACAGGGTCAGACTGATTTGCATATGGCCATGTCTGAACTGGGGTGGTGGAGTGAGCTAAAGAATGATGATGGATTAAACCCAGATCAGTTGACTTGGGGTGTGTGTTTGATTTGCTCAAACGCTGTGTCCATCATCCCCTTTGGTATCGCTTTGTTCGCCCTAAGTTGGCAGGGTATGCCCAGACGTGGGTCCCTTGCTCACTTTGCCACTGGATTCAAGACAGCCTGGCTGATGAGGGTTATGAACCCGAAACCGGTCCCAGGATGCTTGTTTCCGGTCCAGGGAAGACATGGCTTGGCAGTTCGGGCTGGACTGTTCCCATGAGGCACAGTGTCAGACTGATTTGCATATGGAAATGTCTGAACTGGGGTAGTGGAGTGAGCTAAAGAATGATGATGGATTAAACCCAGATCAGTTGACTGGGGTGAGTGTTTGATTTGCTCAAACTCTCCGTCCATCATACCCTTTGGTATCGCTTTGTGCGCCCTAAGTTGGCAGGGTATGCCCAGACGTGGTTCCCATGCTCACTTTGCCACTGGATTCAAGATAGCCTGGCTGATGAGGGTTATGAACCCGAAACCGGTCCCAGGATGCTTGTTTCCGGTCCAGGGTAGACATGGCTTAGCAGTTCGGACTGGACTGTTCCCATGAGGCACAGGGTCAGACTGATTTGCATATGGCCATGTCTGAACTGGGGTGGTGGAGTGAGCTAAAGAATGATGATGGATTAAACCCAGATCAGTTGACTGGGGTGAGTTTTGATTTGCTCAAACGCTCCATCCATCATCCCCTTTGGTGTTGCTTTGTTCGCCCTAAGTTGGCAGGGTATGCCCAGATGTGGGTCCTTCGCTCACTTTGCCACTAAATTCAAGATAGCCTGGCTGAAGAGGGTTATGAACCCGAAACCGGTCCCAGGATGCTTGTTTCCGGCCAAGGGAAGACATGGCTTGGCAGTTCGGGCTGGACTGTTCCCATGAGGCACAGGGTCAGACTGATTTGCATATGGACATGTCTGAACTGGGGTGGTGGAGTGAGCTAAAGAATGATGATGGATTAAACCCAGATCAGTTGACTGGGGGTGTGTGTTTGATTTGCTGAAACGCTGTGTCCATCATCCCCTTTGGTATCGCTTTGTTTGCCCTAAGTTGGCAGGGTATGCCCAGATGTGGGTCCCTTGCTCACTTTGCCACTGGATTTAAGATAGCCTGGCTAATTAGGGTTATGAACCGGAAACCGATCCCAGGATGCTTGTTTCTGGTACAGGAAGACATGGCTTGGCAGTTCGGGCTGAACTGTTCCCATGAGGCACAGGGTCAGACTGATTTGCATGTGGCCATGTCTGAATTGGGGTGGTGGAGTGAGCTAAAGAATGATGATGTATTAAACCCAGATCAGTTAACTGGGGGTGAGTGTTTGATTTGCTCAAACGCTCCGTCCATCATCCCCTCTGGTATCGCTTTGTTCGCCCTAAGTTGGCAGGGTGTGCCCAGACGTGGGTCCCTTGCTCACTTTGCCACTGGATTCAAGATAGCCTGGCTGTTGAGAGCTATGAACCCGAAATTGGTCCCAGGATGCTTGTATACGGTCCAGGGAAGACATGGCTTGGCAGTTCGGGATGGACTGTTCCCATGAGGCACAGGGTCAGACTGATTTGCATATGGCCATGTCTGAACTGGGGTGGTGGAGTGAGCTAAAGAATGATGATGGATTAAACCCAGATCAGTTGACTGGGGGTAAGTGTTTGATTTGCTCAAACGCTCCGTCCATCATCCCCTCTGGTATCGCTTTGTTCCCCCTAAGTTGACAGGGTATGCCCAGACGTGGGTCCCTTGCTCACTTTGCCACTGGATTCAAGATAGCCTGGCTGATGAGGGTTATGAACCCGAAACCGGTCCCAGGATGCTTGTTTCCGGCCCAGGGAAGACATGGCTTGGCAGTTCGGGATGGACTGTTCCCATGAGGCACAGGGTCAGACTGATTTGCATATGGCCATGTCTGAACTGGGGTGGTGGAGTGAGCTAAAGAATGATGATGGATTAAACCCAGATCAGTTGACTGGGGGTGTGTGTTTGATTTGCTCAAACGCTCTGTCCATCATCCCCTTTGGTATCGCTTTGTTCGCCCTAAGTTGGCAGGGTATGCCCAGACGTCGGTCCCTTGCTCACTTTGCCACTGGATTCAAGACAGCCTGGCTGTTGAGGGTTATGGACCCGAAACCGGTCCCAGGATGCCTGTTTCCGGTCCATGGAATACATGGCTTGGCAGTTCGGGCTGGACTGTTCCCATGAGGCACAGTGTCAGACTGATTTGCATATGTAAATGTCTGAACTGGGGTAGTGGAGTGAGCTAAAGAATGATGATGGATTAAACCCAGATCAGTTGACTGGGGTGAGTGTTTGATTTGCTCAAATGTCCGTCCTCCATCCCCTTTGGTATCGCTTTGTGCGCCCTAAGTTGGCAGGGTATGCCCAGACATGGTTCCCTTGCTCACTTTGCCACTGGATTCAAGATAGCCTGGCTGATGAGGGTTATGAACCCGAAACCGGTCCCAGGATGCTTGTTTCCGGTCCAGGGAAGACATGGCTTGGCAGTTCAGGCTGGACTGTTCCCATGAGGCAAAGGGTCAGACTGATTTGCATATGGCCATGTCTGAACTAGGGTGGTGGAGTGAGCTAAAGAATGATGATGGATTAAACCCAGATCAGTTGACTGGGGGTGAGTTTTGATTTGCTCAAATGCTCCTTCCATCCTCCCTTTTGGTATCGCTTTGTTCGCCCTAAGTTGGCAGGGTATGCCCAGACGTGGGTCACTTGCTCACTTTGCCACTGGATTCAAGATAGCCTGGCTGATGACGGATATGAACCCGAAACCGATCCCAGGATGCTTCTTTCCGGTACAGGGAAGCCATGCCTTGGCAGTTCGGGCTGGACTGTTCCCATGAGGCACAGGGTCAGACTGAATTGCATATGGAAATGTCTGAACTGGGGTAGTGGAGTGAGCTAAAGAATGATGATGGATTAAACCCAGATCAGTTGACTGGGGTGAGTGTTTGATTTGCTCAAACGCTCCGTCCATCATCCCCTTTGGTATCGCTTTGTGCGCCCTAAGTTGGCAGGGTATGCCCAGACGTGGGTCCCTTGCTTACTTTGCCACTGGATTCAAGATAGCCTGGCTGATGAGGGTTATGAACCCGAAACCGGTCCCAGGATACTAGTTTCCGGTCCAGGGAAGACATGGCTTGGCAGTTCGGGCTGGACTGTTCCCATGAGGCACAGGGTCAGACTGATTTGTATATGGCCATGTCTGAACTGGGGTGGTGGAGTGAGCTAAAGAATGATGATGGATTAAACCCAGATCAGTTGACTGGGGGTGAGTGTTTCATTTGCTCAAACGCTCCGTCCATCATTCCCTTTGGTATCACTTTGTACGCCCTAAGTTGGCAGGGTATGCCCAGATGTGGGTCCTTTGCTCACTTTGCCACTAGATTCAAGATAGCCTGGATGATGAGGGTTATGAACCCGATCCCGGTCCCAGGATGCTTGTTTCCGGCCCAGGGAAGACATGGCTTGGCAGTTCGGGCTGGACTGTTCCCATGAGGCACAGGGTCAGACTGATTTGCATATGGCCATGTCTGAACTGGGGTGGTGGAGTGAGCTAAAGAATGATGATGGATTCAACCCAGATCAGTTGACTGGGGGTGAGTGTTTGATTTTCTCAAACACTCCGTCCATCATCCTCTTTGGTATCGCTTTGTTCGCCCTAAGTTGGCAGGGTATGCACAGATGTGGGTCCTTTGCTCACTTTGCCACTGGATTCAAGATAGCCTGGCTGATGAGGGTTATGAACCTGAAACCGGTCCCAGGATGCTTGTTTCCTGTCCAGGGAAGATATGGCTTGGCAATATGAGCTGGACTGTTCCCATGAGGCACAGGGTCAGGCTGATTTGCAGATGGCCATGTCTGAACTGGGGTGGTGGAGTGAGCTAAAGAATGATGATGGATTAAACCCAGATCAGTTGACTGGGGGTGTGTGTTTGATTTGCTGAAACGCTGTGTCCATCATCCCCTTTGGTATCGCTTTGATCGCCCTACGTTGGCAGGGTATGCCCAGACGTGGGTCCCTTGCTCACTTTGCCACTGGATTCAAGATAGCCTGGCTGTTGAGGGCTATGAACCCGAAAATGGTCCCAGGATGCATGTATACGGTCTAGGGAAGACATGGCTTGGCAGTTCAGGATGGACTGTTCCCATGAGGCACAGGGTCAGACTGATTTGCATATGGCCATGTCTGAACTGGGGTGGTGGAGTGAGCTAAAGAATGATGATGGATTAAACCCAGATCAGTTGACTGGGGGTAAGTGTTCGATTTGCTCAAACGCTCCGTCCATCATCCCCTCTGGTATCGCTTTGTTCGCCCTAAGTTGACAGGGTATGCCCAGACGTGGGTCCCTTGCTCACTTTGCCACTGGATTCAAGATAGCCTGGCTGATGAGGGTTATGAACCCGAAACCGGTCCCAGGATGCTTGTTTCCGGCCCAGGGAAGACATGGCTTGGCAGTTCGGGCTGGACTGTTCCCATGACGCACAGGGTCAGACTGAATTGCATATGGAAATGTCTGAACTGGGGTAGTGGAGTGAGCTAAAGAATGATGATGGATTAAACCCAGATCATTTGACTGGGGTGAGTGTTTGATTTGCTCAAACGCCCCGTCCATCATCCCCTTTGGTATTGCTTTGTGCGCCCTAAGTTGGCAGGGTATGCCCAGACGTGGGTCCCTTGCTTACTTTGCCACTGGATTCAAGATAGCCTGGCTGATAAGGGTTATGAACCCGAAACCGGTCCCAGGATACTAGTTTAGTTTCCGGTCCAGGGAAGACATGGCTTGGCAGTTCGGGCTGGACTGTTCCCATGAGGCACAGGGTCAGACTGATTTGTATATGGCCATGTCTGAACTGGGGTGGCGGAGTGAGCTAAAGAATGATGATGGATTAAACCCAGATCAGTTGACTGGGGGTGAGTGTTTCATTTGCTCAAACGCTCCGTCCATCATTCCCTTTGGTATCACTTTGTACGCCCTAAATTGGCAGGGTATGCCCAGATGTGGGTCCTTTGCTCACTTTGCCACTAGATTCAAGATAGCCTGGATGATGAGAGTTATGAACCCGATCCCGGTCCCAGGATGCTTGTTTCCGGCCCAGGGAAGACATGGCTTGGCAGTTCAGTCTGGACTGTTCCCATGAGGCACAGGGTCAGACTGATTTGCATATGGCCATGTCTGAACTGGGGTGGTGGAGTGAGCTAAAGAATGATGATGGATTCAACCCAGATCAGTTGACTGGGGGTGAGTGTTTGATTTTCTCAAACACTCCGTCCATCATCCTCTTTGGTATTGCTTTGTTTGCCCTAAGTTGGCAGGGTATGCCCAGACGTGGGTCCCTTGCTCACTTTGCCACTGGATTCAAGATGGCCTGGCTGATGAGAGTTATGAACCCGAAACCAGTCCCAGGATGCTTGTTTCCGGTCCAGGGAAGACATGGCTTGGTAGTTCGGGCTGGACTGTTCCCATTAGACACAGGTTCAGACTGATTTGCATATGGCCATGTCTGAACTGGGGTGGTGGAGTGAGCTAAAGAATGATGATGGATTCAACCCAGATCAGTTGACAGGGGGTGAGTTTTTGATTTGCTCAAACACTCCGTCCATCATGCCCTTTGGTATCGCTTTGTTCGCCCTAAGTTGGCAGGGTATGCCCAGACGTGGGTCCCTTGCTCACTTTGCCACTGGATTCAAGATAGCCTGGCTGATGAGAGTTATGAACCCGAATCCGGTCCCAGGATGCTTGTTTCCGGTCCAGGGAAGACATGGCTTTTGTAGTTCGGGCTGGACTGTTCCCATGTGGCACAGGGTCAGACTGATTTGCATATATCCATGTCTGAACTGGGGTGGTGGAGTGAGCAAAAGAATGATGATGGGTTAAACCCAGATAAGTTGACTGGGGGTGAGTGTTTGATTTGCTCATACGCTCCGTCCATCATCCCCTTTGGTATCGCTTTGTTCGCCCTAAGTTGGCAGGGTATGCCCAGACGTGGGTCCCTTGCTCACTTTGCCACTGGATTCAAGATGGCCTGGCTGATGAGAGTTATGAACCCGAAACCAGTCCCAGGATGCTTGTTTCCGGTCCAGGGAAGACATGGCTTGGTAGTTCGGGCTGGACTGTTACCATGAGGCACAGGGTCAGACTGATTTGCATATGGCCATGTCTGAACTGGGGTGGTGGAGTGTGCTAAAGAATGATGATGGATTAAACCCAGATTAGTTGACTGGGGGTGAGTGTTTGATTTGCTCAAACGCTCCGTCCATCATCCCCTTTGGTATCGCTTTGTTTGGCCTAAGTTGGCAGGGTATGCCCAGACGTGGGTCCCTTGCTCACTTTGCCACTGGATTCAAGATAGCCTGGCTGATGAGGGTTATGAGCCCGAAGCCGGTCACAGGATGTTTGTTTCCGGTCCAGGGAAGACATGGCTTGGCAGTTCGGGCTGGACTGTTCCCATGAGGAACAGGGTCAAACCGATTTACATTTGGCCATGTCTGAACTGGGGTGGTGGAGTGAGCTAAAGAATGATTATGGATTAAACCCAGATCAGTTGACTGGGGGTGAGTGTTTTATTTGCTCAAACGCTCCGTCCATCATGCCCTTTGGTATCGCTATGTTCGCCCTAAGTTGGCAGGGTTTGCACAGATGTGGGTCCTTTTCTCACTTTGCCACTGGATTCAAGATAGCCTGGCTGATGAGGGTTATGAACCCGAAACCGGTCCCAGGATGCTTGTTTCCGGTCCAGGGAAGACATGGCATGGCAGTTCGGGCTGGACTGTTCCCATGAGGCACAGAGTCAGACTGAATTGCATATGGAAATGTCTGAATTGGGGTAGTGGAGTGAGCTAAAGAATGATGATGGATTAAACCCAGATCAGTTGACTGGGGTGAGTGTTTGATTTGCTCAAACGCTCCATCCATCATCGTCTTTGGTATGGCTTTGCTCGCCCTAAGTTGGCAGGGTATGCCCAGACGTGGGTCCCTTGCTCACTTTGCCACTGGATTCAAGATAGCCTGGCTGATGAGGGCTATGAACCCGAAACTGGTCCCAGGATGCTTGTATCCGGTCCAGGGAAGACATGGCTTGGCAGTTCGGGCTGGACTGTTCCCATAAGGCACAGGGTCAGACTGATTTGCATATGGTCATGTCTGAACTGGGGTGGTAGAGTGAGCTAAAGAATGATGATGGATTAAACCCAGATCAGTTGACTGGGGGTGAGTGTTTGATTTGCTCAAACGCTCCGTCCATCATCCCCTTTGGTATCGCTTTGTTCGCCCTAAGTTGGCAGGGTATGCCCAGACGTGGGTCCCTTGCTCACTTTGACACTGGATTCAAAACAGCCTGGCTGATGAGGGTTATGAACCCGAAACCGGTCCCAGGATGCCTGTTTCCGGTCCAGGGAAGACATGGCTTGGCGGTTCGGGCTGGACTGTTCCCATGAGGCACAGTGTCAGACTGATTTGCATATGGAAATGTCTGAACTGGGGTAGTGGAGTGAGCTAAAGAATGATGAAGGATTAAACCAGGATCAGTTGACTGGGGTGAGTGTTTGATTTGCTCAAACGCTCCGTCCATCATCCCCTTTGGTATCGCTTTGTGCGCCCTAAGTTGGCAGTGTATGCCCAGACATAGTTCCCTTGCTCACTTTGCCACTGGATTCAAGATAGCATGGCTGATGAGGGTTATGAACCCGAAACCGGTCCCAGGATGCTTGTTTCCGGTCCAGGGAAGACATGGCTTGGAAGTTCGGGCTGGACTGTTCCCATGAGGCACAGGGTCAGACTGATTTGCATGTGGCCATGTCTGAACTGGGGTGGTGGAGTGAGCTAAAGAATGATGATGTATTAAACCCAGATCAGTTGACTGGGGTGATTTTTGATTTGCTCAAACGCTCCTTTCATCATCCCCTTTGGTATCGCTTTGTGCGCCCTAAATTGGCAGGGTATGCCCAGACATAGTTCTCTTGCTCACTTTGCCACTGGATTCAAGATAGCCTGGCTGATGAGTGTTATGAACCTGAAACTGGTCCCAGGATGCTTGTATCCGGTCCAGGGAAGACATGGCTTGGCAGTTCGGGCTGGACTGTTCCCATGAGGCACAGGGTCATACTGATTTGCATATGGAAATGTCTGAACTGGGGTAGTGGAGTGAGCTAAAGAATGATGATGGATTAAACCCAGATTAGTTGACTGGGGTGAGTGTTTGATTTGCTCAAATGCTCCATCCATCATCCCCTTTGGTATCGCTTTGTGCGCCCTAAGTTGGCAGGGTATGCCCAGATGTGGGTCCTTTGCTCACTTTGCCACTAGATTCAAGATAGCCTGGCTGAATAGGGTTATAAACCCGAAACCGGTCCCAGGATGCTTGTTTCCGGCCCAGGGAAGACATGGCTTGGCAGTTCGGGCTGGACTGTTCCCATGAGGCACAGGGTCAGACTGATTTGAATATGGCCATGTCTGAACTGGGGTGGTGGAGTGAGCTAAAGAATGATGATGTATTAAACCCAGATCAGTTGACTGGGGGTGAGTTTTTGATTTGCTCAAATGCTCCGTCCATCATCCCCTCTGGTATCGCTTTGTTTGCCCTAAGTTGGCAGGGTATGCCCAGAAGTGGGTCCCTTGCTCACTTTGCCACTGGATTCAAGATAGCCTGGCTGATGAGGGTTATGAACCCGAAACTGGTCCCAGGATGCTTGTATCCGGTCCAGGGAAGACATGGCTTGGCAATTCGGGCTGGACTGTTCCCATGAGGCACAGGGTCAGACTGATTTGCATATGGCCATGTCTGAACTGGGGTGGTGGAGTGAGCTAAAGAATGATGATGGATTAAACCCAGATCAGTTGACTGGGGGTGAGTGTGTTTGATTTGCTCAAACGCTCTGTCCATCATCCCCTTTGATATCGCTTTGTTCGCCCTATGTTGGCAGGGTATGCCCAGACGTGTGTCCCTTGCTCTCTTTACCACGGGATTCAAGACAGCCTGGCTGATGAGGTTTATGAACCCGAAACCGGTCCCAGGATGCCTGTTTCCGGTCCAGGGAAGACATGGCTTGGCAGTTCGGGCTGGACTGTTCCCATGAGGCACAGTGTCAGACTGATTTGAATATGGAAATGTCTGAACTGGGGTAGTGGAGTGAGCTAAAGAATGATGATGGATTAAACACAGATTAGTTGACTGGGGTGAGTGTTTGATTTGCTCAAACGCTCCGTCCATCATCCCCTTTGGTATCGCTTTGTGCGCCCTAAGTTGGCAGGGTATGCCCAGACATGGGTCCCTTGCTCACTTTGCCACTGGATTCAAGATAGCCTGGCTGATGAGGGTTATGAACCCGAAACCGGTCCCAGGATGCTTGTTTCCGGTCCAGGAGAGACATGGCTTGGCAGTTCGGGCTGGACTGTTCCCATGGGGCACAGGGTCAAACTGATTTGCATATAGCCATGTCTGAACTGGGGTGGTGGAGTGAGCTAAAGAATAATGATGGATTAAACCCAGATCAGTTGACTGGGGTGAGTTTTGATTTGCTCAAACGCTCCATCCATCATCCCCTTTGGTATCGCTTTGTTCGCCCTAAGTTGGCAGGGTATGCCCAGACGTGGGTCCCTTGCTCACTTTGCCACTGGATGCAAGATAGCCTGGCTGATGAGGGTTATGAACACGAAACCGGTCCCAGGATGCTTGTTTCCGGTCCAGGGAAGATATGGCTTGGCAGTTCGGGCTGGACTGTTCCCATGAGGCACAGGGTCAGACTGATTTGAATATGGCCATGTCTGAACTGGGGTGGTGGAGTGAGCTAAAGAATGATGATGTATTAAACCCAGATCAGTTGACTGGGGGTGAGTTTTTGATTTGCTCAAATGCTCCGTCCATCATCCCCTCTGGTATCGCTTTGTTTGCCCTAAGTTGGCAGGGTATGCCCAGAAGTGGGTCCCTTGCTCACTTTGCCACTGGATTCAAGATAGCCTGGCTGAAGAGGGTTATGAACCCGAAACCGGTCCCAGGATGCTTGTTTCCGGCCCAGGGAAGCATGGCTTGGCAGTTCGGGCTGGACTGTTCCCATGAGGCACAGGGTCAGACTGATTTGCATATGGCCATGTCTGAACTGGGGTGGTGGAGTGAGCTAAAGAATGATGATGGATTAAACCCAGATCAGTTGACTGGGGGTGTGTGTTTGATTTGCTCAAACGCTCTGTCCATCATCCCCTTTGGTATCGCTTTGTTCGCCCTAAGTTGGCAGGGTATGCCCAGACGTGGGTCCCTTGCTCACTTTGCCACTGGATTCAAGGCAGCCTGGCTGATGAGGGTTATGAACCCGAAACCGGTCCCAGGATGCCTGTTTCCGGTCCAGGGAAGACATGGCTTGGCAGTTCGGGCTGGACTGTTCCCATGAGGCACAGTGTCAGACTGATTTGCATATGGAAATGTCTGAACTGGGGTAGTGGAGTGAGCTAAAGAATGATGATGGATTAAACCCAGATCAGTTGACTGGGGTGAGTGTTTGATTTGCTCAAACGCTCCGTCCATCATCCCCTTTGGTATCGCTTTGTGTGCCCTAAATTGGCAGGGTATGCCCAGACGTGGTTCCCTTGCTCACTTTGCCACTGGATTCAAGATAGCCTGGCTGATGAGGGATATGAACCCAAAACCGGTCCCAGGATGGTTGTTTCCGGTCCAGGGAAGACATGGCTTGGCAGTTCGGGCAGGACTGTTCCCATGAGGCACAGGGTCAGACTGATTTGCATATGGCCATGTCTGAACTGGGGTGGTGGAGTGAGCTAAAGAATGATGATGGATTAAACCCAGATCAGTTGACTGGGGGTGAGTGTTTGATTTTCTCAAACAGTCCGTCCATCATCCTCTTTGGTATCGCTTTGTTCGCCCTAAGTTGGCAGGGTATGCCCAGACGTGGGTCCCTTGCTCACTTTGCCACTGGATTCAAGATAGCCTGGCTGATGAGGGTTATGAACCCAAAACTGGTCCCAGGATGCTTGTTTCCGGTCCAGAGAAGACATGGCTTGGCAGTTCGGGCTAGACTGTTCCCATGAGGCACAGGGTCATACTGATTTGCATATGGAAATGTCTGAACTGGGGTAGTGGAGTGAGCTAAAGAATGATGATGGATTAAACCCAGATTAGTTGACTGGGGTGAGTGTTTGATTTGCTCAAATGCTCCATCCATCATCCCCTTTGGTATCGCTTTGTGCGCCCTAAGTTGGCAGGGTATGCCCATATGTGGGTCCTTTGCTCACTTTGCCACTAGATTCAAGATAGCCTGGCTGAATAGGGTTATAAACCCGAAACCGGTCCCAGGATGCTTGTTTCCGGCCCAGGGAAGACATGGCTTGGCAGTTCGGGCTGGACTGTTCCCATGAGGCACAGGGTCAGACTGATTTGAATATGGCCATGTCTGAACTGGGGTGGTGGAGTGAGCTAAAGAATGATGATGTATTAAACCCAGATCAGTTGACTGGGGGTGAGTTTTTGATTTGCTCAAATGCTCCGTCCATCATCCCCTCTGGTATCGCTTTGTTTGCCCTAAGTTGGCAGGGTATGCCCAGAAGTGGGTCCCTTGCTCACTTTGCCACTGGATTCAAGATAGCCTGGCTGATGAGGGTTATGAACCCGAAACTGGTCCCAGGATGCTTGTATCCGGTCCAGGGAAGACATGGCTTGGCAATTCGGGCTGGACTGTTCCCATGAGGCACAGGGTCAGACTGATTTGCATATGGCCATGTCTGAACTGGGGTGGTGGAGTGAGCTAAAGAATGATGATGGATTAAACCCAGATCAGTTGACTGGGGGTGAGTGTTTGATTTGCTCAAATGCTCTGTCCATCATCCCCTTTGGTATCGCTTTGTTTGCCCGAAGTTGGCAGGGTATGCCCAGACGTGGGTCCCTTGCTCACTTTGCCACTGGATTCAAGATAGCCTGGCTGATGAGGGTTATGGACCCGAAACCAGTCCCAGGATGCTTGTTTCCGGTCCAGGGAAGACATGGCTTGGCAATTCGGGCTGGACTGTTCCCATGAGGCACAGGGTCAGACTGATTTGCATATGGCCATGTCTGAACTGGGGTGGTGGAGTGAGCTAAAGAATGATGATGTATTAAACCCAGATCAGTTGACTGGGGGTGAGTGTTTGATTTGCTGAAATGCTCCGGGCATCATCCCCTTTGGTATCGCTTTGTTCGCCCTAAGTTGGCAGGGTATGCCCAGATGTGGGTCCTTTGCTCACTTTGCCACTAGATTCAAGATAGCCTGGCTGAAGAGGGTTATGAGCCCGAAACCGGTCCCAGGACGCTTGTTTCCGTCGCAGGGAAGCATGGCTTAACAGTTCGGGCTGGACTGTTCCCATGAGGCACAGGGTCCAACTGATTTGCATATGGCCATGTCTGAACTGGGGTGGTGGAGTGAGCTAAAGAATGATGATGGATTAAACCCAGATCAGTTGACTGGGGGTGAGTGTTTGATTTTCTCAAACACTCCGTCCATCATCCTCTTTGGTATCGCTTTGTTCACCCTAAGTTGGCATGGTATGCCCAGACGTGGGTCCCTTGCTCACTTTGCCACTGGATTCAAGATAGCCTGGCTGATGAGGGTTATGAACCCAAAACCGGTTCCAGGATGCTTGTTTCCGGTCCAGAGAAGACATGGCTTGGCAGTTCGGGCTGGACTGTTACCATGAGGCACAGGGTCATACTGATTTGCATATGGAAATGTCTGAACTGGGGTAGTGGAGTGAGCTAAAGAATGATGATGGATTAAACCCAGATTAGTTGACTGGGGTGAGTGTTTGATTTGCTCAAATGCTCCATCCATCATCCCCTTTGGTATCGCTTTGTGCGCCCTACGTTGGCAGGGTATGCCCAGATGTGGGTCCTTTGCTCACTTTGCCACTAGATTCAGGATAGCCTGGCTGAATAGGGTTATAAACCCGAAACCGGTCCCAGGATGCTTACTTCCGGCCCAGGGAAGACATGGCTTGGCAGTTCGGGCTGGACTGTTCCCATGAGGCACAGGGTCAGACTGATTTGCATATGGCCATGTCTGAACTGGGGTGGTGGAGTGAGCTAAAGAATGATGATGGATTAAACCCAGATCAGTTGACTTGGGGTGTGTGTTTGATTTGCTCAAACGCTGTGTCCATCATCCCCTTTGGTATCGCTTTGTTCGCCCTAAGTTGGCAGGGTATGCCCAGACGTGGGTCCCTTGCTCACTTTGCCACTGGATTCAAGACAGCCTGGCTGATGAGGGTTATGAACCCGAAACCGGTCCCAGGATGCTTGTTTCCGGTCCAGGGAAGACATGGCTTGGCAGTTCGGGCTGGACTGTTCCCATGAGGCACAGTGTCAGACTGATTTGCATATGGAAATGTCTGAACTGGGGTAGTGGAGTGAGCTAAAGAATGATGATGGATTAAACCCAGATCAGTTGACTGGGGTGAGTGTTTGATTTGCTCAAACTCTCCGTCCATCATACCCTTTGGTATCGCTTTGTGCGCCCTAAGTTGGCAGGGTATGCCCAGACGTGGTTCCCATGCTCACTTTGCCACTGGATTCAAGATAGCCTGGCTGATGAGGGTTATGAACCCGAAACCGGTCCCAGGATGCTTGTTTCCGGTCCAGGGTAGACATGGCTTAGCAGTTCGGACTGGACTGTTCCCATGAGGCACAGGGTCAGACTGATTTGCATATGGCCATGTCTGAACTGGGGTGGTGGAGTGAGCTAAAGAATGATGATGGATTAAACCCAGATCAGTTGACTGGGGGTGAGTTTTGATTTGCTCAAATGCTCCTTCCATCATCCCTTTTGGTATCGCTTTGTTCGCCCTAAGTTGGCAGGGTATGCCCAGACAAGGGTCCCTTGCTCACTTTGCCACTAGATTCAAGATAGCCCGGCTGATGAGGGTTATGGACCCAAAACCAGTCCCAGGATGCTTGTTTCCGGTCAAGGGAAGACATGGCTTGGCAGTTTGGGCTGGACTGTTACCATGAGGCACAGGGTCAGACTGATTTGCATATGGCCATGTCTGAACTGGGGTGGTGGAGTGAGCTAAAGAATGATGATGGATTAAACCCAGATCAGTTGACTGGGGTGAGTTTTGATTTGCTCAAACGCTCCATCCATCATCCCCTTTGGTGTTGCTTTGTTCGCCCTAAGTTGGCAGGGTATGCCCAGATGTGGGTCCTTCGCTCACTTTGCCACTAAATTCAAGATAGCCTGGCTGAAGAGGGTTATGAACCCGAAACCGGTCCCAGGATGCTTGTTTCCGGCCAAGGGAAGACATGGCTTGGCAGTTCGGGCTGGACTGTTCCCATGAGGCACAGGGTCAGACTGATTTGCATATGGACATGTCTGAACTGGGGTGGTGGAGTGAGCTAAAGAATGATGATGGATTAAACCCAGATCAGTTGACTGGGGGTGTGTGTTTGATTTGCTGAAACGCTGTGTCCATCATCCCCTTTGGTATCGCTTTGTTTGCCCTAAGTTGGCAGGGTATGCCCAGATGTGGGTCCCTTGCTCACTTTGCCACTGGATTTAAGATAGCCTGGCTAATTAGGGTTATGAACCGGAAACCGATCCCAGGATGCTTGTTTCTGGTACAGGAAGACATGGCTTGGCAGTTCGGGCTGAACTGTTCCCATGAGGCACAGGGTCAGACTGATTTGCATGTGGCCATGTCTGAATTGGGGTGGTGGAGTGAGCTAAAGAATGATGATGTATTAAACCCAGATCAGTTAACTGGGGGTGAGTGTTTGATTTGCTCAAACGCTCCGTCCATCATCCCCTCTGGTATCGCTTTGTTCGCCCTAAGTTGGCAGGGTGTGCCCAGACGTGGGTCCCTTGCTCACTTTGCCACTGGATTCAAGATAGCCTGGCTGTTGAGAGCTATGAACCCGAAATTGGTCCCAGGATGCTTGTATACGGTCCAGGGAAGACATGGCTTGGCAGTTCGGGATGGACTGTTCCCATGAGGCACAGGGTCAGACTGATTTGCATATGGCCATGTCTGAACTGGGGTGGTGGAGTGAGCTAAAGAATGATGATGGATTAAACCCAGATCAGTTGACTGGGGGTAAGTGTTTGATTTGCTCAAACGCTCCGTCCATCATCCCCTCTGGTATCGCTTTGTTCCCCCTAAGTTGACAGGGTATGCCCAGACGTGGGTCCCTTGCTCACTTTGCCACTGGATTCAAGATAGCCTGGCTGATGAGGGTTATGAACCCGAAACCGGTCCCAGGATGCTTGTTTCCGGCCCAGGGAAGACATGGCTTGGCAGTTCGGGATGGACTGTTCCCATGAGGCACAGGGTCAGACTGATTTGCATATGGCCATGTCTGAACTGGGGTGGTGGAGTGAGCTAAAGAATGATGATGGATTAAACCCAGATCAGTTGACTGGGGGTGTGTGTTTGATTTGCTCAAACGCTCTGTCCATCATCCCCTTTGGTATCGCTTTGTTCGCCCTAAGTTGGCAGGGTATGCCCAGACGTCGGTCCCTTGCTCACTTTGCCACTGGATTCAAGACAGCCTGGCTGTTGAGGGTTATGGACCCGAAACCGGTCCCAGGATGCCTGTTTCCGGTCCATGGAATACATGGCTTGGCAGTTCGGGCTGGACTGTTCCCATGAGGCACAGTGTCAGACTGATTTGCATATGTAAATGTCTGAACTGGGGTAGTGGAGTGAGCTAAAGAATGATGATGGATTAAACCCAGATCAGTTGACTGGGGTGAGTGTTTGATTTGCTCAAATGTCCGTCCTCCATCCCCTTTGGTATCGCTTTGTGCGCCCTAAGTTGGCAGGGTATGCCCAGACATGGTTCCCTTGCTCACTTTGCCACTGGATTCAAGATAGCCTGGCTGATGAGGGTTATGAACCCGAAACCGGTCCCAGGATGCTTGTTTCCGGTCCAGGGAAGACATGGCTTGGCAGTTCAGGCTGGACTGTTCCCATGAGGCAAAGGGTCAGACTGATTTGCATATGGCCATGTCTGAACTAGGGTGGTGGAGTGAGCTAAAGAATGATGATGGATTAAACCCAGATCAGTTGACTGGGGGTGAGTTTTGATTTGCTCAAATGCTCCTTCCATCCTCCCTTTTGGTATCGCTTTGTTCGCCCTAAGTTGGCAGGGTATGCCCAGACGTGGGTCACTTGCTCACTTTGCCACTGGATTCAAGATAGCCTGGCTGATGACGGATATGAACCCGAAACCGATCCCAGGATGCTTCTTTCCGGTACAGGGAAGCCATGCCTTGGCAGTTCGGGCTGGACTGTTCCCATGAGGCACAGGGTCAGACTGAATTGCATATGGAAATGTCTGAACTGGGGTAGTGGAGTGAGCTAAAGAATGATGATGGATTAAACCCAGATCAGTTGACTGGGGTGAGTGTTTGATTTGCTCAAACGCTCCGTCCATCATCCCCTTTGGTATCGCTTTGTGCGCCCTAAGTTGGCAGGGTATGCCCAGACGTGGGTCCCTTGCTTACTTTGCCACTGGATTCAAGATAGCCTGGCTGATGAGGGTTATGAACCCGAAACCGGTCCCAGGATACTAGTTTCCGGTCCAGGGAAGACATGGCTTGGCAGTTCGGGCTGGACTGTTCCCATGAGGCACAGGGTCAGACTGATTTGTATATGGCCATGTCTGAACTGGGGTGGTGGAGTGAGCTAAAGAATGATGATGGATTAAACCCAGATCAGTTGACTGGGGGTGAGTGTTTCATTTGCTCAAACGCTCCGTCCATCATTCCCTTTGGTATCACTTTGTACGCCCTAAGTTGGCAGGGTATGCCCAGATGTGGGTCCTTTGCTCACTTTGCCACTAGATTCAAGATAGCCTGGATGATGAGGGTTATGAACCCGATCCCGGTCCCAGGATGCTTGTTTCCGGCCCAGGGAAGACATGGCTTGGCAGTTCGGGCTGGACTGTTCCCATGAGGCACAGGGTCAGACTGATTTGCATATGGCCATGTCTGAACTGGGGTGGTGGAGTGAGCTAAAGAATGATGATGGATTCAACCCAGATCAGTTGACTGGGGGTGAGTGTTTGATTTTCTCAAACACTCCGTCCATCATCCTCTTTGGTATCGCTTTGTTCGCCCTAAGTTGGCAGGGTATGCACAGATGTGGGTCCTTTGCTCACTTTGCCACTGGATTCAAGATAGCCTGGCTGATGAGGGTTATGAACCTGAAACCGGTCCCAGGATGCTTGTTTCCTGTCCAGGGAAGATATGGCTTGGCAATATGAGCTGGACTGTTCCCATGAGGCACAGGGTCAGGCTGATTTGCAGATGGCCATGTCTGAACTGGGGTGGTGGAGTGAGCTAAAGAATGATGATGGATTAAACCCAGATCAGTTGACTGGGGGTGTGTGTTTGATTTGCTGAAACGCTGTGTCCATCATCCCCTTTGGTATCGCTTTGATCGCCCTACGTTGGCAGGGTATGCCCAGACGTGGGTCCCTTGCTCACTTTGCCACTGGATTCAAGATAGCCTGGCTGTTGAGGGCTATGAACCCGAAAATGGTCCCAGGATGCATGTATACGGTCTAGGGAAGACATGGCTTGGCAGTTCAGGATGGACTGTTCCCATGAGGCACAGGGTCAGACTGATTTGCATATGGCCATGTCTGAACTGGGGTGGTGGAGTGAGCTAAAGAATGATGATGGATTAAACCCAGATCAGTTGACTGGGGGTAAGTGTTCGATTTGCTCAAACGCTCCGTCCATCATCCCCTCTGGTATCGCTTTGTTCGCCCTAAGTTGACAGGGTATGCCCAGACGTGGGTCCCTTGCTCACTTTGCCACTGGATTCAAGATAGCCTGGCTGATGAGGGTTATGAACCCGAAACCGGTCCCAGGATGCTTGTTTCCGGCCCAGGGAAGACATGGCTTGGCAGTTCGGGCTGGACTGTTCCCATGACGCACAGGGTCAGACTGAATTGCATATGGAAATGTCTGAACTGGGGTAGTGGAGTGAGCTAAAGAATGATGATGGATTAAACCCAGATCATTTGACTGGGGTGAGTGTTTGATTTGCTCAAACGCCCCGTCCATCATCCCCTTTGGTATTGCTTTGTGCGCCCTAAGTTGGCAGGGTATGCCCAGACGTGGGTCCCTTGCTTACTTTGCCACTGGATTCAAGATAGCCTGGCTGATAAGGGTTATGAACCCGAAACCGGTCCCAGGATACTAGTTTAGTTTCCGGTCCAGGGAAGACATGGCTTGGCAGTTCGGGCTGGACTGTTCCCATGAGGCACAGGGTCAGACTGATTTGTATATGGCCATGTCTGAACTGGGGTGGCGGAGTGAGCTAAAGAATGATGATGGATTAAACCCAGATCAGTTGACTGGGGGTGAGTGTTTCATTTGCTCAAACGCTCCGTCCATCATTCCCTTTGGTATCACTTTGTACGCCCTAAATTGGCAGGGTATGCCCAGATGTGGGTCCTTTGCTCACTTTGCCACTAGATTCAAGATAGCCTGGATGATGAGAGTTATGAACCCGATCCCGGTCCCAGGATGCTTGTTTCCGGCCCAGGGAAGACATGGCTTGGCAGTTCAGTCTGGACTGTTCCCATGAGGCACAGGGTCAGACTGATTTGCATATGGCCATGTCTGAACTGGGGTGGTGGAGTGAGCTAAAGAATGATGATGGATTCAACCCAGATCAGTTGACTGGGGGTGAGTGTTTGATTTTCTCAAACACTCCGTCCATCATCCTCTTTGGTATTGCTTTGTTTGCCCTAAGTTGGCAGGGTATGCCCAGACGTGGGTCCCTTGCTCACTTTGCCACTGGATTCAAGATGGCCTGGCTGATGAGAGTTATGAACCCGAAACCAGTCCCAGGATGCTTGTTTCCGGTCCAGGGAAGACATGGCTTGGTAGTTCGGGCTGGACTGTTCCCATTAGACACAGGTTCAGACTGATTTGCATATGGCCATGTCTGAACTGGGGTGGTGGAGTGAGCTAAAGAATGATGATGGATTCAACCCAGATCAGTTGACAGGGGGTGAGTTTTTGATTTGCTCAAACACTCCGTCCATCATGCCCTTTGGTATCGCTTTGTTCGCCCTAAGTTGGCAGGGTATGCCCAGACGTGGGTCCCTTGCTCACTTTGCCACTGGATTCAAGATAGCCTGGCTGATGAGAGTTATGAACCCGAATCCGGTCCCAGGATGCTTGTTTCCGGTCCAGGGAAGACATGGCTTTTGTAGTTCGGGCTGGACTGTTCCCATGTGGCACAGGGTCAGACTGATTTGCATATATCCATGTCTGAACTGGGGTGGTGGAGTGAGCAAAAGAATGATGATGGGTTAAACCCAGATAAGTTGACTGGGGGTGAGTGTTTGATTTGCTCATACGCTCCGTCCATCATCCCCTTTGGTATCGCTTTGTTCGCCCTAAGTTGGCAGGGTATGCCCAGACGTGGGTCCCTTGCTCACTTTGCCACTGGATTCAAGATGGCCTGGCTGATGAGAGTTATGAACCCGAAACCAGTCCCAGGATGCTTGTTTCCGGTCCAGGGAAGACATGGCTTGGTAGTTCGGGCTGGACTGTTACCATGAGGCACAGGGTCAGACTGATTTGCATATGGCCATGTCTGAACTGGGGTGGTGGAGTGTGCTAAAGAATGATGATGGATTAAACCCAGATTAGTTGACTGGGGGTGAGTGTTTGATTTGCTCAAACGCTCCGTCCATCATCCCCTTTGGTATCGCTTTGTTTGGCCTAAGTTGGCAGGGTATGCCCAGACGTGGGTCCCTTGCTCACTTTGCCACTGGATTCAAGATAGCCTGGCTGATGAGGGTTATGAGCCCGAAGCCGGTCACAGGATGTTTGTTTCCGGTCCAGGGAAGACATGGCTTGGCAGTTCGGGCTGGACTGTTCCCATGAGGAACAGGGTCAAACCGATTTACATTTGGCCATGTCTGAACTGGGGTGGTGGAGTGAGCTAAAGAATGATTATGGATTAAACCCAGATCAGTTGACTGGGGGTGAGTGTTTTATTTGCTCAAACGCTCCGTCCATCATGCCCTTTGGTATCGCTATGTTCGCCCTAAGTTGGCAGGGTTTGCACAGATGTGGGTCCTTTTCTCACTTTGCCACTGGATTCAAGATAGCCTGGCTGATGAGGGTTATGAACCCGAAACCGGTCCCAGGATGCTTGTTTCCGGTCCAGGGAAGACATGGCATGGCAGTTCGGGCTGGACTGTTCCCATGAGGCACAGAGTCAGACTGAATTGCATATGGAAATGTCTGAATTGGGGTAGTGGAGTGAGCTAAAGAATGATGATGGATTAAACCCAGATCAGTTGACTGGGGTGAGTGTTTGATTTGCTCAAACGCTCCATCCATCATCGTCTTTGGTATGGCTTTGCTCGCCCTAAGTTGGCAGGGTATGCCCAGACGTGGGTCCCTTGCTCACTTTGCCACTGGATTCAAGATAGCCTGGCTGATGAGGGCTATGAACCCGAAACTGGTCCCAGGATGCTTGTATCCGGTCCAGGGAAGACATGGCTTGGCAGTTCGGGCTGGACTGTTCCCATAAGGCACAGGGTCAGACTGATTTGCATATGGTCATGTCTGAACTGGGGTGGTAGAGTGAGCTAAAGAATGATGATGGATTAAACCCAGATCAGTTGACTGGGGGTGAGTGTTTGATTTGCTCAAACGCTCCGTCCATCATCCCCTTTGGTATCGCTTTGTTCGCCCTAAGTTGGCAGGGTATGCCCAGACGTGGGTCCCTTGCTCACTTTGACACTGGATTCAAAACAGCCTGGCTGATGAGGGTTATGAACCCGAAACCGGTCCCAGGATGCCTGTTTCCGGTCCAGGGAAGACATGGCTTGGCGGTTCGGGCTGGACTGTTCCCATGAGGCACAGTGTCAGACTGATTTGCATATGGAAATGTCTGAACTGGGGTAGTGGAGTGAGCTAAAGAATGATGAAGGATTAAACCAGGATCAGTTGACTGGGGTGAGTGTTTGATTTGCTCAAACGCTCCGTCCATCATCCCCTTTGGTATCGCTTTGTGCGCCCTAAGTTGGCAGTGTATGCCCAGACATAGTTCCCTTGCTCACTTTGCCACTGGATTCAAGATAGCATGGCTGATGAGGGTTATGAACCCGAAACCGGTCCCAGGATGCTTGTTTCCGGTCCAGGGAAGACATGGCTTGGAAGTTCGGGCTGGACTGTTCCCATGAGGCACAGGGTCAGACTGATTTGCATGTGGCCATGTCTGAACTGGGGTGGTGGAGTGAGCTAAAGAATGATGATGTATTAAACCCAGATCAGTTGACTGGGGTGATTTTTGATTTGCTCAAACGCTCCTTTCATCATCCCCTTTGGTATCGCTTTGTGCGCCCTAAATTGGCAGGGTATGCCCAGACATAGTTCTCTTGCTCACTTTGCCACTGGATTCAAGATAGCCTGGCTGATGAGTGTTATGAACCTGAAACTGGTCCCAGGATGCTTGTATCCGGTCCAGGGAAGACATGGCTTGGCAGTTCGGGCTGGACTGTTCCCATGAGGCACAGGGTCAGACTGATTTGCATATGGCCATGTCTGAACTGGGGTGGTGGAGTAAGCTAAAGAATGATGATGGATTAAACCCAGATCAGTTGACTGGGGGTGAGTGTTTGATTTTCTCAAACGCTCCGTCCATCATCCCCTTTGGTATCGCTTTGTTCACCCTAAGTTGGCAGGGTACGCCCAGACATGGGTCCCTTGCTCACTTTGCCCTTGGATTCAAGATAGCCTGGCTGATGAGGGTTATGAACCCGAAACCGGTCCCAGGATGCTTGTTTCTGGTCCAGGGAAGACATGGCTTGGCAGTTCGGGCTGGACTGTTCCCATGAGGCACAGGGTCAGACTGATTTGCATATGACCATGTCTGAATTGGGGTGGTGGAGTGAGCTAAAGAATGATGATGGATTAAACCCAGATCAGTTGACTGGGGGTGTGTGTTTGATTTGCTCAAACACTCCGTCCATCATTCCCTTTGGTATCACTTTGTACGCCCTAAGTTGGCAGGGTATGCCCAGATGTGGGTCCTTTGCTCACTTTGCCACTAGATTTAAGATAGCCTGGCTGATGAGGGTTATGAACCCGATACCTGTCCCAGGATGCTTATTTCCAGCCCAGGGAAGACATGGCTTGGCAGTTCGGGCTGGACTGTTCCCATGAGACACAGGGTCAGACTGCTTTGCATATGGTCATGTCTGAACTGGGATGGTGGAGTGAGCTAAAGAATGATGATGGATTAAACCCAGATCAGTTGACTGGGGGTGTGTGTTTGATTTGCTCAAACGCTCTGTCCATCATCCCCTTTGGTATCGCTTTGTTCGCCCTAAGTTGGCAGGGTATGCCCAGACGTGGGTCCCTTGCTCACTTTGCCACTGGATTCAAGATAGCCTGGCTGATGAGAGTTATGAACCCGAAACCGGTCCCAGGATGCTTGTTTCCGGTCCAGGGAAGATATGACTTTGCGGTTCGGGCTGGACTGTTCCAATGAGGCACAGGGTCAGACTGATTTGCATATGGCCATGTCTGAACTGGGGTGGTGGAGTGAGCTAAAGAATGATGATGGATTAAACCCAGATCAGTTGACAGGGGGTGATTGTTTGATTTGCTCACACGCTCAATCCATCATCCCCTTTTGTGTTGCTTTGTTCGCCCTAAGTTGGCAGGGTATGCCCAGACGTGGGTCCCTTACTCACTTTGCCACTGGATTCAAGATTGCCTTGCTGATGAGGGTTATGAACCCGAAACCGGTCCCAGGATGCTTATTTCCGGTCCAGGGAAGACATGGCTTGACAATTCGCGCTGGACTGTTCCCATGAGGCACAGTGTCAGACTGATTTGCATATGGCCATGTCTGAACTGGGGTGGTGGAGTGAGCTAAAGAATGATGATGGATTAAACCCAGATCAGTTGACTGGGGTGAGTGTTTGATTTGCTCAAATGCTCCGACCATCATCCCCTTTGGTATCGCTTTGTGCGCCCTAAGTTGGCAGGGTATGCCCAGACATGGTTCCCTTGCTCACTTTGCCACTGGATTCAAAATAACCTGGCTGATGAGGGTTATGAACCCGAAACCGGTCCCAGGATGCTTGTTTCCGGTCCAGGGAAGACATGGCTTGGCAGTTCAGGCTGGACTGTTCCCATAAGGCACAGGGTCAGACTGATTTGCATATTGCAAAGTCTGAACTAGAGTGGTGGAGTGAGCTAAAGAATGATGATGGATTAAACCCAGATCAGTTGACTGGGGGTGAGTTTTGATTTGCTCAAATGCTCCTTCCATCATCCCCTTTGGTATTGCTTTGTTCGCCCTAAGTTGGCAGGGTATGCCCAGACGTGGGTCACTTGCTCACTTTGCCAATGGATTCAAGATAGCCTGGCTGATAACGGATATGAACCCGAAACCGATCCCAGGATGCTTCTTTCCGGTACAGGGAAGCCATGGCTTGGCAGTTCGGGCTGGACTGTTCCCATGAGGCACAGGGTCAGACTGATTTGCATGTGGCCATGTCTGAACTGGGGTGGTGGAGTGAGCTAATGAATGATGATGTATTAAACCCAGATCAGTTGACTGGGGGTGAGTTTTGATTTGCTCAAATGCTCCGTCCATCATCCCCTTTGGTATCGCTTTGTTCGCCCTAAGTTGGCAGGGTATGCCCAGAGAAGGGTCCCTTGCTCACTTTGCCACTAGATTCAAGATAGCCTGGCTGATGAGGGTTATGGACCCAAAACCGGTCCCAGGATGCTTGTTTCCGGTCCAGGGAAGACATGGCTTGGCAGTTTGGGCTGGACTGTTCCCAAGAGGCACAGGGTCAGACTGATTTGCATATGGCCATGTCTGAACTGGGATGGTGGAGTGAGCTAAAGAATGATGATGTATTAAACCCAGATCAGTTGACTGGGGGTGAGTGTTTGATATGCTGAAATGCTCCGGACATCATCCCCTTTGGTATCGCTTTGTGCGCCCTAAGTTGGCAGGGTATGCCCAGACGTGGGTCCCTTCCTTACTTTGCCACTGGATTCAAGATAGCCTGGCTGATAAGGGTTATGAACCCGAAACCGGTCCCAGGATACTAGTTTAGTTTCCGGTCCAGGGAAGACATGGCTTGGCAGGTCGGGCTGGACTGTTCCCATGAGGCACAGGGTCAGACTGATTTGTATATGGCCATGTCTGAACTGGGGTGGTGGAGTGAGCTAAAGAATGATGATGGATTAAACCCAGATCAGTTGACTGGGGGTGAGTGTTTCATTTGCTCAAACGCTCCGTCCATCATCCTCTTTGGTATCGCTTTGTTTGCCCTAAGTTGGCAGGGTATGCCCAGACGTGGGTCCCTTGCTCACTTTGCCACTGGATTCAAGATAGCCTGGCTGATGAGAGTTATGAACCCGAAACCAGTCCCAGGATGCTTGTTTCCGGTCCAGGGAAGACATGGCTTGGTAGTTCGGGCTGGACTGTTCCCATGAGACACAGGTTCAGACTGATTTGCATATGGCCATGTCTGAACTGGGGTGGTGGAGTGAGCTAAAGAATGATGATGGATTCAACCCAGATCAGTTGACTGGGGGTGAGTTTTTGATTTGCTCAAACGCTCCGTCCATCATGCCCTTTGGTATCGCTTTGTTCACCCTAAGTTGGCAGGGTTTGCACAGATGTGGGTCCTTTTCTCACTTTGCCACTGGATTCAAGATAGCCTGGCTGATGAGGGTTATGAACCCGAAACCGGTCCCAGGATGCTTGTTTCCGGTCCAGGGAAGACATGGCATGGCAGTTCGGGCTGGACTGTTCCCATGAGGCACAGAGTCAGACTGAATTGCATATGGAAATGTCTGAATTGGGGTAGAGTAGTGAGCTAAAGAATGATGATGGATTAAACCCAGATCAGTTGACTGGGGTGAGTGTTTGATTTGCTCAAACGCTCCATCCATCATCGTCTTTGGTATGGCTTTGCTCGCCCTAAGTTGGCAGGGTATGCCCAGAAGTGGGTCCCTTGCTCACTTTGCCACTGGATTCAAGACAGCCTGGCTGATGTGAGTTATGAACCCAAACTAGTCCCAGGATGCTTGTTTCCGGTCCAGGGAAGACATGGCTTGGCAGTTCGGGCTGGACTGTTCCCATGAGGCACAGGGTCAGACTGATTTGCATATGGCCATGTCTGAACTGGGGTGGTGGAGTGAGCTAAAGAATGATGATGGATTAAACCCAGATCAGTTGACTGGGGGTGAGTGTTTGATTTGCTCAAACGCTCTGTCCATCAACCCCTTTGGTATCGCTTTGTTCGCCCTAAGTTGGCAGGGTATGCCCAGACGTGGGTCCCTTGCTCTCTTTGCCACTGGATTAACGAAAGCCTTGCTGAGGAGGGTTATGAACCCAAAACCGGTCCTAGGATGCTTGTTTCCGGTCCAGGGAAGACATGGCATGGCAGTTCGGGCTGGACTGTTCCCATGAGGCACAGGGTCAGACTGATTTGCATATGGCCATGTCTGAACTGGGGTGGTGGAGTGAGCTAAAGAATGATGATGGATAAAACCCAGATCAGTTGACTGGGGGTGAGTGTTTGATTTGGTCAAACGCTCCGTCCATCATCCCTTTTGGTATCGCTTTGTTCGCCCTAAGTTGGCAGGGTATGCCCAGACGTGGGTCCCTTGCTCACTTTGCCACTGGATTCAAGATAGCCTGGCTGATGAGAGCTATGAACCCAAACTAGTCCCAGGATGCTTGTTTCCAGTCCAGGGAAGACATGGCTTGGCAGTTCGGGCTGGACTGTTCCCATGAGGCACAGGGTCAGACTGATTTGCATATGGCCATGTCTGAACTGGGTGGTGGAGTGAGCTAAAGAATGATGATGGATTAAACCCAGATCAGTTGACTTGGTTGAGTGTTTGATTTGCTCAAACGCTCCGTCCATCATCCCCTCTGGTATCGCTTTGTTCGCCCTAAGTTGGCAGGGTATGCCCAGACGTGGGTCCCTTGCTCACTTTGCCACTGGATTCAAGATAGCCTGGCTGATGAGGGCTATGAACCCGAAACTGGTCCCAGGATGCTTGTATGCGGTCCAGGGAAGACATGGCTTGGCAGTTCGGGCTGGACTGTTCCCATAAGGCACAGGGTCAGACTGATTTGCATATGGTCATGTCTGAACTGGGGTGGTAGAGTGAGCTAAAGAATGATGATGGATTAAACCCAGATCAGTTGACTGGGGGTGAGTGTTTGATTTGCTCAAACGCTCCGTCCATCATCCCCTTTGGTATCGCTTTGTTCGCCCTAAGTTGGCAGGGTATGCCCAGACGTGGGTCCCTTGCTCACTTTGACACTGGATTCAAGACAGCCTGGCTGATGAGGGTTATGAACCCGAAACCGGTCCCAGGATGCCTGTTTCCGGTCCAGGGAAGACATGGCTTGGCGGTTCGGGCTGGACTGTTCCCATGAGGCACAGTGTCAGACTGATTTGCATATGGAAATGTCTGAACTGGGGTAGTGGAGTGAGCTAAAGAATGATGAAGGATTAAACCAGGATCAGTTGACTGGGGTGAGTGTTTGATTTGCTCAAACGCTCCGTCCATCATCCCCTTTGGTATCGCTTTGTGCGCCCTAAGTTGGCAGTGTATGCCCAGACATAGTTCCCTTGCTCACTTTGCCACTGGATTCAAGATAGCATGGCTGATGAGGGTTATGAACCCGAAACCGGTCCCAGGATGCTTGTTTCCGGTCCAGGGAAGACATGGCTTGGAAGTTCGGGCTGGACTGTTCCCATGAGGCACAGGGTCAGACTGATTTGCATGTGGCCATGTCTGAACTGGGGTGGTGGAGTGAGCTAAAGAATGATGATGTATTAAACCCAGATCAGTTGACTGGGGTGAGTTTTGATTTGCTCAAACGCTCCTTTCATCATCCCCTTTGGTATCGCTTTGTGCGCCCTAAATTGGCAGGGTATGCCCAGACATAGTTCCCTTGCTCACTTTGCCACTGGATTCAAGATAGCCTGGCTGATGAGTGTTATGAACCTGAAACTGGTCCCAGGATGCTTGTATCTGGTCCAGGGAAGACATGGCTTGGCAGTTCGGGCTGGACTGTTCCCATGAGGCACAGGGTCAGACTGATTTGCATATGGCCATGTCTGAACTGGGGTGGTGGAGTAAGCTAAAGAATGATGATGGATTAAACCCAGATCAGTTGACTGGGGGTGAGTGTTTGATTTTCTCAAACGCTCCGTCCATCATCCCCTTTGGTATCGCTTTGTTCACCCTAAGTTGGCAGGGTACGCCCAGACATGGGTCCCTTGCTCACTTTGCCCTTGGATTCAAGATAGCCTGGCTGATGAGGGTTATGAACCCGAAACCGGTCCCAGGATGCTTGTTTCTGGTCCAGGGAAGACATGGCTTGGCAGTTCGGGCTGGACTGTTCCCATGAGGCACAGGGTCAGACTGATTTGCATATGACCATGTCTGAATTGGGGTGGTGGAGTGAGCTAAAGAATGATGATGGATTAAACCCAGATCAGTTGACTGGGGGGGTGTGTTTGATTTGCTCAAACGCTCTGGCCATCATCCCCTTTGGTATCGCTTTGTTCGCCCTAAGTTGGCAGGGTATGCCCAGACGTGGGTCCCTTGCTCACTTTGCCACTGGATTCAAGATAGCCTGGCTGATGAGAGTTATGAACCCGAAACCGGTCCCAGGATGCTTGTTTCCGGTCCAGGGAAGATATGACTTTGCGGTTCGGGCTGGACTGTTCCAATGAGGCACAGGGTCAGACTGATTTGCATATGGCCATGTCTGAACTGGGGTGGTGGAGTGAGCTAAAGAATGATGATGGATTAAACCCAGATCAGTTGACAGGGGGTGATTGTTTGATTTGCTCACATGCTCAATCCATCATCCCCTTTTGTGTTGCTTTGTTCGCCCTAAGTTGGCAGGGTATGCCCAGACGTGGGTCCCTTACTCACTTTGCCACTGGATTCAAGATTGCCTTGCTGATGAGGGTTATGAACCCGAAACCGGTCCCAGGATGCTTGTTTCCGGTCCAGGGAAGACATGGCTTGACAATTCGCGCTGGACTGTTCCCATGAGGCACAGTGTCAGACTGATTTGCATATGGCCATGTCTGAACTGGGGTGGTGGAGTGAGCTAAAGAATGATGATGGATTAAACCCAGATCAGTTGACTGGGGTGAGTGTTTGATTTGCTCAAATGCTCCGACCATCATCCCCTTTGGTATCGCTTTGTGCGCCCTAAGTTGGCAGGGTATGCCCAGACATGGTTCCCTTGCTCACTTTGCCACTGGATTCAAAATAACCTGGCTGATGAGGGTTATGAACCCGAAACCGGTCCCAGGATGCTTGTTTCTGGTCCAGGGAAGACATGGCTTGGCAGTTCAGGCTGGACTGTTCCCATAAGGCACAGGGTCAGACTGATTTGCATATGGCCATGTCTGAACTAGAGTGGTGGAGTGAGCTAAAGAATGATGATGGATTAAACCCAGATCAGTTGACTGGGGGTGAGTTTTGATTTGCTCAAATGCTCCTTCCATCATCCCCTTTGGTATTGCTTTGTTCGCCCTAAGTTGGCAGGGTATGCCCAGACGTGGGTCACTTGCTCACTTTGACAATGGATTCAAGATAGCCTGGCTGATAACGGATATGAACCCGAAACCGATCCCAGGATGCTTCTTTCCGGTACAGGGAAGCCATGGCTTGGCAGTTCGGGCTGGACTGTTCCCATGAGGCACAGGGTCAGACTGATTTGCATGTGGCCATGTCTGAACTGGGGTGGTGGAGTGAGCTAATGAATGATGATGTATTAAACCCAGATCAGTTGACTGGGGGTGAGTTTTGATTTGCTCAAATGCTCCGTCCATCATCCCCTTTGGTATCGCTTTGTTCGCCCTAAGTTGGCAGGGTATGCCCAGAGAAAGGTCCCTTGCTCACTTTGCCACTAGATTCAAGATAGCCTGGCTGATGAGGGTTATGGACCCAAAACCGGTCCCAGGATGCTTGTTTCCGGTCCAGGGAAGACATGGCTTGGCAGTTTGGGCTGGACTGTTCCCAAGAGGCACAGGGTCAGACTGATTTGCATATGGCCATGTCTGAACTGGGATGGTGGAGTGAGCTAAAGAATGATGATGTATTAAACCCAGATCAGTTGACTGCGGGTGAGTGTTTGATATGCTGAAATGCTCCGGGCATCATCCCCTTTGGTATCGCTTTGTGCGCCCTAAGTTGGCAGGGTATGCCCAGACGTGGGTCCCTTCCTTACTTTGCCACTGGATTCAAGATAGCCTGGCTGATAAGGGTTATGAACCCGAAACCGGTCCCAGGATACTAGTTTCGTTTCCGGTCCAGGGAAGACATGGCTTGGCAGGTCGGGCTGGACTGTTCCCATGAGGCACAGGGTCAGACTGATTTGTATATGGCCATGTCTGAACTGGGGTGGTGGAGTGAGCTAAAGAATGATGATGGATTCAACCCAGATCAGTTGACTGGGGGTGAGTGTTTGATTTTCTCAAACACTCCGTCCATCATCCTCTTTGGTATCGCTTTGTTTGCCCTAAGTTGGCAGGGTATGCCCGGACGTGGGTCCCTTGCTCACTTTGCCACTGGATTCAAGATAGCCTGGCTGATGAGAGTTATGAACCCGAAACCAGTCCCAGGATGCTTGTTTCCGGTCCAGGGAAGACATGGCTTGGTAGTTCGGGCTGGACTGTTCCCATGAGACACAGGTTCAGACTGGTTTGCATATGGCCATGTCTGAACTGGGGTGGTGGAGTGAGCTAAAGAATGATGATGGATTCAACCCAGATCAGTTGACTGGGGGTGAGTTTTTGATTTGCTCAAACGCTCCGCCCATCATGCCCTTTGGTATCGCTTTGTTCGCCCTAAGTTGGCAGGGTATGCACAGATGTGGGTCCTTTGCTCACTTTGCCACTGGATTCAAGATAGCCTGGCTGATGATGGTTATGAACCCGAAACCGGTCCCAGGATGCTTGATTCCGGTCCAGGGAAGACATGGCTTGGCAGTTCGGGCTGGACTGTTCCCATGAGGCACAGGGTCAGACTGATTTGCATATGGAAATGTCTGAACTGGGGTAGTGGAGTGAGCTAAAGAATGATGGTGGATTAAACCCAGATCAGTTGACTGGGGTGAGTGTTTGATTTGCTCAAACGCTCCGTCCATCATCCCCTTTGATATCCCTTTGTGCACCCTAAGTTGGCAGGGTATGCCCAGACGTGGGACCCTTGCTTACTTTGCCACTGGATTCAAGATAGCCTGGCTGATAAGAGTTATGAACCCGAAACCGGTCCCTGGATACTTGTTTCCGGTCCAGGGAAGACATGGCTTGGCAGTTCGGGATGGACTGTTCCCATGAGGCACAGGGTCAGACTGATATGCATATGGCCATGTCTGAACTGGGGTGGTGGAGTGAGCTAAAGAATGATGATGGATTAAATCCAGATCAGTTGACTGTGGGTGAGTGTTTGATTTGCTCAAACACTCCGTCCATCATCCCGTTTGGTATCGCTTTGTTCGCCCTAAATTGGCAGGGTATGCCCAGACGTGGGTCCCTTGCTCACTTTGCCACTGGATTCAAGATAGCCTGGCTGATGAGGGTTATGAACCCGAAACTGGTCCCAGGATGCTTGTTTTCGGTCCAGGGAAGACATGGCTTTGCAGTTCAGGCTGGACTGTTCCCATGAGGCACAGGGTCAGACTGATTTGCATATGGCCATGTCTGAACTGGGGTGGTGGAGTGAGCTAAGAAATGATGATGGATTAAACCCAGATCAGTTGACTGGGGGTGAGTGTTTGATTTGCTCAAACGCTCCGTCCATCATCCCCTTTGGTATCGCGTTGTTCGCCCTAAGTTGGCAGGGTATGCCCAGACGTGCGTCCCATGCTCACTTTGCCACTGGATTCAAGGTAGCCTGGCTGATGAGGGTTATGAACTCGAAACCGGTCCCATGATGCTTGTTTCCGGTCCAGGGAAGATATGGCTTGGCAGTTCGGGCTGGACTGTTCCCATGAGGCACAGGGTCACACTGATTTGCATATGGCCATATCTGAACTGGGGTGGTGGAGTGAGCTAAAGAATGATGATGGATTAAACCCAGATCAGTTGACTGTGGGTGAGTGTTTGATTTGCTCAAACACTCCGTCCATCATCCCGTTTGGTATCGCTTTGTTCGCCCTAAATTGGCAGGGTATGCCCAGACGTGGGTCCCTTGCTCACTTTGACACTGGATTAAAGATAGCCTGGCTGATGAGGGTTATGAACCCGAAACTGGTCCCAGGATGCTTGTTTTTGGTCCAGGGAAGACATGGCTTGGCAGTTCAGGCTGGACTGTTCCCATGAGGCACAGGGTCAGACTGATTTGCATATGGCCATGTCTGAACTGGGGTGGTGGAGTGAGCTAAGGAATGATGATGGATTAAACCCAGATCAGTTGACTGGGGGTGAGTGTTTGATTTGCTCAAACGCTCCGTCCATCATCCCCTTTGGTATCGCTTTGTTCGCCCTAAGTTGGCAGGGTATGCCCAGACGTGGGTCCCATGCTCACTTTGCCACTGGATTCAAGGTAGCCTGGATGATGAGAGTTATGAACCCGATCCCGGTCCCAGGATGCTTGTTTCCGGCCCTGGGAAGACATGGCTTGGCAGTTCGGGCTGGACTGTTCCCATGAGGCACAGGGTCAGACTGATTTGCATATGGCCATGTCTGAACTGGGGTGGTGGAGTGAGCTAAAGAATGATGATGGATTCAACCCAGATCAGTTGACTGGGGGTGAGTGTTTGATTTTCTCAAACACTCCGTCCATCATCCTCTTTGGTATCGCTTTGTTTGCCCTAAGTTGGCAGGGTATGCCCGGACGTGGGTCCCTTGCTCACTTTGCCACTGGATTCAAGATAGCCTGGCTGATGAGAGTTATGAACCCGAAACCAGTCCCAGGATGCTTGTTTCCGGTCCAGGGAAGACATGGCTTGGTAGTTCGGGCTGGACTGTTCCCATGAGACACAGGTTCAGACTGATTTGCATATGGCCATGTCTGAACTGGGGTGGTGGAGTGAGCTAAAGAATGATGATGGATTCAACCCAGATCAGTTGACTGGGGGTGAGTTTTTGATTTGCTCAAACGCTCCGTCCATCATGCCCTTTGGTATCGCTTTGTTCGCCCTAAGTTGGCAGGGTATGCACAGATGTGGGTCCTTTGCTCACTTTGCCACTGGATTCAAGATAGCCTGGCTGATGATGGTTATGAACCCGAAACCGGTCCCAGGATGCTTGATTCCGGTCCAGGGAAGACATGGCTTGGCAGTTCGGGCTGGACTGTTCCCATGAGGCACAGGGTCAGACTGATTTGCATATGGAAATGTCTGAACTGGGGTAGTGGAGTGAGCTAAAGAATGATGGTGGATTAAACCCAGATCAGTTGACTGGGGTGAGTGTTTGATTTGCTCAAACGCTCCGTCCATCATCCCCTTTGGTATCCCTTTGTGCGCCCTAAGTTGGCAGGGTATGCCCAGACGTGGGACCCTTGCTTACTTTGCCACTGGATTCAAGATAGCCTGGCTGATAAGAGTTATGAACCCGAAACCGGTCCCAGGATACTTGTTTCCGGTCCAGGGAAGACATGGCTTGGCAGTTCGGGATGGACTGTTCCCATGAGGCACAGGGTCAGACTGATATGCATATGGCCATGTCTGAACTGGGGTGGTGGAGTGAGCTAAAGAATGATGATGGATTAAATCCAGATCAGTTGACTGTGGGTGAGTGTTTGATCTGCTCAAACACTCCGTCCATCATCCCGTTTGGTATCGCTTTGTTCGCCCTAAATTGGCAGGGTATGCCCAGACGTGGGTCCCTTGCTCACTTTGCCACTGGATTCAAGATAGCTTGGCTGATGAGGGTTATGAACCCGAAACTGGTCCCAGGATGCTTGTTTTCGGTCCAGGGAAGACATGGCTTTGCAGTTCAGGCTGGACTGTTCCCATGAGGCACAGGGTCAGACTGATTTGCATATGGCCATGTCTGAACTGGGGTGGTGGAGTGAGCTAAGGAATGATGATGGATTAAACCCAGATCAGTTGACTGGGGGTGAGTGTTTGATTTGCTCAAACGCTCCGTCCATCATCCCCTTTGGTAGCGCGTTGTTCGCCCTAAGTTGGCAGGGTATGCCCAGACGTGCGTCCCATGCTCACTTTGCCACTGGATTCAAGGTAGCCTGGCTGATGAGGGTTATGAACTCGAAACCGGTCCCATGATGCTTGTTTCCGGTCCAGGGAAGATATGGCTTGGCAGTTCGGGCTGGACTGTTCCCATGAGGCACAGGGTCACACTGATTTGCATATGGCCATATCTGAACTGGGGTGGTGGAGTGAGCTAAAGAATGATGATGGATTAAACCCAGATCAGTTGACTGTGGGTGAGTGTTTGATTTGCTCAAACACTCCGTCCATCATCCCGTTTGGTATCGCTTTGTTCGCCCTAAATTGGCAGGGTATGCCCAGACGTGGGTCCCTTGCTCACTTTGACACTGGATTAAAGATAGCCTGGCTGATGAGGGTTATGAACCCGAAACTGGTCCCAGGATGCTTGTTTTTGGTCCAGGGAAGACATGGCTTGGCAGTTCAGGCTGGACTGTTCCCATGAGGCACAGGGTCAGACTGATTTGCATATGGCCATGTCTGAACTGGGGTGGTGGAGTGAGCTAAGGAATGATGATGGATTAAACCCAGATCAGTTGACTGGGGGTGAGTGTTTGATTTGCTCAAACGCTCCGTCCATCATCCCCTTTGGTATCGCTTTGTTCGCCCTAAGTTGGCAGGGTATGCCCAGACGTGGGTCCCATGCTCACTTTGCCACTGGATTCAAGGTAGCCTGGCTGATGAGGGTTATGAACTCGAAACCGGTCCCATGATGCTTGTTTCCGGTCCAGGGAAGATATGGCTTGGCAGTTCGGGCTGGACTGTTCCCATGAGGCACAGGGTCACACTGATTTGCATATGGCCATATCTGAACTGGGGTGGTGGAGTGAGCTAAAGAATGATGATGGATTAAACCCAGATCAGTTGACTGGGGGTGAGTGTTTGATTTGCTCAAACGCCCTGTCCATCATCCCCTTTGGTATCGCTTTGTTCGCCCTAAGTTGGCAGTGTATGCCCAGACGTGGGTCCCTTGCTCACTTTGCCATTGGATTCAAGATAGCCTGGCTGATGAGGGTTATGAAACCGAATCCGGTCCCAGGATGCTTGTTTCCGGTCCAGGGAAGACATGGCTTGGCAGTTCGGGCTGGACTGTTCCCATGAGGCACAGGGTCAGACTGATTTGCATATGGCCATGTCTGAAATGGGATGGTGGAGTGAGCTAAAGAATGATGATGGATTAAACCCAGATCAGTTGACTGGGGGTGAGTGTTTGATTTGCTCAAACGCTTCATCCATCATCCCCTTTGGTATCGCTTTGTTCGCCCTAAGTTGGCAGGGTATGCCCAGACGTGGGTCCCTTGCTCACTTTGCCACTGGATTCAAGATAGCCTGGCTGATGAGAGTTATGAACCAGAATCCGGTCCCAGGATGCTTGTTTCTAGGCCTGGGCGAAGCACTACGCTATGCTCGCGTAGTTTGCGAAGTTCGCGCTACTTCGCACTACGCGAACTGCACGTAGCATAGTGCGAACACGCGTAGCGTAGTGTTGCGTAGTGCTGCGGTCATTTTTTGCTTGCTCGCGGTCCTCAACGTCAAGTTGGCGACCGCGAGCAAGCAAAATGACATCCTGGCGAGACTTTTTCCTTGTTCGCGATCGCGAGCATGGAAAATAAACCTCCCGGCGAGATTCCCAATGCGAGAAGGTCAGGTTTCTCATTGCGAGGGGTCGCGTATGCTCGCGACCGCTCGCGATGAGAAACTACCAGTTCGCGTTGAGAAAGCTGCAGCTCGAGTAAAAATCTACTCGAGCAGCAGAAAACTACAGCTCGCACTGTGCAAGATGCCATTTTCAATGATTGCACAGTGCCGGTTGCTTGTCCGCACTGTGCAATCATTGAAAACAACATCTTGCACAGTGCGAACATGTTACTTCGCAGTTCGCGAAGTGCTACGCGTAGCTCGCGTAGTGCGAACTTCACTTTGCGTAGCTTCGCGAAGTGCTACTTCGCGAACTACGCCCACCCTTACTTGTTTCCGGTCCAGGGAAGACATGGCTTTTGTAGTTCGAGCTGGACTGTTCCCATGTGGCACAGGGTCAGACTGATTTGCATATGGCCATGTCTGAACTGGGGTGGTGGAGTGAGCAAAAGAATGATGATGGGTTAAACCCAGATAAGTTGACTGGGGGTGAGTGTTTGATTTGCTCAAACGCTCCGTCCATCATCCCCTTTGGTATCGCTTTGTTCGCCCTAAGTTGGCAGGGTATGCCCAGACATGGGTCCCTTTCTCACTTTGCCACTGGATTCAAGATAGCCTGGCTGATGAGAGTTATGAACCCTAACTAGTCCCAGGATGCTTGTTTCCGGTCCAGGGAAGACATGGCTTGGCAGTTCGGGCTGGACTGTTCCCATGAGGCACAGGGTCAGACTGATTTGCATATGGCCATGTCTGAACTGGGGTGGTGGAGTGAGCTAAAGAATGATGATGGATTAAACCCAGATTAGTTGACTGGGGGTGAGTGTTTGATTTGCTCAAACGCTCCGTCCATCATCCCCTTTGGTATCGCTTTGTTTGGCCTAAGTTGGCAGGGTATGCCCAGACGTGGGTCCCTTGCTCACTTTGCCACTGGATTCAAGATAGCCTGGCTGATGAGGGTTATGAACCCGAAACCGGTCACAGGATGTTTGTTTCCGGTCCAGGGAAGACATGGCTTGGCAGTTTGGGCTGGACTGTTCCCATGAGGAACAGGGTCAAACCGATTTACATTTGGCCATGTCTGAACTGGGGTGGTGGAGTGAGCTAAAGAATGATTATGGATTAAACCCAGATCAGTTGACTGGGGGTGAGTGTTTGATTTGCTCAAACGCTCCGTCCATCATGCCCTTTGGTATCGCTTTGTTCGCCCTAAGTTGGCAGGGTTTGCACAGATGTGGGTCCTTTTCTCACTTTGCCACTGGATTCAAGATAGCCTGGCTGATGAGGGTTATGAACCCGAAACCGGTCCCAGGATGCTTGTTTCCGGTCCAGGGAAGACATGGCATGGCAGTTCGGGCTGGACTGTTCCCATGAGGCACAGAGTCAGACTGAATTGTATATGGAAATGTCTGAATTGGGGTAGTGGAGTGAGCTAAAGAATGATGATGGATTAAACCCAGATCAGTTGACTGGGGTGAGTGATTGATTTGCTCAAACGCTCCATCCATCATCGTCTTTGGTATGGCTTTGCTCGCCCTAAGTTGGCAAGGTATGCCCAGACGTGGGTCCCTTGCTCACTTTGCCACTGGATTCAAGACAGCCTGGCTGATGTGAGTTATGAACCCAAACTAGTTCCAGGATGCTTGTTTCCGGTCCAGGGAAGACATGGCTTGGCAGTTCGGGCTGGACTGTTCCCATGAGGCACAGGGTCAGACTGATTTGCATATGGCCATGTCTGAACTGGGGTGGTGGAGTGAGCTAAAGAATGATGATGGATTAAACCCAGATCAGTTGACTGGGGGTGAGTGTTTGATTTGCTCAAACGCTCTCTCCATCAACCCCTTTGGTATCGCTTTGTTCGCCCTAAGTTGGCAGGGTATGCCCAGACGTGGGTCCCTTGCTCTCTTTGCCACTGGATTAACGACAGCCTTGCTGAGGAGGGTTATGAACCCAAAACCGGTCCCAGGATGCTTGTTTCCGGTCCAGGGAAGACATGGCTTGGCAGTTCTGGCTGGACTGTTCCCTTGAGGCACAGGGTCAGACTGATTTGCATATGGCCATGTCTGAACTGGGTGGTGGAGTGAGCTAAAGAATGATGATGGATTAAACCCAGATCAGTTGACTGTGTTGAGTGTTTGATTTGCTCAAACGCTCCGTCCATCATCCCCTCTGGTATCGCTTTGTTCGCCCTAAGTTGGCAGGGTATGCCCAGACGTGGGTCCCTTGCTCACTTTGCCACTGGATTCAAGATAGCCTGGCTGATAAGAGTTATGAACCCGAAACCGGTCCCAGGATACTTGTTTCCGGTCCAGGGAAGACATGGCTTGGCAGTTCGGGATGGACTGTTCCCATGAGGCACAGGGTCAGACTGATATGCATATGGCCATGTCTGAACTGGGGTGGTGGAGTGAGCTAAAGAATGATGATGGATTAAATCCAGATCAGTTGACTGTGGGTGAGTGTTTGATTTGCTCAAACACTCCGTCCATCATCCCGTTTGGTATCGCTTTGTTCGCCCTAAATTGGCAGGGTATGCCCAGACGTGGGTCCCTTGCTCACTTTGCCACTGGATTCAAGATAGCCTGGCTGATGAGGGTTATGAACCCGAAACTGGTCCCAGGATGCTTGTTTTCGGTCCAGGGAAGACATGGCTTTGCAGTTCAGGCGGGACTGTTCCCATGAGGCACAGGGTCGAACTGATTTGCATATGGCCATGTCTGAACTGGGGTGGTGGAGTGAGCTAAAGAATGATGATGGATTAAACCCAGATCAGTTGACTGGGGGTGAGTGTTTGATTTGCTCAAACGCTCCGTCCATCATCCCCTTTGGTATCGCGTTGTTCGCCCTAAGTTGGCAGGGTATGCCCAGACGTGCGTCCCATGCTCACTTTGCCAATGGATTCAAGGTAGCCTGGCTGATGAGGGTTATGAACTCGAAACCGGTCCCATGATGCTTGTTTCCGGTCCAGGGAAGATATGGCTTGGCAGTTCGGGCTGGACTGTTCCCATGAGGCACAGGGTCACACTGATTTGCATATGGCCATATCTGAACTGGGGTGGTGGAGTGAGCTAAAGAATGATGATGGATTAAACCCAGATCAGTTGACTGTGGGTGAGTGTTTGATTTGCTCAAACACTCCGTCCATCATCCCGTTTGGTATCGCTTTGTTCGCCCTAAATTGGCAGGGTATGCCCAGACGTGGGTCCCTTGCTCACTTTGACACTGGATTAAAGATAGCCTGGCTGATGAGGGTTATGAACCCGAAACTGGTCCCAGGATGCTTGTTTTTGGTCCAGGGAAGACATGGCTTGGCAGTTCAGGCTGGACTGTTCCCATGAGGCACAGGGTCAGACTGATTTGCATATGGCCATGTCTGAACTGGGGTGGTGGAGTGAGCTAAGGAATGATGATGGATTAAACCCAGATCAGTTGACTGGGGGTGAGTGTTTGATTTGCTCAAACGCTCCGTCCATCATCCCCTTTGGTATCGCTTTGTTCGCCCTAAGTTGGCAGGGTATGCCCAGACGTGGGTCCCATGCTCACTTTGCCACTGGATTCAAGGTAGCCTGGATGATGAGAGTTATGAACCCGATCCCGGTCCCAGGATGCTTGTTTCCGGCCCTGGGAAGACATGGCTTGGCAGTTCGGGCTGGAGTGTTCCCATGAGGCACAGGGTCAGACTGATTTGCATATGGCCATGTCTGAACTGGGGTGGTGGAGTGAGCTAAAGAATGATGATGGATTCAACCCAGATCAGTTGACTGGGGGTGAGTGTTTGATTTTCTCAAACACTCCGTCCATCATCCTCTTTGGTATCGCTTTGTTTGCCCTAAGTTGGCAGGGTATGCCCGGACGTGGGTCCCTTGCTCACTTTGCCACTGGATTCAAGATAGCCTGGCTGATGAGAGTTATGAACCCGAAACCAGTCCCAGGATGCTTGTTTCCGGTCCAGGGAAGACATGGCTTGGTAGTTCGGGCTGGACTGTTCCCATGAGACACAGGTTCAGACTGATTTGCATATGGCCATGTCTGAACTGGGGTGGTGGAGTGAGCTAAAGAATGATGATGGATTCAACCCAGATCAGTTGACTGGGGGTGAGTTTTTGATTTGCTCAAACGCTCCGTCCATCATGCCCTTTGGTATCGCTTTGTTCGCCCTAAGTTGGCAGGGTATGCACAGATGTGGGTCCTTTGCTCACTTTGCCACTGGATTCAAGATAGCCTGGCTGATGATGGTTATGAACCCGAAACCGGTCCCAGGATGCTTGATTCCGGTCCAGGGAAGACATGGCTTGGCAGTTCGGGCTGGACTGTTCCCATGAGGCACAGGGTCAGACTGATTTGCATATGGAAATGTCTGAACTGGGGTAGTGGAGTGAGCTAAAGAATGATGGTGGATTAAACCCAGATCAGTTGACTGGGGTGAGTGTTTGATTTGCTCAAACGCTCCGTCCATCATCCCCTTTGGTATCCCTTTGTGCGCCCTAAGTTGGCAGGGTATGCCCAGACGTGGGACCCTTGCTTACTTTGCCACTGGATTCAAGATAGCCTGGCTGATAAGAGTTATGAACCCGAAACCGGTCCCAGGATACTTGTTTCCGGTCCAGGGAAGACATGGCTTGGCAGTTCGGGATGGACTGTTCCCATGAGGCACAGGGTCAGACTGATATGCATATGGCCATGTCTGAACTGGGGTGGTGGAGTGAGCTAAAGAATGATGATGGATTAAATCCAGATCAGTTGACTGTGGGTGAGTGTTTGATTTGCTCAAACACTCCGTCCATCATCCCGTTTGGTATCGCTTTGTTCGCCCTAAATTGGCAGGGTATGCCCAGACGTGGGTCCCTTGCTCACTTTGCCACTGGATTCAAGATAGCCTGGCTGATGAGGGTTATGAACCCGAAACTGGTCCCAGGATGCTTGTTTTCGGTCCAGGGAAGACATGGCTTTGCAGTTCAGGCTGGACTGTTCCCATGAGGCACAGGGTCAGACTGATTTGCATATGGCCATGTCTGAACTGGGGTGGTGGAGTGAGCTAAGGAATGATGATGGATTAAACCCAGATCAGTTGACTGGGGGTGAGTGTTTGATTTGCTCAAACGCTCCGTCCATCATCCCCTTTGGTATCGCGTTGTTCGCCCTAAGTTGGCAGGGTATGCCCAGACGTGCGTCCCATGCTCACTTTGCCACTGGATTCAAGGTAGCCTGGCTGATGAGGGTTATGAACTCGAAACCGGTCCCATGATGCTTGTTTCCGGTCCAGGGAAGATATGGCTTGGCAGTTCGGGCTGGACTGTTCCCATGAGGCACAGGGTCACACTGATTTGCATATGGCCATATCTGAACTGGGGTGGTGGAGTGAGCTAAAGAATGATGATGGATTAAACCCAGATCAGTTGACTGTGGGTGAGTGTTTGATTTGCTCAAACACTCCGTCCATCATCCCGTTTGGTATCGCTTTGTTCGCCCTAAATTGGCAGGGTATGCCCAGACGTGGGTCCCTTGCTCACTTTGACACTGGATTCAAGATAGCCTGGCTGATGAGGGTTATGAACCCGAAACCGGTCACAGGATGTTTGTTTCCGGTCCAGGGAAGACATGGCTTGGCAGTTTGGGCTGGACTGTTCCCATGAGGAACAGGGTCAAACCGATTTACATTTGGCCATGTCTGAACTGGGGTGGTGGAGTGAGCTAAAGAATGATTATGGATTAAACCCAGATCAGTTGACTGGGGGTGAGTGTTTGATTTGCTCAAACGCTCCGTCCATCATGCCCTTTGGTATCGCTTTGTTCGCCCTAAGTTGGCAGGGTTTGCACAGATGTGGGTCCTTTTCTCACTTTGCCACTGGATTCAAGATAGCCTGGCTGATGAGGGTTATGAACCCGAAACCGGTCCCAGGATGCTTGTTTCCGGTCCAGGGAAGACATGGCATGGCAGTTCGGGCTGGACTGTTCCCATGAGGCACAGAGTCAGACTGAATTGTATATGGAAATGTCTGAATTGGGGTAGTGGAGTGAGCTAAAGAATGATGATGGATTAAACCCAGATCAGTTGACTGGGGTGAGTGATTGATTTGCTCAAACGCTCCATCCATCATCGTCTTTGGTATGGCTTTGCTCGCCCTAAGTTGGCAAGGTATGCCCAGACGTGGGTCCCTTGCTCACTTTGCCACTGGATTCAAGACAGCCTGGCTGATGTGAGTTATGAACCCAAACTAGTTCCAGGATGCTTGTTTCCGGTCCAGGGAAGACATGGCTTGGCAGTTCGGGCTGGACTGTTCCCATGAGGCACAGGGTCAGACTGATTTGCATATGGCCATGTCTGAACTGGGGTGGTGGAGTGAGCTAAAGAATGATGATGGATTAAACCCAGATCAGTTGACTGGGGGTGAGTGTTTGATTTGCTCAAACGCTCTCTCCATCAACCCCTTTGGTATCGCTTTGTTCGCCCTAAGTTGGCAGGGTATGCCCAGACGTGGGTCCCTTGCTCTCTTTGCCACTGGATTAACGACAGCCTTGCTGAGGAGGGTTATGAACCCAAAACCGGTCCCAGGATGCTTGTTTCCGGTCCAGGGAAGACATGGCTTGGCAGTTCTGGCTGGACTGTTCCCTTGAGGCACAGGGTCAGACTGATTTGCATATGGCCATGTCTGAACTGGGTGGTGGAGTGAGCTAAAGAATGATGATGGATTAAACCCAGATCAGTTGACTGTGTTGAGTGTTTGATTTGCTCAAACGCTCCGTCCATCATCCCCTCTGGTATCGCTTTGTTCGCCCTAAGTTGGCAGGGTATGCCCAGACGTGGGTCCCTTGCTCACTTTGCCACTGGATTCAAGATAGCCTGGCTGATAAGAGTTATGAACCCGAAACCGGTCCCAGGATACTTGTTTCCGGTCCAGGGAAGACATGGCTTGGCAGTTCGGGATGGACTGTTCCCATGAGGCACAGGGTCAGACTGATATGCATATGGCCATGTCTGAACTGGGGTGGTGGAGTGAGCTAAAGAATGATGATGGATTAAATCCAGATCAGTTGACTGTGGGTGAGTGTTTGATTTGCTCAAACACTCCGTCCATCATCCCGTTTGGTATCGCTTTGTTCGCCCTAAATTGGCAGGGTATGCCCAGACGTGGGTCCCTTGCTCACTTTGCCACTGGATTCAAGATAGCCTGGCTGATGAGGGTTATGAACCCGAAACTGGTCCCAGGATGCTTGTTTTCGGTCCAGGGAAGACATGGCTTTGCAGTTCAGGCTGGACTGTTCCCATGAGGCACAGGGTCGAACTGATTTGCATATGGCCATGTCTGAACTGGGGTGGTGGAGTGAGCTAAAGAATGATGATGGATTAAACCCAGATCAGTTGACTGGGGGTGAGTGTTTGATTTGCTCAAACGCTCCGTCCATCATCCCCTTTGGTATCGCGTTGTTCGCCCTAAGTTGGCAGGGTATGCCCAGACGTGCGTCCCATGCTCACTTTGCCACTGGATTCAAGGTAGCCTGGCTGATGAGGGTTATGAACTCGAAACCGGTCCCATGATGCTTGTTTCCGGTCCAGGGAAGATATGGCTTGGCAGTTCGGGCTGGACTGTTCCCATGAGGCACAGGGTCACACTGATTTGCATATGGCCATATCTGAACTGGGGTGGTGGAGTGAGCTAAAGAATGATGATGGATTAAACCCAGATCAGTTGACTGTGGGTGAGTGTTTGATTTGCTCAAACACTCCGTCCATCATCCCGTTTGGTATCGCTTTGTTCGCCCTAAATTGGCAGGGTATGCCCAGACGTGGGTCCCTTGCTCACTTTGACACTGGATTAAAGATAGCCTGGCTGATGAGGGTTATGAACCCGAAACTGGTCCCAGGATGCTTGTTTTTGGTCCAGGGAAGACATGGCTTGGCAGTTCAGGCTGGACTGTTCCCATGAGGCACAGGGTCAGACTGATTTGCATATGGCCATGTCTGAACTGGGGTGGTGGAGTGAGCTAAGGAATGATGATGGATTAAACCCAGATCAGTTGACTGGGGGTGAGTGTTTGATTTGCCCAAACGCTCCGTCCATCATCCCCTTTGGTATCGCTTTGTTCGCCCTAAGTTGGCAGGGTATGCCCAGACGTGGGTCCCATGCTCACTTTGCCACTGGATTCAAGGTAGCCTGGATGATGAGAGTTATGAACCCGATCCCGGTCCCAGGATGCTTGTTTCCGGCCCTGGGAAGACATGGCTTGGCAGTTCGGGCTGGACTGTTCCCATGAGGCACAGGGTCAGACTGATTTGCATATGGCCATGTCTGAACTGGGGTGGTGGAGTGAGCTAAAGAATGATGATGGATTCAACCCAGATCAGTTGACTGGGGGTGAGTGTTTGATTTTCTCAAACACTCCGTCCATCATCCTCTTTGGTATCGCTTTGTTTGCCCTAAGTTGGCAGGGTATGCCCGGACGTGGGTCCCTTGCTCACTTTGCCACTGGATTCAAGATAGCCTGGCTGATGAGAGTTATGAACCCGAAACCAGTCCCAGGATGCTTGTTTCCGGTCCAGGGAAGACATGGCTTGGTAGTTCGGGCTGGACTGTTCCCATGAGACACAGGTTCAGACTGATTTGCATATGGCCATGTCTGAACTGGGGTGGTGGAGTGAGCTAAAGAATGATGATGGATTCAACCCAGATCAGTTGACTGGGGGTGAGTTTTTGATTTGCTCAAACGCTCCGTCCATCATGCCCTTTGGTATCGCTTTGTTCGCCCTAAGTTGGCAGGGTATGCACAGATGTGGGTCCTTTGCTCACTTTGCCACTGGATTCAAGATAGCCTGGCTGATGATGGTTATGAACCCGAAACCGGTCCCAGGATGCTTGATTCCGGTCCAGGGAAGACATGGCTTGGCAGTTCGGGCTGGACTGTTCCCATGAGGCACAGGGTCAGACTGATTTGCATATGGAAATGTCTGAACTGGGGTAGTGGAGTGAGCTAAAGAATGATGGTGGATTAAACCCAGATCAGTTGACTGGGGTGAGTGTTTGATTTGCTCAAACGCTCCGTCCATCATCCCCTTTGGTATCCCTTTGTGCGCCCTAAGTTGGCAGGGTATGCCCAGACGTGGGACCCTTGCTTACTTTGCCACTGGATTCAAGATAGCCTGGCTGATAAGAGTTATGAACCCGAAACCGGTCCCAGGATACTTGTTTCCGGTCCAGGGAAGACATGGCTTGGCAGTTCGGGATGGACTGTTCCCATGAGGCACAGGGTCAGACTGATATGCATATGGCCATGTCTGAACTGGGGTGGTGGAGTGAGCTAAAGAATGATGATGGATTAAATCCAGATCAGTTGACTGTGGGTGAGTGTTTGATTTGCTCAAACACTCCGTCCATCATCCCGTTTGGTATCGCTTTGTTCGCCCTAAATTGGCAGGGTATGCCCAGACGTGGGTCCCTTGCTCACTTTGCCACTGGATTCAAGATAGCCTGGCTGATGAGGGTTATGAACCCGAAACTGGTCCCAGGATGCTTGTTTTCGGTCCAGGGAAGACATGGCTTTGCAGTTCAGGCTGGACTGTTCCCATGAGGCACAGGGTCAGACTGATTTGCATATGGCCATGTCTGAACTGGGGTGGTGGAGTGAGCTAAGGAATGATGATGGATTAAACCCAGATCAGTTGACTGGGGGTGAGTGTTTGATTTGCTCAAACGCTCCGTCCATCATCCCCTTTGGTATCGCGTTGTTCGCCCTAAGTTGGCAGGGTATGCCCAGACGTGCGTCCCATGCTCACTTTGCCACTGGATTCAAGGTAGCCTGGCTGATGAGGGTTATGAACTCGAAACCGGTCCCATGATGCTTGTTTCCGGTCCAGGGAAGATATGGCTTGGCAGTTCGGGCTGGACTGTTCCCATGAGGCACAGGGTCACACTGATTTGCATATGGCCATATCTGAACTGGGGTGGTGGAGTGAGCTAAAGAATGATGATGGATTAAACCCAGATCAGTTGACTGTGGGTGAGTGTTTGATTTGCTCAAACACTCCGTCCATCATCCCGTTTGGTATCGCTTTGTTCGCCCTAAATTGGCAGGGTATGCCCAGACGTGGGTCCCTTGCTCACTTTGACACTGGATTAAAGATAGCCTGGCTGATGAGGGTTATGAACCCGAAACTGGTCCCAGGATGCTTGTTTTTGGTCCAGGGAAGACATGGCTTGGCAGTTCAGGCTGGACTGTTCCCATGAGGCACAGGGTCAGACTGATTTGCATATGGCCATGTCTGAACTGGGGTGGTGGAGTGAGCTAAGGAATGATGATGGATTAAACCCAGATCAGTTGACTGGGGGTGAGTGTTTGATTTGCTCAAACGCTCCGTCCATCATCCCCTTTGGTATCGCTTTGTTCGCCCTAAGTTGGCAGGGTATGCCCAGACGTGGGTCCCATGCTCACTTTGCCACTGGATTCAAGGTAGCCTGGCTGATGAGGGTTATGAACTCGAAACCGGTCCCATGATGCTTGTTTCCGGTCCAGGGAAGATATGGCTTGGCAGTTCGGGCTGGACTGTTCCCATGAGGCACAGGGTCACACTGATTTGCATATGGCCATATCTGAACTGGGGTGGTGGAGTGAGCTAAAGAATGATGATGGATTAAACCCAGATCAGTTGACTGGGGGTGAGTGTTTGATTTGCTCAAACGCCCTGTCCATCATCCCCTTTGGTATCGCTTTGTTCGCCCTAAGTTGGCAGTGTATGGCCAGACGTGGGTCCCTTGCTCACTTTGCCATTGGATTCAAGATAGCCTGGCTGATGAGGGTTATGAAACCGAATCCGGTCCCAGGATGCTTGTTTCCGGTCCAGGGAAGACATGGCTTGGCAGTTCGGGCTGGACTGTTCCCATGAGGCACAGGGTCAGACTGATTTGCATATGGCCATGTCTGAAATGGGATGGTGGAGTGAGCTAAAGAATGATGATGGATTAAACCCAGATCAGTTGACTGGGGGTGAGTGTTTGATTTGCTCAAACGCTTCATCCATCATCCCCTTTGGTATCGCTTTGTTCGCCCTAAGTTGGCAGGGTATGCCCAGACGTGGGTCCCTTGCTCACTTTGCCACTGGATTCAAGATAGCCTGGCTGATGAGAGTTATGAACCAGAATCCGGTCCCAGGATGCTTGTTTCTAGGCCTGGGCGAAGCACTACGCTACGCTCGCGTAGTTTGCGAAGTTCGCGCTACTTCGCACTACGCGAACTGCACGTAGCATAGTGCGAACACGCGTAGCGTAGTGTTGCGTAGTGCTGCGGTCATTTTTTGCTTGCTCGCGGTCCTCAACGTCAAGTTGGCGACCGCGAGCAAGCAAAATGACATCCTGGCGAGACTTTTTCCTTGTTCGCGATCGCGAGCATGGAAAATAAACCTCCCGGCGAGATTCCCAACGCGAGAAGGTCAGGTTTCTCATTGCGAGGGGTCGCGTATGCTCGCGACCGCTCGAGATGAGAAACTACCAGTTCGCGTTGAGAAAGCTGCAGCTCGAGTAAAAATCTACTCGAGCAGCAGAAAACTACAGCTCGCAGTGTGCAAGATGCCATTTTCAATGATTGCACAGTGCCGGTTGCTTGTCCGCACTGTGCAATCATTGAAAACAACATCTTGCACAGTGCGAACATGTTACTTCGCAGTTCGCGAAGTGCTACGCGTAGCTCGCGTAGTGCGAACTTCACTTTGCGTAGCTTCGCGAAGTGCTACTTCGCGAACTACGCCCACCCTTACTTGTTTCCGGTCCAGGGAAGACATGGCTTTTGTAGTTCGAGCTGGACTGTTCCCATGTGGCACAGGGTCAGACTGATTTGCATATGGCCATGTCTGAACTGGGGTGGTGGAGTGAGCAAAAGAATGATGATGGGTTAAATCCAGATAAGTTGACTGGGGGTGAGTGTTTGATTTGCTCAAACGCTCCGTCCATCATCTCCTTTGGTATCGCTTTGTTCGCCCTAAGTTGGCAGGGTATGCCCAGACATGGGTCCCTTGCTCACTTTGCCACTGGATTCAAGATAGCCTGGCTGATGAGAGTTATGAACCCTAACTAGTCCCAGGATGCTTGTTTCCGGTCCAGGGAAGACATGGCTTGGCAGTTCGGGCTGGACTGTTCCCATGAGGCACAGGGTCAGACTGATTTGCATATGGCCATGTCTGAACTGGGGTGGTGGAGTGAGCTAAAGAATGATGATGGATTAAACCCAGATTAGTTGACTGGGGGTGAGTGTTTGATTTGCTCAAACGCTCCGTCCATCATCCCCTTTGGTATCGCTTTGTTTGGCCTAAGTTGGCAGGGTATGCCCAGACGTGGGTCCCTTGCTCACTTTGCCACTGGATTCAAGATAGCCTGGCTGATGAGGGTTATGAACTCCAAACCGGTCCCAGGATGCTTGTTTCCGGTCCAGGGAAGACATGGCTTGGCAGTTTGGGCTGGACTGTTCCCATGAGGAACAGGGTCAAACCGATTTACATTTGGCCATGTCTGAACTGGGGTGGTGGAGTGAGCTAAAGAATGATTATGGATTAAACCCAGATCAGTTGACTGGGGGTGAGTGTTTGATTTGCTCAAACGCTCCGTCCATCATGCCCTTTGGTATCGCTTTGTTCGCCCTAAGTTGGCAGGGTTTGCACAGATGTGGGTCCTTTTCTCACTTTGCCACTGGATTCAAGATAGCCTGGCTGATGAGGGTTATGAACCCGAAACCGGTCCCAGGATGCTTGTTTCCGGTCCAGGGAAGACATGGCATGGCAGTTCGGGCTGGACTGTAACCATGAGGCACAGAGTCAGACTGAATTGTATATGGAAATGTCTGAATTGGGGTAGTGGAGTGAGCTAAAGAATGATGATGGATTAAACCCAGATCAGTTGACTGGGGTGAGTGATTGATTTGCTCAAACGCTCCATCCATCATCGTCTTTCGTATGGCTTTGCTTGCCCTAAGTTGGCAAGGTATGCCCAGACGTGGGTCCCTTGCTCACTTTGCCACTGGATTCAAGACAGCCTGGCTGATGTGAGTTATGAACCCAAACTAGTCCCAGGATGCTTGTTTCCGGTCCAGGGAAGACATGGCTTGGCAGTTCGGGCTGGACTGTTCCCATGAGGCACAGGGTCAGACTGATTTGCATATGGCCATGTCTGAACTGGGGTGGTGGAGTGAGCTAAAGAATGATGATGGATTAAACCCAGATCAGTTGACTGGGGGTGAGTGTTTGATTTGCTCAAACGCTCTCTCAATCAACCCCTTTGGTATCGCTTTGTTCGCCCTAAGTTGGCAGGGTATGCCCAGACGTGGGTCCCTTGCTCTCTTTGCCACTGGATTAACGACAGCCTTGCTGAGGAGGGTTATGAACCCAAAACCGGTCCCAGGATGCTTGTTTCCGGTCCAGGGAAGACATGGCATGGCAGTTCGGGCTGGACTGTTCCCATGAGGCACAGGGTCAGACTGATTTGCGTATGGCCATGTCTGAACTGGGGTGGTGGAGTGAGCTAAAGAATGATGATGAATAAAACCCAGATCAGTTGACTGGGGGTGAGTGTTTGATTTGGTCAAACGCTCCGTCCATCATCCCTTTTGGTATCGCTTTGTTTGCCCTAAGTTGGCAGGGTATGCCCAGACGTGGGTCCCTTGCTCACTTTGCCACTGGATTCAAGATAGCCTGGCTGATGAGAGTTATGAACCCAAACTAGTCCCAGGATGCTTGTTTCCAGTCCAGGGAAGACATGGCTTGGCAGTTCTGGCTGGACTGTTCCCATGAGGCACAGGGTCAGACTGATTTGCATATGGCCATGTCTGAACTGGGTGGTGGAGTGAGCTAAAGAATGATGATGGATTAAACCCAGATCAGTTGACTGTGTTGAGTGTTTGATTTGCTCAAACGCTCCGTCCATCATCCCCTCTGGTATCGCTTTGTTCGCCCTAAGTTGGCAGGGTATGCCCAGACGTGGGTCCCTTGCTCACTTTGCCACTGGATTCAAGATAGCCTGGCTGATGAGGGCTATGAACACGAAACTGGTCCCAGGATGCTTGTATCCGGTCCAGGGAAGACATGGCTTGGCAGTTCGGGCTGGACTGTTCCCATAAGGCACAGGGTCAGACTGATTTGCATATGGTCATGTCTGAACTGGGGTGGTAGAGTGAGCTAAAGAATGATGATGGATTAAACCCAGATCAGTTGACTGGGGGTGAGTGTTTGATTTGCTCTAACGCTCCGTCCATCATCCCCTCTGGTATCGCTTTGTTCACCCTAAGTTGGCAGGGTGTGCCCAGACGTGGGTCCCTTGCTCACTTTGACACTGGATTCAAGATAACCTGGCTGATGAGGGTTATGAACCCGAAACCGGTCCCAGGATGCTTGTTTCAGGCCCAGGGAAGACATGGCTTGGCAGTTCGGGCTGGACTGTTCCCATGAGGCACAGGGTCGAACTGATTTGCATATGGCCATGTCTGAACTGGGGTGGTTGAGTGAGCTAAAGAATGATTATGGATTAAACCCAGATCAGTTGACTGGGGGTGTGTGTTTGATTTGCTCAAACGCTCTGTCCATCATCCCCTTTGGTATCGCTTTGTTCGCCCTAAGTTGGCAGGGTATGCCCAGACGTGGGTCCCTTGCTCACTTTGACACTGGATTCAAGACAGCCTGGCTGATGAGGGTTATGAACCCGAAACCGGTCCCAGGATGCCTGTTTCCGGTCCAGGGAAGACATGGCTTGGCGGTTCGGGCTGGACTGTTCCCATGAGGCACAGTGTCAGACTGATTTGCATATGGAAATGTCTGAACTGGGATAGTGGAGTGAGCTAAAGAATGATGAAGGATTAAACCAGGATCAGATGACTGGGGTGAGTGTTTGATTTGCTCAAACGCTCCGTCCATCATCCCCTTTGGTATTGCTTTGTGCGCCCTAAGTTGGCAGGGTATGCCCAGACATAGTTCCCTTGCTCACTTTGCCACTGGATTCAAGATAGCATGGCTGATGAGGGTTATGAACCCGAAACCTGTCCCAGGATGCTTGTTTCCGGTCCAGGGAAGACATGGCTTGAAAGTTCGGGCTGGACTGTTCCCATGAGGCACAGGGTCAGACTGATTTGCATATGGCCATGTCTGAACTGGGGTGGTGGAGTGAGCTAAAGAATGATGATGGATTAAACCCAGATAAGTTGACTGGGGGTGAGTTTTGATTTGCTCAAACGCTCCTTCCATCATCCCCTTTGGTATCGCTTTGTTCGCCCTAAGATGGCAGGGTATGCCCAGACGTGGGTCCCTTGCTCACTTTGCCAGTGGATTCAAGATAGCCTGGCTGATGAGGGTTATGAACCCGAAACTGATCTCAGGATGCTTGTTTCCGGTACAGGGAAGCCATAGCTTGGCAGTTCGGGCTGGACTGTTCCCATGAGGCACAGGGTCAGACTGATTTGCATGTGACCATGTCTGAACTGGGGTGGTGGAGTGAGCTAAAGAATGATGATGTATTAAACCCAGATTAGTTGACTGGGGTGAGTTTTGATTTGCTCAAACGCTCCTTTCATCATCCCGTTTGGTATCGCTTTGTGCGCCCTAAATTGGCAGGGTATGCCCAGACATAGTTCCCTTGCTCACTTTGCCACTGGATTCAAGATAGCCTGGCTGATGAGTGTTATGAACCTGAAACTGGTCCCAGGATGCTTGTATCCGGTCCAGGGAAGACATGGCTTGGCAGTTCGGGCTGGACTGTTCCCATGAGGCACAGGGTCAGACTGATTTGCATATGGCCATGTCTGAACTGGGTGGTGGAGTAAGCTAAAGAATGATAATGGGTTAAACCCAGATCAGTTGACTGGGGGTGAGTGTTTGATTTTCTCAAACGCTCCGTCCATCATCCCCTTTGGTATCGCTTTGTTTACCCTAAGTTGGCAGGGTACGCCCAGACATGGGTCCCTTGCTCACTTTGCCCCTGGATTCAAGATAGCCTGGCTGATGAGGGTTATGAACCCGAAACCGGTCCCAGGATGCTTGTTTCTGGTCCAGGGAAGACATGGCTTGGCAGTTCGGGCTGGACTGTTCCCATGAGGCACAGGGTCAGACTGATTTGCATATGACCATGTCTGATTTGGGGTGGTGGAGTGAGCTTAAGAATGATGATGGATTAAACCCAGATCAGTTGACTGGGGGTGTGTGTTTGATTTGCTCAAACACTCCGTCCAACATTCCCTTTGGTATCACTTTGTACGCCCTAAGTTGGCAGGGTATGCCCAGATGTGGGTCCTTTGCTCACTTTGCCACTAGATTTAAGATAGCCTGGCTGATGAGGGTTATGAACCCGATACCTGTCCCAGGATGCTTGTTTCCAGCCCAGGGAAGACATGGCTTGGCAGTTCGGGCTGGACTGTTCCCATGAGACACTGGGTCAGACTGCTTTGCATATGGCCATGTCTAAACTGGGGTGGTGGAGTGAGCTAAAGAATGATGATGGATTAAACCCAGATCAGTTGACGGGGGAGTGTGTTTGATTTGCTCAAACGCTCTGTCCATCATCCCCTTTGGTATCGCTTTGTTCGCCCTAAGTTGGCAGGGTATGCCCAGAAGTGGGTCCCTTGCTCACTTTGCCACTGGATTCAAGATAGCCTGGCTGATGAGAGTTATGAACCCGAAACCGGTCCCAGGATGCTTGTTTCCGGTCCAGGGAAGATATGACTTTGCGGTTCGGGCTGGACTGTTCCAATGAGGCACAGGGTCAGACTGATTTGCATATGGCCATGTCTGAACTGGGGTGGTGGAGTGAGCTAAAGAATGATGATGGATTCAACCCAGATCAGTTGACTGGGGGTGAGTGTTTGATTTTCTCAAACACTCCGTCCATCATCCTCTTTGGTATCGCTTTGTTTGCCCTAAGTTGGCAGGGTATGCCCAGACGTGGGTCCCTTGCTCACTTTGCCACTGGATTCAAGATGGCCTGGCTGATGAGAGTTATGAACCCGAAACCAGTCCCAGGATGCTTGTTTCCGGTCCAGGGAAGACATGGCTTGGTAGTTCGGGCTGGACTGTTCCCATGGGACACAGGTTCAGACTGATTTGCATATGGCCATGTCTGAACTGGGGTGGTGGAGTGAGCTAAAGAATGATGATGGATTCAACCCAGATCAGTTGACAGGGGGTGAGTTTTTGATTTGCTCAAACGCTCCGTCCATCATGCCCTTTGGTATCGCTTTGTTCGCCCTAAGTTGGCAGGGTATGCACAGATGTGGGTCCTTTGCTCACTTTGCCACTGGATTCAAGATAGCCTGGCTGATGATGGTTATGAACCCGAAACCGGTCCCAGGATGCTTGTTTCCGGTCCAGGGAAGACATGGCTTGGCAGTTCGGGCTGGTCTGTTCCCATAAGGCACAGGGTCAGACTGATATGCATATGGCCATGTCTGAACTAGGGTGGTGGAGTGAGCTAAAGAATGATGATGGATTAAACCCAGATCAGTTGACTGGGGGTGAGTTTTGATTTGCTCAAATGCTCCTTCCATCATCCCCTTTGGTATTGCTTTGTTCGCCCTAAGTTGGCAGGGTATGCCCAGACGTGGGTCACTTGCTCACTTTGCCAATGGATTCAAGATAGCCTGGCTGATAATGGATATGAACCCGAAACCGATCCCAGGATGCTTCTTTCCGGTACAGGGAAGCCATGGCTTGGCAGTTCGGGCTGGACTGTTCCCATGAGGCACAGGGTCAGACTGATTTGCATGTGGCCATATCTGAACTGGGGTGGTGGAGTGAGCTAAAGAATGATGATGTATTAAACCCAGATCAGTTGACTGGGGGTGAGTTTTGATTTGCTCAAATGCTCCGTCCATCATCCCCTTTGGTATCGCTTTGTTCGCCCTAAGTTGGCAGGGTATGCCCAGAGAAGGGTCCCTTGCTCACTTTGCCACTAGATTCAAGATAGCCTGGCTGATGAGGGTTATGGACCCAAAACCGGTCCCAGGATGCTTGTTTCCGGTCCAGGGAAGACATGGCTTGGCAGTTTGGGCTGGACTGTTCCCAAGAGGCACAGGGTCAGACTGATTTGCATATGGCCATGTCTGAACTGGGGTGGTGGAGTGAGCTAAAGAATGATGATGTATTAAACCCAGATCAGTTGACTGGGGGTGAGTGTTTGATTTGCTGAAATGCTCCGGGCATCATCCCCTTTGGTATCGCTTTGTTCGCCCTAAGTTGGCAGGGTATGCCCAGATGTGGGTCCTTTGCTCACTTTGCCACTAGATTCAAGATAGCCTGGCTGAAGGGGGTTATGAACCCGAATCCGGTCCCAGGAAGCTTGTTTCCGGTCCAGGGAAGATATGACTTTGCGGTTCGGGCTGGACTGTTCCAATGAGGCACAGGGTCAGACTGATTTGCATATGGCCATGTCTGAACTGGGGTGGTGGAGTGAGCTAAAGAATGATGATGGATTAAACCCAGATCAGTTGACAGGGGGTGATTGTTTGATTTGCTCACACGCTCCATCCATCATCCCCTTTGGTGTTGCTTTGTTCGCCCTAAGTTGGCAGGGTATGCCCAGACGTGGGTCCCTTACTCACTTTGCCACTGGATTCAAGATTGCCTGGCTGATGAGGGTTATGAACCCGAAGCCGGTCCCAGGATGCTTGTTTCCGGTCCAGGGAAGACATGGCTTGACAATTCGGGCTGGACTGTTCCCATGAGGCACAGTGTCAGACTGATTTGCATATGGCCATGTCTGAACTGGGGTGGTGGAGTGAGCTAAAGAATGATGATGGATTAAACCCAGATCAGTTGACTGGGGTGAGTGTTTGATTTGCTCAAATGCTCCGTCCATCATCCCCTTTGGTATCGCTTTGTGCGCCCTAAGTTGGCAGGGTATGCCCAGACATGGTTCCCTTGCTCACTTTGCCACTGGATTCAAGATAGCCTGGCTGATGAGGGTTATGAACCCGAAACCGGTCCCAGGATGCTTGTTTCCGGTCCAGGGAAGACATGGCTTGGCAGTTCAGGCTGGACTGTTCCCATAAGGCACAGGGTCAGACTGATATGCATATGGCCATGTCTGAACTAGGGTGGTGGAGTGAGCTAAAGAATGATGATGGATTAAACCCAGATCAGTTGACTGGGGGTGAGTTTTGATTTGCTCAAATGCTCCTTCCATCATCCCCTTTGGTATTGCTTTGTTCGCCCTAAGTTGGCAGGGTATGCCCAGACGTGGGTCACTTGCTCACTTTGCCAATGGATTCAAGATAGCCTGGCTGATAATGGATATGATCCCGAAACCGATCCCAGGATGCTTCTTTCCGGTACAGGGAAGCCATGGCTTGGCAGTTCGGGCTGGACTGTTCCCATGAGGCACAGGGTCAGACTGATTTGCATGTGGCCATGTCTGAACTGGGGTGGTGGAGTGAGCTAAAGAATGATGATGTATTAAACCCAGATCAGTTGACTGGGGGTGAGTTTTGATTTGCTCAAATGCTCCGTCCATCATCCCCTTTGGTATTGCGTTGTTCGCCCTAAGTTGGCAGGGTATGCCCAGAGAAGGGTCCCTTGCTCACTTTGCCACTAGATTCAAGATAGCCTGGCTGATGAGGGTTATGGACCCAAAACCGGTCCCAGGATGCTTGTTTCCGGTCCAGGGAAGACATGGCTTGGCAGTTTGGGCTGGACTGTTCCCAAGAGGCACAGGGTCAGACTGATTTGCATATGGCCATGTCTGAACTGGGGTGGTGGTGTGAGCTAAAGAATGATGATGTATTAAACCCAGATCAGTTGACTGGGGGTGAGTGTTTGATTTGCTGAAATGCTCCGGGCATCATCCCCTTTGGTATCGCTTTGTTCGCCCTAAGTTGGCAGGGTATGCCCAGATGTGGGTCCTTTGCTCACTTTGCCACTAGATTCAAGATAGCCTGGCTGAAGGGGGTTATGAACCCGAATCCGGTCCCAGGAAGCTTGTTTCCGGCCCAGGGAAGATATGGCTTGGCAGTTCTGGCTGGACTGTTCCCATGAGGCACAGTGTCAGACTGATTTGCATATGGCCATGTCTGAACTGGGGTGGTGGAGGGAGCTAAAGAATGATGATGGATTAATTCCAGATCAGTTGACTAGGGGTGTGTGTTTCATTTGCTCAAACGCTGTGTCCATCATCCCCTTTGGTATCGCTTTGTTCGCCCTAAGTTGGCAGGGTATGCCCAGACGTGGGTCCCTTGCTCACTTTGCCACTGGATTTAAGATAGCCTGGCTAATTAGGGTTATGAACCCGAAACCGATCCCAGGATGCTTGTTTCTGATACAGGAAGACATGGCTTGGCAGTTCGGGCTGGACTGTTCCCATGAGGCACAGGGTCAGACTGATTTGCATGTGGCCATGTCTGAACTGGGGTGGTGGAGGGAGCTAAAGAATGATGATGGATTAAACCAGATCAGTTGACTGGGGGTGTGTGTTTGATTTGCTCAAAAGCTGTGTCCATCATCCACTTTGGTATCGCTTTGTTCGCCCTAAGTTGGCAGGGTATGCCCAGACGTGGGTCCCTTGCTCACTTTGCCACTGGATTTAAGATAGCCTGGCTAATTAGGGTTATGAACCCGAAACCGATCCCAGGATGCTTGTTTCTGATACAGGAAGACATGGCTTGGCAGTTCGGGCTGGACTGTTCCCATGAGGCACAGGGTCAGACTGATTTGCATGTGGCCATGTCTGAAATGGGGTGGTGGAGTGAGCTAAAGAATGATGATGTATTAAACCCAGATTAGTTGACTGGGGGTGAGTGTTTGATTTGCTCAAACGCTCCGTCCATCATCCCCTCTGGTATCGCTTTGTTCGCCCTAAGTTGGCAGGGTATGCCCAGATGTGGGTCCCTTGCTCACTTTGCCACTGGATTCAAGATAGCCTGGCTGATGAGGGCTATGAACCCGAAACTGGTCCCAGGATTCTCTTATACGGTCCAGGGAAGACATGGCTTGGCAGTTCGGGATGGACTGTTCCCATGAGGCACAGGGTCAGACTGATTTGCATATGGCCATGTCTGAACTGGGGTGGTGGAGTGAGCTAAAGAATAATGATGGATTAACACCAGATCAGTTGACTGGGGGTGTGTGTTTGATTTGCTAAAACGCTCTGTCCATCATCCCCTTTGGTATCGCTTTGTTCGCCCTAAGTTGGCAGGGTATGCCCAGACGTGGGTCCCTTGCTCACTTTGCCACTGGATTCAAGATAGCCTGGCTGATGAGGGTTATGAACCCGAAACCGGTCCCAGGATGCTTGTTTCCGGTCCAGGGAAGACATGGCTTGGCAGTTCGGGCTGAACTGTTCCCATGAGGCACAGGGTCAGACTGATTTGCATATGGAAATGTCTGAACTGGGGTAGTGGATTGAGCTAAAGAATGATGATGGATTAAACCCAGATTAGTTGACTGGGGTGAGTGTTTGATTTGCTCAAACGCTCCATCCATAATCCCCTTTGGTATCGCTTTGTGCGCCCTAAGTTGGCAGTGTATGCCCAGACGTGGGTCCCTTGCTCACTTTGCCACTGGATTCAAGATAGCCTGGCTGATGAGGGTTATAAACCCGAAACCGGTCCCAGGATATTTGTTTCCGGTCCAGGGAAGACATGGCTTGGCAGTTCGGGCTGGACTGTTCCCATGAGGCACAGGGTCAGACTGATTTGTATATGGCCATGTCTAAACTGGGGTGGTGGAGTGAGCTAAAGAATGATGATGGATTAAACCCAGATCAGTTGACTGGGGGTGTGTGATTGATTTGCTCAAACGCTCTGTCCATCATCCCCTTTGGTATCGCTTTGTTCGCCCTAAGTTGGCAGGGTATGCCCAGACGTGGGTCCCTTGCTCACTTTGCCACTGGATTCAAGATAGCCTGGCTGATGAGAGTTATGAACCCGAAACCGGTCCCAGGATGCTTGTTTCCGGTCCAGGGAAGATATGACTTTGCGGTTCGGGCTGGACTGTTCCAATGAGGCACAGGGTCAGACTGATTTGCATATGGCCATGTCTGAACTGGGGTGGTGGAGTGAGCTAAAGAATGATGATGGATTAAACCCAGATCAGTTGACAGGGGGTGATTGTTTGATTTGCTCACACGCTCCATCCATCATCCCCTTTGGTGTTGCTTTGTTCGCCCTAAGTTGGCAGGGTATGCCCAGACGTGGGTCCCTTACTCACTTTGCCACTGGATTCAAGATTGCCTGGCTGATGAGGGTTATGAACCCGAAACCGGTCCCAGGATGCTTGTTTCCGGTCCAGGGAAGACATGGCTTGACAATTCGGGCTGGACTGTTCCCATGAGGCACAGTGTCAGACTGATTTGCATATGGCCATGTATGAACTGGGGTGGTGGAGTGAGCTAAAGAATGATGATGGATTAAACCCAGATCAGTTGACTGGGGTGAGTGTTTGATTTGCTCAAATGCTCCGTCCATCATCCCCTTTGGTATCGCTTTGTGCGCCCTAAGTTGGCAGGGTATGCCTAGACATGGTTCCCTTGCTCACTTTGCCACTGGATTCAAGATAGCCTGGCTGATGAGGGTTATGAACCCGAAACCGGTCCCAGGATGCTTGTTTCCGGTCCAGGGAAGACATGGCTTGGCAGTTCAGGCTGGACTGTTCCCATAAGGCACAGGGTCAGACTGATCTGCATATGGCCATGTCTGAACTAGGGTGGTGGAGTGAACTAAAGAATGATGATGGATTAAACCCAGATCAGTTGACTGGGGGTGAATTTTGATTTGCTCAAATGCTCCTCCCATCATCCCCTTTGGTATTGCTTTGTTCGCCCTAAGTTGGCAGGGTATGCCCAGACGTGGGTCACTTGCTCACTTTGCCAATGGATTCAAGATAGCCTGGCTGATAATGGATATGAACCCGAAACCGATCCCAGGATGCTTCTTTCCGGTACAGGGAAGCCATGTCTTGGCAGTTCGGGCTGGACTGTTCCCATGAGGCACAGGGTCAGACTGATTTGCATGTGGCCATGTCTGAACTGGGGTGGTGGAGTGAGCTAAAGAATGATGATGTATTAAACCCAGATCAGTTGACTGGGGGTGAGTTTTGATTTGCTCAAATGCTCCGTCCATCATCCCCTTTGGTATCGCTTTGTTCGCCCTAAGTTGGCAGGGTATGCCCAGAGAAGGGTCCCTTGCTCACTTTGCCACTAGATTCAAGATAGCCTGGCTGATGAGGGTTATGGACCCAAAACCGGTCCCAGGATGCTTGTTTCCGGTCCAGGGAAGACATGGCTTGGCAGTTTGGGCTGGACTGTTCCCAAGAGGCACAGGGTCAGACTGATTTGCATATGGCCATGTCTGAACTGGGGTGGTGGAGTGAGCTAAAGAATGATGATGTATTAAACCCAGATCAGTTGACTGGGGGTGAGTGTTTGATTTGCTGAAATGCTCCGGGCATCATCCCCTTTGGTATCGCTTTGTTCGCCCTAAGTTGGCAGGGTATGCCCAGATGTGGGTCCTTTGCTCACTTTGCCACTAGATTCAAGATAGCCTGGCTGAAGGGGGTTATGAACCCGAATCCGGTCCCAGGAAGCTTGTTTCCAGCCCAGGGAAGATATGGCTTGGCAGTTCTGGCTGGACTGTTCCCATGAGGCACAGTGTCAGACTGATTTGCATATGGCCATGTCTGAACTGGGGTGGTGGAGGGAGCTAAAGAATGATGATGGATTAAACCCAGATCAGTTGACTAGGGGTGTGTGTTTGATTTGCTCAAACGCTGTGTCCATCATCCCCTTTGGTATCGCTTTGTTCGCCCTAAGTTGGCAGGGTATGCCCAGACGTGGGTCCCTTGCTCACTTTGCCACTGGATTTAAGATAGCCTGGCTAATTAGGGTTATGAACCCGAAACCGATCCCAGGATGCTTGTTTCTGGTACAGGAAGACATGGCTTGGCAGTTCGGGCTGGACTGTTCCCATGAGGCACAGGGTCAGACTGATTTGCATGTGGCCATGTCTGAACTGGGGTGGTGGAGGGAGCTAAAGAATGATGATGGATTAAACCCAGATCAGTTGACTGGGGGTGTGTGTTTGATTTGCTCAAACGCTGTGTCCATCATCCCCTTTGGTATCGCTTTGTTCGCCCTAAGTTGGCAGGGTATGCCCAGACGTGGGTCCCTTGCTCACTTTGCCACTGGATTTAAGATAGCCTGGCTAATTAGGGTTATGAACCCGAAACCGATCCCAGGATGCTTGTTTCTGATACAGGAAGACATGGCTTGGCAGTTCGGGCTGGACTGTTCCCATGAGGCACAGGGTCAGACTGATTTGCATGTGGCCATGTCTGAACTGGGGTGGTGGAGTGAGCTAAAGAATGATGATGTATTAAACCCAGATTAGTTGACTGGGGGTGAGTGTTTGATTTGCTCAAACGCTCCGTCCATCATCCCCTCTGGTATCGCTTTGTTCGCCCTAAGTTGGCAGGGTATGCCCAGACGTGGGTCCCTTGCTCACTTTGCCACTGGATTCAAGATAGCCTGGCTGATGAGGGCTATGAACCCGAAACTGGTCCCAGGATGCTCTTATACGGTCCAGGGAAGACATGGCTTGGCAGTTCGGGATGGACTGTTCCCATGAGGCACAGGGTCAGACTGATTTGCATATGGCCATGTCTGAACTGGGGTGGTGGAGTGAGCTAAAGAATAATGATGGATTAACACCAGATCGGTTGACTGGGGGTGTGTGTTTGATTTGCTAAAACGCTCTGTCCATCATCCCCTTTGGTATCGCTTTGTTCGCCCTAAGTTGGCAGGGTATGCCCAGACGTGGGTCCTTTGCTCACTTTGCCACTGGATTCAAGATAGCCTGGCTGATGAGGGTTATGAACCCGAAACCGGTCCCAGGATGCTTGTTTCCGGTCCAGGGAAGACATGGCTTGGCAGTTTGGGCTGAACTGTTCCCATGAGGCACAGGGTCAGACTGATTTGCATATGGAAATGTCTGAACTGGGGTAGTGGATTGAGCTAAAGAATGATGATGGATTAAACCCAGATTAGTTGACTGGGGTGAGTGTTTGATTTGCTCAAACGCTCCATCCATCATCCCCTTTGGTATCGCTTTGTGCGCCCTAAGTTGGCAGTGTATGCCCAGACGTGGGTCCCTTGCTCACTTTGCCACTGGATTCAAGATAGCCTGGCTGATGAGGGTTATGAACCCGAAACCGGTCCCAGGATGCTTGTTTCCGGTCCAGGGAAGACATGGCTTGGCAGTTCGGGCTGGACTGTTCCCATGAGGCACAAGGTCAAACTGATTTGCATATAGCCATGTCTGAACTGGGGTGGTGGAGTGAGCTAAAGAATGATGATGGATTAAACCCAGATCAGTTGACTGGGGTGAGTTTTGATTTGCTCAAACGCTCCATCCATCATCCCCTTTGGTATCGCTTTGTTCGCCATAAGTTGGCAGGGTATGCCCAGACGTGGGTCCCTTGCTCACTTTGCCACTGGATTCAAGATAGCCTGGCTGATGAGGGTTATGAACCCGAAACCGGTCCCAGGGTGCATGTTTCCCGTACAGGTAAGACATGGTTTGGCAGTTCGGGCTGGACTGTTCCCATGAGGCACAGGGTCAGACTGATTTGACTATGGCCATGTCTGAACTGGGGTGGTGGAGTGAGCTAAAGAATGATGATGTATTAAACCCAGATCAGTTGACTGGGGGTGAGTTTTTGATTTGCTCAAACGCTCCGTCCATCATCCCCTTTGGTATCGCTTTGTTTGCCCTAAGTTGGCAGGGTATGCCCAGAAGTGGGTCCCTTGCTCACTTTGCCACTGGATTCAAGATAGCCTGGATGATGAGGGTTATGAACCCGAAACTGGTCCCAGGATGCTTGTATCCGGTCCAGGGAAGACATGGCTTGGCAGTTCGGGCTGGACTGTTCCCATGAGGCACAGGGTCAGACTGATTTGCATATGGCCATGTCTGAACTGGGGTGGTGGAGTGAGCTAAAGAATGATGATGGATTAAACCCAGATCAGTTGACTGGGGGTGAGTGTTTGATTTGCTCAAATGCTCCGTCCATCATCCCCTTTGGTATCGCTTTGTTCACCCTAAGTTGGCAGTGTATGCCCAGACAAGGGTCCCTTGCTCACTTTGCCACTAGATTCAAGATAGCCTGGCTGATGAGGGTTATGGACCCAAAACCAGTCCCAGGATGCTTGTTTCCGTTCCAGGGAAGACATGGCTTGGCAGTTTGAGCTGGACTGTTCCCATGAGGCACAGGGTCAGACTGATTTGCATATGACCATGTCTGAACTGGGGTGGTGGAGTGAGCTAAAGAATGATGATGGATTAAACCCAGATCAGTTGACTGGGGGTGTGTGTTTGATTTGCTCAAACGCTATGTCCATCATCCCCTTTGGTATTGCTTTGTTCGCCCTAAGTTGGCAGGGTATGCCCAGACGTGGGTCCCTTGCTAACTTTGCCACTGGATTTATGATAGCCTGGCTAATTAGGGTTATGAACCGGAAACCGATCCCAGGATGATTGTTTCTGGTACAGGAAGACATGGCTTGGCAGTTTGGGCTGGACTGTTCCCATGAGGCACAGGGTCAGACTGATTTGCATGTGGCTTTGTCTGAACTGGGGTGGTGGAATGAGCTAAAGAATGCTGATGTATTAAACCCAGATCAGTTAACTGGGGGTGAGTGTTTGATTTGCTCAAACGCTCCGTCCATCATCCCCTCTGGTATCGCTTTGTTCACCCTAAGTTGGCAGGGTATGCCCAGACGGGGGTCCCTTGCTCACTTTGCCACTGGATTCAAGATAGCCTGGCTGTTGAGGACTATGAACCCGAAACTGGTCCCAGGATGCTTGTATACGGTCCAGGGAAGACATGGCTTGGCAGTTCGGGATGGACTGTTCCCATGAGGCACAGGGTCAGACTGATTTGCATATGGCCATGTCTGAACTGGGGTGGTGGAGTGAGCTAAAGAATGATGATGGATTAAACCCAGATCAGTTGACTGGGGGTAAGTGTTTGATTTGCTCAAACGCTCCGTCCATCATCCCCTTTGGTATCGCTTTGTTCGCCCTAAGTTGACAGGGTATGCCCAGACGTGGGTCCCTTGCTCACTTTGCCACTGGATTGAAGATAGCCTGGCTGATAAGGGTTATGAACCCGAAACCAGTCCCAGGATGCTTGTTTCCGGCCCAGGGAAGACATGGCTTGGCAGTTCGGGCTGGACTGTTCCCATGAGGCACAGGGTCAGACTGATTTGCATATGGCCATGTCTGAACTGGGGTGGTGGAGTGAGCTAAAGAATGATGATGGATTAAACCCAGATCAGTTGACTGGGGGTGTGTGTTTGATTTGCTCAAACGGTCTGTCCATCATCCCCTTTGGTATCGCTTTGTTCTCCCTAAGTTGGCAGGGTATGCCCAGACGTGGGTCCCTTGCTCACTTTGCCACTGGATTCAAGACAGCCTGGCTGATGAGGGTTATGGACCCGAAACCGGTCCCAGGATGCCTGTTTCCGGTCCAGGGAAGACAAGGCTTGGCAGTTCGGGCTGGACTGTTCCCATGAGGCACAGTGTCAGACTGATTTGCATATGGAAATGTCTGAACTGAGGTAGTGGAGTGAGCTAAATAATGATGATGGATTAAACCCAGATCAGTTGACTGGGGTGAGTGTTTGATTTGCTCAAATGCTCCGTCCATCATCCCCTTTGGTATCGCTTTGTGCGCCCTAAGTTGGGTTCCCTTGCTCACTTTGCCACTGGATTCAAGATAGCCTGGCTTATGAGGGTTATGAACCCAAAACCGGTCCCAGGATGCTTGTTTCCGGTCCAGGGAAGACATGGCTTGGCAGTTCAGGCTGGACTGTTCCCATGAGGCACAGGGTCAGACTGATTTGCATATGGCCATGTCTGAACTAGGTTGGTGGAGTGAGCTAAAGAATGATGATGGATTAAACCCAGATCCGTTGACTGGGGGTGAGTTTTGATTTGCTCAAATGCTCCTTCCATCATCCCCTTTGGTATCGCTTTGTTCGCCCTAAGTTGGCAGGGTATGCCCAGACGTGGGTCACTTGCTCACTTTGCCAATGGATTCAAGATAGCCTGGCTGATGACGGATGTGAACCTGAAACCGATCCCAGGATGCTTCTTTCCGGTACAGGGAAGTCATGGCTTGGCAGTTCGGGCTGGACTGTTCCCATGAGGCACAGGGTCAGACTGATTTGCATGTGGCCATGTCTGAACTGGGGTAGTGGAGTGAGCTAAAGAATGATGATGTATTAAACCCAGATCAGTTGACTGGGGGTGAGTGTTTGATTTGCTCAAACGCTCTGTCCATCATACCCTTTGGTATCGCTTTTTTCGCTCTAAGTTAGCAGGGTATGCCCAGATGTGGGTCCTTTTCTCACTTTGCCACTGGATTCAAGATAGCCTGGCTGATGAGGGTTATGAACCCGAAACCGGTCCCAGGATGCTTGTTTCCGGTCCAGGGAAGACATGGCTTGGCAGTTCGGGCTGGACTGTTCCCATGAGGCACAGAGTCAGACTGAATTGCATATGGAAATGTCTGAACTGGGGTAGTGGAGTGAGCTAAAGAATGATGATGGATTAAACCCAGATCAGTTGACTGGGGTGAGTGTTTGATTTGCTCAAATGCTCCGTCCATCATCCCCTTTGGTATCGCTTTGTGCGCCCTAAGTTGGCAGGGTATGCCCAGACGTGGGTCCTTTGCTTACTTTGCCACTGGATTCAAGATAGCCTGGCTGATAAGGGTTATGAACCCGAAACCGGTCCCAGGATACTTGTTTCCGGCCCAGGGAAGACATGGCTTGGCAGTTCGGGCTGGACTGTTCCCATGAGGCACAGGGTCAGACTGATTTGCATATGGCCATGTCTGAACTGGGGTGGTGGAGTGAGCTAAAGAATGATGATGGATTCAACCCAGATCAGTTGACTGGGGGTGAGTGTTTGATTTTCTCAAACACTCCGTCCATCATCCTCTTTGGTATCGCTTTGTTCGCCCTAAGTTGGCAGGGTATGCCCAGACGTGGGTCCCTTGCTCACTTTGCCACTGGATTCAAGATAGCCTGGCTGATGAGAGTTATGAACCCGAAACCAGTCCCAGGATACTTGTTTCTGGTCCAGGGAAGACATGGCTTGGTAGTTCGGGCTGGATTGTTCCCATGAGACACAGGTTCAGACTGATTTGCATATGGCCATGTCTGAACTGGGGTGGTGGAGTGAGCTAAAGAATGATGATGGATTAAACCCAGATCAGTTGACTGGGGGTGTGTGTTTGATTTGCTAAAACGCTCTGTCCATCATCCCCTTTGGTATCGCTTTGTTCGCCCTAAGTTGGCAAGGTATGCCCAGACGTGGGTCCCTTGCTCACTTTGCCACTGGATTCAAGATAGCCTGGCTGATGAGGGTTATGAACCTGAAACCGGTCCCAGGATGCTTGTTTCCGGTCCAGGGAAGACATGGCTTGGCAGTTCGGGCTGAACTGTTCCCATGAGGCACAGGGTCAGACTGATTTGCATATGGAAATGTCTGAACTGGGGTAGTGGATTGAGCTAAAGAATGATGATGGATTAAACCCAGATTAGTTGACTGGGGTGAGTGTTTGATTTGCTCAAACGCTCCGTCCATCATCCCCTTTGGTATCGCTTTGTGCGCCCTAAGTTGGCAGTGTATGCCCAGACGTGGGTCCCTTGCTCACTTTGCCACTGGATTCGAGATAGCCTGGCTGATGAGGGTTATGAACCCGAAACCGGTCCCAGGATGCTTGTTTCCGGTCCAGGGAAGACATGGCTTGGCAGTTCGGGCTGGACTGTTCCCATGAGGCACAGGGTCAAACTGATTTGCATATAGCCATGTCTGAACTGGGGTGGTGGAGTGAGCTAAAGAATGATGATGGATTAAACCCAGATCAGTTGACTGGGGTGAGTTTTGATTTTCTCAAACGCTCCATCCATCATCCCGTTTGGTATCGCTTTGTTCGCCATAAGTTGGCAGGGTATGCCCAGACGTGGGTCCCTTGCTCACTTTGCCACTGGATTCAAGATAGCCTGGCTGATGAGGGTTATGAACATGAAACTGGTCCCAGGATGCTTGTATCCGGTCCAGGGAAGACATGGCTTGGCAGTTCGGGCTGGACTGTTCCCATGAGGCACAGGGTCAGACTGATTTGCATATGGCCATGTCTGAACTGGGGTGGTGGAGTGAGCTAAAGAATGATGATGTATTAACCCCAGATCAGTTGACTGGAGGTGAGTGTTTGATTTGCTGAAATGCTCCGGGCATCATCCCCTTTGGTATCGCTTTGTTCGCCCTAAGTTGGCAGGGTATGCCCAGATGTGGGTCCTTTGCTCACTTTGCCACTAAATTCAAGATAGCCTGGCTGAAGAGGGTTCTGAACCCGAAACCGGTCCCAGGATGCTTGTTTCCGGCCCAGGGAAGACATGGCTTGGCAGTTCGGGCTGGACTGTTCCCATGAGGCACAGGGTCAGACTGATTTGCATATGGCCATGTCTGAACTGGGGTGGTGGAGTGAGCTAAAGAATGATGATGGATTAAACCCAGATCAGTTGACTGGGGGTGTGTGTTTGATTTGCTCAAACGCTGTGTCCATCATCCCCTTTGGTATCACTTTGTTCGCCCTAAGTTGGCAGGGTATGCCCAGACGTGGGTCCCTTGCTCACTTTGCCACTGGATTTAAGATAGCCTGGCTAATTAGGGTTATGAACCGGAAACTGATCCCAGGATGATTGTTTCTGGTACAGGAAGACATGGCTTGGCAGTTCCGGCTGGACTGTTCCCATGAGGCACTGGGTCAGACTGATTTGCATGTGGCCATGTCTGAACTGGGGTGGTGGAGTGAGCTAAAGAATGATGATGTATTAAACCCAGATCAGTTAACTGGGGGTGAGTGTTTGATTTGCTCAAACGCTCCGTCCATCATCCCCTCTGGTATCGCTTTGTTCGCCCTAAGTTGGCAGGGTATGCCCAGACGTGGGTCCCTTGCTCACTTTGCCACTGGATTCAAGATAGCCTGGCTGTTGAGGACTATGAACCCAAAACTGGTCCCAGGATGCTTGTATACGGTCCAGGGAAGACATGGCTTGGCAGTTCGGGATGGACTGTTCCCATGAGGCACAGGGTCAGACTGATTTGCATATGGCCATGTCTGAACTTGGGTGGTGGAGTGAACTAAAGAATGATGATGGATTAAACCCAGATTAGTTGACTGGGGGTAAGTGTTTGATTTGCTCAAACGCTCCGTCCATCATCCCCTCTGGTATCGCTTTGTTCGCCCTAAGTTGACAGGGTATGCCCAGACGTGGGTCCCTTGCTCACTTTGCCACTGGATTCAAGATAGCCTGGCTGATGAGGGGTATGAACCCGAAACCGGTCCCAGGATGCTTGTTTCCGGCCCAGGGAAGAAATGGCTTGGCAGTTCGGGCTGGACTGTTCCCATGAGGCACAGGGTCAGACTGATTTGCATATGGCCTGTCTGAACTGGGGTGGTGGAGTGAGCTAAAGAATGATGATGGATTAAACCCAGATCAGTTGACTGGGGGTGTGTGTTTGATTTGCTCAAACGCTCTGTCCATCATCCCCTTTGGTATCGCTTTGTTCGCCCTAAGTTGGCAGGGTATGCCCAGACGTGGGTCCCTTGCTCACTTTGCCACTGGATTCAAGACAGCCTGGCTGATGAGGGTTATGGACCCGAAACCGGTCCCAGGATGCCTGTTTCCGGTCCAGGGAAGACATTGCTTGGCATTTCGGGCTGGACTGTTCCCATGAGGCACAGTGTCAGACTGATTTGCATATGGAAATGTCTGAACTGGGGTAGTGGAGTGAGCTAAAGAATGATGATGGATTAAACCCAGATCAGTTGACTGGGGTGAGTGTTTGATTTGCTCAAATGCTCCGTCCATCATCCCCTTTGGTATCGCTTTGTGCGCCCCAAGTTGGCAGGGTATGCCCAGACATGGTTCCCTTGCTCACTTTGCCACTGGATTCAAGATAGCCTGGCTGATGAGGGTTATGAACCCGAAACCGGTCCCAGGATGCTTGTTTCCGGTCCAGGGAAGACATGGCTTGGCAGTTCAGGCTGGACTGTTCCCATGAGGCACAGGGTCAGACTGATTTGCATATGGCCATGTCTGAACTAGGGTGGTGGAGTGAGCTAAAGAATGATGATGGATTAAACCCAGATCAGTTGACTGGGGGTGAGTTTTGATTTGCTCAAATGCTCCTTCCATCATCCCCTTTGGTATCGCTTTGTTCGCCCTAAATTGGCAGGGTATGCCCAGACGTGGGTCACTTGCTCACTTTGCCAATGGATTCAAGATAGCCTGGCTGATGACGGATATGAACCTGAAACCGATCCCAGGATGCTTCTTTCCGGTACAGGGAAGCCATGGCTTGGCAGTTCGGGCTGGACTGTTCCCATGAGGCACAGGGTCAGACTGATTTGCATGTGGCCATGTCTGAACTGGGGTGGTGGTGTGAGCTAAAGAATGATGATGTATTAAACCCAGATCAGTTGACTGGGGGTGAGTGTTTGATTTGCTCAAACGCTCTGTCCATCATACCCTTTGGTATCGCTTTGTTCGCTCTAAGTTGGCAGGGTATGCCCAGACGTGGGTCCCTTGCTCACTTTGCCACTGGATTCAAGATAGCCTGGCTGAGGAGGGTTATGAACCCGAAAACGGTCCCAGGATGCTTGTTTCCGGTCCAGGGAAGACATGGCTTGGCAGTTCGGGCTGGACTGTTCCCATGAGGCACAGGGTCAGACGGATTTGCATATGGCCATGTCTGAACTGGGGTGGTGGAGTGAGCTAAAGAATGATTATGGATTAAACCCAGATCAGTTGACTGGGGGTGAGTGTTTAATTTGCTCAAATGCTCCATCCATCATGCCCTTTGGTATCGCTTTGTTCGCCCTAAGTTGGCAGGGTATGCACAGATGTGGGTCCTTTTCTCACTTTGCCACTGGATTCAAGATAGCCTGGCTGATGAGGGTTATGAACCCGAAACCGGTCCCAGGATGCTTGTTTCCGGTCCAGGGAAGACATGGCTTGGCAGTTCAGGCTGGACTGTTCCCATGAGGCACAGGGTCAGACTGATTTGCATATGGCGATGTATGAACTAGGGTGGTGGAGTGAGCTAAAGAATGATGATGGATTAAACCCAGATCAGTTGACTGGGGGAGAGTTTTGATTTGCTCAAATGCTCCTTCCATCATCCCCTTTGGTATCGCTTTGTTCGCCCTAAGTTGGCAGGGTATGCCCAGACGTGGGTCACTTGCTCACTTTGCCAATGGATTCAAGATAGCCTGGCTGATGACGGATATGAACCCGAAAACGGTCCCAGGATTCTTGTTTCCGGTCCAGGGAAGACATGGCTTGGCAGTTCGAGCTGGACTGTTCCCATGAGGCACAGGGTCAGACGGATTTGCATATGGCCATGTCTGAACTGGGGTGGTGGAGTGAGCTAAAGAATGATTATGGATTAAACCCAGATCAGTTGACTGGGGGTGAGTGTTTAATTTGCTCAAACGCTTCGTCCATCATGCCCTTTGGTATCGCTTTGTTCGCCCTAAGTTGGCAGGGTATGCACAGATGTGGGTCCTTTTCTCACTTTGCCACTGGATTCAAGATAGCCTGGCTGATGATGGTTATGAACCCAAAACCGGTCCCAGGATGCTTGTTTCCGGTCCAGGGAAGACATGGCTTGGCAGTTCGGGCTGGACTGTTCCCATGAGGCACAGGGTCAGACTGAATTGCATTTGGAAATGTCTGAACTGGGGTAGTGGAGTGAGCTAAAGAATGATGATAGATTAAACGCAGATCAGTTGACTGGGGTGAGTGTTTGATTTGCTCAAACTCTCCGTCCATCATCCACTTTGGTATCGCTTTGTGCGCCCTAAGTTGGCAGGGTATGCCCAGACGTGGGTCCCTTGCTTACTTTGCCACTGGATTCAAGATAGCCTGGCTGATGAGGGTTATGAACCCGAAACCGGTCCCAGGATATTTGTTTCCGGTCCAGGGAAGACATGGCTTGGCAGTTCGGGCTGGACTGTTCCCATGAGGCACAGGGTCAGACTGATTTGTATATGGCCATGTCTGAACTGGGGTGGTGGAGTGAGCTAAAGAATGATGATGGATTAAACCCAGATCAGTTGACTGGGGGTAAGTGTTTGATTTGCTCAAACGCTCCGTCCATCATCCCCTCTGGTATCGCTTTGTTCGCCCTAAGTTGACAGGGTATGCCCAGACGTGGGTCCCTTGCTCAATTTGCCACTGGATTCAAGATAGCCTGGCTGATGAGGGCTATGAACCCAAAACTGGTCCCAGGATGCTTGTATACGGTCCAGGGAAGACATGGCTTGGCAGTTCGGGATGGACTGTTCCCATGAGGCACAGGGTCAGACTGATTTGCATATGGCCATGTCTGAACTTGGGTGGTTGAGTGAACTAAAGAATGATGATGGATTAAACACAGATCAGTTGACTGGGGGTAAGTGTTTGATTTGCTCAAACGCTCCGTCCAACATCCCCTCTGGTATCGCTTTGTTCGCCCTAAGTTGACAGGGTATGCCCAGACGTGGGTCCCTTGCTCACTTTGCCACTGGATTCAAGATAGCCTGGCTGATGAGGGTTATGAACCCGAAACCGGTCCCAGGATGCTTGTTTCCGGCCCAGGGAAGACATGGCTTGGCAGTTCGGGCTGGACTGTTCCCATGAGGCACAGGGTCAGACTGATTTGCATATGGCCATGTCTGAACTGGGGTGGTGGAGTGAGCTAAAGAATGATGATGGATTAAACCCAGGTCAGTTGACTGGGGGTGTGTGTTTGATTTGCTCAAACGCTCTGTCCATCATCCCCTTTGGTATCGCTTTGTTCGCCCTAAGTTGGCAGGGTATGCCCAGACGTGGGTCCCTTGCTCACTTTGCCACTGGATTCAAGACAGCCTGGCTGATGAGGGTTATGGACCCGAAACCGGTCCCAGGATGCCTGTTTCCGGTCCAGGGAAGACATGGCTTGGCAGTTCGGGCTGGACTGTTCCCATGAGGCACAGTGTCAGACTGATTTGCATATGGAAATGTCTGAACTGGGGTAGTGGAGTGAGCTAAAGAATGATGATGGATTAAACCCAGATCAGTTGACTGGGGTGAGTGTTTGATTTGCTCAAATGCTCTGTCCATCATCCCCTTTGGTATCGCTTTGTGCGCCCCAAGTTGGCAGGGTATGCCCAGACATGGTTCCCTTGCTCACTTTGCCACTGGATTCAAGATAGCCTGGCTGATGAGGGTTATGAACCCGAAACCGGTCCCAGGATGCTTGTTTCCGGTCCAGGGAAGACATGGCTTGGCAGTTCAGGCTGGACTGTTCCCATGAGGCACAGGGTCAGACTGATTTGCATATGGCCATGTCTGAACTGGGGTGGTGGAGTGAGCTAAAGAATGATGATGGATTAAACCCAGATCAGTTGACTGGGGGTGTGTGTTTGATTTGCTCAAACGCTGTGTCCATCATCCCCTTTGGTATCACTTTGTTCACCCTAAGTTGGCAGGGTATGCCCAGACGTGGGTCCCTTGCTCACTTTGCCACTGGATTTAATATAGCCTGGCTAATTAGGGTTATGAACCGGAAACTGATCCCAGGATGATTGTTTCTGGTACAGGAAGATATGGCTTGGCAGTTCTGGCTGGACTGTTCCCATGAGGCACAGGGTCAGACTGATTTGCATGTGGCCATGTCTGAACTGGGGTGGTGGAGTGAGCTAAAGAATGATGATGTATTAAACCCAGATCAGTTAACTGGGGGTGAGTGTTTGATTTGCTCAAACGCTCCGTCCATCATCCCCTCTGGTATCGCTTTGTTCGCCCTAAGTTGGCAGGGTATTTCCAGACGTGGGTCCCTTGCTCACTTTGCCACTGGATTCAAGATAGCCTGGCTGTTGAGGACTATGAACCCAAAACTGGTCCCAGGATGCTTGTATACGGTCCAGGGAAGACATGGCTTGGCAGTTCGGGATGGACTGTTCCCATGAGGCACAGGGTCAGACTGATTTGCATATGGCCATGTCTGAACTTGGGTGGTGGAGTGAGCTAAAGAATGATGATGGATTAAACACAGATCAGTTGACTGGGGTGAGTTTTGATTTGCTCAAACGCTCCATCCATCATGCCCTTTGGTATCGCTTTGTTCGCCCTAAGTTGGCAGGGTATGCACAGATGTGGGTCCTTTTCTCACTTTGCCACTGGATTCAAGATAGCCTGGCTGATGATGGTTATGAACCCGAAACCGGTCCCAGGATGCTTGTTTCCGGTCCAGGGAAGACATGGCTTGGCAGTTCGGGCTGGACTGTTCCCATGAGGCACAGGGTCAGACTGAATTGCATTTGGAAATGTCTGAACTGGGGTAGTGGAGTGAGCTAAAGAATGATGATAGATTAAACGCAGATCAGTTGACTGGGGTGAGTGTTTGATTTGCTCAAACTCTCCGTCCATCATCCCCTTTGGTATCGCTTTGTGCGCCCTAAGTTGGCAGGGTATGCCCAGACGTGGGTCCCTTGCTTACTTTGCCACTGGATTCAAGATAGCCTGGCTGATGAGGGTTATGAACCCGAAACCGGTCCCAGGATATTTGTTTCCGGTCCAGGGAAGACATGGCTTGGCAGTTCGGGCTGGACTGTTCCCATGAGGCACAGGGTCAGACTGATTTGTATATGGCCATGTCTGAACTGGGGTGGTGGAGTGAGCTAAAGAATGATGATGGATTAAACCCAGATCAGTTGACTGGGGGTAAGTGTTTGATTTGCTCAAACGCTCCGTCCATCATCCCCTCTGGTATCGCTTTGTTCGCCCTAAGTTGACAGGGTATGCCCAGACGTGGGTCCCTTGCTCAATTTGCCACTGGATTCAAGATAGCCTGGCTGATGAGGGCTATGAACCCAAAACTGGTCCCAGGATGCTTGTATACGGTCCAGGGAAGACATGGCTTGGCAGTTCGGGATGGACTGTTCCCATGAGGCACAGGGTCAGACTGATTTGTATATGGCCATGTCTGAACTTGGGTGGTGGAGTGAACTAAAGAATGATGATGGATTAAACACAGATCAGTTGACTGGGGGTAAGTGTTTGATTTGCTCAAACGCTCCGTCCAACATCCCCTCTGGTATCGCTTTGTTCGCCCTAAGTGGACAGGGTATGCCCAGACGTGGGTCCCTTGCTCACTTTGCCACTGGATTCAAGATAGCCTGGCTGATGAGGGTTATGAACCCAAAACCGGTCCCAGGATGCTTGTTTCCGGCCCAGGGAAGACATGGCTTGGCAGTTCGGGCTGGACTGTTCCCATGAGGCACAGGGTCAGACTGATTTGCATATGGCCATGTCTGAACTGGGGTGGTGGAGTGAGCTAAAGAATGATGATGGATTAAACCCAGGTCAGTTGACTGGGGGTGTGTGTTTGATTTGCTCAAACGCTCTGTCCATCATCCCCTTTGGTATCGCTTTGTTCGCCCTAAGTTGGCAGGGTATGCCCAGACGTGGGTCCCTTGCTCACTTTGCCACTGGATTCAAGACAGCCTGGCTGATGAGGGTTATGGACCCGAAACCGGTCCCAGGATGCCTGTTTCCGGTCCAGGGAAGACATGGCTTGGCAGTTCGGGCTGGACTGTTCCCATGGGGCACAGTGTCAGACTGATTTGCATATGGAAATGTCTGAACTGGGGTAGTGGAGTGAGCTAAAGAATGATGATGGATTAAACCCAGATCAGTTGACTGGGGTGAGTGTTTGATTTGCTCAAATGCTCTGTCCATCATCCCCTTTGGTATCGCTTTGTGCGCCCCAAGTTGGCAGGGTATGCCCAGACATGGTTCCCTTGCTCACTTTGCCACTGGATTCAAGATAGCCTGGCTGATGAGGGTTATGAACCCGAAACCGGTCCCAGGATGCTTGTTTCCGGTCCAGGGAAGACATGGCTTGGCAGTTCAGGCTGGACTGTTCCCATGAGGCACAGGGTCAGACTCATTTGCATATGGCCATGTCTGAACTGGGGTGGTGGAGTGAGCTAAAGAATGATGATGGATTAAACCCAGATCAGTTGACTGGGGTGAGTTTTGATTTGCTCAAACGCTCCATCCATCATGCCCTTTGGTATCGCTTTGTTCGCCCTAAGTTGGCAGGGTATGCACAGATGTGGGTCCTTTTCTCACTTTGCCACTGGATTCAAGATAGCCTGGCTGATGATGGTTATGAACCCGAAACCGGTCCCAGGATGCTTGTTTCCGGTCCAGGGAAGACATGGCTTGGCAGTTCGGGCTGGACTGTTCCCATGAGGCACAGGGTCAGACTGAATTGCATTTGGAAATGTCTGAACTGGGGTAGTGGAGTGAGCTAAAGAATGATGATAGATTAAACGCAGATCAGTTGACTGGGGTGAGTGTTTGATTTGCTCAAACGCTCCGTCCATCATCCCCTTTGGTATCGCTTTGTGCGCCCTAAGTTGGCAGGGTATGCCCAGACGTGGGTCCCTTGCTTACTTTGCCACTGGATTCAAGATAGCCTGGCTGATGAGGGTTATGAACCCGAAACCGGTCCCAGGATATTTGTTTCCGGTCCAGGGAAGACATGGCTTGGCAGTTCGGGCTGGACTGTTCCCATGAGGCACAGGGTCAGACTGATTTGTATATGGCCATGTCTGAACTGGGGTGGTGGAGGGAGCTAAAGAATGATGATGGATTAAACCCAGATCAGTTGACTGGGGGTAAGTGTTTGATTTGCTCAAACGCTCCGTCCATCATCCCCTCTGGTATCGCTTTGTTCGCCCTAAGTTGACAGGGTATGCCCAGACGTGGGTCCCTTGCTCACTTTGCCACTGGATTCAAGATAGCCTGGCTGATGAGGGCTGTGAACCCAAAACTGGTCCCAGGATGCTTGTATACGGTCCACAGAAGACATGGCTTGGCAGTTCGGGATGGACTGTTCCCATGAGGCACAGGGTCAGACTGATTTGCATATGGCCATGTCTGAACTTGGGTGGTGGAGTGAACTAAAGAATGATGATGGATTAAACCCAGATCAGTTGACTGGGGGTAAGTGTTTGATTTGCTCAAACGCTCCGTCCATCATCCCCTCTGGTATCGCTTTGTTCGCCCTAAGTTGACAGGGTATGCCCAGACGTGGGTCCCTTGCTCACTTTGCCACTGGATTCAAGATAGCCTGGCTGATGAGGGTTATGAACCCGAAACCGGTCCCAGGATGCTTGTTTCCGGCCCAGGGAAGACATGGCTTGGCAGTTCGTGCTGGACTGTTCCCATGAGGCACAGGGTCAGACTGATTTGCATATGGCCATGTCTGAACTGGGGTGGTGGAGTGAGCTAAAGAATGATGATGGATTAAACCCAGATCAGTTGACTGGGGGTGTGTGTTTGATTTGCTCAAACGCTCTGTCCATCATCCCCTTTGGTATCGCTTTGTTCGCCCTAAGTTGGCAGGGTATGCCCAGACATGGTTCCCTTGCTCACTTTGCCACTGGATTCAAGATAGCCTGGCTGATGAGGGTTATGAACCCGAAACCGGTCCCAGGATGCTTGTTTCCGGTCCAGGGAAGACATGGCTTGGCAGTTCAGGCTGGACTGTTCCCATGAGGCACAGGGTCAGACTGATTTGCATATGGCCATGTCTGAACTAGGGTGGTGGAGTGAGCTAAATAATGATGCTGGATTAAACCCAGATCAGTTGACTAGGGGTGAGTTTTGATTTGCTCAAATGCTCCTTCCATCATCCCCTTTGGTATCGCTTTGTTCGCCCTAAGTTGGCAGGGTATGCCCAGACGTGGGTCACTTGCTCACTTTGCCAATGGATTCAAGATAGCCTGGATGATGACGGATATGAACCCGAAACCGATCCCAGGATGCTTCTTTCCGGTACAGGGAAGCCATGGCTTGGCAGTTCGGGCTGGACTGTTCCCATGAGGCACAGGGTCAGACGGATTTGCATATGGCCATGTCTGAACTGGGGTGGTGGAGTGAGCTAAAGAATGATTATGGATTAAACCCAGATCAGTTGACTGGGGGTGAGTGTTTAATTTGCTCAAACGCTCCGTCCATCATGCCCTTTGGTATCGCTTTGTTCGCCCTAAGTTGGCAGGGTATGCACAGATGTGGGTCCTTTTCTCACTTTGCCACTGGATTCAAGATAGCCTGGCTGATGAGGGTTATGAACCCGAAACCGGTCCCAGGATGCTTGTTTCCGGTCCAGGGAAGACATGGCTTGGCAGTTCAGGCTGGACTGTTCCCATGAGGCACAGGGTCAGACTGATTTGCATATGGCCATGTATGAACTAGGGTGGTGGAGTGAGCTAAAGAATGATGATGGATTAAACCCAGATCAGTTGACTGGGGGTGAGTTTTGATTTGCTCAAATGCTCCTTCCATCATCCCCTTTGGTATCGCTTTGTTCGCCCTAAGTTGGCAGGGTATGCCCAGACGTGGGTCACTTGCTCACTTTGCCAATGGATTCAAGATAGCCTGGCTGATGACGGATATGAACCCGAAACCGATCCCAGGATGCTTCTTTCCGGTACAGGGAAGCCATGGCTTGGCAGTTCGGGCTGGACTGTTCCCATGAGGTACAGGGTCAGACTGATTTGCATGTGGCCATGTCTGAACTGGGGTGGTGGAGTGAGCTAAAGAATGATGATGTATTAAACCCAGATCAGTTGACTGGGGGTGAGTGTTTGATTTGCTCAAACGCTCTGTCCATCATACCCTTTGGTATCGCTTTGTTCGCTCTAAGTTGGCAGGGTATGCCCAGACGTGGGTCCCTTGCTCACTTTGCCACTGGATTCAAGATAGCCTGGCTGAGGAGGGTTATGAACCCAAAAACGGTCCCAGGATTCTTGTTTCCGGTCCAGGGAAGACATGGCTTGGCAGTTCGGGCTGGACTGTTCCCATGAGGCACAGGGTCAGACGGATTTGCATATGGCCATGTCTGAACTGGGGTGGTGGAGTGAGCTAAAGAATGATTATGGATTAAACACAGATCAGTTGACTGGGGGTGAGTGTTTAATTTGCTCAAATGCTCCGTCAATCATGCCCTTTGGTATCGCTTTGTTTGCCCTAAGTTGGCAGGGTATGCACAGATGTGGGTCCTTTTCTCACTTTGCCACTGGATTCAAGATAGCCTAGCTGATGATGGTTATGAACCCGAAACCGGTCCCAGGATGCTTGTTTCCGGTCCAGGGAAGACATGGCTTGGCAGTTCGGGCTGGACTGTTCCCATGAGGCACAGGGTCAGACTGAATTGCATTTGGAAATGTCTGAACTGGGGTAGTGGAGTGAGCTAAAGAATGATGATAGATTAAATGCAGATCAGTTGACTGGGGTGAGTGTTTGATTTGCTCAAACGCTCCGTCCATCATCCCCTTTGGTATCGCTTTGTGCGCCCTCAGTTGGCAGGGTATGCCCAGACGTGGGTCCCTTGCTTACTTTGCCACTGGATTCAAGATAGCCTGGCTGATGAGGGTTATGAACCCGAAACCGGTCCCAGGATATTTGTTTCCGGTCCAGGGAAGACATGGCTTGGCAGTTCGGGCTGGACTGTTCCCATGAGGCACAGGGTCAGACTGATTTGCATATGGACATGCCTGAACTGGGGTGGTGGAGTGAGCTAAAGAATGATGATGGATTAAACCCAGATCAGTTGACTGGGGGTGTGTGTTTGATTTGCTCAAACGCTGTGTCCATCATCCCCTTTGGTATCACTTTGTTCACCCTAAGTTGGCAGGGTATGCCCAGACGTGGGTCCCTTGCTCACTTTGCCACTGGATTTAATATAGCCTGGCTAATTAGGGTTATGAACCGGAAACTGATCCCAGGATGATTGTTTCTGGTACAGGAAGACATGGCTTGGCAGTTCTGGCTGGACTGTTCCCATGAGGCACAGGGTCAGACTGATTTGCATGTGGCCATGTCTGAACTGGGGTGGTGGAGTGAGCTAAAGAATGATGATGTATTAAACCCAGATCAGTTAACTGGGGGTGAGTGTTTGATTTGCTCAAACGCTTCGTCCATCATCCCCTCTGGTATCGCTTTGTTCGCCCTAAGTTGGCAGGGTATGCCCAGACGTGGGTCCCTTGCTCACTTTGCCACTGGATTCAAGATAGCCTGGCTGTTGAGGACTATGAACCCAAAACTGGTCCCAGGATGCTTGTATACGGTCCAGGGAAGACATGGCTTGGCAGTTCGGGATGGACTGTTCCCATGAGGCACAGGGTCAGACTGATTTGCATATGGCCATGTCTGAACTTGGGTGGTGGAGTGAGCTAAAGAATGATGATGGATTAAACCCAGATCAGTTGACTGGGGTGAGTTTTGATTTGCTCAAACGCTCCATCCATCATGCCCTTTGGTATCGCTTTGTTCGCCCTAAGTTGGCAGGGTATGCACAGATGTGGGTCCTTTTCTCACTTTGCCACTGGATTCAAGATAGCCTGGCTGATGATGGTTATGAACCCGAAACCGGTCCCAGGATGCTTGTTTCCGGTCCAGGGAAGACATGGCTTGGCAGTTCGGGCTGGACTGTTCCCATGAGGCACAGGGTCAGACTGAATTGCATTTGGAAATGTCTGAACTGGGGTAGTGGAGTGAGCTAAAGAATGATGATAGATTAAACGCAGATCAGTTGACTGGGGTGAGTGTTTGATTTGCTCAAATGCTCCGTCCATCATCCCCTTTGGTATCGCTTTGTGCGCCCTAAGTTGGCAGGGTATGCCCAGACGTGGGTCCCTTGCTTACTTTGCCACTGGATTCAAGATAGCCTGGCTGATGAGGGTTATGAACCCGAAACCGGTCCCAGGATATTTGTTTCCGGTCCAGGGAAGACATGGCTTGGCAGTTCGGGCTGGACTGTTCCCATGAGGCACAGGGTCAGACTGATTTGTATATGGCCATGTCTGAACTGGGGTGGTGGAGTGAGCTAAAGAATGATGATGGATTAAACCCAGATCAGTTGACTGGGGGTAAGTGTTTGATTTGCTCAAACGCTCCGTCCATCATCCCCTCTGGTATCGCTTTGTTCGCCCTAAGTTGACAGGGTATGCCCAGACGTGGGTCCCTTGCTCACTTTGCCACTGGATTCAAGATAGCCTGGCTGATGAGGGCTATGAACCCAAAACTGGTCCCAGGATGCTTGTATACGGTCCACGGAAGACATGGCTTGGCAGTTCGGGATGGACTGTTCCCATGAGGCACAGGGTCAGACTGATTTGCATATGGCCATGTCTGAACTTGGGTGGTGGAGTGAACTAAAGAATGATGATGGATTAAACCCAGATCAGTTGACTGGGGGTAAGTGTTTGATTTGCTCAAACGCTCCGTCCATCATCCCCTCTGGTATCGCTTTGTGCGCCCGAAGTTGACAGGGTATGCCCAGACGTGGGTCCCTTGCTCACTTTGCCACTGGATTCAAGATAGCCTGGCTGATGAGGGTTATGAACCCGAAACCGGTCCCAGGATGCTTGTTTCCGGCCCAGGGAAGACATGGCTTGGCAGTTCGGGCTGGACTGTTCCCATGAGGCACAGGGTCAGACTGATTTGCATATGGCCATGTCTGAACTGGGGTGGTGGAGTGAGCTAAAGAATGATGATGGATTAAACCCAGATCAGTTGACTGGGGGTGTGTGTTTGATTTGCTCAAACGCTCTGTCCATCATCCCCTTTGGTATCGCTTTGTTCGCCCTAAGTTGACAGGGTATGCCCAGACATGGTTCCCTTGCTCACTTTGCCACTGGATTCAAGATAGCCTGGCTGATGAGGGTTATGTCTTATGAACCCGAAACCGGTCCCAGGATGCTTGTTTCCGGTCCAGCGAAGACATGGCTTGGCAGTTCAGGCTGGACTGTTCCCATGAGGCACAGGGTCAGACTGATTTGCATATGGCCATGTCTGAACTAGGGTGGTGGAGTGAGCTAAAGAATGATGATGGATTAAACCCAGATCAGTTGACTAGGGGTGAGTTTTGATTTGCTCAAATGCTCCTTCCATCATCCCCTTTGGTATCGCTTTGTTCGCCCTAAGTTGGCAGGGTATGCCCAGACGTGGGTCACTTGCTCACTTTGCCAATGGATTCAAGATAGCCTGGCTGATGACGGATATGAACCCGAAACCGATCCCAGGATGCTTCTTTCCGGTACAGGGAAGCCATGGCTTGGCAGTTCGGGCTGGAGTGTTCCCATGAGGCACAGGGTCAGACTGATTTGCATGTGGCTATGTCTGAACTGGGGTGGTGGAGTGAGCTAAAGAATGATGATGTATTAAACCCAGATCAGTTGAATGGGGGTGAGTGTTTGATTTGCTCAAACGCTCTGTCCATCATACCCTTTGGTATCGCTTTGTTCGCTCTAAGTTGGCAGGGTATGCCCAGACGTGGGTCCCTTGCTCACTTTGCCACTGGATTCAAGATAGCCTGGCTGAGGAGGGTTATGAACCCGAAAACGGTCCCAGGATGCTTGTTTCCAGTCCAGGGAAGACATGGCTTGGCAGTTCGGGCTGGACTGTTCCCATGAGGCACAGGGTCAGACGGATTTGCATATGGCCATGTCTGAACTGGGGTGGTGGAGTGAGCTAAAGAATGATTATGGATTAAACCCAGATCAGTTGACTGGGAGTGAGTGTTTAATTTGCTCAAACGCTCCGTCCATCATGCCCTTTGGTATCGCTTTGTTCGCCCTAAGTTGGCAGGGTATGCACAGATGTGGGTACTTTTCTCACTTTGCCACTGGATTCAAGATAGCCTGGCTGATGAGTGTTATGAACCCGAAACCGGTCCCAGGATGCTTGTTTCCGGTCCAGGGAAGACATGGCTTGGCAGTTCAGGCTGGACTGTTCCCATGAGGCACAGGGTCAGACTGATTTGCATATGGCCATGTATGAACTAGGGTGGTGGAGTGAGCTAAAGAATGATGATGGATTAAACCCAGATCAGTTGACTGGGGGTGAGTTTTGATTTGCTCAAATGCTCCTTCCATCATCCCCTTTGGTATCGCTTTGTTCGCCCTAAGTTGGCAGGGTATGCCCAGACGTGGGTCACTTGCTCACTTTGCCAATGGATTCAAGATAGCCTGGCTGATGACGGATATGAACCCAAAACCGATCCCAGGATGCTTCTTTCCGGTACAGGGAAGCCATGGCTTGGCAGTTCGGGCTGGACTGTTCCCATGAGGCACAGGGTCAGACTGATTTGCATGTGGCCATGTCTGAACTGGGGTGGTGGAGTGAGCTAAAGAATGATGATGTATTAAACCCAGATCAGTTGACTGGGGGTGAGTGTTTGATTTGCTCAAACGCTCTGTCCATCATACCCTTTGGTATCGCTTTGTTCGCTCTAAGTTGGCAGGGTATGCCCAGACGTGGGTCCCTTGCTCACTTTGCCACTGGATTCAAGATAGCCTGGCTGAGGAGGGTTATGAACCCAAAAACGGTCCCAGGATTCTTGTTTCCGGTCCAGGGAAGACATGGCTTGGCAGTTCGGGCTGGACTGTTCCCATGAGGCACAGGGTCAGACGGATTTGCATATGGCCATGTCTGAACTGGGGTGGTGGAGTGAGCTAAAGAATGATTATGGATTAAACCCAGATCAGTTGACAGGGGGTGAGTGTTTAATTTGCTCAAATGCTCCGTCCATCATGCCCTTTGGTATCGCTTTGTTCGCCCGAAGTTGGCAGGGTATGCAAAGATGTGGGTCCTTTTCTCACTTTGCCACTGGATTCAAGATAGCCTGGCTGATGATGGTTATGAACCCGAAACCGGTCCCAGGATGCTTGTTTCCGGTCCAGGGAAGACATGGCTTGGCAGTTCGGGCTGGACTGTTCCCATGGGGCACAGGGTCAGACTGAATTGCATTTGGAAATGTCTAAACTGGGGTAGTGGAGTGAGCTAAAGAATGATGATAGATTAAATGCAGATCAGTTGACTGGGGTGAGTGTTTGATTTGCTCAAACGCTCCGTCCATCATCCCCTTTGGTATCGCTTTGTGCGCCCTAAGTTGGCAGGGTATGCCCAGACGTGGGTCCCTTGCTTACTTTGCCACTGGATTCAAGATAGCCTGGCTGATGAGTGTTATGAACCCGAAACCGGTCCCAGGATGCTTGTTTCCGGTCCAGGGAAGACATGGCTTGGCAGTTCAGGCTGGACTGTTCCCATGAGGCACAGGGTCAGACTGATTTGCATATGGCCATGTATGAACTAGGGTGGTGGAGTGAGCTAAAGAATGATGATGGATTAAACCCAGATCAGTTGACTGGGGGTGAGTTTTGATTTGCTCAAATGCTCCTTCCATCATCCCCTTTGGTATCGCTTCGTTCGCCCTAAGTTGGCAGGGTATGCCCAGACGTGGGTCACTTGCTCACTTTGCCAATGGATTCAAGATAGCCTGGCTGATGACGGATATGAACCCAAAACCGATCCCAGGATGCTTCTTTCCGGTACAGGGAAGCCATGGCTTGGCAGTTCGGGCTGGACTGTTCCCATGAGGCACAGGGTCAGACTGATTTGCATGTGGCCATGTCTGAACTGGGGTGGTGGAGTGAGCTAAAGAATGATTATGGATTAAACCCAGATCAGTTGACTGGGGGTGAGTGTTTAATTTGCTCAAATGCTCCGTCCATCATGCCCTTTGGTATCGCTTTGTTCGCCCGAAGTTGGCAGGGTATGCAAAGATGTGGGTCCTTTTCTCACTTTGCCACTGGATTCAAGATAGCCTGGCTGATGATGGTTATGAACCCGAAACCTGTCCCAGGATGCTTGTTTCCGGTCCAGGGAAGACATGGCTTGGCAGTTCGGGCTGGACTGTTCCCATGAGGCACAGGGTCAGACTGAATTGCATTTGGAAATGTCTAAACTGGGGTAGTGGAGTGAGCTAAAGAATGATGATAGATTAAATGCAGATCAGTTGACTGGGGTGAGTGTTTGATTTGCTCAAACGCTCCGTCCATCATCCCCTTTGGTATCGCTTTGTGCGCCCTAAGTTGGCAGGGTATGCCCAGACGTGGGTCCCTTGCTTACTTTGCCACTGGATTCAAGATAGCCTGGCTGATGAGGGTTATGAACCCGAAACCGGTCCCAGAAAATGTGTTTCCGGACCAGGGAAGACATGGCTTGGCAGTTCGGGCTGGACTGTTCCCATGAGGCACAGGGTCAGACTGATTTGTATATGGCCATGTCTGAACTGGGGTGGTGGAGTGAGCTAAAGAATGATGATGGATTAAACCCAGATCAGTTGACTGGGGGTGAGTGTTTCATTTGCTCAAACCCTCCGTCCATCATTCCCTTTGGTATCACTTTGTATGCCCTAAGTTGGCAGGGTATGCCCAGATGTGGGTCCTTTGCTCACTTTGCCACTAGATTCAAGATAGCCTGGATGATGAGGGTTATGAACCCGATCCCGGTCCCAGGATGCTTGTTTCCGGCCCAGGGAAGACATGGCTTGGCAGTTCGGGCTGGACTGTTCCCATGAGGCACAGGGTCAGACTGATTTGCATATGGCCATGTCTGAACTGGGGTGGTGGAGTGAGCTAAAGAATGATGATGGATTCAACCCAGATCAGTTGACTGGGGGTGAGTGTTTGATTTTCTAAAACACTCCATCCATCATCCTCTTTGGTATCGCTTTGTTCGCCCTAAGTTGGCAGGGTATGCCCAGACGTGGGTCCCTTGCTCACTTTGCCACTGGATTCAAGTTAGCCTGGCTGATGAGAGTTATGAACCCGAAACCAGTCCCAGGATACTTGTTTCTGGTCCAGGGAAGACATGGCTTGGTAGTTCGGGCTGGACTGTTCCCATGAGACACAGGTTCAGACTGATTTGCATATGGCCATGTCTGAACTGGGGTGGTGGAGTGAGCTAAAGAATGATGATGTTTAAACCCAGATCAGTTGACTGGGGGTGTGTGTTAGATTTGCTCAAACGCTCCGTCGATCATCCCCTTTGGTATCGCTTTGTTCGCCCTAAGTTGGCAGTGTATGCCCAGACGTGGGTCCCTTGCTTACTTTGCCATTGGATTCAAGATAGCCTGGCTGATGAGGGTTATGAACCCGAATCCGGTCCCAGGATGCTTGTTTCCGGTCCAGGGAAGACATGGCTTGGCAGTTTGGGCTGGACTGTTCCCATGAGGCACAGGGTCAGACTGATTTGCATATGCTCATGTCTGAAATGGGGTGGTGGAGTGAGCTAAAGAATGATGATGGATTAAACCCAGATCAGTTGACTGGGGGTGAGTGTTTGATTTGCTCAAACGCTCCATCCATCATCCCCTTTGGTATCGCTTTGTTCACCCTAAGTTGGCAGAGTATGCCCAGACGTGGATCCCTTGCTCACTTTGCCACTGAATTCAAGATAGCCTGGCTGATGAGAGTTATGAACCCGAATCCGGTCCCAGGATGCTTGTTTCCGGTCCAGGGAAGACATGGCTTTTGTAGTTCGGGCTGGACTGTTCCCATGTGGCACAGGGTCAGACTGATTTGCATATGGCCATGTCTGAACTGGGGTGGTGGAGTGAGCAAAAGAATGATGATGGGTTAAACCCAGATAAGTTGACTGGGAGTGAGTGTTTGATTTGCTCAAACGCTCCGTCCATCATCCCCTTTGGTATCGCTTTGTTTGGCCTAAGTTGGCAGGGTATGCCCAGACGTGGGTCCCCTGCTCACTTTGCCACTGGATTCAAGATAGCCTGGCTGATGAGGGTTATGAACCCGAAACCGGTCACAGGATGTTTGTTTCCGGTCCAGGGAAGACATGGCTTGGCAGTTCGGGCTGGACTGTTCCCATGAGGAACAGGGTCAAACCGATTTACATATGGCCATGTTTGAACTAGGGTGGTGGAGTGAGCTAAAGAATGATGATGGATTAAACCCAGATCAGTCGACTGGGGGTGAGTGTTGGATTTGCTCAAACGCTCCATCCATCATCGTCTTTGGTATGGCTTTGCTCGCCCTAAGTTGGCAGGGTATGCCCAGACGTGGGTCCCTTGCTCACTTTGCCACTGGATTCAAGATAGCCTGGCTAATGAGAGTTATGAACCCAAACTAGTCCCAGGATGCTTGTTTCCGGTCCAGGGATGACATGGCTTGGCAGTTCGGGCTGGACTGTTCCCATGAGGCACAGGGTCAGACTGATTTGCATATGGCCATGTCTGAACTGGGGTGGTGGAGTGAGCTAAAGAATGATGATGGATTAAACCCAGATCAGTTGACTGGGGGTGAGTGTTTCATTTGCTCAAACCCTCCGTCCATCATTCCCTTTGGTATCACTTTGTATGCCCTAAGTTGGCAGGGTATGCCCAGATGTGGGTCCTTTGCTCACTTTGCCACTAGATTCAAGATAGCCTGGATGATGAGGGTTATGAACCCGATCCCGGTCCCAGGTTGCTTGTTTCCGGCCCAGGGAAGACATGGCTTGGCAGTTCGGGCTGGACTGTTCCCATGAGGCACAGGGTCAGACTGATTTGCATATGGCCATGTCTGAACTGGGGTGGGGGAGTGAGCTAAAGAATGATGATGGATTAAACCCAGATCAGTTGACTGGGGGTGAGTGTTTGATTTTCTAAAACACTCCATCCATCATCCTCTTTGGTATCGCTTTGTTCGCCCTAAGTTGGCAGGGTATGCCCAGACGTGGGTCCCTTGCTCACTTTGCCACTGGATTCAAGTTAGCCTGGCTGATGAGAGTTATGAACCCGAAACCAGTCCCAGGATACTTGTTTCTGGTCCAGGGAAGACATGGCTTGGTAGTTCGGGCTGGACTGTTCCCATGAGACACAGGTTCAGACTGATTTGCATATGGCCATGTCTGAACTGGGGTGGTGGAGTGAGCTAAAGAATGATGATGTTTAAACCCAGATCAGTTGACTGGGGGTGTGTGTTTGATTTGCTCAAACGCTCCGTCCATCATCCCCTTTGGTATCGCTTTGTTCGCCCTAAGTTGGCAGTGTATGCCCAGACGTGGGTCCCTTGCTTACTTTGCCATTGGATTCAAGATAGCCTGGCTGATGAGGGTTATGAACCCGAATCCGGTCCCAGGATGCTTGTTTCCGGTCCAGGGAAGACATGGCTTGGCAGTTTGGGCTGGACTGTTCCCATGAGGCACAGGGTCAGACTGATTTGCATATGCTCATGTCTGAAATGGGGTGGTGGAGTGAGCTAAAGAATGATGATGGATTAAACCCAGATCAGTTGACTGGGGGTGAGTGTTTGATTTGCTCAAACGCTCCATCCATCATCCCCTTTGGTATCGCTTTGTTCACCCTAAGTTGGCAGAGTATGCCCAGACGTGGATCCCTTGCTCACTTTGCCACTGAATTCAAGATAGCCTGGCTGATGAGAGTTATGAACCCGAATCCGGTCCCAGGATGCTTGTTTCCGGTCCAGGGAAGACATGGCTTTTGTAGTTCGGGCTGGACTGTTCCCATGTGGCACAGGGTCAGACTGATTTGCATATGGCCATGTCTGAACTGGGGTGGTGGAGTGAGCAAAAGAATGATGATGGGTTAAACCCAGATAAGTTGACTGGGAGTGAGTGTTTGATTTGCTCAAACGCTCCGTCCATCATCCCCTTTGGTATCGCTTTGTTTGGCCTAAGTTGGCAGGGTATGCCCAGATGTGGGTCCCTTGCTCACTTTGCCACTGGATTCAAGATAGCCTGGCTGATGAGGGTTATGAACCCGAAACCGGTCACAGGATGTTTGTTTCCGGTCCAGGGAAGACATGGCTTGGCAGTTCGGGCTGGACTGTTCCCATGAGGAACAGGGTCAAACCGATTTACATATGGCCATGTTTGAACTAGGGTGGTGGAGTGAGCTAAAGAATGATGATGGATTAAACCCAGATCAGTCGACTGGGGGTGAGTGTTGGATTTGCTCAAACGCTCCATCCATCATCGTCTTTGGTATGGCTTTGCTCGCCCTAAGTTGGCAGGGTATGCCCAGACGTGGGTCCCTTGCTCACTTTGCCACTGGATTCAAGATAGCCTGGCTAATGAGAGTTATGAACCCAAACTAGTCCCAGGATGCTTGTTTCGGTCCAGGGATGACATGGCTTGGCAGTTCGGGCTGGACTGTTCCCATGAGGCACAGGGTCAGACTGATTTGCATATGGCCATGTCTGAACTGGGGTGGTGGAGTGAGCTAAAGAATGATGATGGATTAAACCCAGATCAGTTGACTGGGGGTGAGTGTTTGATTTGCTCAAACGCTCTGTCCATCAACCCCTTTGGTATCGCTTTGTTCGCCCTAAGTTGGCAGGGTATGCCCAGATGTGGGTCCCTTGCTCTCTTTGCCACTGGATTAACGACAGCCTTGCTGATGAGGGTTATGAACCCAAAACCCGTCCCAGGATGCTTGTTTCCGGTCCAGGGAAGACATGGCATGGCAGTTCGGGCTGGACTGTTCCCATGAGGCACAGGGTCAGACTGATTTGCATATGGCCGTGTCTGAACTGGGGTGGTGGAGTGAGCTAAAGAATGATGATGGATAAAACCCAGATCAGTTGACTGGGGCTGAGTGTTTGATTTGCTCAAACGCTCCATCCATCATCCCCTTTGGTATCGCTTTGTTCGCCCTAAGTTGGCAGGGTATGCCCAGACGTGGGTCCCTTGCTCACTTTGCCACTGGATTCAAGATAGCCTGGCTGATGAGAGTTATGAACCCAAACTAGTCCCAGGATGCTTTTTTCCGGTCCAGGGAAGACATGGCTTGGCAGTTCGGGCTGGACTGTTCCCATGAGGCACAGGGTCAGACTGATTTGCATATGGCCATGTCTGAACTGGGGTGGTGGAGTGAGCTAAAGAATGATGATGGATTAAACCCAGATTAGTTGACTGGGGGTGAGTGTTTTATTTGCTCAAACGCTCCGTCCATCATCCCCTTTGGTATCGCTTTGTTTGGCCTTAGTTGGCAGGGTATGCCCAGACGTGGGTCCCTTGCTCACTTTGCCACTGGATTCAAGATAGCCTGGCTGATGAGGGTTATGAACCCGAAACCGGTCACAGGATGTTTGTTTCCGGTCCAGGGAAGACATGGCTTGGCAGTTCGGGCTGGACTGTTCCCATGAGGCACAGGGTCAGACTGATTTGCATATGGCCATGTCTAAACTGGGGTGGTGGAGTGAGCTAAAGAATGATGATGGATTCAACCCTGATCAGTTGACTGGGGGTGAGTGTTTGATTTTCTCAAACACTCCGTCCATCATTCTCTTTGGTATCGCTTTGTTCGCCCTAAGTTGGCAGGGTATGCCCAGACGTGGGTCCCTTGCTTACTTTGCCACTGGATTCAAGATAGCCTGGCTGATGAGGGTTATGAACCAGAAACCGGTCCCAGGATGCTTGTTTCCGGTCCAAGGAAGACATGGCTTGGCAGTTTGGGCTGGACTGTTCCCATGAGGCACAGGGTCAGACTGATTTGCATATGGCCATGTCTGAACTGGGATGGTGGAGTGAGCTAAAGAATGATGATGAATTAAACCCTGATCAGTTGACTGGGGGTGAGTGATTGATTTGCACAATAGCTCCGTCCATCATCTCCTTTGGTACCGCTTTGTTCGCCCTAAGTTGGCAGGGTATGCCCAGATGTGGGTCCCTTGCTCACTTTGCCACTGGATTCAAGATAGCCTGGCTGATGAGGGTTATGAACCCGAAACCGGTCCCAGGATGCTTGTTTCCTGTCCAGGGAAGGCATGGCTTGGCAGTTCGGGCTGGACTGCTCCCATGAGGCACAGGGTCAGACTGATGTGCATATGGCCATGTCTGAACTGGGGTGGTGGAGTGAGCTAAAGAATGATGATGGATAAAACCCAGATCAGTTGACTGGGGGTGAGTTTTGATTTGCTCAAACGCTCTGTCCATCATCCCCTTTGGTATCGCTTTGTTCGCCCTAAGATGGCAGGTTATGCCCAGACGTGGGTCCCTTACTCACTTTGCCACTGGATTCAAGATAGCCTGGCTGATGAGGGTTATGAACCCGAAACCGGTCCCAGGATGCTTGTTTCTGGTCCAGGGAAGACATGGCTTGGCCGTTCGGGCTGGACTGTTCCCATGAGGCACAGGGTCAGACTGATTTGCATATGGCCATGTCTGAACTGGGGTGGTGGAGTGAGCTAAAGAATGATGATGAATTAAACCCAGATCAGTTGACTTGGGGTGAGTGTTTGATTTGCTCAATAGCTCCGTCCATCATCTCCTTTGGTATCGCTTTGTTCGCCCTAAGTTGGCAGGGTATGCCCAGATGTGGGTCCCTTGCTCACTTTGCCACTGGATTCAAGATAGCCTGGCTGATGAGGGTTATGAACCCGAAACCGGTCCCAGGACGCTTGTTTCCGGTCCAGGGAAGACATGGCTTGGCAGTTTGGGCTGGACTGCTCCCATGAGGCACAGGGTCAGACTGATGTGCATATGGCCATGTCTGAACTGGGGTGGTGGAGTGAGCTAAAGAATGATGATGGATAAAACCCAGATCAGTTGACTGGGGTGAGTTTTGATTTGCTCAAACGCTCCTTCCATCATCCCCTTTGCTATCGCTTTGTTCGCCCTAAGTTGGCAGGGTATGCCCAGACGTGGGTCCCTTGCTCACTTTGCCACTAGATTTAAGATAGCCTGGCTGATGAGGGTTATGAGCCCGAAACCGATCCCAGGATGCTTGTTTCTGGTACAGGGAAGACATGGCTTGGCAGTTCGGGCTGGACTGTTCCCATGATGCACAGGGTCAGACTGATTTGCATGTGGCCATGTCTGAACTGGGGTGTGGAGTGAGCTAAAGAATGATGATGTATTAAACCCAGATCAGTAAACTGGGGGTGAGTGTTTGATTTGCTCAAACGCTCCGTCCATCATCCCCTCTGGTATCGCTTTGTTCGCCCTAAGTTGGCAGGGTATGCCCAGACGTGGGTCCCTTGCTCACTTTGCCACTGGATTCAAGATAGCCTGGCTGATGAGGGCTATGAACCCGAAACTGGTCCCAGGATACTTGTATATGGTCCAGGGAAGACATGGCTTGGCAGTTCGGGCTGGACTGTTCCCATGAGGCACAGAGTCAGACTGATTTGCATATGGCCATGTCTGAACTGGGGTGGTGGAGTGAGCTAAAGAATGATGATGGATTAAACCCAGATCAGTTGACTGGGGGTGAGTGTTTGATTTGCTCAAACGCTCCGTCCATCATCCCCTCTGGTATCGCTTTGTTTGCCCTAAGTTGGCAGGGTATGCCCAGACGTGGGTCCCTTGCTCACTTTGCCACTGGATTCAAGATAGCCTGGCTGATGAGGGTTATGAACAAGAAACCGGTCCCAGGATGCTTGTTTCTGGCCCAGGGAAGACATGGCTTGGCAGTTCGGGCTGGACTGTTCCCATGAGGCACAGGGTCAGACTGATTTGCATATGGCCATGGCTAAACTGGGGTGGTGGAGTGAGCTAAAGAATGATGATGGATTAAACCCAGATCAGTTGACTGGGGGTGAGTGTTTGATGTGCTCAAACGCTCCGTCCATCATTCCCTTTGGTATCACTTTGTACGACCTAAGTTGGCAGGGTATGCCCAGATGTGGGTCATTTGCTCACTTTGCCACTAGATTCAAGATAGCCTGCCTGATGAGGGTTATGAACCCGATACCGGTCCCAGGATGCTTGTTTCCGGCCCAGGGAAGACATGGCTTGGCAGTTCGGGCTGGACTGTTCCCATGAGGCACAGGGTCAGACTGATTTGCATATGGCCATGTCTGAACTGGGGTGGTGGAGTGAGCTAAAGAATGATGATGGATTAAACCCAGATCAGTTGACTGGGGGGGTGTGTTTAATTTGCTCAAACGCTCTGTCCATCATCCACTTTGGTATCGCTTTGTTCGCCATAAGTTGGCAGGGTATGCCCAGACGTGGATCCCTTACTCACTTTGCCACTGGATTCAAGATAGCCTGGCTGATGAGGGTTATGAACCCGAAACCGGTCCCAGGATGCTTGTTTCTGGTCCAAGGAAGACATGGCTTGGCAGTTCGGGATGGACTGTTCCCATGAGGCACAGGGTCAGACTGATTTGCATATGGCCATGTCTGAACCGGGGTGGTGGAGTGAGCTAAAGAATGATGATGAATTAAACACAGATCAGTTGACTGGGGGTGAGTGTTTGATTTGCTCAATAGCTCCGTCCATCATCTCCTTTGGTATCGCTTTGTTCGCCCTAAGTTGGCAGGGTATGCCCAGATGTGGGTCCCTTGCTCACTTTGCCACTGGATTCGAGATAGCCTGGCTGATGAGGGTTATGAACCCGAAACCGGTCCCAGGATGCTTGTTTCCGGTCCAGGGAAGACATGGCTTGGCAGTTCGGGCTGGACTGTTCCCATGAGGCGCATTGTCAGACTGATATGCATATGGCCATGTCTGAACTGGGGTGGTGGAGTGAGCTAAAGAATGATGATGGATTAAACCCAGATCAGTTGACTGGGGGTGAGTTTTGATTTGCTCAAACGCTCCTTCCATCATCCCCTTTGGTATCACTTTGTTCGCCCTAAGTTGGCAGGGTATGCCCAGACGTGGGTCACATGCTCACTTTGCCAATGGATTTAAGATAGCCTGGCTGGTGAGGGTTATGAACCCGAAACCGATCCCAGGATGCTTCTTTCCGGTACAGGGAAGCCATGGCTTGGCAGTTCAAGCTGGACTGTTCCCATGAGGCACAGGGTCAGACTGATTTGCATATGGCCATGTCTGAACTGGGGTGGTGGAGTAAGCTAAAGAATGATGATGGATTAAACCCAGATCAGTTGACTGGGGGTGAGTGTTTGATTTGCTCAAACGCTCCGTCCATCATCCCCTTTGGTATCGCTTTGTTCGCCCTATGTTGGCAGGGTATGCCCAGACATGGGTCCCTTGCTCACTTTGCCACTGGATTAAAGATAGCCTGGCTGATGAGGGTTATGAACCCGAAACCGGTCCCAGGATGCTTGTTTCTGGTCCAGGGAAGACATGGCTTGGCAGTTCGGGCTGGACTGTTCCCATGAGGCACAGGGTCAGACTGATTTGCATATGGCCATGTCTGAACTGGGGTGGTGGAGTAAGCTAAAGAATGATGATGGATTAAACCCAGATCAGTTGACTGGGGGTGAGTGTTTGATTTGCTCAAACGCTCTGTCCATCATCCCCTTTGGTATCGCTTTGTTCGCCCTAAGTTGGCAGGGTATGCCCAGACGTGGATCCCTTACTCACTTTGCCACTGGATTCAAGATAGCCTGTCTGATGATGGTTATGAACCCGAAACCGGTCCCAGGATGCTTGTTTCCGGTCCAAGGAAGACATGGCTTGGCAGTTCGGGCTGGACTGTTCCCATGAGGCACAGGGTCAGACTGATTTGCATATGGCCATGTCTGAACTGGGGTGGTGGAGTGAGCTAAAGAATGATGATGGATTAAACCCAGATCAGTTGACTGGGGGTGAGTTTTGATTTCCTCAAACGCTCCTTCCATCATCCCCTTTGGTATCGCTTTGTTCGCCCTAAGTTGGCAGGGTATGCCCAGACGTGGGTCACTTGCTCACTTTGCCAATGGATTCAAGATAGCCTGGCTGGTGAGGGTTATGAACCCGAAACCGATCCCAGGATGCTTCTTTCCGGTACAGGGAAGCCATGGCTTGGCAGTTCAAGCTGGACTGTTCCCATGAGGCACAGGGTCAGACTGATTTGCATATGGCCATGGCTGAACTGGGGTGGTGGAGTGAGCTAAAGAATGATGATGGATTAAACCCAGATCAGTTGACTGGGGGTGAGTGTTTGATTTGCTCAAACGCTCTGTCCATCATTCCCTTTGGTATCACTTTGTACGACCTAAGTTGGCAGGGTATGCCCAGATGTGGGTCCTTTGCTCACTTTGCCACTAGATTCAAGATAGCCTGGCTGATGAGGGTTATGAACCCGATACCGGTCCCAGGATGCTTGTTTCCGGCCCAGGAAGACATGGCTTGGCAGTTCGGGCTGGACTGTTCCCATGAGGCACAGGGTCAGACTGATTTGCATATGGCCATGTCTGAACTGGGGTGGTGGAGTAAGCTAAAGAATGATGATGGATTAAACCCAGATCAGTTGACTGGGGGTGTGTATTTAATTTGCTCAAACGCTCTGTCCATCATCCCCTTTGGTATCGCTTTGTTCGCCATAAGTTGGCAGGGTATGCCCAGACGTGGATCCCTTACTCACTTTGCCACTGGATTCAAGATAGCCTGGCTGATGAGGGTTATGAACCAGAAACCGGTCCCAGGATGCTTGTTTCTGGTCCAGGGAAGACATGGCTTGGCAGTTCGGGCTGGACTGTTCCCATGAGGCACATTGTCAGACTGATATGCATATGGCCATGTCTGAACTGGGGTGGTGGAGTGAGCTAAAGAATGATGATGGATTAAACCCAGATCAGTTGACTGGGGGTGAGTTTTGATTTGCTCAAACGCTCCTTCCATCATCCCCTTTGGTATCGCTTTGTTCGCCCTAAGTTGGCAGGGTATGCCCAGACGTGGGTCACTTGCTCACTTTGCCAATGGTTTCAAGATAGCCTGGCTGGTGAGGGTTATGAACCCGAAACCGGTCCCAGGATGCTTGTTTCTGGTCCAGGGAAGACATTACTTGGTCAGTTCGGGCTGGACTGTTACCATGAGGCACAGTGTCAGACTGATTTGCATATGGAAATGTCTGAACTGGGGTAGTGAAGTGAGCTAAAGAATGATGATGGACTAAACCCAGATCAGTTGACTGGGGTGAGTGTTTGATTTGTTCAAATGCTCTGTCCATCATCCCCTTTGGTATCGCTTTGTGTGCCCTAAGTTGGCAGGGTATGCCCAGACGTGGGTCCCTTGCTCACTTTGCCACTGGATTCAAGACAGCCTGGCTGATGAGGGTTATGAACCCGAAACCGGTCCCAGGATGCTTGTTTCCAGTCCAGGGAAGACATGGCTTGGCAGTTCGGGATGGACTGTTCCCATGAGGCACATTGTCAGACTGATTTGCATATGGCCATGTCTGAACTGGGGCGGTGGAGTGAGCTAAAGAATGATGATGGATTAAACCCAGATCAGTTGACTTTGGTATCGCTTTGTTCACCTAAGTTGGCAGGGTATGCACAGATGTAGGTCCTTTGCTCACTTTGCCACTAGATTCAATATAGCCTGGCTGATGAGGGTTATGAACCCGAAACCGGTCCCAGGATGCCTGTTTCCGGTCCAGGGAAGACATTACTTGGCAGTTCGGGCTGGACTGTTCCCATGAGGCACAGGGTCAGACTGATTTGCATATGGAAATGTCTGAACTGGGGTAGTGGAGTGAGCTAAAGAATGATGATGGATTAAACCCAGATCATTTGACTGGGGTGAGTGTTTGATTTGCTCAAACGCTCCGTCCATCATCCCCTTTGGTATCGCTTTGTGCGCCCTAAGTTGGCAGGGTATGCCCAGACGTGGGTCCCTTGCTCACTTTGCCACTGGATTCAAGACAGCCTGGCTGATGAGGGTTGTGAACCCTGAAACTGGTTCCAGGATGCTTGTATCCGGTCCAGGGAAGACATGGCTGCTCAGTTCAGGCTGGACTGATCCCATGAGGTACAGGGTCAGGCTGATTTGCATATGGCCATGTCTGAACTGGGGTGGTGGAGTGAGCTAAAGAATGATGATGGATTAAACCCAGATCAGTTGACTGGGGTGAGTGTTTGACTTGCTCAAACGCTCCGTCCATCATCGTCTTTGGTATGGCTTTGTTCGCCCTAAGTTGGCAGGGTATGCCCAGACGTGGGTCCCTTGCTCACTTTGCCACTGGATTCAAGATAGCCTGGCTGATAACGGGTTATGAACCCGAAACTGGTCACAGGATGTTTGTTTCCAGTCCAGGGAAGACATGGCTTGGCAGTTCGGGCTGGAATGTTCCCATGAGGCACAGGGTCAGACTGATTTGTATATTGCCATGTCTGAACTGGGGTGGTGCAGTGAGATAAAGAATGATGATGGATTAAACCCAGATCAGTTGACTGGGGGTGAGTGTTTGATTTGCTCATACGCTCTGTTCATCATCCCCTTTGGTATCGCTTTGTTCGCCCTAAGTAGGCAGGGTATGCCCAGACATGGGTCCCTTGCTCACTTTGCCACTTGATTCAAGATAGGCTGGCTGATGAGGGTTCTGAACCCGAAACCGGTCCCAGGATGCTTGTTTCTGGTCCAGGGAAGACAAGGCTTGGCAGTTCGGGCTGGACTGTTCCCATGAGGCACAGGGTCAGACTGATTTGCATATGGCCATGTCTGAACTGGGGTGGTGGAGTGAGCTAAAGAATGATGATGGATTCAACCCAGATCAGTTGACTGGGGGTGAGTGTTTGATTTTCTCAAACACTCCGTCCATCAACCTCTTTGGTATCACTTTGTTTGCCCTAAGTTGGCAGGGTATGCCCAGACGTGGATCCCTTACTCACTTTGCCACTGGATTCAGGATAGCCTGGCTGATGAGGGTTATGAACCCGAAACCAGTCCCAGGATGCTTGTTTCCGGTCCAGGGAAGACATGGCTTGGCAGTTCGGGCTGGACTGCTCCCATGAGGCACAGGGTCAGACTGATTTGCATGTGGCCATGTCTGAACTGGGGTGGTGGAGTGAGCTAAAGAATGATGATGTATTAAACCCAGATCAGTTAACTGGGGGTGAATGTTTGATTTGCTCAAACGCTCCGTCCATCATCCCCTCTGGTATCGCTTTGTTCGCCCTAAGTTGGCAGGGTATGCCCAGACGTGGGTCCCTTGCTCACTTTGCCACTGGATTCAAGAAAGCCTGGCTGATGAGAGCTATGAACCCGAAACTGGTCCCAGGATGCTTGTATACGGTCCAGGGAAGACATGGCTTGGCAGTTCGGGCTGGACTGTTCCCATGAGGCACAGGGTCAGACTGATTTGCATATGGCCATGTCTGAACTGGGGTGGTGGAGTGAGCTAATGAATGATGATAGATTAAACCCAGATCAGTTGACTGGGGGTGAGTGTTTGATTTGCTCAAACGCTCCGTCCATCATCCCCTCTGGTATCGCTTTGTTCGCCCTAAGTTGGCAGGGTATGCCCAGACGTGGGTCCCTTGCTCACTTTGCCACTGGATTCAAGATAGCCTGGCTGATTAGGGTTATGAACCCGATACCGGTCCCAGGATGCTTGTTTCTGGCCCAGGGAAGACATGGCTTGGCAGTTCGGGCTTGACTGTTCCCATGAGGCACAGGGTCAGACTGATTTGCATGTGGCCATGTCTGAACTGGGGTGGTGGAGTCAGCTAAAGAATGATGATGGATTAAACCCAGATCAGTTGACTGGGGGTGTGTGTTTGATTTGCTCAAATGCTCTGTCCATCATCCCCTTTGGTATCTCTTTGTTCGCCCTAAGTTGGCAGGGTATGCCCAGACGTGGGTCCCTTGCTCACTTTGCCACTGGATTCAAGACAGCCTGGCTGATGAGGGTTATGAACCCGAAACCGGTCCCAGGATGCCTGTTTCCGGTCCAGGGAAGACATTACTTGGCAGTTCGGGCTGGACTGTTACCATGAGGCACAGTGTCAGACTGATTTGCATATGGAAATCTCTGAACTGGGGTAGTGAAGTGAGCTAAAGAATGATGATGGACTAAACCCAGATCAGTTGACTGGGGTGAGTGTTTGATTTGTTCAAATGCTCTGTCCATCATCCCCTTTGGTATCGCTTTGTGTGCCCTAAGTTGGCAGGGTATGCCCAGACGTGGGTCCCTTGCTCACTTTGCCACTGGATTCAAGACAGCCTGGCTGATGAGGGTTATGAACCCGAAACCGGTCCCAGGATGCTTGTTTCCAGTCCAGGGAAGACATGGCTTGGCAGTTCGGGATGGACTGTTCCCATGAGGCACATTGTCAGACTGATTTGCATATGGCCATGTCTGAACTGGGGCGGTGGAGTGAGCTAAAGAATGATGATGGATTAAACCCAGATCAGTTGACTTTGGTATCGCTTTGTTCACCTAAGTTGCCAGGGTATGCACAGATGTAGGTCCTTTGCTCACTTTGCCACTAGATTCAATATAGCCTGGCTGATGAGGGTTATGAACCCGAAACCGGTCCCAGGATGCCTGTTTCCGGTCCAGGGAAGACATTACTTGGCAGTTCGGGCTGGACTGTTCCCATGAGGCACAGGGTCAGACTGATTTGCATATGGAAATGTCTGAACTGGGGTAGTGGAGTGAGCTAAAGAATGATGATGGATTAAACCCAGATCATTTGACTGGGGTGAGTGTTTGATTTGCTCAAACGCTCCGTCCATCATCCCCTTTGGTATCGCTTTGTGCGCCCTAAGTTGGCAGGGTATGCCCAGACGTGGGTCCCTTGCTCACTTTGCCACTGGATTCAAGACAGCCTGGCTGATGAGGGTTGTGAACCCTGAAACTGGTTCCAGGATGCTTGTAACCGGTCCAGGGAAGACATGGCTGCTCAGTTCAGGCTGGACTGATCCCATGAGGTACAGGGTCAGGCTGATTTGCATATGGCCATGTCTGAACTGGGGTGGTGGAGTGAGCTAAAGAATGATGATGGATTAAACCCAGATCAGTTGACTGGGGTGAGTGTTTGACTTGCTCAAACGCTCCGTCCATCATCGTCTTTGGTATGGCTTTGTTCGCCCTAAGTTGGCAGGGTATGCCCAGACGTGGGTCCCTTGCTCACTTTGCCACTGGATTCAAGATAGCCTGGCTGATAACGGGTTATGAACCCGAAACTGGTCACAGGATGTTTGTTTCCAGTCCAGGGAAGACATGGCTTGGCAGTTCGGGCTGGAATGTTCCCATGAGGCACAGGGTCAGACTGATTTGTATATTGCCATGTCTGAACTGGGGTGGTGCAGTGAGATAAAGAATGATGATGGATTAAACCCAGATCAGTTGACTGGGGGTGAGTGTTTGATTTGCTCATACGCTCTGTTCATCATCCCCTTTGGTATCGCTTTGTTCGCCCTAAGTAGGCAGGGTATGCCCAGACATGGGTCCCTTGCTCACTTTGCCACTTGATTCAAGATAGGCTGGCTGATGAGGGTTCTGAACCCGAAACCGGTCCCAGGATGCTTGTTTCTGGTCCAGGGAAGACAAGGCTTGGCAGTTCGGGCTGGACTGTTCCCATGAGGCACAGGGTCAGACTGATTTGCATATGGCCATGTCTGAACTGGGGTGGTGGAGTGAGCTAAAGAATGATGATGGATTCAACCCAGATCAGTTGACTGGGGGTGAGTGTTTGATTTTCTCAAACACTCCGTCCATCAACCTCTTTGGTATCACTTTGTTTGCCCTAAGTTGGCAGGGTATGCCCAGACGTGGATCCCTTACTCACTTTGCCACTGGATTCAGGATAGCCTGGCTGATGAGGGTTATGAACCCGAAACCAGTCCCAGGATGCTTGTTTCCGGTCCAGGGAAGACATGGCTTTGCAGTTCGGGCTGGACTGCTCCCATGAGGCACAGGGTCAGACTGATTTGCATGTGGCCATGTCTGAACTGGGGTGGTGGAGTGAGCTAAAGAATGATGATGTATTAAACCCAGATCAGTTAACTGGGGGTGAATGTTTGATTTGCTCAAACGCTCCGTCCATCATCCCCTCTGGTATCGCTTTGTTCGCCCTAAGTTGGCAGGGTATGCCCAGACGTGGGTCCCTTGCTCACTTTGCCACTGGATTCAAGAAAGCCTGGCTGATGAGAGCTATGAACCCGAAACTGGTCCCAGGATGCTTGTATACGGTCCAGGGAAGACATGGCTTGGCAGTTCGGGCTGGACTGTTCCCATGAGGCACAGGGTCAGACTGATTTGCATATGGCCATGTCTGAACTGGGGTGGTGGAGTGAGCTAATGAATGATGATAGATTAAACCCAGATCAGTTGACTGGGGGTGAGTGTTTGATTTGCTCAAACGCTCCGTCCATCATCCCCTCTGGTATCGCTTTGTTCGCCCTAAGTTGGCAGGGTATGCCCAGACGTGGGTCCCTTGCTCACTTTGCCACTGGATTCAAGATAGCCTGGCTGATTAGGGTTATGAACCCGATACCGGTCCCAGGATGCTTGTTTCTGGCCCAGGGAAGACATGGCTTGGCAGTTCGGGCTTGACTGTTCCCATGAGGCACAGGGTCAGACTGATTTGCATGTGGCCATGTCTGAACTGGGGTGGTGGAGTCAGCTAAAGAATGATGATGGATTAAACCCAGATCAGTTGACTGGGGGTGTGTGTTTGATTTGCTCAAATGCTCTGTCCATCATCCCCTTTGGTATCTCTTTGTTCGCCCTAAGTTGGCAGGGTATGCCCAGACGTGGGTCCCTTGCTCACTTTGCCACTGGATTCAAGACAGCCTGGCTGATGAGGGTTATGAACCCGAAACCGGTCCCAGGATGCCTGTTTCCGGTCCAGGGAAGACATTACTTGGCAGTTCGGGCTGGACTGTTACCATGAGGCACAGTGTCAGACTGATTTGCATATGGAAATGTCTGAACTGGGGTAGTGAAGTGAGCTAAAGAATGATGATGGACTAAACCCAGATCAGTTGACTGGGGTGAGTGTTTGATTTGTTCAAATGCTCTGTCCATCATCCCCTTTGGTATCGCTTTGTGTGCCCTAAGTTGGCAGGGTATGCCCAGACGTGGGTCCCTTGCTCACTTTGCCACTGGATTCAAGACAGCCTGGCTGATGAGGGTTATGAACCCGAAACCGGTCCCAGGATGCTTGTTTCCAGTCCAGGGAAGACATGGCTTGGCAGTTCGGGATGGACTGTTCCCATGAGGCACATTGTCAGACTGATTTGCATATGGCCATGTCTGAACTGGGGCGGTGGAGTGAGCTAAAGAATGATGATGGATTAAACCCAGATCAGTTGACTGGGGGTGTGTTTTGATTTGCTCAAACGCTCCTTCCATCATCCCCTTTGGTATCGCTTTGTTCGCCCTAAGTTGGCAGGGTATGCACAGATGTAGGTCCTTTGCTCACTTTGCCACTAGATTCAAGATAGCCTGGCTGATGAGGGTTATGAACCCGAAACCGGTCCCAGGATGCTTGTTTCCGGTCCAGGGAAGACATGGCTTGGCAGTTCGGGCTGGACTGTTCCCATGAGGCACAGGGTCAGACTGATTTGCATATGGAAATGTCTGAACTGGGGTAGTGGAGTGAGCTAAAGAATGATGATGGATTAAACCCAGATCATTTGACTGGGGTGAGTGTTTGATTTGCTCAAACGCTCCGTCCATCATCCCCTTTGGTATCGCTTTGTGCGCCCTAAGTTGGCAGGGTATGCCCAGACGTGGGTCCCTTGCTCACTTTGCCACTGGATTCAAGACAGCTTGGCTGATGAGGGTTGTGAACCCTGAAACTGGTTCCAGGATGCTTGTATCCGGTCCAGGGAAGACATGGCTGCTCAGTTCAGGCTGGACTGATCCCATGAGGTACAGGGTCAGGCTGATTTGCATATGGCCATGTCTGAACTGGGGTGGTGGAGTGAGCTAAAGAATGATGATGGATTAAACCCAGATCAGTTGACTGGGGTGAGTGTTTGACTTGCTCAAACGCTCCGTCCATCATCGTCTTTGGTATGGCTTTGTTCGCCCTAAGTTGGCAGGGTATGCCCAGACGTGGGTCCCTTGCTCACTTTGCCACTGGATTCAAGATAGCCTGGCTGATAACGGGTTATGAACCCGAAACTGGTCACAGGATGTTTGTTTCCAGTCCAGGGAAGACATGGCTTGGCAGTTCGGGCTGGAATGTTCCCATGAGGCACAGGGTCAGACTGATTTGTATATTGCCATGTCTGAACTGGGGTGGTGCAGTGAGCTAAAGAATGATGATGGATTAAACCCAGATCAGTTGACTGGGGGTGAGTGTTTGATTTGCTCATACGCTCTGTTCATCATCCCCTTTGGTATCGCTTTGTTCGCCCTAAGTAGGCAGGGTATGCCCAGACATGGGTCCCTTGCTCACTTTGCCACTTGATTCAAGATAGGCTGGCTGATGAGGGTTCTGAACCCGAAAACGGTCCCAGGATGCTTGTTTTCGGTCCAGTGAAGACATGGCTTGGCAGTTCGGGCTGGACTGCTCCCATGAGGCACAGGGTCAGACTGATTTGCATATGGCCATGTCTGAACTGGGGTAGTGGAGTGAGCTAAAGAATGATGTTGGATTAAACCCAGATCAGTTGACAGGGGTGAGTGTTTGATTTGCTCAATCGCTCCGTCCATCATGTCCTTTGGTATCGCTTTGTTCGCCCTAAGTTGGCAGGGTATGCACAGATGTGGGTCCTTTGCTCACTTTGCCACTAGATTCAAGATAGCCTGGCTGATGAGGGTTATGAACCCGAAACCGGTCCCAGGATGCTTGTTTCCGGTCCAGGGAAGACATGGCTTGGCAGTTCGGGCTGGACTGTTCCCATGAGCCACAGGGTCAGACTGATTTGCATATGGAAATGTCTGAACTGGGGTAGTGGAGTGAGCTAAAGAATGATGATGGATTAAACCCAGATCATTTGACTGGGGTGAGTGTTTGATTTGCTCAAACGCTCCGTCCATCATCCCCTTTGGTATCGCTTTGTGTGCCCTAAGTTGGCAGGGTATGCCCACACGTGGGTCCCTTGCTCACTTTGTCACTGGATTCAAGACAGCCTGGCTGATGAGGGTTGTGAACCCTGAAACCGGTTCCAGGATGCTTGTATCCGGTCCAGGGAAGACATGGCTGCTCAGTTCAGGCTGGACTGTTCCCATGAGGCACAGGGTCAGGCTGATTTGCATATGGCCATGTCTAAACTGGGGTGGTGGAGTGAGCTAAAGAATGATGATGGATTAAATCCAGATAAGTTGACTGGGGGTGAGTGTTTGATTTGCTCAAACGCTCCGTCCGTCATCCCCTTTGATATCGCTTTGTTCGCCCTAAGTTGGCAGTGTATGCCCAGACGTGGGTCCCTTGCTCACTTTGCCATTGGATTCAAGATAGCCAGGCTGATGAGGGTTATGAACCCGAAACCGGTCCCAGGATGCTTGTTTTCAGTCCAGGGAAGACATGGCTTGGCAGTTCGGGCTTGACTGTTCCCATGAGCCACAGGGTCAGACCGATTTGCATATGGCCATGTCTGAACTGGGGTGGTGGAGTGAGCTAAAGAATGATGATGGATTAAACCCAGATCAGTTGACTGGGGTGAGTGTTTGACTTGCTCAAACGCTCCGTCCATCATCGTCTTTGGTATGGCTTTGTTCGCCCTAAGTTGGCAGGGTATTCCCAGACGTGGGTCCCTTGCTCACTTTGCCACTGGATTCAAGATAACCTGGCTGATAACGGGTTATGAACCCGAAACTGGTCACAGGATGTTTGTTTCCAGTCCAGGGAAGACATGGCTTGGCAGTTCGGGCTGGAATGTTCCCATGAGGCACAGGGTCAGACTGATTTGTATATTGCCATGTCTGAACTGGGGTGGTGGAGTGAGCTAAAGAATGATGATGGATTAAACCCAGATCAGTTGACTGGGGGTGAGTGTTTGATTTGCTCATACGCTCCGTCCATCATCCCCTTTGGTATCGCTTTGTTTGCCCTAAGTAGGCAGGGTATGCCCAGACATGGGTCCCTTGCTCACTTTGCCACTTGATTCAAGAGAGGCTGGCTGATGAGGGTTCTTAACCCGAAACCGGTCCCAGGATGCTTGTTTTCGGTCCAGTGAAGACGTGGCTTGGCAGTTCGGGCTGGACTGCTCCCATGAGGCACAGGGTCAGACTGATTTGCATATGGCCATGTCTGAACTGGGGTAGTGGAGTGAGCTAAAGAATGATGATGGATTAAACCCAGATCAGTTGACAGGGGTGAGTGTTTGATTTGCTCAAACGCTCCGGCTATCATCCCCTCTGGTATCGCTTGGTGCGCCCTAAGTAGGCAGGGTATGCCCAGACGTAGGTCCCTTGCTCACGTTGCCACTGGATTCAAGATAGCCTGGCTGATGAAGGTTATGAACACGAAACCGGTCCCAGGATGCTTATTTCCAGTCCAGGGAAGACATGGCTTGGCAGTTCAGGATGGACTGTTCCCATGAGGCACAGGGTCAGACTGATTTGCATATGGCCATGTCTGAACTGGGGTGGTGGAGTGAGCTAAAGAATGATGATGGATTAAACCCAGATCAGTTGACTAGGGGTGAGTGTTTGATTTGCTCAAACGCTCCGTCCATCATCCCCTTTGGTATCTCTTTGTTCGTCCTAAGTTGGCAGGGTATGCCCAGACGTGGTCCCTTGCTCACTTTGCCACTGGATTCAAGATAGCCTGGCTGATGAGGGTTATGAACCCGAAACCGGTCACAGGATGTTTATTTCCGGTCCAGGGAAGACATGGCTTGGCAGTTCGGGCTGGACTGTTCCCATGAGGCACAGGGTCAGATGACTTGCATATGGCCATGTCTGAACTGGGGTGGTGGAGTGAGCTAATGAATGATGATGGATTAAACCCAGATCAGTTTACTGGGGGTGAGTGTTTGATTTGCTCAAACGCTCCGTCCATCATCCCCTTTGGTATCGCTTTGTTCACCCTAAGTAGCCAGGGTATGCCCAGACATGGGTCCCTTGCTCACTTTGCTACTTGATTCAAGATAGCCTGGCTGATGACAGTTATGAACCCGAAACTGGTCCCAGGATGCTTGTTTCCGGTCCAGGGAAGACATGGCTTGGCAGTTTGGGCTGGACTGTCCCCGTGAGGCACAGGGTCACACTGATTTGCATATGGCCATGTCTGAACTGGGATGGTGGAGTAAGCTAAAGAATGATGAAGGATTAAACCCAGATAAGTTGACTGGGGGTGCAAGTTTGATTTGCTCAAACGCTCCGTCCGTCATCCCCTTTGATATCGCTTTGTTCGCCCTAAGTTGGCAGTGTATGCCCAGACGTGGGTCCCTTGCTCACTTTGCCATTGGATTCAAGATAGCCTGGCTGATGAGGGTTATGAACCCGAAACGGGTCCCAGGATGCTTGTTTCCAGTCCAGGGAAGACATGGCTTGGCAGTTCGGGCTTGACTGTTCCCATGAGCCACAGGGTCAGACTGATTTGCATAGGGCCATGTCTGAACTGGGGTGGTGGAGTGAGCTAAAGACTGATGATGGATTAAACCCAGATCAGTTGACTGGGGGTGAGTGTTTGATTTGCTCAAACGCTCCGTCCATCACCCCTTTGGTATCGCTTTGTTCGCCCTAAGTTGGCAGTGTATGCCCAGACGTGGGTCCCTTGCTCACTTTGCCATTGGATTCAAGAGAGCCTGGCTGATGATGGTTATGAACGTGAAACCGGTCCCAGGATGCTTGTTTCCGGTCAAGGGAAGACATGGCTTGGCAGTTCGGGCTGGACTGTTCCCATGAGCCACAGGGTCAGACTGATTTGCATATGGCCATGTCTGAACTGGTGTGGTGGTGTGAGCTAAAGAATGCTGATGGATTAAACCCAGATCAGTTGACTGGGGTGAGTGTTTGATTTTCTCAAACGCTCCGTCCATTATCCCCTTTGGAATCGCTTTGTTCGCCCTAAGTTGGCAGTGTATGCCCAGACGTGGGTCCCTTGCTCACTTTGCCATTGGATTCAAGAGAGCCTGGCTGATGAGGGTTATGAACGTGAAACCGGTCCCAGGATGCTTGTTTCCGGTCCAGGGAAGACATGGCTTGGCAGTTAGGGCTGGACTGTTCCCATGAGCCACAGGGTCAGACTGATTTGCATATGGCCATGTCTGAACTGGGGTGGTGGAGTGAGCTAAAGAATGCTGATGGATTAAACCCAGATCAGTTGACTGGGGTGAGTGTTTGATTTGCTCAAACGCTCCGTCCATCATCCCCTTTGGAATCGCTTTGTTCGCCCTAAGTTGGCAGGGTATGCTCAGACGTGGGTCCCTTGCTCACTTTGCCACTGGATTCAAAATAGCCTGGCTGATGAGAGTTATGAACCCGAAACCGGTCCCAGGATGCTTGTTTCTGGTCCAGGGAAGACATGGCTTGGCAGTTCGGGCTGGACTGTTCCCATGAGGCACAGGGTCAGACTGATTTGCATATGGCAATGTCTGAACTGGGGTAGTGGAGTGAGCTAAAGAATGATGATGGATTAAACCCAGATCAGTTTACTGGGGTGAGTGTTTGATTTGCTCAAACACTCCGTCCATCATCCCCTTTGTTATCGCTTTGTTCGCCCTAAGTTGCCAGGGTATGCCCAGACGTGGGTCCCTTGCTCACTTTGCCACTTGATTCAAGATAGCCTGGCTGATGACGGTTATGAACCCGAAATCGTTCCCAGGATGCTTGTATCCGGGCCAGGGAAGACATGGCTTGGCAGTTTGGGCTGGACTGTCCCCATGAGGCACTGGGTCACAATGATTTGCATATGGCCATGTCTGTACTGGGGTGGTGGAGTGAGCTAAAGAATGATGATGGATTAAACCCAGATAAGTTGATTGGGGGTGCGTGTTTGATTTGCTCAAACGCTCCGTCCGTCATCCCCTTTGGTATCGCTTTGTTTGCCCTAAGTTGGCAGTGTATGCCCAGACGTGGGTCCCTTGCTTACTTTGCCATTGGATTCAAGATAGCCTGGCTGATGAGGGTTATGAACACGAAACCGGTCCCAGGATGCTTGTTTCCAGTCCAGGGAAGACATGGCTTGGCAGTTTGGGCTTGACTGTTCCCATGAGCCACAGGGTCAGACTGATTTGCATATGGCCATGTCTGAACTGGGGTGGTGGAGTGAGCTAATGATGATGGATTAAACCCAGATTAGTTGACTGGGGGTGAGTGTTTGATTTGCTCAAACGCTCCGTCCATCATCCCCTTTGGTATCGCTTTGTTCGCCCGTAGTTGGCAGGGTATGCCCAGACGTGGGTCCCTTGCTCACTTTGCCACTGGATTCAGGATAGCCTTGCTGATGAGGGTTATGAACCTGAAACCGGTCCCAGGATGCTTGTTTCCGGTGAAGGGAAGACATGGCTTGGCAGTTCGGGCTGGACTGTTCCCATGAGGCACAGGGTCAGACTGAATAGCATATGGACATGTCTGAACTGGGGTGGTGGAGTGAGCTAAAGAATGATAATGGATTAAACCCAGATCAGTTAACTGGTGGTGAGTGTTTGATTTGCTCAAACGCTCCGTCCATCATCCCCTTTGTTATCGCTTTGTTCGCCCTAAGTTGGCAGGGTATGCCCAGAAGTGGGTCCCTTGCTCACTTTGCCACTGGATTCAAGATAGCCTGCCTGATGAGGGTTATGAACCCGAAACCGGTCCCAGGATGCTTGTTTCCGGTCCAGGGAAGACATGGTTTGGCAGTTCGGGCTGGACTGTTCCCATGAGGCACAGGGTCAGACTGATTTGCATATGGCATGTCTGAACTGGGGTGGTGGAGTGAGCTAAAGAACGCTGATGGATTAAACCCAGATCAGTTGACTGGGGGTGAGTGTTTGATTTGCTCAAACGCTCCGTCCATTATCCCCTTTGGTATCGCTTTGTTCGCCCTACATTGGCAGGGAATGCCCAGACATGGGTCCCTTGCTCACTTTGCCACTGGATTCAAGATAGCCTGGCTGATGAGGGTTATGAACCCGAAACCGGTCCCAGGATGCTTGTTTCCGGTCCAGGGAAGACATGGCTTGGCAGTTCGGGCTGGACTGTTCCCATGAGGCACAGGGTCAGACTGATTTGCATATGGGCATGTCTGAACTGGGGTGGTGGAGTGAGCTAAAGAATGATGATGGATTAAACCCAGATCAGTTGACTGGGGGTGAGTATTTGATTTGCTCAAACGCTCCATCCATCATCCCCTCTGGTATCGCTTTGTTCGCCATAAGTTGGCAGGGTATGTCCAGATGGCCCAGACGTGTGTCGCTTGCTCACTTTGCCACTGGATTCAAGATAGCCTGGCTGATGAGGATTATGAACCCGAAACCGTTCCCAGGATCCTTCTGTCCGGTCCAGGGAAGACATGGCTTGGCAGTTCGGGCTGGACTGTTCCCATGAGGCACAGGGTCAGACAGAATTGCATATGGCCATGTCTGAACTGGGGTGGTGGAGTGAGTTAAAGAATGATGATGGATTAAACGCAGATCAGTTGACTGGGGGTGAGTGTTTGATTTGCTCAAACGCTCCGTCTGTCATCCCCTTTGGTATCGCTTTGTTCGCCCTAAGTTGGCAGGGTATGCCCAGACGTGGGTCCCTTGCTCACTTTGCCACTGGATTCAAGAAAGACTGGCTGGTGAGGGTTATGAACCCAAAAGCGGTCCCATGATGATTGTTTCCGGTCCAGGGAAGACATGGCTTGGCAGTTCGGGCTGGACTGTTCCCATGAGGCACAGGGTCAGACTGATTTGCATATGGCCATGTCTGAACTGGGGTGGTGGAGTGAGCTAAAGAATGATGATGGATTAAACCCAGATCAGTTGACTGGGGGTGAGTGTTTGATTTGCTCAAACGCTCCATCCATCATCCCCTTTGGTATCGCTTTGTTCGCCCTAAGTTGGCAGGGTATGCCCAGACGTGGGTCCCTTGCTCACTTTGCCACTGGATTCAAGATACCTTGGCTGATAAGGGCTATGAACCCGAAACCGGTCCCAGGATGCTTGTTTCCGGTCCAGGGAAGACATGGCTTGGCAGTTCGGGCTGGACTGTTCCCATGAGGCACAGGGTCAGACTGATTTGCATATGGCCATGTCTGAACTGGGGTGGTGGAGTGAGCTAAAGAATGATGATGGATTAAACCCAGATCAGTTGACTGGGGGTGAGTGTTTGATTTGCTCAAACGCTCCGTCCATCATCCCCTTTGTTATCGCTTTGTTCGCCCTAAGTTGGCAGGGTATGCCCAGACGTGGGTCCCTTGCTCACTTTGCCACTGGAATCAAGATAGCCTGGCTGATGAGGGTTATGAACACGAAACCAGTCCCAGGATGCTTGTTTCTGGTCCAGGGAAGACATGGCTTGACAGTTCGGGCTGGACTGTTCCCATGAGGCACAGGGTGAGACTGATTTGCATATGGCCATGTCTGAACTGGGGTCGTGGAGTGAGCTAAAGAATGATGATGGATAAAACCCAGATCAGTTGACTGGGGGTGAGTGTTTGATTTGCTCAAACGCTCCGTCCATCATCCCCTTTGGTATCACTTTGTTCGCCCTAATTTGGCAGGGTATGCCCAGACGTGGGTCCCTTGCTCACTTTGCCACTGGATTCAAGATAGCCTGGCTGATGAGTGTTATGAACCCGAAACCGGTCCCAGGATGCTTGTTTCCGGTCCAGGGAAGACATGGCTTGGCAGTTCGGGCTGGACTGTTCCCATGAGGCACAGGGTCAGACTAATTTGCATATGGCCATGTCTGAACTAGGGGTGGGCGGAATTTGCGGAATTAACCTCCGCAAATTATCGCGAGAATGCGGAAAATCTCCGCAAACACGCCGGAAATATCGCGAAGATGCGGAAGTTTTTTGCCGCCTGTTCGCGGTATTTTTGCGTGTTCGTGGGTCGCCAACTTACCCATGCGGTCGCTCACGGGCGCGGCCATCTTGTTTTCACTTGTCCCACCCTCTGGCGTTGTTTACTTCCTGTTCCGGGTCGCGCAATGCATGTTCGCGGTCGATATTTCCTGTTCGCGATCGCTTTTACTTGATCGCGTTGCTTTTTGCTTGCTCAGGGAGAAAATATCGCGCGAACTTGCGCACGTGGTCGCAACGGGCGCGGCCATCTTGTTTTCCACTCTATTGCATGGTTCTGGGGCCTGATTTTCAATCCTCCCTAAATCTTTTCAATCCTTTGTTTATAGCCACTTTTTTTGGATCTTTATTACTTATTATTTCTCTAACTATTTTCCTGCCTCTATATTTTTGGTTTTTGTGTACTTTTTTTTTGTTTTTTAGCTACTTTTTCTCTTTGTATTGCCCGCTATTTATTTCCTTTACTCCTTTATTTATTTTACCTTTTCTTTCCCGCCCCGTCCCCAGAACCATGTCCAAGGGCAGGGCTGTTCGCCGGCGCAGCCAGAGCCGCGACCGCCTTCCTTGCGGAAGGCGGCGCCCACAAGGGGTGCATGCACGGGCCTTATTTGGGGAGGCGGAGTTGGCTGCACTAATTTTCTTTGTGCAGCGCCACCTCCCCTCAACCCTGGCAGCAGGTGGCAGGCCTGGGTCCGGGTACGGCCTCCGGGAGCGTCGGCAGCGGTGGGGGAAGGTGCGCCGGGCAGTGTCGCGCATCTCTGGGGTCCGGCGCACCCAGGCACAGCTGACGCACCGGTGGTCTGACATCCTGGACCGTGAGCAGGACCTGCTGGACCTGCTAGGAGTGGAGGTCCCGGGGCTTGGTGAGTACCTATTTAATTATTACAACTTTGTGTCTGTTCTTCTGCTCTATGTTATATATTGCGAATATCTTTTTTTCCTTCCAACCAGCTAGAATGTTGCTGCTTGCAATACATTCCAGGTTAATAACGTTTAAAAGTCTTCTGTGATTATGACACAGGTGCTCTTCTGCGCTACTACTAATCTTACTTGTTTGCAGCTTTCCGTTTGCGCTTGCTTAGCGTGATTCTTTACGAGTTTATTTTAGAGAAATTAAGTTACGTAATGCTACAGTGACTCACGTCCACTCCTTACTTTGTCCTGTCACTAATAGATAGGGGCGGATTGATACATAGGTTTAGGTACTTTGTATGAGCTTCTAATTGGTTAGTGGTATGCGTGATGCCCCCCTCACTCAGTTACGTGACGTGCTGCTAGTACGCCAGTCTTTAGAACCTTTCTAGTTTGTTCAATGAGTGGAGGTAGGCTTTGCAGTTACTTAGCAGTAGCAGATCAGCATCAATCAAACAAAAATTTGGTGTATACAAAAAATGTAGTCATGTTCATGTGTCCTCCATGATTGGATCATACACATTGTTGAGGAATACAGTCGAAATGCATACTTAATGTACAATTGGCATGCCTGGAATAGGTGGGCTAGGTTGGGTGGTACGTTGTACTAATTCTTAGGCTTACTTGTAACTTAGTTTTCTGGAATCAGAATGGAAGAATGGATTACTGTTGATAAATAGTAACTTAAGTAGTCGAACTGCGAATCCCCCGATATTACATGTTGACCAGATGAGATCGGTCAATGTAGTTATTGCAATTGTTTACATAAGTGTTTTTTGACCGTTGTTGAAAAATATTGTATTTGCTTAAGTTGACACCATCCATCAATGTTTGTCTCTTTCTTATATCTTTCCTGTTCATCAGCACCCAGGGGCAGACGGGCAGGGACTGGGCAGTCGGCGGGACAGGAACACCACGAGGAGGACACCGCTGAGGGCTCCTCTGCTGGCCCCAGTAAGTCTTCTTGTTTTTAATAATATTTCTTATTCCATAACTTTTACTGCCCCATTTCTCCCGAACTATAGTGTGTTTCCAAATGCTATTTTTTTACCACCAATTATCCTTCGATCTGTACGGTTTCAAAAAGCTTATCCCTGCCTCCGCTATTATGACTGAGTACTACTACATACTATCAGTCTGTCTGTCTGTACTGTAGTAGCTAGTCTTGCCCAGTTGGCCAGTGCCACTCTTTGTGAAAGGTTGTAATATAAAACTCATATTCACCAGTAGCTCATACAATCCGTTGGGTTGTTGTCTTGTACTACTTTTTACTCTTGTTGATGTTTAGGCTTTGAAAATTCACAGCAACAGCCCTACCAGATTTCTTAATATTTTGATATGATACCCTATAGGACATACAACTGTTGTAGGGATTTTGCACATACATTTGCACCAGAAAATAGGATGTTGGTGATGGTAGGTTGGACCTTCCTTGCACACCTCAATCAGAAATTCCGCACCCACCACAATTCCACTGCTTGACTATAGTACTGTCTTGTCATACCTATTAGGTCTCGGAACCCTCCCCCCAAGATAACCAACAAGTAGACAACCCAGAACATTAACACACCCAACCTCTGTCGTGGAAGCTATTCACATGCACACCCTTACTTTAATTTGCTCAATCGTGTAAGTTAGTCCACTCCACACCAAATACCACAAAGTCTATGTAAGTTTCAAATTTTTATTTCGATTTGAGAAGGTCTGTACACTGTTTTCTTAGCAGCACCAACCGGCAAATCAATAACATTAAAACAATATACATTGTTACACTTATACAGTTGGGAATTAAATCATGATAACTGAAGTGGTGGAAGGCAGCACCACCATCCCATAGCAATTTAGTTTATATACATTTATAAATGAAGATGTGAGTGAAGGGACCCCTCACCTCAGAAGAACCTAGTACTGGTAGTTGGTGCATCGTTCAGAAGCTCTGGTTCGTAGAAGCGAATCTTGCGTCTGTAATGCGAAAAAAGAAATGGTGTGCGTTAGTATATTGCAACTTGCAAGCATTTCTCATCCGTGCCAAAAAGTGTAGCATCTATGGATAAGCAATATGGACTAACAGTAACAGTAGTACACCAGTTCTTCCTAAAAAAGTGGCTTGTTAATGTTTGTTGACCGCCTGTACGCAGCGCGTAGACTAGACAGTAGCAGTGTGAGGCAGGTCATGTGGGCTCAAAGGTGTCTTAAGAAGCTGCAAGGTAAAGGTAACGTCACATGTGCATGGCTAGGGCTAATCAAGCAAATGCTACAATGATCATATAACTTAGTGTCTACTCTACTACTACCTGATTTGTACTAGTGATTTATGTTAGTATTAACTCATTTTTCAACCTTGCTACTGATCAATAGGGGGGAGGTGTATATGTTGCCTAATAAATGTGTAATGTTTTCTAGGCGCACTACCGACCACCATTGCTGGGGCCAGCGAAGGCGACGCAGAGGGCGAGGATGCGGCAGTTGCAGATAGCAACGGAGGGGGAGTGGCAGCACCAGTGGCAGGCGGTGGTAAGTTAGATTCATAATCTTTAACTATTGTTGAACTTGACAGCACACTCACTGCAAAGGTGTACTGTATGTATATGTATACTGTAAAGTTGTGAATTAGGGCCCCATTAGGATGGTGGGCGTATTGCCCCCGCCGGGCTGGCTGGAATTCACTGCCGTCACAGCAGGGGCAAACCTCCCGCCATCCCTGTAGAAAATATTCAGACATGTCTAGGCGGAAAAGGGTTCAATATGGCGGTGGTGTCTCTCTCACCACACCGGCAGCCATATAATCTGCATTTTGGAATGCCTTTGCGTGGCGGCATTACCGTCCGCCACGGAAAGGCATGCACACATTGCAGAGTATGCTTGGGGGCCCCCATGGAGGGTACCTACCGATGCTATGGTACCCCCCCGACTTTCAAAGCAAAACGTGACAGGCTCCGTGCGAGGCCCGTCATGTTGTGCTTGGAAAAGCAGCACAACATTTTAGCATTGCTTTCAGCAAAGCCAACCAGAATTTAAATTTAAAATAACAGGGTGCGCCCGCCACTGTGCCGGGCGCATCATCCTAATTAATTGTCCCCACGGGACCCCCACCCTTTTTTAGCAGTCGGATGGCGGGCGGACAAAGTCCGCCCGCTATCCGATGTCGTAAGTAAGTATGAGTTCTTGGGGACGTTTGAAGAGTGAACTAGAAGACTAGAATTCCCTTTAATTGGTATAGGACTAGGAGCCAGAGTATTGAGTAACCAATGGCCTCATCTATCTGATTTCAACTCCGCTTTGAAAGTTTTATGGAGAAGAGCACCTGGTGCACTGTTCAACTAAAAAGTGTAAGACAGGTGGAAGGAAGAAGGACGGGCGACATTTAAAATGTTATGTACTACTGTGCTTTATTTTATAGTGCTACTCTACCATGCCACTATGTGTGTAAATAATTACCTTGTCCTACTGTTTTATTAAGACTATATTTTACAATTGTCTTGCTTTTTCTTTTTGATACACAGCTACTCCGAAAATCAACCGGAAGGAGTTGGCCGCCAAGGCACGGCGCCGGAAGCTGGAGGCAATCCTAGCCGAGGAGGAGGAGGAGACTGCAGCAGCAATTCAAGCCTCCTCCAGTGCCCCGGGCCCCAGCCACCGCCCTCCAGCGGTACGGCGCCACCGTCTGGCGGCTGCCCGCCGCCACCGTGCCATCTCCGGTGCCCCCCCCACTGTGGCTGCAACTGCCGCGGCCTTAGACGCCGCGTCGCCCATTTAGAGGACCAGATTCGTGTCCTCCTCCAGTCCCGCCCCACCAGTTAGTCCCTGTCACTGCCCCTTTTTTAATTCCTGTTCGTTCTTGACTCGTTTGGGCGTTCTCTATTTCTATGGACAGTCGTTGGGGTTAGGGAGGTGGGTGGGTTAGCTTTTGTGGGTTTAGTTTATTTGTTAGGGTCAATTAAATATATTTTTCTATGTTACATGCAATGTTGTTAATGTTTTGTATGTGGGGTAACTGTTTTACATCACACTGTTTCTTTGCTGGTGCATGGCCGCCCATAGCGTGTGTTTGATTTCAATAATTTGCTGACTGTATAAGACACAAACAGATAGATGCGACACACCTCACTCATTGACTGGTCCTACTATGCATTCTTTGGAGTGGTGTTTGAAACTGACATCATTGACAACATGTCCATTATTGATTCTGCCTCCCCCAAACTTCTCTCTTACCGGTGCTTGATGTTTATGTCCAACTGTGGCACAGCACTGGCTGCATGGTGAAGATGGTTTCCTTTTTCATACATGCCATGATTGGGGTGGTGGTGGTAGTATAGTAGTAGTAGTATACACTGGCAGGGTGGCAGCATTTCCAAAAAAAGAAAAGGAGATAGTCAATCGCCTTTGAGAGACTGTTAGAAGAGTAGTTGAATGAAGTACATCACAGAATTTACCGAGCAACAATTATATGCTCAAATATTTGACAAAAAAACTGAATGCTGGTTATTATGAGGATAGCCTACTAGACAGAGTTACAAACTATAGTTTTGTCGACTTGGCTATGCCTACAGTCTAACAGTTAGTGCTGTATATGAGGAATGACAACAAACAAATCCAATCAATGCCGGCAATTCATGCTGAGGTATATGTTCCTTTGTTAAATAAAATAACCTGTGAAATATCCTACTCATGGGTGGGCAAGCAGAAGAAGATCATCGCTCTGCATTGAAATTGAAGTAGTGTTGCTTTCACCACATCCGCCCCAGCAAGTGTGTGATTAAGTATTGGTGTACATTTAATTTAGTTACACCTCGACAATAAGTCACACAGCCCAGGGGAAGAGGGTTAGGGTCCGTTGATTGGATGGGAAGGGGGATTTTGGGAAAGGTTTGACATAGAAAAACAGTATGCATACATAGACAAACAAACGACAATCATTGAAGACTACCATACCATATCCATTCCATATGTTAAGGTATAAAAAAGGAAATGCATGCATGATGAGACCCGGATTACATACACTTCTATTTCTTGTTCTGTTCCGGCCTTAATACTTTAACAGATAGCAAATAGAAATTTAAAATATTGGTAGTGAAGAATCGTAAACACAGAGCAAACGTAATGATGATTGATAACAACAACTCCAAGAACACACTGTTGTAAAGAATGTATACAAGATATTAATCAAATTATTTAAAAGAAGTGAAAAGTGGATACTGTTACTGTCTTATCCTGGTCAAAAATGTGGACTGGTTTTTTGCATCTCGGCATTCCTCTTGCTCCTCTCGTCCATCAATCTTGGGTGTGTCGCCTCACCACTCACCACTGCCCGGCTGGAATAAAAAGGTGATTGATTGGTAAGGTAATTAATATGCATTGTAATGTTTTACAAAGTTTTGGACAAGGCCCGGCCTGTAATTTTAGATTGAAAACCAAAGGGGATATTCAGAAAGAAAGTGAAAACAAATGCACAAGTGATGGTGTAGTGCAACAAGAACACTTTCCGAGGTGGCATATATGCATATGCATCATCTCTACTGTAGTCTGTTTCCAGCATAGACCTTCAATAGTAACAGGAGAGATCAGGCCCACAGTGCTTACCATTAGCACATCCTACGTTAACACTTTAGAGTCCTTTTTTTTTTTCTCTCAAAGAGTTGGACAAACGCAAAGCACATTATCCATTCCAGACATAGCATTTTACAGTTAAAGTTAGTAAAATCAATGCACTGCAGTCATCCCACCGCTACACTCTATTCAACTTCTACACAGACATTTGGGTGTGCTGTGGTTGTGGTTCACGTGTTTACCTTTAGGCTTTTCCGTTTTATGCCACTCATGAAACATCCTCCTGACTTCATCATCAGCTCTGATACTTCTACTGACTGAAGATCGGCCTGCAGTACAAGTGTAATTTTTATAACACAACAAGAGTAGAAATATAAATATTACTGACTTGAGTCATTCTTTATTGTGTACAGAAAGATAGATTAACACTAGTACACTTTGACATCACTTTGTGCACAACAAACAACGCAAACACAAAGACCAATAGCTCAGAGTCAGGTGTCCAATGCATGCCATTAATTATCATCATTTATTACCTGTTACTTCTCATCTTAAGTTAACGGGCCGTCTCTTTCGCCATCATCATGACGGACGGTGCTGTTAAGTCACAGTCATTTGCATTGCGCAGATTGAGTGAGTCCCCTTCCTGTATTGAATTAAAAGCAATGTATCACCAAGATGCAGGAGAAGTACACATTTCTTGTTTGCCAGAAGAGGAAAATTAGTAATTACTAGTGTGTTCTGTAGAAAGTTGATTAGTGGCAGTGCACAATTACATCAATTCATGCGCAACACACCACAAAATCTACATCATTCAGTCTGCTATTCTGCGGCCAATGCATGGCATCAATCATTACCTGTTGCATCTCATCTCGTTAACGCTGCAGGCCGTCTCTTTCGCCATCATCATGATGGACGGTGCTGTTAAGTCACAGTCATTTGCATTGCGCAGATTGAGTGAGTCCCCTTCCTGTATTGAATTAAAAGCAATGTATCACCAAGATGCAGGAGAAGTACACATTTCTTGTTTGCCAGAAGAGGAAAATTAGTAATTACTAGTGTGTTCTGTAGAAAGTTGATTAGTGGCAGTGCACAATTACATCAATTCATGCGCAACACACCACAAAATCTACATCATTCAGTCTGCTATTCTGCGGCCAATGCATGGCATCAATCATTACCTGTTGCATCTCATCTCGTTAACGCTGCAGGCCGTCTCTTTCGCCATCATCATGATGGACGGTGCTGTTAAGTCACAGTCATTTGCATTGCGCAGATTGAGTGAGTCCCCTTCCTGTACTGAATTAAAAGCAATGTATCACCAAGATGCAGGAGAGAAGTACACATTTCTTGTTTGCCAGAAGGGGAAAATTAGTAATTACTAGTGTGTTCTGTAGAAAGTTGATTAGTGGCAGTGCACAATTACATCAATTCATGCGCAACACACCACAAAATCTACATCATTCAGTCTGCTATTCTGCGGCCAATGCATGGCATCAATCATTACCTGTTGCATCTCATCTCGTTAACGCTGCAGGCCGTCTCTTTCGCCATCATCATGATGGACGGTGCTGTTAAGTCACAGTCATTTGCATTGCGCAGATTGAGTGAGTCCCCTTCCTGTATTGAATTAAAAGCAATGTATCACCAAGATGCAGGAGAAGTACACATTTCTTGTTTGCCAGAAGAGGAAAATTAGTGTGTTCTGTAGAATGTTGATTAGTGGCAGTGCACAATTACATCAATTCATTCATGCGCAACACACACAACAAAATCTACATCACTCAGTCTGCTTTTCTGCGGACAATGCATGGCATCAATCATTACCTGTTGCATCTTATTTTCAGTTAATGGCCAGTCTCTCTCGGCTCTGAAGGAGGATAGCTATAGAAGTCATCAGATTCATGGTCCACTTGTTTTGGAAGGACGAGGAAAGTTTGAATTTGTTGTTACCATCATCCAATCATCATTCATGAGGGAAATGGAATTGACCAGGAGATGCAGTATGATCGAGCGGAGGAGCTGGATTCTGAGGACTGTAGTGTCAAATGGCAGACACCTGAAACTTGTATCTTAAATTAGAAGATTAGAAGACGGTGATAATGCATTGGTTGCGATTCACAAGTTTATAACCGGAACAACAGACACAAACAAAGGGGGAAAAAAGGGAGGAAGACAGTAAGTGCGAGCCTAATTGTCAGGGAAGTATAGCTCGTCCTCAAACTCTGGGGGATCTTCCAGTAGTAGGTAATCATCTGACACAATACTTCCGTCACCTGAGCCGCTGTCCTCATCTTCCTCTGTTGATTCATGCATTGTGTAATTCGGTGGTATGAAGTGCTGATTCATTTTGATCATTGTTAACCTCTCCACGTTTTTGGGAGATAGACTGGTCCTTCTCAAGGTTACAATGGAACCTGCAGCACTGAAAACACGTTCGGAAGAGACACTTGCGACAGGGCAAGCCAGATAGCTTATCGCCAGCCTGCTGAGCTGTGGCCATTCAGACCTTTTCCTATGCCAATACTGCACTGGGTTTTGATCAACGTACACCTCTGTTGGGTCGTCCAGATAGGCCTGGACCATCCGCTCAATGTTCAGGGTTGCTGCTGGTAAGCTTTTGTGCTGTTTTTTCTGTGCATCAGCACTGTGCTTAAGGCCCATCTTTACATACCAATCTGATAATGATTGTACTCGGCCGAATGATCCAGTTATTGTTTTTGTAGTCGATGGTGATGGTGAGTGTTGCGATTGTGAGCCAACCGCACTGCCCTCAGCCGACGAAGTTGCACTTGATTCTGCATGGCCTGCTTCAGTATCAGTACTTGTTGTGGGTTGATGTGGCGGGCTTTTAATTAGCATCCCTTCGTTTTCAAACTTGATGGCTGCTTCAGCTATACAACTTTTGTAGCGGGCAACATCAGTGTCGGAAAAAGAACGGAATAGTCCTAATTTTGCACGTGGATCCAGAATTGTGGCACAAATGTAATGTTCTTGTGACAAAATTTTATTTTGTATCCTTATATTTTCTGATAAGCGCCTGGATAAGCTCTCCACCAAGTCATGGGCTTGCCTTCTGTCCTCTACACCTTTGTAGGATTCAGACACATTATTCAGCTCATGCTCTAGCATTTGCAACAATGGGATAGCTTGGCCCATTGTACAGTCCTCCTTGCTGACTTCACGTGTGAAGACCTCAAAAGGAGACAGCATCTCAGTGAGGCATTGAATTAGGGTCCATTGCTCCCTCTGAAGGGTCATGCCTTTAACACTAGCATCACTGCTTCTGTACCAGACATAATCATTGAGTGACCTGTGCTGTTCGTACAGACGATCAAGCATGTAATACGTTGAGTTCCAACGTGTTGCCACCTCCTGGATGAGTGCCTTGACTGGCATCCTACGGTCACGTTGGATGATCCTCAGCTGCTTCCGAGCTTTAAAAGAATGGCTGAAATGAGTGCATATTCTTCGGCAGATGGGCAGTAAATTGCTTACTATGGGTTCTTTTTTCAGAAAGTCTTGCACTATAATGTTTATGCAGTGTGCCAAACACGGAACCCTGAAATAGGAACCAAGTTCCATGGCCTTAAGTACATTACTGCCATTGTCTGTGGCAACAAAACCAATACCAAGCCCTCTGGGCTGCAGCCATTCCAAAACCTTGGTGCGAAACTCTTCTAAAATGTTTTCAGCCGTATGAGATTTCTCCATGGCGAACATGGCTACAGTTGCATGTTTCCGAGTACCTTCAAAAATCGCAGCTGTGTCAACAACACCTTGTGCAGATAGTTGATCTTTAACCCCCACAAAAGAGATCCAGTGTGCAGTGATACACATGTAATCTGTGGCTTGGCAACTGGTCCACATGTCTGTTGTCAGGTGGATATTGTGCACAGCACTCTTCTGCAAAGCTTGTCCAACCAATTCCAGCACATCATGATGTAGTGCCGGAACAGCAATTCTTGCGAAATAGGACCGGCTTGGAACTTTCCATTTCGGGCAGATGGCAGACACAAATTCAAGGAAACCCACCCCTTCCACAAATGAAAAAGGAAGAAGGTCCAGCGCTAACATTTTAGCCAGCTTCGCATTGTACAATCGTGCCGTTGGGTGGTTGCGTTGGAACTGCCCCTCCAACCTAAACATGCTGTCAATGGTAGGCTGGCTTACTTTCCTTAGTGGTGCCATTAACCCACTAAGGCTCAACGACACAGATTGTCTCATTGAGGTACTCGCCGGTCGCCTTGGTGTCTCACCCACACTCTGAGTATGGCTCTTACTGCGGTGCCACTCTGATGTTACTGAGGAGGATGTGGGCGGACTGAGAGCTGGAGAGATGCTTTTTCACCAGATCATGTAAAATTACTCGACTGGCTTTAAAGGATTTAATCACCTGGCAACCCTCCCAGACTTTCATGACCCGTGTCACTCTGGAGGTCAATTCATACCGACCTTCGTTAATTAGAAGCCCAATGCACGCGCAGTGATTGATTTTTGCGCAGGGCTACACTTCTACCCCTTCGTCCCGAGGAAGACCCGCCATGACGCTTTTTTAAAATTTTGCGCCTAACATAGGGTCGAAACGTCGACGTACACCATGAGTCCACACAACGTCTCAGTTCCAAAACCAATTCATACATGAACAGGATGCGTATGTGATCAAGTATATGGACTCAATCTTCCAAAAATTACTTCTACCCAATCGTGTTTGTTATATTAAGTGTATTAAGTGTATCGTTTGTATTCACCTTTACATGTCACTTCTTCTTCACATTTCTGTCAATTGTATTTTTGTAGCCCTAATTATTCATTATTCTTTCTTAAAAATATCGATTCAAAAGTATTGCTTGGGTGTTGTCATTGCTTTTCCTAAATCATGGATACATGTTACATGTAATGCATTTATATTGTGAACATCCCAAAGCAATTGTAATTCCCCGACAGAACCATTGTATCCGTATAATACATATACCCAGGTTCTGAGGGACACAGGGTTACCCCATTATTTTGTATAAATAAACCTACGTCAGGAGCAACAACTACTATGGTGGGCTGTTGTGGCGGCTGCTGCTGTTCTGGTTGCGACGGCTGCTGCTGCTGTTCTGGTTGCGGCGGCTGCTGCTGCTGTTCTGGTTGCGGCGGCTGCTGCTGCTGTTCTGGTTGCGGCGGCTGCTGCTGCTGTTCTGGTTGCGGCGGCTGCTGCTGCTGTTCTGGTTGCGGCGGCTGCTGCTGCTGTTCTTGTTGCGGCGGCTGCTGCTGCTGTTCTTGTTGCGGCGGCTGCTGCTGCTGTTCTTGTTGCGGCGGCTGCACACTGATCTGCTGAGTTTGCGCCTGCGTTGAACTTGATTGTGTACTACTTTGCGGTAATGACATTTCTTCAACATCGCTGCCCGTTAGTAGACTGGCTACCTCTGCGACAGTAAAGCCCTTGGGCCTAGGTTGGTGGGGTTGCTGGACCGCTGTGCTGCTCCCAGCTTGGTTCCCGGACAACGCTTTGGTGCCAAAAAAAACCTTGGCCGGCACACCACCAGTCGTGGTTAATGGCACTTCCTTTTTCTGTTCCTTCTTCTCACCAGCAACTTTCTTGGTACTGGACCTGGTACCTTTCTTTGGGGCCATCTTATTCCGACGTCTGGCAGGAGGCAGATGCACAACAAGTTCAGGTCACACGTGGGCGTGATGCACAGCAGGACTTCTGTCTGGCTGGCAGTACAACGGGTAGCCAGGTGATGCCGATGACACCTCCTACTCTGTCTTTTGTGCACCTAAAAGCAAAGAAGACAGGAGAAGAACATCAGTGAAATGTTGCATTTGTTTTTGTGGTTCAGTTACTTAGTACTGTACTAGTGCAAACAAAAGATAGTCTAGCCATTTATGAATTTTTTTTAACTAGAGCTATGTTATACTACTAGTACTGTGTACAGCCACACTACACTCTCAGGAAGGTGATGTCTAAAAATTCAACAGATCACATAGAAAACACTTGATCAATAAAGCTGTGGCTACCTGCTCTGGTAGCAGTGGATGAAAGCAGGCCTGCTGGCAGACAAGGCCAGGCAAGCTTGCAGGCCTAGGCCTCAAAATGGCCACCAGCCACATGGCGAGCCCCAACAACATCAGCAAGGCCACCCCAAAAAACACACTTCCCCAACTCAATCCAATGCCATCCATGCCCTAAATGATGTCTAAATTCAACAGAGCACACAGAAAACAGTAGATTACTAAAGCTGTGGCTACCTGCTCTGGTAGCAGTGGATGAAAGCAGGCCTGCTGGCAGACAAGGCCAGGCAAGCTTGCAGGCCTAGGCCTCAAAATGGCCACCAGCCACATGGCCAGGCCCAACAACATCAGCAAGGCCACCCCAAAAAACACACTTCCCCAACTCAATCCAATGCCATCCATGCCCAAAATGATGTCTAAATTCAACAGAGCACACAGAAAACAGTAGATTACTAAAGCTGTGGCTACCTGCTCTGGTAGCAGTGGATGAAAGCAGGCCTGTTGGCAGACAAGGCCAGGCAAGCTTGCAGGCCTAGGCCTCAAAATGGCCACCAGCCACATGGCGAGCCCCAACAACATCAGCAAGGCCACCCCAAAAAACACACTTCCCCAACTCAATCCAATGCCATCCATGCCCTAAATGATGTCTAAATTCAACAGAGCACACAGAAAACAGTAGATTACTAAAGCTGTGGCTACCTGCTCTGGTAGCAGTGGATGAAAGCAGGCCTGCTGGCAGACAAGGCCAGGCAAGCTTGCAGGCCTAGGCCTCAAAATGGCCACCAGCCACATGGCCAGGCCCAACAACATCAGCAAGGCCACCCCAAAAAACACACTTCCCCAACTCAATCCAATGCCATCCATGCCCAAAATGATGTCTAAATTCAACAGAGCACACAGAAAACAGTAGATTACTAAAGCTGTGGCTACCTGCTCTGGTAGCAGTGGATGAAAGCAGGCCTGCTGGCAGACAAGGCCAGGCAAGCTTGCAGGCCTAGGCCTCAAAATGGCCACCAGCCACATGGCCAGGCCCAACAACATCAGCAAGGCCACCCCAAAAAACACACTTCCCAACTCAATCCAATGCCATCCATGCTCTAAATGATGTCTAAATTCAACAGAGCACACAGAAAACAGTAGATTACTAAAGCTGTGGCTACCTGCTCTGGTAGCAGTGGATGAAAGCAGGCCTGTTGGCAGACAAGGCCAGGCAAGCTTGCAGGCCTAGGCCTCAAAATGGCCACCAGCCACATGGCGAGCCCCAACAACATCAGCAAGGCCACCCCAAAAAACACACTTCCCCAACTCAATCCAATGCCATCCATGCCCTAAATGATGTCTAAATTCAACAGAGCACACAGAAAACAGTAGATTACTAAAGCTGTGGCTACCTGCTCTGGTAGCAGTGGATGAAAGCAGGCCTGCTGGCAGACAAGGCCAGGCAAGCTTGCAGGCCTAGGCCTCAAAATGGCCACCAGCCACATGGCCAGGCCCAACAACATCAGCAAGGCCACCCCAAAAAACACACTTCCCCAACTCAATCCAATGCCATCCATGCCCTAAATGATGTCTAAATTCAACAGAGCACACAGAAAACAGTAGATTACTAAAGCTGTGGCTACCTGCTCTGGTAGCAGTGGATGAAAGCAGGCCTGCTGGCAGACAAGGCCAGGCAAGCTTGCAGGCCTAGGCCTCAAAATGGCCACCAGCCACATGGCCAGGCCCAACAACATCAGCAAGGCCACCCCAAAAAACACACTTCCCCAACTCAATCCAATGCCATCCATGCCCAAAATGATGTCTAAATTCAACAGAGCACACAGAAAACAGTAGATTACTAAAGCTGTGGCTACCTGCTCTGGTAGCAGTGGATGAAAGCAGGCCTGTTGGCAGACAAGGCCAGGCAAGCTTGCAGGCCTAGGCCTCAAAATGGCCACCAGCCACATGGCGAGCCCCAACAACATCAGCAAGGCCACCCCAAAATACACTCTTCCCCAACTCAATCCAATGCCATCCATGCCCTAAATGATGTCTAAATTCAACAGAGCACACAGAAAACAGTAGATTACTAAAGCTGTGGCTACCTGCTCTGGTAGCAGTGGATGAAAGCAGGCCTGCTGGCAGACAAGGCCAGGCAAGCTTGCAGGCCTAGGCATCAAAATGGCCACCAGCCACATGTCCAGGCCCAACAACATCAGCAAGGCCACCCCAAAAAACACACTTCCCCAACTCAATCCAATGCCATCCATGCCCTAAATGTGATTGAAAATGAAATATATTCAAAAAACAAAAGGAACAGTTGCTTCATCATGCACACACACACCCATGAGGCCATGCCCATGGCTAGCTCGGGCCTACTACTACAACCCACAAAATTAAAATAAATTTAAAAAAAAAAAGGAATGATGATAATTAATTATCAAAAATAAATTGTAGTTACACAACAACTGCAATGCCCACAATCAAACACAACAACCACTTACTTGTAAAATATCCTATTCCAAAAATCCTGAAATCCAATTGCAATGATGCAGCAGACAAAAAGAGTGATCTTTCCAGCTCCAAATCCAAAGGCAGAATGAGCAGGAGATGGACAAAGCACTGGGAGGAGCCTGCTGGACAGGAACAGGAAGTTGGAGAATCTGTGTCACTTCCTCCCTCTCTCCACCTTGTAAAAAAAAAATGACTCCTTGCACAAAAAAGGAAAGCCAAATGTGAATGTAAGGAGTTCTTTTCATCCAAAATCAGTATTTGCAGATGGTTTCATGCTGCTAGAGCCGATATTCCTCTCCAAATTGTAAATTTTACGTTGTTGAGTTCTCCAGCTTCACATTACTTCCGCCGGCGTGTCGAAAACGATATGATCGCGTTCTCTTCTTTGTCCCTGTCGCGTTGGATATGACGTGTTCGCGGTCTCTTTCTCCTGTTCGCGTTCGATTTCATGTGCCCGCGTCCTCATTCTCTGGCTCGCGATGTAGAATGACATGTTCGAGATCTCAATCTTCTCATACTCGCGCGGTGCATGATCGCGAGAAGAAAGACGTGATCGCGCGACAAATGACGTGATCGCGTGAAAAATGACTTGAATGCGGCCGCGAACTCTCGCGAGACAGCGCAAAATGGCTACCAAAATCCAACATCTCGTGGAGAACGCGACCGGGTCAAGAAAACTTGTCGGAGAACGCAGGGATTCAGGTAAGGCGATCGCGCGCGCGCGAGAATGTATTGTTTTACAGCGCGAGCAAGAAAAAAATTATCGCTAAGCTGCGGAATGCGGAAATTTTGACATTTTCGCGCTTTCCGCGGAACGCGAGAATGCCAAAATATCGCAATTTCCGCGAACGGAACGGAATTTTGGCCCAGGCCTAGTCTGAACTGGGGTGGTGGAGTCAGCTAAAGAATGATGATGGATTAAACCCAGATCAGTTGACTGGGGGTGAGTGTTTGATTTGCTCAAACGCTCCGTCCATCATCCACTTTGTTATCGCTTTGTTCGCCCTAAGTTGGCAGGGTATGCCCAGAGGTGGTCCCTTGCTCACTTTGCCACTGGATTCAAGATAGCCTGCCTGATGAGGGTTATGAACCCGAAACCGGTCCCAGGATGCCTGTTTCCGGTCCAGGGAAGACATGGCTTGGCAGTTCAGGCTGGACTGTTCCCATGAGGCACAGGGTCAGATTGATTTGCATATGGCCATGTCTGAACTGGGCTGGTGGAGTGAGCTAAAGAATGATAATGGATTAAACCCAGATCAGTTGACTGGGGGTGAGTGTTTGATTTGCTCAAACGCTCCGTCCGTCATCCCCTTTGGTATAGCTTTGTTCGCCCCAAGTTTGCAGGGTATGCCCAGACGTGGGTCCCTTGCTCACTTTGCCACTGGATTCAAGATAGCCTGGCTGATGAGGGTTATGAACCCGAAACCGGTTCCAGGATGCTTGTATCCGGTCCAGGGAAGACATGGCTGCTCAGTTCAGGCTGGACTGTACCCATGAGGCACAGGGTCAGACTGAATTGCATATGGCCATGTCTGAACTGGGGTGGTGGAGTGAGCTAAAGAATGATGATGGATTAAACCCAGATTAGTTGACTGGGGGTGAGTGTTTGATTTGCTCAAACGCTCCGTCCATCATCCCCTTTGGTATCGCTTTGTTCGCCCGTAGTTGACAGGGTATGCCCAGACGTGGGTCCTTTGCTCACTTTGCCACTGGATTCAAGATAGCCTTGCTGATGAGGGTTATGAACCTGAAACCGGTCCCAGGATGCTTGTTTCCGGTGAAGGGAAGACATGGCTTGGCAGTTCGGGCTGGACTGTTCCCATGAGGCACAGGGTCAGACTGAATAGCATATGGCCATGTCTGAACTGGGGTGGTGGAGTGAGCTAAAGAATGATAATGGATTAAACCCAGATCAGTTAACTGGTGGTGAGTGTTTGATTTGCTCAAACGCTCCGTCCATCATCCCCTTTGTTATCGCTTTGTTTGCCCTAAGTTGGCAGGGTATGCCCATAAGTGGGTCCCTTGCTCACTTTGCCACTGGATTCAAGATAGCCTGCCTGATGAGGGTTATGAACCCGAAACCGGTCCCAGGATGCTTGTTTCCGGTCCAGGGAAGACATGGCTTGGCAGTTCGGGCTGGACTGTTCCCATGAGGCACAGGGTCAGACTGATTTGCATATGGCCATGTCTGAACTGGGGTGGTGGAGTGAGCTAAAGAATTATGATGGATTAAACCCAGATCAGTTGACTGGGGGTGAGTATTTGATTTGCTCAAACGCTCCGTCCATCATCCCCTCTGGTATCGCTTTGTTCGCCCTAAGTTGGCAGGGTATGTCCAGATGGCCCAGACATGTGTCCCTTGCTCACTTTGCCACTGGATTCAAGATAGCCTGGTTGATGAGGATTATGAACCCGAAACCGTTCCCAGGACCCTATTGTCCGGTCCAGGGAAGACATGGCTTGGCAGTTCGGGCTGGACTGTTCCCATGAGGCACAGGGTCAGACAGATTTGCATATGGCCATGTCTGAACTGGGGTGGTGGAGTGAGTTAAAGAATGATGATGGATTAAACGCAGATCGGTTGACTGGGGGTGAGTGTTTGATTTGCTCAAACGCTCCGTCCGTCATCCCCTTTGGTATCGCTTTGTTCGCCCTAAGTTGGCAGGGTATGCCCAGACGTGGGTCCCTTGCTCACTTTGCCACTGGATTCAAGAAAGACTGGCTGGTGTGGGTTATGAACCCAAAAGCGGTCCCAGGATGCTTGTTTCCGGTCCAGGGAAGACATGACTTGGCAGTTCGGGCTGGACTGTTCCCATGAGGCACAGGGTCAGACTGATTTGCATATGGCCATGTCTGAACTGGGGTGGTGGAGTGAGCTAAAGAATGATGATGGATTAAACCCAGATCAGTCTACTGGGGGTGAGTGTTTGATTTGCTCAAACGCTCCATCCATCATCCCCTTTGGTATCGCTTTGTTCGCCCTAAGTTGGCAGGGTATGCCCAGACGTGGGTCCCTTGCTCACTTTGCCACTGGATTCAAGATACATTGGCTGATAAGGGCTATGAACCCGAAACCGGTCCCAGGATGCTTGTTTCCGGTCCAGGGAAGACATGGCTTGGCAGTTCGGGCTGGACTGTTCCCATGAGGCACAGGGTCAGACTGATTTACATATGGCCATGTCTGAACTGGGGTGGTGGAGTGAGCTAAAGAATGATGATGGATTAAACCCAGATCAGTTGACTGGGGGTGAGTGTTTGATTTGCTCAAACGCTCCGTCCATCATCCCCTTTGGTATCGCTTTGTTCGCCCTAAGTTGGCAGGGTATGCCCAGACGTGGGTCCCTTGCTCACTTTGCCACTGGAATCAAGATAGCCTGGCTGATGAGGGTTATGAACACGAAACCAGTCCCAGGATGCTTGTTTCCGGTCCAGGGAAGACATGGCTGCTCAGTTCAGGCTGGACTGTTCCCATGAGGCACAGGGTCAGACTGAATTGCATATGGCCATGTCTGAACTGGGGTGGTGGAGTGAGCTAAAGAATGATGATGGATTAAACCCAGATAAGTTGACTGGGGGTGAGTGTTTGATTTGCTCAAACGCTCCGTCCATCATCCCCTTTGGTATCGCTTTGTTCGCCCGTAGTTGACAGGGTATGCCCAGACGTGGGTCCCTTGCTCACTTTGCCACTGGATTCAAGATAGCCTTGCTGATGAGGGTTATGAACCTGAAACCGGTCCCAGGATGCTTGTTTCCGGTGAAGGGAAGACATGGCTTGGCAGTTCGGGCTGGACTGTTCCCATGAGGCACAGGGTCAGACTGAATAGCATATGGCCATGTCTGAACTGGGGTGGTGGAGTGAGCTAAAGAATGATAATGGATTAAACCCAGATCAGTTAACTGGTGGTGAGTGTTTGATTTGCTCAAACGCTCCGTCCATCATCCCCTTTGTTATCGCTTTGTTTGCCATAAGTTGGCAGGGTATACCCAGAAGTGGGTCCCTTGCTCAATTTGCCACTGGATTCAAGATAGCCTGCCTGATGAGGGTTATGAACCCGAAACCGGTCCCAGGATGCTTGTTTCCGGTCCAGGGAAGACATGGCTTGGCAGTTCGGGCTGGACTGTTCCCATGAGGCACAGGGTCAGACTGATTTGCATATGGCCATGTCTGAACTGGGGTGGTGGAGTGAGCTAAAGAACGATGATGGATTAAACCCAGATCAGTTGACTGGGGGTGAGTGTTTGATTTGCTCAAATGCTCCGTCCATTATCCCCTTTGGTATCGCTTTGTTCGCCCTACATTGGCAGGGAATGCCCAGACATGGGTCCCTTGCTCACTTTGCCACTGGATTCAAGATAGCCTGGCTGATGAGGGTTATGAACCCGAAACTGGTCCCAGGATGCTTGTTTCCGGTCCAGGGAAGACATGGCTTGGCAGTTCGGGCTGGACTGTTCCCATGAGGCACAGGGTCAGACTGATTTGCATATGGCCATGTCAGAACTGGAGTGGTGGAGTGAGCTAAAGAATGATGATGGATTAAACCCAGATCAGTTGACTGGGGGTGAGTATTTGATTTGCTCAAACGCTCCGTCCATCATCCCCTCTGGTATCGCTTTGTTCGCCCTAAGTTGGCAGGGTATGTCCAGATGGCCCAGACGTGTGTCCCTTGCTCACTTTGCCACTGGATTCAAGATAGCCTGGCTGATGAGGATTATGAACCCGAAACCGTTCCCAGGACCCTACTGTCCGGTCCAGGGAAGACATGGCTTGGCAGTTCGGGCTGGACTGTTCCCATGAGGCACAGGGTCAGTCAAATTTGCATATGGCCATGTCTGAACTGGGGTGGTGGAGTGAGTTAAAGAATGATGATGGATTAAACGCAGATCAGTTGACTGGGTGTGAGTGTTTGATTTGCTCAAACGCTCCGTCCGTCATCCCCTTTGGTATCGCTTTGTTCGCCCTAAGTTGGCAGGGTATGCCCAGACGTGGGTCCCTTGCTCACTTTGCCACTGGATTCAAGAAAGACTGGCTGGTGAGGGTTATGAACCCAAAAGCGGTCCCAGGATGCTTGTTTCCGGTCCAGGGAAGACATGACTTGGCAGTTCGGGCTGGACTGTTCCCATGAGGCACAGGGTCAGACTGATTTGCATATGGCCATGTCTGAACTGGGGTGGTGGAGTGAGCTAAAGAATGATGATGGATTAAACCCAGATCAGTCTACTGAGGGTGAGTGTTTGATTTGCTCAAACGCTCCATCCATCATCCCCTTTGGTATCGCTTTGTTCGCCCTAAGTTGGCAAGGTATGCCCAGACGTGGGTCCCTTGCTCACTTTGCCACTGGATTCAAGATACCTTGGCTGATAAGGGCTATGAACCCAAAACCGATCCCAGGATGCTTGTTTCCGGTCCAGGGAAGACATGGCTTGGCAGTTCGGGCTGGACTGTTCCCATGAGGCACAGGGTCAGACTGATTTGCATATGGCCATGTCTGAACTGGGGTGGTGGAGTGAGCTAAAGAATGATGATGGATTAAACCCAGATCAGTTGACTGGGGGTGAGTGTTTGATTTGCTCAAACGCTCCGTCCATCATCCCCTTTGGTATCGCTTTGTTTGCCCTAAGTTGGCAGGGTATGACCAGACGTGGGTCCCTTGCTCACTTTGCCACTGGAATCAAGATAGCCTGGCTGATGAGGGTTATGAACACGAAACCAGTCCCAGGATGCTTGTTTCCGGTCCAGGGAAGACATGGCTTGACAGTTCGGGCTGGACTGTTCCCATGAGGCACAGGGTGAGACTGATTTGCATATGGAAATGTCTGAACTGGGGTCGTGGAGTGAGCTAAAGAATGATGATGGATTAAACCCAGATCAGTTGACTGGGGGTGAGTGTTTGATTTGCTCAAACGCTCCGTCCATCATACCCTTTGGTATCACTTTGTTCGCCCTAATTTGGCAGGGTATGCCCAGACGTGGGTCCCTTGCTCACTTTGCCACTGGATTCAAGATAGCCTGGCTGATGAGTGTTATGAACCCGAAACCGGTCCCAGGATGCTTGTTTCCGGTCCAGGGAAGACATGGCTTGGCAGTTCGGGCTGGACTGTTCACATGAGGCACAGGGTCAGACTAATTTGCATATGGCCATGTCTGAACTGGGGTGGTGGAGTCAGCTAAAGAATGATGATGGATTAAACCCAGATCAGTTGACTGGGGGTGAGTGTTTGATTTGCTCAAACGCTCCGTCCATCATCCCCTTTGTTATCGCTTTGTTCGCCCTATGTTGGCAGGGTATGCCCAGAGGTGGGTCCCTTGCTCACTTTGCCACTGGATTCAAGATAGCCTGCCTGATGAGGGTTATGAACCCGAAACCGGTCCCAGGATGCCTGTTTCCGGTCCAGGGAAGACATGGCTTTGCAGTTCAGGCTGGACTGTTCCCATGAGGCACAGGGTCAGATTGATTTGCATATGGCCATGTCTGAACTGGGCTGGTGGAGTGAGCTAAAGAATGATAATGGATTAAACCCAGATCAGGCGTCTGGGGGTGAGTGTTTCATTTGCTCAAACGCTCCGTCCATCATCCCCTTTGGTATCGCTTTGTTCGCCCTAAGTAGGCAGGGTATGCCCAGATGTGGGTCCCTTGCTCACTTTGCCTCTTGATTCAAGATAGGCTGGCTGATGAGTGTTATGAACCCGAAACTGGTCCCAGGATGCTTGTTTCCGGTCCAGGGAAGACATGGCTTGGCAGTTCGGGCTGGACTGTTCCCATGAGGCACAGGGTCAGACTGATTTTTATATGGCCATGTCTGAACTGGGGTGGTGGAGTGAGCTAAAGAAAAATGATGGATTAAACCCAGATCAGTTGACTGGGGGTTAGTGTATGATTTGCTCAACGCTCCATCCATCATCCCCTTTGGTATCGCTTTGTTCGCCCTAAGTTGGCAGGGCATGCCCAGACGTGGGTCCCTTGCTCACTTTGCCACTGGATTCAAGACAGCCTGGCTGATGAGGGTTGTGAACCCTGAAACCGGTTCCAGGATGCTTGTATCTGGTCCAGGGAAGACATGGCTGCTCAGTTCAGGCTGGACTGTTCCCATGAGGCACAGGGTCAGACTGAATTGCATATGGCCATGTCTGAACTGGGGTGGTGGAGTGAACTAAAGAATGATGATGGATAAAACCCAGATTAGTTGACTGTGGGTGAGTGTTTGATTTGCTCAAACGCTCCGTCCATCATCCCCTTTGGTATCGCTTTGTTCGCCCGTAGTTGGCAGGGTATGCCCAGACGTGGGTCCCTTGCTCACTTTGCCACTGGATTCAAGATAGCCTTGCTGATGAGGGTTATGAACCCGAAACCGGTCCCAGGATGCTTGTTTCCGGTGAAGGGAAGACATGGCTTGGCAGTTCGGGCTGGACTGTTCCCATGAGGCACAGGGTCAGACTGATTTGCACATGGCCATGTCTGAACTGGGGTGGTGAAGTGAGCTAAAGAATGATGATGGATTAAACCCAGATCAGTTAACTGGCGGTGAGTGTTTGATTTGCTCAAACGCTCCGTCCATCATCCCCTTTGTTATCGCTTTGTTCGCCCTAAGTTGGCAGGGTATGCCCAGAGGTGGGTCCCTTGCTCACTTTGCCACTGGATTCAAGATAGGCTGGCTGATGAGGGTTATGAACCCGAAACTGGTCCCAGGATGCTTGTTTCCGGTCCAGGGAAGACATGGCTTGGCAGTTCGGGCTGGACTGTTCCCATGAGGCACAGGGTCAGACTGATTTGCATATGGCCATGTCTGAACTGGGGTGGTGGAGTGAGCTAAAGAATGATGATGTATTAAACCCAGATCACTTGACTGGGGGATGAGTGTTTGATTTACTCAAACGCTCCATCCATCATCCCCTTGGTATCGCTTTGTTCGCCCTAAGTTGGCAGGGTATGCCCAGACGTGGGTCCCTTGCTCACTTTGCCACTGGATTCAAGATACCTTGGCTGATAAGGGCTATGAACCCGAAACCGGTCCCAGGATGCTTGTTTCCGGTCCAGGGAAGACATGGCTTGACAGTTCGGGCTGGACTGTTCCCATGAGGCACAGGGTGAGACTGATTTGCATATGGCCGTGTCTGAACTGGGGTCGTGGAGTGAGCTAAAGAATGATGATGGATTAAACCCAGATCAGTTGACTGGGGGTGAGTGTTTGATTTGCTCAAACGCTCCGTCCATCATCCCCTTTGTTATCGCTTTGTTCACCCTAAGTTGGCAGGGTATGCCAGAGGTGGGTCCCTTGCTCACCTTGCCACTGGATTCAAGATAGCCTGCCTGATGAGGGTTATGAACCCGAAACCGGTCCCAGGATGCTTGTTTCCGGTCCAGGGAAGACATGGCTTGGCAGTTCGGGCTGGACTGTTCCCATGAGGCACAGGGTGAGACTGATTTGCATATGGCCATGTCTGAACTGGGGTCGTGGAGTGAGCTAAAGAATGATGATGGATTAAACCCAGATCAGTTGACTGGGGGTGAGTGTTTGATTTGCTCAAACGCTCCGTCCGTCATCCCCTTTGGTATCGCTTTGTTCGCCCTAAGTTGGCAGGGTATGCCCAGACGTGGGTCCCTTGCTCACTTTGCCACTGGATTCAAGATAGCCTGGCTGATGAGGGTTATGAACCCAAAACCGGTTCCAGGATGCTTGTATCCGGTCCAGGGAAGACATGGCTGCTCAGTTCAGGCTGGACTGTTCCCATGAGGCACAGGGTCAGACTGAATTGCATCTGGCCATGTCTGAACTGGGGTGGTGGAGTGAGCTAATGATGATGGATTAAACCCAGATTAGTTGACTGGGGGTGAGTGTTTGATTTGCTCAAACGCTCCGTCCATCATCCCCTTTGGTATCGCTTTGTTCGTCCGTAGTTGGCAGGGTATGCCCAGACGTGGGTCCCTTGCTCACTTTGCCACTGGATTCAGGATAGCCTTGCTGATGAGGGTTATGAACCTGAAACCGGTCCCAGGATGCTTGTTTCCGGTGAAGGGAAGACATGGCTTGGCAGTTCGGGCTGGACTGTTCCCATGAGGCACAGGGTCAGACTGAATAGCATATGGACATGTCTGAACTGGGGTGGTGGAGTGAGCTAAAGAATGATAATGGATTAAACCCAGATCAGTTAACTGGTGGTGAGTGTTTGATTTGCTCAAACGCTCCGTCCATCATCCCCTTTGTTATCGCTTTGTTCGCCCTAAGTTGGCAGGGTATGCCCAGAAGTGGGTCCCTTGCTCACTTTGCCACTGGATTCAAGATAGCCTGCCTGATGAGGGTTATGAACCCGAAACCGGTCCCAGGATGCTTGTTTCCGGTCCAGGGAAGACATGGCTTGGCAGTTCGGGCTGGACTGTTCCCATGAGGCACAGGGTCAGACTGATTTGCATATGGCCATGTCTGAACTGGGGTGGTGGAGTGAGCTAAAGAATGATGATGGATTAAACCCAGATCAGTCTACTGGGGGTGAGTGTTTGATTTACTCAAACGCTCCATCCATCATCCCCTTTGGTATTGCTTTGTTCGCCCTAAGTTGGCAGGGTATGCCCAGACGTAGGTCCCTTGCTCACTTTGCCACTGGATTCAAGATACATTGGCTGATAAGGGCTATGAACCCGAAACCGGTCCCAGGATGCTTGTTTCCGGTCCAGGGAAGACATGGCTTGACAGTTCGGGCTGGACTGTTCCCATGAGGCACAGGGTGAGACTGATTTGCATATGGCCGTGTCTGAACTGGTGTCGTGGAGTGAGCTAAAGAATGATGATGGATTAAACCCAGATCAGTTGACTGGGGGTGAGTGTTTGATTTGCTCAAACGCCCTGTCCATCATCCCCTTTGTTATCGCTTTGTTCACCCTAAGTTGGCAGGGTATGCCCAGAGGTGGGTCCCTTGCTCACCTTGCCACTGGATTCAAGATAGCCTGCCTGATGAGGGTTATGAACCCGAAACCGGTCCCAGGATGCTTGTTTCCGGTCCAGGGAAGACATGGCTTGGCAGTTCGGGCTGGACTGTTCCCATGAGGCACAGGGTGAGACTGATTTGCATATGGCCATGTCTGAACTGGGGTCGTGGAGTGAGCTAAAGAATGATGATGGATTAAACCCAGATCAGTTGACTGGGGGTGAGTGTTTGATTTGCTCAAACGCTCCGTCCGTCATCCCCTTTGGTATCGCTTTGTTCGCCCTAAGTTGGCAGGGTATGCCCAGACGTGGGTCCCTTGCTCACTTTGCCACTGGATTCAAGATAGCCTGGCTGATGAGGGTTATGAACCCAAAACCGGTTCCAGGATGCTTGTATCCGGTCCAGGGAAGACATGGCTGCTCAGTTCAGGCTGGACTGTTCCCATGAGGCACAGGGTCAGACTGAATTGCATATGGCCATGTCTGAACTGGGGTGGTGGAGTGAGCTAATGATGATGGATTAAACCCAGATTAGTTGACTGGGGGTGAGTGTTTGATTTGCTCAAACGCTCCGTCCATCATCCCCTTTGGTATCGCTTTGTTCGCCCGTAGTTGGCAGGGTATGCCCAGACGTGGGTCCCTTGCTCACTTTGCCACTGGATTCAGGATAGCCTTGCTGATGAGGGTTATGAACCTGAAACCGGTCCCAGGATGCTTGTTTCCGGTGAAGGGAAGACATGGCTTGGCAGTTCGGGCTGGACTGTTCCCATGAGGCACAGGGTCAGACTGAATAGCATATGGACATGTCTGAACTGGGGTGGTGGAGTGAGCTAAAGAATGATAATGGATTAAACCCAGATCAGTTGACTGGGGGTGAGTATTTGATTTGCTCAAACGCTCCGTCTGTCATCCCCTTTGGTATCGCTTTGTTCGCCCTAAGTTGGCAGGGTATGCCCAGACGTGGGTCCCTTGCTCACTTTGCCACTGGATTCAAGAAAGACTGGCTGGTGAGGGTTATGAACCCAAAAGCGGTCCCATGATGATTGTTTCCGGTCCAGGGAAGACATGGCTTGGCAGTTCGGGCTGGACTGTTCCCATGAGGCACAGGGTCAGACTGATTTGCATATGGCCATGTCTGAACTGGGGTGGTGGAGTGAGCTAAAGAATGATGATGGATTAACCCAGATCAGTTGACTGGGGGTGAGTGTTTGATTTGCTCAAACGCTCCATCCATCATCCCCTTTGGTATCGCTTTGTTCGCCCTAAGTTGGCAGGGTATGCCCAGACGTGGGTCCCTTGCTCACTTTGCCACTGGATTCAAGATACCTTGGCTGATAAGGGCTATGAACCCGAAACCGGTCCCAGGATGCTTGTTTCCGTTCCAGGGAAGACATGGCTTGGCAGTTCGGGCTGGACTGTTCCCATGAGGCACAGGGTCAGACTGATTTGCATATGGCCATGTCTGAACTGGGGTGGTGGAGTGAGCTAAAGAATGATGATGGATTAAACCCAGATCAGTTGACTGGGGGTGAGTGTTTGATTTGCTCAAACGCTCCGTCCATCATCCCCTTTGGTATCGCTTTGTTCGCCCTAAGTTGGCAGGGTATGCCCAGACGTGGGTCCCTTGCTCATTTTGCCACTGGAATCAAGATAGCCTGGCTGATGAGGGTTATGAACACGAAACCAGTCCCAGGATGCTTGTTTCTGGTCCAGGGAAGACATGGCTTGACAGTTCGGGCTGGACTGTTCCCATGAGGCACAGGGTGAGACTGATTTGCATATGGCCATGTCTGAACTGGGGTCGTGGAGTGAGCTAAAGAATGATGATGGATAAAACCCAGATCAGTTGACTGGGGGTGAGTGTTTGATTTGCTCAAACGCTCCGTCCATCATCCCCTTTGGTATCACTTTGTTCGCCCTAATTTGGCAGGGTATGCCCAGACGTGGGTCCCTTGCTCACTTTGCCACTGGATTCAAGATAGCCTGGCTGATGAGTGTTATAAACCCGAAACCGGTCCCAGGATGCTTGTTTCCGGTCCAGGGAAGACATGGCTTGGCAGTTCGGGCTGGACTGTTCCCATGAGGCACAGGGTCAGACTAATTTGCATATGGCCATGTCTGAACTGGGGTGGTGGAGTCAGCTAAAGAATGATGATGGATTAAACCCAGATCAGTTGACTGGGGGTGAGTGTTTTATTTGCTCAAACGCTCCGTCCATCATCCCCTTTGTTATCGCTTTGTTCGCCCTAAGTTGGCAGGGTATGCCCAGAGGTGGGTCCCTTGCTCACTTTGCCACTGGATTCAAGATAGCCTGCCTGATGAGGGTTATGAACCCGAAACCGGTCCCAGGATGCCTGTTTCCGGTCCAGGGAAGACATGGCTTGGCAGTTCAGGCTGGACTGTTCCCATGAGGCACAGGGTCAGATTGATTTGCATATGGCCTTGTCTGAACTGGGCTGGTGGAGTGAGCTAAAGAATGATAATGGATTAAACCCAGATCAGTTGACTGGGGGTGAGTGTTTGATTTGCTCAAACGCTCCGTCCGTCATCCCCTTTGGTATCGCTTTGTTCGCCCCAAGTTTGCAGGGTATGCCCAGACGTGGGTCCCTTGCTCACTTTGCCACTGGATTCAAGATAGCCTGGCTGATGAGGGTTATGAACCCGAAACCGGTTCCAGGATGCTTGTATCCGGTCCAGGGAAGACATGGCTGCTCAGTTCAGGCTGGACTGTTCCCATGAGGCACAGGGGTCAGACTGAATTGCATATGGCCATGTCTGAACTGGGGTGGTGGAGTGAGCTAAAGAATGATGATGGATTAAACCCAGATTAGTTGACTGGGGGTGAGTGTTTGATTTGCTCAAACGCTCCGTCCATCATCCCCTTTGGTATCGCTTTGTTCGTCCGTAGTTGACAGGGTATGCCCAGACGTGGGTCCCTTGCTCACTTTGCCACTGGATTCAAGATAGCCTTGCTGATGAGGGTTATGAACCTGAAACCGGTCCCAGGATGCTTGTTTCCGGTAAAGGGAAGACATGGCTTGGCAGTTCGGGCTGGACTGTTCCCATGAGGCACAGGGTCAGACTGAATAGCATATGGCCATGTCTGAACTGGGGTGGTGGAGTGAGCTAAAGAATGATAATGGATTAAACCCAGATCAGTTAACTGGTGGTGAGTGTTTGATTTGCTCAAACGCTCCGTCCATCATCCCCTTTGTTATCGCTTTGTTTGCCCTAAGTTGGCAGGGTATGCCCAGAAGTGGGTCCCTTGCTCACTTTGCCACTGGATTCAAGATAGCCTGCCTGATGAGGGTTATGAACCCGAAACCGGTCCCAGGATGCTTGTTTCCGGTCCAGGGAAGACATGGCTTGGCAGTTCGGGCTGGACTGTTCCCATGAGGCACAGGGTCAGACTGATTTGCATTTGGCCATGTCTGAACTGGGGTGGTGGAGTGAGCTAAAGAACGATGATGGATTAAACCCAGATCAGTTGACTGGGGGTGAGTGTTTGATTTGCTCAAACGCTCCGTCCATTATCCCCTTTGGTATCGCTTTGTTCGCCCTACATTGGCAGGGAATGCCCAGACATGGGTCCCTTGCTCACTTTGCCACTGGATTCAAGATAGCCTGGCTGATGAGGATTATGAACCCGAAACCTTTCCCAGGACCCTATTGTCCGGTCCAGGGAAGACATGGCTTGGCAGTTCGGGCTGGACTGTTCCCATGAGGCACAGGGTCAGACAGATTTGCATATGGCCATGTCTGAACTGGGGTGGTGGAGTGAGTTAAAGAATGATGATGGATTAAACGCAGATCAGTTGACTGGGGGTGAGTGTTTGATTTGCTCAAACGCTCCGTCCGTCATCCCCTTTGGTATCGCTTTGTTCGCCCTAAGTTGGCAGGGTATGCCCAGACGTGGGTCCCTTGCTCACTTTGCCACTGGATTCAAGAAAGACTGGCTGGTGAGGGTTATGAACCCAAAAGCGGTCCCAGGATGCTTGTTTCCGGTCCAGGGAAGACATGACTTGGCAGTTCGGGCTGGACTGTTCCCATGAGGCACAGGGTCAGACTGATTTGCATATGGCCATGTCTGAACTGGGGTGGTGGAGTGAGCTAAAGAATGATGATGGATTAAACCCAGATCAGTCTACTGGGGGTGAGTGTTTGATTTGCTCAAACGCTCCATCCATCATCCCCTTTGGTATCGCTTTGTTCGCCCTAAGTTGGCAGGGTATGCCCAGACGTGGGTCCCTTGCTCACTTTGCCACTGGATTCAAGATACATTGGCTGATAAGGGCTATGAACCCGAAACCGGTCCCAGGATGCTTGTTTCCGGTCCAGGGAAGACATGGCTTGGCAGTTCGGGCTGGACTGTTCCCATGAGGCACAGGGTCAGACTGATTTGCATATGGCCATGTCTGAACTGGGGTGGTGGAGTGAGCTAAAGAATGATGATGGATTAAACCCAGATCAGTTGACTGGGGGTGAGTGTTTGATTTGCTCAAACGCTCCGTCCATCATCCCCTTTGGTATCGCTTTGTTCGCCCTAAATTGGCAGGGTATGCCCAGACGTGGGTCCCTTGCTCACTTTGCCACTGGAATCAAGATAGCCTGGCTGATGAGGGTTATGAACACGAAACCAGTCCCAGGATGCTTGTTTCCGGTCCAGGGAAGACATGGCTGCTCAGTTCAGGCTGGACTGTTCCCATGAGGCACAGGGTCAGACTGAATTGCATATGGCCATGTCTGAACTGGGGTGGTGGAGTGAGCTAAAGAATGATGATGGATTAAACCCAGATTAGTTGACTGGGGGTGAGTGTTTGATTTGCTCAAACGCTCCGTCCATCATCCCCTTTGGTATCGCTTTGTTCGCCCGTAGTTGACAGGGTATGCCCAGACGTGGGTCCCTTGCTCACTTTGCCACTGGATTCAAGATAGCCTTGCTGATGAGGGTTATGAACCTGAAACCGGTCCCAGGATGCTTGTTTCCGGTGAAGGGAAGACATGGCTTGGCAGTTCGGGCTGGACTGTTCCCATGAGGCACAGGGTCAGACTGAATAGCATATGGCCATGTCTGAACTGGGGTGGTGGAGTGAGCTAAAGAATGATAATGGATTAAACCCAGATCAGTTAACTGGTGGTGAGTGTTTGATTTGCTCAAACGCTCCGTCCATCATCCCCTTTGTTATCGCTTTGTTTGCCCTAAGTTGGCAGGGTATGCCCAGAAGTGGGTCCCTTGCTCACTTTGCCACTGGATTCAAGATAGCCTGCCTGATGAGGGTTATGAACCCGAAACCGGTCTCAGGATGCTTGTTTCCGGTCCAGGGAAGACATGGCTTGGCAGTTCGGGCTGGACTGTTCCCATGAGGCACAGGGTCAGACTGATTTGCATATGGCCATGTCTGAACTGGGGTGGGGGAGTGAGCTAAAGAACGATGATGGATTAAACCCAGATCAGTTGACTGGGGGTGAGTGTTTGATTTGCTCAAATGCTCCGTCCATTATCCCCTTTGGTATCGCTTTGTTTGCCCTACATTGGCAGGGAATGCCCAGACATGGGTCCCTTGCTCACTTTGCCACTGGATTCAAGATAGCCTGGCTGATGAGGGTTATGAACCCGAAACCGGTCCCAGGATGCTTGTTTCCGGTCCAGGGAAGACATGGCTTGGCAGTTCGGGCTGGACTGTTCCCATGAGGCACAGGGTCAGACTGATTTGCATATGGCCATGTCTGAACTGGAGTGGTGGAGTGAGCTAAAGAATGATGATGGATTAAACCCAGATCAGTTGACTGGGGGTGAGTATTTGATTTGCTCAAACGCTCCGTCCATCATCCCCTCTGGTATCGCTTTGTTCGCCCTAAGTTGGCAGGGTATGTCCAGATGGCCCAGACGTGTGTCCCTTGCTCACTTTGCCACTGGATTCAAGATAGCCTGGCTGATGAGGATTATGAACCCGAAACCATTCCCAGGACCCTACTGTCCGGTCCAGGGAAGACATGGCTTGGCAGTTCGGGCTGGACTGTTCCCATGAGGCACAGGGTCAGACAAATTTGCATATGGCCATGTCTGAACTGGGGTGGTGGAGTGAGTTAAAGAATGATGATGGATTAAACGCAGATCAGTTGACTGGGGGTGAGTGTTTGATTTGCTCAAACGCTCCGTCCGTCATCCCCTTTGGTATCGCTTTGTTCGCCCTAAGTTGGCAGGGTATGCCCAGACGTGGGTCCCTTGCTCACTTTGCCACTGGATTCAAGAAAGACTGGCTGGTGAGGGTTATGAACCCAAAAGCGGTCCCAGGATGCTTGTTTCCGGTCCAGGGAAGACATGACTTGGCAGTTCGGGCTGGACTGTTCCCATGAGGCACAGGGTCAGACTGATTTGCATATGGCCATGTCTGAACTGGGGTGGTGGAGTGAGCTAAAGAATGATGATGGATTAAACCCAGATCAGTCTACTGAGGGTGAGTGTTTGATTTGCTCAAACGCTCCATCCATCATCCCCTTTGGTATCGCTTTGTTCGCCCTAAGTTGGCAGGGTATGCCCAGACGTGGGTCCCTTGCTCACTTTGCCACTGGATTCAAGATACCTTGGCTGATAAGGGCTATGAACCCAAAACCGGTCCTAGGATGCTTGTTTACGGTCCAGGGAAGACATGGCTTGGCAGTTCGGGCTGGACTGTTCCCATGAGGCACAGGGTCAGACTGATTTGCATATGGCCATGTCTGAACTGGGGTGGTGGAGTGAGCTAAAGAATGATGATGGATTAAACCCAGATCAGTTGACTGGGGGTGAGTGTTTGATTTGCTCAAACGCTCCGTCCATCATCCCCTTTGGTATCGCTTTGTTGGCCCTAAGTTGGCAGGGTATGACCAGACGTGGGTCCCTTGCTCACTTTGCCACTGGAATCAAGATAGCCTGGCTGATGAGGGTTATGAACACGAAACCAGTCCCAGGATGCTTGTTTCCGGTCCAGGGAAGACATGGCTTGACAGTTCGGGCTGGACTGTTCCCATGAGGCACAGGGTGAGACTGATTTGCATATGGAAATGTCTGAACTGGGGTCGTGGAGTGAGCTAAAGAATGATGATGGATTAAACCCAGATCAGTTGACTGGGGGTGAGTGTTTGATTTGCTCAAACGCTCCGTCCATCATCCCCTTTGGTATCACTTTGTTCGCCCTAATTTGGCAGGGTATGCCCAGACGTGGGTCCCTTGCTCACTTTGCCACTGGATTCAAGATAGCCTGGCTGATGAGTGTTATGAACCCGAAACCGGTCCCAGGATGCTTGTTTCCGGTCCAGGGAAGACATGGCTTGGCAGTTCGGGCTGGACTGTTCACATGAGGCACAGGGTCAGACTAATTTGCATATGGCCATGTCTGAACTGGGGTGGTGGAGTCAGCTAAAGAATGATGATGGATTAAACCCAGATCAGTTGACTGGGGGTGAGTGTTTGATTTGCTCAAACGCTCCGTCCATCATCCCCTTTGTTATCGCTTTGTTCGCCCTAAGTTGGCAGGGTATGCCCAGAGGTGGGTCCCTTGCTCACTTTGCCACTGGATTCAAGATAGCCTGCCTGATGAGGGTTATGAACCCGAAACCGGTCCCAGGATGCCTGTTTCCGGTCCAGGGAAGACATGGCTTTGCAGTTCAGGCTGGACTGTTCCCATGAGGCACAGGGTCAGATTGATTTGCATATGGCCATGTCTGAACTGGGCTGGTGGAGTGAGCTAAAGAATGATAATCGATTAAACCCAGATCAGGCGTCTGGGGGTGAGTGTTTCATTTGCTCAAACGCTCCGTCCATCATCCCCTTTGGTATCGCTTTGTTCGCCCTAAGTAGGCAGGGTATGCCCAGATGTGGGTCCCTTGCTCACTTTGCCTCTTGATTCAAGATAGGCTGGCTGATGAGGGTTATGAACCCGAAACTGGTCCCAGGATGCTTGTTTCCGGTCCAGGGAAGACATGGCTTGGCAGTTCGGGCTGGACTGTTCCCATGAGGCACAGGGTCAGACTGATTTTTTATGGCCATGTCTGAACTGGGGTGGTGGAGTGAGCTAAAGAATGATGATGGATTAAACCCAGATCAGTTGACTGGGGGTTAGTGTATGATTTGCTCAAACGCTCCATCCATCATCCCCTTTGGTATCGCTTTGTTCGCCCTAAGTTGGCAGGGCATGCCCAGACGTGGGTCCCTTGCTCACTTTGCCACTGGATTCAAGACAGCCTGGCTGATGAGGGTTGTGAACCCTGAAACCGGTTCCAGGATGCTTGTATCTGGTCCAGGGAAGACATGGCTGCTCAGTTCAGGCTGGACTGTTCCCATGAGGCACAGGGTCAGACTGAATTGCATATGGCCATGTCTGAACTGGGGTGGTGGAGTGAACTAAAGAATGATGATGGATAAAACCCAGATTAGTTGACTGTGGGTGAGTGTTTGATTTGCTCAAACGCTCCGTCCATCATCCCCTTTGGTATCGCTTTGTTCGCCCGTAGTTGGCAGGGTATGCCTTGACGTGGGTCCCTTGCTCACTTTGCCACTGGATTCAAGATAGCCTTGCTGATGAGGGTTATGAACCCGAAACCGGTCCCAGGATGCTTGTTTCCGGTGAAGGGAAGACATGGCTTGGCAGTTCGGGCTGGACTGTTCCCATAAGGCACAGGGTCAGACTGATTTGCACATGGCCATGTCTGAACTGGGGTGGTGAAGTGAGCTAAAGAATGATGATGGATTAAACCCAGATCAGTTAACTGGCGGTGAGTGTTTGATTTGCTCAAACGCTCCGTCCATCATCCCCTTTGTTATCGCTTTGTTCGCCCTAAGTTGGCAGGGTATGCCCAGAGGTGGGTCCCTTGCTCACTTTGCCACTGGATTCAAGATAGGCTGGCTGATGAGGGTTATGAACCCGAATCTGGTCCCAGGATGCTTGTTTCCGGTCCAGGGAAGACATGGCTTGGCAGTTCGGGCTGGACTGTTCCCATGAGGCACAGGGTCAGACAGATTTGCATATGGCCATGTCTGAACTGGGGTGGTGGAGTGAGTTAAAGAATGATGATGGATTAAACCCAGATCAGTTGACTGGGGGTGAGTGTTTGATTTGCTCAAACGCTCCGTCCGTCATCCCCTTTGGTATCGCTTTGTTCGCCCTAAGTTGGCAGGGTATGCCCAGACGTAGGTCCCTTGCTCACTTTGCCACTGGATTCAAGATAGCCTGGATGATGAGGGTTATGAACCCGAAACCGGTTCCAGGATGCTTGTATCCGGTCCAGGGAAGACATGGCTGCTCAGTTCAGGCTGGACTGTTCCCATGAGGCACAGGGTCAGACTGAATTGCATATGGCCATGTCTGAACTGGGGTGGTGGAGTGAGCTAAAGAATGATGATGGATTAAACCCAGATTAGTTTACTGGGGGTGAGTGTTTGATTTGCTCAAACGCTCAGTCCATCATCCCCTTTGGTATCGCTTTGTTTGCCCTAAGTTGGCAGGGTATGCCCAGAAGTGGGTCCCTTGCTCACTTTGCCACTGGATTCAAGATAGCCTGCCTGATGAGGGTTATGAACCCGAAACTGGTCTCAGGATGCTTGTTTCCGGTCCAGGGAAGACATGGCTTGGCAGTTCGGGCTGGACTGTTCCCATGAGGCACAGGGTCAGACTGATTTGCATATGGCCATGTCTGAACTGGGGTGGTGGAGTGAGCTAAAGAACGATGATGGATTAAACCCAGATCAGTTGACTGGGGGTGAGTGTTTGATTTGCTCAAACGCTCCGTCCATTATCCCCTTTGGTATCGCTTTGTTCGCCCTACATTGGCAGGGAATGCCCAGACATGGGTCCCTTGCTCACTTTGCCACTGGATTCAAGATAGCCTGGCTGATAAGGGTTAGGAACCCGAAACCGGTCCCAGGATGCTTGTTTCCGGTCCAGGGAAGACATGGCTTGGCAGTTCGGGCTGGACTGTTCCCATGAGGCACAGGGTCAGACTGATTTGCATATGGCCATGTCTGAACTGGGGTGGTGGAGTGAGCTAAAGAATGATGATGGATTAAACCCAGATCAGTTGACTGGGGGTGAGTATTTGATTTGCTCAAACGCTCCGTCCATCATCCCCTCTGGTTTCGCTTTGTTCGCCCTAAGTTGGCAGGGTATGTCCAGATGGCCCAGACGTGTGTCCCTTGCTCACTTTGCCACTGGATTCAAGATAGCCTGGCTGATGAGGATTATGAACCCGAAACAGTTCCCAGGATCCTTCTGTCCGGTCCAGGGAAGACATGGCTTGGCAGTTCGGGCTGGACTGTTCCCATGAGGCACAGGGTCAGACAGATTTGCATATGGCCATGTCTGAACTGGGGTGGTGGAGTGAGTTAAAGAATGATGATGGATTAAACGCAGATCAGTTGACTGGGGGTGAGTGTTTGATTTGCTCAAACGCTCCGTCCGTCATCCCCTTTGGTATCGCTTTGTTCGCCCTAAGTTGGCAGGGTATGCCCAGACGTGGGTCCCTTGCTCACTTTGCCACTGGATTCAAGAAAGCCTGGCTGGTGAGGGTTATGAACCCAAAAGCGGTCCCAGGATGCTTGTTTCCAGTCCAGGGAAGACATGGCTTGGCAGTTCGGGCTGGACTGTTCCCATGAGGCACAGGGTCAGACTGATTCGCATATGGCCATGTCTGAACTGGGGTGGTAGAGTGAGCTAAAGAATGATGATGGATTAAACCCAGATAAATTGACTGGGGTGAGTGTTTGATTTGCTCAAACGCTCCGTCCATCATCCCCTTTTTTATCGCTTTGTTTGCCCTAAGTTGGCAGGGTATGCCCAGACGTGGGTCCCTTGCTCACTTTGCCACTAGATTCAAGATAGCCTGGCTGATGAGTGTAATGAACCTGAAACCGGTCCCAGGATGCTTGTTTCCGGTCCAGGGAAGACATGGCTTTGCAGTTCGGGCTGGACTGTTCCCATGAGGCACAGGGTCGGACTAATTTGCATATGGCCATGTCTGAACTGGGGTGGTGGAATGAGCTAAAGAATGATGATGGATTAAACGCAGATCAGTTGACTGGGGGTGAGTGTTTGATTTGCTCAAACGCTCCGTCCGTCATCCCCTTTGGTATCGCTTTGTTCGCCCTAAGTTGGCAGGGTATGCCCAGACGTGGGTCCCTTGCTCACTTTGCCACTAGATTCAAGATAGCCTGCCTGATGAGGGATATGAACCCGAAACCGTTCCCAGGATGCTTGTTTCCGGTCCAGGGAAGACATGGCTTGGCAGTTCGGGCTGGACTGTTCCCATGAGGCACAGGGTCAGACTGATTTGCATATGGCCATGTCTGAACTGGGCTGGTGGAGTGAGCTAAAGAATGATAATGGATTAAACCCAGATCAGTCATCTGGGGGTGAGTGTTTCATTTGCTTAAACGCTCCGTCCATCATCCCCTTTGGTATCGCTTTGTTCGCCCTAAGTTGGCAGGGCATGCCCAGACGTGGGTCCCTTGCTCACTTTGCCACTGAATTCAAGACAGCCTGGCTGATGAGGTTTGTGAACCCTGAAACCGGTCCCAGGATGCTTGTATCCGGTCCAGGGAAGACATGGCTGCTCAGTTCAGGCTGGACTGTTCCCATGAGGCAAAGGGTCAGACTGAATTGCATATGGCCATGTCTGAACTGGGGTGGTGGAGTGAGCTAAAGAATGATGATGGATTAAACCCAGATTAGTTGACTAGGGGGAGTGTTTGATTTGCTCAAACGCTCCGTCCATCATCCCCTTTGGTATCACTTTGTTCGCCCGTAGTTGGCAGGGTATGCCCAGACGTGGGTCCCTTGCTCACTTTGCCTCTGGATTCAAGATAGCCTTGCTGATGAGGGTTATGAACCCGAAACCGGTCCCAGGATGCTTGTTTCCGGTGAAGGGAAGACATGGCTTGGCAGTTCGGGCTGGACTGTTCCCATGAGGCACAGGGTCAGACTGATTTGCACATGGCCATGTCTGAACTGGGGTGGTGGAGTGAGCTAAAGAATGATGATGGATTAAACCCAGATCAGTTAACTGGCGGTGAGTGTTTGATTTGCTCAAACGCTCCGTCCATCATCCCCTTTGTTATCGCTTTGTTCGCCCTAAGTTGCCAGGGTATGCCCAGAGGTTAGTCCCTTGCTCACTTTGCCACTGGATTCAAGATAGGCTGGCTGATGAGGGTTATGAACCCGAAACTGGTCCCACAATGCTTGTTTCTGGTCCAGGGAAGACATGGCTTGGCAGTTCAGGCTGGACTGTTCCCATGAGGCACAGGGTCAGACAGATTTGCATATGGCCATGTCTGAACTGGGGTGGTGGAGTGAGTTAATGAATGATGATGGATTAAACCCAGATCAGTTGACTGGGGGTGAGTGTTTGATTTGCTCAAACGATCCGTCCGTCACCCCCTTTGGTATCGCTTTGTTCGCCTAAAGTTGGCAGGGTATGCCCAGACGTGGGTCCCTTGCTCACTTTGCCACTGGATTCAAGATAGCCTGGCTGATGAGGGTTATGAACCGGAAACCGGTTCCAGGATGCTTGTATCCGGTCCAGGGAAGACATGGCTGCTCAGTTCAGGCTGGACTGTTCCCAAGAGGCACAGGGTCAGTCTGAATTGCATATGGCCATGTCTGAACTGGGGTGGTCGAGTGAGCTAAAGAATGATGATAGATTAAACCCAGATTAGTTGACTGGGGGTGAGTGTTTGATTTGCTCAAACGCTCCATCCATCATCCCCTTTAGTATTGCTTTGTTCGCCCGTAGTTGGCAGGGTATGCCCAGACGTGGGTCCCTTGCTCACTTTGCCACTGGATTCAAGATAGCCTTGCTGCTGAGGGTTATGAACCCGAAACCGGTCCCAGGATGCTTGTTTCCGGTGAAGGAAAGACATGGCTTGGCAGTTCGGGCTGGACTGTTCCCATGAGGCACAGGGTCAGACTGATTTGCATATGGAAATATCTGAACTGGGGTCGTGGAGTGAGCTAAAGAATGATGATGGATTAAACCCAGATCAGTTGACTGGGGGTGAGTGTTTGATTTGCTCAAACTCTCCGTCCATCATCCCCTTTGGTATCACTTTGTTCGCCCTAATTTGGCAGGATATGCCCAGACGTGGGTCCCTTGCTCACTTTGCCACTGGATTCAAGATAGCCTGGCTGATGAGTGTTATGAACCCGAAACCGGTCCCAGGATGCTTGTTTCCGGTCCAGGGAAGACATGGCTTGGCAGTTCGGGCTGGACTGTTCACATGAGGCACAGGGTCAGACTAATTTGCATATGGCCATGTCTGAACTGGGGTGGTGGAGTCAGCTAAAGAATGATGATGGATTAAACCCAGATCAGTTGACTGGGGGTGAGTGTTTGATTTGCTCAAACGCTCCGTCCATCATCCCCTTTGTTATCGCTTTGTTCGCCCTAAGTTGGCAGGGTATGCCCAGAGGTGGGTCCCTTGCTCACTTTGCCACTGGGTTCAAGATAGCCTGCCTGATGAGGGTTATGAACCCGAAACCGGTCCCAGGATGCCTGTTTCCGGTCCAGGGAAGACATGGCTTTGCAGTTCAGGCTGGACTGTTCCCATGAGGCACAGGGTCAGATTGATTTGCATATGGCCATGTCTGAACTGGGCTGGTGGAGTGAGCTAAAGAATGATAATCGATTAAACCCAGATCAGGCGTCTGGGGGTGAGTGTTTCATTTGCTCAAACGCTCCGTCCATCATCCCCTTTGGTATCGCTTTGTTCGCCCTAAGTAGGCAGGGTATGCCCAGATGTGGGTCCCTTGCTCACTTTGCCTCTTGATTCAAGATAGGCTGGCTGATGAGGGTTATGAACCCAAAACTGGTCCCAGGATGCTTGTTTCCGGTCCAGGGAAGACATGGCTTGGAAGTTCGGGCTGGACTGTTCCCATGAGGCACAGGGTCAGACTGATTTTTTATGGCCATGTCTGAACTGGGGTGGTGGAGTGAGCTAAAGAATGATGATGGATTAAACCCAGATCAGTTGACTGGGGGTTAGTGTATGATTTGCTCAAACGCTCCATCCATCATCCCCTTTGGTATCGCTTTGTTCGCCCTAAGTTGGTAGGGCATGCCCAGACGTGGGTCCCTTGCTCACTTTGCCACTGGATTCAAGACAGCCTGGCTGATGAGGGTTGTGAACCCTGAAACCGGTTCCAGGATGCTTGTATCTGGTCCAGGGAAGACATGGCTGCTCAGTTCAGGCTGGACTGTTCCCATGAGGCACAGGGTCAGACTGAATTGCATATGGCCATGTCTGAACTGGGGTGGTGGAGTGAACTAAAGAATGATGATGGATAAAACCCAGATTAGTTGACTGTGGGTGAGTGTTTGATTTGCTCAAACGCTCCGTCCATCATCCCCTTTGGTATCGCTTTGTTCGCCCGTAGTTGGCAGGGTATGCCCAGACGTGGGTCCCTTGCTCACTTTGCCACTGGATTCAAGATAGCCTTGCTGATGAGGGTTATGAACCCGAAACCGGTCCCAGGATGCTTGTTTCCGGTGAAGGGAAGACATGGCTTGGCAGTTCGGGCTGGACTGTTCCCATGAGGCACAGGGTCAGACTGATTTGCATATGGCCATGTCTGAACTGGGGTGGTGGAGTGAGCTAAAGAACGATGATGGATTAAACCAAGATCAGTTGACTGGGGGTGAGTGTTTGATTTGCTCAAACGCTCCGTCCATTATCCCCTTTGGTATCGCTTTGTTCGCCCTACATTGGCAGGGAATGCCCAGACATGGGTCCCTTGCTCACTTTGCCACTGGATTCAAGATAGCCTGGCTGATAAGGGTTAGGAACCCGAAACCGGTCCCAGGATGCTTGTTTCCGGTCCAGGGAAGACATTTCTTGGCAGTTCGGGCTGGACTGTTCCCATGAGGCACAGGGTCAGACTGATTTGCATATGGCCATGTCTGAACTGGGGTGGTGGAGTGAGCTAAAGAATGATGATGGATTAAACCCAGATCAGTTGACTGGGGGTGAGTATTTGATTTGCTCAAACGCTCCGTCCATCATCCCCTCTGGTTTCGCTTTGTTCGCCCTAAGTTGGCAGGGTATGTCCAGATGGCCCAGACGTGTGTCCCTTGCTCACTTTGCCACTGGATTCAAGATAGCCTGGCTGATGAGGATTATGAACCCGAAACAGTTCCCAGGATCCTTCTGTCCGGTCCAGGGAAGACATGGCTTGGCAGTTCGGGCTGGACTGTTCCCATGAGGCACAGGGTCAGACAGATTTGCATATGGCCATGTCTGAACTGGGGTGGTGGAGTGAGTTAAAGAATGATGATGGATTAAACGCAGATCAGTTGACTGGGGGTGAGTGTTTGATTTGCTCAAACGCTCCGTCCGTCATCCCCTTTGGTATCGCTTTGTTCGCCCTAAGTTGGCAGGGTATGCCCAGACGTGGGTCCCTTGCTCACTTTGCCACTGGATTCAAGAAAGCCTGGCTGGTGAGGGTTATGAACCCAAAAGCGGTCCCAGGATGCTTGTTTCCAGTCCAGGGAAGACATGGCTTGGCAGTTCGGGCTGGACTGTTCCCATGAGGCACAGGGTCAGACTGATTCGCATATGGCCATGTCTGAACTGGGGTGGTAGAGTGAGCTAAAGAATGATGATGGATTAAACCCAGATAAATTGACTGGGGTGAGTGTTTGATTTGCTCAAACGCTCCGTCCATCATCCCCTTTGTTATCGCTTTGTTTGCCCTAAGTTGGCAGGGTATGCCCAGACGTGGGTCCCTTGCTCACTTTGCCACTAGATTCAAGATAGCCTGGCTGATGAGTGTAATGAACCTGAAACCGGTCCCAGGATGCTTGTTTCCGGTCCAGGGAAGACATGGCTTTGCAGTTCGGGCTGGACTGTTCCCATGAGGCACAGGGTCGGACTAATTTGCATATGGCCATGTCTGAACTGGGGTGGTGGAATGAGCTAAAGAATGATGATGGATTAAACGCAGATCAGTTGACTGGGGGTGAGTGTTTGATTTGCTCAAACGCTCCGTCCGTCATCCCCTTTGGTATCGCTTTGTTCGCGCTAAGTTGGCAGGGTATGCCCAGACGTGGGTCCCTTGCTCACTTTGCCACTAGATTCAAGATAGCCTGCCTGATGAGGGATATGAACCAGAAACCGTTCCCAGGATGCTTGTTTCCGGTCCAGGGAAGACATGGCTTGGCAGTTCGGGCTGGACTGTTCCCATGAGGCACAGGGTCAGACTGATTTGCATATGGCCATGTCTGAACTGGGCTGGTGGAGTGAGCTAAAGAATGATGATGGATTAAACCCAGATCAGTTGACTGGGGGTAAGTGTTTGATTTGTTCAAACGCTCCGTCCATCATCCCCTTTGGTATCGCTTTGTTCGCCCTAATATGGCAGGGTATGCCCAGACGTGGGTCCCTTGCTCACTTTGCCACTGGATTCAAGAAAGCCTGGCTGATGAGTGTTATGAACCCGAAACTGGTCCCAGGATGCTTGTTTCCGGTCCAGGGAAGACATGGCTTGGCAGTTCGGGCTGGACTGTTCCCACGAGGCACAGGGTCAGACTGATTTGCATATGGCCATGTCTGAACTGGGCTGGTGGAGTGAGCTAAAGAATGATAATGGATTAAACCCAGATCAGTCGTCTGGGGGTGAGTGTTTCATTTACTCAAACGCTCAGTCCATCATCCCCTTTGGTATCGCTTTGTTCGCCCTAAGTAGGCAGGGTATGCCCAGATGTGGGTCCCTTGCTCACTTTGCCTCTTGATTCAAGATAGGCTGGCTGATGAGGGTTATGAACCCGAAACTGGTCCCAGGATGCTTGTTTCCGGTCCAGGGAAGACATGGCTTGGCAGTTCGGGCTGGACTGTTCCCATGAGGAACAGGGACAGACTGATTTTCATATGGCCATGTCTGAACTGGGGTGGTGGAGTGAGCTAAAGAATGATGATGGATTAAACCCAGATCAGTTGACTGGGGGTTAGTGTATGATTTGCTCAAACGCTCCATCCATCATCCCCTTTGGTATCGCTTTGTTCGCCCTAAGTTGGCAGGGCATGCCCAGACGTGGGTCCCTTGCTCACTTTGCCACTGGATTCAAGACAGCCTGGCTGATGGAGGTTGTGAACCCTGAAACTGGTTCCAGGATGCTTGTATCCGGTCCAGGGAAGACATGGCTGCTCAGTTCAGGCTGGACTGTTCCCATGAGGCACAGGGTCAGACTGAATTGCATATGGCCATGTCTGAACTGGGGTGGTGGAGTGAGCTAAAGAATGATGATGGATTAAACCCAGATTAGTTGACTGGGGGTGAGTGTTTGATTTGCTCAAACGCTCCGTCCATCATCCCCTTTGGTATCGCTTTGTTCGCCCTAAGTTGGCAGGGTATGCCCAGAGGTGGGTCCCTTGCTCACTTTGCCACTGGATTCAAGATAGCCTGCCTGATGAGGGTTATGAACCCGAAACCGGTCCCAGGATGCTTGTTTCCGGTCCAGGGAAGACATGGCTTGGCAGTTCGGGCTGGACTGTTCCCATGAGGCACAAGGTCAGACTGATTTGCATATGGCCATGTCTGAACTGGGGTGGTGGAGTGAGCTAAAGAATGATGATGGATTAAACCCAGATCAGTTTACTGGGGGTGAGTGTTTGATTTGCTCAAACGCTCTGTCCATTATCCCCTTTGGTATCGCTTTGTTCGCCCTACATTGGCAGGGAATGCCCAGACATGGGTCCCTTGCTCACTTTGCCACTGGATTCAAGATAGCCTGGCTGATGAGGGTTATGAACCCGAAACCGGTCCCAGTATGCTTGTTTCCGGTCCAGGGAAGACATGGCTTGGCAGTTCGGGCTGGACTGTTCCCATTTGGCACAGGGTCAGACTGATTTGCATATGGCCATGTCTGAACTGGGGTGGTGGAGTGAGCTAAAGAATGATGATGGATTAAACCCAGATCAGTTGACTGGGGGTGAGTGTTTGATTTGCTCAAACGCTCCGTCCATCATCCCCTTTGGTATCGCTTTGTTCGCCCTAAGTTGGCAGGGCATGCCCAGACGTGGGTCCCTTGCTCACTTTGCCACTGAATTCAAGACAGCCTGGCTGATGAGGTTTGTGAACCCTGAAACCGGTCCCAGGATGCTTGTATCCGGTCCAGGGAAGACATGGCTGCTCAGTTCAGGCTGGACTGTTCCCATGAGGCACAGGGTCAGACTGAATTGCATATGGCCATGTCTGAACTGGGGTGGTGGAGTGAGCTAAAGAATGATGATGGATTAAACCCAGATTAGTTGACTGGGGGGAGTGTTTGATTTGCTCAAACGCTCCGTCCATCATCCCCTTTGGTATCACTTTGTTCGCCCGTAGTTGGCAGGGTATGCCCAGACGTGGGTCCCTTGCTCACTTTGCCTCTGGATTCAAGATAGCCTTGCTGATGAGGGTTATGAACCCGAAACCGGTCCCAGGATGCTTGTTTCCGGTGAAGGGAAGACATGGCTTGGCAGTTCGGGCTGGACTGTTCCCATGAGGCACAGGGTCAGACTGATTTGCACATGGCCATGTCTGAACTGGGGTGGTGGAGTGAGCTAAAGAATGATGATGGATTAAACCCAGATCAGTTAACTGGCGGTGAGTGTTTGATTTGCTCAAACGCTCCGTCCATCATCCCCTTTGTTATCGCTTTGTTCGCCCTAAGGTGCCAGGGTATGCCCAGAGGTGGGTCCCTTGCTCACTTTGCCACTGGATTCAAGATAGGCTGGCTGATGAGGGTTATGAACCCGAAACTGGTCCCACGATGCTTGTTTCTGGTCCAGGGAAGACATGGCTTGGCAGTTCAGGCTGGACTGTTCCCATGAGGCACAGGGTCAGACAGATTTGCATATGGCCATGTCTGAACTGGGGTGGTGGAGTGAGTTAATGAATGATGATGGATTAAACCCAGATCAGTTGACTGGGGGTGAGTGTTTGATTTGCTCAAACGATCCGTCCGTCATCCCCTTTGGTATCGCTTTGTTCGCCTAAAGTTGGCAGGGTATGCCCAGACGTGGGTCCCTTGCTCACTTTGCCACTGGATTCAAGATAGCCTGGCTGATGAGGGTTATGAACCCGAAACCGGTCCCAGGATGCTTGTTTCCGGTCCAGGGAAGACATGGCTTGGCAGTTCGGGCTGGACTGTTCCCATGAGGCACAAGGTCAGACTGATTTGCATATGGCCATGTCTGAACTGGGGTGGTGGAGTGAGCTAAAGAATGATGATGGATTAAACCCAGATCAGTTTACTGGGGGTGAGTGTTTGATTTGCTCAAACGCTCTGTCCATTATCCCCTTTGGTATCGCTTTGTTCGCCCTACATTGGCAGGGAATGCCCAGACATGGGTCCCTTGCTCACTTTGCCACTGGATTCAAGATAGCCTGGCTGATGAGGGTTATGAACCCGAAACCGGTCCCAGTATGCTTGTTTCCGGTCCAGGGAAGACATGGCTTGGCAGTTCGGGCTGGACTGTTCCCATTTGGCACAGGGTCAGACTGATTTGCATATGGCCATGTCTGAACTGGGGTGGTGGAGTGAGCTAAAGAATGATGATGGATTAAACCCAGATCAGTTGACTGGGGGTGAGTGTTTGATTTGCTCAAACGCTCCGTCCATCATCCCCTTTGGTATCGCTTTGTTCGCCCTAAGTTGGCAGGGCATGCCCAGACGTGGGTCCCTTGCTCACTTTGCCACTGAATTCAAGACAGCCTGGCTGATGAGGTTTGTGAACCCTGAAACCGGTCCCAGGATGCTTGTATCCGGTCCAGGGAAGACATGGCTGCTCAGTTCAGGCTGGACTGTTCCCATGAGGCACAGGGTCAGACTGAATTGCATATGGCCATGTCTGAACTGGGGTGGTGGAGTGAGCTAAAGAATGATGATGGATTAAACCCAGATTAGTTGACTGGGGGGAGTGTTTGATTTGCTCAAACGCTCCGTCCATCATCCCCTTTGGTATCACTTTGTTCGCCCGTAGTTGGCAGGGTATGCCCAGACGTGGGTCCCTTGCTCACTTTGCCTCTGGATTCAAGATAGCCTTGCTGATGAGGGTTATGAACCCGAAACCGGTCCCAGGATGCTTGTTTCCGGTGAAGGGAAGACATGGCTTGGCAGTTCGGGCTGGACTGTTCCCATGAGGCACAGGGTCAGACTGATTTGCACATGGCCATGTCTGAACTGGGGTGGTGGAGTGAGCTAAAGAATGATGATGGATTAAACCCAGATCAGTTAACTGGCGGTGAGTGTTTGATTTGCTCAAACGCTCCGTCCATCATCCCCTTTGTTATCGCTTTGTTCGCCCTAAGGTGCCAGGGTATGCCCAGAGGTGGGTCCCTTGCTCACTTTGCCACTGGATTCAAGATAGGCTGGCTGATGAGGGTTATGAACCCGAAACTGGTCCCACGATGCTTGTTTCTGGTCCAGGGAAGACATGGCTTGGCAGTTCAGGCTGGACTGTTCCCATGAGGCACAGGGTCAGACAGATTTGCATATGGCCATGTCTGAACTGGGGTGGTGGAGTGAGTTAATGAATGATGATGGATTAAACCCAGATCAGTTGACTGGGGGTGAGTGTTTGATTTGCTCAAACGATCCGTCCGTCATCCCCTTTGGTATCGCTTTGTTCGCCTAAAGTTGGCAGGGTATGCCCAGACGTGGGTCCCTTGCTCACTTTGCCACTGGATTCAAGATAGCCTGGCTGATGAGGGTTATGAACCTGAAACCGGTTCCAGGATGCTTGTATCCGGTCCAGGGAAGACATGGCTGCTCAGTTCAGGCTGGACTGTTCCCAAGAGGCACAGGGTCAGTCTGAATTGCATATGGCCATGTCTGAACTGGGGTGGTCGAGTGAGCTAAAGAATGATGATGGATTAAACCCAGATTAGTTGACTGGGGGTGAGTGTTTGATTTGCTCAAACGCTCCATCCATCATCCCCTTTAGTATTGCTTTGTTCGCCCGTAGTTGGCAGGGTATGCCCAGACGTGGGTCCCTTGCTCACTTTGCCACTGGATTCAAGATAGCCTTGCTGCTGAGGGTTATGAACCCGAAACCGGTCCCAGGATGCTTGTTTCCGGTGAAGGGAAGACATGGCTTGGCAGTTCGGGCTGGACTGTTCCCATGAGGCACAGGGTCAGACTGATTTGCATATGGCCATGTCTGAACTGGGATGGTGGAGTGAGCTAAAGAATGATGATGGATTAAACCCAGATCAGTTAACTGGTGGTGAGTGTTTGATTTGCTCAAACGCTCCGTCCATCATCCCCTTTGTTATCGCTTTGTTCGCCCTAAGTTGGCAGGGTATGCCCAGAAGTGGGTCCCTTGCTCACTTTGCCACTGGATTCAAGATAGCCTGCCTGATGAGGGTTATGAACCCGAAACCGGTCCCAGGATGCTTGTTTCCAGTCCAGGGAAGACATGGCTTGGCAGTTCGGGCTGGACTGTTCCCATGAGGCACAGGGTCAGACTGATTTGCATATGGCCATGTCTGAACTGGGGTGGTGGAGTGAGCTAAAGAACGATGATCGATTAAACCCAGATCAGTAGACTGGGGGTGAGTGTTTGATTTGCTCAAACGCTCCGTCCATTATCCCCTTTGGTATCGCTTTGTTCGCCCTACATTGGCAGGGAATGCCCAGACATGGGTCCCTTGCTCACTTTGCCACTGGATTCAAGATAGCCTGGCTGATGAGGGTTATGAACCCGAAACCGGTCCCAGGATGCTTGTTTCCGGTCCAGGGAAGACATGGCTTGGCAGTTCGGGCTGGACTGTTCCCATGATGCACAGGGTCAGACTGATTTGCATATGGCCATGTCTGAACTGGGGTGGTGGAGTGAGCTAAAGAATGATGATGGATTAAACCCAGATCAGTTGACTGGGGGTGAGTATTTGATTTGCTCAAACGCTCCGTCCATCATCCCCTCTGGTTTCGCTTTGTTCGCCCTAAGTTGGCAGGGTATGTCCAGATGGCCCAGACATGTGTCCCTTGCTCACTTCGCCACTGGATTCAAGATAGCCTGGCTGATGAGGATTATGAACCTGAAACCGTTCCCAGGATCCTTCTGTCCGGTCCAGGGAAGACATGGCTTGGCAGTTCGGGCTGGACTGTTCCCATGAGGCACAGGGTCAGACAGATTTGCATATGGCCATTTCTGAACTGGGGTGGTGGAGTGAGTTAAAGAATGATGATGGATTAAACGCAGATCAGTTGACTGGGGGTGAGTGTTTGATTTGCTCAAACGCTCTGTCCGTCATCTCCTTTGGTATCGCTTTGTTCGCCCTAAGTTGGCAGGGTATGCCCAGACGTGGGTCCCTTGCTCACTTTGCCACTGGATTCCAGAAAGCCTGGCTGGTGAGGGTTATGAACCCAAAAGCGGTCCCAGGATGCTTGTTTCCGGTCCAGGGAAGACATGGCTTGGCAGTTCGGGCTGGACTGTTCCCATGAGGCACAGGGTCAGACTGATTTGCATATGGCCATGTCTGAACTGGGGTGGTGGAGTGAGCTAAAGAATGATGATGTATTAAACCCAGATAACTTGACTGGGGGTGAGTGTTTGATTTACTCAAACGCTCCATCCATCATCCCCTTTGGTATCGCTTTGTTCGCCCTAAGTTGGCAGGGTATGCCCAGACGTGGGTCCCTTGCTCACTTTGCCACTGGATTCAAGGTACCTTGGCTGATAAGGGCTATGAACCCGAAACCGGTCCCAGGATGCTTGTTTCCGGTCCAGGGAAGACATGGCTTGGCAGTTCGGGCTGGACTGTTCCCATGAGGCACAGGGTCAGACTGATTTGCATATGGCCATGTCTGATCTGGGGTGGTGGAGTGAGCTAAAGAATGATGATGGATTAAACCCAGATCAGTTGACTGGGGGTGAGTGTTTGATTTGCTCAAACGCTCCGTCCATCATCCCCTTTGGTATCGCTTTGTTCGCCCTAATTTGGCAGGGTATGCCCAGAGGTGGGTCCCTTGCTCACTTTGCCACTGGATTCAAGAAATCCTGGCTGATGAGTGTTATGAACCCGAAACCGGTTCCAGGATGCTTGTTTCCGGTCCAGGGAAGACATGGCTTGGCAGTTTGGGCTGGACTGTTCCCATGAGGCACAGGGTCAGACTGATTTGCATATGGCCATGTCTGAACTGGGCTGGTGGAGTGAGCTAAAGAATGATAATGGATTAAACCCAGATCAGTCATCTGGGGGTGAGTGTTTCATTTGCTCAAACGCTCCGTCCATCATCCCCTTTGGTATCGCTTTGTTCGCCCTAAGTAGGCAGGATATGCCCAGATGTGGGTCCCTTGCTCACTTTGCCTCTTGATTCAAGATAGGCTGGCTGATGAGGGTTATGAACCCGAAACTGGTCCCAGGATGCTTGTTTCCGGTCCAGGGAAGACATGGCTTGGCAGTTCAGGCTGGACTGTTCCCATGAGGAACAGGGACAGACTGATTTTCATATGGCCATGTCTGAACTGGGGTGGTGGAGTGAGCTAAAGAATGATGATGGATTAAACCCAGATCAGTCGACTGGGGTTTAGTGTATGATTTGCTCAAACGCTCCATCTATCATCCCCTTTGGTATCGCTTTGTTCGCCCTAAGTTGGCAGGGCATGCCCAGACGTGGGTCCCTTGCTCACTTTGCCATTGGATTCAAGACAGCCTGGCTGATGGAGGTTGTGAACCCTGAAACCGGTTCCAGGATGCTTGTATCCGGTCCAGGCAAGACATGGCTGCTCAGTTCAGGCTGGACTGTTCCCATGAGGCACAGGGTCAGACTGAATTGCATATGGCCATGTCTGAACTGGGGTGGTGGAGTGATCTAAAGAATGATGATGGATTAAACCCAGATTAGTTGACTGGGGGTGAGTGTTTGAATTTGCTCAAACGCTCCGTCCATCATCCCCTTTGGTATCGCTTTGTTAGCACCGTAGTTGGCAGGGTATGCCCAGACGTGTGGTACCTTGCTCACTTTGCCACTGGATTCAAGATAGCCTTGCTGATGAGGGTTATGAACCCGAAACCGGTCCCAGGATGCTTGTTTCCGGTGAAGGGAAGACATGGCTTGGCAGTTCGGGCTGGACTGTTCCCATGAGGCACAGGGTCAGACTGATTTGCACTTGGCCATGTCTGAACTGGGTTGGTGGAGTGAGCTAAAGAATGATGATGGATTAAACCCAGATCAGTTAACTGGCGGTGAGTGTTTGATTTGCTCAAACGCTCCGTCCATGATCCCCTTTGTTATCTCTTTGTTCGCCCTAAGTTGGCAGGGTATGCCCAGACGTGGGTCCCTTGCTCACTTTGCCACTGGATTCAAGATAGCCTGGCTGATGAGGGTTATGAACCTGAAACCGGTTCCAGGATGCTTGTATCCGGTCCAGGGAAGACATGGCTGCTCAGTTCAGGCTGGACTGTTCCCAAGAGGCACAGGGTCAGACTGAATTGCATATGGCCATGTCTGAACTGGGGTGGTGGAGTGAGCTAAAGAATGTTGATGGATTAAACCCAGATTAGTTGACTGGGGGTGAGTGTTTGATTTGCTCAAACGCTCCGTCCATCATCCCCTTTGTTATCGCTTTGTTCGCCCTAAGTTGGCAGGGTATGCCCAGAAGTGGGTCCCTTGCTCACTTTGCCACTGGATTCAAGATAGCCTGCCTGATGAGGGTTATGAACCCGAAACCGGTCCCAGGATGCTTGTTTCCAGTCCAGGAAAGACATGGCTTGGCAGTTCGGGCTGGACTGTTCCCATGAGGCACAGGGTCAGACTGATTTGCATATGGCCATGTCTGAACTGGGGTGGTGGACTGAGCTAAAGAATGATGATGGATTAAACCCAGATCAGTTAACTGGTGGTGAGTGTTTGATTTGCTCAAACGCTCCGTCCATCATCCCCTTTGTTATCGCTTTGTTCGCCCTAAGTTGGCAGGGTATGCCCAGAAGTGGGTCCCTTGCTCACTTTGCCACTGGATTCAAGATAGCCTGGCTGATGAGGATTATGAACCCGAAACCGTTCCCAGGATCCTTCTGTCCGGTCCAGGGAAGACATGGCTTGGCAGTTCGGGCTGGACTGTTCCCATGAGGCACAGGGTCAGACAGATTTGCATATGGCCATGTCTGAACTGGGGTGGTGGAGTGAGTTAAAGAATGATGATGATTAAACACAGATCAGTTGACTGGGGGTGAGTGTTTGATTTGCTCAAACGCTCCGTCCGTCATCCACTTTGGTATCGGTTTGTTCGCCCTAAGTTGGCAGGGTATGCCCAGACGTGGGTCCCTTGCTCACTTTGCCACTGGATTCCAGAAAGCCTGGCTGGTGAGGGTTATGAACCCAAAAGCGGTCCCAGGATGCTTGTTTCCGGTCCAGGGAAGACATGGCTTGGCAGTTCGGGCTGGACTGTTCCCATGGGGCACAGGGTCAGACTGATTTGCATATGGCCATGTCTGAACTGGGGTGGTGGAGTGAGCTAAAGAATGATGATGTATTAAACCCAGATCACTTGACTGGGGGTGAGTGTTTGATTTACTCAAACGCTCCATCCATCATCCCCTTTGGTATCGCTTTGTTCGCCCTAAATTGGCAGGGTATGCCCAGATGTGGGTCCCTTGCTCACTTTGCCACTGGATTCAAGGTACCTTGGCTGATAAGGGCTATGAACCCGAAACCGGTCCCAGGATGCTAGTTTCCGGTCCAGGGAAGACATGGCTTGGCAGTTCGGGCTGGACTGTTCCCATGAGGCACAGGGTCAGACTGATCTGCATATGGCCATGTCTGATCTGGGGTGGTGGAGTTAGCTAAAGAATGATGATGGATTAAACCCAGATCAGTTGACTGGGGGTGAGTGTTTGATTTGCTCAAACGCTCCGTCCATCATCCCCTTTGGTATCGCTTTGTTCGCCCTAATTTGGCAGGGTATGCCCAGACGTGGGTCCCTTGCTCACTTTGCCACTGGATTCAAGAAAGCCTGGCTGATGAGTGTTATGAACACAAAACCGGTCCCAGGATGCTTGTTTCCGGTCCAGGGAAGACATGGCTTGGCAGTTCGGGCTGGACTGTTCCCATGAGGCACAGGGTCAGACTGATTTGCATATGGCCATGTCTGAACTGGGCTGGTGGAGTGAGCTAAAGAATGATAATGGATTAAACCCAGATCAGTCGTCTGGGGGTGAGTGTTTCATTTACTCAAACTCTCCGTCCATCATCCCCTTTGGTATCGCTTTGTTCGCCCTAAGTAGGCAGGGTATGCCCAGATGTGGGTCCCTTGCTCACTTTGCCTCTTGATTCAAGATAGGCTGGCTGATGAGGGTTATGAACCCGAAACTAGTCCCAGGATGCTTGTTTCCGGTCCAGGGAAGACATGGCTTGGCAGTTCGGGCTGGACTGTTCCCATGAGGAACAGGGACAGACTGATTTTCATATGGCCATGTCTGAACTGGGGTGGTGGAGTGAGCTAAAGAATGATGATGGATTAAACCCAGATCAGTTGACTGGGGGTTAGTGTATGATTTGCTCAAACGCTCCATCCATCATCCCCTTTGGTATCGCTTTGTTCGCCCTAAGTTGGCAGGGCATGCCCAGACGTGGGTCCCTTGCTCACTTTGCCACTGGATTCAAGACAGCCTGGCTGATGGAGGTTGTGAACCCTGAAACCGGTTCCAGGATGCTTGTATCCGGTCCAGGGAAGACATGGCTGCTCAGTTCAGGCTGGACTGTTCCCATGAGGCACAGGGTCAGACTGAATTGCATGTGGCCATGTCTGAACTGGGGTGGTGGAGTGAGCTAAAGAATGATGATGGATTAAACCCAGATTAGTTGACTGGGGGTGAGTGTTTGATTTGCTCAAACGCTCCGTCCATCATCCCCTTTGGTATCGCTTTGTTCGCCCGTAGTTGGCAGGGTATGCCCAGACATGTGGTCCCTTGCTCACTTTGCCACTGGATTCAAGATAGCCTTGCTGATGAGGGTTATGAACCCGAAACCGGTCCCAGGATGCTTGTTTCCGGTGAAGGGAAGACATGGCTTGGCAGTTCGGGCTGGACTGTTCCCATGAGGCACTGGGTCAGACTGATTTGCACTTGGCCATGTCTGAACTGGGGTGGTGGAGTGAGCTAAAGAATGATGATGGATTAAACCCAGATCAGTTAACTGGCGGTGAGTGTTTGATTTGCTTAAACGCTCCGTCCATGATCCCCTTTGTTATCTCTTTGTTCGCCCTAAGTTGGCAGGGTATGCCCAGACGTGGGTCCCTTGCTCACTTTGCCACTGGATTCAAGATAGCCTGGCTGATGAGGGTTATGAACCCGAAACCGGCCCCAGGATGCTTGTTTCCGGTCCAGGGAAGACATGGCTTGGCAGTTCGGGCTGGACTGTTCCCATGAGGCACAGGGTCAGACTGATTTGCATATGGCCATGTCTGAACTGGGCTGGTGGAGTGAGCTAAATAATGATAATGGATTAAACCCAGATCAGTCGTCTCGGGGTGAGTGTTTCATTTACTCAAACGCTACGTCCATCATCCCCTTTGGTATCGCTTTGTTCGCCCTAAGTAGGCAGGGTATGCCCAGATGTGGGTCCCTTGCTCACTTTGCCTCTTGATTCAAGATAGGCTGGTTGATGAGCGTTATGAACCCGAAACTGGTCCCAGGATGCTTGTTTCCGGTCCAGGGAAGACATGGCTTGGCAGTTCAGGCTGGACTGTTCCCATGAGGAACAGGGACAGACTGATTTTCATATGGCCATGTCATAACTGGGGTGGTGGAGTGAGCTAAAGAATGATGATGGATTAAACCCAGATCAGTTGACTGGGGGTTAGTGTATGATTTGCTCAAACGCTCCATCCATCATCCCCTTTGGTATCGCTTTGTTCGCCCTAAGTTGGCAGGGCATGCCCAGACGTGGGTCCCTTGCTCACTTTGCCACTGGATTCAAGACAGCCTGGCTGATGGAGGTTGTGAACCCTGAAACCGGTTCCAGGATGCTTGTATCCGGTCCAGGGAAGACATGGCTGCTCAGTTCAGGCTGGACTGTTCCCATGAGGCACAGGGTCAGACTGAATTGCATATGGCCATGTCTGAACTGGGGTGGTGGAGTGAGCTAAAGAATGATGATGGATTAAACCCAGATTAGTTGACTGGGGGTGAGTGTTTGATTTGCTCAAATGCTCCGTCCATCATCCCCTTTGGTATCGCTTTGTTCGCCCGTAGTTGGCAGGGTATGCCCAGACATGTGGTCCCTTGCTCACTTTGCCACTGGATTCAAGATAGCCTTGCTGATGAGGGTTATGAACCCGAAACCGGTCCCAGGATGCTTGTTTCCGGTGAAGGGAAGACATGGCTTGGCAGTTCGGGCTGGACTGTTCCCATGAGGCACTGGGTCAGACTGATTTGCACTTGGCCATGTCTGAACTGGGGTGGTGGAGTGAGCTAAAGAATGATGATGGATTAAACCCAGATCAGTTAACTGGCGGTGAGTGTTTGATTTGCTTAAACGCTCCGTCCATGATCCCCTTTGTTATCTCTTTGTTCGCCCTAAGTTGGCAGGGTATGCCCAGACGTGGGTCCCTTGCTCACTTTGCCACTGGATTCAAGATAGCCTGGCTGATGAGGGTTATGAACCCGAAACCGGCCCCAGGATGCTTGTTTCCGGTCCAGGGAAGACATGGCTTGGCAGTTCGGGCTGGACTGTTCCCATGAGGCACAGGGTCAGACTGATTTGCATATGGCCATGTCTGAACTGGGCTGGTGGAGTGAGCTAAATAATGATAATGGATTAAACCCAGATCAGTCGTCTCGGGGTGAGTGTTTCATTTACTCAAACGCTACGTCCATCATCCCCTTTGGTATCGCTTTGTTCGCCCTAAGTAGGCAGGGTATGCCCAGATGTGGGTCCCTTGCTCACTTTGCCTCTTGATTCAAGATAGGCTGGTTGATGAGGGTTATGAACCCGAAACTGGTCCCAGGATGCTTGTTTCCGGTCCAGGGAAGACATGGCTTGGCAGTTCAGGCTGGACTGTTCCCATGAGGAACAGGGACAGACTGATTTTCATATGGCCATGTCTGAACTGGGGTGGTGGAGTGAGCTAAAGAATGATGATGGATTAAACCCAGATCAGTTGACTGGGGGTTAGTGTATGATTTGCTCAAACGCTCCATCCATCATCCCCTTTGGTATCGCTTTGTTCGCCCTAAGTTGGCAGGGCATGCCCAGACGTGGGTCCCTTGCTCACTTTGCCACTGGATTCAAGACAGCCTGGCTGATGGAGGTTGTGAACCCTGAAACCGGTTCCAGGATGCTTTTATCCGGTCCAGGGAAGACATGGCTGCTCAGTTCAGGCTGGACTGTTCCCATGAGGCACAGGGTCAGACTGAATTGCATATGGCCATGTCTGAACTGGGGTGGTGGAGTGAGCTAAAGAATGATGATGGATTAAACCCAGATTAGTTGACTGGGGGTGAGTGTTTGATTTGCTCAAACGCTCCGTCCATCATCCCCTTTGGTATCGCTTTGTTCGCCCGTAGTTGGCAGGATATGCCCAGACGTGTGGTCCCTTGCTCACTTTGCCACTGGATTCAAGATAGCCTTGCTGATGAGGGTTATGAACCCGAAACCGGTCCCAGGATGCTTGTTTCCGGTAAAGGGAAGACATGGCTTGGCAGTTCGGGCTGGACTGTTCCCATGAGGCACAGGGTCAGACTGATTTGCACTTGGCCATGTCTGAACTGGGGTGGTGGAGTGAGCTAAAGAATGATGATGGATTAAACCCAGATCAGTTAACTGGCGGTGAGTGTTTGATTTGCTCAAACGCTCCGTCCATGATCCCCTTTGTTATCTCTTTGTTCGCCCTAAGTTGGCAGGGTATGCCCAGACGTGGGTCCCTTGCTCACTTTGCCACTGGATTCAAGATAGCCTGGCTTATGAGGGTTATGAACCTGAAACCGGTTCCAGGATGCTTGTATCCGGTCCAGGGAAGACATGGCTGCTCAGTTCAGGCTGGACTGTTCCCAAGAGGCACAGGGTCAGACTGAATTGCATATGGCCATGTCTGAACTGGGGTGGTGGAGTGAGCTAAAGAATGATGATGGATTAAACCCAGATTAGTTGACTGGGGGTAAGTGTTTGATTTGCTCAAACGCTCCGTCCATCATCCCCTTTAGTATTGCTTTGTTCGCCCGTAGTTGGCAGGGTATGCCCAGACGTGGGTCCCTTGCTCACTTTGCCACTGGATTCAAGATAGCCTTGCTGATGAGGGTTATGAACCCGAAACCGGTCCCAGGATGCTTGTTTCCGGTGAAAGGAAGACATGGCTTGGCAGTTCGGGCTGGACTGTTCCCATGAGGCACAGGGTAAGACTGATTTGCATATGGCCATGTCTGAACTGGGGTGGTGGAGTGAGCTAAAGAATGATGATGGATTAAACCCAGATCAGTTAACTGGTGGTGAGTGTTTGATTTGCTCAAACGCTCCGTCCATCATCCCCTTTGTTATCACTTTGTTCGCCCTAAGTTGGCAGGGTATGCCCAGAAGTGGGTCCCTTGCTCACTTTGCCACTGGATTCAAGATAACCTGCCTGATGAGGGTTATGAACCCGAAACCGGTCCCAGGATGCTTGTTTCCAGTCCAGGGAAGACATGGCTTGGCAGTTCGGGCTGGACTGTTCCCATGAGGCACAGGGTCAGACTGATTTGCATATGGCCATGTCTGAATTGGGGTGGTGGAGTGAGCTAAAGAACGATGATGGATTAAACCCAGATCAGTTGACTGGGGGTGAGTGTTTGATTTGCTCAAACGCTCCGTCCATTATCCCCTTTGGTATCGCTTTGTTCGCCCTACATTGGCAGGGAATGCCCAGACATGGGTCCCTTGCTCACTTTGCCACTGGATTCAAGATAGCCTGGCTGATGAGGGTTATGAACCCGAAACCGGTCCCAGGATGCTTGTTTCCGGTCCAGGGAAGACATGGCTTGGCAGTTCGGGCTGGACTGTTCCCATGAGGCACAGGGTCAGACTGATTTGCATATGGCCATGTCTGAACTGGGGTGGTGGAGTGAGCTAAAGAATGATGATGGATTAAACCCAGATAAGTTGACTGGGGGTGAGTATTTGATTTGCTCAAACGCTCCGTCCATCATCCCCTCTGGTTTCGCTTTGTTCGCCCTAAGTTGGCAGGGTATGTCCAGATGGCCCAGACATGTGTCCCTTGCTCACTTTGCCACTGGATTTAAGATAGCCTGGCTGATGAGGATTATGAACCCGAAACCGTTCCCAGGATCCTTCTGTCCGGTCCAGGGAAGACATGGCTTGGCAGTTCGGGCTGGACTGTTCCCATGAGGCACAGGGTCAGACAGATTTACATATGGCCATGTCTGAACTGGGGTGGTGGAGTGAGTTAAAGAATGATGATGGATTAAACACAGATCAGTTGACTGGGGGTGAGTGTTTGATTTGCTCAAACGCTCCATCCGTCATCCCCTTTGGTATCGCTTTGTTCGCCCTAAGTTGGCAGGGTATGCCCAGACGTGGGTCCCTTGATCACTTTGCCACTGGATTCCAGAAAGCCTGGCTGGTGAGGGTTATGAACCCAAAAGCGGTCCCAGGATGCTTGTTTCTGGTCCAGGGAAGACATGGCTTGGCAGTTCAGACTGGACTGTTCCCATGAGGCACAGGGTCAGACTGATTTGCATATGGCCATGTCTGAACTGGGGTGGTGGAGTGAGCTAAAGAATGATGATGTATTAAACCCAGATCACTTGACTGGGGGTGAGTGTTTGATTTACTCAAACGCTCCATCCATCATCCCCTTTGGTATCGCTTTGTTCGCCCTAAATTGGCAGGGTATGCCCAGACGTGGGTCCCTTGCTCACTTTGCCACTGGAATCAAGATAGCCTGGCTGATAAGGGTTATGAACACGAAACCAGTCCCAGGATGCTTGTTTCCGGTCCAGGGAAGACATGGCTTGACAGTTCGGGCTGGACTGTTCCCATGAGGCACAGGGTGAGACTGATTTGCATATGGCCATGTCTGAACTGGGGTCGTGGAGTGAGCTAAAGATTGATGATGGATTAAACCCAGATCAGTTGACTGGGGGTAAGTGTTTGATTTGTTCAAACGCTCCGTCCATCATCCCCTTTGGTATCGCTTTGTTCGCCCTAATTTGGCAGGGTATGCCCAGACGTGGGTCCCTTGCTCACTTTGCCACTGGATTCAAGAAAGCCTGGCTGATGAGTGTTATGAACCCGAAACCGGTCCCAGGATGCTTGTTTCCGGTCCAGGGAAGACATGGCTTGGCAGTTCGGGCTGGACTGTTCCCATGAGGCACAGGGTCAGACTGATTTGCATATGGCCATGTCTGAACTGGGCTGGTGGAGTGAGCTAAAGAATGATAATGGATTAAACCCAGATCAGTCGTCTGGGGGTGAGTGTTTCATTTACTCAAACGCTCAGTCCATCATCCCCTTTGGTATCGCTTTGTTCGCCCTAAGTAGGCAGGGTATGCCCAGATGTGGGTCCCTTGCTCACTTTGCCTCTTGATTCAAGATAGGCTGGCTGATGAGGATTATGAACCCAAAACTGGTCCCAGGATGCTTGTTTCCGGTCCAGGGAAGACATGGCTTGGCAGTTCGGGCTGGACTGTTCCCATGAGGAACTGGGACAGACTGATTTTCATATGGCCATGTCTGAACTGGGGTGGTGGAGTGAGCTAAAGAATGATGATGGATTAAACCCAGATCAGTTGACTGGGGGTTAGTGTTTGATTTGCTCAAACGCTCCGTCCATCATCCCCTTTGGTATCGCTTTATTCGCCCGTAGTTGGCAGGGTATGCCCAGACGTGTGGTCCCTTGCTCACTTTGCCACTGGATTCAAGATAGCCTTGCTGATGAGGGTTATGAACCCGAAACCAGTCCCAGGATGCTTGTTTCCGGTGAAGGGAAGACATGGCTTGGCAGTTCGGGCTGGACTGTTCCCATGAGGCACAGGGTCAGACTGATTTGCACTTGGCCATGTCTGAACTGGGGTGGTGGAGTGAGCTAAAGAATGATGATGGATTAAACCCAGATCAGTTAACTGGCGCTGAGTGTTTGATTTGCTCAAACGCTCCGTCCATGATCCCCTTTGTTATCTCTTTGTTCGCCCTAAGTTGGCAGGGTATGCCCAGAGGTGGGTCCCTTGCTCACTTTGCCACTGGATTCAAGATAGCCTGCCTGATGAGGGTTATGAACCCGAAACCGGTCCCAGGATGCTTGTTTCCGGTCCAGGGAAGACATGGCTTGGCAGTTCGGGCTGGACTGTTCCCATGAGGCACAGGGTCAGACTGATTTGCATATGGCCATGTCTGAACTGGGGTGGTGGAGTGAGCTAAAGAATGATGATGGATTAAACCCAGATCAGTTTACTGGGGGTGAGTGTTTGATTTGCTCAAACGCTCTGTCCATTATCCCCTTTGGTATCGCTTTGTTCGCCCTACATTGGCAGGGAATGCCCAGACATGGGTCCCTTGCTCACTTTGCCACTGGATTCAAGATAGCCTGGCTGATGAGGGTTATGAACCCGAAACCGGTCCCAGTATGCTTGTTTCCGGTCCAGGGAAGACATGGCTTGGCAGTTCGGGCTGGACTGTTCCCATTTGGCACAGGGTCAGACTGATTTGCATATGGCCATGTCTGAACTGGGGTGGTGGAGTGAGCTAAAGAATGATGATGGATTAAACCCAGATCAGTTGACTGGGGGTGAGTGTTTGATTTGCTCAAATGCTCCGTCCATCATCCCCTCTGGTATCGCTTTGTTAGCCCTAAGTTGGCAGGGTATGTCCAGATGGCCCAGACGTGTGTCCCTTGCTCACTTTGCCACTGGATTCAAGATAGCCTTGCTGATGAGGGTTATGAACCCAAAACCGTTCCCAGGATCCTTGTGTCCGGTCCAGGGAAGACATGGCTTGGCAGTTCGGGCTGGACTGTTCCCATGAGGCACAGGGTCAGACAGATTTGCATATGGCCATGTCTGAACTGGGGTGGTGGAGTGAGTTAAAGAATGATGATGGATTAAACCCAGATCAGTTGACTGGGGGTGAGTGTTTGATTTGCTCAAAGGCTCCGTCCGTCATCCCCTTTGGTATCGCTTTGTTCGCCCTAAGTTGGCAGGGTATGCCCAGACGTGGGTCCCTTGCTCACTTTGCAACTGGATTCAAGAAAGCCTGGCTGGTGAGGGTTATGAACCCAAAAGCGGTCCCAGGATGCTTGTTTCCGGTCCAGGGAAGACATGGCTTGGCAGTTCGGGCTGGACTGTTCCCATGAGGCACAGGGTCAGACTGATTTGCATATGGCCATGTCTGAACTGGGGTGGTGGAGTGAGCTAAAGAATGATGATGTATTAAACCCAGATCACTTGACTGGGGGTGAGTGTTTGATTTACTCAAACGCTCCATCCATCATCCCGTTTGGTATCGCTTTGTTCGCCCTAAGTTGGCAGGGTATGCCCAGACGTGGGTCCCTTGCTCACTTTGCCACTGGATTCAAGATACCTTGGCTGATAAGGGCTATGAACCCGAAACCGGTCCCAGGATGCTTGTTTCCGGTCCAGGGAAGACATGGCTTGGCAGTTCGGGCTGGACTGTTCCCATGAGGCACAGGGTCAGACTGATTTGCATATGGCCATGTCTGAACTGGGGTGGTGGAGTGAGCTAAAGAATGATGATGGATTAAACCCAGATCAGTTGACTGGGGGTGAGTGTTTGATTTGCTCAAACGCTCCGTCCATCATCCCCTTTGGTATCGCTTTGTTCGCACTAAGTTGGCAGGGTATGCCCAGACGTGGGTCCCTTGCTCACTTTGCCACTGGAATCAAGATAGCCTGGCTGATGAGGGTTATGAACACGAAACCGGTCCCAGGATGCTTGTTTCCGGTCCAGGGAAGACTTGGCTTGACAGTTCGGGCTGGACTGTTTCCATGAGGCACAGGGTGAGACTGATTTGCATATGGCCATGTCTGAACTGGGGTCGTGGAGTGATCTAAAGAATGATGATGGATTAAACCCAGATCAGTTGACTGGGGGTGAGTGTTTGATTTGCTCAAACGCTCCGTCCATCATCCCCTTTGGTATCGCTTTGTTCGCCCTAAGTAGGCAGGGTATGCCCAGATGTGGGTCCCTTGCTCACTTTGCCTCTTGATTCAAGATAGGCTGGCTGATGAGGGTTATGAACCCGAAACTGGTCCCAGGATGCTTGTTTCCGGTCCAGGGAAGACATGGCTTGGCAGTTCGGGCTGGACTGTTCCCATGAGGCACAGGGTCAGACTGATTTTCATATGGCCATGTCTGAACTGGGGTGGTGGAGTGAGCTAAAGAATGATGATGGATTAAACCCAGATCAGTTGACTGGGGGTTAGTGTATGATTTGCTCAAACGCTCCATCCATCATCCCCTTTGGTATCGCTTTGTTCGCCCTAAGTTGGCAGGGCATGCCCAGACGTGGGTCCCTTGCTCACTTTGCCACTGGATTCAAGACAGCCTGGCTGATGAGGGTTGTGAACCCTGAAACCGGTTCCAGGATGCTTGTATCCGGTCCAGGGAAGACATGGCTGCTCAGTTCAGGCTGGACTGTTCCCATGAGGCACAGGGTCAGACTGAATTGCATATGGCCATGTCTGAACTGGGTTGGTGTAGTGAGCTAAAGAATGATGATGGATTAAACCCAGATTAGTTGACTGTGGGTGAGTGTTTGATTTGCTCAAACGCTCCGTCCATCATCCCCTTTGGTATCGCTTTGTTCGCCCGTAGTTGGCAGGGTATGCCCAGACGTGGGTCCCTTGCTCACTTTGCCACTGAATTCAAGATAGCCTTGCTGATGAGGGTTATGAACCCGAAACCGGTCCCAGGATGCTTGTTTCCGGTGAAGGGAAGACATGGCTTGGCAGTTCGGGCTGGACTGTTCCCATGAGGCACAGGGTCAGACTGATTTGCACATGGCCATGTCTGAACTGGGGTGATGGAGTGAGCTAAAGAATGATGATGGATTAAACCCATATCAGTTAACTGGCGGTGAGTGTTTGATTTGCTCAAACGCTCCGTCCATCATCCCCTTTGTTATCGCTTTGTTCGCCCTAAGTTGGCAGGGTATGCCCAGAGGTGGGTCCCTTGCTCACTTTGCCACTGGATTCAAGATAGGCTGGCTGATGAGGGTTATGAACCCGAAACTGGTCCCAGGATGCTTGTTTCCGGTCCAGGGAAGACATGGCTTGGCAGTTCGGGCTGGACTGTTCCCATGAGGCACAGGGTCAGACAGATTTGCATATGGCCATGTCTGAACTGGGGTGGTGGAGTGAGTTAAAGAATGATGATGGATTAAACCCAGATCAGTTGACGGGGGTGAGTGTTTGATTTGCTCAAACGCTCCATCCGTCATCCCCTTTGGTATCGCTTTGTTCGCCCTAAGTTGGCAGGGTATGCCCAGACGTGGGTCCCTTGCTCACTTTGCCTCTGGATTCAAGATAGCCTGGATGATGAGGGTTATGAACCCGAAACCGGTTCCAGGATGCTTGTATCCGGTCCAGGGAAGACATGGCTGCTCAGTTCAGGCTGGACTGTTCCCATGAGGCACAGGGTCAGACTGAATTGCATATGGCCATGTCTGAACTGGGGTGGTGGAGTGAGCTAAAGAATGATGATGGATTAAACCCAGATTAGTTGACTGGGGGTTAGTGTTTGATTTGCTCAAACTCTCCGTCCATCATCCCCTTTGGTATCGCTTTGTTCGCCCATAGTTGGCAGGGTATGCCCAGACGTGGGTCCTTTGCTCACTTTGCAAATGGATTCAAGATAGCCTTGCTGATGAGGGTTATGAACCCGAAACCGGTCCCAGGATGCTTGTTTCCGGTGAAGGGAAGACATGGCTTGGCAGTTCGGGCTGGACTGTTCCCATGAGGCACAGGGTCAGACTGATTTGCATATGGCCATGTCTGAACTTGGGTGGTGGAGTGAGCTAAAGAATGATGATGGATTAAACCCAGATCAGTTGACTGGGGGTGAGTGTTTGATTTGCTCAAACGCTCCGTCCATCATCCCCTTTGGTATCGCTTTGTTCGCCCTAAGTTGGCAGGGCATGCCCAGACGTGGGTCCCTTGCTCACTTTGCCACTGGATTCAAGACAGCCTGGCTGATGGAGGTTGTGAACCCTGAAACTGGTTCCAGGATGCTTGTATCCGGTCCAGGGAAGACATGGCTTGGCAGTTCGGGCTGGACTGTTCCCATGAGGCACAGGGTCAGACAGATTTGCATATGGCCATGTCTGAACTGGGGTGGTGGAGTGAGTTAAAGAATGATGATGGATTAAACCCAGATCAGTTGACTGGGGGTGAGTGTTTGATTTGCTCAAACGCTCCGTCCGTCATCCCCATTGGTATCGCTTTGTTCGCCCTAAGTTGGCAGGGTATGCCCAGACGTGGGTCCCTTGCTCACTTTGCCTCTGGATTCAAGATAGCCTGGATGATGAGGGTTATGAACCCGAAACCGGTTCCAGGATGCTTGTATCCGGTCCAGGGAAGACATGGCTGCTCAGTTCAGGCTGGACTGTTCCCATGAGGCACAGGGTCAGACTGAATTGCATATGGCCATGTCTGAACTGGGGTGGTGGAGTGAGCTAAAGAATGATGATGGATTAAACCCAGATCAGTTGACTGGGGGTTAGTGTTTGATTTGCTCAAACGCTCCGTCCATCATCCCCTTTGGTATCGCTTTATTCGCCCGTAGTTGGCAGGGTATGCCCAGACGTGTGGTCCCTTGCTCACTTTGCCACTGGATTCAAGATAGCCTTGCTGATGAGGGTTATGAACCCGAAACCAGTCCCAGGATGCTTGTTTCCGGTGAAGGGAAGACATGGCTTGGCAGTTCGGGCTGGACTGTTCCCATGAGGCACAGGGTCAGACTGATTTGCACTTGGCCATGTCTGAACTGGGGTGGTGGAGTGAGCTAAAGAATGATGATGGATTAAACCCAGATCAGTTAACTGGCGCTGAGTGTTTGATTTGCTCAAACGCTCCGTCCATGATCCCCTTTGTTATCTCTTTGTTCGCCCTAAGTTGGCAGGGTATGCCCAGAGGTGGGTCCCTTGCTCACTTTGCCACTGGATTCAAGATAGCCTGCCTGATGAGGGTTATGAACCCGAAACCGGTCCCAGGATGCTTGTTTCCGGTCCAGGGAAGACATGGCTTGGCAGTTCGGGCTGGACTGTTCCCATGAGGCACAGGGTCAGACTGATTTGCATATGGCCATGTCTGAACTGGGGTGGTGGAGTGAGCTAAAGAATGATGATGGATTAAACCCAGATCAGTTTACTGGGGGTGAGTGTTTGATTTGCTCAAACGCTCTGTCCATTATCCCCTTTGGTATCGCTTTGTTCGCCCTACATTGGCAGGGAATGCCCAGACATGGGTCCCTTGCTCACTTTGCCACTGGATTCAAGATAGCCTGGCTGATGAGGGTTATGAACCCGAAACCGGTCCCAGTATGCTTGTTTCCGGTCCAGGGAAGACATGGCTTGGCAGTTCGGGCTGGACTGTTCCCATTTGGCACAGGGTCAGACTGATTTGCATATGGCCATGTCTGAACTGGGGTGGTGGAGTGAGCTAAAGAATGATGATGGATTAAACCCAGATCAGTTGACTGGGGGTGAGTGTTTGATTTGCTCAAATGCTCCGTCCATCATCCCCTCTGGTATCGCTTTGTTAGCCCTAAGTTGGCAGGGTATGTCCAGATGGCCCAGACGTGTGTCCCTTGCTCACTTTGCCACTGGATTCAAGATAGCCTTGCTGATGAGGGTTATGAACCCAAAACCGTTCCCAGGATCCTTGTGTCCGGTCCAGGGAAGACATGGCTTGGCAGTTCGGGCTGGACTGTTCCCATGAGGCACAGGGTCAGACAGATTTGCATATGGCCATGTCTGAACTGGGGTGGTGGAGTGAGTTAAAGAATGATGATGGATTAAACCCAGATCAGTTGACTGGGGGTGAGTGTTTGATTTGCTCAAAGGCTCCGTCCGTCATCCCCTTTGGTATCGCTTTGTTCGCCCTAAGTTGGCAGGGTATGCCCAGACGTGGGTCCCTTGCTCACTTTGCAACTGGATTCAAGAAAGCCTGGCTGGTGAGGGTTATGAACCCAAAAGCGGTCCCAGGATGCTTGTTTCCGGTCCAGGGAAGACATGGCTTGGCAGTTCGGGCTGGACTGTTCCCATGAGGCACAGGGTCAGACTGATTTGCATATGGCCATGTCTGAACTGGGGTGGTGGAGTGAGCTAAAGAATGATGATGTATTAAACCCAGATCACTTGACTGGGGGTGAGTGTTTGATTTACTCAAACGCTCCATCCATCATCCCGTTTGGTATCGCTTTGTTCGCCCTAAGTTGGCAGGGTATGCCCAGACGTGGGTCCCTTGCTCACTTTGCCACTGGATTCAAGATACCTTGGCTGATAAGGGCTATGAACCCGAAACCGGTCCCAGGATGCTTGTTTCCGGTCCAGGGAAGACATGGCTTGGCAGTTCGGGCTGGACTGTTCCCATGAGGCACAGGGTCAGACTGATTTGCATATGGCCATGTCTGAACTGGGGTGGTGGAGTGAGCTAAAGAATGATGATGGATTAAACCCAGATCAGTTGACTGGGGGTGAGTGTTTGATTTGCTCAAACGCTCCGTCCATCATCCCCTTTGGTATCGCTTTGTTCGCACTAAGTTGGCAGGGTATGCCCAGACGTGGGTCCCTTGCTCACTTTGCCACTGGAATCAAGATAGCCTGGCTGATGAGGGTTATGAACACGAAACCGGTCCCAGGATGCTTGTTTCCGGTCCAGGGAAGACTTGGCTTGACAGTTCGGGCTGGACTGTTTCCATGAGGCACAGGGTGAGACTGATTTGCATATGGCCATGTCTGAACTGGGGTCGTGGAGTGATCTAAAGAATGATGATGGATTAAACCCAGATCAGTTGACTGGGGGTGAGTGTTTGATTTGCTCAAACGCTCCGTCCATCATCCCCTTTGGTATCGCTTTGTTCGTCCTAAGTAGGCAGGGTATGGCCAGATGTGGGTCCCTTGCTCACTTTGCCTCTTGATTCAAGATAGGCTGGCTGATGAGGGTTATGAACCCGAAACTGGTCCCAGGATGCTTGTTTCCGGTCCAGGGAAGACATGGCTTGGCAGTTCGGGCTGGACTGTTCCCATGAGGCACAGGGTCAGACTGATTTTCATATGGCCATGTCTGAACTGGGGTGGTGGAGTGAGCTAAAGAATGATGATGGATTAAACCCAGATCAGTTGACTGGGGGTTAGTGTATGATTTGCTCAAACGCTCCATCCATCATCCCCTTTGGTATCGCTTTGTTCGCCCTAAGTTGGCAGGGCATGCCCAGACGTGGGTCCCTTGCTCACTTTGCCACTGGATTCAAGACAGCCTGGCTGATGAGGGTTGTGAACCCTGAAACCGGTTCCAGGATGCTTGTATCCGGTCCAGGGAAGACATGGCTGCTCAGTTCAGGCTGGACTGTTCCCATGAGGCACAGGGTCAGACTGAATTGCATATGGCCATGTCTGAACTGGGTTGGTGTAGTGAGCTAAAGAATGATGATGGATTAAACCCAGATTAGTTGACTGTGGGTGAGTGTTTGATTTGCTCAAACGCTCCGTCCATCATCCCCTTTGGTATCGCTTTGTTCGCCCGTAGTTGGCAGGGTATGCCCAGACGTGGGTCCCTTGCTCACTTTGCCACTGAATTCAAGATAGCCTTGCTGATGAGGGTTATGAACCCGAAACCGGTCCCAGGATGCTTGTTTCCGGTGAAGGGAAGACATGGCTTGGCAGTTCGGGCTGGACTGTTCCCATGAGGCACAGGGTCAGACTGATTTGCACATGGCCATGTCTGAACTGGGGTGATGGAGTGAGCTAAAGAATGATGATGGATTAAACCCATATCAGTTAACTGGCGGTGAGTGTTTGATTTGCTCAAACGCTCCGTCCATCATCCCCTTTGTTATCGCTTTGTTCGCCCTAAGTTGGCAGGGTATGCCCAGAGGTGGGTCCCTTGCTCACTTTGCCACTGGATTCAAGATAGGCTGGCTGATGAGGGTTATGAACCCGAAACTGGTCCCAGGATGCTTGTTTCTGGTCCAGGGAAGACATGGCTTGGCAGTTCGGGCTGGACTGTTCCCATGAGGCACAGGGTCAGACAGATTTGCATATGGCCATGTCTGAACTGGGGTGGTGGAGTGAGTTAAAGAATGATGATGGATTAAACCCAGATCAGTTGACGGGGGTGAGTGTTTGATTTGCTCAAACGCTCCATCCGTCATCCCCTTTGGTATCGCTTTGTTCGCCCTAAGTTGGCAGGGTATGCCCAGACGTGGGTCCCTTGCTCACTTTGCCTCTGGATTCAAGATAGCCTGGATGATGAGGGTTATGAACCCGAAACCGGTTCCAGGATGCTTGTATCCGGTCCAGGGAAGACATGGCTGCTCAGTTCAGGCTGGACTGTTCCCATGAGGCACAGGGTCAGACTGAATTGCATATGGCCATGTCTGAACTGGGGTGGTGGAGTGAGCTAAAGAATGATGATGGATTAAACCCAGATTAGTTGACTGGGGGTTAGTGTTTGATTTGCTCAAACTCTCCGTCCATCATCCCCTTTGGTATCGCTTTGTTCGCCCATAGTTGGCAGGGTATGCCCAGACGTGGGTCCTTTGCTCACTTTGCAAATGGATTCAAGATAGCCTTGCTGATGAGGGTTATGAACCCGAAACCGGTCCCAGGATGCTTGTTTCCGGTGAAGGGAAGACATGGCTTGGCAGTTCGGGCTGGACTGTTCCCATGAGGCACAGGGTCAGACTGATTTGCATATGGCCATGTCTGAACTTGGGTGGTGGAGTGAGCTAAAGAATGATGATGGATTAAACCCAGATCAGTTGACTGGGGGTGAGTGTTTGATTTGCTCAAACGCTCCGTCCATCATCCCCTTTGGTATCGCTTTGTTCGCCCTAAGTTGGCAGGGCATGCCCAGACGTGGGTCCCTTGCTCACTTTGCCACTGGATTCAAGACAGCCTGGCTGATGGAGGTTGTGAACCCTGAAACTGGTTCCAGGATGCTTGTATCCGGTCCAGGGAAGACATGGCTTGGCAGTTCGGGCTGGACTGTTCCCATGAGGCACAGGGTCAGACAGATTTGCATATGGCCATGTCTGAACTGGGGTGGTGGAGTGAGTTAAAGAATGATGATGGATTAAACCCAGATCAGTTGACTGGGGGTGAGTGTTTGATTTGCTCAAACGCTCCGTCCGTCATCCCCATTGGTATCGCTTTGTTCGCCCTAAGTTGGCAGGGTATGCCCAGACGTGGGTCCCTTGCTCACTTTGCCTCTGGATTCAAGATAGCCTGGATGATGAGGGTTATGAACCCGAAACCGGTTCCAGGATGCTTGTATCCGGTCCAGGGAAGACATGGCTGCTCAGTTCAGGCTGGACTGTTCCCATGAGGCACAGGGTCAGACTGAATTGCATATGGCCATGTCTGAACTGGGGTGGTGGAGTGAGCTAAAGAATGATGATGGATTAAACCCAGATTAGTTGACTGGGGGTTAGTGTTTGATTTGCTCAAACGCTCCGTCCATGATCCCCTTTGTTATATCTTTGTTCGCCCTAAGTTGGCAGGGTATGCCCAGAGGTGGGTCCCTTGCTCACTTTGCCACTGGATTCAAGATAGCCTGCCTGATGAGGGTTATGAACCCGAAACCGGTCCCAGGATGCTTGTTTCCGGTCCAGGGAAGACATGGCTTGGCAGTTCGGGCTGGACTGTTCCCATGAGGCACAGGGTCAGACTGATTTGCATATGGCCATGTCTGAACTGGGGTGGTGGAGTGAGCTAAAGAATGATGATGGATTAAACCCAGATCAGTTTACTGGGGGTGAGTGTTTGATTTGCTCAAACGCTCTGTCCATTATCCCCTTTGGTATCGCTTTGTTCGCCCTACATTGGCAGGGAATGCCCAGACATGGGTCCCTTGCTCACTTTGCCACTGGATTCAAGATAGCCTGGCTGATGAGGGTTATGAACCCGAAACCGGTCCCAGTATGCTTGTTTCCGGTCCAGGGAAGACATGGCTTGGCAGTTCGGGCTGGACTGTTCCCATTTGGCACAGGGTCAGACTGATTTGCATATGGCCATGTCTGAACTGGGGTGGTGGAGTGAGCTAAAGAATGATGATGGATTAAACCCAGATCAGTTGACTGGGGGTGAGTGTTTGATTTGCTCAAACGCTCCGTCCATCATCCCCTCTGGTATCGCTTTGTTAGCCCTAAGTTGGCAGGGTATGTCCAGATGGCCCAGACGTGTGTCCCTTGCTCACTTTGCCACTGGATTCAAGATAGCCTTGCTGATGAGGGTTATGAACCCAAAACCGTTCCCAGGATCCTTGTGTCCGGTCCAGGGAAGACATGGCTTGGCAGTTCGGGCTGGACTGTTCCCATGAGGCACAGGGTCAGACAGATTTGCATATGGCCATGTCTGAACTGGGGTGGTGGAGTGAGTTAAAGAATGATGATGGATTAAACCCAGATCAGTTGACTGGGGGTGAGTGTTTGATTTGCTCAAAGGCTCCGTCCGTCATCCCCTTTGGTATCGCTTTGTTCGCCCTAAGTTGGCAGGGTATGCCCAGACGTGGGTCCCTTGCTCACTTTGCAACTGGATTCAAGAAAGCCTGGCTGGTGAGGGTTATGAACCCAAAAGCGGTCCCAGGATGCTTGTTTCCGGTCCAGGGAAGACATGGCTTGGCAGTTCGGGCTGGACTGTTCCCATGAGGCACAGGGTCAGACTGATTTGCATATGGCCATGTCTGAACTGGGGTGGTGGAGTGAGCTAAAGAATGATGATGTATTAAACCCAGATCACTTGACTGGGGGTGAGTGTTTGATTTGCTCAAACGCTCCGTCCATCATCCCCTTTGGTATCGCTTTGTTCGCACTAAGTTGGCAGGGTATGCCCAGACGTGGGTCCCTTGCTCACTTTGCCACTGGAATCAAGATAGCCTGGCTGATGAGGGTTATGAACACGAAACCGGTCCCAGGATGCTTGTTTCCGGTCCAGGGAAGACATGGCTTGACAGTTCGGGCTGGACTGTTTCCATGAGGCACAGGGTGAGACTGATTTGCATATGGCCATGTCTGAACTGGGGTCGTGGAGTGATCTAAAGAATGATGATGGATTAAACCCAGATCAGTTGACTGGGGGTGAGTGTTTGATTTGCTCAAACGCTCCGTCCATCATCCCCTTTGGTATCGCTTTGTTCGCCCTAAGTAGGCAGGGTATGCCCAGATGTGGGTCCCTTGCTCACTTTGCCTCTTGATTCAAGATAGGCTGGCTGATGAGGGTTATGAACCCGAAACTGATCCCAGGATGCTTGTTTCTGGTCCAGGGAAGACATGGCTTGGCAGTTCGGGCTGGACTGTTCCCATGAGGCACAGGGTCAGACTGATTTTCATATGGCCATGTCTGAACTGGGGTGGTGGAGTGAGCTAAAGAATGATGATGGATTAAACCCAGATCAGTTGACTGGGGGTTAGTGTATGATTTGCTCAAACGCTCCATCCATCATCCCCTTTGGTATCGCTTTGTTCGCCCTAAGTTGGCAGGGCATGCCCAGACGTGGGTCCCTTGCTCACTTTGCCACTGGATTCAAGACAGCCTGGCTGATGAGGGTTGTGAACCCTGAAACCGGTTCCAGGATGCTTGTATCTGGTCCAGGGAAGACATGGCTGCTCAGTTCAGGCTGGACTGTTCCCATGAGGCACAGGGTCAGACTGAATTGCATATGGCCATGTCTGAACTGGGGTGGTGTAGTGAGCTAAAGAATGATGATGGATTAAACCCAGATTAGTTGACTGTGGGTGAGTGTTTGATTTGCTCAAACGCTCCGTCCATCATCCCCTTTGGTATCGCTTTGTTCGCCCGTAGTTGGCAGGGTATGCCCAGACGTGGGTCCCTTGCTCACTTTTCCACTGAATTCAAGATAGCCTTGCTGATGAGGGTTATGAACCCGAAACCGGTCCCAGGATGCTTGTTTCTGGTGAAGGGAAGACATGGCTTGGCAGTTCGGGCTGGACTGTTCCCATGAGGCACAGGGTCAGACTGATTTGCACATGGCCATGTCTGAACTGGGGTGATGAAGTGAGCTAAAGAATGATGATGGATTAAACCCAGATCAGTTAACTGGCGGTGAGTGTTTGATTTGCTCAAACGCTCCGTCCATCATCCCCTTTGTTATCGCTTTGTTCGCCCTAAGTTGGCAGGGTATGCCCAGAGGTTGGTCCCTTGCTCACTTTGCCACTGGATTCAAGATAGGCTGGCTGATGAGGGTTATGAACCCGAAACTGGTCCCAGGATGCTTGTTTCCGGTCCAGGGAAGACATGGCTTGGCAGTTCGGGCTGGACTGTTCCCATGAGGCACAGGGTCAGACAGATTTGCATATGGCCATGTCTGAACTGGGGTGGTGGAGTGAGTTAAAGAATGATGATGGATTAAACCCAGATCAGTTGACTGGGGGTGAGTGTTTGATTTGCTCAAACGCTCCGTCCGTCATCCCCTTTGGTATCGCTTTGTTCGCCCTAAGTTGGCAGGGTATGCCCAGACGTGGGTCCCTTGCTCACTTTGCCTCTGGATTCAAGATAGCCTGGATGATGAGGGTTATGAACCCGAAACCGGTTCCAGGATGCTTGTATCCGGTCCAGGGAAGACATGGCTGCTCAGTTCAGGCTGGACTGTTCCCATGAGGCACAGGGTCAGACTGAATTGCATATGGCCATGTCTGAACTGGGGTGGTGGAGTGAGCTAAAGAATGATGATGGATTAAACCCAGATTAGTTGACTGGGGGTTAGTGTTTGATTTGCTCAAACTCTCCGTCCATCATCCCCTTTGGTATCGCTTTGTTCGCCCATAGTTGGCAGGGTATGCCCAGACGTGGGTCCTTTGCTCACTTTGCCACTGGATTCAAGATAGCCTTGCTGATGAGGGTTATGAACCCGAAACCGGTCCCAGGATGCTTGTTTCCGGTGAAGGGAAGACATGGCTTGGCAGTTCGGGCTGGACTGTTCCCATGAGGCACAGGGTCAGACTGATTTGCATATGGCCATGTCTGAACTTGGGTGGTGGAGTGAGCTAAAGAATGATGATGGATTAAACCCAGATCAGTTGACTGGGTTGAGTGTTTGATTTGCTCAAACGCTCCGTCCATCATCCCCTTTGTTATCGCTTTGTTCGCCCTAAGTTGGCAGGGTATGCCCAGAAGTGGGTCCCTTGCTCACTTTGCCACTGGATTCAAGATAGCCTGCCTGATGAGGGTTGTGAACCCGAAACTGGTCTCAGGATGCTTGTTTCCGGTCCAGGGAAGACATGGCTTGACAGTTTGGGCTGGACTGTTCCCATGAGGCACAGGGTGAGACTGATTTGCATATGGCCATGTCTGAACTGGGGTCGTGGAGTGAGCTAAAGAATGATGATGGATTAAACGCAGATCAGTTGACTGGGGGTGAGTGTTTGATTTGCTCAAACGCTCCGTCCGTCATCCCCTTTGGTATCGCTTTGTTCGCCCTAAGTTGGCAGGGTATGCCCAGACGTGGGTCCCTTGCTCACTTTGCCACTGGATTCAAGAAAGCCTGGCTGGTGAGGGTTATGAACCCAAAAGCGGTCCCAGGATGCTTGTTTCCGGTCCAGGGAAGACATGGCTTGGCAGTTCGGGCTGGACTGTTCCCATGAGGCACAGGGTCAGACTGATTTGCATATGGCCATGTCAGAACTGGGGTGGTAGAGTGAGCTAAAGAATGATGATGGATTAAACCCAGATAAATTGACTGGGGTGAGTGTTTGATTTGCTCAAACGCTCCATCCATCATCCCCTTTGGTATCGCTTTGTTCGCCCTAATTTGCAGGGTATGCCCAGACGTGGGTCCCTTGCTCACTTTGCCACTGGATTCAAGATAGCCTGGCTGATGAGTGTTATGAACCCAAAAGCGGTCCCAGGATGCTTGTTTCCGGTCCAGGGAAGACATGGCTTGGCAGTTCGGGCTGGACTGTTCCCATGAGGCACAGGGTCAGACTGATTTGCATATGGCCATGTCAGAACTGGGGTGGTAGAGTGAGCTAAAGAATGATGATGGATTAAACCCAGATAAATTGACTGGGGTGAGTGTTTGATTTGCTCAAACGCTCCATCCATCATCCCCTTTGGTATCGCTTTGTTCGCCCTAATTTGCAGGGTATGCCCAGACGTGGGTCCCTTGCTCACTTTGCCACTGGATTCAAGATAGCCTGGCTGATGAGTGTTATGAACCCGAAACCGGTCCCAGGATGCTTGTTTCCGGTCCAGGGAAGACATGGCTTGGCAGTTCGGGCTGGACTGTTCCCATGAGGCACAGGGTCAGACTAATTTGCATATGGCCATGTCTGAACTGGTGTGGTGGAGTCAGCTAAAGAATGATGATGGATTAAACCCAGATAAGTTGACTGGGGGTGAGTGTTTGATTTGCTCAAACGCTCCGTCCTTCATCCCCTTTGTTATCGCTTTGTTCGCCCTAAGTTGGCAGGGTATGCCCAGACGTGGGTCCCTTGCTCACTTTGCCACTGGATTCAAGATAGCCTGGCTGATGAGTGTTATGAACCTGAAACCGGTCCCAGGATGCTTGTTTTAGGTCCAGGGAAGACATGGCTTCGCACTTCAGGCTGGACTGTTCCCATGAGGCACAGGGTCGGACTAATTTGCATATGGCAATGTCTGAACTGGGGTGGTGGAGTGAGCTAAAGAATGATGATGGATTAAACCCAGATCAGTTGACTGGGGGTGAGTGTTTGATTTGCTCAAATGCTCCGTCCATCATCCCCTTTGTTATCGCTTTGTTCGCCCTAAGTTGGCAGGGTATGCCCAGACGTGGGTCCCTTGCTCACTTTGCCTCTTGATTCAAGATAGGCTGGCTGATGAGGGTTATGAACCCGAAACTGGTCCCAGGATGCTTGTTTCCGGTCCAGGGAAGACATGGCTTGGCAGTTCGGTCTGGACTGTTCCCATGAGGCACAGGGTCAGACTGATTTTCATATGGCCATGTCTGAACTGGGGTGGTTGAGTGAGCTAAAGAATGATGAGGGATTAAACCCAGATCAGTTGACTGGGGGTTAGTGTATGATTTGCTCAAACTCTCCATCCATCATCCCCTTTGGTATCGCTTTGTTCGCCCTAAATTGGCAGGGTATGCCCAGTCGTGGGTCCCTTGCTCACTTTGCCACTGGATTCAAGACAGCCTGGCTGATGAGGGTTGTGAACCCTGAAACCGGTTCCAGGATGCTTGTATCCGGTCCAGGGAAGACATGGCTGCTCAGTTCAGGCTGGACTGTTCCCATGAGGCACAGGGTGAGACTGAATTGCATATGGCCATGTCTGAACTGGGGTGGTGGAGTGAGCTAAAGAATGATGATGGATTAAACCCAGATTAGTTGACTGGGGGGAGTGTTTGATTTGCTCAAACGCTCCGTCCATCATCCCCTTTGGTATCGCTTTGTTCGCCCGTAGTTGGCAGGGTATGCCCAGACGTGGGTCCCTTGCTCACTTTGCCACTGGATTCAAGATAGCCTTGCTGATGAGGGTTATGAACCCGAAACCGGTCCCAGGATGCTTGTTTTCGGTGAAGGGAAGACATGGCTTGACAGTTCGGGCTGGACTGTTCCCATGAGGCACAGGGTCAGACTGATTTGCACATGGCCATGTCTGAACTGGGGTGGTGGAGTGAGCTAAAGAATGATGATGGATTAAACCCAGATCAGTTAACTGGCGGTGAGTGTTTGATTTGCTCAAACGCTCCGTCCATCATCCCCTTTGTTATCGCTTTGTTCGCCCTAAGTTGCCATGGTATGGCCAGAAGTGGGTCCCTTGCTCACTTTGCCACTGGATTCAAGATAGGCTGGCTGATGAGGGTTATGAACCCGAAACCGGTCCCAGGATGCTTGTTTCCAGTCCAGGGAAGACGTGGCTTGGCAGTTCGGGCTGGACTGTTCCCATGAGGCACAGGGTCAGACTGAATTGCATATGGCCATGTCTGAACTGGGGTGGTGGAGTGAGCTAAAGAACGATGATGGATTAAACACAGATTAGTTGACTGGGGGTGAGTGTTTGATTTGCTCAAACGCTCCGTCCATCATCCCCTTTGGTATCGCTTTGTTCGCCCGTAGTTGGCAGGGTATGCCCAGACGTGTGGTCCCTTGCTCACTTTGCCACTTGATTCAAGATAGCCTTGCTGATGAGGGTTATGAACCCGAAACCGGTCCCAGGATGCTTGTTTCCGGTGAAGGGAAGACATGGCTTGGCAGTTCGGGCTGGACTGTTCCCATGAGGCACAGGGTCAGACTGATTTGCACTTGGCCATGTCTGAACTGGGGTGGTGGAGTGAGCTAAAGAATGATGATGGATTAAACCCAGATCAGTTAACTGGCGGTGAGTGTTTGATTTGCTCAAACGCTCCGTCCATGATCCCCTTTGTTATCTCTTTGTTCGCCCTAAGTTGGCAGGGTATGCCCAGACGTGGGTCCCTTGCTCACTTTGCCACTGGATTCAAGATAGCCTGGCTGATGAGGGTTATGAACCTGAAACCGGTTCCAGGATGCTTGTATCCGGTCCACGGAAGACATGGCTGCTCAGTTCAGGCTGGACTGTTCCCAAGAGGCACAGGGTCAGACTGAATTGCATATGGCCATGTCTGAACTGGGGTGGTGGAGTGAGCTAAAGAATGATGATGGATTAAACCCAGATTAGTTGACTGGGGGTAAGTGTTTGATTTGCTCAAACGCTCCGTCCATCATCCCCTTTAGTATTGCTTTGTTCGCCCGTAGTTGGCAGGGTATGCCCAGACGTGGGTCCCTTGCTCACTTTGCCACTGGATTCAAGATAGCCTTGCTGATGAGGGTTATGAACCCGAAACCGGTCCCAGGATGCTTGTTTCCGGTGAAGGGAAGACATGGCTTGGCAGTTCTGGCTGGACTGTTCCCATGAGGCACAGGGTCAGACTGATTTGCATATGGCCATGTCTGAACTGGGGTGGTGGAGTGAGCTAAAGAATGATGATGGATTAAACCCAGATCAGTTAACTGGTGGTGAGTGTTTGATTTGCTCAAACGCTCCGTCCATCATCCCCTTTGTTATCGCTTTGTTCGCCCTAAGTTGGCAGGGTATGCCCAGAAGTGGGTCCCTTGCTCACTTTGCCACTGGATTCAAGATAGCCTGCCTGATGAGGGTTGTGAACCCGAAACCGGTCCCAGGATGCTTGTTTCCAGTCCAGGGAAGACATGGCTTGGCAGTTCGGGCTGGACTGTTCCCATGAGGCACAGGGTCAGACTGATTTGCATATGGCCATGTCTGAACTGGGGTGGTGGAGTGAGCTAAAGAACGATGATGGATTAAACCCAGATCAGTTGACTGGGGGTGAGTGTTTGATTTGCTCAAACGCTCCGTCCATTATCCCCTTTGGTATCGCTTTGTTCGCCCTACATTGGCAGGGAATGCCCAGACATGGGTCCCTTGCTCACTTTGCCACTGGATTCAAGATAGCCTGGCTGATGAGGGTTATGAACCCGAAACCGATCCCAGGATGCTTGTTTCCGGTCCAGGGAAGACATGGCTTGGCAGTTCGGGCTGGACTGTTCCCATGAGGCACAGGGTCAGACTGATTTGCATATGGCCATGTCTGAACTGGGGTGGTGGAGTGAGCTAAAGAATGATGATGGATTAAACCCAGATCAGTTGACTGGGGGTGAGTATTTGATTTGCTCAAATGCTCCGTCCATCATCCCCTCTGGTTTCGCTTTGTTCGCCCTAAGTTGGCAGGGTATGTCCAGATGGCCCAGACATGTGTCCCTTGCTCACTTTGCCACTGGCTTCAAGATAGCCTGGCTGATGAGGATTATGAACCCGAAACCGTTCCCAGGATCCTTCTGTCCGGTCCAGGGAAGACATGGCTTGGCAGTTCGGGCTGGACTGTTCCCATGAGGCACAGGGTCAGACAGATTTACATATGGCCATGTCTGAACTGGGGTGGTGGAGTGAGTTAAAGAATGATGATGGATTAAACACAGATCAGTTGACTGGGGGTGAGTGTTTGATTTGCTCAAACGCTCCGTCCGTCATCCCCTTTGGTATCGCTTTGTTCGCCCTAAGTTGGCAGGGTATGCCCAGACGTGGGTCCCTTGCTCACTTTGCCACTGGATTCCAGAAAGCCTGGCTGGTGAGGGTTATGAACCCAAAAGCGGTCCCAGGATGCTTGTTTCCGGTCAAGGGAAGACATGGCTTGGCAGTTCGGGCTGGACTGTTCCCATGAGGCACAGGGTCAGACTGATTTGCATATGGCCATGTCTGAACTGGGGTGGTGGAGTGAGCTAAAGAATGATGATGTATTAAACCCAGATCACTTGACTGGGGGTGAGTGTTTGATTTACTCAAACGCTCCATCCATCATCCCCTTTGGTATCGCTTTGTTCGCCCTAAATTGGCAGGGTATGCCCAGACGTGGGTCCCTTGCTCACTTTGCCACTGGAATCAAGATAGCCTGGCTGATAAGGGTTATGAACACGAAACCAGTCCCAGGATGCTTGTTTCCGGTCCAGGGAAGACATGGCTTGACAGTTCGGGCTGAACTGTTCCCATGAGGCACAGGGTGAGACTGATTTGCATATGGCCATGTCTGAACTGGGGTCGTGGAGTGAGCTAAAGAATGATGATGGATTAAACCCAGATCAGTTGACTGGGGGTAAGTGTTTGATTTGTTCAAACGCTCCGTCCATCATCCCCTTTGGTATCGCTTTGTTCGCCCTAATTTGGCAGGGTATGCCCAGACGTGGGTCCCTTGCTCACTTTGCCACTGGATTCAAGAAAGCCTGGCTGATGAGTGTTATGAACCCGAAACCGGTCCCAGGATGCTTGTTTCCGGTCCAGGGAAGACATGGCTTGGCAGTTCGGGCTGGACTGTTCTCATGAGGCACAGGGTCAGACTGATTTGCATATGGCCATGTCTGAACTGGGCTGGTGGAGTGAGCTAAAGAATGATAATGGATTAAACCCAGATCAGTCGTCTGGGGGTGAGTGTTTCATTTACTCAAACGCTCAGTCCATCATCCCCTTTGGTATCGCTTTGTTCACCCTAAGTAGGCAGGGTATGCCCAGATGTGGGTCCCTTGCTCACTTTGCCTCTTGATTCAAGATAGGCTGGCTGATGAGGGTTATGAACCCGAAACTGGTCCCAGGATGCTTGTTTCCGGTCCAGGGAAGACATGGCTTGGCAGTTCGGGCTGGACTGTTCCCATGAGGAACAGGGACAGACTGATTTTCATATGGCCATGTCTGAACTGGGGTGGTGGAGTGAGCTAAAGAATGATGATGGATTAAACCCAGATCAGTTGACTGGGGGTTAGTGTATGATTTGCTCAAACGCTCCATCCATCATCCCCTTTGGTATCGCTTTGTTCGCCCTAAGTTGGCTGGGCATGCCCAGACGTGGGTCCCTTGCTCACTTTGCCACTGGATTCAAGACAGCCTGGCTGATGGAGGTTGTGAACCCTGAAACTGGTTCCAGGATGCTTGTATCCGGTCCAGGGAAGACATGGCTGCTCAGTTCAGGCTGGACTGTTCCCATGAGGCACAGGGTCAGACTGAATTGCATATGGCCATGTCTGAACTGGGGTGGTGGAGTGAGCTAAAGAATGATGATGGATTAAACCCAGATTAGTTGACTGGGGGTGAGTGTTTGATTTGCTCAAACGCTCCGTCCATCATCCCCTTTGGTATCGCTTTGTTCGCCCGTAGTTGGCAGGGTATGCCCAGACGTGTGGTCCCTTGCTCACTTTGCCACTGGATTCAAGATAGCCTTGCTGATGAGGGTTATGAACCCGAAACCAGTCCCAGGATGCTTGTTTCCGGTGAAGGGAAGACATGGCTTGGCAGTTCGGGCTGGACTGTTCCCATGAGGCACAGGGTCAGACTGATTTGCACTTGGCCATGTCTGAACTGGGGTGGTGGAGTGAGCTAAAGAATGATGATGGATTAAACCCAGATCAGTTAACTGGCGGTGAGTGTTTGATTTGCTCAAACGCTCCGTCCATGATCCCCTTTGTTATCTCTTTGTTCGCCCTAAGTTGGCAGGGTATGCCCAGAGGTGGGTCCCTTGCTCACTTTGCCACTGGATTCAAGATAGCCTGCTGATGAGGGTTATGAACCCGAAACCGGTCCCAGGATGCTTGTTTCCGGTCCAGGGAAGACATGGCTTGGCAGTTCGGGCTGGACTGTTCCCATTTGGCACAGGGTCAGACTGATTTGCATATGGCCATGTCTGAACTGGGGTGGTGGAGTGAGCTAAAGAATGATGATGGATTAAACCCAGATCAGTTTACTCGGGGTGAGTGTTTGATTTGCTCAAACACTCTGTCCATTATCCCCTTTGGTATCGCTTTGTTCGCCCTACATTGGCAGGGAATGCCCAGACATGGGTCCCTTGCTCACTTTGCCACTGGATTCAAGATAGCCTGGCTGATGAGGGTTATGAACCCGAAACCGGTCCCAGTATGCTTGTTTCCGGTCCAGGGAAGACATGGCTTGGCAGTTCGGGCTGGACTGTTCCCATTTGGCACAGGGTCAGACTGATTTGCATATGGCCATGTCTGAACTGGGGTGGTGGAGTGAGCTAAAGAATGATGATGGATTAAACCCAGATCAGTTGACTGGGGGTGAGTGTTTGATTTGCTCAAACGCTCCGTCCATCATCCCCTCTGGTATCGCTTTGTTAGCCCTAAGTTGGCAGGGTATGTCCAGATGGCCCAGACGTGTGTCCCTTGCTCACTTTGCCACTGGATTCAAGAAAGCCTGGCTGGTGAGGGTTATGAACCCAAAAGCGGTCCCAGGATGCTTGTTTCCGGTCCAGGGAAGACATGGCTTGGCAGTTCGGGCTGGACTGTTCCCATGAGGCACAGGGTCAGACTGATTTGCATATGGCCATGTCTGAACTGGGGTGGTGGAGTGAGCTAAAGAATGATGATGTATTAAACCCAGATCACTTGACTGGGGGTGAGTGTTTGATTTACTCAAACGCTCCATCCATCATCCCGTTTGGTATCGCTTTGTTCGCCCTAAGTTGGCAGGGTATGCCCAGACGTGGGTCCCTTGCTCACTTTGCCACTGGATTCAAGATACCTTGGCTGATAAGGGCTATGAACCCGAAACCGGTCCCAGGATGCTTGTTTCCGGTCCAGGGAAGACATGGCTTGGCAGTTCGGGCTGGACTGTTCCCATGAGGCACAGGGTCAGACTGATTTGCATATGGCCATGTCAGAACTGGGGTGGTGGAGTGAGCTAAAGAATGATGATGGATTAAACCCAGATCAGTTGACTGGGGGTGAGTGTTTGATTTGCTCAAACGCTCCGTCCATCATCCCCTTTGGTATCGCTTTGTTCGCCCTAAGTTGGCAGGGTATGCCCAGACGTGGGTCCCTTGCTCACTTTGCCACTGGAATCAAGATAGCCTGGCTGATGAGGGTTATGAACACGAAACCGGTCCCAGGATGCTCGTTTCCGGTCCAGGGAAGACATGGCTTGACAGTTCGGGCTGGACTGTTTGCATGAGGCACAGGGTGAGACTGATTTGCATATGGCCATGTCTGAACTGGGGTCGTGGAGTGATCTAAAGAATGATGATGGATTAAACCCAGATCAGTTGACTGGGGGTGAGTGTTTGATTTGCTCAAACGCTCCGTCCATCATCCCCTTTGGTATCGCTTTGTTCGCCCTAAGTAGGCAGGGTATGCCCAGATGTGGGTCCCTTGCTCACTTTGCCTCTTGATTCAAGATAGGCTGGCTGATGAGGGTTATGAACCCGAAACTGGTCCCAGGATGCTTGTTTCCGGTCCAGGGAGACATGGCTTGGCAGTTCGGGCTGGACTGTTCCCATGAGGCACAGGGTCAGACTGATTTTCATATGGCCATGTCTGAACTGGGGTGGTGGAGTGAGCTAAAGAATGATGATGGATTAAACCCAGATCAGTTGACTGGGGGTTAGTGTATGATTTGCTCAAACGCTCCATCCATCATCCCCTTTGGTATCGCTTTGTTCGCCCTAAGTTGGCAGGGCATGCCCAGACGTGGGTCCCTTGCTCACTTTGCCACTGGATTCAAGACAGCCTGGCTGATGAGGGTTGTGAACCCTGAAACCGGTTCCAGGATGCTTGTATCCGGTCCAGGGAAGACATGGCTGCTCAGTTCAGGCTGGACTGTTCCCATGAGGCACAGGGTCAGACTGAATTGCATATGGCCATGTCTGAACTGGGGTGGTGTAGTGAGCTAAAGAATGATGATGGATTAAACCCAGATTAGTTGACTGTGGGTGAGTGTTTGATTTGCTCAAACGCTCCATCCATCATCCCCTTTGGTATCGCTTTGTTCGCCCGTAGTTGGCAGGGTATGCCCAGACGTGGGTCCCTTGCTCACTTTGCCACTGAATTCAAGATAGCCTTGCTGATGAGGGTTATGAACCCGAAACCGGTCCCAGGATGCTTGTTTCCGGTGAAGAGAAGACATGGCTTGGCAGTTCGGGCTGGACTGTTCCCATGAGGCACAGGGTCAGACTGATTTGCACATGCCATGTCTGAACTGGGGTGGTGGAGTGAGCTAAAGAATGATGATGGATTAAACCCAGATCAGTTAACTGGCGGTGAGTGTTTGATTTGCTCAAACGCTCCGTCCATCATCCCCTTTGTTATCGCTTTGTTCGCCCTAAGTTGGCAGGGTATGCCCAGAGGTGGGTCCCTTGCTCACTTTGCCACTGGATTCAAGATAGGCTGGCTGATGAGGGTTATGAACCCGATACTGGTCCCAGGATGCTTGTTTCCGGTCCAGGGAAGACATGGCTTGGCAGTTCGGGCTGGACTGTTCCCATGAGGCACAGGGTCAGACAGATTTGCATATGGCCATGTCTGAACTGGGGTGGTGGAGTGAGTTAAAGAATGATGATGGATTAAACCCAGATCAGTTGACTGGGGGTGAGTGTTTGATTTGCTCAAACGCTCCGTCCGTCATCCCCTTTGGTATCGCTTTGTTCGCCCTAAGTTGGCAGGGTATGCCCAGACGTGGGTCCCTTGCTCACTTTGCCTCTGGATTCAAGATAGCCTGGATGATGAGGGTTATGAACCCGAAACCGGTTCCAGGATGCTTGTATCCGGTCCAGGGAAGACATGGCTGCTCAGTTCAGGCTGGACTGTTCCCATGAGGCACAGGGTCAGACTGAATTGCATATGGCCATGTCTGAACTGGGGTGGTGGAGTGAGCTAAAGAATGATGATGGATTAAACCCACATTAGTTGACTGGGGGTTAGTGTTTGATTTGCTCAAACTCTCCGTCCATCATCCCCTTTGGTATCGCTTTGTTCGCCCATAGTTGGCAGGGTATGCCCAGACGTGGGTCCCTTGCTCACTTTGCCACTGAATTCAAGATAGCCTTGCTGATGAGGGTTATGAACCCGAAACCGGTCCCAGGATGCTTGTTTCCGGTGAAGAGAAGACATGGCTTGGCAGTTCGGGCTGGACTGTTCCCATGAGGCACAGGGTCAGACTGATTTGCACATGCCATGTCTGAACTGGGGTGGTGGAGTGAGCTAAAGAATGATGATGGATTAAACCCAGATCAGTTAACTGGCGGTGAGTGTTTGATTTGCTCAAACGCTCCGTCCATCATCCCCTTTGTTATCGCTTTGTTCGCCCTAAGTTGGCAGGGTATGCCCAGAGGTGGGTCCCTTGCTCACTTTGCCACTGGATTCAAGATAGGCTGGCTGATGAGGGTTATGAACCCGATACTGGTCCCAGGATGCTTGTTTCCGGTCCAGGGAAGACATGGCTTGGCAGTTCGGGCTGGACTGTTCCCATGAGGCACAGGGTCAGACAGATTTGCATATGGCCATGTCTGAACTGGGGTGGTGGAGTGAGTTAAAGAATGATGATGGATTAAACCCAGATCAGTTGACTGGGGGTGAGTGTTTGATTTGCTCAAACGCTCCGTCCGTCATCCCCTTTGGTATCGCTTTGTTCGCCCTAAGTTGGCAGGGTATGCCCAGACGTGGGTCCCTTGCTCACTTTGCCTCTGGATTCAAGATAGCCTGGATGATGAGGGTTATGAACCCGAAACCGGTTCCAGGATGCTTGTATCCGGTCCAGGGAAGACATGGCTGCTCAGTTCAGGCTGGACTGTTCCCATGAGGCACAGGGTCAGACTGAATTGCATATGGCCATGTCTGAACTGGGGTGGTGGAGTGAGCTAAAGAATGATGATGGATTAAACCCACATTAGTTGACTGGGGGTTAGTGTTTGATTTGCTCAAACTCTCCGTCCATCATCCCCTTTGGTATCGCTTTGTTCGCCCATAGTTGGCAGGGTATGCCCAGACGTGGGTCCTTTGCTCACTTTGCCACTGGATTCAAGATAGCCTTGATGAGGGTTATGAACCCGAAACCGGTCCCAGGATGCTTGTTTCCGGTGAAGGGAAGACATGGCTTGGCAGTTCGGGCTGGACTGTTCCCATGAGGCACAGGGTCAGACTGATTTGCATATGGCCATGTCTGAACTTGGGTGGTGGAGTGAGCTAAAGAATGATGATGGATTAAACCCAGATCAGTTGACTGGGTTGAGTGTTTGATTTGCTCAAACGCTCCATCCATCATCCCCTTTGTTATCGCTTTGTTCGCCCTAAGTTGGCAGGGTATGCCCAGAAGTGGGTACCTTGCTCACTTTGCCACTGGATTCAAGATAGCCTGCCTGATGAGAGTTGTGAACCCGAAACTGGTCTCAGGATACTTGTTTCTGGTCCAGGGAAGACATGGCATGACAGTTTGGGCTGGACTGTTCCCATGAGGCACAGGGTGAGACTGATTTGCATATGGCCATGTCTGAACTGGGGTCGTGGAGTGAGCTAAAGAATGATGATGGATTAAACGCAGATCAGTTGACTGGGGTGAGTGTTTGATTTGCTCAAACGCTCCATCCATCATCCCCTTTGGTATCGCTTTGTTCGCCCTAATTTGCAGGGTATGCCCAGACGTGGGTCCCTTGCTCACTTTGCCACTGGATTCAAGATAGCCTGGCTGATGAGTGTTATGAACCCGAAACCGGTCCCAGGATGCTTGTTTCCGGTCCAGGGAAGACATGGCTTGGCAGTTCGGGCTGGACTGTTCCCATGAGGCACAGGGTCAGACTAATTTGCATATGGCCATGTCTGAACTGGTGTGGTGGAGTCAGCTAAAGAATGATGATGGATTAAACCCAGATAAGTTGACTGGGAGTGAGTGTTTGATTTGCTCAAACGCTCCGTCCATCATCCCCTTTGTTATCGCTTTGTTCGCCCTAAGTTGGCAGGGTATGCCCAGACGTGGGTCCCTTGCTCACTTTGCCACTGGATTCAAGATAGCCTGGCTGATGAGTGTTATGAACCTGAAACCGGTCCCAGGATGCTTGTTTTCGGTCCAGGGAAGACATGGCTTCGCACTTCAGGCTGGACTGTTCCCATGAGGCACAGGGTCGGACTAATTTGCATATGGCCATGTCTGAACTGGGGTGGTGGAGTGAGCTAAAGAATGATGATGGATTAAACCCAGATCAGTTGACTGGGGGTGAGTGTTTGATTTGCTCAAACGCTCCGTCCATCATCCCCTTTGTTATCGCTTTGTTCGCCCTAAGTTGGCAGGGTATGCCCAGACGTGGGTCCCTTGCTCACTTTGCCTCTTGATTCCAGATAGGCTGGCTGATGAGGGTTATGAACCCGAAACTGGTCCCAGGATGCTTGTTTCCGGTCCAGGGAAGACATGGCTTGGCAGTTCGGGCTGGACTGTTCCCATGAGGCACAGGGTCAGACTGATTTTCATATGGCCATGTCTGAACTGGGTTGGTTGAGTGAGCTAAAGAATGATGATGGATTAAACCCAGATCAGTTGACTGGGGGTTAGTGTATGATTTGCTCAAACTCTCCATCCATCATCCCCTTTGGTATCGCTTTGTTCGCCCTAAATTGGCAGGGCATGCCCAGTCGTGGGTCCCTTGCTCACTTTGCCACTGGATTCAAGACAGCCTGGCTGATGAGGGTTGTGAACCCTGAAACCGGTTCCAGGATGCTTGTATCCGGTCCAGGGAAGACATGGCTGCTCAGTTCAGGCTGGACTGTTCCCATGAGGCACAGGGTGAGACTGAATTGCATATGGCCATGTCTGAACTGGGGTGGTGGAGTGAGCTAAAGAATGATGATGGATTAAACCCAGATTAGTTGACTGGGGGGAGTGTTTGATTTGTTCAAACGCTCCGTCCATCATCCCCTTTGGTATCGCTTTGTTCGCCCGTAGTTGGCAGGGTATGCCCAGACGTGGGTCCCTTGCTCACTTTGCCACTGGATTCAAGATAGCCTTGCTGATGAGGGTTATGAACCCGAAACCGGTCCCAGGATGCTTGTTTCCGGTGAAGGGAAGACATGGCTTGACAGTTCGGGCTGGACTGTTCCCATGAGGCACAGGGTCAGACTGATTTGCACATTGCCATGTCTGAACTGGGGTGGTGGAGTGAGCTAAAGAATGATGATGGATTAAACCCAGATCAGTTAACTGGCGGTGAGTGTTTGATTTGCTCAAACGCTCCGTCCATCATCCCCTTTGTTATCGCTTTGTTCGCCCTAAGTTGCCAGGGTATGGCCAGAGGTGGGTCCCTTGCTCACTTTGCCACTGGATTCAAGATAGGCTGGCTGATGAGGGTTATGAACCCGAAACCGGTCCCAGGATGCTTGTTTCCAGTCCAGGGAAGACGTGGCTTGGCAGTTCGGGCTGGACTGTTCCCATGAGGCACAGGGTCAGACTGATTTGCATATGGCCATGTCTGAACTGGGGTGGTGGAGTGAGCTAAAGAACGATGATGGATTAAACCCAGATCAGTTGACTGGGGGTGAGTGTTTGATTTGCTTAAACGCTCCGTCCATTATCCCCTTTGGTATCGCTTTGTTCGCCCTACATTGGCAGGGAATGCCCAGACATGGGTCCCTTGCTCACTTTGCCACTGGATTCAAGATAGCCTGGCTGATGAGTGTTATGAACCCGAAACCGGTCCCAGGATGCTTGTTTCCGGTCCAGGGAAGACATGGCTTGGCAGTTCGGGCTGGACTGTTCCCATGAGGCACAGGGTCAGACTAATTTGCATATGGCCATGTCTGAACTGGTGTGGTGGAGTCAGCTAAAGAATGATGATGGATTAAACCCAGATAAGTTGACTGGGAGTGAGTGTTTGATTTGCTCAAACGCTCCGTCCATCATCCCCTTTGTTATCGCTTTGTTCGCCCTAAGTTGGCAGGGTATGCCCAGACGTGGGTCCCTTGCTCACTTTGCCACTGGATTCAAGATAGCCTGGCTGATGAGTGTTATGAACCTGAAACCGGTCCCAGGATGCTTGTTTTCGGTCCAGGGAAGACATGGCTTCGCACTTCAGGCTGGACTGTTCCCATGAGGCACAGGGTCGGACTAATTTGCATATGGCCATGTCTGAACTGGGGTGGTGGAGTGAGCTAAAGAATGATGATGGATTAAACCCAGATCAGTTGACTGGGGGTGAGTGTTTGATTTGCTCAAACGCTCCGTCCATCATCCCCTTTGTTATCGCTTTGTTCGCCCTAAGTTGGCAGGGTATGCCCAGACGTGGGTCCCTTGCTCACTTTGCCTCTTGATTCCAGATAGGCTGGCTGATGAGGGTTATGAACCCGAAACTGGTCCCAGGATGCTTGTTTCCGGTCCAGGGAAGACATGGCTTGGCAGTTCGGGCTGGACTGTTCCCATGAGGCACAGGGTCAGACTGATTTTCATATGGCCATGTCTGAACTGGGTTGGTTGAGTGAGCTAAAGAATGATGATGGATTAAACCCAGATCAGTTGACTGGGGGTTAGTGTATGATTTGCTCAAACTCTCCATCCATCATCCCCTTTGGTATCGCTTTGTTCGCCCTAAATTGGCAGGGCATGCCCAGTCGTGGGTCCCTTGCTCACTTTGCCACTGGATTCAAGACAGCCTGGCTGATGAGGGTTGTGAACCCTGAAACCGGTTCCAGGATGCTTGTATCCGGTCCAGGGAAGACATGGCTGCTCAGTTCAGGCTGGACTGTTCCCATGAGGCACAGGGTGAGACTGAATTGCATATGGCCATGTCTGAACTGGGGTGGTGGAGTGAGCTAAAGAATGATGATGGATTAAACCCAGATTAGTTGACTGGGGGGAGTGTTTGATTTGTTCAAACGCTCCGTCCATCATCCCCTTTGGTATCGCTTTGTTCGCCCGTAGTTGGCAGGGTATGCCCAGACGTGGGTCCCTTGCTCACTTTGCCACTGGATTCAAGATAGCCTTGCTGATGAGGGTTATGAACCCGAAACCGGTCCCAGGATGCTTGTTTCCGGTGAAGGGAAGACATGGCTTGACAGTTCGGGCTGGACTGTTCCCATGAGGCACAGGGTCAGACTGATTTGCACATGGCCATGTCTGAACTGGGGTGGTGGAGTGAGCTAAAGAATGATGATGGATTAAACCCAGATCAGTTAACTGGCGGTGAGTGTTTGATTTGCTCAAACGCTCCGTCCATCATCCCCTTTGTTATCGCTTTGTTCGCCCTAAGTTGCCAGGGTATGGCCAGAGGTGGGTCCCTTGCTCACTTTGCCACTGGATTCAAGATAGGCTGGCTGATGAGGGTTATGAACCCGAAACCGGTCCCAGGATGCTTGTTTCCAGTCCAGGGAAGACGTGGCTTGGCAGTTCGGGCTGGACTGTTCCCATGAGGCACAGGGTCAGACTGATTTGCATATGGCCATGTCTGAACTGGGGTGGTGGAGTGAGCTAAAGAACGATGATGGATTAAACCCAGATCAGTTGACTGGGGGTGAGTGTTTGATTTGCTTAAACGCTCCGTCCATTATCCCCTTTGGTATCGCTTTGTTCGCCCTACATTGGCAGGGAATGCCCAGACATGGGTCCCTTGCTCACTTTGCCACTGGATTCAAGATAGCCTGGCTGATGAGGGTTATGAACCCTGAAACCGGTCCCAGGATGCTTGTTTCCGGTCCAGGGAAGACATGGCTTGGCAGTTCGGGCTGGACTGTTCCCATGAGGCACAGGGTCAGACTGATTTGCATATGGCCATGTCTGAACTGGGGTGGTGGAGTGAGCTAAAGAATGATGATTGATTAAACCCAGATCAGTTGACTGGGGGTGAGTATTTGATTTGCTCAAACGCTCCGTCCATCATCCCCTCTGGTTTCGCTTTGTTCGCCCTAAGTTGGCAGGGTATGTCCAGATGGCCCAGACATGTGTCTCTTGCTCACTTTGCCACTGGATTCAAGATAGCCTGGCTGATGAGGATTATGAACCCGAAACCGTTCCCAGGATCCTTCTGTCCGGTCCAGGGAAGACATGGCTTGGCAGTTCGGGCTGGACTGTTCCCATTCCCATGAGGCACAGGGTCAGACAGATTTGCATATGGCCATGTCTGAACTGGGGTGGTGGAGTGAGTTAAAGAATGATGATGGATTAAACACAGATCAGTTGACTGGGAGTGAGTATTTGATTTGCTCAAACGCTCCGTCCATCATCCCCTCTGGTTTCGCTTTGTTCGCCCTAAGTTGGCAGGGTATGTCCAGATGGCCCAGACATGTGTCCCTTGCTCACTTTGCCACTGGATTCAAGATAGCCTGGCTGATGAGGATTATGAACCCGAAACCGTTCCCAGGATCCTTCTGTCCGGTCCAGGGAAGACATGGCTTGGCAGTTCGGGCTGGACTGTTCCCATGAGGCACAGGGTCAGACAGATTTGCATATGGCCATGTCTGAACTGGGGTGGTGGAGTGAGTTAAAGAATTATGATGGATTAAACACAGATCAGTTGACTGGGGGTGAGTGTTTGATTTGCTCAAACGCTCCGTCCGTCATCCCCTTTGGTATCGCTTTGTTCGCCCGTAGTTGGCAGGGTATGCCCAGACGTGGGTCCCTTGCTCACTTTGCCACTGGATTCAAGATAGCCTTGCTGATGAGGGTTATGAACCCGAAACCGGTCCCAGGTTGCTTGTTTCCGGTGAAGGGAAGACATGGCTTGACAGTTCGGGCTGGACTGTTCCCATGAGGCACAGGGTCAGACTGATTTGCACATGGCCATGTCTAAACTGGGGTGGTGGAGTGAGCTAAAGAATGATGATGGATTAAACCCAGATCAGTTAACTGGCGGTGAGTGTTTGATTTGCTCAAACGCTCCGTCCATCATCCCCTTTGTTATCGCTTTGTGCGCCCTAAGTTGCCAGGGTATGGCCAGAGGTGGGTCCCTTGCTCACTTTGCCACTGGATTCAAGATAGGCTGGCTGATGAGAGTTATGAACCCGAAACCGGTCCCAGGATGCTTGTTTCCAGTCCAGGGAAGACGTGGCTTGGCAGTTCGGGCTGGACTGTTCCCATGAGGCACAGGGTCAGACTGATTTGCATATGGCCATGTCTGAACTGGGGTGGTGGAGTGAGCTAAAGAACGATGATGGATTAAACCCAGATCAGTTGACTGGGGGTGAGTATTTGATTTGCTCAAACGCTCCGTCCATCATCCCCTCTGGTTTCGCTTTGTTCGCCCTAAGTTGGCAGGGTATGCCCAGACGTGGGTCCCTTGCTCACTTTGCCACTGGATTTAAGATAGCCTTGCTGATGAGGTTTATGAACACAAACCCGGTCCCAGGATGCTTGTTTCCGGTCCAGGGAAGACATGGCTTGGCAGTTCGGGCTGGACTGTTCCCATTTGGCACAGGGTCAGACTGATTTGCATATGGCCATGTCTGAACTGGGGTGGTGGAGTGAGCTAAAGAATGATGATTGATTAAACCCAGATCAGTTGACTGGGGGTGAGTATTTGATTTGCTCAAACGCTCCGTCCATCATCCCCTCTGGTTTCGCTTTGTTCGCCCTAAGTTGGCAGGGTATGTCCAGATGGCCCAGACGTGTGTCCCTTGCTCACTTTGCCACTGGATTCAAGAAAGCCTGGCTGGTGAGGGTTATGAACCCAAAAGCGGTCCCAGGATGCTTGTTTCCGGTCCAGGGAAGACATGGCTTGGCAGTTCGGGCTGGACTGTTCCCATGAGGCACAGGGTCAGACTGATTTGCATATGGCCATGTCTGAACTGGGGTGGTGGAGTGAGCTAAAGAATGATGATGTATTAAACCCAGATCACTTGACTGGGGGTGAGTGTTTGATTTACTCAAACGCTCCATCCATCATCCCGTTTGGTATCGCTTTGTTCGCCCTAAGTTGGCAGGGTATGCCCAGACGTGGGTCCCTTGCTCACTTTGCCACTGGATTCAAGATACCTTGGCTGATAAGGGCTATGAACCTGAAACCGGTCCCAGGATGCTTGTTTCCGGTCCAGGGAAGACATGGCTTGGCAGTTCGGGCTGGACTGTTCCCATGAGGCACAGGGTCAGACTGATTTGCATATGGCCATGTCTGAACTGGGGTGGTGGAGTGAGCTAAAGAATGATGATGGATTAAACCCAGATCAGTTGACTGGGGGTGAGTGTTTGATTTGCTCAAACGCTCCGTTCATCATCCCCTTTGGTATCGCTTTGTTCGCCCTAAGTTGGCAGGGTATGCCCAGACGTGGGTCCCTTGCTCACTTTGCCACTGGAATCAAGATAGCCTGGCTGATGAGGGTTATGAACACGAAACCGGTCCCAGGATGCTCGTTTCCGGTCCAGGGAAGACATGGCTTGACAGTTCGGGCTGGACTGTTTCCATGAGGCACAGGGTGAGACTGATTTGCATATGGCCATGTCTGAACTGGGGTCGTGGAGTGATCTAAAGAATGATGATGGATTAAACCCAGATCAGTTGACTGGGGGTGAGTGTTTGATTTGCTCAAACGCTCCGTCCATCATCCCCTTTGGTATCGCTTTGTTCGCCCTAAGTAGGCAGGGTATGCCCAGATGTGGGTCCCTTGCTCACTTTGCCTCTTGATTCAAGATAGGCTGGCTGATGAGGGTTATGAACCCGAAACTGGTCCCAGGATGCTTGTTTCCGGTCCAGGGAGACATGGCTTGGCAGTTCGGGCTGGACTGTTCCCATGAGGCACAGGGTCAGACTGATTTTCATATGGCCATGTCTGAACTGGGGTGGTGGAGTGAGCTAAAGAATGATGATGGATTAAACCCAGATCAGTTGACTGGGGGTTAGTGTATGATTTGCTCAAACGCTCCATCCATCATCCCCTTTGGTATCGCTTTGTTCGCCCTAAGTTGGCAGGGCATGCCCAGACGTGGGTCCCTTGCTCACTTTGCCACTGGATTCAAGACAGCCTGGCTGATGAGGGTTGTGAACCCTGAAACCGGTTCCAGGATGCTTGTATCCGGTCCAGGGAAGACATGGCTGCTCAGTTCAGGCTGGACTGTTCCCATGAGGCACAGGGTCAGACTGAATTGCATATGGCCATGTCTGAACTGGGGTGGTGTAGTGAGCTAAAGAATGATGATGGATTAAACCCAGATTAGTTGACTGTGGGTGAGTGTTTGATTTGCTCAAACGCTCCATCCATCATCCCCTTTGGTATCGCTTTGTTCGCCCGTAGTTGGCAGGGTATGCCCAGACGTGGGTCCCTTGCTCACTTTGCCACTGAATTCAAGATAGCCTTGCTGATGAGGGTTATGAACCCGAAACCGGTCCCAGGATGCTTGTTTCCGGTGAAGAGAAGACATGGCTTGGCAGTTCGGGCTGGACTGTTCCCATGAGGCACAGGGTCAGACTGATTTGCACATGGCCATGTCTGAACTGGGGTGGTGGAGTGAGCTAAAGAATGATGATGGATTAAACCCAGATCAGTTAACTGGCGGTGAGTGTTTGATTTGCTCAAACGCTCCGTCCATCATCCCCTTTGTTATCGCTTTGTTCGCCCTAAGTTGGCAGGGTATGCCCAGAGGTGGGTCCCTTGCTCACTTTGCCACTGGATTCAAGATAGGCTGGCTGATGAGGGTTATGAACTCGATACTGGTCCCAGGATGCTTGTTTCCGGTCCAGGGAAGACATGGCTTGGCAGTTCGGGCTGGACTGTTCCCATGAGGCACAGGGTCAGACAGATTTGCATATGGCCATGTCTGAACTGGGGTGGTGGAGTGAGTTAAAGAATGATGATGGATTAAACCCAGATCAGTTGACTGGGGGTGAGTGTTTGATTTGCTCAAACGCTCCGTCCGTCATCCCCTTTGGTATCGCTTTGTTCGCCCTAAGTTGGCAGGGTATGCCCAGACGTGGGTCCCTTGCTCACTTTGCCTCTGGATTCAAGATAGCCTGGATGATGAGGGTTATGAACCCGAAACCAGTTCCAGGATGCTTGTATCTGGTCCAGGGAAGACATGGCTGCTCAGTTCAGGCTGGACTGTTCCCATGAGGCACAGGGTCAGACTGAATTGCATATGGCCATGTCTGAACTGGGGTGGTGGAGTGAGCTAAAGAATGATGATGGATTAAACCCAGATTAGTTGACTGGGGGTTAGTGTTTGATTTGCTCAAACTCTCCGTCCATCATCCCCTTTGGTATCGCTTTGTTCGCCCATAGTTGGCAGGGTATGCCCAGACGTGGGTCCTTTGCTCACTTTGCAAATGGATTCAAGATAGCCTTGCTGATGAGGGTTATGAACCCGAAACCGGTCCCAGGATGCTTGTTTCCGGTGAAGGGAAGACATGGCTTGGCAGTTCGGGCTGGACTGTTCCCATGAGGCACAGGGTCAGACTGATTTGCATATGGCCATGTCTGAACTTGGGTGGTGGAGTGAGCTAAAGAATGATGATGGATTAAACCCAGATCAGTTGACTGGGTTGAGTGTTTGATTTGCTCAAACGCTCCGTCCATCATCCCCTTTGTTATCGCTTTGTTCGCCCTAAGTTGGCAGGGTATGCCCAGAAGTGGGTCCCTTGCTCACTTTGCCACTGGATTCAAGATAGCCTGCCTGATGAGGGTTGTGAACCCGAAACTGGTCTCAGGATACTTGTTTCTGGTCCAGGGAAGACATGGCTTGACAGTTTGGGCTGGACTGTTCCCATGAGGCACAGGGTGAGACTGATTTGCATATGGCCATGTCTGAACTGGGGTCGTGGAGTGAGCTAAAGAATGATGATGGATTAAACGCAGATCAGTTGACTGGGGTGAGTGTTTGATTTGCTCAAACGCTCCATCCATCATCCCCTTTGGTATCGCTTTGTTCGCCCTAATTTGCAGGGTATGCCCAGACGTGGGTCCCTTGCTCACTTTGCCACTGGATTCAAGATAGCCTGGCTGATGAGTGTTATGAACCCGAAACCGGTCCCAGGATGCTTGTTTCCGGTCCAGGGAAGACATGGCTTGGCAGTTCGGGCTGGACTGTTCCCATGAGGCACAGGGTCAGACTAATTTGCATATGGCCATGTCTGAACTGGTGTGGTGGAGTCAGCTAAAGAATGATGATGGATTAAACCCAGATAAGTTGACTGGGGGTGAGTGTTTGATTTGCTCAAACGCTCCGTCCATCATCCCCTTTGTTATCGCTTTGTTCGCCCTAAGTTGGCAGGGTATGCCCAGACGTGGGTCCCTTGCTCACTTTGCCACTGGATTCAAGATAGCCTGGCTGATGAGTGTTGTGAACCTGAAACCGGTCCCAAGATGCTTGTTTTCGGTCCAGGGAAGACATGGCTTCGGACTTCAGGCTGGACTGTTCCCATGAGGCACAGGGTCGGACTAATTTGCATATGGCCATGTCTGAACTGGGGTGGTGGAGTGAGCTAAAGAATGATGATGGATTAAACCCAGATCAGTTGACTGGGGGTGAGTGTTTGATTTGCTCAAACGCTCCGTCCATCATCCCCTTTGTTATCGCTTTGTTCGCCCTAAGTTGGCAGGGTATGCCCAGACGTGGGTCCCTTGCTCACTTTGCCTCTTGATTCAAGATAGGCTGGCTGATGAGGGTTATGAACCCGAAACTGGTCCCAGGATGCTTGTTTCCGGTCCAGGGAAGACATGGCTTGGCAGTTCGGGCTGGACTGTTCCCATGAGGCACAGGGTCAGACTGATTTTCATATGGCCATGTCTGAACTGGGTTGGTTGAGTGAGCTAAAGAATGATGATGGATTAAACCCAGATCAGTTGACTGGGGGTTAGTGTATGATTTGCTCAAACTCTCCATCCATCATCCCCTTTGGTATCGCTTTGTTCGCCCTAAATTGGCAGGGCATGCCCAGTCGTGGGTCCCTTGCTCACGTTGCCACTGGATTCAAGACAGCCTGGCTGATGAGGGTTGTGAACCCTGAAACCGGTTCCAGGATGCTTGTATCCGGTCCAGGGAAGACATGGCTGCTCAGTTCAGGCTGGACTGTTCCCATGAGGCACAGGGTGAGACTGAATTGCATATGGCCATGTCTGAACTGGGGTGGTGGAGTGAGCTAAAGAATGATGATGGATTAAACCCAGATTAGTTGACTGGGGGGAGTGTTTGATTTGCTCAAACGCTCCGTCCATCATCCCCTTTGGTATCGCTTTGTTCGCCCGTAGTTGGCAGGGTATGCCCAGACGTGGGTCCCTTGCTCACTTTGCCACTGGATTCAAGATAGCCTTGCTGATGAGGGTTATGAACCCGAAACCGGTCCCAGGATGCTTGTTTCCGGTGAAGGGAAGACATGGCTTGACAGTTCGGGCTGGACTGTTCCCATGAGGCACAGGGTCAGACTGATTTGCACATGGCCATGTCTGAACTGGGGTGGTGGAGTGAGCTAAAGAATGATGATGGATTAAACCCAGATCAGTTAACTGGCGGTGAGTGTTTGATTTGCTCAAACGCTCCGTCCATCATCCCCTTTGTTATCGCTTTGTTCGCCCTAAGTTGCCAGGGAATGCCCAGACATGGGTCCCTTGCTCACTTTGCCACTGGATTCAAGATAGGCTGGCTGATGAGGGTTATGAACCCGAAACCGGTCCCAGGATGCTTGTTTCCAGTCCAGGGAAGACGTGGCTTGGCAGTTCGGGCTGGACTGTTCCCATGAGGCACAGGGTCAGACTGATTTGCATATGGCCATGTCTGAACTGGGGTGGTGGAGTGAGCTAAAGAACGATGATGGATTAAACCCAGATCAGTTGACTGGGGGTGACTGTTTGATTTGCTTAAACGCTCCGTCCATTATCCCCTTTGGTATCGCTTTGTTCGCCCTACATTGGCAGGGAATGCCCAGACATGGGTCCCTTGCTCACTTTGCCACTGGATTCAAGATAGCCTGGCTGATGAGGGTTATGAACCCTGAAACCGGTCCCAGGATGCTTGTTTCCGGTCCAGGGAAGACATGGCTTGGCAGTTCGGGCTGGACTGTTCCCATGAGGCACAGGGTCAGACTGATTTGCATATGGCCATGTCTGAACTGGGGTGGTGGAGTGAGCTAAAGAATGATGATTGATTAAACCCAGATCAGTTGACTGGGGGTGAGTATTTGATTTGCTCAAACGCTCCGTCCATCATCCCCTCTGGTTTCGCTTTGTTCGCCCTAAGTTGGCAGGGTATGTCCAGATGGCCCAGACATGTGTCTCTTGCTCACTTTGCCACTGGATTCAAGATAGCCTGGCTGATGAGGATTATGAACCCGAAACCGTTCCCAGGATCCTTCTGTCCGGTCCAGGGAAGACATGGCTTGGCAGTTCGGGCTGGACTGTTCCCATGAGGCACAGGGTCAGACAGATTTGCATATGGCCATGTCTGAACTGGGGTGGTGGAGTGAGTTAAAGAATGATGATGGATTAAACACAGATCAGTTGACTGGGGGTGAGTATTTGATTTGCTCAAACGCTCCGTCCATCATCCCCTCTGGTTTCGCTTTGTTCGCCCGTAGTTGGCAGGGTATGCCCAGACGTGGGTCCCTTGCTCACTTTGCCACTGGATTCAAGATAGCCTTGCTGATGAGGGTTATGAACCCGAAACCGGTCCCAGGATGCTTGTTTCCGGTGAAGGGAAGACATGGCTTGACAGTTCGGGCTGGACTGTTCCCATGAGGCACAGGGTCAGACTGATTTGCACATGGCCATGTCTAAACTGGGGTGGTGGAGTGAGCTAAAGAATGATGATGGATTAAACCAAGATCAGTTAACTGGCGGTGAGTGTTTGATTTGCTCAAACGCTCCGTCCATCATCCCCTTTGTTATCGCTTTGTGCGCCCTAAGTTGCCAGGGTATGGCCAGAGGTGGGTCCCTTGCTCACTTTGCCACTGGATTCAAGATAGGCTGGCTGATGAGGGTTATGAACCCGAAACCGGTCCCAGGATGCTTGTTTCCAGTCCAGGGAAGACGTGGCTTGGCAGTTCGGGCTGGACTGTTCCCATGAGGCACAGGGTCAGACTGATTTGCATATGGCCATGTCTGAACTGGGGTGGTGGAGTGAGCTAAAGAACGATGATGGATTAAACCCAGATCAGTTGACTGGGGGTGAGTATTTGATTTGCTCAAACGCTCCGTCCATCATCCCCTCTGGTTTCGCTTTGTTCGCCCTAAGTTGGCAGGGTATGTCCAGATGGCCCAGACATGTGTCCCTTGCTCACTTTGCCACTGGATTCAAGATAGCCTGACTGATGAGGATTATGAACCCGAAACCGTTCCCAGGATCCTTCTGTCCGGTCCAGGGAAGACATGGCTTGGCAGTTCGGGCTGGACTGTTCCCATGAGGCACAGGGTCAGACAGATTTGCATATGGCCATGTCTGAACTGGGGTGGTGGAGTGAGTTAAAGAATGATGATGGATTAAACACAGATCAGTTGACTGGGGGTGAGTATTTGATTTGCTCAAACGCTCCATCCATCATCCCCTTTGGTATCGCTTTGTTCGCCCGTAGTTGGCAGGGTATGCCCAGACGTGGGTCCCTTGCTCACTTTGCCACTGAATTCAAGATAGCCTTGCTGATGAGGGTTATGAACCCGAAACCGGTCCCAGGATGCTTGTTTCCGGTGAAGAGAAGACATGGCTTGGCAGTTCGGGCTGGACTGTTCCCATGAGGCACAGGGTCAGACTGATTTGCACATGGCCATGTCTGAACTGGGGTGGTGGAGTGAGCTAAAGAATGATGATGGATTAAACCCAGATCAGTTAACTGGCGGTGAGTGTTTGATTTGCTCAAACGCTCCGTCCATCATCCCCTTTGTTATCGCTTTGTTCGCCCTAAGTTGGCAGGGTATGCCCAGAGGTGGGTCCCTTGCTCACTTTGCCACTGGATTCAAGATAGGCTGGCTGATGAGGGTTATGAACTCGATACTGGTCCCAGGATGCTTGTTTCCGGTCCAGGGAAGACATGGCTTGGCAGTTCGGGCTGGACTGTTCCCATGAGGCACAGGGTCAGACAGATTTGCATATGGCCATGTCTGAACTGGGGTGGTGGAGTGAGTTAAAGAATGATGATGGATTAAACCCAGATCAGTTGACTGGGGGTGAGTGTTTGATTTGCTCAAACGCTCCGTCCGTCATCCCCTTTGGTATCGCTTTGTTCGCCCTAAGTTGGCAGGGTATGCCCAGACGTGGGTCCCTTGCTCACTTTGCCTCTGGATTCAAGATAGCCTGGATGATGAGGGTTATGAACCCGAAACCAGTTCCAGGATGCTTGTATCTGGTCCAGGGAAGACATGGCTGCTCAGTTCAGGCTGGACTGTTCCCATGAGGCACAGGGTCAGACTGAATTGCATATGGCCATGTCTGAACTGGGGTGGTGGAGTGAGCTAAAGAATGATGATGGATTAAACCCAGATTAGTTGACTGGGGGTTAGTGTTTGATTTGCTCAAACTCTCCGTCCATCATCCCCTTTGGTATCGCTTTGTTCGCCCATAGTTGGCAGGGTATGCCCAGACGTGGGTCCTTTGCTCACTTTGCAAATGGATTCAAGATAGCCTTGCTGATGAGGGTTATGAACCCGAAACCGGTCCCAGGATGCTTGTTTCCGGTGAAGGGAAGACATGGCTTGGCAGTTCGGGCTGGACTGTTCCCATGAGGCACAGGGTCAGACTGATTTGCATATGGCCATGTCTGAACTTGGGTGGTGGAGTGAGCTAAAGAATGATGATGGATTAAACCCAGATCAGTTGACTGGGTTGAGTGTTTGATTTGCTCAAACGCTCCGTCCATCATCCCCTTTGTTATCGCTTTGTTCGCCCTAAGTTGGCAGGGTATGCCCAGAAGTGGGTCCCTTGCTCACTTTGCCACTGGATTCAAGATAGCCTGCCTGATGAGGGTTGTGAACCCGAAACTGGTCTCAGGATACTTGTTTCTGGTCCAGGGAAGACATGGCTTGACAGTTTGGGCTGGACTGTTCCCATGAGGCACAGGGTGAGACTGATTTGCATATGGCCATGTCTGAACTGGGGTCGTGGAGTGAGCTAAAGAATGATGATGGATTAAACGCAGATCAGTTGACTGGGGTGAGTGTTTGATTTGCTCAAACGCTCCATCCATCATCCCCTTTGGTATCGCTTTGTTCGCCCTAATTTGCAGGGTATGCCCAGACGTGGGTCCCTTGCTCACTTTGCCACTGGATTCAAGATAGCCTGGCTGATGAGTGTTATGAACCCGAAACCGGTCCCAGGATGCTTGTTTCCGGTCCAGGGAAGACATGGCTTGGCAGTTCGGGCTGGACTGTTCCCATGAGGCACAGGGTCAGACTAATTTGCATATGGCCATGTCTGAACTGGTGTGGTGGAGTCAGCTAAAGAATGATGATGGATTAAACCCAGATAAGTTGACTGGGGGTGAGTGTTTGATTTGCTCAAACGCTCCGTCCATCATCCCCTTTGTTATCGCTTTGTTCGCCCTAAGTTGGCAGGGTATGCCCAGACGTGGGTCCCTTGCTCACTTTGCCACTGGATTCAAGATAGCCTGGCTGATGAGTGTTGTGAACCTGAAACCGGTCCCAAGATGCTTGTTTTCGGTCCAGGGAAGACATGGCTTCGGACTTCAGGCTGGACTGTTCCCATGAGGCACAGGGTCGGACTAATTTGCATATGGCCATGTCTGAACTGGGGTGGTGGAGTGAGCTAAAGAATGATGATGGATTAAACCCAGATCAGTTGACTGGGGGTGAGTGTTTGATTTGCTCAAACGCTCCGTCCATCATCCCCTTTGTTATCGCTTTGTTCGCCCTAAGTTGGCAGGGTATGCCCAGACGTGGGTCCCTTGCTCACTTTGCCTCTTGATTCAAGATAGGCTGGCTGATGAGGGTTATGAACCCGAAACTGGTCCCAGGATGCTTGTTTCCGGTCCAGGGAAGACATGGCTTGGCAGTTCGGGCTGGACTGTTCCCATGAGGCACAGGGTCAGACTGATTTTCATATGGCCATGTCTGAACTGGGTTGGTTGAGTGAGCTAAAGAATGATGATGGATTAAACCCAGATCAGTTGACTGGGGGTTAGTGTATGATTTGCTCAAACTCTCCATCCATCATCCCCTTTGGTATCGCTTTGTTCGCCCTAAATTGGCAGGGCATGCCCAGTCGTGGGTCCCTTGCTCACGTTGCCACTGGATTCAAGACAGCCTGGCTGATGAGGGTTGTGAACCCTGAAACCGGTTCCAGGATGCTTGTATCCGGTCCAGGGAAGACATGGCTGCTCAGTTCAGGCTGGACTGTTCCCATGAGGCACAGGGTGAGACTGAATTGCATATGGCCATGTCTGAACTGGGGTGGTGGAGTGAGCTAAAGAATGATGATGGATTAAACCCAGATTAGTTGACTGGGGGGAGTGTTTGATTTGCTCAAACGCTCCGTCCATCATCCCCTTTGGTATCGCTTTGTTCGCCCGTAGTTGGCAGGGTATGCCCAGACGTGGGTCCCTTGCTCACTTTGCCACTGGATTCAAGATAGCCTTGCTGATGAGGGTTATGAACCCGAAACCGGTCCCAGGATGCTTGTTTCCGGTGAAGGGAAGACATGGCTTGACAGTTCGGGCTGGACTGTTCCCATGAGGCACAGGGTCAGACTGATTTGCACATGGCCATGTCTGAACTGGGGTGGTGGAGTGAGCTAAAGAATGATGATGGATTAAACCCAGATCAGTTAACTGGCGGTGAGTGTTTGATTTGCTCAAACGCTCCGTCCATCATCCCCTTTGTTATCGCTTTGTTCGCCCTAAGTTGCCAGGGAATGCCCAGACATGGGTCCCTTGCTCACTTTGCCACTGGATTCAAGATAGGCTGGCTGATGAGGGTTATGAACCCGAAACCGGTCCCAGGATGCTTGTTTCCAGTCCAGGGAAGACGTGGCTTGGCAGTTCGGGCTGGACTGTTCCCATGAGGCACAAGGTCAGACTGATTTGCATATGGCCATGTCTGAACTGGGGTGGTGGAGTGAGCTAAAGAACGATGATGGATTAAACCCAGATCAGTTGACTGGGGGTGACTGTTTGATTTGCTTAAACGCTCCGTCCATTATCCCCTTTGGTATCGCTTTGTTCGCCCTACATTGGCAGGGAATGCCCAGACATGGGTCCCTTGCTCACTTTGCCACTGGATTCAAGATAGCCTGGCTGATGAGGGTTATGAACCCTGAAACCGGTCCCAGGATGCTTGTTTCCGGTCCAGGGAAGACATGGCTTGGCAGTTCGGGCTGGACTGTTCCCATGAGGCACAGGGTCAGACTGATTTGCATATGGCCATGTCTGAACTGGGGTGGTGGAGTGAGCTAAAGAATGATGATTGATTAAACCCAGATCAGTTGACTGGGGGTGAGTATTTGATTTGCTCAAACGCTCCGTCCATCATCCCCTCTGGTTTCGCTTTGTTCGCCCTAAGTTGGCAGGGTATGTCCAGATGGCCCAGACATGTGTCTCTTGCTCACTTTGCCACTGGATTCAAGATAGCCTGGCTGATGAGGATTATGAACCCGAAACCGTTCCCAGGATCCTTCTGTCCGGTCCAGGGAAGACATGGCTTGGCAGTTCGGGCTGGACTGTTCCCATGAGGCACAGGGTCAGACAGATTTGCATATGGCCATGTCTGAACTGGGGTGGTGGAGTGAGTTAAAGAATGATGATGGATTAAACACAGATCAGTTGACTGGGGGTGAGTATTTGATTTGCTCAAACGCTCCGTCCATCATCCCCTCTGGTTTCGCTTTGTTCGCCCGTAGTTGGCAGGGTATGCCCAGACGTGGGTCCCTTGCTCACTTTGCCACTGGATTCAAGATAGCCTTGCTGATGAGGGTTATGAACCCAAAACCGGTCCCAGGATGCTTGTTTCCGGTGAAGGGAAGACATGGCTTGACAGTTCGGGCTGGACTGTTCCCATGAGGCACAGGGTCAGACTGATTTGCACATGGCCATGTCTAAACTGGGGTGGTGGAGTGAGCTAAAGAATGATGATGGATTAAACCAAGATCAGTTAACTGGCGGTGAGTGTTTGATTTGCTCAAACGCTCCGTCCATCATCCCCTTTGTTATCGCTTTGTGCGCCCTAAGTTGCCAGGGTATGGCCAGAGGTGGGTCCCTTGCTCACTTTGCCACTGGATTCAAGATAGGCTGGCTGATGAGGGTTATGAACCCGAAACCGGTCCCAGGATGCTTGTTTCCAGTCCAGGGAAGACGTGGCTTGGCAGTTCGGGCTGGACTGTTCCCATGAGGCACAGGGTCAGACTGATTTGCATATGGCCATGTCTGAACTGGGGTGGTGGAGTGAGCTAAAGAACGATGATGGATTAAACCCAGATCAGTTGACTGGGGGTGAGTATTTGATTTGCTCAAACGCTCCGTCCATCATCCCCTCTGGTTTCGCTTTGTTCGCCCTAAGTTGGCAGGGTATGTCCAGATGGCCCAGACATGTGTCCCTTGCTCACTTTGCCACTGGATTCAAGATAGCCTGACTGATGAGGATTATGAACCCGAAACCGTTCCCAGGATCCTTCTGTCCGGTCCAGGGAAGACATGGCTTGGCAGTTCGGGCTGGACTGTTCCCATGAGGCACAGGGTCAGACAGATTTGCATATGGCCATGTCTGAACTGGGGTGGTGGAGTGAGTTAAAGAATGATGATGGATTAAACACAGATCAGTTGACTGGGGGTGAGTGTTTGATTTGCTCAAACGCTCCGTCCGTCATCCCCTTTGGTATCGCTTTGTTCGCCCTAAGTTGGCAGGGTATGCCCAGACGTAAGTCCCTTGCTCACTTTGCCACTGGATTCCAGAAAGCCTGGCTGGTGAGGGTTATGAACCCAAAAGCGGTCCGAGGATGCTTGTTTCTGGGCCAGGGAAGACATGGCTTGGCAGTTCAGGCTGGACTGTTCCCATGAGGCACAGGGTCAGACTGATTTGCATATGGCCATGTCTGAACTGGGGTGGTGGATTCAGCTAAAGAATGATGATGTATTAAACCCAGATCACTTGACTGGGGGTGAGTGTTTGATTTACTCAAACGCTCCATCCATCATCCCCTTTGGTATCGCTTTGTTCGCCATAAGTTGGCAGGGTATGCCCAGACGTGGGTCCCTTGCTCACTTTGCCACTGGATTCAAGGTACCTTGGCTGATAAGGGCTATGAACCCGAAACCGGTCCCAGGATGCTTGTTTCCGGTCCAGGGAAGACATGGCTTGGCAGTTCGGGCTGGACTGTTCCCATGAGGCACAGGGTCAGACTGATTTGCATATGGCCATGTCTGAACTGGGATGGTGGAGTGAGCTAAAGAATGATGATGGATTAAACCCAGATCAGTTGACTGGGGGTGAGTGTTTGATTTGCTCAAACGCTCCGTCCATCATCCCCTTTGGTATCGCTTTGTTCGCCCTAAATTGGCAGGGTATGCCCAGACATGGGACCCTTGCTCACTTTGCCACTGGAATCAAGATAGCCTGGCTGATGAGGGTTAAGAACACGAAACCAGTCCCAGGATGCTTGTTTCCGGTCCAGGGAAGACATGGCTTGACAGTTCGGGCTGGACTGTTCCCATGAGGCACAGGGTGAGACTGATTTGCATATGGCCATGTCTGAACTGGGGTCGTGGAGTGAGCTAAAGAATGATGATGGATTAAACCCAGATCAGTTGACTGGGGGTAAGTGTTTGATTTGCTCAAACGCTCCGTCCATCATCCCCTTTGGTATCGCTTTGTTCGCCCTAATTTGGCAGGGTATGCCCAGACGTGGGTCCCTTGCTCACTTTGCCACTGGATTCAAGAAAGCCTGGCTGATGAGTGTTATGAACCCGAAACCGGTCCCAGGATGCTTGTTTCCGGTCCAGGGAAGACATGGCTTGGCAGTTCGGGCTGGACTGTTCCCATTTGGCACAGGGTCAGACTGATTTGCATATGGCCATGTCTGAACTGGGGTGGTGGAGTGAGCTAAAGAATGATGATGGATTAAACCCAGATCAGTTGACTGGGGGTGAGTGTTTGATTTGCTCAAACGCTCCGTCCATCATCCCCTCTGGTATCGCTTTGTTAGCCCTAAGTTGGCAGGGTATGTCCAGATGGCCCAGACGTGTGTCCCTTGCTCACTTTGCCACTGGATTCAAGATAGCCTGGCTGATGAGGGTTATGAACCCAAAACCGTTCCCAGGATCCTTGTGTCCGGTCCAGGGAAGACATGGCTTGGCAGTTCGGGCTGGACTGTTCCCATGAGGCACAGGGTCAGACAGATTTGCATATGGCCATGTCTGAACTGGGGTGGTGGAGTGAGTTAAAGAATGATGATGGATTAAACCCAGATCAGTTGACTGGGGGTGAGTGTTTGATTTGCTCAAACGCTCCGTCCGTCATCCCCTTTGGTATCGCTTTGTTCGCCCTAAGTTGGCAGGGTATGCCCAGACGTGGGTCCCTTGCTCACTTTGCCACTGGATTCAAGAAAGCCTGGCTGGTGAGGGTTATGAACCCAAAAGCAGTCCCAGGATGCTTGTTTCCGGTCCAGGGAAGACATGGCTTGGCAGTTCGGGCTGGACTGTTCCCATGAGGCACAGGGTCAGACTGATTTGCATATGGCCATGTCTGAACTGGGGTGGTGGAGTGAGCTAAAGAATGATGATGTATTAAACCCAGATCACTTGACTGGGGGTGAGTGTTTGATTTACTCAAACGCTCCATCCATCATCCCGTTTGGTATCGCTTTGTTCGCCCTAAGTTGGCAGGGTATGCCCAGACGTGGGTCCCTTGCTCACTTTGCCACTGGAATCAAGATAGCCTGGCTGATGAGGGTTATGAACACGACACCGGTCCCAGGATGCTTGTTTCCGGTCCAGGGAAGACATGGCTTGACAGTTCGGGCTGGACTGTTTCCATGAGGCACAGGGTGAGACTGATTTGCATATGGCCATGTCTGAACTGGGGTCGTGGAGTGATCTAAAGAATGATGATGGATTAAACCCAGATCAGTTGACTGGGGGTGAGTGTTTGATTTGCTCAAACGCTCCGTCCATCATCCCCTTTGGTATCGCTTTGTTCGCCCTAAGTAGGCAGGGTATGCCCAGATGTGGGTCCCTTGCTCACTTTGCCCCTTGATTCAAGACAGCCTGGCTGATGCCCATTGTGAACCCTGAAACCGGTTCCAGGATGCTTGTATCCGGTCCAGGGAAGACATGGCTGCTCAGTTCAGGCTGGACTGTTCCCATGAGGCACAGGGTCAGACTGAATTGCATATGGCCATGTCTGAACTGGGGTGGTGTAGTGAGCTAAAGAATGATGATGGATTAAACCCAGATTAGTTGACTGTGGGTGAGTGTTTGATTTGCTCAAACACTCCGTCCATCATCCCCTTTGGTATCGCTTTGTTCGCCCGTAGTTGGCAGGGTATGCCCAGACGTGGGTCCCTTGCTCACTTTGCCACTGAATTCAAGATAGCCTTGCTGATGAGGGTTATGAACCTGAAACCGGTCCCAGGATGCTTGTTTCCGGTGAAGGGAAGACATGGCTTGGCAGTTCGGGCTGGACTGTTCCCATGAGGCAAAGGGTCAGACTGATTTTCATATGGCCATGTCTGAACTGGGGTGGTGGAGTGAGCTAAAGAATGATGATGGATTAAACCCAGATCAGTTGACTGGGGGTTAGTGTATGATTTGCTCAAACGCTCCATCCATCATCCCCTTTCGTATCGCTTTGTTCGCCCTAAGTTGGCAGGGCATGCCCAGACGTGGGTCCCTTGCTCACTTTGCCACTGGATTCAAGACAGCCTGGCTGATGCCCGTTGTGAACCCTGAAACCGGTTCCAGGATGCTTGTATCCGGTCCAGGGAAGACATGGCTGCTCAGTTCAGGCTGGACTGTTCCCATGAGGCACAGGGTCAGACTGAATTGCATATGGCCATGTCTGAACTGGGGTGGTGTAGTGAGCTAAAGAATGATGATGGATTAAACCCAGATTAGTTGACTGTGGGTGAGTGTTTGATTTGCTCAAACGCTCCGTCCATCATCCCCTTTGGTATCGCTTTGTTCGCCCGTAGTTGGCAGGGTATGCCCAGACGTGGGTCCCTTGCTCACTTTGCCACTGAATTCAAGATAGCCTTGCTGATGAGGGTTATGAACCTGAAACCGGTCCCAGGATGCTTGTTTCCGGTGAAGGGAAGACATGGCTTGGCAGTTCGGGCTGGACTGTTCCCATGAGGCACAGGGTCAGACTGATTTGCACAGGGCCATGTCTGAACTGGGGTGGTGGAGTGAGCTAAAGAATGATGATGGATTAAACCCAGATCAGTTAACTGGCGGTGAGTGTTTGATTTGCTCAAACGCTCCGTCCATCATCCCCTTTGTTATCGCTTTGTTCGCCCTAAGTCGGCAGGGTATGCCCAGAGGTGGGTCCCTTGCTCACTTTGCCACTGGATGTAAGATAGGCTGGCTGATGAGGGTTATGAACCCGAAACTGGTCCCAGGATGCTTGTTTCCGGTCCAGGGAAGACATGGCTTGGCAGTTCGGGCTGGACTGTTCCCATTAGGCACAGGGTCAGACAGATTTGCATATGGCCATGTCTGAACTGGGGTGGTGGAGTGAGTTAAAGAATGATGATGGATTAAACCCAGATCAGTTGACTGGGGGTGAGTGTTTGATTTGCTCAAACGCTCCGTCCGTCATCCCCTTTGGTATCGCTTTGTTCGCCCTAAGTTGGCAGGGTATGCCCAGACGTGGGTCCCTTGCTCCCTTTGCCTCTGGATTCAAGATAGCCTGGATGATGAGGGTTATGAACCCGAAACCGGTTCCAGGATGCTTGTATCCGGTCCAGGGAAGACATGGCTGCTCAGTTCAGGCTGGACTGTTCCCATGAGGCACAGGGACAGACTGAATTGCATATGGCCATGTCGGAACTGGGGTGGTGGAGTGAGCTAAAGAATGATGATGGATTAAACCAAGATTAGTTGACTGGGGGTGAGTGTTTGATTTGCTCAAACTCTCCGTCCATCATCCCCTTTGGTATCACTTTGTTCGCCCATAGTTGGCAGGGTATGCCCAGACGTGGGTCCTTTGCTCACTTTGCCACTGAATTCAAGATAGCCTTGCTGATGAGGGTTATGAACCCGAAACCGGTCCCAGGATGCTTGTTTCCGGTGAAGGGAAGACATGGCTTGGCAGTTTAGGCTGGACTGTTCCCATGAGGCACAGGGTGAGAAAGATTTGCATATGGCCATGTCTGAACTGGGGTCGTGGAGTGAGCTAAAGAATGATGATGGATTAAATGCAGATCAGTTGACTGGGGGTGAGTGTTTGATTTGCTCAAACGCTCCGTCCGTCATCCCCTTTGGTATCGCTTTGTTCGCCCTAAGTTGGCAGGGTATGCCCAGACGTGGGTCCCTTGCTCACTTTGCCACTGGATTCAAGAAAGCCTGGCAGGTGAGGGTTATGAACCCAAAAGCGGTCCCAGGATGCTTGTTTCCGGTCCAGGGAAGACATGGCTTGGCAGTTCGGGCTGGACTGTTCCCATGAGGCACAGGGTCAGACTGATTTGCATATGGCCATGTCTGAACTGGGGTGGTAGAGTGAGCTAAAGAATGATGATGGATTAAACCCAGATAAATTGACTGGGGTGAGTGTTTGATTTGCTCAAACGCTCCATCCATCATGCCCTTTGGTATCGCTTTGTTCGCCCTAATTTGCAGGGTATGCCCAGACGTGGGTCCCTTGCTCACTTTGCCACTGGATTCAAGATAGCCTGGCTGATGAGGGTTATGAACCCGAAACCGGTCCCAGGATGCTTGTTGCTGGTCCAGGGAAGACATGGCTTGGCAGTTCGGGCTGGACTGTTCCCATGAGGCACAGGGTCAGACTGATTTGCATATGGCCATGTCTGAACTGGGGTGGTGGAGTGAGCTAAAGAATGATGATGGATTAAACCCAGATCAGTTGACTGGGGGTGAGTATTTGATTTGCTCAAACGCTCCGTCCATCATCCCCTCTGGTTTCGCTTTGTTCGCCCTAAGTTGGCAGGGTATGTCCAGATGGCCCAGACATGTGTCCCTTGCTCACTTTGCCACTGGATTCAAGATAGCCTGGCTGATGAGGATTATGAACCCGAAACCGTTCCCAGGATCCTTCTGTCCGGTCCAGGGAAGACATGGCTTGGCAGTTCGGGCTGGACTGTTCCCATGAGGCACAGGGTCAGACAGATTTGCATATGGCCATGTCTGAACTGGGGTGGTGGAGTGAGTTAAAGAATGATGATGGATTAAACACAGATCAGTTGACTGGGGGTGAGTGTTTGATTTGCTCAAACGCTCCGTCCGTCATCCACTTTGGTATCGCTTTGTGCGCCCTAAGTTGGCAGGGTATGCCCAGACGTAAGTCCCTTGCTCACTTTGCCACTGGATTCCAGAAAGCCTGGCTGGTGAGGGTTATGAACCCAAAAGCGGTCCGAGGATGCTTGTTTCTGGGCCAGGGAAGACATGGCTTGGCAGTTCAGGCTGGACTGTTCCCATGAGGCACAGGGTCAGACTGATTTTCATATGGCCATGTCTGAACTGGGGTGGTGGATTCAGCTAAAGAATGATGATGTATTAAACCCAGATCACTTGACTGGGGGTGAGTGTTTGATTTACTCAAACGCTCCATCCATCATCCCCTTTGGTATCGCTTTGTTCGCCATAAGTTGGCAGGGTATGCCCAGACGTGGGTCCCTTGCTCACTTTGCCACTGGATTCAAGGTACCTTGGCTGATAAGGGCTATGAACCCGAAACCGGTCCCAGGATGCTTGTTTCCGGTCCAGGGAAGACATGGCTTGGCAGTTCGGGCTGGACTGTTCCCATGAGGCACAGGGTCAGACTGATTTGCATATGGCCATGTCTGATCTGGGATGGTGGAGTGAGCTAAAGAATGATGATGGATTAAACCCAGATCAGTTGACTGGGGGTGAGTGTTTGATTTGCTCAAACGCTCCGTCCATCATCCCCTTTGGTATCGCTTTGTTCGCCCTAAATTGGCAGGGTATGCCCAGACGTGGGTCCCTTGCTCACTTTGCCACTGGAATCAAGATAGCCTGGCTGATGAGGGTTATGAACACGAAACCAGTCCCAGGATGCTTGTTTCCGGTCCAGGGAAGACATGGCTTGACAGTTCGGGCTGGACTGTTACCATGAGGCACAGGGTGAGACTGATTTGCATATGGCCATGTCTGAACTGGGGTCGTGGAGTGAGCTAAAGAATGATGATGGATTAAACCCAGATCAGTTGACTGGGGGTAAGTGTTTGATTTGCTCAAACGCTCCGTCCATCATCCCCTTTGGTATCGCTTTGTTCGCCCTAATTTGGCAGGGTATGCCCAGACGTGGGTCCCTTGCTCACTTTGCCACTGGATTCAAGAAAGCCTGGCTGATGAGTGTTATGAACCCGAAACCGGTCCCAGGATGCTTGTTTCCGGTCCAGGGAAGACATGGCTTGGCAGTTCGGGCTGGACTGTTCCCATTTGGCACAGGGTCAGACTGATTTGCATATGGCCATGTCTGAACTGGGGTGGTGGAGTGAGCTAAAGAATGATGATGGATTAAACCCAGATCAGTTGACTGGGGGTGAGTGTTTGATTTGCTCAAACGCTCCGTCCATCATCCCCTCTGGTATCGCTTTGTTAGCCCTAAGTTGGCAGGGTATGTCCAGATGGCCCAGACGTGTGTCCCTTGCTCACTTTGCCACTGGATTCAAGATAGCCTGGCTGATGAGGGTTATGAACCCAAAACCGTTCCCAGGATCCTTGTGTCCGGTCCAGGGAAGACATGGCTTGGCAGTTCGGGCTGGACTGTTCCCATGAGGCACAGGGTCAGACAGATTTGCATATGGCCATGTCGGAACTGGGGTGGTGGAGTGAGTTAAAGAATGATGATGGATTAAACCCAGATCAGTTGACTGGGGGTGAGTGTTTGATTTGCTCAAACGCTCCGTCCGTCATCCCCTTTGGTATCGCTTTGTTCGCCCTAAGTTGGCAGGGTATGCCCAGACGTGGGTCCCTTGCTCACTTTGCCACTGGATTCAAGAAAGCCTGGCTGGTGAGGGTTATGAACCCAAAAGCAGTCCCAGGATGCTTGTTTCCGGTCCAGGGAAGACATGGCTTGGCAGTTCGGGCTGGACTGTTCCCATGAGGCACAGGGTCAGACTGATTTGCATATGGCCATGTCTGAACTGGGGTGGTGGAGTGAGCTAAAGAATGATGATGTATTAAACCCAGATCACTTGACTGGGGGTGAGTGTTTGATTTACTCAAACGCTCCATCCATCATCCCGTTTGGTATCGCTTTGTTCGCCCTAAGTTGGCAGGGTATGCCCAGACGTGGGTCCCTTGCTCACTTTGCCACTGGATTCAAGATACCTTGGCTGATAAGGGCTATGAACCCGAAACCGGTCCCAGGATGCTTGTTTCCGGTCCAGGGAAGACATGGCTTGGCAGTTCGGGCTGGACTGTTCCCATGAGGCACAGGCTCAGACTGATTTGCATATGGCCATGTCTGAACTGGGGTGGTGGAGTGAGCTAAAGAATGATGATGGATTAAACCCTGATCAGTTGACTGGGGGTGAGTGTTTGATTTGCTCAAACGCTCCGTCCATCATCCCCTTTGGTATCGCTTTGTTCGCCCTAAGTAGGCAGGGTATGCCCAGATGTGGGTCCCTTGCTCACTTTGCCCCTTGATTCAAGATAGGCTGGCTGATGAGGGTTATGAACCCGAAACTGGTCCCAGGATGCTTGTTTCCGGTCCAGGGAAGACATGGCTTGGCAGTTCGGGCTGGACTGTTCCCATGAGGCAAAGGGTCAGACTGATTTTCATATGGCCATGTCTGAACTGGGGTGGTGGAGTGAGCTAAAGAATGATGATGGATTAAACCCAGATCAGTTGACTGGGGGTTAGTGTATGATTTGCTCAAACGCTCCATCCATCATCCCCTTTCGTATCGCTTTGATCGCCCTAAGTTGGCAGGGCATGCCCAGACGTGGGTCCCTTGCTCACTTTGCCACTGGATTCAAGACAGCCTGGCTGATGCCCGTTGTGAACCCTGAAACCGGTTCCAGGATGCTTGTATCCGGTCCAGGGAAGACATGGCTGCTCAGTTCAGGCTGGACTGCTCCCATGAGGCACAGGGTCAGACTGAATTGCATATGGCCATGTCTGAACTGGGGTGGTGTAGTGAGCTAAAGAATGATGATGGATTAAACCCAGATTAGTTGACTGTGGGTGAGTGTTTGATTTGCTCAAATGCTCCGTCCATCATCCCCTTTGGTATCGCTTTGTTCGCCCGTAGTTGGCAGGGTATGCCCAGACGTGGGTCCCTTGCTCACTTTGCCACTGAATTCAAGATAGCCTTGCTGATGAGGGTTATGAACCTGAAACCGGTCCCAGGATGCTTGTTTCCGGTGAAGGGAAGACATGGCTTGGCAGTTCGGGCTGGACTGTTCCCATGAGGCACAGGGTCAGACTGATTTGCACAGGGCCATGTCTGAACTGGGGTGGTGGAGTGAGCTAAAGAATGATGATGGATTAAACCCAGATCAGTTAACTGGCGGTGAGTGTTTGATTTGCTCAAACGCTCCGTCCATCATCCCCTTTGTTATCGCTTTGTTCGCCCTAAGTTGGCAGGGTATGCCCAGAGGTGGGTCCCTTGCTCACTTTGCCACTGGATGTAAGATAGGCTGGCTGATGAGGGTTATGAACCCGAAACTGGTCCCAGGATGCTTGTTTCCGGTCCAGGGAAGACATGGCTTGGCAGTTCGGGCTGGACTGTTCCCATGAGGCACAGGGTCAGACAGATTTGCATATGGCCATGTCTGAACTGGGGTGGTGGAGTGAGTTAAAGAATGATGATGGATTAAACCCAGATCAGTTGACTGGGGGTGAGTGTTTGATTTGCTCAAACGCTCCGTCCGTCATCCCCTTTGGTATCGCTTTGTTCGCCCTAAGTTGGCAGGGTATGCCCAGACGTGGGTCCCTTGCTCCCTTTGCCTCTGGATTCAAGATAGCCTGGATGATGAGGGTTATGAACCCGAAACCGGTTCCAGGATGCTTGTATCCGGTCCAGGGAAGACATGGCTGCTCAGTTCAGGCTGGACTGTTCCCATGAGGCACAGGGACAGACTGAATTGCATATGGCCATGTCGGAACTGGGGTGGTGGAGTGAGCTAAAGAATGATGATGGATTAAACCCAGATTAGTTGACTGGGGGTGAGTGTTTGATTTGCTCAAACTCTCCGTCCATCATCCCCTTTGGTATCACTTTTTTCGCCCATAGTTGGCAGGGTATGCCCAGACGTGGGTCCTTTGCTCACTTTGCCACTGAATTCAAGATAGCCTTGCTGATGAGGGTTATGAACCCGAAACCGGTCCCAGGATGCTTGTTTCCGGTGAAGGGAAGACATGGCTTGGCAGTTTGGGCTGGACTGTTCCCATGAGGCACAGGGTGAGACTGATTTGCATATGGCCATGTCTGAACTGGGGTCGTGGAGTGAGCTAAAGAATGATGATGGATTAAATGCAGATCAGTTGACTGGGGGTGAGTGTTTGATTTGCTCAAACGCTCCGTCCGTCATCCCCTTTGGTATCGCTTTGTTCGCCCTAAGTTGGCAGGGTATGCCCAGACGTGGGTCCCTTGCTCACTTTGCCACTGGATTCAAGAAAGCCTGGCTGGTGAGGGTTATGAACCCAAAAGCGGTCCCAGGATGCTTGTTTCCGGTCCAGGGAAGACATGGCTTGGCAGTTCGGGCTGGACTGTTCCCATGAGGCACAGGGTCAGACTGATTTGCATATGGCCATGTCTGAACTGGGGTGGTAGAGTGAGCTAAAGAATGATGATGGATTAAACCCAGATAAATTGACTGGGGTGAGTGTTTGATTTGCTCAAACGCTCCATCCATCATCCCCTTTGGTATCGCTTTGTTCGCCCTAATTTGCAGGGTATGCCCAGACGTGGGTCCCTTGCTCACTTTGCCACTGGATTCAAGATAGCCTGGCTGATGAGTGTTATGAACCCGAAACCGGTCCTAGGATGCTTGTTTCCGGTCCAGGGAAGACATGGCTTGGCAGTTCGGGCTGGACTGTTCCCATGAGGCACAGGGTCAGACTAATTTGCATATGGCCATGTCTGAGCTGGTGTGGTGGAGTCAGCTAAAGAATGATGATGGATTAAACCCAGATAAGTTGACTGGGGGTGAGTGTTTGATTTGCTCAAACGCTCCGTCCATCATCCCCTTTGTTATCGCTTTGTTCGCCCTAAGTTGGCAGGGTATGCCCAGACGTGGGTCCCTTGCTCACTTTGCCACTGGATTCAAGATAGCCTGGCTGATGAGTGTTATGAACCTGAAACCGGTCCCAGGATGCTTGTTTTCGGTCCAGGGAAGACATGGCTTTGCAGTTCGGGCTGGACTGTTCCCATGAGGCACAGGGTCAGACTGATTTTCATATGGCCATGCCTGAACTGGGGTGGTTGAGTGAGCTAAAGAATGATGATGGATTAAACCCAGATCAGTTGACTGGGGGTTAGTGTATGATTTGCTCAAACTCTCCATCCATCATCCCCTTTGGTATCGCTTTGTTCGCCCTAAATTGGCAGGGCATGCCCAGACGTGGGTCCCTTGCTCACTTTGCCACTGGATTCAAGACAGCCTGGCTGATGAGGGTTGTGAACCCTGAAACCGGTTCCAGGATGCTTGTATCCGGTCCAAGGAAGACATGGCTGCTCAGTTCAGGCTGGACTGTTCCCATGAGGCACAGGGTCAGACTGAATTGCATATGGCCATGTCTGAACTGGGGTGGTGGAGTGAGCTAAAGAATGATGATGGATTAAACCCAGATTAGTTGACTGGGGGGAGGGTTTGATTTGCTCAAACGCTCCGTCCATCATCCCCTTTGGTATCGCTTTGTTCACCCGTAGTTGGCAGGGTATGCCCAGACGTGGGTCCCTTGCTCACTTTGCCACTGGATTCAAGATAGCCTTGCTGATGAGGGTTATGAACCCGAAACCGGTCCCAGGATGCTTGTTTCCGGTGAAGGGAAGACATGGCTTGACAGTTCGGGCTGGACTGTTCCCATGAGGCACAGGGTCAGACTGATTTGCACATGGCCATGTCTGAACTGGGGTGGTGGAGTGAGCTAAAGAATGATGATGGATTAAACCCAGATCAGTTAACTGGCGGTGAGTGTTTGATTTGCTCAAACGCTCCGTCCATCATCCCCTTTGTTATCGCTTTGTTCGCCCTAAGTTGCCAGGGTATGGCCAGAGGTGGGTCCCTTGCTCACTTTGCCACTGGATTCAAGATAGGCTGGCTGATGAGGGTTATGAACCCGAAACCGGTCCCAGGATGCTTGTTTCCAGTCCAGGGAAGACGTGGCTTGGCAGTTCGGGCTGGACTGTTCCCATGAGGCACAGGGTCAGACTGATTTGCATATGGCCATGTCTGAAATGGGGTGGTGGAGTGAGCTAAAGAACGATGATGGATTAAACCCAGATCTGTTGACTGGGGGTGAGTGTTTGATTTGCTTAAACGCTCCGTCCATTATCCCCTTTGGTATCGCTTTGTTCGCCCTACATTGGCAGGGAATGCCCAGACATGGGTCCCTTACTCACTTTGCCACTGGATTCAAGATAGCCTGGCTGATGAGGGTTATGAACCCGAAACCGGTCCCAGGATGCTTGTTTCCGGTCCAGGGAAGACATGGCTTGGCAGTTCGGGCTGGACTGTTCCCATGAGGCACAGGGTCAGACTGATTTGCATATGGCCATGTCTGAACTGGGGTGGTGGAGTGAGCTAAAGAATGATGATGGATTAAACCCAGATCAGTTGACTGGGGGTGAGTATTTGATTTGCTCAAACGCTCCGTCCATCATCCCCTCTGGTTTCGCTTTGTTCGCCCTAAGTTGGCAGGGTATGTCCAGATGGCCCAGACATGTGTCCCTTGCTCACTTTGCCACTGGATTCAAGATAGCCTGGCTGATGAGGATTATGAACCCGAAACCGTTCCCAGGATCCTTCTGTCCGGTCCAGGGAAGACATGGCTTGGCAGTTCGGGCTGGACTGTTCCCATGAGGCACAGGGTCAGACAGATTTGCATATGGCCATGTCTGAACTGGGGTGGTGAAGTGAGTTAAAGAATGATGATGGATTAAACACAGATCAGTTGACTGGGGGTGAGTGTTTGATTTGCTCAAACGCTCCGTCCATCATCCCCTTTGTTATCGCTTTGTTCGCCCTAAGTTGCCAGGGTATGGCCAGAGGTGGGTCCCTTGCTCACTTTGCCACTGGATTCAAGATAGGCTGGCTGATGAGGGTTATGAACCCGAAACCGGTCCCAGGATGCTTGTTTCCAGTCCAGGGAAGACGTGGCTTGGCAGTTCGGGCTGGACTGTTCCCATGAGGCACAGGGTCAGACTGATTTGCATATGGCCATGTCTGAAATGGGGTGGTGGAGTGAGCTAAAGAACGATGATGGATTAAACCCAGATCTGTTGACTGGGGGTGAGTGTTTGATTTGCTTAAACGCTCCGTCCATTATCCCCTTTGGTATCGCTTTGTTCGCCCTACATTGGCAGGGAATGCCCAGACATGGGTCCCTTGCTCACTTTGCCACTGGATTCAAGATAGCCTGGCTGATGAGGGTTATGAACCCGAAACCGGTCCCAGGATGCTTGTTTCCGGTCCAGGGAAGACATGGCTTGGCAGTTCGGGCTGGACTGTTCCCATGAGGCACAGGGTCAGACTGATTTGCATATGGCCATGTCTGAACTGGGGTGGTGGAGTGAGCTAAAGAATGATGATGGATTAAACCCAGATCAGTTGACTGGGGGTGAGTATTTGATTTGCTCAAACGCTCCGTCCATCATCCCCTCTGGTTTCGCTTTGTTCGCCCTAAGTTGGCAGGGTATGTCCAGATGGCCCAGACATGTGTCCCTTGCTCACTTTGCCACTGGATTCAAGATAGCCTGGCTGATGAGGATTATGAACCCGAAACCGTTCCCAGGATCCTTCTGTCCGGTCCAGGGAAGACATGGCTTGGCAGTTCGGGCTGGACTGTTCCCATGAGGCACAGGGTCAGACAGATTTGCATATGGCCATGTCTGAACTGGGGTGGTGAAGTGAGTTAAAGAATGATGATGGATTAAACACAGATCAGTTGACTGGGGGTGAGTGTTTGATTTGCTCAAACGCTCCGTCCGTCATCCCCTTTGGTATCGCTTTGTTCGCCCTATGTTGGCAGGGTATGCCCAGACGTAAGTCCCTTGCTCACTTTGCCACTGGATTCCAGAAAGCCTAGCTGGTGAGGGTTATGAACCCAAAAGCGGTCCCAGGATGCTTGTTTCTGGGCCAGGGAAGACATGGCTTGGCAGTTCAGGCTGGACTGTTCCCATGAGGCACAGGGTCAGACTGATTTGCATATGGCCATGTCTGAACTGGGGTGGTGGATTGAGCTAAAGAATGATGATGTATTAAACCCAGATCACTTGACTGGGGGTGAGTGTTTGATTTACTCAAACGCTCCATCCATCATCCCCTTTGGTATCGCTTTGTTCGCCATAAGTTGGCAGGGTATGCCCAGACGTGGGTCCCTTGCTCACTTTGCCACTGACATCAAGGTACCTTGGCTGATAAGGGCTATGAACCCGAAACCGGTCCCAGGATGCTTGTTTCCGGTCCAGGGAAGACATGGCTTGGCAGTTCGGGCTGGACTGTTCCCATGAGGCACAGGGTCAGACTGATTTGCATATGGCCATGTCTGAACTGGGGTGGTGGAGTGAGCTAAAGAATGATGATGGATTAAACCCAGATCAGTTGACTGGGGTTGAGTGTTTGATTTGCTCAAACGCTCCGTCCATCATCCCCTTTGGTATCGCTTTGTTCGCCCTAAATTGGCAGGGTATGCCCAGACGTGGGTCCCTTGCTCACTTTGCCACTGGAATCAAGATAGCCTGGCTGATGAGGGTTATGAACACGAAACCAGTCCCAGGATGCTTGTTTCTGGTCCAGGGAAGACATGGCTTGACAGTTCGGGCTGGACTGTTCCCATGAGGCACAGGGTGAGACTGATTTGCATATGGCCATGTCTGAACTGGGGTCGTGGAGTGAGCTAAAGAATGATGATGGATTAAACCCAGATCAGTTGACTGGGGGTAAGTGTTTGATTTGCTCAAACGCTCCGTCCATCATCCCCTTTGGTATCGCTTTGTTCGCCCTAATTTGGCAGGGTATGCCCAGACGTGGGTCCCTTGCTCACTTTGCCACTGGATTCAAGAAAGCCTGGCTGATGAGTGTTATGAACCCGAAACCGGTCCCAGGATGCTTGTTTCCGGTCCAGGGAAGACATGGCTTGGCAGTTCGGGCTGGACTGTTCCCATGAGGCACAGGGTCAGACTGATTTGCATATGGCCATGTCTGAACTGGGGGGGTGGAGTGAGCTAAAGAATGATGATGGATTAAACCCAGATCAGTTGACTTGGGGTGAGTGTTTGATTTGCTCAAACGCTCCGTCCATCATCCCCTTTGGTATCGCTTTGTTCGCCCTAAGTTGGCAGGGTATGCCCAGACGTGGGTCCCTTGCTCACTTTGCCACTGGAATCAAGATAGCCTGGCTGATGAGGGTTATGAACACGAAACCGGTCCCAGGATGCTTGTTTCCGGTCCAGGGAAGACATGGCTTGACAGTTCGGGATGGACTGTTTCCATGAGGCACAGGGTGAGACTGATTTGCATATGGCCATGTCTGAACTGGGGTCATGGAGTGATCTAAAGAATGATGATGGATTAAACCCAGATCAGTTGACTGGGGGTGAGTGTTTGATTTGCTCAAACGCTCCGTCCATCATCCCCTTTGGTATCGCTTTGTTTGCCCTAATTTGGCATGGTATGCCCAATCGTGGGGCCCTTGCTCACTTTGCCACTGGATTCAAGATAGCCTGGCTGATGAGTGTTATGAACCCGAAACCGGTCCCAGGATGCTTGTTTCCGGTCCAGGGAAGACATGGCTTGGCAGTTCGGGCTGGACTGTTCACATGAGGCACAGGGTCAGACTAATTTTCATATGGCCATGTCTGAACTGGGCTGGTGGAGTGAGCTAAAGAATGATAATGGATTAAACCCAGATCAGTCGTCTGGGGGTTAGTGTTTCATTTGCTCAAACGCTCCGTCCATCATCCCCTTTGGTATCGCTTTGTTCGCCCTAAGTAGGCAGGGTATGCCCAGATGTGGGTCCCTTGCTCACTTTGCCTCTTGATTCAAGATAGGCTGGCTGATGAGGTTTATGAACCCGAAACTGGTCCCAGGATGCTTGTTTCCGGTCCAGGGAAGACATGGCTTGGCAGTTTGGGCTGGACTGTTCCCATGAGGAACAGGGTCAGACTGATTTTCATATGGCCATGTCTGAACTGGGGTGGTGGAGTGAGCTAAAGAATGATGATGGATTAAACCCAGATCAGTTGACTGGGGGTTAGTGTATGATTTGCTCAAACGCTCCATCCATCATCCCATTTGGTATCGCTTTGTTCGCCCTAAGTTGGCAGGGCATGCCCAGACGTGGGTCCCTTAATCACTTTGCCACTGGATTCAAGACAGCCTGGCTGATGGAGGTTGTGAACTCTGAAACCGGTTCCAGGATGCTTGTATCCGGTCCAGGGAAGACATGGCTGCTCAGTTAAGGCTGGACTGTTCCCTTGAGGCACAGGGTCAGACTGAAATGCATATGGCCATGTCTGAACTGGGGTGGTTGAGTGAGCTAAAGAATGATGATGGATTAAACCCAGATTAGTTGACTGGGGGTGAGTGTTTGATTTGCTCAAACGCTCCGTCCATCATCCCCTTTGGTATCGCTTTGTTCGCCCGTAGTTGGCAGGGTATGCCCAGACGTGTGGTCCCTTGCTCACTTTGCCACTGGATTCAAGATAGCCTTGCTGATGAGGGTTATGAACCCGAAACCGGTCCCAGGATGCTTGTTTCCGGTGAAGGGAAGACATGGCTTGGCAGTTCGGGCTGGACTGTTCCCATGAGGCACAGGGTCAGACTGATTTGCACTTGGCCATGTCTGAACTGGGGTGGTGGAGTGAGCTAAAGAATGATGATGGATTAAACCCAGATCAGTTAACTGGCGGTGAGTGTTTGATTTTCTCAAACGCTCCGTCCATCATCCCCTTTGTTATCTCTTTGTTCGCTCTAAGTTGGCAGGGTATGCCCAGAGGTCGGTCCCTTGCTCACTTTGCCACTGGATTCAAGATAGCCTGCCTGATGAGGGTTATGAACCCGAAACCGGTCCCAGGATGCTTGTTTCCGGTCCAGGGAAGACATGGCTTGGCAGTTCGGGCTGGACTGTTCCCATTAGGCACAGGGTCAAACTGATTTGCATATGGCCATGTCTGAACTGGGATGGAGGAGTGAGCTAAAGAATGATGATGGATTAAACCCAGATCAGTTTACTGGGGGTGAGTGTTTGATTTGCTCAAACGCTCCGTCCATTATCCCCTTTGGTATCGCTTTGTTCGCCCTACATTGGCAGGGAATGCCCAGACATGGGTCCCTTGCTCACTTTGCCACTGGATTCAAGATAGCCTGGCTGATGAGGGTTATGAACCCGAAACCGGTCCCAGGATGCTTGTTTCCGGTCCAGGGAAGACATGGCTTGGCAGTTCGGGCTGGACTGTTCCCATGAGACACAGGGTCAGACTGATTTGCATATGGCCATGTCTGAACTGGGGTGGTGGAGTGAGCTAAAGAATGATGATGGATTAAACCCAGATCAGTTGACTGGGGGTGAGTGTTTGATTTGCTCAAACGCTCCGTCCATCATCCCCTCTGGTATCGCTTTGTTCGCCCTAAGTTGGCAGGGTATGCCCAGAGGTGGGTCCCTTGCTCACTTTGCCACTGGATTCAAGATAGCCTGCCTGATGAGGGTTATGAACCCGAAACCGGTCCCAGGATGCTTGTTTCCGGTCCAGGGAAGACATGGCTTGGCAGTTCGGGCTGGACTGTTCCCATAAGGCACAGGGTCAGACTGATTTGCATATGGCCATGTCTGAACTGGGGTGGTGGAGTGAGCTAAAGAATGATAATGGATTAAACCCAGATCAGTCGAATGGGGGTGAGTGTTTCATTTGCTCAAACACTCCGTCCATCATCCCCTTTGGTATCGCTTTGTTCGCCCTAAGTAGGCAGGGTATGCCCAGATGTGGGTCCCTTGCTCACTTTGCCTCTTGATTCAAGATAGGCTGGCTGATGAGGGTTATGAACCCGAATCTGGTCTCAGGAGGCCTGTTTCCGGTCCAGGGAAGACATGGCTTGGCAGTTCGGGCTGGACTGTTCCCATGAGGCACAGGGTCAGACTGATTTTCATATGGCCATGTCTGAACTGGGCTGGTGGAGTGAGCTAAAGAATGATGATGGATTAAACCCAGATAAGTCTACTGGGGGTGAGTGTTTGATTTGCTCAAACACTCCATCCATCATCCCCTTTGGTATCGCTTTGTTCGCCCTAAGTTGGCAGGGTATGCCCAGACGTGGGTCCCTTGCTCACTTTGCCACTGGATTCAAGATACATTGGCTGATAAGGGCTATGAACCCGAAACCGGTCCCAGGATGCTTGTTTCCGGTCCAGGGAAGACATGGCTTGGCAGTTCGGGCTGGACTGTTCCCATGAGGCACAGGGTCAGACTGATTTGCATATGGCCATGTCTGAACTGGGGTGGTGGAGTGAGCTAAAGAATGATGATGGATTAAACCCAGATCAGTTGACTGGGGGTGAGTGTTTGATTTGCTCAAACGCTCCGTCCATCATCCCCTTTGGTATCGCTTTGTTCGCCCTAAGTTGGCAGGGTATGCCCAGACGTGGGTCCCTTGCTCACTTTGCCACTGGAATCAAGATAGCCTGGCTGATGAGGGTTATGAACACGAAACCAGTCCCAGGATGCTTGTTTCCGGTCCAGGGAAGACATGGCTGCTCAGTTCAGGCTGGACTGTTCCCATGAGGCACAGGGTCAGACTGAATTGCATATGGCCATGTCTGAACTGGGGTCATGGAGTGATCTAAAGAATGATGATGGATTAAACCCAGATCAGTTGACTGGGGGTGAGTGTTTGATTTGCTCAAACGCTCCGTCCATCATCCCCTTTGGTATCGCTTTGTTCGCCCTAATTTGGCAGGGTATGCCCAATCGTGGGTCCCTTGCTCACTTTGCCACTGGATTCAAGATAGCCTGGCTGATGAGTGTTATGAACCCAAAACCGGTCCCAGGATGCTTGTTTCCGGTCCAGGGAAGACATGGCTTGGCAGTTCGGGCTGGACTGTTCACATGAGGCACAGGGTCAGACTAATTTTCATATGGCCATGTCTGAACTGGGGTGGTGGAGCCAGCTAAAGAATGATGATGGATTAAACCCAGATCGGTTGACTGGGGGTGAGTGTTTGATTTGCTCAAACGCTCCGTCCATCATCCCCTTTGTAATCGCTTTGTTTGCCCTAAGTTGGCAGGGTATGCCCAGAGGTGGGTCCCTTGCTCACTTTGCCACTGGATTCAAGATAGCTTGCCTGATGAGGGTTATGAACCCGAGACCGGTCCCAGGATGCTTGTTTCCGGTCCAGGGAAGACATGGCTTGGCAGTTCAGGCTGGACTGTTCCCATAAGGCACAGGGTCAGACTGATTTGCATATGGCCATGTCTGAACTGGGGTGGTGGAGTGAGCTAAAGAATGATAATGGATTAAACCAAGATCAGTCGAATGGGGGTGAGTGTTTCATTTGCTCAAACACTCCGTCCATCATCCCCTTTGGTATCGCTTTGTTCGCCCTAAGTAGGCAGGGTATGCCCAGATGTGGGTCCCTTGCTCACTTTGCCTCTTGATTCAAGATAGGCTGGCTGATGAGGGTTATGAACCCGAATCTGGTCCCAGGAGGCCTGTTTCCGGTCCAGGGAAGACATGGCTTGGCAGTTCGGGCTGGACTGTTCCCATGAGGCACAGGGTCAGACTGATTTTCATATGGCCATGTCTGAACTGGGCTGGTGGAGTGAGCTAAAGAATGATGGTGGATTAAACCCAGATCAGTTGACTGGGGGTGAGTGTTTGATTTGCTCAAACGCTCCGTCCATCATCCCTTTTGGTATCGCTTTGTTCGCCCTAAGTTGGCAGGGTATGCCCAGACGTGGGTCCCTTGCTCACTTTGCCACTGTATTCAAGATAGCCTGGCTGATGAGGGTTATGAACCTAAAACCGGTCCCAGGATGCTTGTTTCCGGTACAGGGAAGACATGGCTTGTCAGTTCCGGCTGGACTGTTCCCATGAGGCACAGGGTCAGACTGATTTGCATATGGCCATGTCTGAACTGGGGTGGTGGAGTGAGCTAAAGAATGATGATGGATTTAAACCAGATCAGTTGACTGGGGGTGAGTGTTTGATTTGCTCAAACGCTCCGTCCATCAACCCCTTTGGTATCGCTTTGTTCGCCCTAAGTTTGCAGGGTATGCCCAGACGTGGGTCCCTTGTTCACTTTGCCACTGGATTCAAGATAGCCTGGATAATGAGAGTTATGAACCTGAATCCGGTCCCAGGATGCTTGTTTCCGGTCCTGGGAAGACCTGGCTTGGTAGTTCGGGCTGGACTGTTCCCATGAGGCACAGGGTCAGACTGATTTGCATATTGCAATGTCTGAACTGGGGTGGTGGAGTGAGATAAAGAATGATGATGGATTAAACCCAGATCAGTTTACTGGGGTGAGTGTTTGATTTGCTCAAACGCTCCATCCATCATCCCCTTTGGTATCGCTTTGTTCGCCCTAAGTTGGTAGGATATACCCAGACGTGGGTCCCTTGCTCAATTTGCCACTGGATTCAAGATAGCCTGGCTGATGAGGGTTCTGAACCCGAAACCGGTCCCAGGATGCTTGTATCCGGTCCAGGGAAGACATGGCTTGGCAGTTCCGGCTGGACTGTTCCCATGAGGCACAGGGTCAGACTGATTTGCATATGGCCATGTCTGAACTGGGGTGGTGGAGTGAGCTAAATAATGATTGATTTAAACCATATCAGTTGACTGGGGGTGAGTGTTTGATTTGCTCAAACGCTCCGTCCATCAACCCCTTTGGTATCGCTTTGTTCGCCCTAAGTTGGCAGGGTATGCCCAGACATGGGTCCCTTGTTCACTGTGCCACTGGATTCAAGATAGCCTGGATGATGAGAGTTATGAACCCGAATCCGGTCCCAGGATGCTTGTTTCCGGTCCAGGGAAGACATGGCTTGGTAGTTCGGGCTGGACTGTTCCCATGAGGCACAGGGTCAGACTGATTTGCATATTGCCATGTCTGAACTGGGGTGGTGGGGTGAGATAAAGAATGATGATGGATTAAACCCAGATCAGTTTACTGGGGGTGAGTGTTTTATTTGCTCAAACGCTCTGTCCATCATCCCCGTTGGTATTGCTTTGTTCGCCCTAAGTTGGTAGGATATGCCCAGACGTGGGTCCCTTGCTCAATTTGCCACTGGATTTAAGATAGCCTGGCTGATGAGGGTTATGAACCCGAAACCGGTCCCAGGATGTTTGTATCCGGTCCAGGGAAGACATGGCTTGGCAGTTCCGGCTGGACTGTTCCCATGAGGCACAGGGTCAGACTGATTTGCATATGGCCATGTCTGAACTGGGGTGGTGGAGTGAGCTAAAGAATGATGATGGATTTAAACCAGATCAGTTGACTGGGGGTAAGTGTTTGATTTGCTCAAACGCTCCGTCCATCATCCCCTTTGGTATCGCTTTGTTCGCCCTAAGTTGGCAGGGTATGCCCAGACGTGGGTCCCTTGTTCACTTTGCCACTGGATTCACGATAGCCTGGCTGGTGAGAGTTATGAACCCGAATCCGGTCCCAGGATGCTTGTTTCCGGTACAGGGAAGACATGGCTTGGTAGTTCGGGCTGGACTGTTCCCATGAGGCACAGGGTCAGACTGATTTGCATATTGCCATGTCTGAACTGGGGTGGTGGAGTGAGCTAAAGAATAATGATGGATTAAACCCAGATCAGTTGACTGGGGTGAGTGTTTGATTTGCTCAAACGCTCCGTCCATCATCGCCTTTGGTATCGCTTTGTTCGCCCTAAGTTGGCAGGGTATGCCCAGATGTGGGTCCCTTTCTCAATTTGCCACTGGATTCAAGAAAGCCTGGCTGATGAGGGTTGTGAACCCTGAAACCAGTTTCAGGATGCTTGTATCCGGTCCAGGGAAGACATGGCTGCTCAGTTCAGGCTGGACTGTTCCCATGAGGCACAGGGTCAGACTGATTTGCATATGGCCATGTCTGAACTGGGGTGGTGGAGTGTGCAAAAGAATGATGATGGATTAAACCCAGATCAGTTGACTGGTGGTGAGTGTTTGATTTGCTCAAACGCTCCGTCCATCATCCCCTTTGGTATCGCTTTGTTCGCCCTAAGTTGGCAGGGTATGCCCAGACAAGGGTCCCTTGCTCACTTTGCCACTGAATTCAAGATAGCCTGGCTGATGAGGGTTATGAACCCGAAACCAGTCCCAGGATGCTTGTTTCCGGTCCAGGGAAGACATGGCTTGGCAGTTCGGGCTGGACTGTTCCCATGAGGCACAGGGTCAGACTGATTTGCATATGGCCATGTCTGAACTGGGGTGGTAAAATGAGCTAAAGAATGATGATGGATTAAACCCAGATCATTTGACTGGGGGTGAGTGTTTGATTTTCTCAAATGCTCCGTCCATCATACCCTTTGGTATCACTTTGTTCGCCCTAAGTTGGCAGGGTATGCCCAGACGTGGGTCCCTTGCTCACTTTGCCACTGAATTCAAGATAGCCTGGCTGATGAGGGTTATGAACCCAAAACCAGTCCCAGGATGCTTGTTTCCGGTCCAGGGAAGACATGGCTTGGCAGTTCGGGCTGCACTGTTCCCATGAGGCACAGGGTCAGACTGATTTGCATATGGCCATGTCTGAACTGGGGTGGTGGAGTGAGCTAAAGAATGATGATGGATTAAACCCAGATCAGTTGACTGGGGGTGAGTGTTTGATTTGCTCAAACGCTCCATCTATTATCCCCTTAGGTATCGCTTTGTTCGCCTTACATTGGCAGGGAATGCCCAGACATGGGTCCCTTGCTCACTTTGCCACTGGATTCAAGATAGCCTGGCTGATGAGGGTTATGAACCCGAAACCGGTCCCAGGATGCTTGTTTCCGGTCCAGGGAAGACATGGCTTGGCAGTTCGGGCTGGACTGTTCCCATGAGGCACAGGGTCAGACTGATTTGTATATGGCCATGTCTGAACTGGGGTGGTGGAGTGAGCTAAAGGATGATGATGGATTAAACCGAGATCAGTTGACTGGGGGTGAGTGTTTGATTTGCTCAAACGCTCTGTCCATCATCCCCTTTGGTATCGCTTTGTTCGCCCTAAGTTGCCAGGGTATGTCCAGATGGCCCAGACGTGTGTCCCTTGCTCACTTTGCCACAGGATTCAAGATAGCCTGGCTGCTGAGGGTTATGAACCTGAAACCGGTCCAAGGATGCTTGATTCCGTTCCAGGGAAGACATGGCTTGGCAGTTCGGGTTGGACAGTTCCCATGAGGCACAGGGTCAGACTGATTTGCATATGGCCATGTCTGAACTGGGGTGGTGGAGTGAGCTAAAGAATGATGATCGATTAAACCCAGATCAGTTGACTGGGGGTGAGTGTTTGATTTTCTCAAACGCTCAGTCCATCATCCCCTTTGTTCTCGCTTTGTTCGCCCTAAGTTGGCAGGGTATGCCCAGATGTGGGTCCCCTGCTCACTTTGCCACTGGATTCAAGATAGCCTGGCTGATGAGGGTTATGAACCCAAAACCGGTCCCAGGATGCTTGTTTCTGGTCCAGGGAAGACATGGCTTGGCAGTTCGGGCTGGACTGTTCCCATGAGGCACAGGGTCAGACTGATTTGCATATGGCCATGTCTGAACTGGGGTGGTGGAGTGAGCTAAAGAATGATGATGGATTAAACCCAGATCAGTTGACTGGGGGTGAGTGTTTGATTTGCTCAAACGCTCAGTCCATCATCCCTTTTGGTATCGCTTTGTTCGCCCTAAGTTGGCAGGGTATGCCCAGACTTTGGTCCCTTGCTCACTTTGCCACTGGATTCAAGATAGCCTGGCTGATGAGGGTTATGAACCCCAAACCGGTCCCAGGATGCTTGTTTCCGGTCCAGGGAACACATGGCTTGGCAGTTAGGGCTGGACTGTTCCCATGAGGCAAAGGATCAGATTGATTTGCATATGGCCATGTCTGAACTGGGGTGGTGGAGTGAGCTAAAGAATGATGATGGATTAAACCCAGATTAGTTGACTGGGGGTGAGTGTTTGATTTGCTCAAACGCTCCATCCATCATCCCCTTTGGTATCGCTTTGTTCGCCCTAAGTTGGCAGGGTATGCCCAGACATGGGTCCCTTCCTCACTTTGCCACAGGATTCAAGATAGCCTGGCTGATGAGGGTTATGAACCTGAAACCGGTCCCAGGATGCTTGTTTCCGGTCCAGGGAAGACATGGCTTGGTAGTTAGGGCTGGACTGTTCCCATGAGGCACAGGGTCATACTGATTTGCATATGGCCATGTCTGAACTGGGGTGGTGGAGTGAGCTAAAGAATGATGATTGATTAAACCCAGATCAGTTGACTAGGGGTGAGTATTTTATTTGCTCAAACGCTCCATCCATCATCGCCTCTGGTATCGCTTTGTTCGCCCTAAGTTGGCAGGGTATGCCCAGACGTGGGTCCCTTGCTCACTTTGCCACTGGATTCAAGATAGCCTGACTGATGAGGGTTATGAACCCGAAACCGGTCCCAGGATGCTTGTTTCCGGTCCAGGGAAGACATGGCTTGGCAGTTCGGGCTGGACTGTTCCCATGAGGCACAGGGTCAGACTGATTTGCATATGGTCATGTCTGAACTGGGGTGGTGGAGTGAGCTAAAGAATGATGATGGATTAAACCCAGATCAGTTGACTGGGGGTGAGTGTTTGATTTGCTCAAACGCTCCGTCCATCATCCCCTTTGGTATCGCTTTGTTTGCCCTAAGTTGGCAGGGTATGGCCAGACATGGGTCCCTTGCGGTGAGCAGTCTATATATCGACTTTTTAATATCGAGGGACATAAATATCGAGTCAAAAATATCGAAAGTACAAAATATCGATGTGAAAAATATCGTTTTTTTTTTTAATTATATGTCGATGTAAGTAATATCGTTATTAATAATATCGACATGTTAAAATATCGTTATTGTATGTTTAGTAAATATTTTGAAGTTGTTTGTATAAATAGTTAAAATGTATATAATATGAGAAATATTTATATTGTTTTAGGGGTGGGATGTTGGGTTATAGGGGATAAGGGTGGGGAGTGTTTTAAAAAAGTATTTTTTTTTTAAATATATTGTAAAATTTAATTAGTACATTTTATTTCAAATTTGAAATGTATATTTAATTTTAGGAGCGGGATGTTGGGTTACAGGGGATAAGGGTGGGAAGTGTTTTAAAAATGTTTATATATTTTTGAATTTTTACAAAAATTTATTTAGAAATTTTAAAATAAATTTAGAATTTTAAAATTAATTTTAGGAGCGGGATTTTGGTTTATAGGGGATGAGGGTGGGAAGTGTTTTAAAAATGTTTATATATTTTTGAATTGTTAAAAAAAATTATTTAGAAATTTTAAATTAAATTTAGAATTTTACAAATAACTTTAGGAGCGGGATGTTGGGTTATAGGGGATAAGGGTGGGAAGTGTTTTACATTTTTTTATATATTTTGTAATTTAAAAAAAAATATATTTAGAAAATTTAAATATAATTTAGATTTTTACAAATAATTGTAGGAGCGGGATGTTGGGTTATAGGGGATAAGGGTGGGAAGTGTTTTAAAAATGTTTATATATTTTAGAATGTTTAAAAAAATTAATGTAGAAATTTTAAATTTAATTTAGAAATTTAAAAATAATTTTAGGAGTGGGATGTTGGGTTATAGGGGATAAGGGTGGGAAGTGTTTTACAAATGTTTATATATTTTTGAATGTTTTTTTTAAAAAAATTATAATTTTAAATGTAATTTAGAATTTTCTTTAAATTTTCGGAGTGGGATGTTGAGTTACAGGGGATAAGGGTGGGACGTGTTGTAAAATTTTTTTTGTAATTTGGAATATTTAGGTGCCAATTCCGATCCGGTAAAAACCCGGTACGAACCGTCGGACGGAGCCTTTTCTCCGTCCGACTCGTACCCGGTGCGAAATCCATCCGAAAATTCAAGTACGATTCCTACGGAAACACCATTTCCGTACGAATCGAACAAAACACCGACCGAACAGAATCGAAACACAATTCCGATCCTGAAAAGCGCCGACCTGACGTCGGTACGCATCCAGCCTACGTTTCACGAACCAGGAAGTACGATTCGAACCGACGTCATCCCGCACGGAAAATATTTACCGGCTGCCAAAAACTGCCGGGAAATCAGGACGACACACGCAAGGAGCAGCTGGACGCGACGAACAGACATGGACCCGAACCTACGTGCCATCCCTGCCCTCCTAGCAGTCCACCTGGCGTACAGGAACCGACGCAGACGCCGCAGAAGGTCAGCACAACAACCAGGGGCAAAGGGGGGGGCAGGGGCAGGACACACAACACCAACACATGGTACCAAATCACACATGGCCTGGACATACCTGACCATCAGGGCCTGGTCTCTTCCAGGGGGTGGGGGCGAGGCCAGCAACGCAAGCGTCCGCCACAACGGAAGTGGATGGTCACGCAAACCGGTACGTACCCTACCCAGGCCACAAGAGCGTGGGTACGGAACGTACCACGCGTCCCCCTACGTCACTCCATCAATGGTGGTACGGCCCGTACCCACGTCAGAAAGGCCTTGGTACGGCTCGTACCAGCATTGCTGGGGTCATGTAGGGGTACGCGTGGTACGACCCGTAGCCACGCCCCCAAGGCCTGTGTACGGTGCAGACCCCACAGCACCACAACAATGGGGGGACGCACCGTACCCACCCACCAAAGGCATGGGTACGGGCCATACCCAGGCACGCAGAGCGTGGGTAGGGGTATGTACGGACCGTACCCCCACCCGTGGAAGTACAGCCCGTACCCCCACCCGTGTATGTACGCCCGATCCCCCACCCCAGCAGTGTATGTACGCCCCGAACCCCCACCCGTGTATGTACGCATCGAACCCCCACCCCAGCAGTGTATGTACGCCCCGACCCCCCACCCGTGTATGTACGCACCGAACCCCCACCCCAGCAGTGTATGTACGCCCCGAACCCCCACCCGTGTATGTACGCACCGAACCACCACCCGTGTATGTACGCCCCGAACCCCCACCCCAGCAGTGTATGTACGCCCCGAACCCCCACCCGTGTATGTACGCCCCGAACCCCCACCCCAGCAGTGTATGTACGCCCCGAACCCCCACCCATGTATGTACGCACCGAACCCCCACCCAGCAGTGTATGTACGCCCCGAACCCCCACCCGTGTATGTACGCACCGAACCACCACCCGTGTATGTACACCCCGAACCCCCACCCCAGCAGTGTATGTACGCCCCGAACCCCCACCCGTGTATGTACGCACCGAACCCCCACCCCAGCAGTGTATGTATGCCCCGAACCCCCACCCGTGTATGTACGCACCGAACCACCACCCGTGTATGTACGCCCCGAACCCCCACCCCAGCAGTGTATGTACGCCCCGAACCCCCACCCATGTATGTACGCACCTAACCTGCAATAAGAATGGTGTGTGCCTAACACCCCCAGCAGTGCCCAGACATAGGAGGGGTGGGTGCAGAGTCCTCCCAGCAGTGCCCAGACACAGGAGGGGTGGGTGCAGAGTCCTCCCAGCAGTGCCCAGACACAGGAGGGGTGTGTGTAGAGTCCTCCCAGCAGTGGCCAGACGCAGGAGGGGTGGGTGCAGAGTCCTCCCAGCAGTGGCCAGACGCAGGAGGGGTGGGTGCAGAGTCCTCCCAGCAGTGCCCAGAGACAGGAGGGGTGGGTGCCTAACACTCCCAGCAGTGCCCAGAGACAGGAGGGGTGGGTGCCTAACACTCCCAGCAGTGCCCTGAGACAGGAGGGGTGGGTGCAGAGTCCTCCCAGCAGTGCCCAGACATAGGACAATATACCCCATCAACAAGTTCAGTGACCAACAAGGGTGATACCCCAGATGCAGGTGGAGCCATCGCTGAGCCAGCATGGCTATATTGAAAGGCAACCCTCACACATCCAGGAAATGTAGACACAGCACAGCACAGCATTTGGGAGACACCCTGCAGGGAAAATGGCCTGCTCCACAGAGGATGGAACACACCTTGGGACAATGTCACCATACAGTGAGAGCAAACATGACCAAATACCATTGGCAGAGACCTTTGTGATGGCACGCAGATGGCAGGGTACACCCAATGAGCAGCACACTCCAACATTTCACAGACCCCTAACACATTATCACCACCCCAACTCAGGGAGCACCAGCACCAACAGCAAGTCCAGGAAAGCATCAGTGTGCAAAACCAAAAGAAAATGCTTTATTCAGCAGGAAAATATCTCTGAGAAAATGTCCACTATGTACAAGGGCCATGGGCCAGGCCAGCAGCAAAGTCCGGGGGGGGTACACATCGGGACGTGTGTCCCCTAGAATGCCTGCACAGTTCACATGTCCATTTCATCCACAGAAGAGGGGGCATCAGGGGGGAGGGTGGAAACAGGCACCGCAGGGACAGGAGGGGCAAGGGTAGGTGTTGTGGGTGCAGGGAGGGATGATTCTGCCACAGGGGGGGTGCCAGCGCCAAAGGTGGAGGACAGAATGGCGCTGCACACGTCGGCAAGTTCCCCCAGCGACTCCCCTGCACCCAATCGAACCACAGGCCCCAAGGAGGGGGGGGGCAGAGGGATGGGTCGCAGCGCCACTGGTGGAGGGTGTGGACAGGGTGGGGGACTCAACTCCCCTGGCCGGGTCCCGCCTCCACCGCTTGCGGGGTGGTGTCATCCTGGGGCTGGGGGGCACACTTGCAGTGGATGATGCTGTCACCGACTGTTGGCCAGGAGAGCTAAGGGGAGTGGATTTGGAGGGAGTGGGTTGTGTGGACTGCGGACTCCCACTGTGGCTGCGTGTTGTACGTTTCCCCCCCGACCCAGTGGGTGTGCCTTCCTCACCCTGTGTGTGCGTGACAGGAGGTTTGCGCTTCGACTTCCCTGGTGGTGTGGTGCCTGTGTCTGTTGGGGTGCGTGCACGCTGGCGTCTGGATGTGCGTGGGACAGGCACGGGAGAGGGAATTGTGGATGGTGCAGGGGTAGGGGGGGTAGGCAGCGCTGCAGGAGATCCAGTGCTGCAGTCAGTGTGGAGTCTATGGACCTCAGCAACTGCCGTTGGTCAGACTGCGCAGCCGACATGCCCTCCATGTATGCCTCCATCTGGGTCAGCACCTGGGTGTGGGCATGGAGGACATTTAGCATCGCAGTCTGACCAACCTGCAACTGCCTCAGGATGTCCACAGACTCCGCACTCACTGCAGCAGTGGTGACAGGGGCAGGGGGTGCGGTGCCTGGCAGGAAGGAGACATGTGGGGACCGAGCACGGAGGGAAGGGCCACGAGCACGTGGGAGGCCGGTGATGGAAACTGAGGTGGCGGGGGATGTGGAGGGCTGCCTTCAGCTGGGTGGGCAGACTCCGCCACCTCTGGGAGCTCAGCCTCGGACCCGTCTGCGTCATAGTCTGTGTTGGCAGTCAACAGGTCCTCTGCCTCACTCACCCTCGGCCTCCGTGCCACTCCATGTGCCAGACAGGACAGCACTGCTGGCACTGGTGCTCAATCCCTTCTCCCGGTCCGTGCTAGTGTCTCCTTCCGTGTCCCCCGGCGATGCTGTGGGCAAGGTGAAGAGACAGGAGATAATCAGACACCTGTACACATATGTCACATGAGTCAAATATACATAGGTCACATTGCATAGCCTGAAAAGCAACAGGAGTTACACCTACAAAACTATGTACACATGTAGGCCATGGAACACACAGTTTGTCGACCCACCATGCCACTGAGAAACAATGGAGAGCATGACACAACAGCAAATCACTTCACTTCAAATTTTACAGAGGAGCCAGCCTCTGGGGACAAATGTGCACAGCATCTGCACCACACTGCGTCGTCAAAAAGGGATGAGCAGGAATCATATCCATTTACTCTTGGCACATGCTGCAAAGGCAATACATGAAACCATGCCAAACATGACTGGGTCACTGCACCTTGAGCGTATGTCCAGTCAAACATCACACACAGGCCAAACCCAGCAAGGAGGATGGAGCTTTTGACATGTAGGCCTTGTACGCACAAACCACCCACACCTGAGACAATCTCATTGAGACGGAGAAAGTATGTACACCTCTTACTCTGGGATGAAAACACATGGCCTCCACTAATTCATGACTGTACACACACTGCCCCTGGTGCGCCTGTCCACACATCATTGACAAGCAAACATCATCAGATTGTCTTAACAACACACACAGGTAATGCCCACTGTGAGTATGCACAAGCAAAATGGGTCCCCCTGTACAGTGGACACATGTAGCAACCTGTAGGTCATAACAGTTGAGCCCAGGGTACAATGCCACCCTACCCAACCCCTGGCGAAGACACAGTGAATGTCCATATTGTTGGATGATGCACATGATACCTAGGAAGAGGTGCCCCAGGGCACAGTAGTGCCCACACTCCTCCATGGTCCAGGATGGACATGACTGCAAATTAAGCAACCGTCCCTGCACTTAGCAGGCCTCCCACTCAGGCACATCATGTCAGAGGGCACACAATTGGACATGCATGCTGGAAGGCTGTACACTTTGGAGACACACCCCTATGTTGTGATTCACAAACATTGCCAAGTGACATGGACCCCACAATGACTGAAATTGGCCATGGCACACGCAAGGTCCCCAGACCTGTGACACATCACCCCCACACATGATGCTGCTAGCATTGGGCACCAGCATTAACTGCCTGCCTAAATAACCTTGTGCAAGAGTGGCTACACACAGACCAGGGAACACATGGCAAGGAGGGGAAGGGAGGGAGTGAGAACAGCACCGGGCTACTTTGGGGACAAGTTGACGCACTGCACAATCAAACCCTGGCAGTGTATCCATGCAACTGCGCACTTACATTGGCTGGGGACACACAACTGACACACATGTACCTACCCCCTTCCTGCTGCTGCTTCTCCTGTAGGCGCCTGTCCATATCGGGGAAGACCACCGCCAGCACACGCTTCTGGATGTGGGTCAGACGACGGCGCCCACGGTTCTTACAGCTCTCAGGTGAGTCCCCCAGCAGGAGCCGTGCAATCCTCCTCGTCCAGCACCGGATGTCCTGCCAGCGTTTCCTCACCTGAGACAGGCTCCGCCTCCGACCCTCTGTACCCCTCACGGCACTGACGGCTTCCCTCCAGATCTCCCCCTTGGCAATGGCGCCTACCTGTGAGGATGCAAAAGTGAGAATACATTAATCCACATGAGCAAAGACACAGAGACACACATATAGAACAATCCTCTTTATGAACAGGCCATGGTATGCATGCAACAAATTGCACCTTTGTCATAGGGACATAATCCACTGTGGAAGGCCAAATGCACTACGTGCCATTGAAAGTACACGGGTGGCATGAGGGGTACCACACACTCACTGACCAGGGATCACACTGTGCCTCACAGGCTACACCAGGATTATGTACAGCACCTCACAGCAGTCACCTGCCCCAGCACACTGATGCTACCTCAGCAGAGTACACAGACACACACAGGTACAGGACAATCACATGGCATTGCCAACTGCGGGTACACACCTCACTCTGCCCATGTGCCAGTAGATGGGGGGTGTCACAGGTGTGGGGCTGGCTCAGCACGGCATGCACACAGCACTGCTCCCTGCTCACATCGGATGGCCAGGCTATATCCATCCCTCATGCTGCTTGTGTGCAACACTCCCCACATGCACTCACCCACATGACAGGGGACTTACACACACACCAATGTGCAGGGGACGAACACGGCCTTTGGACACTCACAGCACAGGTACACTGAACAAACACACATCCATGGGTACTGACACCTGTCACACTGGGGGGAACACAGGATCACATCAGGACTGTGGAAACAACATCCCCAGGAGGAGTATGCAGGCAGAATGTGGCATGCACCATGCATTCATTGTCACAGTAGGCACTATGCAAGTGAGGAGTGCACACAGGAAACACAGCATGCTCTGCATGGGTGACATGAGGCCTTCCACACCCTGTGAGCCACTCCAAACAACAGTGCATGTCTGTCACACATGGACACAATGCCAGAAGTCACTGTCACACAAAAGGGGCACAGTCTAAGCTAGTGGAGTCTGCACTCACCTGAACCCCTGGTCGACCATACAGGCTCTGGAACTGTGGGAGGATCACATCTATCAGGGCAAGGTTCTCCTCCTGGGTGAATGGCTGTGACCTCTCCACAGTCCTGGACATGGTGCCAGAGGAATCACTATCAGCAACAGTGGTCATGGATGAATGGATGTGCAGGCAAGTGCTCTCTCATGGGACCTGGCTGCCTTATATATGCCTGGCTGGCCTGTTCATGTACAGGAGTACAGATTGATTGGTCAGTCACATTTGCATCCTACGTTTCATCCAATCCCTTCAAACCTACCCCAGTGTGTGGCTTAGCATGGTTTCAGTTTTGATGATGATGTCAAGTCAACATCCACTTTGCAACAATGTAGATTCTTTCAAACTGACTTCTGCTGGGCACCTGGTGCTCAAATTCAAAAATCTAACTCAGTCTCCATGGCAACCATCATGCATTTAGGCCCTTATACTTGTCCCTCATGTGTCCCCTATGTGTTTTCATACATTTACACACAGGTACGGTGCGTTCCACGCCCTAGGGCACCCCACAAGCAGTGATACGGACCGTACACGCGCTTGTACGGTCCGGATCACAATATGGGCGCTGGCGTATGCGTACGCCACAGTAGTACGGACTGTACACGCGCTTGTACGGTCCGGATCACAATATGGGCGCTGGCGTATGCGTACGCCACAGTAGTACGGACCGTACAAGCGCGTGTACAGTCCGTACTACTGTGGCGTACGCATACGCCAGCGCCCATATTGTGATCCGGACCGTACAAGCGCGTGTACAGTCCGTACTACTGTGGCGTACGCATACGCCAGCGCCCATATTGTGATCCGGACCGTACAAGCGCGTGTACAGTCCGTACTACTGTGGCGTACGCATACGCCAGCGCCCATATTGGCCCAGGGACCCTATACACGCACTCAGAGCGTATGTACGGTGCGTTTCACACCTGTCAGTGGTGACAGGCGGCACACAGACAGGAATGGAGCGGTCAGATTTTGCCATGGGTGGACACCAATGCATTGTCTGTGCAATACCACATGTGTGTGACACAGGTGTGTCAGGATGTGATGTGGCACTTTACCCCTGAGTTGTGGGCAAAGCATATGTACGATGAGCTGTGTACACATGTCGTGTGTGATGGTGCGCATTGTACCACACATCCCCTGCACTCCTTTGACATGTGTGCATGTCGTACACACTAGTGGAGCCATGAGTCACTTGCATGTCCCAGTCACGGACACCCGCACCTGTCCCCTGATGCCAGGTACACGGAATATTACACATGACATGTGTATGGCTGCGTTGCACGCTGCAACCATGTCATGTGTGTGGCATGTGTTTCCATGATTTTGCTGTAGGTGTGTGGTCCAATGTTGCTGCTGCCAACATGTGTCTGTGTGTAGATGGCCATGGCACACTGTTCCGCACACCAGCCCACATATGTGATCTGCCATGAGGTGTGTATGTATGCAACTACACGGAGTATCAAAACAAGTACATATCCACATGCTCTCTATGTATGTTCTGTCTCGACATGTACTCCTCCAAGGCAATGTGTGTGGCCTGTCCTTTTCCTATAACATGTGACCAGTGCATATCGCATACACCAACCTGTCTGTACCATACGCATCCTACTTCTGCACATGTGTGGATGTCTGTGAATCCTGTGATGCGTGTGCATGTTCACTTACACTGGCCCACAGCTAGTCTCATGCCATGTCATCGTGAGCTTGCCCCACTCTGTTAGTGGCTGTCCCTTGGTAGGAGTGTCACCTGCCTGGCGTACGTGTCCAGGAAATGTGGCACAGACCTGACTCAGAATGTGGCATTTGTGTATTGGCTGTGTAACATGTGCTCAGTGCATTGACAATGTCGTTGTACAGTGCTCACTCTTCGGTGTTCCTTCCATTTCACTGCAGGGCTCCGCCTCTACCTGGACGTATGCCAGACATGGCTGCCCTGCATGAACGGGACTGTATACGCCGCTACAGATTCAGCCAACGGTTGATTGATGAGTTGACTGGCCGGCTGGAAGCACACCTCCTCCCGCGCCACAGGTATCCCAGTGCACTGACACCCAAGTTGAAGGTGATGGCAGCCCTACATTTCCTTGCCATGGGTACGTTCCAACATACCATTGCTGACGTCGGGGGCATGTCCCAGACGATGTTCAGCCGCGTTCTGCATGATTTCTTAGAGGCTATGTTGGTTCACCTGGATGAGTACATTAAATTCCCAATTCGTGAGCAGTTGACAGATGTCAAGCGTGAGTTCTATGCCCTGGGAGGGATGCCCCATGTCATTGGGTCCATAGATGGGACACATGTTGCGTTGGTACCACCACAGGCACAGGAGGTGGTGTATAGGAATCGCAAACATTATCACTCCATTAATGCCCTTGTGGTGTGTCTGTCCAACATGGTGATTTCACATGTCTGTGTTCGCTTTCCAGGATCAGCACACGATGCCTTCATCATGAGGCGTAGCAGGCTGCCTGAAATGATGCAGCAGCTGCGGAACGAGCGAGCATGTATTGTTGGTGGGTAGACTCTGGCAGTTCAGTGTTTGGCGTCATCTTCCAATCTCACTGCCTGTGCTGACACACTTCTGTCCATGATGTTTCCTTGTAGGGGACGCTGGCTATCCCAACATGCCATGGCTGATGACGCCTGTCCGCAACCCCAGCACGGCTGCCGAGCACCGCTACAACAACGCCCATGGGCGGACCAGGAGAGTCATTGAGAGGACGTTTGGACTTCTGAAGAGCCGATTCCGGTGCCTCCACAAGACCGGCGGAGCACTCCCATATGCCCCGGTGAAGGTGTGCAAGATCATCATCGTCTGCTGCATGCTGCACAACATGGCAGTGGAGGAAGCTGTTCCACTCATACTGGATCAAGATGACCAGGACCATCCACCCGTGGAGGATGAAGGCCTTGGTGACGGGGCAAGTGATGTGGAGGAGGAGGAGGCTGTGGAGGACATGCGGAGTCGGCTCATACGCAACTTCTTTGCTTAGTGGTGAGTTCCAGTGTCTGAGTGTGCACGCATTGGGCCGTGTGTGGCATGTGTTGCATTGTGTGTGTCCATCTGCATGTCTGCCAAGTGAGTCAGTGGTGTGTATTGAAGTGTCACTCGAGTGATGGCGCAATGGAAGGATGTTGTCAGAGAGTCATCATTGTCACCTGTCATGTTGACAACATGATACGTGTTGAGTACATGCTTGCGGATGTGCTCCTTTGGGCTGACTCCTTGTGTGTCTCTCTTCCACAGGTCCATGGGCATGCTGTCTGCTGGTGGCATTGTTGTGCTCCTGCTACTCCTCATGAACACAGCAACATGTGCTGATTCTGCGTCACATGCATGGGCAAGTTTGGAAATCTCCTTAGGGTAAGGGATGCCTCACGGCGTTTTGGGTGTGTAAATTGTTTGTAGTCTGTGTGCACTTCTCCGGTTCATGTGTGGTCAATTTGCATACATGTGGATCCTACATGGGGAACATGACATGGGGCAGGCTTCACCTGGAGCCATGGTCAGACTTGGTGACTGTCATGTGTCAGGGGATTGGGGATTGTGATGAGGCCATCAATGTGTGTAACACTGGCCTCGGAAACATACAGGTTGCACCGGGTTGACATGGTGTGTGATTGCCCCATCAGGGCCTCAATGGTGTATAGCAGCCTCTCCGTGGCAGCAGGGGGTGTTTAGCTGTTATCCGTCACTTGTGTGCCAGTTCAATGGAATACCAGCATCTGTGTTGCAATGGGGGGTGCCAGTGTTGCTCCCACATGTTCATCCACATGACCTGTGTATGTGTTGACAGAGTATCATTGTCATTCCAACACACATGACTAATAAATTTGTCCCTCTGTCTCCAAGGTGCCTCTTCCCTGTCAATGGTGGCCTGTTGCCACTGTGCGTGCGGCATGTCTGGCATAGTTTTCAGAGGTGGTGCATATGTGTCTATGTGTAGAGTGACAAGATGCTAGCGGTTTGTCAGGGAGTGGAAACTGTCTTATGCACAAGATGCACAGTTCCATCCACCTCAAGGCAAGAGAGACCATCCCCCAGGGCAACTACAACATCCGTGTCGAATCCTACCCTGCAGTCTACGGACATGTGCCTTACGACTCCCATGATACTTGTCCATATCCGGAGTGCATCTGCACAGCTCTGCTACTGCATCGGGCAACCAGGCCACATCAACGTCCAAACGGGATGGGGGGAATGATTCACAGCCAGCTGCAGGATGTCCTTCTCGATCCACGCCCACACTCATGATGCAGCACACAACCCCAACACAACCATGTGGCACTGTGATCCAAAACTGCATTCTGGCATCTCCATGCATCCAACCTTGGCCTAGCCACCATTCTCAACATCCGCCTGACGCAAGCATGCAGGACATGGTAGGGACACATGTCTAGACATACCTGGGAGCGGCAAGCCAGGTCACTCCACATGATCCCTGACCTCTGCGCATGACTGTTGCTCCCCTGAATGTGTCTGTAGCCACAGTTGTGCGGGAACCACTCAGCTGGTTGGGCCCAGCACAGGTGAGTATGGTACTCCATGTCTGTATCAGATGATACATTGGGACCCATGTGTGTCCTGGGCAAGACTGAGACCCCACGGTTTGGATGGTTGGAGTTAATTCTGAGATCAGGCATGCTTTGACTTTACGACACACACATGAATTGTAATAATGCAGAATCACGGCATCATCTTGTAAGTGTGATTAATTTATTTGTGGTGGGGTACGGGTTTGTGGGGATGACAAGAGGTGCACAGCGGGAGTGTAGAATCCAAAGTTCACTGGGGGAGTTGGTATCCTTGCCGTAGCAAAATGTCAGAGTCCATGCCACAGTCTTCGTCAACATAGGTCAGACAGTGACCAGCAAGTCCATGTGGCAGAGGATGTCATGTGCTGCTATTGGGCCAGAGGGCCAGGTGCCAGGCCAGGTGACCTGGGAGATGGTGATGTTCTGCTGACTCTCACAGTCTTTTTCGTGGACGACCCACCTTCCTGCGGGGACCCTCGGAAGCAGGCCGTGACGATGTCTGTGACGCTCCGTCGGATGAATCCTCCTCCTCCTGATCCCTCCCTGTGTCTGGTAATGGCCTTCGCCTGGTGCCACAGGGAGGGTTGCCCATGTTGTCGGCAATCCGACGGAGTACACCGGTCATTTGGGTTTGCACCGCCACGAGCTCAGCCTGTCTATCCTCCATCCTTCCTTGGTGTTGCAGTTGACAGGCATGTTGCTGGGCCTGCAGGGTCTTCATCTCCTGGAGGGTCCCCTTGATGTCATTGAGGGCGGACGCAATCTGGTCCATGCCCCTGGTGTCACGCCGGTATGTATCCAGGATGTTGCTGACCTGGGACACTACCGGGTCCTGAGCTCCCTGGTCAGGTTCGCGCCTCCGCCGTCCTCCACTCCCGCCACCCCTGCCCACGTGCACCTGGCCTGCCGTTGTGGGCGCATCGGGTCTCCGGGACCCCTGAGGGATGGCATCTGCGTTGCCGCCTGCCTCCTCCTGGGTGCCCGGAGGACCGTGTCCCTCCTGGGCAGACTGGCTGGGTGGTCGTGTGCGGGCAGGGCTCCTGGACGTCTCCTGGGATGTGGCAGGAATGGGGGTGGTGGTTGGCACAGTTGTACCTGACGCAGGTGCTGCAGGTGGTTGGACACCAGAGGGGCCAGGTTGGTCTGGGTCATCCATGGAGTGGTGAGAGTCGTCGCTGGCGGTGGGGTCCTCATCCCGCAGAGCCTGGTCCTGTGAGACTTCCCCCCCAGTGTTGGGGGGTGATCGTCGACGTTGACCTGTGTGTGAGAGAGACAATGTTAACAGTGTTACATGTGGCATCCATGTTTCATGCATTTCTGATTTGGCACTCTTCCTCTGGGTAGTTGGATCTGTCTTGCATTCCTCTCACAGTGCACTTGTGCATGGGTATGTCCCTTGGCCACAGCTGTCATGGCTTTACGCATGTGTGACACAATCTTAGTTGATGCATCTATTTGGGTACACAGTCAGCAGTGTGGTGTGCGGGCGTAGCGAGCCATGCAGAGGCGCCTTACGTGTTGCACTGTACGTGGCCAAATGGTGTTTTGCCAAGGCAATTTGATGTTGCAGGTAGGTGACTGAAGCATTTGTGACAGGGTTCTTACCGACACAGTGGGTGGGTATACTGGGTGTGTGGTTAGGTCTGTGCCTGCAGCACGGATGGACTCGTGCACAGATTGACACATGGACCGGTCTTCATCTACGGTGGGGGGGTTGAGGCACTGCCAGACCTTGTCTGCATGCACACAGTCCACCGGCTGACGAGTGGACATGGCCACACCACCCAAGGGTGATTTGGTCTCCCTGTGTCTCCCTTCCTCCCTCCCTCTGTCACCCTCCTCCCTCTGTCGGTCTCCCTCTGTCACCCTACTCCCTCCCTCTGTCTGTCTCCCTGTGTCCCCCTCTGTCTCCTTCCCTCTCATTCCCCCTCTCTCTCCCTCTATTTGTTACCCTCTGTCACCTCAGGCCAGCTTCCTGGGCACACACAGTTAGCCGGTCTTTGAATGGCCATTGGCTTGTTCATGTGAGTTAGTTCCTGTTCTCCGGGCACCCATTGGGCAGTGTGTCTGAGTGTAGGCTGCTGCTGTGGCGGTGTGTGCTGAGACTCTATCTGAGCGATGCATCTTCATTGTCTGCTGTTATGTGCAAATTGTGCCTTCAGACCCATGTCATCCTGCATGGCAGCCACCATTTGCAGGCAAGACAGTACTGTGTGGGTACACACAGTTTGTATGGCTGTGCCCTGGGCCATATGGGCTGAGGGCATTGTTGTGTGCTTGTGAGTTGCTCAATGTTAGTTTTGATGCCCCCACTCCCAGCATCGGCCACATCCTGTGTTGTGTTGGTGTTTTGTGTGGCCTGTGACTTGGCATGGCCCTGATTGATGCATGGGGCATGGAGGCGCTAGTGGCATGTGTGTGTTTGTGGAGTGTTGTTGTGTCCGGTGGTGGCTTGGGGGGGGTGGCATGCATGATTGATTGTGTATGGCATCCCCCCCATGTGAGGTGAGTTGTTTGTGTACTCACCAGGGTCTGGGAGTCCTGGTAGTCCGTGTAGTCCCTCCACCGCCAGCGTGGACATCACCTTCTCCTCCCAGGGATGGTATTGTACCGGTCTGGGGGGCGGCCCTCCTCCAGTGATGTTCCCCTGGTTGTGATTGTCAGTCATCTTCCTCTTGACCGTCCTCCGCAGATCGTACCACCTGGATTGGCACTCGTGCCTGGTTCTTCTGGTGGTCCCAACAGCATTCACAGAATCAACAATCCTCTGCCACATGGCCGTTTTTTCGGATATGCTGGTCTGTCTGACCAATGTCCCAAAGAGCTGTGGCTCGACTCTGAGGATTTCGTCGACAAGGATCTCCAGCTCCTCCTTTGTGAACTTTGGATTCTTGGTGGTGGACATGGCGTGGGGTGTGGGTGTGGATGGTTGTGGGGGTGTGGGTGTGGATGGTTGTGGGTGTGTGGGTGTGGTAGTGGAGGTGTGTGTGTGAATGTGATGAGGGGGTGTTTGTGTAGGTGGTTGTGTGAAGGTATGCAAGTGTGAGGTTCAAGTATGGTGGTGTGGGTCGTCTGTGGGCTCTGGCAGCAGTGGGTCTGTTGCAAAGGCTCATGGTTTGTGTGTGTGGTCCATTTTTATTGGTCCATTTGTGGGTGTGGCTGTGTTTGAAATTTGTGTGGGTGTGTTATGAGGAGTGATTGAGTTTTGGGCCTCTGTTTGGCAGTTTGGCAGTTGCAGGTCAGTGTATGTGATGTTTGTGAGGTTGTTGGGCATGTTTGGTGGTGTGGGGAAACTCTAATTGACTCTCCTTGTGTAAATATGGTTTGTCCTGGTTCAGTACGTGTGTTTTTGGCGTCAGTACGGTCCGTACATGCACTGGTGGGGGTACGGTCCGTACATTCCCTGGTGGGGTGTGGGTACGGCCGTACTTCCACGGGTGGTGGTTCGTTGCGCACATACACGGCTGGGGGGGTTAGGTGCGTACATACACGGCTGGGGGTTAGGTGCGTACATACACGGGTGGGGTGGGGGTTCGGTGCGTACATACACGGGTGGTGGTTGGGTGCGTACATACACGGGTGGGGTGGGGGTTCGGTGCGTACATACACTGCTGGGGTGGGGGTTCGGTGCGTACATACACGGGTGGGGGTTCGGTGCGTACATACACGGGTGGGGTGGGGGTTCGGTGCGTACATACACGGCTGGGGGGGTTCGGTGCGTACATACACGGGTGGGGGTTCGGTGCGTACATACACGGCTGGGGGGGGGGTTCGGTGCATACATACACGGGTGGTGGTTGGGTGCATACATACACGGGTGGGGTGGGGGTTCGGTGCATACATACACTGCTGGGGTGGGGGTTCGGTGCGTACATACACGGGTGGGGGTTCGGTGCGTACATACACGGGTGGGGTGGGGGTTCGGTGCGTACATACACGGCTGGGGGGGTTCGGTGCGTACATACACGGGTGGGGGTTCGGGCGTACATACACTGCTGGGGTGGGGGTTCGGGGCGTACATACACTTCTGGGGTGGGGGTTCGGTGCGTACATACACAGGTGGGGGTTCGGTCCATACATACACGGGTGGGGGTTCGGGGCGTACATACACTGCTGGGGTGGGGGTACGGGCCGTACTTCCACGGGTGTGGGTACGGTCCGTACATACACGGGTGGGGGTTCAGTGCGTACATACATGGGTGGGGGTTCGGGGCGTACATACACTGCTGGGGTGGGGGTTCGGGGCGTACATACACTGCTGGGGTGTGGGTACGGGCCGTACTTCCACGGGTGTGGGTACGGTCCGTACATACACGGGTGGGGGTTCGGTGCGTACATACACGGGTGGGGGTTCGGGGCGTACATACACGGGTGGTGGTTCCGTGCGTACATACACGGGTGGGGGTTCGGGGCGTACATACACTGCTGGGGTGGGGGTTTGGTGCGTACATACACAGGTGGGGGTTCGGCGCGTACATACACTGCTGGGGTGGGGGTTCGGGGCGTACATACACTGCTGGGGTGGGGGTACGGGCCGTACTTCCACGGGTGTGGGTACGGTCCGTACATACACGGGTGGGGGTTCGGTGCGTACATACACGGGTGGGGGTTCGGGGCGTACATACACTGCTGGGGTGGGGGTTCGGGGCGTACATACACTGCTGGGGTGGGGGTTCGGGGCGTACATACACTGCTGGGGTGGGGGTACGGGCCGTACTTCCACGGGTGTGGGTACGGTCCGTACATACACGGGTGGGGGTTCGGTGCGTACATACACGGGTGGGGGTTCGGGGCGTACATTCACTGCTGGGGTGGGGGTTCGGGGCGTACATACACTGCTGGGGTGGGGGTACGGGCCGTACTTCCACGGGTGGGGGTACGGTCCGTACATACATGGGTGGGGGTTCGGTGCGTACATACACGGGTGGTGGTTCGGTGCGTACATACACTGCTGGGGTGGGGGTTCGGTGCGTACATACACGGCTGGGGGGGTTCGGTGCGTACATACACGGGTGGGGGTTCGGGGCGTACATACACTGCTGGGGTGGGGGTTCGGGGCGTACATACACTGCTGGGGTGGGGGTACGGGCCGTACTTCCACGGGTGTGGGTACGGTCCGTACATACACGGGTGGGGGTTCGGGGCGTACATACACGGGTGGGGGTTCGGGGCGTACATACACGTGTGGGGGTTCGGGGTGTACATGCACTGCTGGGGTGGGGGTTCGGTGCGTACATACGCGGGCGGGGGGGTGGTGGGGTGTTCGGCGCGTATGCGGGCACATGTCTCCATGGTTGCTATGGGAGTTCGGTTCGGACGGTGTTTTTTGCGTACGGTTGTGAAATGGGGAGGACGGGAGGGATCGTACTTGCGCTGTCGGACTTTATTTTTCCGCACGGTGGGTTTTTCGACCGGGGACATGTCGGTGACTTTTCCCGACCCGAGGACGTGTGGGCAAATCTTCCCAATGCGATTCGTATGGACTTTTTTCCGTTCGAATCGTACTTGGCAGTTTGTACGCTACTTTGACGATTCGGACGGAAAAAAATCCGGATACGAGTCGGACGGGGAATTTTTTTACCGGATCGGAATTGGCACCTTAATAAATTTAATTGGAAATTTGGAATAAAAATATATTTTTTATATTATCTTTTAGGAGTGGGATGTTGGGTTATAGGGGATGAGGGTGGGGAGTGTTTTAAAAATTTTGTTTTATGTAGGAATAATTTGTATACAAAATTTAGAAAATTAGAATAAAATTTCGAATGTTATATTTAATTTTAGGAGTGGGATGTTGTGTTATGGGGATAAGGGTGTGGAGTTTGATAAAAATGTGTAAAATGTTGGTAATATTGTATAAAAAGTATGTATAAATTTTGATTTTGATTGTACAATTAAAATTTTTGGGGGGGATTGGGATGTTGGCTTATAGGGGATAAGGGTGGGGAGTGTTTTAAAAATGTATTTTAAATTAGTACTATTGAGTAATTTATATTAAAAAAAAATATATTATAATATAATATTTTGGGATAAATTTTAGATTGGGGAGTTGGATTTGTAGAGGATAAGTGTGGGTATTGTTTTATGTAAATTTTTTAATAATGATTAAAACATATTTTTGTTTAATATATTTATATTTATATTTTTGTATTGCAATTACTGTAATTAAATACATATTGGAGTGGGAACATAAAATTAATTAAGATCAGTATACATGATCTAGTGTAATTAAATATATTTATGAGTGGGAATACTAAATTAATGAAGTTTAGTGTTTTGCACCTACCATAATTAAATATAGATTTGAGTGAGAATAGTAAATTATTTAAGTTCAGTGTCCAGCACTTATCTTAATTAAATATAGACTGGAGTGGGAATAGTAAATTAATTAAGTTCATTGTCCAGCACCTACTGTAATTTAATATAGGTTGGAGTGAGAATAGTAAATTAATTAAGTTCAGTGTCCAGCACTTATCTTAATTAAATATAGACTGGAGTGGGAATAGTAAATTAATTCAGTTCAATGTCCAGCACATACTATAATTAAATATAGGTTGGAGTGAGAATAGTAAATTAATTAAGTTCAGTGTCCAGCACTTATCTTAATTTAATATAGACTGGAGTGGGAATAGTAAATTAATTTATTTCAGTGTCCAGCACCTACCCTAATTTAATATAGGTTGGAGTGAGAATAGTAAATTAATTAAGGTCAGTGTCCAGCACTTATCTTAATTAAATATAGACTGGAGTGGGAATAGTAAATAAATTTAGTTCAGTGTCCAGCACCTACCCTAATTTAATATAGTTTGGAGTGATAATAGTAAATTAATTAAGTTCAGTGTCCAGCACTTATCTTAATTAAATATAGACTGGAGTGGGAATAGTAAATTTATTAAGTTAAGTGTCCAGCACCTACTCTAATTTAATATAGGTTGGAGTGAGAATAGTAAATTAATTATGTTCAGTGTCCAGCACTTATCTTAATTAAATATAGACTGGAGTGGGAATAGTAAATTAATTAAGTTCAGTGTCCAGCACCTACCCTAATTAAATATAGATTGGAGTGAGAATAGTAAATTAATTCAGTTCAGTGTCCAGCACTTATCTTAATTAAATATAGAATGGAGTGGGAATAGTAAATTAATTAAGTTCAGTGTCCAGCGCATACTCTAATTAAATATAGGTTGGAGTGAGAATAGTAAATTAATTAAGTTCAGTGTCCAGCACTTATCTTAATTAAATATAGACTGGAGTGGGAATAGTAAATTAATTAAGTTCAGTGTCCAGCACCTACCCTAATTAAATATAGATTGGAGTGAGAATAGTAAATTAATTCAGTTCAGTGTCCAGCACTTATCTTAATTAAATATAGACTGGAGTGGGAATAATAAATTAATTAAGTTCAGTGTCCAGCACATACTCTAATTAAATATAGGTTGGAGTGAGAATAGTAAATTAATTAAGTTCAGTGTCCAGCACTTATCTTAATTAAATATAGAGTGGAGTGGGAATAGTAAATAAATTTAGTTCAGTGTCCAGCACCTACCCTAATTTAATATAGTTTGGAGTGATAATAGTAAATTAATTAAGTTCAGTGTCCAGCACTTATCTTAATTAAATATAGACTGGAGTGGGAATAGTAAATTTATTAAGTTAAGTGTCCAGCACCTACTCTAATTTAATATAGGTTGGAGTGAGAATAGTAAATTAATTATGTTCAGTGTCCAGCACTTATCTTAATTAAATATAGACTGGAGTGGGAATAGTAAATTAATTAAGTTCAGTGTCCAGCACCTACCCTAATTAAATATAGATTGGAGTGAGAATAGTAAATTAATTCAGTTCAGTGTCCAGCACTTATCTTAATTAAATATAGAATGGAGTGGGAATAGTAAATTAATTAAGTTCAGTGTCCAGCGCATACTCTAATTAAATATAGGTTGGAGTGAGAATAGTAAATTAATTAAGTTCAGTGTCCAGCACTTATCTTAATTACATATAGACTGGAGTGGGAATAGTAAATTAATTAAGTTCAGTGTCCAGCACCTACCCTAATTAAATATAGATTGGAGTGAGAATAGTAAATTAATTCAGTTCAGTGTCCAGCACTTATCTTAATTAAATATAGACTGGAGTGGGAATAATAAATTAATTAAGTTCAGTGTCCAGCACATACTCTAATTAAATATAGGTTGGAGTGAGAATAGTACATTAATTAAGTTCAGTGTCCAGCACTTATCTTAATTAAATATACAGTGGAGTGGGAATAGTAAATTAATTCAGTTCAGTCTCCAGCACCTACTCTAATTTAATATAGGTTGGAGTGAGAATAGTAAATAAATTAAGTTCTGTGTCCAGCACTTATCTTAATTAAATATAGACTGGAGTGGGAATAGTAAATTAATGAAGTTCATTGTCCAGCACCTACTGTAATTTAATATAGGTTGGAGTGAGAATAGTAAATTAATTAAGTTCAGTGTCCAGCACTTATCTTAATTAAATATAGACTGGAGTGGGAATAGTAAATTAATTCAGTTCAGTGTCCAGCACATACTATAATTAAATATAGGTTGGAGTGAAAATAGTAAATTAATTAAGTTCAGTGTCCAGCACTTATCTTAATTTAATATAGACTGGAGTGGGAATAGTAAATTAATTTAGTTCAGTGTCCAGCACCTACCCTAATTTAATATAGGTTGGAGTGAGAATAGTAAATTAATTAAGTTCAGTGTCCAGCAGTTATCTTAATTAAATATAGACTGGAGTGGGAATAGTAAATTTATTAAGTTCAGTGTCCAGCACCTACTCTAATTTAATATACGTTGGAGTGAGAATAGTAAATTAATTATGTTTAGTGTCCAGCACTCATCTTAATTAAATATAGACTGGAGTGGGAATAGTAAATTAATTAAGTTCAGTGTCCAGCACCTACCCTAATTAAATATAGATTGGAGTGAGAATAGTAAATTAATTAAGTTCAGTGTCCAGCACTTATCTTAATTAAATATAGACTGGAGTGGGAATAGTAAATTAATTAAGTTCAGTGTCAAGCACATACTCTAATTAAATATAGGTTGGAGTGAGAATAGTAAATTAATTATGTTCAGTGTCCAGCACTTATCTTAATTAAATATAGACTGGAGTGGGAATAGTAAATTAATTCAGTTCAGTGTCCAGCAACTACTCAAATTTCATATAGGTTGGAGTGAGAATAGTAAATTAATTAAGTTCTGTGTCCAGCACTTATCTTAATTAAATATAGACTGGAGTGGGAATAGTAAATTAATTCAGTTCAGTGTCCAGCACCTACTCTAAACTAATATAGGTTGGAGTGAGAATAGTAAATTAATTAAGTTCAGTGTCCAGCACTTATCTTAATTAAATATAGACTGGAGTGGGAATAGTAAATGAATTTAGTTCAGTGTCCAGCACCTACCCTAATTTAATATAGTTTGGAGTGATAATAGTAAATTAATTAAGTTCAGTGTCCAGCACTTATCTTAATTAAATATAGACTGGAGTGGGAATAGTACATTTATTAAGTTAAGTGTCCAGCACCTACTCTAATTTAATATAGGTTGGAGTGAGAATAGTAAATTAATTATGTTCAGTGTCCAGCACTTATATTAATTAAATATAGACTGGAGTGGGAATAGTAAATTAATTAAGTTCAGTGTCCAGCACCTACCCTAATTAAATATAGATTGGAGTGAGAATAGTAAATTAATTCAGTTCAGTGTCCAGCACTTATCCTAATTAAATATAGACTGGAGTGGGAATAGTAAATTAATTAAGTTCAGTGTCCAGCACATACTCTAATTAAATATAGGTTGGAGTGAGAATAGTAAATTAATTAAGTTCAGTGTCCAGCACTTATCTTAATTAAATATAGAGTGGAGTGGGAATAGTAAATTAATTCAGTTCAGTCTCCAGCACCTACTCTAATTTAATATAGGTTGGAGTGAGAATAGTAAATTAATTAAGTTCTGTGTCCAGCACTTATCTTAATTAAATATAGACTGGAGTGGGAATAGTAAATTTATTAAGTTCAGTGTCCAGCAACTACTCTAATTTAATATAGGTTGGAGTGAGAATAGTACATTAATTAAGTTCAGTGTCCAGCACTTATCTTAATTAAATATAGACTGGAGTGGGAATAGTAAATTCATTCAGTTCAGTGTCTAGCACCTACCCTAATTAAATATATTTTGGAGTGAGAATAGTAAATTAATTAAGTTCAGTCTGTAGTGGGAGTAGTATGTTAATTAAGTTTGGTAAATAGCAATTATTATAATTAAATATAGAGTTGAATAAGAACAGTTAAATTAATTTGTTTTAATTTACAATAAATCTGTAGATTTTAGTTTTGGTTGGATAAAAGATAGAAGTTATATCAGAATGCAAATTCCCAATTTTTGTATAAAATAGTAGAAAGGAAAATAAGATTTGTTTTATAGTTGTTGGAATGTATATTAATTAGAGAGAAAATATTGTTTATTATTCCGCATATTATAATAATAATTAAATCATTGAAATAAACATGTAATAAAATAATTAATATTTAACATTTGTATTATTGTAATAATTTTTTTATAATGGATATATATTTGTTTAATGTATATTTTGGATATTAATATATGAACAGACAAAATAATAAAAAATAAAATATTATGATTTTTATAGCTGTTTAATATTTTTAATTTTATATTGTGTACTCTCAATATTTGTAGACTTTATTTGAATTTATAAGAAATTGTATGTTTTGAAATATATGATAAATATATTTTAATTATTTATATTTATATTAGATAATTAATATTGAAATTGTTTACATTTTAGAATATTTCTTTTTATTTTTAGTTTTGGTATGTTGTGGATACAATATATTAATTATATCATGTTCATTCATTTTTTTTGGTAATATATACAGTTTTATTATTATATTAGTAAATATGTTTTTTTTATTATATTTATTTTTATAAGTTAAATAATTTTCACATATATAAAAAAAATAGGTATTCTTTTTGAGTATTTTATTCTAATGTTTTACTAATTTTTAAAGTAATGTGTAATGTTAAATAAATAGTTAGGGCATTTATTGGTATTTTTTTAGTTGTTATGTTTGTTTGGGTCTTTTATTTTGTAACCGCTCGCTGTTGTTTTGGGTTATTTTGGTAGAATCCAGGTCGCGGTCGGGAGCTGTTTCGCGTCTGAGAAGGTAAGAGGTATTTTCTTTATTATTAAATAGTTTTAAGTGTTTTGTGGAAGTAGTAATGTTGTAATAAGTGTGTATGGATTGATGTTTTAGAAGTTAGGGTGTTAGTAATAGTTTGTATACGGTTTTATAATTTACGTTGTGTTCCGTGTTTGTGGCTTTGTTAGTGTTTTGTTATTTAGCTGTGTTAAAGTTTTATAGTGTTTGAATAATGTTTGTAGTGATGTTTTTAGGTGCATTATGTGTGTTTGTGGGTGGGTGGGAATGTTTGTTTCTGTTTTGTAGGTTTTACGGAGAAGATATTTTCGTCTCTTTCAAACACCTTTTTTTTTTTAAGGAAGTGTGTATTAGTTGTGTTTACTAATATTTATTTTACACTTCCTTTATTGTTCGGGTTTCCAGGAGCGGTTATTTACCTTTTTTATATTTTTCGGGATTTTTATGGTTAATGGATTGTCGTTTTTTGGCGTAGACGTTTTTTTCGAAAATACAGTTGTATTTTTCCATTTTATTTGGATTCATTTTTGATACCTATGGATTTTGAACTACCTGGATTTATTTGGAAGGAATGTTATTATCCCATTGGAGCAACTACACAGGTAAGTTCATTTAAATATTTTAATTGTGGGTGGGCAAATCTTATATATTTATTATTGTTGTTGTGTACTTGGTTTGTTTAATTATGTTGTCTAAATATATGTAGATATAAATTATTTATATATTTTAGACCACATAATTAAATATGTGATATAATAAAGTGGTTTCTTTATGTTGTGATAGTTGTTTTAGTAGAATTGTGGGTTAATATTTTGGAAAGGGTTTAGAAGAGAGTTTGAGCTATTATATTTAAGTACTCAAGTCCTCTTGTGGATGGGTATAGCTGTACCTGTTGTTGTAGGTAATTATACATTTGAGTAGTTTGTCTAGATTGTTTTGGTTTTAATTGTAGGACAGATTGTTGCATTCTTAATTCTTGGAAACTTTGTTCCTTTTGTATGGCAATTAGTAGTTTTTGTAGTGTTGGAGTTGTTCTCCCAGTAGAAGTTAGGAATGCATTATGCCAGCCCTCGACGGTGTTGTTAGTTTTGGCTTGTTGGTTGAGTGTACTTACATATACATTCCACCAAGGTATTTGGAACTTGGGCTGACGTCTATGGCCTGATCTGTGTAGTCTCCCCACCCAGGTATCCTCAAAATAATCTAAGAGGGGAGATAACTTTACTTCATTTTGTTTGTAGAATGGACTTTCTAATAAAAGATTGTAATGTTCTGCAACATCTGTGGTTGGTACATAAGCTAGGGCTGTTAGAAGTTTTATTTGATGTGCAAAAGTTATGTTTGTGGCATATTCTACACTTAGTGAAGATTTTTGTAAATGTCTCCATATACATTGGTTTAGATGAAAGTAACATCCTTGGATAGCTGTATGGGGGTACAGTTTTAGAATGCAATTTATCATGGCTTGCTCAAAGTCTATGATAATTCTTTGAGGGTAAAAATCATTTGATTCTTGTTTTAGTTTTCCTAGCATTTCATTATATGTTGTGTTTTGTTTGTTAGGTAATAGTGCATAAATTAAAGGTATGGAAGTGTTGTGATATTGACCGTGTATTGTGTAAAGCTGGTAGAATGGTTTTGGGCATATTGTAAAGGTGCCATCCATCATCCATGTTTGGCATTGTTGGAGTTTAGTTATATTGTTTGCAGTAGCAAACATTATGATTCTTTTTTCTGTACTTTTGTTATCAAAAAAAATAAAAGGTTCATTATTGTGGGTGATAGTTAATTCTGGTGGAATGATGATATCTTGAAAAGTTTTAGGGGATGGTATAGTTGCCGTGGTTGATTTTTTGGTCCTAGCAATTGTTCTTTTTATAGAAGCAATTGATGGTAATTGGACTCTTGCTTCTTTGGGCACTCTAGGTAATAGTTCTTTTAGGATTACACTTGTAGCAGTTTGTGAACCAGTGCTTAATTCTTTTATATTTTCAAGGGTTGATCTGACTTCTATTTCAGAGAGATAGGGTGGATGGTTATGCTCTCTTGTATATAGTACAGTTGTTTCTCTTGTTGTTGCTCGTCCGTAGCATTTGTTAGAATAATATTTAGAACACTTCCAGTTCACTTTTCGGTCCGTCTGCTTTTCTTGGGTGTATGTGTAACCCATGTAACACAATAGGAATTTTCCTTTCTGCGAAGTTATGAATTGGGCTTCTTCTGTCATCGTGATGTGTTAGAAATCTGGGAAAAATGTATATGAAAATATATGCAATAGTACTTTATATATTTCTAAGAAAATTTGAAACAAAACAATTTTTTATATATACTTACCAAGTGTTTTTGGTTGTATTTGAATGAAGATGTTCTTTGTAGACAAAATGCTGTTTAGTTGATGTAGTCTCTGAAAGTTAAAGAACATATATTTTTTAGGTGGGTTTAGTGTTTTTTAAGTGGGGTGGTATTGCTGTTTGGAATAGACTATATTTTTTTGTTGAAACGTTTTTTATTGTTTTCCAAATCAACAACTCAACAAACATCCCCCCACCTTCACCCGTCCAGGAAGTACCACACATTTATCATCAAGACCAATTATTTAGGAGAAGGAACAACCTTCCCACCCAGCACTCTACCCCCCCTCCCCCACCCCATGTCAGTGTACCCCCGTCCCCTACCCCTCTTCCGATGTGCCCCTCCTCCCTAATAAATAAGATGCAGGAGCCCAACCTCTCCCTAAGCAAACGGAGCCTTCCCTCATGCCGAGTGGTATAGACTATGGTGCCGATCACAATCCGGTAAAAACCGGGTACGAACCGTCGGACGGAGCATATTCTCCGTCCGACGCGTACCCGGTCGTCAAAATATACAAACATGGAATTACGATTCGCACGGGTACACCATTACCGTACGAATCGTAAAAAAGACCGACCGAACAAAAAACACCTACCAATGCGAACCGGGAAAGCGCCGACCTGACGTCGGGACGCACGCAGCCAGCCATTCACGACCCAGGAATCACGATTCGCACCGACGTCACCCCGCACGGTGAATATTTTGCGGCAGCCAAAAACTGCCGGGAAATCAGGACGACGCGAACAAGGACCACCAGTACGCGACGGACAGACGGCGACGCGAACAAGGAGGACCAGTACGTGACGGACACACAGGACGACGCCACCAAGGAGGACCCATACGCGACAGGACGACGCGATCACGGAGGACCCGTACGCGACAGGACGACGCGAGCAAGGAGTACCAGTACGCGACGGACAGACATGGACCCGAACCTACGAGTCATCCCTGCCCTCATAGCAGTACACCTCCTCTACAGGTTACGACGCAGACGCCGCAGAAGGTCAGAATAACTAAGGGAGGGGGGAAAGTGGGGTGGGGTGGGGGTGGCACGACCAGGGCAGGCCACAAAACAACCACATGAGTGACACACTACACATGGCCTGGACATACCTGACTCCCATGCCCTGGTCACCACGAGGGGGTGGGGGCGTGTCCTGATAATCCAGCGACCGCCACAACGGAAGTCCGTCACCACGCGAACCGGCAACACAACCAGACAGGTACGTCCCGTACCCACGCCTGAAGAGCGTGGGTACGAGTCGGACCACGCCCACACACGTCACCCCAACAATGGCGGGACGGATCGCACCCACGTGGCAAAGGCCTGGGTACGGGCCGCACAAACATCACATAGCGTGGGGACGGATATGTACGGACCCTACCCCCACCCCGTATGCAAGGAGCGTACCCCCCAGCCCAACAGTGCAAGTACGACCCGTACCCCCACCCGCGGACGTACGGAGCGTACCCCCAGCCCAACAGTGTAAGTACGACCCGTACCCCCACCCGCGGACGTACGGAGCGTACCCCCAGCCCAACAGTGTAAGTACGACCCGTACCCCCACCCGCGGACGTACGGAGCGTACCCCCAGCCCAACAGTGTAAGTACGACCCGTACCCCCACCCGCGGACGCACGGAGCGTACCCCCAGCCCAACAGTGTAAGTACGACCCGTACCCCCACCCGCGGACGTACGGAGCGTACCCCCAGCCCAACAGTGTAAGTACGACCCGTACCCCCACCCGCGAATGCAAGGAGCGTACCCCCCTGCCCAACAGTGTAAGTACGACCCGTACCCCCACCCGCGTATGCATGGAGCGTACCCCCCATGCCAACAGTGTAAGTACGACTCGAACCCCCACCCACGAATGCAAGGAGCGTACCCCCCTGCCCAACAGTGTAAGTACGACCCGTACCCACACCCGCGGACGTACGGAGCGTACCCCCACCACACCAGTGTCAGTAGACTCGTACCCTCACCTCTAATGCAGTGTGCGTAACCCCACCGTGTATGTGCCAAGCGCACATATCCAGAAATCGGAGGTGTGTGTGCAGAGTCCACCCAGCAGTGCCCTGAGACAGGAGTGGTGGGTGTGGAGTCCTCCCAGCAGTGCCCTGAGACAGGAGGGGTGGGTGCCCATCACTCCCAGCAGTGCCCAGAGACAGGAGGGGTGTGTGCAGAGTCCTCCCAGCAGTGCCCTGAGACAGGAGGGGTGGGTGCAGAGTCCTCCCAGCAGTGTCCAGACCCAGGAGGGGTGTGTGCAGAGTCCTCCAAGCAGTGTCCAGACCCAGGAGGGGTGGGTGGTGAGTCCTCCCAGCAGTGCCCTGAGACAGGAGGGGTGGGTGCAGAGACCTCCCAGCAGTGTCCAGACCCAGGAGGGGTGTGTGCAGAGTCCTCCCAGCAGTGTCCAGACCCAGGAGGGGTGGGTGGTGAGTCCTCCCAGCAGTGCCCTGAGACAGGAGGGGTGGGTGCAGAGACCTCCCAGCAGTGCCCTGAGACAGGAGGGGTGGGTGGTGAGTCCTCCCAGCAGTGCCCAGAGACAGGAGGGGTGGGTGCAGAGTCCTCCCAGCAGTGTCCAGACCCAGGAGGGGTGGGTGGTGAGTCCTCCCAGCAGTGCCCAGAGACAGGAGGGGTGTGTGCAGAGTCCTCCCAGCAGTGTCCAGACCCAGGAGGGGTGGGTGCAGAGACCTCCCAGCAGTGCCCTGAGACAGGAGGGGTGGGTGGTGAGTCCTCCCAGCAGTGCCCAGAGACAGGAGGGGTGTGTGCAGAGTCCTCCCAGCAGTGTCCAGACCCAGGAGGGGTGTGTGCAGAGTCCTCCCAGCAGTGTCCAGACCCAGGAGGGGTGGGTGCAGAGACCTCCCAGCAGTGCCCTGAGACAGGAGGGGTGGGTGGTGAGTCCTCCCAGCAGTGCCCAGAGACAGGAGGGGTGGGTGCAGAGACCTCCCAGCAGTGCCCTGAGACAGGAGGGGTGTGTGCAGAGTCCTCCCAGCAGTGTCCAGACCCAGGAGGGGTATGTGCAGAGTCCTCCCAGCAGTGTCCAGACCCAGGAGGGGTGGGTGGTGAGTCCTCCCAGCAGTGCCCTGAGACAGGAGGGGTGGGTGCAGAGACCTCCCAGCAGTGTCCAGACCCAGGAGGGGTGTGTGCAGAGTCCTCCCAGCAGTGTCCAGACCCAGGAGGGGTGGGTGGTGAGTCCTCCCAGCAGTGCCCTGAGACAGGAGGGGTGGGTGCAGAGACCTCCCAGCAGTGCCCTGAGACAGGAGGGGTGGGTGGTGAGTCCTCCCAGCAGTGCCCAGAGACAGGAGGGGTGGGTGCAGAGTCCTCCCAGCAGTGTCCAGACCCAGGAGGGGTGGGTGGTGAGTCCTCCCAGCAGTGCCCAGAGACAGGAGGGGTGTGTGCAGAGTCCTCCCAGCAGTGTCCAGACCCAGGAGGGGTGGGTGCAGAGACCTCCCAGCAGTGCCCTGAGACAGGAGGGGTGGGTGGTGAGTCCTCCCAGCAGTGCCCAGAGACAGGAGGGGTGTGTGCAGAGTCCTCCCAGCAGTGTCCAGACCCAGGAGGGGTGGGTGCAGAGACCTCCCAGCAGTGCCCTGAGACAGGAGGGGTGGGTGGTGAGTCCTCCCAGCAGTGCCCAGAGACAGGAGGGGTGGGTGCAGAGACCTCCCAGCAGTGCCCTGAGACAGGAGGGGTGTGTGCAGAGTCCTCCCAGCAGTGTCCAGACCCAGGAGGGGTGTGTGCAGAGTCCTCCCAGCAGTGTCCAGACCCAGGAGGGGTGGGTGCAGAGTCCTCCCAGCAGTGCCCAGAGACAGGAGGGGTGTGTGCAGAGTCCTCCCAGCAGTGTCCAGACCCAGGAGGGGTGGGTGCAGAGTCCTCCCAGCAGTGTCCACACCCAGGAGGGGTGTAACACATGTGTGTGATGCCACAATTACCCACATCCATACTGCCTACAAGGGAACATGTCCCCATGAACTCATGTCAACTGAATCCACACACAAGTACAGTGATCACCAAGGATGCCACGATTGTTGCAGGTGGAGACATGGCCATGCATGCATGGCCAAAGTAGAAGGGCTCCGTCACACACACAGCTCATGTACACACAGCTCTGCGCTAAACATTGGGAACACCCTGCAGGGAAGAAACTGGGTACACAGAGGAAGGAATACACCCTGGGACAATTGAACCATGCAGTAACTGCTGACATGACCTAAGGAAGTTAGCCAACACCTTGTGATGGCACACAGATCCTAGGGTGGCCCCAAAGAGCAGAACACTACTACAAATCCCACACACCCAAAGCCTTAAACACCACCCAAAACAATGTAGCAGCCCCACCAACACCAATACCACCATAGCAGGAGTGTGAGAATGACAACAAAAATAAGCTTTATTCAGCATGAGCACAATGTCCGTGGATCAAAGGCAGTTCAAAGTCAACAAAGGCCATAGGGCAGTCAATGATTCCCAGCTGCATGGGGGACACAGTGGGATGTGTGTCCCCTACCTTGCCTGCACAGTCAAATGCCATCGTCTTCCATACTGGTGAGGGCATCAGGGGGGGGGGAAGCAACAGGCACCGCAGGGACATCAGGGCAAAGGGGCGGCGTTGTGGGTGCAGGGATGGAGGACTCAACCACAGGGGGTGTGTCATGGCCAAAGGCGGAGGCCAGGATGGCACTACACACCTTAGCAAGGTCCTCCAGGGAGTCCCCTGCACCCGAAGTGACCTCAGGCCCCAAGGAGGGGGGGGGTTCAGAGGGATGGGTTGCAGCGCCACCGGGGGAGGGTGGAGACAGGGGGGGAGACTCAACCACCCTGACCGAGGACTTCCTTGACCGCTTGCGTGGTGGCGTAACTGTGGGGCTCAGGGACAGAGCGGCCATGAAGGAGTCCTTGGGGGAGATGTGGCCAGGAGAGCTGAGGGGAGGGGATTTGGAGGGAGTGGATTGTGTGGAATGCGGACTCCCACTCTGGCTGCGTGTCACACGTTTGCCCCCCGACCCAGTGGGTGTGCCTATCTCACCCTGTGTGTGCGTGTCAGGAGGAGTGCGGTGGACCTTCCCTGCTGGTGTGGTGCCTGTGTCTGTTGTGGTGGGTGCATGCCGACGTCTGGGTGTACGTGGGACAGGCATGGAAGTGGGAAGTGTGGATGGGGCAGGGGTAGGTGGGGGGAGGTCGCGCTGCAGGAGACCCACTGCTGCAGTCAGTGTGGAGTCTAGGGACCTTAGCAAGTTGCGTTGGTCAGCCTGCAAAGAATGAATGCCCTCCAAGAATGCCTCGATGTTGGTGAGGGTTTTCCCGTGGGAATGGAGGACATTCAGGATCGCAGCCTGACCAACCTGCATTTGCCGCTGGATGTCCATAGACTCAGCATTGGCGGCAGCAGTGGAGACAGGGGCAGGGGGTGCGGTGCCTGGCAGGAAGGAGACATGCGGTGACCGGGCACGCTGGGAAGGGACACGAGCAAGTGGGAGGCGGTTGGTGGGAACTGAGGGGGCGGTGGCAGGTGTTGTTCCACTGTCAGCTGCTGGTGCAGCCTCCGCCAACTCTGAGACATCCTCCTCGGACCTGTCAGCTTCGTAGTCTGATGTGCCAGTCGACAGGTCCTCGGCCACACTATCCTCCGCCTCTGTCCCACTCGATGTGCCAGCCCCGATGTCACGGCTGCCACTGGTGCTCGGTCCCTCCGCCTGGTCCGTGTCCATGTCTCCCTCTGTGTCCCCCGACGATGCTGTGGGCAGGGTGGAGAGACAGAAATTAATCAGACACCTGTACACATCTGTCACATGAGTCCAATCTACATAGTCAACATTGCATAGCCTGAAGAGGCAGATCCCTAACATCTGCAAAACAAGGTACCGATGTAGGGCATGAAACACAGTTGGTTGAGCCACCATGCCACTGAAATACCATGGAGAGCATGAGACAATAGCTGATGACAGGAAACGGAGTCTGACATAGCACCCAGGCCCTGGGGACAATCCTGCACTGCCTCTGCACCACACAGCGTTTGTGAAAATACCTATGACCAGGGACAATATCCATGAACTTGAGACACATGCTGCATAGGTAATGCTGCAAACATGCCCAACATAACTCGGTCACTGCACCTTGCGTGTGTGTCCAGTAACATCACACACTGTCCAGACCCAGCAATTAGGAATCAGGATTTGACACATAGGCATTGCCCGCCCCAAGCAACCCCCACACGATGCTAATTGCTGAGACACAGGTGGCACCAACATCTCATAGTCTGGGTGATAAACACAGTGGCAGGCAAAAGGCAAGATTGGACGCAAAACAGCAAAGGTGCGCCTGTACAAATAATGAGGTACCAGTGCCCATCCTCAGATGAGTATAACAAGACACACAGGCACTGGCAACTGTGAGTATGAAGAGGGACAATCAGGTCAGGCTGCACAGTGGACACCTGTACATAATAGCACGTCTATATACATGGTGACAGGGGACAATGGCACAGAGCACAACCTACGCTGTAGACAGTGAGAGTGTCCACGTTGATGATGACACAAACAACACTGAGGATAAGGTGCCCCAGGGGACAGTATTGGGCACGCAACTACATGCTACTGAATGGGAATGACTGCTACACACGTCACCATCCCTGCACTATGCGTAGCGCACACTCATGCACATCATGTCACAGGCCACTACATAGGACATGCGCGCTGTAAGGCATGACACATGAGAGACCAACTCCCATGTCTGGAGCCAGCATCAGTGCCAACTGACATGGAACCCACATGCAGTGAACTTGACAGTTCACAGGCAAGGTCCCACAACCTGTTACCCACCACCACCACCCATGATGCTACAGTCATTGTTCTCGTGGACAAAGCGCCAGCCTACATTACCTTGTGAAGGAGTGACTACACACAGACCAGGGAACACATTGCAAGGAGGGGAAGGGTGGCAGGGGCGCAGCGCTACACTTGGGCAAACTGGATGGGCACAGCACCTTTAAACCCTGCCAGTGAATTAATGCCACTGTGCCCTTACAAATGCCGGTGACACACAACAAACGCACATGTACCTACCCCCTTCCGCCTGCTGCATCGCCTGTAAGCGCCTCTCCAGGTCTGGAAAGACCACCGGCAGCACACGCCTGTGGAGGTGGGTCAGACGGCGGCGGCCGCGGTTCTTGTGGCTCTCAGGTGAGTCCCCCAGCAGGAGCCGTGCAATCCTCCGCGTCCAGCACCGGATATCCTGCCAGCGTTTCCTCACCTGGGACAGGCTCCGCCTCCGACCATCCACACGCCTCACGGCACTGACGGCGGTCAGCCAGATCTGCTCCTTGGCAGTGGCGCCTACCTGTGAGGGAGTACAAGTGACACCACATCAATACACCAGCCACATGTCACAGAGAGACATATGTGAACATAATAGCTGGTTACTACATGGCATGTAATGCAGCCAACGCATTGCACCTCTGTCATAGGGACATCATCCTCTGGTGAGGGAAAAGGCAGTACGTGCCATAGTGGGTACTCAGGTGGAATGATGGCAATGTCACAATCAATGATCAAGGCTCACACTGTGCATCACACCCACACCTCCTGTCTCAGGGCACTGCTGGGAGGACTCTGCACACACACCTCCTGTCTCAGGGCACTGCTGGGAGGACTCTGCACACACACCTCCTGTCTCAGGGCACTGCTGGGAGGACTCTGCACACACACCTCCTGTCTCAGGGCACTGCTGGGAGGACTCTGCACACACCCCTCCTGTCTCAGGGCACTGCTGGGAGGACTCTGCACACACCCCTCCTGTCTCAGGGCACTGCTGGGAGACATCAGGCACCCCCCCCCTGGTACCCCCCCGACAGTACATGGCATGTGTGTCACACCGGGTCACAATGCCTGAAGACACAGTCACAACATAGGGACAGTCTGTGGCAGTGGCCTATGCACTCACCTGATACCCTGGTCGCCCATACAGCATGGGGTACTGTGGGAGGATCACATCCAGCAGAGCCATGTTCTCCTCCAGGGTGAATGGCTGTGTCCTCTCCACAGCCCTTGACATGGTTCCAGGGAATCAGTAGCAGCAGCTTGGTCGACAAATGCAAAGATGTGCAGGCAAGTAATCCCTCATGGGACCTGGCTGCCTTATATGTGGCCTTCTGCCCAGTCTCATGCACAGGAGTACAGAGTGATTGGTCACTCACATTTGCATCCTATGTTTCCACCAATCCCTTCAAACCTAGCAGTCTGTGGGTTCTCTATCGGTTTCATTCTCCTGCATGATGTCAGCCCCACAAACACATTGCAACAAAGTAGAAGAATTCCAACTGACTTCTGCTGTGCACCTTCCAGAACAAAATCGAAATTTGAACCTGGTCGCCATGACAACCAGCATGCATGTAGGCCTTAATACTTGTCCCCTATGTAATTAGGAGAATCACACACAGGTACGGTGCGTTTCCGGGCCCTAGGGCACCCCAAATGCATGGCAACGGCCCGTACATGCATGCCTACGTTCAAAATCACTATGGGTCTGCACGCGTATGCGTACACGTAGTGGTACGGACCGTACAAATGCCTGTACGCTCACTATCACTATGGTTCTGCACGCGTATGCGTACTCGTTGTGGTACGGACCGTACAAATGCCTGTACGCTCACTATCACTATGGGTCTGTGTACCCGTAGTGATAGTGAGCGTACATGCGAGTGTACGGTCCGTACCACTACGTGTACGCATACGCGTGCAGAACCATAGTGATAGTGAGCGTAGATGCGAGTGTACGGTCCGTACCACTACGTGTACGCATACGCGTGCAGAACCATAGTGATAGTGAGCGTACAGGCATTTGTACGGTCCGTACCACAACGAGTACGCATACGCGTGCAGACCCATAGTGAGAGGGCCGTACACTCGCATGTACGCTCACTATCACTATGGGTCTGCACGCGTATGCGTACTCGTTGTGGTACGGACCGTACAAATGCCTGTACGCTCACTATCACTATGGTTCTGCACGCGTATGCGTACACGTAGTGGTACGGACCGTACACTCGCATCTACGCTCACTATCACTATGGTTCTGCACGCGTATGCGTACTCGTTGTGGTACGGACCGTACAAATGCCTGTACGCTCGCCATCACGATGGGTACACATACGGCAGCACTCCCACAGTGATTGGGGAACATACACAGGCCCTCTTAGCAGCAGTACGCCGGTTTGTACACATCACTGTGGTGATAGTCGACACACAGGTAGGAATAGGGCGGACATACTTGTCCATGGATGGACATACTTGTCCAGGAATGGACATCAAGGCATCGTCTGTGCATTACTACATGTGTGGGGCACAGGTGTGACAGGCTGTGATGTGGAACATGCCTCCTGAGTGGAGGAGGCACCAGATGTATGATGAGATGTGTACAGGTGTACTGTGTGAGGGTGCAATGTGTGCCAGGCATGCCCTTGACTCCTTTGACATGTGTGCATGTCGTACTGCGCACTTGGGGTGAGCGTCACTGGCATGGCACGGACACCAACACACGGAAGTGTCCCATGATGCCCGGTACAGGGGTCATGACACCTGACTTGTCACTACCCACAGTGCACAATGTGACTATGTCATTTATGTGTCCGGGATTTACATCAGGTTGATGTTGTAGCACCCTCAAAAGCTGCAGCCGTTGCAGCAACCAACATGTGTCTGTGTGTAGATTGTCATTGCACACTGTTCCGCACACCATGCCACATGTGGTATCTGATGTGAGGTGCACATGTATGCATGGGACACGGAGTAGCGTGACAAGGCCATGTCAGCAAACTCACAAGGAATGTGTGGGGAGTCATGACATGTGCACCTTCATGGCAAGGTGTGTGGGCTGGACTAGTGTAATGTCATGTGACCTGTGGCTCAAGTGTTCCGCTGCCAGTCTCTGCAATCAGCATCACACTTCTGCTGATGTGTGGGTGTATGTCACTCCTGTCTTGCGTCGGGCAGTGCACTTGCACTGGGACACAGCTATTCCCATGGCGTGGCATGGGGAGGTTCTCAATCACCGTGTGTAGCTGGGTCTTGGAAGGAGTGTCACCTTGCATCCATACGTGTCCTGGGCATGTAGCACATGCCTGACTCCCTATGTGGCATGTGTGTATTGGCAGATTTACATGTGCTCAGTAGACATGAGTTGTTCTCGTAGTGCACTCACTCTTCCTTGTCACTTCCAAATTACTGCAGAGCGCCTCCTGTTGCCCGAAGAATTCCAGACTTGGCCACCATGCAGGAGAATGACAGGATCCGGCTCTACCGCTTCACCCAACCGTTGATTCTGGAGCTGACGGCGAGACTGGCACCACACCTGCAACCGCAGCACAGGTATCCTACGGCACTGACACCCCAGCTGAAGGTAATGGCTGCCCTACATTTCCTTGCCACGGGTACCTTCCAATATACCATAGCTCATGTTGGTGGCATGTCCCAGAGCATGTTCAGCGGTGTGCTGCATGATTTCTTGGAGGCCATGTTGATTCACCTGGATGACTTCATCAAGTTCCCAACCCCTGAACAGATGACTGAGGTCAAACGTGGTTTCTATGCCCTGGGAGGGATGCCCCATGTCATTGGGTCCATAGATGGGACACATGTAGGTTTGGTACCACCACACGCACGGGAGGTGGCGTACCGCAATCGGAAGCACTACCACTCCATCAATGCCCTTGTGGTGTGTCTGTCCAACATGGTGATTTCACATGTCTGTGCACGTTTTCCAGGATCAGCACACGATGCCTACATCATGAGGCGTAGCGGGATGCCTGATATGATGATGCAGCTGCGCAACGAACGTGCATGTGTTGTTGGTGGGTACAGTCTGTCTGTCCTGTATTCTGTTTGGCCGAGCAGCACTACCGCTTCGCCTGTTCTAACGATATCCATGTGCTTTCCATTTAGGGGACGCTGGCTATCCCAACATGCCTTGGCTGCTGACACCTCTCCGCAACCCCATCACGCCGGCCCAGCTCCGCTACAACACCGCCCATGGCCGGACAAGGCGAGTGATAGAGAGGACGTTTGGCATGCTGAAGAGCCGATTCCGGTGCCTCCACAAGACCGGCGGCGCACTCCCATATGCCCCGGCGAAGGTCTGCAAGATCTTCATGGTCTGCTGCATGCTGCACAACATGGCAGTTGAAAGAGCTGTGCCCCTCATCCTGGATCAAGATGACGAGGACCATCCACCCGTGGAGGACGAAGGGCTTGGCAATGGGGCTAGTGATGTGGAGGATGTGGAGCCGCAAGAGGACATCCGGACTCGGCTCATACGCGACTTCTTTGCTTAGTGGTGAGTACCAGGGTCTGAGTGTGCACGCATTGGTCCCCGTGTGGCATGCGTTGTGATGTGTGTCTCCACCTGCATGTATGGCACGTGGGTCAGAGGTGTGTGTGGGTGTGTCACTGGAGTGATGGTGGCAGTGATGGTAGTATTTCCCCAGGCATAATTGTGACCTAGCATGTTGTCATACATACATGTGTCGAGTACATGCACATGCAAGTGGCTGTGCTTCTTGTGGCTGACTTCTTGTGTGTCTCTCTTCCCCAGGTACCTGCGCATGCCGTTTGCTGGTTGCATTGTTGTGGCACTGCTATTCCTCATGGACATGGCATCGTGGGCTGACTCAGCGTTACAGGCACGGACACGTTTGGAAGTCTCCATGGGGTAAGGGATGCATCTGGGATGTATTGGGTGTGGCAGTTGTTCACGATGTGTGCACACTGCCCCGGTCGGGGTTTGGGTCCTCTGCAGACATGTGGCATCCCCATGGGACACGACATGCAGCTGGGTACACCTGAATAGATGGGCTGCCTGGTTGTCAGTCATCAGTGATGGGATGGTGGATTGTGATGAAGGCATCAATGTGTGTGACACTGCCCTCGGACACATACGGTTAACATTGTCTTGACATGGCGTGGGACTTCCACATCAGCGGATGTATGGTGTATGGCAGGCTCTCCGTGAGCAGCTGTGGGTATTTAGCTATTATCCGACACTTGTGTGCCAGTTCCATGGCTATCACGCATTTGTGCTGCAGAAGGGGGGTGCCAGTGTTGGAGCCACATGTTACTCCACATGATGTGTTCATGTGTACTTCAAGTTGCCTCTGCAATCCCAAACACATGACTATTAAAGGTGTCCCTATGCCTCCAAGGTGCCTCTTCTCAGTCAATGCTGGTGTGTTGGCACGGTGCATCCTGCATGTCTGGCATGGTATTCCCTGATTGTGGCTATGTGTCAATGTGTCGAGTGGCAAGATGCAAGCTGTGTGTGTGTGCTGAGACTGTGTAATGGGCATGATGTCCATGACTGTGTGGGTATTGTGACATGTGCCATCCCCATGCATCCAACGTTGTCCATGACCCCATTCTCTGCATCCACCGGACTCAAGCTTGCAGGACATGGTTCTGCCACCTGTCTACACGTACCTGGGTGCCCCCCAGGACACGGGCCAGGATCCCTGACCTCTGCGCATGACTGTTGCTGTACTCAATGTGTCTGTCAGCACGGTTGTTCGGCCACCCCCTCAGCTGGTTCTGACCATCACGGGTGTGTATGGTGCTCCATGTCTGTCTTGCCTAGAAAACTGTGACCCATGTGTCCTGTGCCAGACTCAGGCCCCAGGGTGTGGATGGTTGAAGTGAACAGATGACTCAGGCATGTTTAGACTGTACAAGACACATGTTAGGTAATAATGCTACCAGCAGGCATCTACTCTTAATAGTGTGATTTATTATTGGGGGGGGGGGGCCAAGTGAGGGCCTTTCCGGGATTAGGGAATCCAAAGTTCAGTAGGGGAGTTGGTGTCCTTGCCATTGGAAATCCTCAGAGTCCATGCCACAGTCTTTGTCAACATTGGTCAGCCAGTGACCAGCAGGGCCATGTGGCAGAGAATGTCTCTTGATGCTGTGATGCTGTTGCTCCAGTGGGCCAGGTGCCAGGCCAGGTGTCCTGGGAGATGGTGATGTAGCAGCCACCCTCACGGTCCTTTCCGTGGACGACCCGGCTTCCTGCGGGGAACCTCAGCAGCAGGCCGTGACGACGTCTGGGATGCTCCGTCGGATGTTTCCTCCTCCTCCTCATGATCCCTCCCTGTGGGTGGTGATGTTCTCCGCCTTCTGGCACAGGGAGGGTCGGCCATGGTGTCGGCCATCCGACGGAGTTCAGCGTGAATCCCCTGGGACGCCGTCACTTGCTCAGCCTGTCTGTCCTCCATCCTCCGTTGGTGTAGCTGTAGACAGGCTATTAGCTCCGCATGTTGCTGGGCCTGCTGGACCTTGATCCCCTCGAGGACGGACACAACCTGGGCCATGCCCGTGGTGTCCTGCCGGTATGAGTCCAGGATGTTACGGACATGGGAAAATACCGGATCCCCAGCCAACTGGTCAGGCTCGCGCCTCCGCCGCTCTCCACTCCCACCACCCCTGCCCACTTGCGCCTGGCCTGCACTTGTGGGCACATGGGGTCTCCGGGACCCCTGAGGGGTGGCATTGGCGTTGTCGCCTGCCTCCTCCTGGGTGCCCGGGACACCGTGTCCCTCCTGGCGAGCCTGGCTGCATTGTGGTGTTGGGGCAGGGATCCTGGGTGTCTCCTGGGATGTGGCAGGAGTGGGGGTGGTGGTTGGCACGGTTGTACCTGACGCAGGTGCTGCAGGTGGTTGGACACCAGAGGGGCCAGGTCGGTCGGGGTCGTCCGCAGAGTGGTGAGAGTGGTCGCTGCCGGTGGGATCGGTCTCCTGCAGATCCGGGTCCTGTGAGTGTTCCCCCCCAGTGTTGGGGGGTGCAGCACGACGTTGACCTGTGTGTGAGAGAGACAATGTTACTTTTGATCCATGCAACATCCATGTTTCATCCGTTACAAAGTTGGCACATTTCCTCTTGGAATTAGGATCTGTCTTGCATTCCACTCACAGTGCACTTGTGCATGTGTGTGTCCCTTGGGCACCAATTTGGCCCCTTTAACTATGTGTGGCACAGTCTTACTTGCTGCGTCAAGTGTGACTGCAGTCAGCAGTGGAGTGTGCATGTGTGCCGAGCTATGCGTTTGCGCCTTCCTTGTAGCACTGTACATGTGCACATGGAGTGGATCCACACACTCATATGATGCAGGTGGCTGTCCTTGTGCTCGTGTACAGGTTGTAACATGGCCCTGCGTTTTGCCATGATGAAGAGGGGGGGTTCTGGCACTGGGCACCCTTGTCTACATGCACGCAGTCCACCTGCTGACGAGCAGACATTCCCACACACCAAAGGACTGATTTGCTCTCCCTGTGTCTCCCTCCTTCTCTGTCCCCCTCTCCCTCCCTCTCTGTCCCCCTCTCCCTCCCTCTGTGTCCCCCTCTCCCTCCCTCTGTGTCCCCCTCTCCCTCCCTCTGTGTCCCCCTCTCCCTCCCTCTGTGTGTCAGCCTCCTCCCTCTGTCCATCTTCCTGAGTCTCCCTCCCTCTGTGTCCCCCTCTCCCTCCCTCTGTGTGTCAGCCTCCTCCCTCTGTCCATCTTCCTGTGTCTCCCTCCCTCTGTGTCCCCCTCTCCCTCCCTCTGTGTGTCAGCCTCCTCCCTCTGTCCATCTTCCTGTGTCTCCCTCCCTCTCTGTCCCCCTCTCCCTCCCTCTCTGTCCCCCTCTCCCTCCCTCTCTGTCCCCCTCTCCCTCCCTCTGTGTGTCAGCCTCCTCCCTCTGTCCATCTTCCTGTGTCCCCCTCCCTCTCTGTCCCCCTCTCCCTCCCTCTCTGTCCCCCTCTCCCTCCCTCTGTGTGTCAGCCTCCTCCCTCTGTCCATCTTCCTGTGTCTCCCTCCCTCTCAGTCCCCCTCTCCCTCCCTCTGTGTCCCCCTCTCCCTCCCTCCGTGTGTCACCCTCTGTCACCTTGGCCCAGCTTCCTGGGCACACACTGTTAGCAGATCTTTGAGTGGCCCTTGGCCTGTTGATGTGAGTTTGTTTCTGATCTCCAGGCACCCATTTTGTCTGCTGTGTGTCTGTGCGCTGCTGCTGTGGTGGTGTGTGCTGCCACTCTTTCACACTGTTGGCTGTTCATTAGCTGCTGGCATGTGCAAAACAGTGCCTTCACCCCCATGTGTTGATGCAAGGCATCCGCCATTTGCTGGCAAGTCATTCCTGTGTTGGGACACAGTGTTTGTCTGGCTGTGACCTAGGCCATATGGGCAGAGGGCATTGTTGTCTGCTTTGGAGTCGCACTATGTGATTCTTGGTGCCCACACTCCCGCCATCCGGGTTACCGTGTCATGTGTTGTTGTCTTCTGTGGCCTGTGACTTGACATTGTCCAGCTGGGTGCATGGGGCATGGTGGCAGCAGTGGCATGTGCCTGCTCATGGAGTGTGGTTGAGTAATGCGATGGCTTGTGGTGTTTGCGTGCCTGTTATTAATTTTGGTTGTGGTTGCAGTTCCCCCCATGTGAGGTGCGTTGTTTGTGTACTCACCCGGGTCTCGGAGTCCTTCTACTCCTTCAACTGCCTCCACCGGCAGTATGGCCATCACCCTCTCCTCCCAGGGATGGTACTGTACGGGTCTGCGGGAGGGCCCTCCTCCGGTGGCGTTGGCCTGGTCGTGTTCCTCCTGTCTCTTGGCTCTGACCCTCCTCCGCAGATCGTACCACCTGTTCTGGCAATCCTGCTTGGTCCTCCTGGTGTCCGCAACAGCATTCACAGCATCGACGATGGTCTGCCACATGGCTGTTTTGGCTGCCTGGCTGGTGCTTCTGACCAATGTTCCAAAGATCTGTGGCTCGACTCTGAGGATTTGATCAACAAGGACCTCCAACTCTCGGTGACTGAACTTTGGATTCTTGGTAGTGGGCATGGTGAGGGGTGTGGGTGGGGATGGTGTGGGTGTGGGGGGTGTGTGGATGTTGGGGGGGGGTGTGGATGGTTGTGTGTGTGTGTGAATGTGATGAGAGGGTGTTTGTGAGGGTGGTCGTGTGAAGGTGTGCAAGTGTAAGATGTGGTGTCGCTTGTAGTCTGGTTCTGTGGTGTCTGGCAGCAGTGGGTCTGTTGCAAAGGCTCATGGTTTGTGTGTGTGGGCCCTTTTTATTGGTCCATGGGTGGGTGTGGCAGTGTTTGAATTTTGGGTGGGTGTGTTATAAGGAGTGGTGGTGTATTGGGCCTCTGTTTGTTTTTGACAGTTGCAGGTCAGTGATTGTGTTATTTTAGTGGTTGTTGGCCATGTTTAGTGGCTGTGTGCCTTTCGAATGGTGTATTGTTGAGTTGTTTTGTTTTGTCCTTGTTGTGTACGTGCGTTTTGAGCGTGTGTACGGTGTGTACTTGGGCCATTTGGTTGTACGATTTGGTCCTTGTGTGTGGCTTTGTACGACTCGTACATGCGGTTGTGATGTTGGGGCATGGGGTGCGCTCCGTACTTAGGAGGTTGTGTTGGGGGTGCGCCAGGAACGTACTGGGGTGGGGGTACGACTGGAACGTACTGGGGTGTACATAGACGGTGGTACGACACGTACAGGGGTGGGGGGGTGTACATTGACGGTGGTACGACACGTACTGGGGTGGGGGTACGACTGGAACGTACTGGGGTGTACATAGACGGTGGTACGACACGTACAGGGGTGGGGGGGTGTACATAGACGGTGGTACGACACGTACAGGGGTGGGGGGTGTACATTGACGGTGGTACGACACGTACTGGGGTGGGGGGGTGTACATTGACGGTGGTACGACACGTACAGGGGTGGGGGGGTGTACATTGACGGTGGTACGACACGTACTGGGGTGGGGGTACGACTGGAACGTACTGGGGTGTACATAGACGGTGGTACGACACGTACAGGGGTGGGGGGGTGTACATAGACGGTGGTACGACACGTACAGGGGTGGGGGGTGTACATTGACGGTGGTACGACACGTACAGGGGTGGGGGGGTGTACATTGACGGTGGTACGACACGTACTGGGGTGGGGGTACGACTGGAACGTACTGGGGTGTACATAGACGGTGGTACGACACGTACAGGGGTGGGGGGGTGTACATTGACGGTGGTACGACACGTACTGGGGTGGGGGTACGACTGGAACGTACTGGGGTGTACATAGACGGTGGTACGACACGTACAGGGGTGGGGGGGTGTACATTGACGGTGGTACGACACGTACAGGGGTGGGGGGGTGTACATTGACGGTGGTACGACACGTACTGGGGTGGGGGTACGACTGGAACGTACTGGGGTGTACATAGACGGTGGTACGACACGTACAGGGGTGGGGGGGTGTACATAGACGGTGGTACGACACGTACAGGGGTGGGGGGTGTACATTGACGGTGGTACGACACGTACAGGGGTGGGGGGGTGTACATTGACGGTGGTACGACACGTACTGGGGTGGGGGGGTGTACATTGACGGTGGTACGACACGTACAGGGGTGGGGGGGTGTACATTGACGGTGGTACGACACGTACTGGGGTGGGGGTACGACTGGAACGTACTGGGGTGTACATAGACGGTGGTACGACACGTACAGGGGTGGGGGGTGTACATTGACGGTGGTACGACACGTACAAGGGGGGGGGTGTACATTGACGGTGGTACGACACGTACTGGGGTGGGGGTACGACTGGAACGTACTGGGGTGTACATAGACGGTGGTACGACACGTACAGGGGTGGGGGGGTTTACATTGACGGTGGTACGACACGTACTGGGGTGGGGGTACGACTGGAACGTACTGGGGTGTACATAGACGGGTGGGGGTATACATATACGGGGGGTACGTGTCGGACGTACAGGGGCTGGGGGGAGTGTTGGGCGCGTATGCGGGCACATGTCTCCATGGTTGCTATTGGTGTTCGGTGCGGATGGTGTTTTTTCCATACGGTTGTAGGCTCGGACGCACGGGATGGATCGTGATTCCTCGGTCGGACTTGGCTTTTTACGTTTGTAAGGTAAATCGTCCGAGGACGTGTCGGACACATTTTCCGACCCGAGGACGTGTGGGGAATGATTCCCGGTGCGGGTCGTATGGACTTTTTACCATGCGAATCGTGATTGCCAGTTCGTACGGCACTTGTACGATTCGTACGGTAAAAAGACCCGATACGAGTCGCACGGGGGAATTTTTTACCGGATCGTGATCGGCACCTATAGGTGTTAATTTATACAGGTTTTTAAAAACTTAAAAAAGAGAACATGGATTTGTTTAGGGGTTTAGGATGTTTTGGGGTTTGAGTAGGATTTAATTAATATTTTAGAAAGTATTTTGATAGTATACTTACTTTTTTAGTGAGTCCTTTCTGGCAATGTTCAATATTGTCTTTAGCTGTTTTGAGTAATATCTGTAGTGGAAACATAAAGAGATGGAATATATAAGTTAGTTATTTATTTGAGTAAAGATAAATTAGTGTTTTAGTTTAATTTGGCAGTTTAGTTAGAAAAGATTATTTACTTACGTTTTTAGATTAGTAGTAGGATGTAGGTTTCTTCTGTTTAGCAGAGTTTCTTCTTCGTTCAATGCTTTGGTTTAAGGCACAGTAGAAGACTTGTTTTAATTGGTTTATATAGTGGTTTTAAATTGTTTCTTGAATGTTATTGGTTGTTTTCTGTATGTGGCCTTTTTATTGGATGGTTTGAATTTTTTTTAGTTAATTGGTTTCCTTTTATGGAAAATGCTAAGTAAGAGTATATTTAGTTTTAAAGGAGGAGAGTTTTAAATAATTATATAGAAAAAGATTGTTTATAATGTGTTTTACTTTTTTTAAATGTGTTAGAAATGCCTATGTGATAATAATTTCAGTGTTGTTTTTATGTTGCTAAATATTTATATCGTTATAAATGTTATGTTTATGTTTAAGTAGAATATAATTGGAAAATGTATGTTTTCGGAAAATATTGTATTTATGTTGTTTAAAGTATTGGTTTTATTAGTATTAGAATTGTCGATATATTTAAAAAAGACGATATTATTGATGTCTATATTTTGGTTATCGATATTTGTTACATGTGTTATATTTATTTATTTATGTCGATATTTAGTATTGCGATATTGATGTGTGCGATTTTTGTGTGATCGATATAATTGTATTACGATATTGTAGTGTCGATATTAGTGTAGTTTTTTAATTAAGTATACAATGTCGATAATTTTGATGTCGATATTTTTGATGCGATATTTGTGTAGTTCGATAATGTGTCTTTCGATAATATGTCAGAGATCCGTCCCTTGCTCACTTTGCCACTGGATTTAAGATAGCCTGGCTGATGAGGGTTATGAACACCAAACCAGTCCCAGGATGCTTGTTTCCAGTCCAGGGAAGACATGGCTTGGCAGTTCGGGCTGGATTGTTCCCATGAGGCACAGGGTCAGACTGATTTGCATATGGCCATGTCTGAACGGGGGTGGTGGAGTGAGCTAAAGAATGATCATGGATTAAACCCAGATCAGTTGAATGGGGTGAGTGTTTGATTTGCTCAAAAGCTCCGTCCATCATCCCCTTTGGTATCACTTTGTTTGCCCTAAGTTGGCAGGGTATGCCCAGACATGGGTCCCTTGCTCACTTTCCCACTGGATTCAAGATAGACTGGCTGATGAGGGTTATGAACCTGAAACCGGTCCAAGGATGCTTGTTTCCAGTCCAGGGAAGACATGGCTTGGCAGTTCGGGCTGGATTGTTCCCATGAGGCACAGGGTCAGACTGATTTGCATATGGCCATGTCTGAACTGGGGTGGTGGAGTGAGCTAAAGAATGATCATGGATTAAACCCAGATCAGTTGACTGGGGTTGAGTGTTTGATTTTCTCAAACGCTCCGTCCATCATCCCCTTTTTTCTCGCTTTGTTCGCCCTAAGTTGGAAGGGTATGGCCAGATGTGGGTCCCTTGCTCACTTTGCCACTGGATTCAAGATAGCCTGGCTGATGAGGGTTATGAACCCGAAACCGGTCCCAGGATGCTTATTTCCAGTCCAGGGAAGACATGGCTTGGCAGTTCGGGCTGGACTGTTCCCATGAGGCACAGGGTCAAACTGATTTGCATATGGCCATGTCTGAACTGGGGTGGTGGAGTGAGCTAAAGAATGATGGTGGATTAAACCCAGATCAGTTGACTGGGGGTGAGTGTTTGATTTGCTCAAACGCTCCGTTCATCATACCCTTTGGTATCGCTTTGTTTGGCCTAAGTTGGCAGGTTATGCCCAGACGTGGGTCCCTTGCTCACTTTGCCACTGGATTCAAAATAGCCTGGCTGATGAGGGTTATGAACCCGAAACCGGTCCCAGGATGCTTGTTTCCAGTCCAGGGAAGACATGGCTTGGCAGTTCGGGCTGGACTGTTCCCATGAGGCACAGGGTCAAACTGATTTGCATATGGCCATGTCTGAACTGGGGTGGTGGAGTGAGCTAAAGAATGATGGTGGATTAAACCCAGATCAGTTGACTGGGGGTGAGTGTTTGATTTGCTCAAACGCTCCGTTCATCATACCCTTTGGTATCGTTTTGTTTGGCCTAAGTTGGCAGGTTATGCCCAGACGTGGGTCCCTTGCTCACTTTGCCACTGGATTCAAAATAGCCTGGCTGATGAGGGTTATGAACCCGAAACTGGTCCCAGGATGCTTGTTTCCAGTCCAGGGAAGACATGGCTTGGCAGTTCAAGCGGGACTGTTCCCATGAGGCACAGGGTCAGACTGATTTGCATATGGCCATATCTGAACTGGGGTGGAGGAGTGGGCTAAAGAATGAAGATGGATTAAACCCAGATTAGTTGACTGGGGTTTAGTGCTTGATTTGCTCAAATGCTCAGTCCATCATCCCCTTTTTTATCGCTTTGTTCGCCCTAAGTTGGCAGGCTATGCCCAGACGTGGGTCCCTTGCTCACTTTGCCACAGGATTCAAGATAGCCTGGCTGATGAGGGTTATGAACCTGAAACCGGTCCCAGGATGCTTGATTCCGGTCCAGGGAAGACATGGCTAGGCAGTTCGGGCTGGACTGTTCCCATGAGGCACCGGGTCAGACTGAGTTGCATATGGCCATGTCTGAACTGGGGTGGTGGAGTGAGCTAAAGAATGATGATTGATTAAACCCAGATCAGTTGACTGGGGTTGGGTTTTTGATTTGCTCAAACGCTCCGTCTATCATCCCCTTTGTTCTCGCTTTGTTCGCCCTAAGTTGGCAGGGTATGCCCAGATGTGGGTCCCTTGCTCACTTTGCCACTGGATTCAAGATAGCCTGGCTGATGAGGGTTATGAACCCGAAACCGGTCCCAGGATGCTTATTTCCGTTCCAGGGAAGACATGGCTTGGCAGTTCGGGCTGGACTGTTCCCATGAGGCACAGGGTCAGCCTGATTTGCATATGGCCATGTCTGAACTGGGGTGGTGGAGTGAGCTAAAGAATGATGATGGATTAAACCCAGATCACTTGACTGGGGGTGAGTGTTTGATTTGCTCAAAGGCTCCGTACATCATTCCCTTTGGTATCGCTTTGTTCGCCCTCAGTTTGCAGGGTATGCCCAGACGTGGGTCCCTTGCTCACTTTGCCACTGGATTCAAGATAGCCTGGCTGATGAGCTTTATGAACCCGAAACCGGTCCCAGGATGCTTGTTTCCGGCCCAGGGAAGACATGGCTTGGCAGTTCGGGCTGGACTGTTCCCATGAGGCACAGGGTCAGAATGATTTGCATATGGCCATGTCTGAACTGGGGTGGTGGAGTGAGCTAAAGAATGAGGATGGATTAAACCCAGATCAGTTGACTGGGGTGAGTGATTGATTTGCTTTAACACTCTGTCCATCATACTCTTTGGTATCGCTTTGTTCGCCCTAAATTGGCACGGTATGCCCAGATGTGGGTCCCTTGCTCACTTTGCCACTGGATTCAAGATAGCCTGGCTGATGAGGGTTATGAACCCGAAACCGGTCCCAGGATGCTTGTTTCCAGTCCAGGGAAGACATGGCTTGGCAGTTCAAGCAGGACTGTTCCCATGAGGCACAGTGTCAGACTGATTTGCATATGGCCATATCTGAACTGGGGTGGTGGAGTGAGCTAAAGAATGATGATGGATTAAACTCAGATTAGTTGACTGGGGGTGAGTGTTTGATTTGCTCAAATGCTCAGTCCATCATCCCATTTGTTATTGCTTTGTTCGCCCCAAGTTGGCAGGCTATGCCCAGACGTGGGTCCCTTGCTCACTTTGCCACAGGATTCAAGATAGCCTGGCTGATGAGGGTTATGAACCTGAAACCAGCCCCAGGATGCTTGATTCCCGTCCAGGGAAGACATGGCTTGGCAGTTCGGGCGGGACTGTTCCCATGAGGCACCGGGTCAGACTGAGTTGCATATGGCCATGTCTGAACTGGGGTGGTGGAGTGAGCTAAAGAATGATGATTGATTAAACCCAGATCAGTTGACTGGGGTTGGGTTTTTGATTTGCTCAAACGCTCCGTCCATCATCCCCTTTGTTCTCGCTTTGTTTGCCCTAAGTTGGCAGGGTATGCCCAGATGTGGGTCCCTTGCTCACTTTGCCACTGGATTCAAGATAGCCTGGCTGATGAGGGTTATGAACCCGAAACCGGTCCCAGGATGCTTGTTTCCGGTCCAGGGAAGACATGGCTTGGCAGTTCGGGCTGGACTGTTCCCATGAGGCACAGGGTCAGCCTGATTTGCATATGGCCATGTCTGAACTGGGGTGGTGGAGTGAGCTAAAGAATGATGATGGATTAAACCCAGATCACTTGACTGGGGGTGAGTGTTTGATTTGCTCAAACGCTCCGTGCATCATTCCCTTTGGTATCGCTTTGTTCGCCCTCAGTTTGCAGGGTATGCCCAGACGTGGGTCCCTTGCTCACTTTGCCACTGGATTCAAGATAGCCTGGCTGATGAGCTTTATGAACCCGAAACCGGTCCCAGGATGCTTGTTTCCGGCCCAGGGAAGACATGGCTTGGCAGTTCGGGCTGGACTGTTCCCATGAGGCACAGGGTCAGAATGATTTGCATATGGCCATGTCTGAACTGGGGTGGTGGAGTGAGCTAAAGAATGAGGATGGATTAAACCCAGATCAGTTGACTGGGGGTGAGTGATTGATTTGCTCAAACACTCCATCCATCATACTCTTTGGTATCGCTTTGTTCGCCCTAAGTTGGCACGGTATGCCCAGATGTGGGTCCCTTGCTCACTTTGCCACTGGATTCAAAATAGCCTGGCTGATGAGGGTTATGAACCCGAAACCGGTCCCAGGATGCTTGTTTCCAGTCCAGGGAAGACATGGCTTGGCAGTTCAAGCGGGACTGTTCCCATGAGGCACAGTGTCAGACTGATTTGCATATGGCCATATCTGAACTGGGGTGGTGGAGTGAGCTAAAGAATGATGATGGATTAAACTTAGATTAGTTGACTGGGGGTGAGTGTTTTATTTGCTCAAATGCTCAGTCCATCATCCCATTTGTTATCGCTTTGTTCGCCCCAAGTTGGCAGGCTATGCCCAGACGTGGGTCCCTTGCTCACTTTGCCACAGGATTCAAGATAGCCTGGCTGATGAGGGTTATGAACCTGAAACCGGCCCCAGGATGCTTGATTCCGGTCCAGGGAAGACATGGCTTGGCAGTTCGGGCGGGACTGTTCCCATGAGGCACAGGGTCAGACTGATTTGCATATGGCCATGTCTGAACTGGGGTAGTGGAGTGAGCTAAAGAATGATGATCGATTAAACCCAGATCAGTTGACTGGGGTTGGGTATTTGATTTGCTCAAACGCTCCGTCCATCATCCCCTTTGTTCTCGCTTTGTTCGCCCTAAGTTGGCAGGGTATGCCCAGATGTGGGTCCCTTGCTCACTTTGCCACTGGATTCAAGATAGCCTGGCTGATGAGGGTTATGAACCCGAAACCGGTCCCAGGATGCTTGTTTCCGGGCCAGGGAAGACATGGATTGGCAGTTCGGGCTGGACTGTTCCCATGAGGCACAGGGTCAGCCTGATTTGCATATGGCCATGTCTGAACTGGGGTGGTGGAGTGAGCTAAAGAATGAGGATGGATTAAACCCAGATCAGTTGACTGGGGGTGAGTGTTTGATTTGCTCAAACGCTCCGTCCATCATACTCTTTGGTATCGCTTTGTTTGCCATAAGTTGGCACGGTATGCCCAGATGTGGGTCCCTTGCTCACTGTGCCACTGGATTCAAGATAGCCTGGCTGATGAGAGTTATGAAACCGAAACCGGTCCCAGGATGCTTGTTTCCGGTCCAGGGAAGACATGGCATGGCAGTTCGGGTTGGACTGTTCCCATGAGGCACAGGGTCAGACTGATTTGCATATGGCCATGTCTGAACTGGGGTGGTGGAGTGAGCTAAAGAATGATGATGGATTAGACCCAGATCAGTTGACTGGGGGTGAGTGTTTGATTTGCTCAAACGCTCTGTCCATCATCCCCTTTGGTATCGCTTTGTTCGCCCTAAGTTGGCAGGGTATGCCCAGACGTGGGTCCCTTGCTCACTTTGCCACTGGGTTCAAGACAGCCTGGCTGATGAGGGTTATGAACCCGAAACCGGTCCCAGGATGCTTATTTCCGGTCCAGGAAAGACATGGCTTGGCAATTCGGGCTGGACTGTTCCCATGAGGCACAGGGTCAGACTGATTTGCATATGGCCATGTCTGAACTGGGTAGGTGGAGTGAGCTAAAGAATGATGATGGATTAAACCCAGATCAGTTGACTGGGGGTGAGTGTTTGATTTGCTCAAACGCTCTGTCCATCATCCCCTTTGGTATCACTTTGTTCGCCCCTAATTTGGCAGGGTATGCCCAGACATGGGTCCCTTGCTCACTTTGCCACTGGATTCAAGATAGCCTGGCTGATGAGGGTTATGAACCCGAAACCGGTCCCAGGATGCTTGTTTTCCATCCAGGGAAGACATGGCTTGGCAGTTTGGGCTGGACTGTTCCCATGAGGCACAGGGTCAGACTGATTTGCATATGGCCATGTCTGATTTGGGGTGGTGGAGTGAGCTAAAGAATGATGATGGATTAAACCCAGATCAGTTGACTGGAGGTGAGTGTTTGATTTGCTCAAACACTCCGTCCATCATACTCTTTGGTATCGCTTTGTTTGCCATAAGTTGGCACGGTATGCGCAGATGTGGGTCCCTTGCTCACTTTGCCACTGGATTCAAGATAGCCTGGCTGATGAGAGTTATGAACCCAAAACCGGTCCCATGATCCTTCTTTCCGGTCCAGGGAAGACATGGCTTGGCAGTTCGGGCTGGACTGTTCCCATGAGGCACAGGGTCAGACTGATTTGCATATGGCCATGTCTGAACTGGGGTGGTGGAGTGAGCTAAAGAATGATGATGGATTAAACCCAGATCAGTTGACTGGGGGTGAGTGTTTGATTTGCTCAAACGCTCCGTCCATCATCCACTTTGGTATCGCTTTGTTCGCCCTAAGTTGGCAGGGTATGCCCAGACGTGGGTCACTTGCTCACTTTGCCACTGGATTCAACATAGCCTAGCTGATGAGGGTTATGAACCCGAAACCGGTCCCAGGATGCTTGTTTCTGGTCCAGGGAAGACATGGCTTGGCAGTTCGGGCTGGACTGTTCCCATGAGGCACAGGGTCAGACTGATTTGCATATGGCAATGTCTGAACTGGGGTGGTGGAGTGAGCTAAAGAATGATGACCGATTAAACCCAGATCAGTTGACTGGAGGTGAGTGTTTGATTTGCTCAAACGCTCCGTCCATCATCCACTTTGGTATCGCTTTGTTCGCCCTAAGTTGGCAGGGCATGCCCAGACGTGGGTCACTTGCTCACTTTGCCACTGGATTCAACATAGCCTAGCTGATGAGGGTTATGAACCCGAAACCGGTCCCAGGATGCTTGTTTCCGAACCAGGGAAGACATGGCTTGGCAGTTCGGGCTGGACTGTTCCCATGAGGCACAGGGTCAGACTGATTTGCATATGGCCATGTCTGAACTGGGGTGGTGGAGTGAGCTAAAGAATGATGATGGATTAAACCCAGATCAGTTGACTGGGGGCGAGTGTTTGATTTGCTCAAACGCTCAATCCATCATCCCTTTTGGTATCGCTTTGTTCACCCTAAGTTGGCAGGGTATGCCCAGACGTGGGTCCCTTGCTCACTTTGCCACTGGATTCAAGATAGCCTGGCTGATGAGGGTTATGAACCCCAAACTGGTCCCAGGATGCTTGTTTCCGGTCCAGGGAAGACATGGCTTGGCAGTTAGGGCTGGACTGTTCCCATGAGGCACAGGTTCAGACTGATTTGCATATGGCCATGTCTGAACTGGGGTGGTGGAGTTAGCTAAAGAATGATGATGGAGTAAACCCAGATCAGTTGACTGGGGGTGAGTGTTTGATTTGCTCAAACACTCAGTCCATCATCCCTTTTGGTATCGCTTAGTTCGCCCTAAGTTGGCAGGGTATGCCCAGACGTGGGTCCCTTGATCACTTTGCCACTGGATTCAAGATAGCCTGGCTGATGAGGGTTATGAACCCCAAACTGGTCCCAGGGTGCTTGTTTCCGGTCCAGGGAAGAAATGGCTTGGCATTTCGGGCTGGACTGTTCCCATGAGGCGTAGGGTCAGACTGATTTGCATATGGCCATGTCTGAACTGGGGTGATGGAGTGCGCTAAAGAATGATGATGGATTAAACCCAGATCAGTTGACTAGGGGTGAGTGTTTGATTCGCTCAAACGATCCGTCCATCATCCCCTTTGGTATCGCTTTGTTCGCCCTAAGTTGGCAGGGTATGCCTAGACATGGGTCCCTTGCTCACTTTGCCACTGGATTCAAGATATCCTGGCTGATGAGGGTTATGAACCCGGAACCGGTCCCAGGATGCTTGTTTCCGGTCCAGGGAAGACATGGCTTGGCAGTTTGGGTTGGACTGTTCCAATGAGGCACAGGGTCAGACTGATTTGCATATGGCCATTTCTGAACTGGGGTGGTGGAGTGAGCTAAAGAATGATGATGGATTAAACCCAGATCAGTTGACTGGGGGTGAGTGTTTGATTTGCTCAAACGCTCTGTCTATCAACCCCTTTGGTATCGCTTTGTTTGCCCTAAGTTGGCAGGGTATGGCCAGACGTGGGTCACTTGCTCACTTTGCCACTGGATTCAACATAGCCTAGCTGATGAGGGTTATGAACCCGAAACCGGTCCCAGGATGCTTGTTTCCGGTCCAGGGAAGACATGGCTTGGCAGTTTGGGCTGGACTGTTCCCATGAGGCACAGGGTCAGACTGATTTGCATATGGCCATGTCTGAACTGGGGTGTTGGAGTGAGCTAAAGAATGATGATGGATTAAACCCAGATTATTTGACTGGGGTTGAGTGTTTGATTTGCTCAAACGCTCAGTCCATCATCCCCTTTGTTATCGCTTTGTTCGCCCTAAGTTGGCAGGGTATGCCCAGACGTGGGTCCCTTGCTCACTTTGCCACAGGATTCAAGATAGCCTGGCTCATGAGGGTTACGAACCTGAAACCGGTCCCAGGATGCTTGATTCCAGTCCAGGGAAGACATGGCTTGGCAGTTCAGGCTGGACTGTTCCCATGAGCCACAGGGTCAGACTGATTTGAATATGGCCATGTCTGAACTGGGGTGGTGGAGTGAGCTAAAGAATGATGATGGATTAAACCCAGATCGGTTGACTGGGGGTGAGTGTTTGATTTGCTCAAACGCTCCGTCCATCATTCCCATTGGTATCGCTTTGTTTGCCCTAAGTTGGCAGGGTATGCCCAGACGTGGGTCCCTTGCTCACTTTGCCACTGAATTCAAGATAGCCTGGCTGATGAGCGTTATGAACCCGAAACCGGTCCCAGGATGCTTGTTTCTGGTCCAGGAAAGACATGGCTTGGCAGTTCTGGCTGGACTGTTCCCATGAGGCACAGGGTCAGACTGAGTTGCATATGGCCATGTCTGAACTGGGTAGGTAGAGTGAGCTAAAGAATGATGATGGATTAAATCCAGATCAGTTGACTGGGGGTGAGTATTTGATTTGCTCAAACGCTCCGTTCATCATCCCCTTTGGTATCGCTTTGTTCGCCCTAAGTTGGCAGGGTATGCCCAGACATGGGTCCCTTCCTCACTTTGCCACTGGATTCAAGATAGCCTGGCTGATGAGGGTTATGAACCCGAAACCGGCCCCAGGATGCTTGTTTTCCGTCCAGGGAAGACATGGCTTGGCAGTTCGAGCTGGACTGTTCCCATGAGGCACAGGGTCAGACTGATTTGCATATGGCCATGTCTGAACTGGGGTGGTGGAGTGAGCTAAAGAATGATGATGGATTAAACCTAGATCAGTTGACTGGGGGTGAGTGTTTGATTTGCTCAAACGCTCCATCCATCATCCCCTTTGGTATCGCTTTGTTCGCCCTAAGTTGGCAGGGTATGCCCAGACATGGGTCCCTTGCTCACTTTGCCACTGGATTCACGATAGCCTGGCTGATGAGGGTTATGAACCCGAAACCGGTCCCAGGATGCTCGTTTCCGGTCCAGGGAAGATATGGCTTGGCAGTTCGAGTTGTACTGTTCCCATGAGGCACAGGGTCAGACTGATTTGCATATGGCCATGTCTGAACTGGGGTGGTGGAGTGAGCTAAAGAATGATGATGTATTAAACCCAGATCAGTTGACTGGGGGTGAGTGTTTGATTCGCTCAAACGATCCGTCCATCATCCCCTTTGGTATCGCTTTGTTCGCCCTAAATTGGCAGGGTATGCCCAGACATGGGTCCCTTGCTCACTTTGCCACTGGATTCAAGATATCCTGGCTGATGAGGGTTATGAACCCGAAACCGGTCCCAGGATGCTTGTTTCCGGTCCAGGGAAGACATGGCTTGGCAGTTTGGGCTGGACTGTTCCAATGAGGCACAGGGTCAGACTGATTTGCATATGGCCATGTCTGAACTGGGGTGGTGGAGTGAGCTAAAGAATGATGATGGATTAAACCCAGATCAGTTGACTGGGGGTGAGTGTTTGATTTGCTCAAACGCTCTGTCCATCATCCCCTTTAGTATCGCTTTGTTTGCCCTAAGTTGGCAGGGTATGGCCATGCATGGGTCCTTTGCTCACTTTGCCACTGGATTCAAGATAGCCTGGCTGATGAGGGTTATGAACACAAAACCATTCCCAGGATGCTTGTTTCCGGTCCAGGGAGGACATGGCTTGGCAGTTCGAGCGGGACTTTTCCCATGAGGCACAGGGTCAGACTGATTTGCATATGGCCATGTCTGAACTAGGGTGGTGGAGTGAGCTAAAGAATGATGATCGATTAAACCCCGATCAGTTGATTGGGGTTGAGTGTTTGATTTTCTCAAACGCTCCGTCCATCATCTCCTTTGTTCTCGCTTTGTTTGCCCTAAGTTGGCAGGGTATTCCCAGATGTGGGTCCCTTGCTCACTTTGCCACTGGATTCAGATAGCCTGGCTGATGAGGGTTATGAACCCGAAACCGGTCCCAGGATGCTTGTTTCCGGTCCAGGGAAGACATGGCTTGGCAGTTCGGGCTAGACTGTTCCCATGAGGCACAGAGTCAGACTGATTTGTATATGGCCATGTCTAAACTGGGGTGGTGGAGTGAGCTAAAGAATGATGATCGATTAAACCCAGATCAGTTGACTGGAGGTGAGTGTAAGATTTGCTCAAACGCTCTGTCCATCATCCACTTTGGTATCGCTTTGTTCGCCCTAAGTTGGCAGGGTATTCCCAGACGTGGGTCACTTGCTCACTTTGCCACTGGATTCAACATAGCCTAGCTGATGAGGGTTATGAACCCAAAACCGGTCCCAGGATGCTTGTTTACGGTCCAGAGAAGACATGGCTTGGCAGTTCGGGCTGGACTGTTCCCATGAGGCACAGGGTCAGACTGATTTGCATATGGCCATGTCTGAACTGGGGTGGTGGAGTGAGCTAAAGAATGATGATGGATTAAACCCAGATCAGTTGACTGGGGGCGAGTGTTTGATTTGCTCAAACGCTCAATCCATCATCCCTTTTGGTATCGCTTTGTTCACCCTAAGTTGGCAGGGTATGCCCAGACGTGGGTCCCTTGCTCACTTTGCCACTGGATTCAAGATAGCCTGGCTGATGAGGGTTATGAACCCCAAACTGGTCCCAGGATGCTTGTTTCCGGTCCAGGGAAGACATGGCTTGGCAGTTAGGGCTGGACTGTTCCCATGAGGCACAGGTTCAGACTGATTTGCATATGGCCATGTCTGAACTGGGGTGGTGGAGTTAGCTAAAGAATGATGATGGAGTAAACCCAGATCAGTTGACTGGGGGTGAGTGTTTGATTTGCTCAAACACTCAGTCCATCATCCCTTTTGGTATCGCTTAGTTCGCCCTAAGTTGGCAGGGTATGCCCAGACGTGGGTCCCTTGATCACTTTGCCACTGGATTCAAGATAGCCTGGCTGATGAGGGTTATGAACCCCAAACTGGTCCCAGGGTGCTTGTTTCCGGTCCAGGGAAGAAATGGCTTGGCATTTCGGGCTGGACTGTTCCCATGAGGCGTAGGGTCAGACTGATTTGCATATGGCCATGTCTGAACTGGGGTGATGGAGTGCGCTAAAGAATGATGATGGATTAAACCCAGATCAGTTGACTAGGGGTGAGTGTTTGATTCGCTCAAACGATCCGTCCATCATCCCCTTTGGTATCGCTTTGTTCGCCCTAAGTTGGCAGGGTATGCCTAGACATGGGTCCCTTGCTCACTTTGCCACTGGATTCAAGATATCCTGGCTGATGAGGGTTATGAACCCGAAACCGGTCCCAGGATGCTTGTTTCCGGTCCAGGGAAGACATGGCTTGGCAGTTTGGGTTGGACTGTTCCAATGAGGCACAGGGTCAGACTGATTTGCATATGGCCATTTCTGAACTGGGGTGGTGGAGTGAGCTAAAGAATGATGATGGATTAAACCCAGATCAGTTGACTGGGGGTGAGTGTTTGATTTGCTCAAACGCTCAGTCCATCATCCCCTTTGTTATCGCTTTGTTCGCCCTAAGTTGGCAGGGTATGGCCAGACGTGGGTCACTTGCTCACTTTGCCACTGGATTCAACATAGCCTAGCTGATGAGGGTTATGAACCCGAAACCGGTCCCAGGATGCTTGTTTCCGGTCCAGGGAAGACATGGCTTGGCAGTTTGTGCTGGACTGTTCCCATGAGGCACAGGGTCAGACTGATTTGCATATGGCCATGTCTGAACTGGGGTGTTGGAGTGAGCTAAAGAATGATGATGGATTAAACCCAGATTATTTGACTGGGGTTGAGTGTTTGATTTGCTCAAACGCTCAGTCCATCATCCCCTTTGTTATCGCTTTGTTCGCCCTAAGTTGGCAGGGTATGCCCAGACGTGGGTCCCTTGCTCACTTTGCCACAGGATTCAAGATAGCCTGGCTCATGAGGGTTACGAACCTGAAACCGGTCCCAGGATGCTTGATTCCAGTCCAGGGAAGACATGGCTTGGCAGTTCAGGCTGGACTGTTCCCATGAGCCACAGGGTCAGACTGATTTGAATATGGCCATGTCTGAACTGGGGTGGTGGAGTGAGCTAAAGAATGATGATGGATTAAACCCAGATCGGTTGACTGGGGGTGAGTGTTTGATTTGCTCAAACGCTCCGTCCATCATTCCCATTGGTATCGCTTTGTTTGCCCTAAGTTGGCAGGGTATGCCCAGACGTGGGTCCCTTGCTCACTTTGCCACTGAATTCAAGATAGCCTGGCTGATGAGCGTTATGAACCCGAAACCGGTCCCAGGATGCTTGTTTCTGGTCCAGGAAAGACATGGCTTGGCAGTTCTGGCTGGACTGTTCCCATGAGGCACAGGGTCAGACTGAGTTGCATATGGCCATGTCTGAACTGGGTAGGTGGAGTGAGCTAAAGAATGATGATGGATTAAATCCAGATCAGTTGACTGGGGGTGAGTATTTGATTTGCTCAAACGCTCCGTTCATCATCCCCTTTGGTATCGCTTTGTTCGCCCTAAGTTGGCAGGGTATGCCCAGACATGGGTCCCTTCCTCACTTTGCCACTGGATTCAAGATAGCCTGGCTGATGAGGGTTATGAACCCGAAACCGGTCCCAGGATGCTTGTTTTCCGTCCAGGGAAGACATGGCTTGGCAGTTCGAGCTGGACTGTTCCCATGAGGCACAGGGTCAGACTGATTTGCATATGGCCATGTCTGAACTGGGGTGGTGGAGTGAGCTAAAGAATGATGATGGATTAAACCTAGATCAGTTGACTGGGGGTGAGTGTTTGATTTGCTCAAACGCTCCATCCATCATCCCCTTTGGTATCGCTTTGTTCGCCCTAAGTTGGCAGGGTATGCCCAGACATGGGTCCCTTGCTCACTTTGCCACTGGATTCACGATAGCCTGGCTGATGAGGGTTATGAACCCGAAACCGGTCCCAGGATGCTCGTTTCCGGTCCAGGGAAGATATGGCTTGGCAGTTCGGGTTGTACTGTTCCCATGAGGCACAGGGTCAGACTGATTTGCATATGGCCATGTCTGAACTGGGGTGGTGGAGTGAGCTAAAGAATGATGATGTATTAAACCCAGATCAGTTGACTGGGGGTGAGTGTTTGATTCGCTCAAACGATCCGTCCATCATCCCCTTTGGTATCGCTTTGTTCGCCCTAAATTGGCAGGGTATGCCCAGACATGGGTCCCTTTCTCACTTTGCCACTGGATTCAAGATATCCTGGCTGATGAGGGTTATGAACCCGAAACCGGTCCCAGGATGCTTGTTTCCGGTCCAGGGAAGACATGGCTTGGCAGTTTGGGCTGGACTGTTCCAATGAGGCACAGGGTCAGACTGATTTGCATATGGCCATGTCTGAACTGGGGTGGTGGAGTGAGCTAAAGAATGATGATGGATTAAACCCAGATCAGTTGACTGGGGTTGAGTGTTTGATTTTCTCAAACGCTCCGTCCATCATCCCCTTTGTTCTCGCTTTGTTCACCCTAAGTTGGCAGGGTATGCCCAGATGTGCGTCCCTTGCTCACTTTGCCACTGGATTCAAGACAGCCTGGCTGATGAGGGTTATGAACCCGAAACCGGTCCCAGGATGCTTGTTTCTGGTCCAGGAAAGACATGGCTTGGCAGTTCGGGCTGGACTGTTCCCTTGAGGCACAGGGTCAGACTGATTTGCATATGGCCATGTCTGAACTGGGTAGGTGGAGTGAGCTAAAGAATGATGATGGATTAAACCCAGATCAGTTGACTGGGGGTGAGTATTTGATTTGGTCAAACGCTCCGTTCATCATCCCCTTTGGTATCGCTTTGTTCGCCCTAAGTTGGCAGGGTATGCCCAGACATGGGTCCCTTGCTCACTTTGCCACTGGATTCAAGATAGCCTGGCTGATGAGGGTTATGAACCCGAAACCGGTCCCAGGATGCTTGTTTTCCGTCCAGGGAAGACATGGCTTGGCAGTTTGGGCTGGACTGTTCCCATGAGGCACAGGGTCAGACTGATTTGCATATGGCCATGTCTGAACTGGGGTGGTGGAGTGAGCTAAAGAATGATGATGGATTAAACCCAGATCAGTTGACTGGGGGTGAGTGTTTGATTTGCTCAAATGCTCCATCCATCATCCCCTTTGGTATCGCTTTGTTCGCCCTAAGTTGGCAGGGTATGCCCAGACGTGGGTCCCTTGCTCACTTTGCCACTGGATTCAAGATAGCCTGGCTGATGAGGGTTATGAACCCGAAACCGGTCCCAGGATGCTCGTTTCCGGTCCAGGGAAGATATGTCTTGGCAGTTCGGGCTGTACTGTTCCCATGAGGCACAGGGTCAGACTGATTTGCATATGGCCATGTCTGAACTGGGGTGGTGGAGTGAGCTAAAGAATGATGATGTATTAAACCCAGATCAGTTGACTGGGGGTGAGTGTTTGATTCGCTCAAACGATCCGTCCATCATCCCCTTTGGTATCGCTTTGTTCGCCCTAAATTGGCAGGGAATGCCCAGACATGGGTCCCTTGCTCACTTTGCCACTGGATTCAAGATATCCTGGCTGATGAGGGTTATGAACCCGAAACCGGTCCCAGGATGCTTGTTTCCGGTCCAGGGAAGACATGGCTTGGCAGTTTGGGCTGGACTGTTCCAATGAGGCACAGGGTCAGACTGATTTGCATATGGCCATGTCTGAACTGGGGTGGTGGAGTGAGCTAAAGAATGATGATGGATTAAACCCAGATCAGTTGACTGGGGGTGAATGTTTGATTCGCTCAAACAATCCGTCCATCATCCCCTTTGGTATCGCTTTGTTCGCCCTAAGTTGGCAGGGTATGCCCAGACATGGGTCCCTTGCTCACTTTGCCACTGGATTCAAGATATCCTGGCTGATGAGGGTTATGAACCCGAAACCGGTCCCAGGATGCTTGTTTCCGGTCCAGGGAAGACATGGCTTGGCAGTTCAGGCTGGACTGTGCCCATGAGCCACAGGGTTAGACTTATTTGCATATGGCCATGTCTGAACTGGGGTGGTGGAGTGAGCTAAAGAATGATGATGCATTAAACCCAGATTAGTTGACTGGGGGTGAGTGTTTGATTTGCTCAAACGCTCAGTCCATCATCCCCTTTGTTATCGCTTTGTTCGCCCTAAGTTGGCAGGGTATGGCCAGACGTGGGTCACTTGCTCACTTTGCCACTGGATTCAACATAGCCTAGCTGATGAGGGTTATGAACCCGAAACCGGTCCCAGGATGCTTGTTTCTGGTTCAGGGAAGACATGGCTTGGCAGTTTGGGCTGGACTGTTCCCATGAGGCACAGGGTCAGACTGATTTGCATATGGCCATGTCTGAACTGGGGTGTTGGAGTGAGCTAAAGAATGATGATGGATTAAACCCAGATTATTTGACTGGGGTTGAGTGTTTGATTTGCTCAAACGCTCAGTCCATCATCCCCTTTGTTATCGCTTTGTTCGCCCTAAGTTGGCAGGGTATGCCCAGACGTGGGTCCCTTGCTCACTTTGCCACAGGATTCAAGATAGCCTGGCTCATGAGGGTTACGAACCTGAAACCGGTCCCAGGATGCTTGATTCCAGTCCAGGGAAGACATGGCTTGGCAGTTCAGGCTGGACTGTTCCCATGAGCCACAGGGTCAGACTGATTTGAATATGGCCATGTCTGAACTGGGGTGGTGGAGTGAGCTAAAGAATGATGATGGATTAAACCCAGATCGGTTGACTGGGGGTGAGTGTTTGATTTGCTCAAACGCTCCGTCCATCATTCCCTTTGGTATCGCTTTGTTTGCCCTAAGTTGGCAGGGTATGCCCAGACGTGGGTCCCTTGCTCACTTTGCCACTGAATTCAAGATAGCCTGGCTGATGAGCGTTATGAACCCGAAACCGGTCCCAGGATGCTTGTTTCTGGTCCAGGAAAGACATGGCTTGGCAGTTCTGGCTGGACTGTTCCCATGCGGCACAGGGTCAGACTGAGTTGCATATGGCCATGTCTGAACTGGGTAGGTGGAGTGAGCTAAAGAATGATGATGGATTAAACCCAGATCAGTTGACTGGGGGTGAGTATTTGATTTGCTCAAACGCTCCGTTCATCATCCCCTTTGGTATCGCTTTGTTCGCCCTAAGTTGGCAGGGTATGCCCAGACATGGGTCCCTTGCTCACTTTGCCACTGGATTCAAGATATCCTGGCTGATGAGGGTTATGAATAGGGGTGGGCGGAATTTGCGTAATCGCGTTACGCAAATCTCCGCGAAACGGTAAAAAATCTCCGCGAACACGCAGAAATTCCGCGAACACGCGGAATTGCTTGTTCGCGATGCTTTTCTCCTGTTCACAATTGCTGTTTGCGTGCTCGGGGAGAAATATCTCGTGAACACGCATTTTTAGAACGCGAACAAGCAAAAAATTTCGCGAAGTTGCGGAACGCAGAATTTTGGGTAATTTCGCGTTCTCCGCGGAACGCGAAATTACCCAAATTCCGCAAATTCCCGCGAACGGAACGTAATTTACCGCCCAGGCCTAGTTATGAACCCGAAACCGGTCCCAGGATGCTTGTTTCCGGTCCAGGGAAGACATGGCTTGGCAGTTTGGGCTGGACTGTTCCAATGAGGCACAGGGTCAGACTGATTTGCATATGGCCATGTCTGAACTGGGGTGGTGGAGTGAGCTAAAGAATGATGATGGATTAAACCCAGATCAGTTGACTGGGGGTGAATGTTTGATTCGCTCAAACAATCCGTCCATCATCCCCTTTGGTATCGCTTTGTTCGCCCTAAGTTGGCAGGGTATGCCCAGACATGGGTCCCTTGCTCACTTTGCCACTGGATTCAAGATATCCTGGCTGATGAGGGTTATGATCCCGAAACCGGTCCCAGGATGCTTGTTTCCGGTCCAGGGAAGACATGGCTTGGCAGTTCAGGCTGGACTGTGCCCATGAGCCACAGGGTTAGACTGATTTGCATATGGCCATGTCTGAACTGGGGTGGTGGAGTGAGCTAAAGAATGATGATGGATTAAACCCAGATTAGTTGACTGGGGGTGAGTGTTTGATTTGCTCAAACGCTCAGTCCATCATCCCCTTTGTTATCGCTTTGTTCGCCCTAAGTTGGCAGGGTATGGCCAGACGTGGGTCACTTGCTCACTTTGCCACTGGATTCAACATAGCCTAGCTGATGAGGGTTATGAACCCGAAACCGGTCCCAGGATGCTTGTTTCCGGTCCAGGGAAGACATGGCTTGGCAGTTTGGGCTGGACTGTTCCCATGAGGCACAGGGTCAGACTGATTTGCATATGGCCATGTCTGAACTGGGGTGTTGGAGTGAGCTAAAGAATGATGATGGATTAAACCCAGATTATTTGACTGGGGTTGAGTGTTTGATTTGCTCAAACGCTCAGTCCATCATCCCCTTTGTTATCGCTTTGTTCGCCCTAAGTTGGCAGGGTATGCCCAGACGTGGGTCCCTTGCTCACTTTGCCACAGGATTCAAGATAGCCTGGCTCATGAGGGTTACGAACCTGAAACCGGTCCCAGGATGCTTGATTCCAGTCCAGGGAAGACATGGCTTGGCAGTTCAGGCTGGACTGTTCCCATGAGCCACAGGGTCAGACTGATTTGAATATGGCCATGTCTGAACTGGGGTGGTGGAGTGAGCTAAAGAATGATGATGGATTAAACCCAGATCGGTTGACTGGGGGTGAGTGTTTGATTTGCTCAAACGCTCCGTCCATCATTCCCATTGGTATCGCTTTGTTTGCCCTAAGTTGGCAGGGTATGCCCAGACGTGGGTCCCTTGCTCACTTTGCCACTGAATTCAAGATAGCCTGGCTGATGAGCGTTATGAACCCGAAACCGGTCCCAGGATGCTTGTTTCTGGTCCAGGAAAGACATGGCTTGGCAGTTCTGGCTGGACTGTTCCCATGAGGCACAGGGTCAGACTGAGTTGCATATGGCCATGTCTGAACTGGGTAGGTGGAGTGAGCTAAAGAATGATGATGGATTAAATCCAGATCAGTTGACTGGGGGTGAGTATTTGATTTGCTCAAACGCTCCGTTCATCATCCCCTTTGGTATCGCTTTGTTCGCCCTAAGTTGGCAGGGTATGCCCAGACGTGGGTCCCTTCCTCACTTTGCCACTGGATTCAAGATAGCCTGGCTGATGAGGGTTATGAACCCGAAACCGGTCCCAGGATGCTTGTTTTCCGTCCAGGGAAGACATGGCTTGGCAGTTCGAGCTGGACTGTTCCCATGAGGCACAGGGTCAGACTGATTTGCATATGGCCATGTCTGAACTGGGGTGGTGGAGTGAGCTAAAGAATGATGATGGATTAAACCTAGATCAGTTGACTGGGGGTGAGTGTTTGATTTGCTCAAACGCTCCATCCATCATCCCCTTTGGTATCGCTTTGTTCGCCCTAAGTTGGCAGGGTATGCCCAGACATGGGTCCCTTGCTCACTTTGCCACTGGATTCACGATAGCCTGGCTGATGAGGGTTATGAACCCGAAACCGGTCCCAGGATGCTCGTTTCCGGTCCAGGGAAGATATGGCTTGGCAGTTCGGGTTGTACTGTTCCCATGAGGCACAGGGTCAGACTGATTTGCATATGGCCATGTCTGAACTGGGGTGGTGGAGTGAGCTAAAGAATGATGATGTATTAAACCCAGATCAGTTGACTGGGGGTGAGTGTTTGATTCGCTCAAACGATCCGTCCATCATCCCCTTTGGTATCGCTTTGTTCGCCCTAAATTGGCAGGGTATGCCCAGACATGGGTCCCTTGCTCACTTTGCCACTGGATTCAAGATATCCTGGCTGATGAGGGTTATGAACCCGAAACCGGTCCCAGGATGCTTGTTTCCGGTCCAGGGAAGACATGGCTTGGCAGTTTGGGCTGGACTGTTCCAATGAGGCACAGGGTCAGACTGATTTGCATATGGCCATGTCTGAACTGGGGTGGTGGAGTGAGCTAAAGAATGATGATGGATTAAACCCAGATCAGTTGACTGGGGGTGAGTGTTTGATTTGCTCAAACGCTCTGTCCATCATCCCCTTTAGTATCGCTTTGTTTGCCCTAAGTTGGCAGGGTATGGCCATGCATGGGTCCTTTGCTCACTTTGCCACTGGATTCAAGATAGCCTGGCTGATGAGGGTTATGAACACAAAACCATTCCCAGGATGCTTGTTTCCGGTCCAGGGAGGACATGGCTTGGCAGTTCGAGCGGGACTTTTCCCATGAGGCACAGGGTCAGACTGATTTGCATATGGCCATGTCTGAACTAGGGTGGTGGAGTGAGCTAAAGAATGATGATCGATTAAACCCCGATCAGTTGATTGGGGTTGAGTGTTTGATTTTCTCAAACGCTCCGTCCATCATCTCCTTTGTTCTCGCTTTGTTTGCCCTAAGTTGGCAGGGTATTCCCAGATGTGGGTCCCTTGCTCACTTTGCCACTGGATTCAGATAGCCTGGCTGATGAGGGTTATGAACCCGAAACCGGTCCCAGGATGCTTGTTTCCGGTCCAGGGAAGACATGGCTTGGCAGTTCGGGCTAGACTGTTCCCATGAGGCACAGAGTCAGACTGATTTGTATATGGCCATGTCTGAACTGGGGTGGTGGAGTGAGCTAAAGAATGATGATCGATTAAACCCAGATCAGTTGACTGGAGGTGAGTGTAAGATTTGCTCAAACGCTCTGTCCATCATCCACTTTGGTATCGCTTTGTTCGCCCTAAGTTGGCAGGGTATTCCCAGACGTGGGTCACTTGCTCACTTTGCCACTGGATTCAACATAGCCTAGCTGATGAGGGTTATGAACCCAAAACCGGTCCCAGGATGTTTGTTTACGGTCCAGAGAAGACATGGCTTGGCAGTTCGGGCTGGACTGTTCCCATGAGGCACAGGGTCAGACTGATTTGCATATGGCCATGTCTGAACTGGGGTGGTGGAGTGAGCTAAAGAATGATGATGGATTAAACCCAGATCAGTTGACTGGGGGCGAGTGTTTGATTTGCTCAAACGCTCAATCCATCATCCCTTTTGGTATCGCTTTGTTCACCCTAAGTTGGCAGGGTATGCCCAGACGTGGGTCCCTTGCTCACTTTGCCACTGGATTCAAGATAGCCTGGCTGATGAGGGTTATGAACCCCAAACTGGTCCCAGGATGCTTGTTTCCGGTCCAGGGAAGACATGGCTTGGCAGTTAGGGCTGGACTGTTCCCATGAGGCACAGGTTCAGACTGATTTGCATATGGCCATGTCTGAACTGGGGTGGTGGAGTTAGCTAAAGAATGATGATGGAGTAAACCCAGATCAGTTGACTGGGGGTGAGTGTTTGATTTGCTCAAACACTCAGTCCATCATCCCTTTTGGTATCGCTTAGTTCGCCCTAAGTTGGCAGGGTATGCCCAGACGTGGGTCCCTTGATCACTTTGCCACTGGATTCAAGATAGCCTGGCTGATGAGGGTTATGAACCCCAAACTGGTCCCAGGGTGCTTGTTTCCGGTCCAGGGAAGAAATGGCTTGGCATTTCGGGCTGGACTGTTCCCATGAGGCGTAGGGTCAGACTGATTTGCATATGGCCATGTCTGAACTGGGGTGATGGAGTGCGCTAAAGAATGATGATGGATTAAACCCAGATCAGTTGACTAGGGGTGAGTGTTTGATTCGCTCAAACGATCCGTCCATCATCCCCTTTGGTATCGCTTTGTTCGCCCTAAGTTGGCAGGGTATGCCTAGACATGGGTCCCTTGCTCACTTTGCCACTGGATTCAAGATATCCTGGCTGATGAGGGTTATGAACCCGGAACCGGTCCCAGGATGCTTGTTTCCGGTCCAGGGAAGACATGGCTTGGCAGTTTGGGTTGGACTGTTCCAATGAGGCACAGGGTCAGACTGATTTGCATATGGCCATTTCTGAACTGGGGTGGTGGAGTGAGCTAAAGAATGATGATGGATTAAACCCAGATCAGTTGACTGGGGGTGAGTGTTTGATTTGCTCAAACGCTCTGTCTATCAACCCCTTTGGTATCGCTTTGTTTGCCCTAAGTTGGCAGGGTATGGCCAGACGTGGGTCACTTGCTCACTTTGCCACTGGATTCAACATAGCCTAGCTGATGAGGGTTATGAACCCGAAACCGGTCCCAGGATGCTTGTTTCCGGTCCAGGGAAGACATGGCTTGGCAGTTTGGGCTGGACTGTTCCCATGAGGCACAGGGTCAGACTGATTTGCATATGGCCATGTCTGAACTGGGGTGTTGGAGTGAGCTAAAGAATGATGATGGATTAAACCCAGATTATTTGACTGGGGTTGAGTGTTTGATTTGCTCAAACGCTCAGTCCATCATCCCCTTTGTTATCGCTTTGTTCGCCCTAAGTTGGCAGGGTATGCCCAGACGTGGGTCCCTTGCTCACTTTGCCACAGGATTCAAGATAGCCTGGCTCATGAGGGTTACGAACCTGAAACCGGTCCCAGGATGCTTGATTCCAGTCCAGGGAAGACATGGCTTGGCAGTTCAGGCTGGACTGTTCCCATGAGCCACAGGGTCAGACTGATTTGAATATGGCCATGTCTGAACTGGGGTGGTGGAGTGAGCTAAAGAATGATGATGGATTAAACCCAGATCGGTTGACTGGGGGTGAGTGTTTGATTTGCTCAAACGCTCCGTCCATCATTCCCATTGGTATCGCTTTGTTTGCCCTAAGTTGGCAGGGTATGCCCAGACGTGGGTCCCTTGCTCACTTTGCCACTGAATTCAAGATAGCCTGGCTGATGAGCGTTATGAACCCGAAACCGGTCCCAGGATGCTTGTTTCTGGTCCAGGAAAGACATGGCTTGGCAGTTCTGGCTGGACTGTTCCCATGAGGCACAGGGTCAGACTGAGTTGCATATGGCCATGTCTGAACTGGGTAGGTAGAGTGAGCTAAAGAATGATGATGGATTAAATCCAGATCAGTTGACTGGGGGTGAGTATTTGATTTGCTCAAACGCTCCGTTCATCATCCCCTTTGGTATCGCTTTGTTCGCCCTAAGTTGGCAGGGTATGCCCAGACATGGGTCCCTTCCTCACTTTGCCACTGGATTCAAGATAGCCTGGCTGATGAGGGTTATGAACCCGAAACCGGCCCCAGGATGCTTGTTTTCCATCCAGGGAAGACATGGCTTGGCAGTTCGAGCTGGACTGTTCCCATGAGGCACAGGGTCAGACTGATTTGCATATGGCCATGTCTGAACTGGGGTGGTGGAGTGAGCTAAAGAATGATGATGGATTAAACCTAGATCAGTTGACTGGGGGTGAGTGTTTGATTTGCTCAAACGCTCCATCCATCATCCCCTTTGGTATCGCTTTGTTCGCCCTAAGTTGGCAGGGTATGCCCAGACATGGGTCCCTTGCTCACTTTGCCACTGGATTCACGATAGCCTGGCTGATGAGGGTTATGAACCCGAAACCGGTCCCAGGATGCTCGTTTCCGGTCCAGGGAAGATATGGCTTGGCAGTTCGGGTTGTACTGTTCCCATGAGGCACAGGGTCAGACTGATTTGCATATGGCCATGTCTGAACTGGGGTGGTGGAGTGAGCTAAAGAATGATGATGTATTAAACCCAGATCAGTTGACTGGGGGTGAGTGTTTGATTCGCTCAAACGATCCGTCCATCATCCCCTTTGGTATCGCTTTGTTCGCCCTAAATTGGCAGGGTATGCCCAGACATGGGTCCCTTGCTCACTTTGCCACTGGATTCAAGATATCCTGGCTGATGAGGGTTATGAACCCGAAACCGGTCCCAGGATGCTTGTTTCCGGTCCAGGGAAGACATGGCTTGGCAGTTTGGGCTGGACTGTTCCAATGAGGCACAGGGTCAGACTGATTTGCATATGGCCATGTCTGAACTGGGGTGGTGGAGTGAGCTAAAGAATGATGATGGATTAAACCCAGATCAGTTGACTGGGGGTGAGTGTTTGATTTGCTCAAACGCTCTGTCCATCATCCCCTTTAGTATCGCTTTGTTTGCCCTAAGTTGGCAGGGTATGGCCATGCATGGGTCCTTTGCTCACTTTGCCACTGGATTCAAGATAGCCTGGCTGATGAGGGTTATGAACACAAAACCATTCCCAGGATGCTTGTTTCCGGTCCAGGGAGGACATGGCTTGGCAGTTCGAGCGGGACTTTTCCCATGAGGCACAGGGTCAGACTGATTTGCATATGGCCATGTCTGAACTAGGGTGGTGGAGTGAGCTAAAGAATGATGATCGATTAAACCCCGATCAGTTGATTGGGGTTGAGTGTTTGATTTTCTCAAACGCTCCGTCCATCATCTCCTTTGTTCTCGCTTTGTTTGCCCTAAGTTGGCAGGGTATTCCCAGATGTGGGTCCCTTGCTCACTTTGCCACTGGATTCAGATAGCCTGGCTGATGAGGGTTATGAACCCGAAACCGGTCCCAGGATGCTTGTTTCCGGTCCAGGGAAGACATGGCTTGGCAGTTCGGGCTAGACTGTTCCCATGAGGCACAGAGTCAGACTGATTTGTATATGGCCATGTCTAAACTGGGGTGGTGGAGTGAGCTAAAGAATGATGATCGATTAAACCCAGATCAGTTGACTGGAGGTGAGTGTAAGATTTGCTCAAACGCTCTGTCCATCATCCACTTTGGTATCGCTTTGTTCGCCCTAAGTTGGCAGGGTATTCCCAGACGTGGGTCACTTGCTCACTTTGCCACTGGATTCAACATAGCCTAGCTGATGAGGGTTATGAACCCAAAACCGGTCCCAGGATGCTTGTTTACGGTCCAGAGAAGACATGGCTTGGCAGTTCGGGCTGGACTGTTCCCATGAGGCACAGGGTCAGACTGATTTGCATATGGCCATGTCTGAACTGGGGTGGTGGAGTGAGCTAAAGAATGATGATGGATTAAACCCAGATCAGTTGACTGGGGGCGAGTGTTTGATTTGCTCAAACGCTCAATCCATCATCCCTTTTGGTATCGCTTTGTTCACCCTAAGTTGGCAGGGTATGCCCAGACGTGGGTCCCTTGCTCACTTTGCCACTGGATTCAAGATAGCCTGGCTGATGAGGGTTATGAACCCCAAACTGGTCCCAGGATGCTTGTTTCCGGTCCAGGGAAGACATGGCTTGGCAGTTAGGGCTGGACTGTTCCCATGAGGCACAGGTTCAGACTGATTTGCATATGGCCATGTCTGAACTGGGGTGGTGGAGTTAGCTAAAGAATGATGATGGAGTAAACCCAGATCAGTTGACTGGGGGTGAGTGTTTGATTTGCTCAAACACTCAGTCCATCATCCCTTTTGGTATCGCTTAGTTCGCCCTAAGTTGGCAGGGTATGCCCAGACGTGGGTCCCTTGATCACTTTGCCACTGGATTCAAGATAGCCTGGCTGATGAGGGTTATGAACCCCAAACTGGTCCCAGGGTGCTTGTTTCCGGTCCAGGGAAGAAATGGCTTGGCATTTCGGGCTGGACTGTTCCCATGAGGCGTAGGGTCAGACTGATTTGCATATGGCCATGTCTGAACTGGGGTGATGGAGTGCGCTAAAGAATGATGATGGATTAAACCCAGATCAGTTGACTAGGGGTGAGTGTTTGATTCGCTCAAACGATCCGTCCATCATCCCCTTTGGTATCGCTTTGTTCGCCCTAAGTTGGCAGGGTATGCCTAGACATGGGTCCCTTGCTCACTTTGCCACTGGATTCAAGATATCCTGGCTGATGAGGGTTATGAACCCGAAACCGGTCCCAGGATGCTTGTTTCCGGTCCAGGGAAGACATGGCTTGGCAGTTTGGGTTGGACTGTTCCAATGAGGCACAGGGTCAGACTGATTTGCATATGGCCATTTCTGAACTGGGGTGGTGGAGTGAGCTAAAGAATGATGATGGATTAAACCCAGATCAGTTGACTGGGGGTGAGTGTTTGATTTGCTCAAACGCTCAGTCCATCATCCCCTTTGTTATCGCTTTGTTCGCCCTAAGTTGGCAGGGTATGGCCAGACGTGGGTCACTTGCTCACTTTGCCACTGGATTCAACATAGCCTAGCTGATGAGGGTTATGAACCCGAAACCGGTCCCAGGATGCTTGTTTCCGGTCCAGGGAAGACATGGCTTGGCAGTTTGTGCTGGACTGTTCCCATGAGGCACAGGGTCAGACTGATTTGCATATGGCCATGTCTGAACTGGGGTGTTGGAGTGAGCTAAAGAATGATGATGGATTAAACCCAGATTATTTGACTGGGGTTGAGTGTTTGATTTGCTCAAACGCTCAGTCCATCATCCCCTTTGTTATCGCTTTGTTCGCCCTAAGTTGGCAGGGTATGCCCAGACGTGGGTCCCTTGCTCACTTTGCCACAGGATTCAAGATAGCCTGGCTCATGAGGGTTACGAACCTGAAACCGGTCCCAGGATGCTTGATTCCAGTCCAGGGAAGACATGGCTTGGCAGTTCAGGCTGGACTGTTCCCATGAGCCACAGGGTCAGACTGATTTGAATATGGCCATGTCTGAACTGGGGTGGTGGAGTGAGCTAAAGAATGATGATGGATTAAACCCAGATCGGTTGACTGGGGGTGAGTGTTTGATTTGCTCAAACGCTCCGTCCATCATTCCCATTGGTATCGCTTTGTTTGCCCTAAGTTGGCAGGGTATGCCCAGACGTGGGTCCCTTGCTCACTTTGCCACTGAATTCAAGATAGCCTGGCTGATGAGCGTTATGAACCCGAAACCGGTCCCAGGATGCTTGTTTCTGGTCCAGGAAAGACATGGCTTGGCAGTTCTGGCTGGACTGTTCCCATGAGGCACAGGGTCAGACTGAGTTGCATATGGCCATGTCTGAACTGGGTAGGTGGAGTGAGCTAAAGAATGATGATGGATTAAATCCAGATCAGTTGACTGGGGGTGAGTATTTGATTTGTTCAAACGCTCCGTTCATCATCCCCTTTGGTATCGCTTTGTTCGCCCTAAGTTGGCAGGGTATGCCCAGACATGGGTCCCTTCCTCACTTTGCCACTGGATTCAAGATAGCCTGGCTGATGAGGGTTATGAACCCGAAACCGGTCCCAGGATGCTTGTTTTCCGTCCAGGGAAGACATGGCTTGGCAGTTCGAGCTGGACTGTTCCCATGAGGCACAGGGTCAGACTGATTTGCATATGGCCATGTCTGAACTGGGGTGGTGGAGTGAGCTAAAGAATGATGATGGATTAAACCTAGATCAGTTGACTGGGGGTGAGTGTTTGATTTGCTCAAACGCTCCATCCATCATCCCCTTTGGTATCGCTTTGTTCGCCCTAAGTTGGCAGGGTATGCCCAGACATGGGTCCCTTGCTCACTTTGCCACTGGATTCACGATAGCCTGGCTGATGAGGGTTATGAACCCGAAACCGGTCCCAGGATGCTCGTTTCCGGTCCAGGGAAGATATGGCTTGGCAGTTCGGGTTGTACTGTTCCCATGAGGCACAGGGTCAGACTGATTTGCATATGGCCATGTCTGAACTGGGGTGGTGGAGTGAGCTAAAGAATGATGATGTATTAAACCCAGATCAGTTGACTGGGGGTGAGTGTTTGATTCGCTCAAACGATCCGTCCATCATCCCCTTTGGTATCGCTTTGTTCGCCCTAAATTGGCAGGGTATGCCCAGACATGGGTCCCTTGCTCACTTTGCCACTGGATTCAAGATATCCTGGCTGATGAGGGTTATGAACCCGAAACCGGTCCCAGGATGCTTGTTTCCGGTCCAGGGAAGACATGGCTTGGCAGTTTGGGCTGGACTGTTCCAATGAGGCACAGGGTCAGACTGATTTGCATATGGCCATGTCTGAACTGGGGTGGTGGAGTGAGCTAAAGAATGATGATGGATTAAACCCAGATCAGTTGACTGGGGGTGAGTGTTTGATTTGCTCAAACGCTCTGTCCATCATCCCCTTTAGTATCGCTTTGTTTGCCCTAAGTTGGCAGGGTATGGCCATGCATGGGTCCTTTGCTCACTTTGCCACTGGATTCAAGATAGCCTGGCTGATGAGGGTTATGAACACAAAACCATTCCCAGGATGCTTGTTTCCGGTCCAGGGAGGACATGGCTTGGCAGTTCGAGCGGGACTTTTCCCATGAGGCACAGGGTCAGACTGATTTGCATATGGCCATGTCTGAACTAGGGTGGTGGAGTGAGCTAAAGAATGATGATCGATTAAACCCCGATCAGTTGATTGGGGTTGAGTGTTTGATTTTCTCAAACGCTCCGTCCATCATCTCCTTTGTTCTCGCTTTGTTTGCCCTAAGTTGGCAGGGTATTCCCAGATGTGGGTCCCTTGCTCACTTTGCCACTGGATTCAGATAGCCTGGCTGATGAGGGTTATGAACCCGAAACCGGTCCCAGGATGCTTGTTTCCGGTCCAGGGAAGACATGGCTTGGCAGTTCGGGCTAGACTGTTCCCATGAGGCACAGAGTCAGACTGATTTGTATATGGCCATGTCTGAACTGGGGTGGTGGAGTGAGCTAAAGAATGATGATCGATTAAACCCAGATCAGTTGACTGGAGGTGAGTGTAAGATTTGCTCAAACGCTCTGTCCATCATCCACTTTGGTATCGCTTTGTTCGCCCTAAGTTGGCAGGGTATTCCCAGACGTGGGTCACTTGCTCACTTTGCCACTGGATTCAACATAGCCTAGCTGATGAGGGTTATGAACCCAAAACCGGTCCCAGGATGCTTGTTTACGGTCCAGAGAAGACATGGCTTGGCAGTTCGGGCTGGACTGTTCCCATGAGGCACAGGGTCAGACTGATTTGCATATGGCCATGTCTGAACTGGGGTGGTGGAGTGAGCTAAAGAATGATGATGGATTAAACCCAGATCAGTTGACTGGGGGCGAGTGTTTGATTTGCTCAAACGCTCAATCCATCATCCCTTTTGGTATCGCTTTGTTCACCCTAAGTTGGCAGGGTATGCCCAGACGTGGGTCCCTTGCTCACTTTGCCACTGGATTCAAGATAGCCTGGCTGATGAGGGTTATGAACCCCAAACTGGTCCCAGGATGCTTGTTTCCGGTCCAGGGAAGACATGGCTTGGCAGTTAGGGCTGGACTGTTCCCATGAGGCACAGGTTCAGACTGATTTGCATATGGCCATGTCTGAACTGGGGTGGTGGAGTTAGCTAAAGAATGATGATGGAGTAAACCCAGATCAGTTGACTGGGGGTGAGTGTTTGATTTGCTCAAACACTCAGTCCATCATCCCTTTTGGTATCGCTTAGTTCGCCCTAAGTTGGCAGGGTATGCCCAGACGTGGGTCCCTTGATCACTTTGCCACTGGATTCAAGATAGCCTGGCTGATGAGGGTTATGAACCCCAAACTGGTCCCAGGGTGCTTGTTTCCGGTCCAGGGAAGAAATGGCTTGGCATTTCGGGCTGGACTGTTCCCATGAGGCGTAGGGTCAGACTGATTTGCATATGGCCATGTCTGAACTGGGGTGATGGAGTGCGCTAAAGAATGATGATGGATTAAACCCAGATCAGTTGACTAGGGGTGAGTGTTTGATTCGCTCAAACGATCCGTCCATCATCCCCTTTGGTATCGCTTTGTTCGCCCTAAGTTGGCAGGGTATGCCTAGACATGGGTCCCTTGCTCACTTTGCCACTGGATTCAAGATATCCTGGCTGATGAGGGTTATGAACCCGGAACCGGTCCCAGGATGCTTGTTTCCGGTCCAGGGAAGACATGGCTTGGCAGTTTGGGTTGGACTGTTCCAATGAGGCACAGGGTCAGACTGATTTGCATATGGCCATTTCTGAACTGGGGTGGTGGAGTGAGCTAAAGAATGATGATGGATTAAACCCAGATCAGTTGACTGGGGGTGAGTGTTTGATTTGCTCAAACGCTCTGTCTATCAACCCCTTTGGTATCGCTTTGTTTGCCCTAAGTTGGCAGGGTATGGCCAGACGTGGGTCACTTGCTCACTTTGCCACTGGATTCAACATAGCCTAGCTGATGAGGGTTATGAACCCGAAACCGGTCCCAGGATGCTTGTTTCCGGTCCAGGGAAGACATGGCTTGGCAGTTTGGGCTGGACTGTTCCCATGAGGCACAGGGTCAGACTGATTTGCATATGGCCATGTCTGAACTGGGGTGTTGGAGTGAGCTAAAGAATGATGATGGATTAAACCCAGATTATTTGACTGGGGTTGAGTGTTTGATTTGCTCAAACGCTCAGTCCATCATCCCCTTTGTTATCGCTTTGTTCGCCCTAAGTTGGCAGGGTATGCCCAGACGTGGGTCCCTTGCTCACTTTGCCACAGGATTCAAGATAGCCTGGCTCATGAGGGTTACGAACCTGAAACCGGTCCCAGGATGCTTGATTCCAGTCCAGGGAAGACATGGCTTGGCAGTTCAGGCTGGACTGTTCCCATGAGCCACAGGGTCAGACTGATTTGAATATGGCCATGTCTGAACTGGGGTGGTGGAGTGAGCTAAAGAATGATGATGGATTAAACCCAGATCGGTTGACTGGGGGTGAGTGTTTGATTTGCTCAAACGCTCCGTCCATCATTCCCATTGGTATCGCTTTGTTTGCCCTAAGTTGGCAGGGTATGCCCAGACGTGGGTCCCTTGCTCACTTTGCCACTGAATTCAAGATAGCCTGGCTGATGAGCGTTATGAACCCGAAACCGGTCCCAGGATGCTTGTTTCTGGTCCAGGAAAGACATGGCTTGGCAGTTCTGGCTGGACTGTTCCCATGAGGCACAGGGTCAGACTGAGTTGCATATGGCCATGTCTGAACTGGGTAGGTGGAGTGAGCTAAAGAATGATGATGGATTAAATCCAGATCAGTTGACTGGGGGTGAGTATTTGATTTGCTCAAATGCTCCGTTCATCATCCCCTTTGGTATCGCTTTGTTCGCCCTAAGTTGGCAGGGTATGCCCAGACATGGGTCCCTTCCTCACTTTGCCACTGGATTCAAGATAGCCTGGCTGATGAGGGTTATGAACCCGAAACCGGCCCCAGGATGCTTGTTTTCCGTCCAGGGAAGACATGGCTTGGCAGTTCGAGCTGGACTGTTCCCATGAGGCACAGGGTCAGACTGATTTGCATATGGCCATGTCTGAACTGGGGTGGTGGAGTGAGCTAAAGAATGATGATGGATTAAACCTAGATCAGTTGACTGGGGGTGAGTGTTTGATTTGCTCAAACGCTCCATCCATCATCCCCTTTGGTATCGCTTTGTTCGCCCTAAGTTGGCAGGGTATGCCCAGACATGGGTCCCTTGCTCACTTTGCCACTGGATTCACGATAGCCTGGCTGATGAGGGTTATGAACCCGAAATCGGTCCCAGGATGCTCGTTTCCGGTCCAGGGAAGATATGGCTTGGCAGTTCGGGTTGTACTGTTCCCATGAGGCACAGGGTCAGACTGATTTGCATATGGCCATGTCTGAACTGGGGTGGTGGAGTGAGCTAAAGAATGTTGATGTATTAAACCCAGATCAGTTGACTGGGGGTGAGTGTTTGATTCGCTCAAACGATCCGTCCATCATCCCCTTTGGTATCGCTTTGTTCGCCCTAAATTGGCAGGGTATGCCCAGACATGGGTCCCTTGCTCACTTTGCCACTGGATTCAAGATATCCTGGCTGATGAGGGTTATGAACCCGAAACCGGTCCCAGGATGCTTGTTTCCGGTCCAGGGAAGACATGGCTTGGCAGTTTGGGCTGGACTGTTCCAATGAGGCACAGGGTCAGACTGATTTGCATATGGCCATGTCTGAACTGGGGTGGTGGAGTGAGCTAAAGAATGATGATGGATTAAACCCAGATCAGTTGACTGGGGGTGAGTGTTTGATTTGCTCAAACGCTCTGTCCATCATCCCCTTTAGTATCGCTTTGTTTGCCCTAAGTTGGCAGGGTATGGCCATGCATGGGTCCTTTGCTCACTTTGCCACTGGATTCAAGATAGCCTGGCTGATGAGGGTTATGAACACAAAACCATTCCCAGGATGCTTGTTTCCGGTCCAGGGAGGACATGGCTTGGCAGTTCGAGCGGGACTTTTCCCATGAGGCACAGGGTCAGACTGATTTGCATATGGCCATGTCTGAACTAGGGTGGTGGAGTGAGCTAAAGAATGATGATCGATTAAACCCCGATCAGTTGATTGGGGTTGAGTGTTTGATTTTCTCAAACGCTCCGTCCATCATCTCCTTTGTTCTCGCTTTGTTTGCCCTAAGTTGGCAGGGTATTCCCAGATGTGGGTCCCTTGCTCACTTTGCCACTGGATTCAGATAGCCTGGCTGATGAGGGTTATGAACCCGAAACCGGTCCCAGGATGCTTGTTTCCGGTCCAGGGAAGACATGGCTTGGCAGTTCGGGCTAGACTGTTCCCATGAGGCACAGAGTCAGACTGATTTGTATATGGCCATGTCTAAACTGGGGTGGTGGAGTGAGCTAAAGAATGATGATCGATTAAACCCAGATCAGTTGACTGGAGGTGAGTGTAAGATTTGCTCAAACGCTCTGTCCATCATCCACTTTGGTATCGCTTTGTTCGCCCTAAGTTGGCAGGGTATTCCCAGACGTGGGTCACTTGCTCACTTTGCCACTGGATTCAACATAGCCTAGCTGATGAGGGTTATGAACCCAAAACCGGTCCCAGGATGCTTGTTTACGGTCCAGAGAAGACATGGCTTGGCAGTTCGGGCTGGACTGTTCCCATGAGGCACAGGGTCAGACTGATTTGCATATGGCCATGTCTGAACTGGGGTGGTGGAGTGAGCTAAAGAATGATGATGGATTAAACCCAGATCAGTTGACTGGGGGCGAGTGTTTGATTTGCTCAAACGCTCAATCCATCATCCCTTTTGGTATCGCTTTGTTCACCCTAAGTTGGCAGGGTATGCCCAGACGTGGGTCCCTTGCTCACTTTGCCACTGGATTCAAGATAGCCTGGCTGATGCGGGTTATGAACCCCAAACTGGTCCCAGGATGCTTGTTTCCGGTCCAGGGAAGACATGGCTTGGCAGTTAGGGCTGGACTGTTCCCATGAGGCACAGGTTCAGACTGATTTGCATATGGCCATGTCTGAACTGGGGTGGTGGAGTTAGCTAAAGAATGATGATGGAGTAAACCCAGATCAGTTGACTGGGGGTGAGTGTTTGATTTGCTCAAACACTCAGTCCATCATCCCTTTTGGTATCGCTTAGTTCGCCCTAAGTTGGCAGGGTATGCCCAGACGTGGGTCCCTTGATCACTTTGCCACTGGATTCAAGATAGCCTGGCTGATGAGGGTTATGAACCCCAAACTGGTCCCAGGGTGCTTGTTTCCGGTCCAGGGAAGAAATGGCTTGGCATTTCGGGCTGGACTGTTCCCATGAGGCGTAGGGTCAGACTGATTTGCATATGGCCATGTCTGAACTGGGGTGATGGAGTGCGCTAAAGAATGATGATGGATTAAACCCAGATCAGTTGACTAGGGGTGAGTGTTTGATTCGCTCAAACGATCCGTCCATCATCCCCTTTGGTATCGCTTTGTTCGCCCTAAGTTGGCAGGGTATGCCTAGACATGGGTCCCTTGCTCACTTTGCCACTGGATTCAAGATATCCTGGCTGATGAGGGTTATGAACCCGAAACCGGTCCCAGGATGCTTGTTTCCGGTCCAGGGAAGACATGGCTTGGCAGTTTGGGTTGGACTGTTCCAATGAGGCACAGGGTCAGACTGATTTGCATATGGCCATTTCTGAACTGGGGTGGTGGAGTGAGCTAAAGAATGATGATGGATTAAACCCAGATCAGTTGACTGGGGGTGAGTGTTTGATTTGCTCAAACGCTCTGTCCATCATCCCCTTAGGTATCGCTTTGTTTGCCCTAAGTTTGCAGGGTATGGCCATACGTGGGTCCTTTGCTCACTTTGCCACTGGATTCAAGATAGCCTGGCTGATGAGGGTTATGAACACGAAACCGGTCCCAGGATGATTGTTTCCGGTCCAGGGAAGACATGGCTTGGCAGTTCGAGCGGGACTGTTCCCATGAGGCACAGAGTCAGACTTATTTGCATATGGCCATGTCTGAACTGGGGTGGTGGAGTGAGCTAAAGAATGATCATGGATTAAACCCAGATCAGTTGACTGGGGGTGAGTGTTTGATTTGCTCAAACGCTCTGTCCATCATCCCCTTTGGTATCGCTTTGTTCGCCCTAAGTTGGCAGGGTATGCCCAGATGTGGGTCCCTTGCTCACTTTGCCACTGGATTCAAGATAGCCTGGCTGATGAGGGTTATGAACCCGAAACCGGTCCCAGGATGCTTTTTTCCGGTCCAGGGAAGACATGGCTTGGCAGTTCGAGCGGGACTGTTCCCATGAGGCACAGGGTCAGACTGATTTGCATATGGCCATATCTGAACTGGGGTGGTGGAGTGAGCTAAAGAATGATGATGGATTAAACCTAGATTAGTTGACTGGGGGTGAGTGTTTGATTTGCTCAAACGTTCAGTCCATCATCCCCTTTGTTATCGCTTTGTTCGCCCTAAGTTGGCAGGGTATGCCCAGACGTGGGTCCCTTGCTCACTTTGCCACAGGATTCAAGATAGCCTGGCTGATGAGGGTTATGAACCTGAAACCGGTCCCAGGATGCTTGATTCCAGTCCAGGGAAGACATGGCTTGGCAGTTCAGGCTGGACTGTTCCCATGAAGCACAGGGTCAGACTGATTTGCATATGGCCATGTCTGAACTGGGGTGGTGGAGTGAGCTAAAGAATGATGATCGAATAAACCCAGATAAGTTGACTGGGGTTGGGTGTTTGATTTGCTCGAACGCTCCGTCCATCATCCCCTTTGTTCTCGCTTTGTTCGCCCTAAGTTGGCAGGGTATGCCGAGATGTGGGTCCCTTGCTCACTTTGCCACTGGATTCAAGATTGCCTGGCTGATAAGGTTATGAACACGAAACCGATCCCAAGATTCTTGTTTCCGGTCCAGGGAAGACATGGCTTGGCAGTTCGGGCTGGACTGTTCCCATGAGGCAGAGGGTCAGCCTGATTTGCATATGGCCATGTCTGAACTGGGGTGGTGGAGTGAGCTAAAGAATGATGATGGATTAATCCCAGATCAGTTGACTGGGGGTGAGTGTTTGATTTGCTCAAACTCTCCGTCCATCATTCCCTTTGGTATCGCTTTGTTCGCCCTAAGTTGGCAGGGTATGCCCAGACGTGGGTCCCTTGCTCACTTTGCCACTGGATTCAAGATAGCCTGGCTTATGAGCGTTATGAACCCCAAACCGGTCCCAGGATGCTTGTTTCCGGCCCAGGGAAGACATGGCTTGGCAGTTCGGGCTGGACTGTTCCCATGAGGCACAGGGTCAGAATGATTTGCATATGGCCATGTCTGAACTGGGGTGGTGTAGTGTGCTAAAGAATGAGGATGGATTAAACCCAGATCAGTTGACTGGGGGTGAGTGTTTGATTTGCTCAAACGCTCCGTCCATCATCCCCTTTGGTATCGCTTTGTTCGCCCTAAGTTGGCAGGGTATGCCCAGACATGGGTCCTTGCTCACTTTGCCACTGGATTCAAGCTAGCCTGGCTGATAAGGGTTATGAACCCGAAACCGGTCCCAGGATGCTTGTTTTCCGTCCAGGGAAGACATGGCTTGGCAGTTCGGGCTGGACTGTTCCCATGAGGCACAGGGTCAGACTAGTTTGCATATGGCCATGTCTGAACTGGGATGGTGGAGTGAGCTAAAGAATGATGATGGATTAAACCCAGATCAGTTGACTGGGGGTGAGTGTTTGATTTGCTCAAACGCTCTGTCTATCAACCCCTTTGGTATCGCTTTGTTTGCCCTAAGTTGGCAGGGTATGGCCATACGTGGGTCCTTTGCTCACTTTGCCACTGGATTCAAGATAGCCTGGCTGATGAGGGTTATGAACACGAAACCGGTTCCAGGATGCTTGTTTCCGGTCCAGGGAAGACATGGCTTGGCAGTTCGAGCAGGACTGTTCCCATGAGGCACAGGGTCAGACTGATTTGCATATGGCCTTGTCTGAACTGGGGTGGTGGAGTGAGCTAAAGAATGATGATCGATTAAACCCAGATCAGTTGACTGGGGTTGAGTGTTTGATTTTCTCAAATGCTCCGTCCATCATCCCCTTTGTTCTCGCTTTGTTCGCCCTAAGTTGGCAGGGTATGCCCAGATGTGGGTCCCTTGCTCACTTTGCCACTGGATTCAGATAGCCTGGCTGATGAGGGTTATGAACCCGAAACCGGTTCCAGGATGCTTGTTTCCGGTCCAGGGAAGACATGGCTTGGCAGTTCGGGCTGGACTGTTCTAATGAGGCACAGGGTCAGACTGATTTGCATATGGCCATATCTGAACTGGGGTGGTGGAGTGAGCTAAAGAATGATGATGGATTAAACCTAGATTAGTTGACTGGGGGTGAGTGTTTGATTTGCTCAAACGTTCAGTCCATCATCCCCTTTGTTATCGCTTTGTTCGCCCTAAGTTGGCAGGGTATGCCCAGACGTGGGTCCCTTGCTCACTTTGCCACAGGATTCAAGATAGCCTGGCTGATGAGGGTTATGAACCTGAAACCGGTCCCAGGATGCTTGATTCCGGTCCAGGGAAGACATGGCTTGGCAGTTCAGGCTGGACTGTTCCCATGAAGCACAGGGTCAGACTGATTTGCATATGGCCATGTCTGAACTGGGGTGGTGGAGTGAGCTAAAGAATGATGATCGAATAAACCCAGATAAGTTGACTGGGGTTGGGTGTTTGATTTGCTCGAACGCTCCGTCCATCATCCCCTTTGTTCTCGCTTTGTTCGCCCTAAGTTGGCAGGGTATGCCGAGATGTGGGTCCCTTGCTCACTTTGCCACGGGATTCAAGATTGCCTGGCTGATAAGGTTATGAACACGAAACCGATCCCAAGATTCTTGTTTCCAGTCCAGGGAAGACATGGCTTGGCAGTTCGGGCTGGACTGTTCCCATGAGGCAGAGGGTCAGCCTGATTTGCATATGGCCATGTCTGAACTGGGGTGGTGGAGTGAGCTAAAGAATGATGATGGATTAATCCCAGATCAGTTGACTGGGGGTGAGTGTTTGATTTGCTCAAACTCTCCGTCCATCATTCCCTTTGGTATCGCTTTGTTCGCCCTAAGTTGGCAGGGTATGCCCAGACGTGGGTCCCTTGCTCACTTTGCCACTGGATTCAAGATAGCCTGGCTTATGAGCGTTATGAACCCCAAACCGGTCCCAGGATGCTTGTTTCCGGCCCAGGGAAGACATGGCTTGGCAGTTCGGGCTGGACTGTTCCCATGAGGCACAGGGTCAGAATGATTTGCATATGGCCATGTCTGAACTGGGGTGGTGTAGTGTGCTAAAGAATGATGATGGATTAAACCCAGATCAGTTGACTGGGGGTGAGTGTTTGATTTGCTCAAACGCTCTGTCTATCAACCCCTTTGGTATCGCTTTGTTTGCCCTAAGTTGGCAGGGTATGGCCATACGTGGGTCCTTTGCTCACTTTGCCACTGGATTCAAGATAGCCTGGCTGATGAGGGTTATGAACACGAAACCGGTTTCAGGATGCTTGTTTCCGGTCCAGGGAAGACATGGCTTGGCAGTTCGAGCAGGACTGTTCCCATGAGGCACAGGGTCAGACTGATTTGCATATGGCCTTGTCTGAACTGGGGTGGTGGAGTGAGCTAAAGAATGATGATCGATTAAACCCAGATCAGTTGACTGGGGTTGAGTGTTTGATTTTCTCAAATGCTCCGTCCATCATCCCCTTTGTTCTCGCTTTGTTCGCCCTAAGTTGGCAGGGTATGCCCAGATGTGGGTCCCTTGCTCACTTTGCCACTGGATTCAGATAGCCTGGCTGATGAGGGTTATGAACCCGAAACCGGTTCCAGGATGCTTGTTTCCGGTCCAGGGAAGACATGGCTTGGCAGTTCGGGCTGGACTGTTCCCATGAGGCACAGGGTCAGACTGATTTGCATATGGCCATGTCTGAACTGGGGTGGTGGAGTGAGCTAAAGAATGATGATGTATTAAACCCATATCACTTGACTGGGGGTGAGTGTTTCATTCGCTCAAATGATCCGTCCATCATCCCCTTTGTTATCGCTTTGTTTGCTATAAGTTGGCAGGGTATGCCTAGACATGGGTCCCTTGCTCACTTTGCCACTGGATTCAAGATAGCCTGGCTGATGAGGGTTATGAACCCGAAACCGGTCCCAGGATGCTTGTTTTCCGTCCAGGGAAGAGATGGCTTGGCAGTTTGGGCTGGACTGTTCCCATGAGGCACAGGGTCAGACTGATTTGCATATGGCCATGTCTGAAATGGGGTGGTGGAGTGAGCTAAAGAGTGATGATGGATTAAACCCAGATCAGTTCACTGGGGGTGAGTGTTTGATTTGCTCAAACGCTCCGTCCATCATCCACTTTGGTATCACTTTGTTCGCCCTAAGTTGGCAGGGTATGCCCAGACATGGGTCCCTTGCTCACTTTATCACTGGATTCAAGATAGCCTGGCTGATGAGGGTTATGAACCCGAAACCGGTCCCATGATGCTTGTTTTCCATCCACGGAAGACATGGCTTGGCAGTTCGGGCTGGACTGTTCCCATGAGGCACAGGGTCAGACTGATTTGCATATGGCCATGTCTGAACTGGGGTGGTGGAGTGAGCTAAAGAATGATGATCGATTAAACCCAGATCAGTTGACTAGAGGTGAGTGTTTGATTTGCTCAAACGCTCCGTCCATCATCCACTTTGGTATCGCTTTGTTCGCCCTAAGTTGGCAGGGTATGCCCAGACGTGGGTCACTTGCACACTTTGCCACTGGATTCAACATAGCCTAGCTGATGAGGGTTATGAACCCGAAACCGGTCCCAGGATGCTTGTTTCCGGTCCAGGGAAGACATGGCTTGGCAGTTCAGGCTGGACTGTTCCCAAGAGGCACAGGGTCAGACTGATTTGCATATGGCCATGTCTGAACTGGGGTGGTGGAGTGAGCTAAAGAATGATGATGGATTAAACCCAGATCAGTTGACTGGGGGTGAGTGTTTGATTTGCTCAAACGCTCCGTTCATCATCCCCTTTGGTATCGCTTTGTTCGCCCTAAGTTGGCAGGGTATGCCCAGACATGGGTCCCTTGCTCACTTTGCCACTGGATTCAAGATAGCCTGGCTGATGAGGGTTATGAACCCGAAACCGGTCCCAGGATGCTTGTTTTCCGTCCAGGGAAGACATGGCTTGGCAGTTCGGGCTGGACTGTTCCCATGAGGCACAGGGTCAGACTGATTTGCATATGGCCATGTCTGAACTGGGGTGGTGGAGTGAGCTAAAGAATGATGATCGAATAAACCCAGATAAGTTGACTGGGGTTGGGTGTTTGATTTGCTCGAACGCTCCGTCCATCATCCCCTTTGTTCTCGCTTTGTTCGCCCTAAGTTGGCAGGGTATGCCGAGATGTGGGTCCCTTGCTCACTTTGCCACGGGATTCAAGATTGCCTGGCTGATAAGGTTATGAACACGAAACCGATCCCAAGATTCTTGTTTCCAGTCCAGGGAAGACATGGCTTGGCAGTTCGGGCTGGACTGTTCCCATGAGGCAGAGGGTCAGCCTGATTTGCATATGGCCATGTCTGAACTGGGGTGGTGGAGTGAGCTAAAGAATGATGATGGATTAATCCCAGATCAGTTGACTGGGGGTGAGTGTTTGATTTGCTCAAACTCTCCGTCCATCATTCCCTTTGGTATCGCTTTGTTCGCCCTAAGTTGGCAGGGTATGCCCAGACGTGGGTCCCTTGCTCACTTTGCCACTGGATTCAAGATAGCCTGGCTTATGAGCGTTATGAACCCCAAACCGGTCCCAGGATGCTTGTTTCCGGCCCAGGGAAGACATGGCTTGGCAGTTCGGGCTGGACTGTTCCCATGAGGCACAGGGTCAGAATGATTTGCATATGGCCATGTCTGAACTGGGGTGGTGTAGTGTGCTAAAGAATGATGATGGATTAAACCCAGATCAGTTGACTGGGGGTGAGTGTTTGATTTGCTCAAACGCTCTGTCTATCAACCCCTTTGGTATCGCTTTGTTTGCCCTAAGTTGGCAGGGTATGGCCATACGTGGGTCCTTTGCTCACTTTGCCACTGGATTCAAGATAGCCTGGCTGATGAGGGTTATGAACACGAAACCGGTTTCAGGATGCTTGTTTCCGGTCCAGGGAAGACATGGCTTGGCAGTTCGAGCAGGACTGTTCCCATGAGGCACAGGGTCAGACTGATTTGCATATGGCCTTGTCTGAACTGGGGTGGTGGAGTGAGCTAAAGAATGATGATCGATTAAACCCAGATCAGTTGACTGGGGTTGAGTGTTTGATTTTCTCAAATGCTCCGTCCATCATCCCCTTTGTTCTCGCTTTGTTCGCCCTAAGTTGGCAGGGTATGCCCAGATGTGGGTCCCTTGCTCACTTTGCCACTGGATTCAGATAGCCTGGCTGATGAGGGTTATGAACCCGAAACCGGTTCCAGGATGCTTGTTTCCGGTCCAGGGAAGACATGGCTTGGCAGTTCGGGCTGGACTGTTCCCATGAGGCACAGGGTCAGACTGATTTGCATATGGCCATGTCTGAACTGGGGTGGTGGAGTGAGCTAAAGAATGATGATGTATTAAACCCATATCACTTGACTGGGGGTGAGTGTTTCATTCGCTCAAATGATCCGTCCATCATCCCCTTTGTTATCGCTTTGTTTGCTATAAGTTGGCAGGGTATGCCTAGACATGGGTCCCTTGCTCACTTTGCCACTGGATTCAAGATAGCCTGGCTGATGAGGGTTATGAACCCGAAACCGGTCCCAGGATGCTTGTTTTCCGTCCAGGGAAGAGATGGCTTGGCAGTTTGGGCTGGACTGTTCCCATGAGGCACAGGGTCAGACTGATTTGCATATGGCCATGTCTGAAATGGGGTGGTGGAGTGAGCTAAAGAGTGATGATGGATTAAACCCAGATCAGTTCACTGGGGGTGAGTGTTTGATTTGCTCAAACGCTCCGTCCATCATCCACTTTGGTATCACTTTGTTCGCCCTAAGTTGGCAGGGTATGCCCAGACATGGGTCCCTTGCTCACTTTATCACTGGATTCAAGATAGCCTGGCTGATGAGGGTTATGAACCCGAAACCGGTCCCATGATGCTTGTTTTCCATCCACGGAAGACATGGCTTGGCAGTTCGGGCTGGACTGTTCCCATGAGGCACAGGGTCAGACTGATTTGCATATGGCCATGTCTGAACTGGGGTGGTGGAGTGAGCTAAAGAATGATGATCGATTAAACCCAGATCAGTTGACTAGAGGTGAGTGTTTGATTTGCTCAAACGCTCCGTCCATCATCCACTTTGGTATCGCTTTGTTCGCCCTAAGTTGGCAGGGTATGCCCAGACGTGGGTCACTTGCACACTTTGCCACTGGATTCAACATAGCCTAGCTGATGAGGGTTATGAACCCGAAACCGGTCCCAGGATGCTTGTTTTCCGTCCAGGGAAGACATGGCTTGGCAGTTCAGGCTGGACTGTTCCCAAGAGGCACAGGGTCAGACTGATTTGCATATGGCCATGTCTGAACTGGGGTGGTGGAGTGAGCTAAAGAATGATGATGGATTAAACCCAGATCAGTTGACTGGGGGTGAGTGTTTGATTTGCTCAAACGCTCCGTTCATCATCCCCTTTGGTATCGCTTTGTTCGCCCTAAGTTGGCAGGGTATGCCCAGACATGGGTCCCTTGCTCACTTTGCCACTGGATTCAAGATAGCCTGGCTGATGAGGGTTATGAACCCGAAACCGGTCCCAGGATGCTTGTTTTCCGTCCAGGGAAGACATGGCTTGGCAGTTCGGGCTGGACTGTTCCCATGAGGCACAGGGTCAGACTGATTTGCATATGGCCATGTCTGAACTGGGGTGGTGGAGTGAGCTAAAGAATGATGATGGATTAAACCCAGATCAGTTGACTGGGGGTGAGTGTTTGATTTGCTCAAACGCTCCATCCATCATCCCCTTTGGTATCGCTTTGTTCGCCCTAAGTTGGCAGGGTATGCCCAGACATGGGTCCCTTGCTCACTTTGCCACTGGATTCAAGATAGCCTGGCTGATGAGGGTTATGAACCCGAAACCGAACCCAGGATGCTCGTTTCCAGTCCAGGGAAGATATGGCTTGGCAGTTCGGGCTGTACTGTTCCCATGAGGCACAGGGTCAGACTGATTTGCATATGGCCATGTCTGAACTGGGGTGGTGGAGTGAGCTAAAGAATGATGATGTATTAAACCCAGATCAGTTGACTGGGGGTGAGTGTTTGATTCGCTCAAACGATCCGTCCATCATCCCCTTTGGTATCGCTTTGTTCGCCCTAAATTGGCAGGGTACGCCCAGACATGGGTCCCTTGCTCACTTTGCCACTGGATTCAAGATATCCTGGCTGATGAGGGTTATGAACCCGAAACCGGTCCCAGGATGCTTGTTTCCGGTCCAGGGAGGACATGGCTTGGCAGTTCGAGCGGGACTGTTCCCATGAGGCACAGGGTCAGACTGATTTGCATATGGCCATGTCTGAACTGGGGTGGTGGAGTGAGCTAAAGAATGATGATCGATTAAACCCCGATCAGTTGACTGGGGTTGAGTGTTTGATTTTCTCAAACGCTCTGTCCATCATCCTATTTGTTCTCGCTTTGTTCGCCCTAAGTTGGCAGGGTATGCCCAGATGTGGGTCCCTTGCTCACTTTGCCACTGGATTCAAGACAGCCTGGCTGATGAGGGTTATGAACCCGAAACCGGTCCCAGGATGCTTGTTTCTGGTCCAGGAAAGACATGGCTTGGCAGTTCGGGCTGGACTGTTCCCATGAGGCACAGGGTCAGACTGATTTGCATATGGCCATGTCTGAACTGGGTAGGTGGAGTGAGCTAAAGAATGATGATGGATTAAACCCAGATCAGTTGACTGGGGGTGAGTGTTTGATTTGGTCAAACGCTCCGTTCATCATCCCCTTTGGTATCGCTTTGTTCGCCCTAAGTTGGCAGGGTATGCCCAGACATGGGTCCCTTGTTCACTTTGCCACTGGATTCAAGATAGCCTGGCTGATGAGGGTTATGAACCCGAAACCGGTCCCAGGATGCTTGTTTTCCATCCAGGGAAGACATGGCTTGGCAGTTTGGGCTGGACTGTTCCCATGAGGCACAGGGTCAGACTGATTTGCATATGGCCATGTCTGAACTGGGGTGGTGGAGTGAGCTAAAGAATGATGATGGATTAAACCCAGATCAGTTGACTGGGGGTGAGTGTTTGATTTGCTCAAACGCTCCATCCATCATCCCCTTTGGTATCGCTTTGTTCGCCCTAAGTTGGCAGGGTATGCCCAGACGTGGGTCCCTTGCTCACTTTGCCACTGGATTCAAGATAGCCTGGCTGATGAGGGTTATGAACCCGAAACCGGTCCCAGGATGCTCGTTTCCGGTCCAGGGAAGATATGGCTTGGCAGTTCGGGCTGTACTGTTCCCATGAGGCACAGGGTCAGACTGATTTGCATATGGCCATGTCTGAACTGGGGTGGTGGAGTGAGCTAAAGAATGATGATGTATTAAACCCAGATCAGTTGACTGGGGGTGAGTGTTTGATTCGCTCAAATGATCCGTCCATCATCTCCTTTGGTATCGCTTTGTTCGCCCTAAATTGGCAGGGTATGCCCAGACATGGGTCCCTTGCTCACTTTGCCACTGGATTCAAGATATCCTGGCTGATGAGGGTTATGAACCTGAAACCGGTCCCAGGATGCTTGTTTCCGGTCCAGGGAAGACATGGCTTGGCAGTTTGGGCTGGACTGTTCCAATGAGGCACAGGGTCAGACTGATTTGCATATGGCCATGTCTGAACTGGGGTGGTGGAGTGAGCTAAAGAATGATGATGGATTAAACCCAGATCAGTTGACTGGGGTGAGTGTTTGATTTGCTCAAACGCTCTGTCCATCATCCCCTTTAGTATCGCTTTGTTTGCCCTAAGTTGGCAGGGTATGGCCATACATGGGTCCTTTGCTCACTTTGCCACTGGATTCAAGATAGCCTGGCTGATGAGGGTTATGAACATGAAACCATTCCCAGGATGCTTGTTTCCGGTCCAGGGAGGACATGGCTTGGCAGTTCGAGCGGGACTTTTCCCATGAGGCACAGGGTCAGACTGATTTGCATATGGCCATGTCTGAACTAGGTTGGTGGAGTGAGCTAAAGAATGATGATCGATTGAACCCCGATCAGTTGACTGGGGTTGAGTGTTTGATTTTTTCAAACGCTCCGTCCATCATCCCCTTTGTTCTCGCTTTGTTCGCCCTAAGTTGGCAGGGTATGCCCAGATGTGGGTCCCTTGCTCACTTTGCCACTGGATTCAGATAGCCTGGCTGATGAGGGTTATGAACCCAAAACCGGTCCCAGGATGCTTGTTTCCGGTCCAGGGAAGACATGGCTTGGCAGTTCGGGCTAGACTGTTCCCATGAGGCACAGAGTCAGACTGATTTGCATATGGCCATGTCTGAACTGGGGTTGGTGGAGTGAGCTAAAGAATGATGATGGATTAAACCCAGATCAGTTGACTGGGGGTGAGTGTTTGATTTGCTCAAACGCTCCGTCCATCATCCCCTTTGGTATCGCTTTGTTCGCCCTAAGTCGGCAGGGTATGCCCAGACGTGGGTCCCTTGCTCACTTTGCCACTGGATTCAAGATATCCTGGCTGATGAGGGTTATGATCCCGAAACCGGTCCCAGGATGCTTGTTTCCGGTCCAGGGAAGACATGGCTTGGCAGTTCAGGCTGGACTGTGCCCATGAGCCACAGGGTTAGACTGATTTGCATATGGCCATGTCCAAACTGGGGTGGTGGAGTGAGCTAAAGAATGATGATGGATTAAACCCAGATCAGTTGACTGGGGGTGAGTGTTTGATTTGCTCAAACGCTCTGTCCATCATCCCCTTTGGTATAGCTTTGTTCGCCCTAAGTTGGCAGGGTATGCCCAGACGTGGGTCCCTTGCTCACTTTGCCACTGGATTCAAGACAGCCTGGCTGATGAGGGTTATGAACCCAAAACCGGTCCCAGGATGCTTGTTTCTGGTCCAGGAAAGACATGGCTTGGCAGTTCTGGCTGGACTGTTCCCATGAGGCACAGGGTCAGACTGAGTTGCATATGGCCAAGTCAGAACTGGGTAGGTGGAGTGAGCTAAAGAATGATGATGGATTAAACCCAGATCAGTTGACTGGGGGTGAGTGTTTGATTTGCTCAAATGCTCCATCCATCATCCCCTTTGGTATCGCTTTGTTCGCCCTAAGTTGGCAGGGTATGCCCAGACGTTGGTCCCTTGCTCACTTTGCCACTGGATTCAAGATAGCCTGGCTGATGAGGGTTATGAACCCGAAACCGGTCCCAGGATGCTCGTTTCCGGTCCAGGGAAGATATGGCTTGGCAGTTCGGGCAGTACTGTTCCCATGAGGCACAGGGTCAGACTGATTTGCATATGGCCATGTCTGAACTGGGGTGGTGGAGTTAGCTAAAGAATGATGATGGAGTAAACCCAGATCAGTTGACTGGGGGTGAGTGTTTGATTTGCTCAAACACTCAGTCCATCATCCCTTTTGGTATCGCTTAGTTCGCCCTAAGTTGGCAGGGTATGCCCAGACGTGGGTCCCTTGATCACTTTGCCACTGGATTCAAGATAGCCTGGCTGATGAGGGTTATGAACCCCAAACTGGTCCCAGGGTCCAGGTTTCCGGTCCAGGGAAGAAATGGCTTGGCAGTTAGGGCTGGACTGTTCCCATGAGGCACAGGGTCAGACTGATTTGCATATGGCCATGTCTGAACTGGGGTGGTGGAGTGAGCTAAAGAATGATGATCGATTAAACCCAGATCAGTTGACTGGAGGTGGTGTAAGATTTGCGCAAACGCTCCGTCCATCATCCACTTTGGTATCGCTTTGTTCGCCCTAAGTTGGCAGGGTATTCCCAGACGTGGGTCACTTGCTCACTTTGCCACTGGATTCAACATAGCCTAGCTGATGAGGGTTATGAACCCGAAACCGGTCCCAGGAGGCTTGTTTCCGGTCCAGGGAAGACATGGCTTGGCAGTTCGGGCTGTACTGTTCCCATGAGGCACAGGGTCAGACTGATTTGCATATGGCCATGTCTGAACTGGGGTGGTTGAGTGAGCTAAAGAATGATGATGTATTAAACCCAGATCAGTTGACTGGGGGTGAGTGTTTGATTCGCTCAAACGATCCGTCCATCATCCCCTTTGGTATCGCTTTGTTTGCCCTAAATTGGCAGGGTATGCCCAGACATGGGTTCCTTGCTCACTTTGCCACTTGATTCAAGATATCCTGGCTGATGAGGGTTATGAACCCGAAACCGGTCCCAGGATGCTTGTTTCTGGTCCAGGGAAGACATGGCTTGGCAGTTTGGGCTGGACTGTTCCACTGAGGCACAGGGTCAGAATGATTTGCATATGGCCATGTCTGAACTGGGGTGGTGGAGTGAGCTAAAGAATGATGATGTATTAAACCCAGATCAGTTGAGTGGGGGTGAGTGTTTGATTTGCTCAAATGCTCTGTCCATCATCCCCTTTGTTATCGCTTTGTTTGCCCTAAGTTGGCAGGGTATGGCCATACATGGGTCCTTTGCTCACTTTGCCACTGGATTCAAGATAGCCTGGCTGATGAGGGTTATGAAAACGAAACCATTCCCAGGATGCTTGTTTCCGGTCCAGGGAGGACATGGCTTGGCAGTTCGAGCGGGACTGTTCCCATGAGGCACAGGGTCAGACTGATTTGCATATGGCCATGTCTGAACTGGGGTGGTGGAGTGAGCTAAAGAATGATGATCGATTAAACCCCGATCAGTTGACTGGGGTTGAGTGTTTGATTTTCTCAAACGCTCCGTCCATCATCCCCTTTGTTCTCGCTTTGTTCGCCCTAATTTGGCAGGGTATGCCCAGATGTGGGTCCCTTGCTCACTTTGCCACTGGATTCAAGACAGCCTGGCTGATGAGGGTTATGAACCCGAAACCGGTCCCAGGATGCTTGTTTCTGGTCCAGGAAAGACATGGCTTGGCAGTTCGGGCTGGACTGTTCCCATGAGGCACAGGGTCAGACTGATTTGCATATGGCCATGTCTGAACTGGGTAGGTGGAGTGAGCTAAAGAATGATGATGGATTAAACCCAGATCAGTTGACTGGGGGTGAGTGTTTGATTTGGTCAAATGCTCCGTTCATCATCCCCTTTGGTATCGCTTTGTTCGCCCTAAGTTGGCAGGGTATGCCCAGACATGGGTCCCTTGCTCACTTTGCCACTGGATTCAAGATAGCCTGGCTGATGAGGGTTATGAACCCGAAACCGGTCCCAGGATGCTTGTTTTCCGTCCAGGGAAGACATGGCTTGGCAGTATGGGCTGGACTGTTCCCATGAGGCACAGGGTCAGACTGATTTGCATATGGCCATGTCTGAACTGGGGTGGTGGAGTGAGCTAAAGAATGATGATGTATTAAACCCAGATCAGTTGACTGGGGGTGAGTGTTTGATTCGCTCAAACGATCCGTCCATCATCCCCTTTGGTATCGCTTTGTTCGCCCTAAATTGGCAGGGTATGCCCAGACATGGGTCCCTTGCTCACTTTGCCACTGGATTCAAGATATCCTGGCTGATGAGGGTTATGAACCCGAAACCGGTCCCAGGATGCTTGTTTCCGGTCCAGGGAGGACATGGCTTGGCAGTTCGAGCGGGACTGTTCCCATGAGGCACAGGGTCAGACTGATTTGCATATGGCCATGTCTGAACTGGGGTGGTGGAGTGAGCTAAAGAATGATGATCGATTAAACCCCGATCAGTTGACTGGGGTTGAGTGTTTGATTTTCTCAAACGCTCCGTCCATCATCCCCTTTGTTCTCGCTTTGTTCACCCTAAGTTGGCAGGGTATGCCCAGATGTGCGTCCCTTGCTCACTTTGCCACTGGATTCAAGACAGCCTGGCTGATGAGGGTTATGAACCCGAAACCGGTCCCAGGATGCTTGTTTCTGGTCCAGGAAAGACATGGCTTGGCAGTTCGGGCTGGACTGTTCCCTTGAGGCACAGGGTCAGACTGATTTGCATATGGCCATGTCTGAACTGGGTAGGTGGAGTGAGCTAAAGAATGATGATGGATTAAACCCAGATCAGTTGACTGGGGGTGAGTATTTGATTTGGTCAAACGCTCCGTTCATCATCCCCTTTGGTATCGCTTTGTTCGCCCTAAGTTGGCAGGGTATGCCCAGACATGGGTCCCTTGCTCACTTTGCCACTGGATTCAAGATAGCCTGGCTGATGAGGGTTATGAACCCAAAACCGGTCCCAGGATGCTTGTTTTCCGTCCAGGGAAGACATGGCTTGGCAGTTTGGGCTGGACTGTTCCCATGAGGCACAGGGTCAGACTGATTTGCATATGGCCATGTCTGAACTGGGGTGGTGGAGTGAGCTAAAGAATGATGATGGATTAAACCCAGATCAGTTGACTGGGGGTGAGTGTTTGATTTGCTCAAATGCTCCATCCATCATCCCCTTTGGTTTCGCTTTGTTCGCCCTAAGTTGGCAGGGTATGCCCAGACGTGGGTCCCTTGCTCACTTTGCCACTGGATTCAAGATAGCCTGGCTGATGAGGGTTATGAACCCGAAACCGGTCCCAGGATGCTCGTTTCCGGTCCAGGGAACATATGGCTTGGCAGTTCGGGCTGTACTGTTCCCATGAGGCACAGGGTCAGACTGATTTGCATATGGCCATGTCTGAACTGGGGTGGTGGAGTGAGCTAAAGAATGATGATGTATTAAACCCAGATCAGTTGACTGGGGGTGAGTGTTTGATTCGCTCAAACGATCCGTCCATCATCCCCTTTGGTATCGCTTTGTTCGCCCTAAATTGGCAGGGAATGCCCAGACATGGGTCCCTTGCTCACTTTGCCACTGGATTCAAGATATCCTGGCTGATGAGGGTTATGAACCCGAAACCGGTCCCAGGATGCTTGTTTCCGGTCCAGGGAAGACATGGCTTGGCAGTTTGGGCTGGACTGTTCCAATGAGGCACAGGGTCAGACTGATTTGCATATGGCCATGTCTGAACTGGGGTGGTGGAGTGAGCTAAAGAATGATGATGGATTAAACCCAGATCAGTTGACTGGGGGTGAATGTTTGATTCGCTCAAACAATCCGTCCATCATCCCCTTTGGTATCGCTTTGTTCGCCCTAAGTTGGCAGGGTATGCCCAGACATGGGTCCCTTGCTCACTTTGCCACTGGATTCAAGATATCCTGGCTGATGAGGGTTATGAACCCGAAACCGGTCCCAGGATGCTTGTTTCCGGTCCAGGGAAGACATGGCTTGGCAGTTCAGGCTGGACTGTTCCCATGCGGCACAGGGTCAGACTGAGTTGCATATGGCCATGTCTGAACTGGGTAGGTGGAGTGAGCTAAAGAATGATGATGGATTAAACCCAGATCAGTTGACTGGGGGTGAGTATTTGATTTGCTCAAACGCTCCGTTCATCATCCCCTTTGGTATCGCTTTGTTCGCCCTAAGTTGGCAGGGTATGCCCAGACATGGGTCCCTTGCTCACTTTGCCACTGGATTCAAGATATCCTGGCTGATGAGGGTTATGATCCCGAAACCGGTCCCAGGATGCTTGTTTCCGGTCCAGGGAAGACATGGCTTGGCAGTTCAGGCTGGACTGTGCCCATGAGCCACAGGGTTAGACTGATTTGCATATGGCCATGTCTGAACTGGGGTGGTGGAGTGAGCTAAAGAATGATGATGGATTAAACCCAGATTAGTTGACTGGGGGTGAGTGTTTGATTTGCTCAAACGCTCAGTCCATCATCCCCTTTGTTATCGCTTTGTTCGCCCTAAGTTGGCAGGGTATGGCCAGACGTGGGTCACTTGCTCACTTTGCCACTGGATTCAACATAGCCTAGCTGATGAGGGTTATGAACCCGAAACCGGTCCCAGGATGCTTGTTTCCGGTCCAGGGAAGACATGGCTTGGCAGTTTGGGCTGGACTGTTCCCATGAGGCACAGGGTCAGACTGATTTGCATATGGCCATGTCTGAACTGGGGTGTTGGAGTGAGCTAAAGAATGATGATGGATTAAACCCAGATTATTTGACTGGGGTTGAGTGTTTGATTTGCTCAAACGCTCAGTCCATCATCCCCTTTGTTATCGCTTTGTTCGCCCTAAGTTGGCAGGGTATGCCCAGACGTGGGTCCCTTGCTCACTTTGCCACAGGATTCAAGATAGCCTGGCTCATGAGGGTTACGAACCTGAAACCGGTCCCAGGATGCTTGATTCCAGTCCAGGGAAGACATGGCTTGGCAGTTCAGGCTGGACTGTTCCCATGAGCCACAGGGTCAGACTGATTTGAATATGGCCATGTCTGAACTGGGGTGGTGGAGTGAGCTAAAGAATGATGATGGATTAAACCCAGATCGGTTGACTGGGGGTGAGTGTTTGATTTGCTCAAACGCTCCGTCCATCATTCCCATTGGTATCGCTTTGTTTGCCCTAAGTTGGCAGGGTATGCCCAGACGTGGGTCCCTTGCTCACTTTGCCACTGAATTCAAGATAGCCTGGCTGATGAGCGTTATGAACCCGAAACCGGTCCCAGGATGCTTGTTTCTGGTCCAGGAAAGACATGGCTTGGCAGTTCTGGCTGGACTGTTCCCATGAGGCACAGGGTCAGACTGAGTTGCATATGGCCATGTCTGAACTGGGTAGGTGGAGTGAGCTAAAGAATGATGATGGATTAAATCCAGATCAGTTGACTGGGGGTGAGTATTTGATTTGCTCAAACGCTCCGTTCATCATCCCCTTTGGTATCGCTTTGTTCGCCCTAAGTTGGCAGGGTATGCCCAGACATGGGTCCCTTCCTCACTTTGCCACTGGATTCAAGATAGCCTGGCTGATGAGGGTTATGAACCCGAAACCGGTCCCAGGATGCTTGTTTTCCGTCCAGGGAAGACATGGCTTGGCAGTTCGAGCTGGACTGTTCCCATGAGGCACAGGGTCAGACTGATTTGCATATGGCCATGTCTGAACTGGGGTGGTGGAGTGAGCTAAAGAATGATGATGGATTAAACCTAGATCAGTTGACTGGGGGTGAGTGTTTGATTTGCTCAAACGCTCCATCCATCATCCCCTTTGGTATCGCTTTGTTCGCCCTAAGTTGGCAGGGTATGCCCAGACATGGGTCCCTTGCTCACTTTGCCACTGGATTCACGATAGCCTGGCTGATGAGGGTTATGAACCCGAAACCGGTCCCAGGATGCTCGTTTCCGGTCCAGGGAAGATATGGCTTGGCAGTTCGGGTTGTACTGTTCCCATGAGGCACAGGGTCAGACTGATTTGCATATGGCCATGTCTGAACTGGGGTGGTGGAGTGAGCTAAAGAATGATGATGTATTAAACCCAGATCAGTTGACTGGGGGTGAGTGTTTGATTCGCTCAAACGATCCGTCCATCATCCCCTTTGGTATCGCTTTGTTCGCCCTAAATTGGCAGGGTATGCCCAGACATGGGTCCCTTGCTCACTTTGCCACTGGATTCAAGATATCCTGGCTGATGAGGGTTATGAACCCGAAACCGGTCCCAGGATGCTTGTTTCCGGTCCAGGGAAGACATGGCTTGGCAGTTTGGGCTGGACTGTTCCAATGAGGCACAGGGTCAGACTGATTTGCATATGGCCATGTCTGAACTGGGGTGGTGGAGTGAGCTAAAGAATGATGATGGATTAAACCCAGATCAGTTGACTGGGGGTGAGTGTTTGATTTGCTCAAACGCTCTGTCCATCATCCCCTTTAGTATCGCTTTGTTTGCCCTAAGTTGGCAGGGTATGGCCATGCATGGGTCCTTTGCTCACTTTGCCACTGGATTCAAGATAGCCTGGCTGATGAGGGTTATGAACACAAAACCATTCCCAGGATGCTTGTTTCCGGTCCAGGGAGGACATGGCTTGGCAGTTCGAGCGGGACTTTTCCCATGAGGCACAGGGTCAGACTGATTTGCATATGGCCATGTCTGAACTAGGGTGGTGGAGTGAGCTAAAGAATGATGATCGATTAAACCCCGATCAGTTGATTGGGGTTGAGTGTTTGATTTTCTCAAACGCTCCGTCCATCATCTCCTTTGTTCTCGCTTTGTTTGCCCTAAGTTGGCAGGGTATTCCCAAATGTGGGTCCCTTGCTCACTTTGCCACTGGATTCAGATAGCCTGGCTGATGAGGGTTATGAACCCGAAACCGGTCCCAGGATGCTTGTTTCCGGTCCAGGGAAGACATGGCTTGGCAGTTCGGGCTAGACTGTTCCCATGAGACACAGAGTCAGACTGATTTGTATATGGGCATGTCTGAACTGGGGTGGTGGAGTGAGCTAAAGAATGATGATCGATTAAACCCAGATCAGTTGACTGGAGGTGAGTGTAAGATTTGCTCAAACGCTCTGTCCATCATCCACTTTGGTATCGCTTTGTTCGCCCTAAGTTGGCAGGGTATTCCCAGACGTGGGTCACTTGCTCACTTTGCCACTGGATTCAACATAGCCTAGCTGATGAGGGTTATGAACCCAAAACCGGTCCCAGGATGCTTGTTTACGGTCCAGAGAAGACATGGCTTGGCAGTTCGGGCTGGACTGTTCCCATGAGGCACAGGGTCAGACTGATTTGCATATGGCCATGTCTGAACTGGGGTGGTGGAGTGAGCTAAAGAATGATGATGGATTAAACCCAGATCAGTTGACTGGGGGCGAGTGTTTGATTTGCTCAAACGCTCAATCCATCATCCCTTTTGGTATCGCTTTGTTCACCCTAAGTTGGCAGGGTATTCCCAGATGTGGGTCCCTTGCTCACTTTGCCACTGGATTCAGATAGCCTGGCTGATGAGGGTTATGAACCCGAAACCGGTCCCAGGATGCTTGTTTCCGGTCCAGGGAAGACATGGCTTGGCAGTTCGGGCTAGACTGTTCCCATGAGGCAGAGGTTCAGACTGATTTGCATATGGCCATGTCTGAACTGGGGTGGTGGAGTTAGCTAAAGAATGATGATGGAGTAAACCCAGATCAGTTGACTGGGGGTGAGTGTTTGATTTGCTCAAACACTCAGTCCATCATCCCTTTTGGTATCGCTTAGTTCGCCCTAAGTTGGCAGGGTATGCCCAGACGTGGGTCCCTTGATCACTTTGCCACTGGATTCAAGATAGCCTGGCTGATGAGGGTTATGAACCCCAAACTGGTCCCAGGGTGCTTGTTTCCGGTCCAGGGAAGAAATGGCTTGGCAGTTCGGGCTGGACTGTTCCCATGAGGCGTAGGGTCAGACTGATTTGCATATGGCCATGTCTGAACTGGGGTGATGGAGTGCGCTAAAGAATGATGATGGATTAAACCCAGATCAGTTGACTAGGGGTGAGTGTTTGATTCGCTCAAACGATCCGTCCATCATCCCCTTTGGTATCGCTTTGTTCGCCCTAAGTTGGCAGGGTATGCCTAGACATGGGTCCCTTGCTCACTTTGCCACTGGATTCAAGATATCCTGGCTGATGAGGGTTATGAACCCGAAACCGGTCCCAGGATGCTTGTTTCCGGTCCAGGGAAGACATGGCTTGGCAGTTTGGGTTGGACTGTTCCAATGAGGCACAGGGTCAGACTGATTTGCATATGGCCATTTCTGAACTGGGGTGGTGGAGTGAGCTAAAGAATGATGATGGATTAAACCCAGATCAGTTGACTGGGGGTGAGTGTTTGATTTGCTCAAACGCTCTGTCCATCATCCCCTTAGGTATCGCTTTGTTTGCCCTAAGTTTGCAGGGTATGGCCATACGTGGGTCCTTTGCTCACTTTGCCACTGGATTCAAGATAGCCTGGCTGATGAGGGTTATGAACACGAAACCGGTCCCAGGATGATTGTTTCCGGTCCAGGGAAGACATGGCTTGGCAGTTCGAGCGGGACTGTTCCCATGAGGCACAGAGTCAGACTTATTTGCATATGGCCATGTCTGAACTGGGGTGGTGGAGTGAGCTAAAGAATGATCATGGATTAAACCCAGATCAGTTGACTGGGGGTGAGTGTTTGATTTGCTCAAACGCTCTGTCCATCATCCCCTTTGGTATCGCTTTGTTCGCCCTAAGTTGGCAGGGTATGCCCAGATGTGGGTCCCTTGCTCACTTTGCCACTGGATTCAAGATAGCCTGGCTGATGAGGGTTATGAACCCGAAACCGGTCCCAGGATGCTTTTTTCCGGTCCAGGGAAGACATGGCTTGGCAGTTCGAGCGGGACTGTTCCCATGAGGCACAGGGTCAGACTGATTTGCATATGGCCATATCTGAACTGGGGTGGTGGAGTGAGCTAAAGAATGATGATGGATTAAACCTAGATTAGTTGACTGGGGGTGAGTGTTTGATTTGCTCAAACGTTCAGTCCATCATCCCCTTTGTTATCGCTTTGTTCGCCCTAAGTTGGCAGGGAATGCCCAGACGTGGGTCCCTTGCTCACTTTGCCACAGGATTCAAGATAGCCTGGCTGATGAGGGTTATGAACCTGAAACCGGTCCCAGGATGCTTGATTCCGGTCCAGGGAAGACATGGCTTGGCAGTTCAGGCTGGACTGTTCCCATGAAGCACAGGGTCAGACTGATTTGCATATGGCCATGTCTGAACTGGGGTGGTGGAGTGAGCTAAAGAATGATGATCGAATAAACCCAGATAAGTTGACTGGGGTTGGGTGTTTGATTTGCTCGAACGCTCCGTCCATCATCCCCTTTGTTCTCGCTTTGTTCGCCCTAAGTTGGCAGGGTATGCCGAGATGTGGGTCCCTTGCTCACTTTGCCACTGGATTCAAGATTGCCTGGCTGATAAGGTTATGAACACGAAACCGATCCCAAGATTCTTGTTTCCGGTCCAGGGAAGACATGGCTTGGCAGTTCGGGCTGGACTGTTCCCATGAGGCAGAGGGTCAGCCTGATTTGCATATGGCCATGTCTGAACTGGGGTGGTGGAGTGAGCTAAAGAATGATGATGGATTAATCCCAGATCAGTTGACTGGGGGTGAGTGTTTGATTTGCTCAAACTCTCCGTCCATCATTCCCTTTGGTATCGCTTTGTTCGCCCTAAGTTGGCAGGGTATGCCCAGACGTGGGTCCCTTGCTCACTTTGCCACTGGATTCAAGATAGCCTGGCTTATGAGCGTTATGAACCCCAAACCGGTCCCAGGATGCTTGTTTCCGGCCCAGGGAAGACATGGCTTGGCAGTTCGGGCTGGACTGTTCCCATGAGGCACAGGGTCAGAATGATTTGCATATGGCCATGTCTGAACTGGGGTGGTGTAGTGTGCTAAAGAATGAGGATGGATTAAACCCAGATCAGTTGACTGGGGGTGAGTGTTTGATTTGCTCAAACGCTCCGTCCATCATCCCCTTTGGTATCGCTTTGTTCGCCCTAAGTTGGCAGGGTATGCCCAGACATGGGTCCTTGCTCACTTTGCCACTGGATTCAAGCTAGCCTGGCTGATAAGGGTTATGAACCCGAAACCGGTCCCAGGATGCTTGTTTTCCGTCCAGGGAAGACATGGCTTGGCAGTTCGGGCTGGACTGTTCCCATGAGGCACAGGGTCAGACTGATTTGCATATGGCCATGTCTGAACTGGGGTGGTGGAGTGAGCTAAAGAATGATGATGGATTAAACCCAGATCAGTTGACTGGGGGTGAGTGTTTGATTTGCTCAAACGCTCTGTCTATCAACCCCTTTGGTATCGCTTTGTTTGCCCTAAGTTGGCAGGGTATGGCCATACGTGGGTCCTTTGCTCACTTTGCCACTGGATTCAAGATAGCCTGGCTGATGAGGGTTATGAACACGAAACCGGTTCCAGGATGCTTGTTTCCAGTCCAGGGAAGACATGGCTTGGCAGTTCGAGCAGGACTGTTCCCATGAGGCACAGGGTCAGACTGATTTGCATATGGCCTTGTCTGAACTGGGGTGGTGGAGTGAGCTAAAGAATGATGATCGATTAAACCCAGATCAGTTGACTGGGGTTGAGTGTTTGATTTTCTCAAATGCTCCGTCCATCATCCCCTTTGTTCTCGCTTTGTTCGCCCTAAGTTGGCAGGGTATGCCCAGATGTGGGTCCCTTGCTCACTTTGCCACTGGATTCAGATAGCCTGGCTGATGAGGGTTATGAACCCGAAACCGGTTCCAGGATGCTTGTTTCCGGTCCAGGGAAGACATGGCTTGGCAGTTCGGGCTGGACTGTTCTAATGAGGCACAGGGTCAGACTGATTTGCATATGGCCATATCTGAACTGGGGTGGTGGAGTGAGCTAAAGAATGATGATGGATTAAACCTAGATTAGTTGACTGGGGGTGAGTGTTTGATTTGCTCAAACGTTCAGTCCATCATCCCCTTTGTTATCGCTTTGTTCGCCCTAAGTTGGCAGGGTATGCCCAGACGTGGGTCCCTTGCTCACTTTGCCACAGGATTCAAGATAGCCTGGCTGATGAGGGTTATGAACCTGAAACCGGTCCCAGGATGCTTGATTCCGGTCCAGGGAAGACATGGCTTGGCAGTTCAGGCTGGACTGTTCCCATGAAGCACAGGGTCAGACTGATTTGCATATGGCCATGTCTGAACTGGGGTGGTGGAGTGAGCTAAAGAATGATGATCGAATAAACCCAGATAAGTTGACTGGGGTTGGGTGTTTGATTTGCTCGAACGCTCCGTCCATCATCCCCTTTGTTCTCGCTTTGTTCGCCCTAAGTTGGCAGGGTATGCCGAGATGTGGGTCCCTTGCTCACTTTGCCACGGGATTCAAGATTGCCTGGCTGATAAGGTTATGAACACGAAACCGATCCCAAGATTCTTGTTTCCGGTCCAGGGAAGACATGGCTTGGCAGTTCGGGCTGGACTGTTCCCATGAGGCAGAGGGTCAGCCTGATTTGCATATGGCCATGTCTGAACTGGGGTGGTGGAGTGAGCTAAAGAATGATGATGGATTAATCCCAGATCAGTTGACTGGGGGTGAGTGTTTGATTTGCTCAAACTCTCCGTCCATCATTCCCTTTGGTATCGCTTTGTTCGCCCTAAGTTGGCAGGGTATGCCCAGACGTGGGTCCCTTGCTCACTTTGCCACTGGATTCAAGATAGCCTGGCTTATGAGCGTTATGAACCCCAAACCGGTCCCAGGATGCTTGTTTCCGGCCCAGGGAAGACATGGCTTGGCAGTTCGGGCTGGACTGTTCCCATGAGGCACAGGGTCAGAATGATTTGCATATGGCCATGTCTGAACTGGGGTGGTGTAGTGTGCTAAAGAATGATGATGGATTAAACCCAGATCAGTTGACTGGGGGTGAGTGTTTGATTTGCTCAAACGCTCTGTCTATCAACCCCTTTGGTATCGCTTTGTTTGCCCTAAGTTGGCAGGGTATGGCCATACGTGGGTCCTTTGCTCACTTTGCCACTGGATTCAAGATAGCCTGGCTGATGAGGGTTATGAACACGAAACCGGTTCCAGGATGCTTGTTTCCGGTCCAGGGAAGACATGGCTTGGCAGTTCGAGCAGGACTGTTCCCATGAGGCACAGGGTCAGACTGATTTGCATATGGCCTTGTCTGAACTGGGGTGGTGGAGTGAGCTAAAGAATGATGATCGATTAAACCCAGATCAGTTGACTGGGGTTGAGTGTTTGATTTTCTCAAATGCTCCGTCCATCATCCCCTTTGTTCTCGCTTTGTTCACCCTAAGTTGGCAGGGTATGCCCAGATGTGGGTCCCTTGCTCACTTTGCCACTGGATTCAGATAGCCTGGCTGATGAGGGTTATGAACCCGAAACCGGTTCCAGGATGCTTGTTTCCGGTCCAGGGAAGACATGGCTTGGCAGTTCGGGCTGGACTGTTCCCATGAGGCACAGGGTCAGACTGATTTGCATATGGCCATGTCTGAACTGGGGTGGTGGAGTGAGCTAAAGAATGATGATGGATTAAACCCAGATCAGTTGACTAGGGGTGAGTGTTTGATTTGCTCAAACGCTCCATCCATCATCCCCTTTGTTCTCACTTTGTTCGCCCTAAGTTGGCAGGGTATGCCCAGATGTTGGTCCCTTGCTCACTTTGCCACTGGATTCAAGATAGCCTGGCTGATGATGGTTATGAACCCGAAACCGGTCCCAGGGTGCTTGTTTCCGGTCTAGGAAAGACAAAGCTTGGCAGTTCGGGCAGGACTGTTCCCATGTGGCACAGGGTCAGACTGATTTGTATATGGCCATGTCTGAACTGGGGTGGTGGAGTGAGCTAAAGAATGATGATGGATTAAACCCAGATCAGTTGACTGGGGTGAGTGTTTGATTTGCTCAAACGCTCAGTCCATCATCCCCTTTGGTATCGCTTTGTTCGCCCTAAGTTGGCAGGGTATGCCCAGACGTGGGTCCTTTGCTCACTTTGCCACTGGATTCAAGATAGCCTGGCTGATAAGGGTTATGAACCTGAAACCGGTCCCAGGATGCTTGTTTCCGGTCCAGGGAAGACATGGCTTGGCAGTTCGGGCTGGACTGTTCCCATGAGGCGTAGGGTCAGACTGATTTGCATATGGCCTTGTCTGAACTGGGATGATGGAGTGCGCTAAAGAATGATGATGGATTAAACCCAGATCAGTTGACTAGGGGTGAGTGTTTTATTCGCTCAAACGATCCGTCCATCATCCCCTTTGGTATCGCTTTGTTCGCCCTAAGTTGGCAGGGTATGCCTAGACATGGGTCCCTTGCTCACTTTGCCACTGGTTTCAAGATATCCTGGCTGATGAGGGTTATGAACCCGAAACTGGTCCCAGGATGCTTGTTTCCGGTCCAGGGAAGACATGGCTTGGCAGTTTGGGTTGGACTGTTCCAATGAGGCACAGGGTCAGACTGATTTGCATATGGCCATGTCTGAACTGGGGTGGTGGAGTGAGCTAAAGAATGATGATGGATTAAACCCAGATCAGTTGACTGGGGGTGAGTGTTTGATTTGCTCAAACGATCTGTCCATCATCCCATTTGGTATCACTTTGTTTGCCCTAAGTTTGCAGGGTATGGCCATACGTGGGTCCTTTGCTCACTTTGCCACTGGATTCAAGATAGCCTGGCTGATGAGGGTTATGAACACGAAACCGGTCCCAGGATGATTGTTTCCGGTCCAGGGAAGACATGGCTTGGCAGTTCGAGCGGGACTGTTCCCATGAGGCACAGTGTCAGACTTATTTGCATATGGCCATGTCTAAACTGGGGTGGTGAAGTGAGCTAAAGAATGATCATGGATTAAACCCAGATCAGTTGACTGGGGGTGAGTGTTTGATTTGCTCAAACGCTCTGTCCATCATCCCCTTTGGTATCGCTTTGTTCGCCCTAAGTTGGCAGGGTATGCCCAGATGTGGGTCCCATGCTCACTTTGCCACTGGATTCAAGATAGCCTGGCTGATGAGGGTTATGAACCCGAAACCAGTCCCAGGATGCTTTTTTCCGGTCCAGGGAAGACATGGCTTGGCAGTTCGAGCGGGACTGTTCCCATGAGGCACAGGGTCAGACTGATTTGCATATGGCCATATCTGAACTGGGGTGGTGGAGTGAGCTAAAGAATGATGATGGATTAAACCTAGATTAGTTGACTGGGGGTGAGTGTTTGATTTGCTCAAACGTTCAGTCCATCATCCCCTTTGTTATCGCTTTGTTCGCCCTAAGTTGGCAGGGTATGCCCAGACGTGGGTCCCTTGCTCACTTTGCCACAGGATTCAAGATAGCCTGGCTGATGAGGGTTATGAACCTGAAACCGGTCCCAGGATGCTTGATTCCGGTCCAGGGAAGACATGGCTTGGCAATTCAGGCTGGACTGTTCCCATGAGGCACAGGGTCAGACTGATTTGCATATGGCCATGTCTGAACTGGGGTGGTGGAGTGAGCTTAAGAATGATGATCGATTAAACCCAGATAAGTTGACTGGGGTTGGGTGTTTGATTTGCTCAAACGCTCCGTCCATCATCCCCTTTGTTCTCGCTTTGTTCGCCCTAAGTTGGCAGGGTATGCCCAGATGTGGGTCCCTTGCTCACTTTGCCACTGGATTCAAGATAGCCTGGCTGATAAGGTTATGAACCCGAAACCGATCCCAAGATTCTTGTTTCCGGTCCAGGGAAGACATAGCTTGGCAGTTCGGGCTGGACTGTTCCCATGAGGCACAGGGTCAGCCTGATTTGCATATGGCCATGTCGGAACTGGGGTGGTGGAGTGAGCTAAAGAATGATGATGGATTAAACCCAGATCAGTTGACTGGGGGTGAGTGTTTGATTTGCTCAAACGCTCCGTCCATCATCCCCTTTGGTATCGCTTTGTTCGCCCTAAGTTGGCAGGGTATGCCCAGATGTGGGTCCCTTGCTCACTTTGCCACTGGATTCAAGATAGCCTGGCTGATGAGGGTTATGAACCCGAAACCGGTCCCAGGATGCTTTTTTCCGGTCCAGGGAAGACATGGCTTGGCAGTTCGAGCGGGACTGTTCCCATGAGGCACAGGGTCAGACTGATTTGCATATGGCCATATCTGAACTCGGGTGGTGGAGTGAGCTAAAGAATGATGATGGATTAAACCTAGATTAGTTGACTGGCGGTGAGTGTTTGATTTGCTCAAACGTTCAGTCCATCATCCCCTTTGTTATCGCTTTGTTCGCCCTAAGTTGGCAGGGTATGCCCAGACGTGGGTCCCTTGCTCACTTTGCCACAGGATTCAAGATAGCCTGGCTGATGAGGGTTATGAACCTGAAACCGGTCCCAGGATGCTTGATTCCGGTCCAGGGAAGACATGGCTTGGCAGTTCAGGCTGGACTGTTCCCATGAAGCACAGGGTCAGACTGATTTGCATATGGCCATGTCTGAACTGGGGTGGTGGAGTGAGCTAAAGAATGATGATCGAATAAAACCAGATAAGTTGACTGGGGTTGGGTGTTTGATTTGCTCTAACGCTCCGCTCATCATCCCCTTTCTTCTCGCTTTGTTCGCCCTAAGTTGGCAGGGTATGCCCAGATGTGGGTCCCTTGCTCACTTTGCCACTGGATTCAAGATTGCCTGGCTGATAAGGTTATGAACACGAAACCGATCCCAAGATTCTTGTTTCCGGTCCAGGGAAGACATGGCTTGGCAGTTCGGGCTGGACTGTTCCCATGAGGCAGAGGGTCAGCCTGATTTGCATATGGCCATGTCTGAACTGGGGTGGTGGAGTGAGCTAAAGAATGATGATGGATTAATCCCAGATCAGTTGACTGGGGGTGAGTGTTTGATTTGCTCAAACTCTCCGTCCATCATTCCCTTTGGTATCGCTTTGTTCGCCCTAAGTTGGCAGGGTATGCCCAGACGTGGGTCCCTTGCTCACTTTGCCACTGGATTCAAGATAGCCTGGCTTATGAGCGTTATCAACCCCAAACCGGTCCCAGGATGCTTGTTTCCGGCCCAGGGAAGACATGGCTTGGCAGTTCGGGCTGGACTGTTCCCATGAGGCACAGGGTCAGAATGATTTGCATGTGGCCATGTCTGAACTGGGGTGGTGTAGTGTGCTAAAGAATGAGGATGGAGTAAACCCAGATCAGTTGACTGGGGTGAGTGTTTGATTTGCTCAAACGCTCCATTGATCATCCCCTTTGGTATCGCTTTGTTCGCCCTAAGTTGGCAGGGTATGCCCAGTCGTGGGTCCCTTGCTCACTTTGCCACTGGATTCAAGATAGCCTGGCTGATGATGGTTATGAACACGAAACCGGTCCCAGGGTGCTTGTTTCCGGTCCAGGAAAGACAAAGCTTGGCAGTTCGGGCTAGACTGTTTCCATGAGGCACAGGGTCAGACTGATTTGCATATGGCCATGTCTGAACTGGGGTGGTGGAGTGAGCTAAAGAATGATGATGGATTAAACCCAGATCAGTTGACTGGGTTGAGTGTTTGATTTGCTCAAACGCTCCGTCCATCATCCCCTTTGGTATCGCTTTGTTCGCCCTAAGTTGGCAGGGTATGCCCAGACGTGGGTCCTTTGCTCACTTTGCCACTGGATTCAAGATAGCCTGGCTGATAAGGGTTATGAACCCGAAACCGGTCCCAGGGTGCTTGTTTCCGGTCCAGGAAAGACAAAGCTTGGCAGTTCGGGCTGGACTGTTCCCATGAGGCACAGGGTCAGACTGATTTGCATATGGCCATGTATGAACTGGGGTGGTGGAGTGAGCTAAAGAATGATGATGGATTCAACCCAGATTAGTTGACTGGGGGTGAGTGTTTGATTTTTTCAAACGCTCCGTCCATCATCCCCTCTGGTATCGCTTTGTTCGCCCTAAGTTGGCAGGGTATGCCCAGACGTGGGTCCCTTGCACACTTTGCCACTGGATTCAAGATAGCCTGGCTGATGAGGGTTATGAACCCGAAACCGGTCCCAGGATGCTCGTTTCCGGTCCAGGGAAGATATGGCTTGGCAGTTTGGGCTGGACTGTTCCCATGAGGCACAGGGTCAGACTGATTTGCATATGGCCATGTCTGAACTGGGGTGATGGAGTGAGCTAAAGAATGATGATGGATTAAACCCATATCAGTTGACTAGGGGTGAGTGTTTGATTTGCTCAAACGCTCCATCCATCATCCCCTTTGGTATCGCTTTGTTCGCCCGAAGTTGGCAGGGTATGCCCAGACGTGGGTCCCTTGCTCACTTTGCCACTGGATTCAAGATAGCCTGGCTGATGGGGGTTATGAACCCGAAACCGGTCCCAGGATGCTTGTTTCCGGTTAAGGGAAGACATGGCTTGGCAGTTTGGGCTGGACTGTTCCAATGAGGCACAGGGTCAGACTGATTTGCATATGGCCATGTCTGAACTGGGGTGGTGGAGTGAGCTAAAGAATGATGATGGATTAAACCCAGATCAGTTGACTGGGGGTGAGTGTTTGATTTGCTCAAACGCTCTGTCCATCATCCCCTTTGGTATCGCTTTGTTTGCCGTAAGTTGGCAGGGTATGGCCAGATGTGGGTCCCTTGCTCACTTTGCCACTGGATTCAAGATAGCCTGGCTGATAAGGTTATGAACCCGAAACCGATCCCAAGATTCTTGTTTCCGGTCCAGGGAAGACATAGCTTGGCAGTTCGGGCTGGACTGTTCCCATGAGGCACAGGGTCAGCCTGATTTGCATATGGCCATGTCGGAACTGGGGTGGTGGAGTGAGCTAAAGAATGATGATGAATTAAACCCAGATCAGTTGACTGGGGGTGAGTGTTTGATTTGCTCAAACGCTCCGTCCATCATCCCCTTTGGTATCGCTTTGTTCGCCCTAAGTTGGCAGGGTATGCCCAGATGTGGGTCCCTTGCTCACTTTGCCACTGGATTCAAGATAGCCTGGCTGATGAGGGTTATGAACCCGAAACCGGTCCCAGGATGCTTTTTTCCGGTCCAGGGAAGACATGGCTTGGCAGTTCGAGCGGGACTGTTCCCATGAGGCACAGGGTCAGACTGATTTGCATATGGCCATATCTGAACTGGGGTGGTGGAGTGAGCTAAAGAATGATGATGGATTAAACCTAGATTAGTTGACTGGGGGTGAGTGTTTGATTTGCTCAAACGTTCAGTCCATCATCCCCTTTGTTATCGCTTTGTTCGCCCTAAGTTGGCAGGGTATGCCCAGACGTGGGTCCCTTGCTCACTTTGCCACAGGATTCAAGATAGCCTGGCTGATGAGGGTTATGAACCTGAAACCGGTCCCAGGATGCTTGATTCCGGTCCAGGGAAGACATGGCTTGGCAGTTCAGGCTGGACTGTTCCCATGAAGCACAGGGTCAGACTGATTTGCATATGGCCATGTCTGAACTGGGGTGGTGGAGTGAGCTAAAGAATGATGATCGAATAAAACCAGATAAGTTGACTGGGGTTGGGTGTTTGATTTGCTCTAACGCTCCGCTCATCATCCCCTTTCTTCTCGCTTTGTTCGCCCTAAGTTGGCAGGGTATGCCCAGATGTGGGTCCCTTGCTCACTTTGCCACTGGATTCAAGATTGCCTGGCTGATAAGGTTATGAACACGAAACCGATCCCAAGATTCTTGTTTCCGGTCCAGGGAAGACATGGCTTGGCAGTTCGGGCTGGACTGTTCCCATGAGGCAGAGGGTCAGCCTGATTTGCATATGGCCATGTCTGAACTGGGGTGGTGGAGTGAGCTAAAGAATGATGATGGATTAATCCCAGATCAGTTGACTGGGGGTGAGTGTTTGATTTGCTCAAACTCTCCGTCCATCATTCCCTTTGGTATCGCTTTGTTCGCCCTAAGTTGGCAGGGTATGCCCAGACGTGGGTCCCTTGCTCACTTTGCCACTGGATTCAAGATAGCCTGGCTTATGAGCGTTATCAACCCCAAACCGGTCCCAGGATGCTTGTTTCCGGCCCAGGGAAGACATGGCTTGGCAGTTCGGGCTGGACTGTTCCCATGAGGCACAGGGTCAGAATGATTTGCATGTGGCCATGTCTGAACTGGGGTGGTGTAGTGTGCTAAAGAATGAGGATGGAGTAAACCCAGATCAGTTGACTGGGGTGAGTGTTTGATTTGCTCAAACGCTCCATTGATCATCCCCTTTGGTATCGCTTTGTTCGCCCTAAGTTGGCAGGGTATGCCCAGTCGTGGGTCCCTTGCTCACTTTGCCACTGGATTCAAGATAGCCTGGCTGATGATGGTTATGAACACGAAACCGGTCCCAGGGTGCTTGTTTCCGGTCCAGGAAAGACAAAGCTTGGCAGTTCGGGCTAGACTGTTTCCATGAGGCACAGGGTCAGACTGATTTGCATATGGCCATGTCTGAACTGGGGTGGTGGAGTGAGCTAAAGAATGATGATGGATTAAACCCAGATCAGTTGACTGGGGTGAGTGTTTGATTTGCTCAAACGCTCCGTCCATCATCCCCTTTGGTATCGCTTTGTTCGCCCTAAGTTGGCAGGGTATGCCCAGACGTGGGTCCTTTGCTCACTTTGCCACTGGATTCAAGATAGCCTGGCTGATAAGGGTTATGAACCCGAAACCGGTCCCAGGGTGCTTGTTTCCGGTCCAGGAAAGACAAAGCTTGGCAGTTCGGGCTGGACTGTTCCCATGAGGCACAGGGTCAGACTGATTTGCATATGGCCATGTATGAACTGGGGTGGTGGAGTGAGCTAAAGAATGATGATGGATTCAACCCAGATTAGTTGACTGGGGGTGAGTGTTTGATTTTTTCAAACGCTCCGTCCATCATCCCCTCTGGTATCGCTTTGTTCGCCCTAAGTTGGCAGGGTATGCCCAGACGTGGGTCCCTTGCACACTTTGCCACTGGATTCAAGATAGCCTGGCTGATGAGGGTTATGAACCCGAAACCGGTCCCAGGATGCTCGTTTCCGGTCCAGGGAAGATATGGCTTGGCAGTTTGGGCTGGACTGTTCCCATGAGGCACAGGGTCAGACTGATTTGCATATGGCCATGTCTGAACTGGGGTGATGGAGTGAGCTAAAGAATGATGATGGATTAAACCCATATCAGTTGACTAGGGGTGAGTGTTTGATTTGCTCAAACGCTCCATCCATCATCCCCTTTGGTATCGCTTTGTTCGCCCGAAGTTGGCAGGGTATGCCCAGACGTGGGTCCCTTGCTCACTTTGCCACTGGATTCAAGATAGCCTGGCTGATGGGGGTTATGAACCCGAAACCGGTCCCAGGATGCTTGTTTCCGGTTAAGGGAAGACATGGCTTGGCAGTTTGGGCTGGACTGTTCCAATGAGGCACAGGGTCAGACTGATTTGCATATGGCCATGTCTGAACTGGGGTGGTGGAGTGAGCTAAAGAATGATGATGGATTAAACCCAGATCAGTTGACTGGGGGTGAGTGTTTGATTTGCTCAAACGCTCTGTCCATCATCCCCTTTGGTATCGCTTTGTTTGCCGTAAGTTGGCAGGGTATGGCCATACGTGGGTCCTTTGCTCACTTTGCCACTGGGTTCAAGATAGCCTGGCTGATGAGGGTTATGAACACGAAACCGGTCCCTGGATGCTTGTTTCCAGTCCAGGGAAGACATGGCTTGGCAGTTCGGGCTGGACTGTTCCCATGAGGCACAGGGTCAGACTGATTTGCATATGGCCATGTCTGAACTGGGGTGGTGGAGTGAGCTAAAGAATGATGATGGATTAAAGCCAGATTAGTTGACTTGGGGTGAGTGTTTGATTTGCTCAAACGCTCAGTCCATCATCCCCTTTGTTATCGCTTTGTTCGCCCTAAGTTGGCAGGGTATGCCCAGACGTGGGTCCCTTGCTCACATTGCCACAGGATTCAAGATAACCTGGCTGATGAGGGTTATGAACCCGAAACCGGTCCCAGGATGCTTGTTTCCGGTCCAGGGAAGACATGGCTTGGCAGTTTGGGCTGGACTGTTCCAATGAGGCACAGGGTCAGACTGATTTGCATATGGCCATGTCTGAACTGGGTTGGTGGAGTGAGATAAAGAATGATGATCGATTAAACCCAGATCAGTTGACTGGGGTTAAGTGTTTGATTTTCTCAAACGCTCCGTCCATCATCCCCTTTGTTCTCGCTTTGTTCGCCCTAAGTTGGCAGGGTATGCCCAGATGTGGGTCCCTTGCTCACTTTGCCACTTGATTCAGATAGCCTGGCTGATGAGGGTTATGAACCCGAAACCGGTTCCAGGATGCTGGTTTCCGGTCCAGGGAAGACATGGCTTGGCAGTTCGGGCTGGACTGTTCCCATGAGGCACAAGGTCAGACTGATTTGCATATGGCCATGTCTGAACTGGGGTGGTGGAGTGAGCTAAAGAATGATGATGGATTAAACCCAGATCAGTTGAATGGGGTGAGTGTTTGATTTGCTCAAACGCTCCATTGATCATCCCCTTTGGTATCGCTTTGTTCGCCCTAAGTTGGCAGGGTATGCCCAGTCGTGGGTCCCTTGCTCACTTTGCCACTGGATTCAAGATAGCCTGGCTGATGATGGTTATGAACCCGAAACCGGTCCCAGGGTGCTTGTTTCCAGTCCAGGAAAGACAAAGCTTGGCAGTTCGGGCTGGACTGTTTTCATGAGGCGTAGGGTACGACTGATTTGCATATGGCCATGTCTGAACTGGGGTGATGGAGTGCGCTAAAGAATGATGATGGATTAAACCCAGATCAGTTGACTAGGGGTGAGTGTTTGATTCGCTCAAACGATCCGTCCATCATCCCCTTTGGTATCGCTTTGTTCGCCCTAAGTTGGCAGGGTATGCCTAGACATGGGTCCCTTGCTCACTTTGCCACTGGATTCAAGATATCCTGGCTGATGATGGTTATGAACCCGAAACCGGTCCCAGGATGCTTGTTTCCGGTCCAGGGAAGACATGGCTTGGCAGTTTGGGTTGGAGTGTTCCAATGAGGCACAGGGTCAGACTGATTTGCATATGGCCATGTCTGAACTGGGGTGGTGGAGTGAGCTAAAGAATGATGATGGATTAAACCCAGATCAGTTGACAGGGGGTGAGTGTTTGATTTGCTCAAACGCTCTGTCCATCATCCCCTTTGGTATCGCTTTGTTCGCCCTAAGTTGGCAGGGTATGCCCAGATGTGGGTCCCTTGCTCACTTTGCCACTGGATTCAAGATAGCCTGGCTGATGAGGGTTATGAACCCGAAACCGGTCCCAGGATGCTTTTTTCCGGTCCAGGGAAGACATGGCTTGGCAGTTCGAGCGGGACTGTTCCCATGAGGCACAGGGTCAGACTGATTTGCATATGGCCATATCTGAACTGGGGTGGTGGAGTGAGCTAAAGAATGATGATGGATTAAACCTAGATTAGTTGACTGGGGGTGAGTGTTTGATTTGCTCAAACGCTCTGTCCATCATCCCCTTTGGTATCGCTTTGTTCGCCCTAAGTTGGCAGGGTATGCCCAGATGTGGGTCCCTTGCTCACTTTGCCACTGGATTCAAGATAGCCTGGCTGATGAGGGTTATGAACCCGAAACCGGTCCCAGGATGCTTTTTTCCGGTCCAGGGAAGACATGGCTTGGCAGTTCGAGCGGGACTGTTCCCATGAGGCACAGGGTCAGACTGATTTGCATATGGCCATATCTGAACTGGGGTGGTGGAGTGAGCTAAAGAATGATGATGGATTAAACCTAGATTAGTTGACTGGTGGTGAGTGTTTGATTTGCTCAAACGTTCAGTCCATCATCCCCTTTGTTATCGCTTTGTTCGCCCTAAGTTGGCAGGGTATGCCCAGACGTGGGTCCCTTGCTCACTTTGCCACTGGATGCAAGATAGCCTGGCTGATAAGGTTATGAACCCGAAACCGATCCCAAGATTCTTGTTTCCGGTCCAGGGAAGACATGGCTTGGCAGTTCGGGCTGGACTGTTCCCATGAGGCACAGGGTCAGCCTGATTTGCATATGGCCATGTCGGAACTGGGGTGGTGGAGTGAGATAAAGAATGATGATGGATTAAACCCAGATCAGTTGACTGGGGGTGAGTGTTTGATTTGCTCAAACGCTCCGTCCATCATCCCCTTTGGTATCGCTTTGTTCGTCCTAAGTTGGCAGGGTATGCCCAGACGTGGGTCCCTTGCTCACTTTGCCACTGGATTAAAGATAGCCTGGCTGATGAGGGTTATGAACCCGAAACCGGTCCCAGGATGCTTGCTTCCGGTCCAGGGAAGACATGGCTTGGCAGTTCGGGCTGGACTGTTCCCATGTGGCACAGGGTCAGACTGATTTGTATATGGCCATGTCTGAACTGGGGTGGTGGAGTGAGCTAAAGAATGATGATGGATTAAACCCAGATCAGTTGACTGGGTGAGTGTTTGATTTGCTCAAACGCTCCGTCCATCATCCCCTTTGGTATCGCTTTGTTCGCCCTAAATTGGCAGGGTATGCCCAGACGTGGGTCCTTTGCTCACTTTGCCACTGGATTCAAGATAGCCTGGCTGATAAGGGTTATGAACCTGAATCCGGTCCCAGGATGCTTGTTTCCGGTCCAGGGAAGACATGGCTTGGCAGTTCGGGCTGGACTGGTCCCATGAGGCGTAGGGTCAGACTGATTTGCATATGGCCATGTCTGAACTGGGGTGATGGAGTGCGCTAAAGAATGATGATGGATTAAACCCAGATCAGTTGACTAGGGGTGAGTGTTTGATTCGCTCAAACGATCCGTCCATCATCCCCTTTGGTATCGCTTTGTTCGCCCTAAGTTGGCAGGGTATGCCTAGACATGGGTCTCTTGCTCACTTTGCCACTGGATTCAAGATATCCTGGCTGATGAGGGTTATGAACCCGAAACCGGTCCCAGGATGCTTGTTTCCGGTCCAGGGAAGACATGGCTTGGCAGTTTGGGTTGGACTGTTCCAATGAGTCACAGGGTCAGACTGATTTGCATATGGCCATTTCTGAACTGGGGTGGTGGAGTGAGCTAAAGAATGATGATGGATTAAACCCAGATCAGTTGACTGGGGGTGAGTGTTTGATTTGCTCAAACGCTCTGTCCATCATCCCCTTTGGTATCGCTTTGTTTGCCCTAAGTTTGCAGGGTATGGCCATACGTGGGACCTTTGCTCACTTTGCCACTGGATTCAAGATAGCCTGGCTGATGAGGGTTATGAACACGAAACCGGTCCCAGGATGATTGTTTCCGGTCCAGGGAAGACATGGCTTGGCAGTTCGAGCGGGACTGTTCCCATGAGGCACAGGGTCAGACTTATTTGCATATGGCCATGTCTGAACTGGGGTGGTGGAGTGAGCTAAAGAATGATCATGGATTAAACCCAGATCAGTTGACTGGGGGTGAGTGTTTGATTTGCTCAAACGCTCTGTCCATCATCCCCTTTGGTATCGCTTTGTTCGCCCTAAGTTGGCAGGGTATGCCCAGATGTGGGTCCCTTGCTCACTTTGCCACTGGATTCAAGATAGCCTGGCTGATGAGGGTTATGAACCCGAAACCGGTCCCAGGATGCTTTTTTCCGGTCCAGGGAAGACATGGCTTGACAGTTCGAGCGGGACTGTTCCCATGAGGCACAGGGTCAGACTGATTTGCATATGGCCATATCTGAACTGGGGTGGTGGAGTGAGCTAAAGAATGATGATGGATTAAACCTAGATTAGTTGACTGGGGGTGAGTGTTTGATTTGCTCAAACGTTCATTCCATCATCCCCTTTGTTATCGCTTTGTTCGCCCTAAGTTGGCAGGGTATGCCCAGACGTGGGTCCCTTGCTCACTTTGCCACAGGATTCAAGATAGCCTGGCTGATGAGGGTTATGAACCTGAAACCGGTCCCAGGATGCTTGATTCCGGTCCAGGGAAGACATGGCTTGGCAGTTCAGGCTGGACTGTTCCCATGAAGCACAGGGTCAGACTGATTTGCATATGGCCATGTCTGAACTGGGGTGGTGGAGTGAGCTAAAGAATGATGATCGAATAAACCCAGATAAGTTGACTGGGGTTGGGTGTTTGATTTGCTCGAACGCTCCGTCCATCATCCCCTTTGTTCTCGCTTTGTTCGCCCTATGTTGGCAGGGTATGCCGAGATGTGGGTCCCTTGCTCACTTTGCCACTGGATTCAAGATTGCCTGGCTGATAAGGTTATGAACACGAAACCGATCCCAAGATTCTTGTTTCCGGTCCAGGGAAGACATGGCTTGGCAGTTCGGGCTGGACTGTTCCCATGAGGCAGAGGGTCAGCCTGATTTGCATATGGCCATGTCTGAACTGGGGTGGTGGAGTGAGCTAAAGAATGATGATGGATTAATCCCAGATCAGTTGACTGGGGGTGAGTGTTTGATTTGCTCAAACTCTCCGTCCATCATTCCCTTTGGTATCGCTTTGTTCGCCCTAAGTTGGCAGGGTATGCCCAGACGTGGGTCCCTTGCTCACTTTGCCACTGGATTCAAGATAGCCTGGCTTATGAGCGTTATGAACCCCAAACCGGTCCCAGGATGCTTGTTTCCGGCCCAGGGAAGACATGGCTTGGCAGTTCGGGCTGGACTGTTCCCATGAGGCACAGGGTCAGAATGATTTGCATATGGCCATGTCTGATCTGGGGTGGTGTAGTGTGCTAAAGAATGAGGATGGATTAAACCCAGATCAGTTGACTGGGGGTGAGTGTTTGATTTGCTCAAACGCTCCGTCCATCATCCCCTTTGGTATCGCTTTGTTCGCCCTAAGTTGGCAGGGTATGCCCAGACATGGGTCCTTGCTCACTTTGCCACTGGATTCAAGATAGCCTGGCTGATAAGGGTTATGAACCCGAAACCGGTCCCATGATGCTTGTTTTCCGTCCAGGGAAGACATGGCTTGGCAGTTCGGGCTGGACTGTTCCCATGAGGCACAGGGTCAGACTGATTTGCATATGGCCATGTCTGAACTGGGGTGGTGGAGTGAGCTAAAGAATGATGATGGATTAAACCCAGATCAGTTGACTGGGGGTGAGTGTTTGATTTGCTCAAACGCTCTGTCTATCAACCCCTTTGGTATCGCTTTGTTTGCCCTAAGTTGGCAGGGTATGGCCATACGTGGGTCCTTTGCTCACTTTGCCACTGGATTCAAGATAGCCTGGCTGATGAGGGTTATGAACACGAAACCGGTTCCAGGATGCTTGTTTCCGGTCCAGGGAAGACATGGCTTGGCAGTTCGAGCAGGACTGTTCCCATGAGGCACAGGGTCAGACTGATTTGCATATGGCCATGTCTGAACTGGGGTGGTGGAGTGAGCTAAAGAATGATGATCGATTAAACCCAGATCAGTTGACTGGGGTTGAGTGTTTGATTTTCTCAAACGCTCCATCCATCATCCCCTTTGTTCTCGCTTTGTTCGCCCTAAGTTGGCAGGGTATGCCCAGATGTGGGTCCCTTGCTCACTTTGCCACTGGATTCAGATAGCCTGGCTGATGAGGGTTATGAACCCGAAACCGGTTCCAGGATGCTTGTTTCCGGTCCAGGGAAGAGATGGCTTGGCAGTTCGGGCTGGACTGTTCCCATGAGGCACAGGGTCAGACTGATTTGCATATGGCCATGTCTGAACTGGGGTGGTGGAGTGAGCTAAAGAATGATGATGGATTAAACCCAGATCAGTTGACTAGGGGTGAGTGTTTGATTTGCTCAAACGCTCCATCCATCATCCCCTTTGTTCTCGCTTTGTTCGCCCTAAGTTGGCAGGGTATGCCCAGATGTGGGTCCCTTGCTCACTTTGCCACTGGATTCAAGATAGCCTGGCTGATGATGGTGATGAACCCGAAACCGGTCCCAGGGTGCTTGTTTCCGGTCTAGGAAAGACAAAGCTTGGCAGTTCGGGCAGGACTGTTCCCATGTGGCACAGGGTCAGACTGATTTGTATATGGCCATGTCTGAACTGGGGTGGTGGAGTGAGCTAAAGAATGATGATGGATTAAACCCAGATCAGTTGACTGGGGTGAGTGTTTGATTTGCTCAAACACTCAGTCCATCATCCCCTTTGGTATCGCTTTGTTCGCCCTAAGTTGGCAGGGTATGCCCAGACGTGGGTCCTTTGCTCACTTTGCCACTGGATTCAAGATAGCCTGGCTGATAAGGGTTATGAACCTGAAACCGGTCCCAGGATGCTTGTTTCCGGTCCAGGGAAGACATGGCTTGGCAGTTCGGGCTGGACTGTTCCCATGAGGCGTAGGGTCAGACTGATTTGCATATGGCCTTGTCTGAACTGGGGTGATGGAGTGCGCTAAAGAATGATGATGGATTAAACCCAGATCAGTTGACTAGGGGTGAGTGTTTTATTCGCTCAAACGATCCGTCCATCATCCCCTTTGGTATCGCTTTGTTCGCCCTAAGTTGGCAGGGTATGCCTAGACATGGGTCCCTTGCTCACTTTGCCACTGGTTTCAAGATATCCTGGCTGATGAGGGTTATGAACCCGAAACCAGTCCCAGGATGCTTGTTTCCGGTCCAGGGAAGACATGGCTTGGCAGTTTGGGTTGGACTGTTCCAATGAGGCACAGGGTCAGACTGATTTGCATATGGCCATGTCTGAACTGGGGTGGTGGAGTGAGCTAAAGAATGATGATGGATTAAACCCAGATCAGTTGACTGGGGGTGAGTGTTTGATTTGCTCAAACGCTCTGTCCATCATCCCATTTGGTATCACTTTGTTTGCCCTAAGTTTGCAGGGTATGGCCATACGTGGGTCCTTTGCTCACTTTGCCACTGGATTCAAGATAGCCTGGCTGATGAGGGTTATGAACACGAAACCGGTCCCAGGATGATTGTTTCCGGTCCAGGGAAGACATGGCTTGGCAGTTCGAGCGGGACTGTTCCCATGAGGCACAGGGTCAGACTTGTTTGCATATGGCCATGTCTGAACTGGGGTGGTGGAGTGAGCTAAAGAATGATCATGGATTAAACCCAGATCAGTTAACTGGGGGTGAGTGTTTGATTTGCTCAAACGCTCTGTCCATCATCCCCTTTGGTATCGCTTTGTTCGCCCTAAGTTGGCAGGGTATGCCCAGATGTGGGTCCCTTGCTCACTTTGCCACTGGATTCAAGATAGCCTGGCTGATGAGGGTTATGAACCCGAAACCGGTCCCAGGATGCTTTTTTCCGGTCCAGGGAAGACATGGCTTGGCAGTTCGAGCGGGACTGTTCCCATGAGGCACAGGGTCAGACTGATTTGCATATGGCCATATCTGAACTGGGGTGGGGGAGTGAGCTAAAGAATGATGATGGATTAAACCTAGATTAGTTGACTGGGGGTGAGTGTTTGATGTGCTCAAACGTTCAGTCCATCATCCCCTTTGTTATCGCTTTGTTCGCCCTAAGTTGGCAGGGTATGCCCAGACGTGGGTCCCTTGCTCACTTTGCCACAGGATTCAAGATAGCCTGGCTGATGAGGGTTATGAACCTGAAACCGGTCCCAGGATGCTTGATTCCGGTCCAGGGAAGACATGGCTTGGCAATTCAGGCTGGACTGTTCCCATGAGGCACAGGGTCAGACTGATTTGCATATGGCCATGTCTGAACTGGGGTGGTGGAGTGAGCTAAAGAATGATGATCGATTAAACCCAGATAAGTTGACTGGGGTTGGGTGTTTGATTTGCTCAAACGCTCCGTCCATCATCCCCTTTGTTCTCGCTTTGTTCGCCCTAAGTTGGCAGGGTATGCCCAGATGTGGGTCCCTTGCTCACTTTGCCACTGGATTCAAGATAGCCTGGCTGATAAGGTTATGAACCCAAAACCGATCCCAAGATTCTTGTTTCCGGTCCAGGGAAGACATAGCTTGGCAGTTCGGGCTGGACTGTTCCCATGAGGCACAGGGTCAGCCTGATTTGCATATGGCCATGTCGGAACTGGGGTGGTGGAGTGAGCTAAAGAATGATGATGGATTAAACCCAGATCAGTTGACTGGGGGTGAGTGTTTGATTTGCTCAAACGCTCCGTCCATCATCCTCTTTGGTATCGCTTTGTTCGCCCTAAGTTGGCAGGGTATGCCCAGATGTGGGTCCCTTGCTCACTTTGCCACTGGATTCAAGATAGCCTGGCTGATGAGGGTTATGAACCCGAAACCGGTCCCAGGATGCTTTTTTCCGGTCCAGGGAAGACATGGCTTGGAAGTTCGAGCGGGACTGTTCTAATGAGGCACAGGGTCAGACTGATTTGCATATGGCCATATCTGAACTGGGGTGGTGGAGTGAGCTAAAGAATGATGATGGATTAAACCTAGAATAGTTGACTGGGGGTGAGTGTTTGATTTGCTCAAACGTTCAGTCCATCATCCCCTTTGTTATCGCTTTGTTCGCCCTAAGTTGGCAGGGTATGCCCAGACGTGGGTCCCTTGCTCACTTTGCCACAGGATTCAAGATAGCCTGGCTGATGAGGGTTATGAACCTGAAACCGGTCCCAGGATGCTTGATTCCGGTCCAGGGAAGACATGGCTTGGCAGTTCAGGCTGGACTGTTCCCATGAAGCACAGGGTCAGACTGATTTGCATATGGCCATGTCTGAACTGGGGTGGTGGAGTGAGCTAAAGAATGATGATGGATTAAACCCAGATAAGTTGACTGGGGGTGCGTGTTTGATTTGCTCAAACGCTCCGTCCGTCATCCCCTTTGGTATCGCTTTGTTCGCCCTAAGTTGGCAGTGTATGCCCAGACGTGGGTCCCTTGCTTACTTTGCCATTGGATTCAAGATAGCCTGGCTGATGAGGGTTATGAACACAAAACCGGTCCCAGGATGCTTGTTTCCAGTCCAGGGAAGACATGGCTTGGCAGTTTGGGCTTGACTGTTCCCATGAGCCACAGGGTCAGACTGATTTGCATATGGCCATGTCTGAACTGGGGTGGTGGAGTGAGCTAAAGAATGATGATGGATTAAACCCAGATCAGTTGACTGGGGTGAGTGTTTGATTTGCTCAAACACTCCGTCCATCATCCCCTTTGGTATCGCTTTGTTCGCCCTAAGTTGGCAGGCCATGCCCAGACGTGGGTCCCTTGCTCACTTTGCCACTGGATTAAAGAAAGCCTGGCTGATGAGGGTTATGAACCTGAAACCGGTCACAGGATGTTTGTTTCCGGTCCAGGGAAGACATGTTTTGGCAGTTCGGGCTGGACTGTTCCCATGAGGCACAGGGTCAAACTGATTTGCATATGGCCATGTCTGAACTGGGGTGGTGGAGTGAGCTAAAGAATGATGATGGATTAAACCCAGATTAGTTGACTAGGGGTGAGTGTTTGATTTGCTCAAACGCTCAGTCCATCATCCCCTTTGGTATCTCTTTGTTCGCCCTAAGTTTGCAGGGTATGCCCAGAATTGGTCCCTTGCTCTCTTTGCCACTGGATTCAAGACAGCCTTGCTGATGAGGGTTATGAACCCGAAACCGGTCCCAGGATGCTTGTTTCCGGTCCAGGGAAGACATGGCATGGCAGTTCGGGCTGGACTGTTCCCATGAGGCACAGGGTCACACTGATTTGCATATGGCCATGTCTGAACTGGGGTGGTGGAGTGAGCTAAATAATTATGATGGGTTAAACCCAGATCAGTTGACTGGGGGTGAGTGTTTGATTTGCTCAAACGCCCCGTCCATCATCCCCTTTGGTATCGCTTTGTTCGCCCTAAGTTGCCAGGGTATGCCCAGACGTGGGTCCCTTGCTCACTTTGGCACTTGATTCAAGATAGCCTGGCTGATGACGGTTATGAACCCGAAACCGGTCCCAGGATGCTTGTTTCCGGTACAGGGAAGACATGGCTTGGCAGTTTGGGCTGGACTTTCCCCATGAGGCACAGGGTCACACTGATTTGCATATGGCCATGTCTGAACTGGGGTGGTGGAGTGAGCTAAAGAATGATGATGGATTAAACCCAGATAAATTGACTGGGGGTGCGTGTTTGATTTGCTCAAATGCTCCGTCCGTCATCCCCTTTGGTACCGCTTTGTTCGCCCTAAGTTGGCAGTGTATGCCCAGACGTGGGTCCCTTGCTCACTTTGCCATTGGATTCAAGATAGCCTGGCTGATGATGGTTATGAACCCGAAACCGGTCCCAGGATGCTTGTTTCCAGTCCAGGGAAGACATGGCTTGGCAGTTTGGGCTGGACTGTTCCCATGAGGCACAGGGTCAGACTGATTTGCATTGGCCATGTCTGAACTGGGGTGGTGGAGTGAGCTAAATAATGATGATGGATTAAACCCAGATCAGTTTACTGGGGGTGAGTGTTTGATTAACTCAAACGCTCCGTCCATCATCCCCTTTGGTATTGCTTTGTTCGCACTAAGTAGCCAGGGTATGCCCAGACATGGGTCCCTTGCTCACTTTGCCACTTGATTCAAGATAGCCTGGCTGATGACGGTTATGAACCCGAAACCGGTCCCAGGATGCTTGTTTCCGGTCCAGGGAAGACATGGCTTGGCAGTTTGGGCTGGACTGTCCCCGTGAGGCACAGGGTCAGACTGATTTGCATATGGCCATGTCTGAACTGGGGTGGTGGAGTGAGCTAAAGAATGATGATGGATTAAACCCAGATCAGTTGACTGGGGTGCATGTTTGATTTGCTCAAACGCTCCGTCCGTCATCCCCTTTGATATCGCTTTGTTCACCCTAAGTCGGCAGTGTATGCCCAGACGTGGGTCTCTTGCTCACTTTGCCATTGGATTCAAGATAGCCTGGCTGATGAGGGTTATGAACCCGAAACCGGTCCCAGGATGCTTGTTTCCAGTCCAGGGAAGACATGGCTTGGCAGTTCGGGCTTGACTGTTCCCATGAGGCACAGGGTCAGACTGATTTGCATATGGCCAAGTCTGAACTGGGGTGGTGGAGTGAGCTAAAGAATGATGATGGATTAAACCCAGATCAGTTGACTGGGGTGAGTGTTTGATTTGCTCAAACGCTCCGTCCATCATCCCCTTTGGTATCGCTTTGTTCGCCCTAAATTGGCAGGGTATGCCCAGACGTGGGTCCCTTGCTCACTTTGCCACTGGATTCAAGATAGCCTGGCTGATGAGAGCTATGAACCCGAAACCGGTCCCAGGATGCTTGGTTCCGGTACAGGGAATACATGGCTTGGCAGTTCGGGCTGGACTGTTCCCATGAGGCACAGGGTCAGACTGATTTGCATATGGGCATGTCTGAACTAGGGTGGTGGAGTGAGCTAAAGAATGATGATGGATTAAACCCAGATCAGTTGACTGGGGGTGAGTGTTTGATTTGCTCAAACGCTCCGTCCATCATCCCCTTTGGTATCGCTTTGTTCGCCATAAGTTGGCAGGGTATGCACAGACGTGGGTCCCTTGCTCACTTTGCCACTGGATTCAAGATAGCCTGGCTGATGAGGGTTATGAACCCGAAACCGGTACCAGGATGCTTGTTTTCGGTCCAGGGAAGACATGACATGGCAGTTCGGGCTGAACTGTTCCCATGAGGCACAGGGTCAGCCTGATTTGCATATGGCCATGTCTGAACTTGGGTGGTGGAGTGAGCTAAAGAATGATGATGGATAAAACCCAGATCAGTTGACTGGGGGTGAGTGTTTGATTTGCTCAAACGCTCTGTCCATCAACCCCTTTGGTATCGCTTTGTTCGCCCTAAGTTGGCAGGGTATACCCAGACGTGGGTCCCTTGCTCTCTTTGCCACTGGATTCAAGACAGCCTTGCTGATGAGGGTTATGAACCCGAAACCGGTCCCAGGATGCTTGTTTCCGGTCCAGGGAAGACATGGCATGGCAGTTCGGGCTGGACTGTTCCCATGAAGCACAGGGTCTGACTGATTTGCATATGGCCATGTCTGAACTGGGGTGGTGGAGTGAGCTAAATAATTATGATGGGTTAAACCCAGATCAGTTGACTGGGGTGAGTGTTTGATTTGCTCAAACGCCCCGTCCATCATCCCCTTTGGTATCGCTTTGTTCGCCCTAAGTTGCCAGGGTGCCCAGACGTGGGTCCCTTGCTCACTTTGCCACTTGATTCAAGATAGCCTGGCTGATGACGGTTATGAACCCGAAACCGGTCCCAGGATGCTTCTTTCCGGTACAGGGAAGACATGGCTTGGCAGTTTGGGCTGGACTTTCCCCATGAGGCACAGGGTCACACTGATTTGCATATGGCCATGTCTGAACTGGGGTGGTGGAGTGAGCTAAAGAATGATGATGGATTAAACCCAGATAAGTTGACTGGGGGTGCGTGTTTGATTTGCTCAAACGCTCCGTCCGTCATCCCCTTTGGTATCGCTTTGTTCGCCCTAAGTTGGCAGTGTCTGCCCAGACGTGGGTCCCTTGCTCACTTTGCCATTGGATTCAAGATAGCCTGGCTGATGATGGTTATGAACCCGAAACCGGTCCCAGGATGCTTGTTTCCAGTCCAGGGAAGACATGGCTTGGCAGTTTGGGCTTGACTGTTCCCATGAGCAACACGGTCAGACTGATATGCATATGGCCATGTCTGAACTGGGGTGGTGGAGTGAGCTAAAGAATGATGATGGATTAAACCCAGATCAGTTGACTGGGGGTGAGTGTTTGATTTGCTCAAACGCCCTGTCCATCATCCCGTTTGGTATCGCTTTGTTCGCCCTAAGTTGGCAGTGTATGCCCAGACGTGGGTCCCTTGCTCACTTTGCCATTGGATTCAAGATAGCCTGGCTGATGAGAGCTATGAACCCGAAACCGGTCCCAGGATGCTTGTTTCCGGTCCAGGGAAGACATGGCTTGGCAGTTCAGGCTGGACTGTTCCCATGAGGCACAGGGTCAGACTGATTTGCATATGGGCATGTCTGAACTAGGGTGGTGGAGTGAGCTAAAGAATGATGATGGATTAAACCCAGATCAGTTGACTGAGGGTGAGTGTTTGATTTGCTCAAACGCTCTGTCCATCATCCCCTTTGGTATCGCTTTGTTCGCCATAAGTTGGCAGGGTATGCACAGACATGGGTCCCTTGCTCACTTTGCCACTGGATTCAAGATAGCCTGGCTGATGAGGGTTATGAACCCAAAACCGGTACCAGGATGCTTGTTTCCGGTCCAGGGAAGACTTGGCTTGGCAGTTTGGGCTTGACTGTTCCCATGAGCCACAGGGTCAGACTGATTTGCATATGGCCATGTCTGAACTGGGGTGGTGGAGTGAGCTAAAGAATGATGATAGATTAAACCCAGATCAGTTGACTGGGGTGAGTGTTTGATTTGCTCAAACGCTCCGTCCATCATCCCCTTTGGTATCGCTTTGTTCGCCCTAAGTTGGCAGGCCATGCCCAGACGTGGGTTCCTTGCTCACTTTGCCACTGGATTAAAGAAAGCCTGGCTGATGAGGGTTATGAACCCGAAACCGGTCACAGGATGTTTGTTTCCGGTCCAGGGAAGACATGTTGTGGCAGTTCGGGCTGGACTGTTCCCATGAGGCACAGGGTCAAACTGATTTGCATATGGCCATGTCTGAACTGGGGTGGTGGAGTGAGCTAAAGAATGATGATGGATTAAACCCAGATCAGTTGACTAGGGGTGAGTGTTTGATTTGCTCAAACGCTCCGTCCATCATCCCCTTTGGTATCTCTTTGTTCGCCCTAAGTTTGCAGGGTATGCCCAGAATTGGTCACTTGCTCACTTTGCCACTGGATTCAAGATAGCCTGGCTGATGAGGGTTATGAACCCGAAACCGGTCACAGGATGTTTGTTTCCGGTCCAGGGAAGACATGGCATGGCAGTTCGGGCTGGACTGTTCCCATGTGGCACAGGGTCAGACTGATTTGCATATGGCCATGTCTGAACTGGGGTGGTGGAGTGAGCTAAATAATTATGATGGGTTAAACCCAGATCAGTTGACTGGGGGTGAGTGTTTGATTTGCTCAAACGCTCCGTCCATCATCCCCTTTGGTATCGCTTTGTTCGCCCTAAGTTGGCAGGGTATTGCCAGACGTGTGTCCCTTGCTCACTTTTCCACTGGATTCAAGATAGCCTGGCTGATGAGGGTTATGAACCCGAAACCGGTCCCAGGATACTTGTTTCCGGTCCAGGGAAGACATGGCTTGGCAGTTCGGGCAGAAATGTTCCCATGAGGCACAGGGTCAGCCTGATTTGCATATGGCCATGTCTGAACTGGGGTGGTGGAGTGAGCTAAAGAATGATGATGGATAAAACCCAGATCAGTTGACTGGGTGTGAGTGTTTGATTTGCTCAAACGCTCCGTCCATCATCGTCTTTGGTATGGCTTTGTTCTCCCTAAGTTGGCAGGGTATGCTCAGACGTGGGTCCCTTGCTCACTTTGCCACTGGATTCAAGATAGCCTGGCTGATGAGGGTTATGAACCCGAAACTGGTCCCAGGATGCTTGTATCCGGTCCAGGGAAAACATGGCTTGGCAGTTCGGGCTCGACTGTTCCCATGAGGCACAGGGTCAGACTGATTTGCATATGGCCATGTCTGAACTGGGGTGGTGGAGTAAGCTAAAGAATGATGATGGATTAAACCCAGATCAGTTGACTGGGGGTGAGTGTTTGATGCTCAAACGCTCCGTCCATCATCCCCATTGGTATAGCTTTGTTCGCCCTAAGTTGGCAGGGTATGCCCAGACGTGGGTCCCTTGCTCACTTTGCCACTGGATTCAAGATAGCCTGGCTGATGAGGGTTATGAACCCGAAACCGGTCCCAGGATGCCCTTTTGCGGTCCAGGGAAGACATGGCTTGGCAGTTCGGGCTGGACTGTTCCCATGAGGCACAGGGTCAGACTGCTTTGCATATGGCCATGTCTGAACTGGGGTAGTGGAGTGAGCTAAAGAATGATGATGGATTAAACCCAGATCAGTTTACTGGGGTGAGTGTTTGATTTGCTCAAACGCTCCGTCCATCATTTTTGTTCGCCCTAAGTTGCCAGGGTATGCCCAGACGTGGGTCCCTTGCTCCCTTTGCCACTTGATTCAAGATAGCCTGGCTGATGACGGTTATGAACCCGAAACCGGTCCCAGGATGCTTGTATCCGGGCCAGGGAAGACATGGCTTGGCAGTTTGGGCTGGACTGTCCCCATGAGGCACAGGGTCACAATGATTTGCATATGGCCATGTCTGTAATGGGGTGGTGGAGTGAGCTAAAGAATGATGATGGATTAAACCCAGATAAGTTGATTGGGGGTGCGTGTTTGATTTGCTCAAACGCTCCGTTCGTCATCCCCTTTGGTATCGCTTTGTTCGCCCTAAATTGGCAGTGTATGCCCAGACGTGGGTCCCTTGCTTACTTTGCCATTGGATTCAAGATAGCCTGGCTGATGAGGGTTATGAACACGAAACCGGTCCCAGGATGCTTGTTTCCAGTCCAGGGAAGACATGGCTTGGCAGTTTGGGCTTGACTGTTCCCATGAGCCACAGGGTCAGACTGATTTGCATATGGCCATGTCTGAACTGGGGTGGTGGAGTGAGCTAAAGAATGATGATGGATTAAACCCAGATCAGTTGACTGGGGTGAGTGTTTGATTTGCTCAAACGCTCCGTCCATCATCCCCTTTGGTATCGCTTTGTTCGCCCTAAATTGGCAGTGTATGCCCAGACGTGGGTCCCTTGCTTACTTTGCCATTGGATTAAAGAAAGCCTGGCTGATGAGGGTTATGAACCCGAAACCGGTCACAGGATGTTTGTTTCCGGTCCAGGGAAGACATGTTTTGGCAGTTCGGGCTGGACTGTTCCCATGAGGCACAGGGTCAGACTGCTTTGCATATGGCCATGTCTGAACTGGGGTAGTGGAGTGAGCTAAAGAATGATGATGGATTAAACCCAGATCAGTTTACTGGGGTGAGTGTTTGATTTGCTCAAACGCTCCGTCCATCATTTTTGTTCGCCCTAAGTTGCCAGGGTATGCCCAGACGTGGGTCCCTTGCTCCCTTTGCCACTTGATTCAAGATAGCCTGGCTGATGACGGTTATGAACCCGAAACCGGTCCCAGGATGCTTGTATCCGGGCCAGGGAAGACATGGCTTGGCAGTTTGGGCTGGACTGTCCCCATGAGGCACAGGGTCACAATGATTTGCATATGCCATGTCTGTAATGGGGTGGTGGAGTGAGCTAAAGAATGATGATGGATTAAACCCAGATAAGTTGATTGGGGGTGCGTGTTTGATTTGCTCAAACGCTCCGTTCGTCATCCCCTTTGGTATCGCTTTGTTCGCCCTAAATTGGCAGTGTATGCCCAGACGTGGGTCCCTTGCTTACTTTGCCATTGGATTCAAGATAGCCTGGCTGATGAGGGTTATGAACACGAAACCGGTCCCAGGATGCTTGTTTCCAGTCCAGGGAAGACATGGCTTGGCAGTTTGGGCTTGACTGTTCCCATGAGCCACAGGGTCAGACTGATTTGCATATGGCCATGTCTGAACTGGGGTGGTGGAGTGAGCTAAAGAATGATGATGGATTAAACCCAGATCAGTTGACTGGGGTGAGTGTTTGATTTGCTCAAACGCTCCGTCCATCATCCCCTTTGGTATCGCTTTGTTCGCCCTAAATTGGCAGTGTATGCCCAGACGTGGGTCCCTTGCTTACTTTGCCATTGGATTAAAGAAAGCCTGGCTGATGAGGGTTATGAACCCGAAACCGGTCACAGGATGTTTGTTTCCGGTCCAGGGAAGACATGTTTTGGCAGTTCGGGCTGGACTGTTCCCATGAGGCACAGGGTCAAACTGATTTGCATATGGCCATGTCTGAACTGGGGTGGTGGAGTGAGCTAAAGAATGATGATGGATTAAACCCAGATCAGTTGACTAGGGATGAGTGTTTGATTTGCTCAAACGCAACGTCCATCATCCCCTTTGGTATCTCTTTGTTCGCCCTAAGTTTGCAGGGTATGCCCAGAATTGGTCCCTTGCTCACTTTGCCACTGGATTCAAGATAGCCTGGCTGATGAGGGTTATGAACCCGAAACCGGTCACAGGATGTTTGTTTCCGGTCCAGGGAAGACATGGCTTGGCAGTTTGGGCTGGACTGTCCCCGTGAGGCACAGGGTCAGACTGATTTGCATATGGCCTTGTCTGAACTGGGGTGGTGGAGTGAGCTAAAGAATGATGATGGATTAAACCCAGATCAGTTGACTGGGGTGCATGTTTGATTTGCTCAAACGCTCCGTCCGTCATCCCCTTTGATATCGCTTTGTTCACTCTAAGTCGGCAGTGTATGCCCAGACGTGGATCCCTTGCTCACTTTGCCATTGGATTCAAGATAGCCTGGCTGATGAGGGTTATGAACCCGAAACCGGTCCCAGGATGCTTGTTTCCAGTCCAGGGAAGACATGGCTTGGCAGTTCGGGCTTGACTGTTCCCATGAGCCACAGGGTCAGACTGATTTGCATATGGCCATGTCTGAACTGGGGTGGTGGAGTGAGCTAAAGAATGATGATGGATTAAACCCAGATCAGTTGACTGGGGTGAGTGTTTGACTTGCTCAAACGCTCTGTCCATCATCCCCTTTGGTATCTCTTTGTTCGCCCTAAGTTGGCAGGGTATGCCCAGACATGTGTCCCTTGCTCACTTTGCCACTGGATTCAAGATAGCCTGGCTGATGAGGGTTATGAACCCGAAACCGGTCACAGGATGTTTGTTTCCGGTCCAGGGAAGATATGGCTTGGCAGTTCGGGCTGGACTGTTCCCATGAGCCACAGGGTCAGACTGATTTGCATATGGCCATGTCTGAACTGGGGTAGTGGAGTGAGCTAAAGAATGATGATGGATTAAACCCAGATCAGTTTACTGGGGTGAGTGTTTGATTTTCTCAAACGCTCCGTCCATCATACCCTTTGGTTTGCTTTGTTCGCCCTAAGTTGGCAGAGTATGCCAAGACGTGGGTCCCTTGCTCACTTTGCCATTGGATTCAAGATAGCCTGGCTGATGAGAGTTATGAACCTGAATCCGGTCCCAGGATGCTTGTTTCCGGTCCAGGGTGGACATGACTTGGCATTTCGGCTGGACTGTTCCCATGACGTACAGGGTCAGCCTGATTTGCATATGGCCATGTCTGAACTGGGTTGGTGGAGTGAGCTAAAGAATGATGATGGATGAAACCCAGATCAGTTGACTGGGGGTGAGTGTTTGATTTGCTCAAACGCTCCGTCCATCATACCCTTTGGTATCGCATTGTTCGCCCTAAGTTGGCAGGGTATGCCCAGACGTGGGTCCCTTGCTCACTTTGCCACTGGATTCAAGATAGCCTGGTAGATGAGGGTTATGAATCCGAAACTGGTCCCAGGATGGTTGTATCCGGTCCAGGGAAAACATGGCTTGGCAGTTCGGGCTGGACTGTTCCCATGAGGCACAGGGTCAGACTGATTTGCATATGGCCATGTCTGAACTGGGGTGGTGGAGTAAGCTAAAGAATGATGATGGATTAAACCCAGATCAGTTGACTGGGGGTGAGTGTTTGATGCTCAAACGCTCCGTCCATCAACCCCTTTGGTATCGCTTTGTTCGCCCTAAGTTGGCAGGGTATGCCCAGACGTGGGTCCCTTGCTCACTTTGCCACTGGATTCAAGATAGCCTGGCTGATGAGGATTATGAACCCAAAACCTGTCCCAGGATGCCCTTTTGCAGTCCAGGGAAGACATGGCTTGGCAGTTAGTGATGGACTGTTCCCATGAGGCACAGGGTCAGACTGATTTGCATATGGCCATGTCTGAACTGGGTTGGTGGAGTGAGCTAAAGAATGATGATGGATTAAACCCAGATCAATTAACTAGGGGTGAGTGTTTGATTTGCTCAAATGCTCCGTCCATCATCCCCTTTGTTCGCCCTAAGTTGGCAGGGTATGCCCAGACGTGTGTCCCTTGCTCATTTTGCCATTGGATTCAAGATAGCCTGGCTGATGAGAGCTATGAACCCGAAACCGGTCCCAGGATGCTTGGTTCCGGTACAGGGAATACATGGCTTGGCAGTTCGGGCTGGACTGTTCCCATGAGGCACAGGGTCAGACTGATTTGCATATGGGCATGTCTGAACTAGGGTGGTGGAGTGAGCTAAAGAATGATGATGGATTAAACCCAGATCAGTTGACTGGGGGTGAGTGTTTGATTTGCTCAAACGCTCCGTCCATCATCCCCTTTGGTATCGCTTTGTTCGCCATAAGTTGGCAGGGTATGCACAGACGTGGGTCCCTTGCTCACTTTGCCACTGGATTCAAGATAGCCTGGCTGATGAGGGTTATGAACCCGAAACCGGTACCAGGATGCTTGTTTTCGGTCCAGGGAAGACATGACATGGCAGTTCGGGCTGAACTGTTCCCATGAGGCACAGGGTCAGCCTGATTTGCATATGGCCATGTCTGAACTTGGGTGGTGGAGTGAGCTAAAGAATGATGATGGATAAAACCCAGATCAGTTGACTGGGGGTGAGTGTTTGATTTGCTCAAACGCTCTGTCCATCAACCCCTTTGGTATCGCTTTGTTCGCCCTAAGTTGGCAGGGTATACCCAGACGTGGGTCCCTTGCTCTCTTTGCCACTGGATTCAAGACAGCCTTGCTGATGAGGGTTATGAACCCGAAACCGGTCCCAGGATGCTTGTTTCCGGTCCAGGGAAGACATGGCATGGCAGTTCGGGCTGGACTGTTCCCATGAGGCACAGGGTCAGACTGATTTGCATATGGCCATGTCTGAACTGGGGTGGTGGAGTGAGCTAAATAATTATGATGGGTTAAACCCAGATCAGTTGACTGGGGGTGAGTGTTTGATTTGCTCAAACGCTCCGTCCATCATCCCCTTTGGTATCGCTTTGTTCGCCCTAAGTTGCCAGGGTATGCCCAGACGTGGGTCCCTTGCTCACTTTGCCACTTGATTCAAGATAGCCTGGCTGATGACGTTTATGAACCCGAAACCGGTCCCAGGATGCTTCTTTCCGGTACAGGGAAGACATGGCTTGGCAGTTTGGGCTGGACTTTCCCCATGAGGCACAGGGTCACACTGATTTGCATATGGCCATGTCTGAACTGGGGTGGTGGAGTGAGCTAAAGAATGATGATGGATTAAACCCAGATAAGTTGACTGGGGGTGCGTGTTTGATTTGCTCAAACGCTCCGTCCGTCATCCCCTTTGGTATCGCTTTGTTCGCCCTAAGTTGGCAGTGTCTGCCCAGACGTGGGTCCCTTGCTCACTTTGCCATTGGATTCAAGATAGCCTGGCTGATGATGGTTATGAACCCGAAACCGGTCCCAGGATGCTTGTTTCCAGTCCAGGGAAGACATGGCTTGGCAGTTTGGGCTTGACTGTTCCCATGAGCAACAGGGTCAGACTGATATGCATATGGCCATGTCTGAACTGGGGTGGTGGAGTGAGCTAAAGAATGATGATGGATTAAACCCAGATCAGTTGACTGGGGGTGAGTGTTTGATTTGCTCAAACGCCCTGTCCATCATCCCGTTTGGTATCGCTTTGTTCGCCCTAAGTTGGCAGTGTATGCCCAGACGTGGGTCCCTTGCTCACTTTGCCATTGGATTCAAGATAGCCTGGCTGATGAGAGCTATGAACCCGAAACCGGTCCCAGGATGCTTGTTTCCAGTCCAGGGAAGACATGGCTTGGCAGTTCAGGCTGGACTGTTCCCATGAGGCACAGGGTCAGACTGATTTGCATATGGGCATGTCTGAACTAGGGTGGTGGAGTGAGCTAAAGAATGATGATGGATTAAACCCAGATCAGTTGACTGAGGGTGAGTGTTTGATTTGCTCAAACGCTCCGTCCATCATCCCCTTTGGTATCGCTTTGTTCGCCATAAGTTGGCAGGGTATGCACAGACATGGGTCCCTTGCTCACTTTGCCACTGGATTCAAGATAGCCTGGCTGATGAGGGTTATGAACCCAAAACCGGTACCAGGATGCTTGTTTCCGGTCCAGGGAAGACTTGGCTTGGCAGTTTGGGCTTGACTGTTCCCATGAGCCACAGGGTCAGACTGATTTGCATATGGCCATGTCTGAACTGGGGTGGTGGAGTGAGCTAAAGAATGATGATAGATTAAACCCAGATCAGTTGACTGGGGTGAGTGTTTGATTTGCTCAAACGCTCCGTCCATCATCCCCTTTGGTATCGCTTTGTTCGCCCTAAGTTGGCAGGCCATGCCCAGACGTGGGTTCCTTGCTCACTTTGCCACTGGATTAAAGAAAGCCTGGCTGATGAGGGTTATGAACCCGAAACCGGTCACAGGATGTTTGTTTCCGGTCCAGGGAAGACATGTTGTGGCAGTTCGGGCTGGACTGTTCCCATGAGGCACAGGGTCAAACTGATTTGCATATGGCCATGTCTGAACTGGGGTGGTGGAGTGAGCTAAAGAATGATGATGGATTAAACCCAGATCAGTTGACTAGGGGTGAGTGTTTGATTTGCTCAAACGCTTTGTCCATCATCCCCTTTGGTATCTCTTTGTTCGCCCTAAGTTTGCAGGGTATGCCCAGAATTGGTCACTTGCTCACTTTGCCACTGGATTCAAGATAGCCTGGCTGATGAGGGTTATGAACCCGAAACCGGTCACAGGATGTTTGTTTCCGGTCCAGGGAAGACATGGCATGGCAGTTCGGGCTGGACTGTTCCCATGTGGCACAGGGTCAGACTGATTTGCATATGGCCATGTCTGAACTGGGGTGGTGGAGTGAGCTAAATAATTATGATGGGTTAAACCCAGATCAGTTGACTGGGGGTGAGTGTTTGATTTGCTCAAACGCTCCGTCCATCATCCCCTTTGGTATCGCTTTGTTCGCCCTAAGTTGGCAGGGTATTGCCAGACGTGTGTCCCTTGCTCACTTTGCCACTGGATTCAAGATAGCCTGGCTGATGAGGGTTATGAACCCGAAACCGGTCCCAGGATACTTGTTTCCGGTCCAGGGAAGACATGGCTTGGCAGTTCGGGCAGAAATGTTCCCATGAGGCACAGGGTCAGCCTGATTTGCATATGGCCATGTCTGAACTGGGGTGGTGGAGTGAGCTAAAGAATGATGATGGATAAAACCCAGATCAGTTGACTGGGTGTGAGTGTTTGATTTGCTCAAACGCTCCGTCCATCATCGTCTTTGGTATGGCTTTGTTCTCCCTAAGTTGGCAGGGTATGCTCAGACGTGGGTCCCTTGCTCACTTTGCCACTGGATTCAAGATAGCCTGGCTGATGAGGGTTATGAACCCGAAACTGGTCCCAGGATGCTTGTATCCGGTCCAGGGAAAACATGGCTTGGCAGTTCGGGCTCGACTGTTCCCATGAGGCACAGGGTCAGACTGATTTGCATATGGCCATGTCTGAACTGGGGTGGTGGAGTAAGCCAAAGAATGATGATGGATTAAACCCAGATCAGTTGACTGGGGGTGAGTGTTTGATGCTCAAACGCTCCGTCCATCATCCCCATTGGTATAGCTTTGTTCGCCCTAAGTTGGCAGGGTATGCCCAGACGTGGGTCCCTTGCTCACTTTGCCATTGGATTCAAGATAGCCTGGCTGATGAGGGTTATGAACCCGAAACCGGTCCCAGGATGCCCTTTTGCGGTCCAGGGAAGACATGGCTTGGCAGTTCGGGCTGGACTGTTCCCATGAGGCACAGGGTCAGACTGCTTTGCATATGGCCATGTCTGAACTGGGGTAGTGGAGTGAGCTAAAGAATGATGATGGATTAAACCCAGATCAGTTTACTGGGGTGAGTGTTTGATTTGCTCAAACGCTCCGTCCATCATTTTTGTTCGCCCTAAGTTGCCAGGGTATGCCCAGACGTGGGTCCCTTGCTCCCTTTGCCACTTGATTCAAGATAGCCTGGCTGATGACGGTTATGAACCCGAAACCGGTCCCAGGATGCTTGTATCCGGGCCAGGGAAGACATGGCTTGGCAGTTTGGGCTGGACTGTCCCCATGAGGCACAGGGTCACAATGATTTGCATATGGCCATGTCTGTAATGGGGTGGTGGAGTGAGCTAAAGAATGATGATGGATTAAACCCAGATAAGTTGATTGGGGGTGCGTGTTTGATTTGCTCAAACGCTCCGTTCGTCATCCCCTTTGGTATCGCTTTGTTCGCCCTAAATTGGCAGTGTATGCCCAGACGTGGGTCCCTTGCTTACTTTGCCATTGGATTCAAGATAGCCTGGCTGATGAGGGTTATGAACACGAAACCGGTCCCACGATGCTTGTTTCCAGTCCAGGGAAGACATGGCTTGGCAGTTTGGGCTTGACTGTTCCCATGAGCCACAGGGTCAGACTGATTTGCATATGGCCATGTCTGAACTGGGGTGGTGGAGTGAGCTAAAGAATGATGATGGATTAAACCCAGATCAGTTGACTGGGGTGAGTGTTTGATTTGCTCAAACGCTCCGTCCATCATCCCCTTTGGTATCGCTTTGTTCGCCCTAAGTTGGCAGGCCATGCCCAGACGTGGGTCCCTTGCTCACTTTGCCACTGGATTAAAGAAAGCCTGGCTGATGAGGGTTATGAACCCGAAACCGGTCACAGGATGTTTGTTTCCGGTCCAGGGAAGACATGTTTTGGCAGTTCGGGCTGGACTGTTCCCATGAGGCACAGGGTCAAACTGATTTGCATATGGCCATGTCTGAACTGGGGTGGTGGAGTGAGCTAAAGAATGATGATGGATTAAACCCAGATCAGTTGACTAGGGATGAGTGTTTGATTTGCTCAAACGCAACGTCCATCATCCCCTTTGGTATCTCTTTGTTCGCCCTAAGCTTGCAGGGTATGCCCAGAATTGGTCCCTTGCTCACTTTGCCACTGGATTCAAGATAGCCTGGCTGATGAGGGTTATGAACCCGAAACCGGTCACAGGATGTTTGTTTCCGGTCCAGGGAAGACATGGCTTGGCAGTTTGGGCTGGACTGTCCCCGTGAGGCACAGGGTCAGACTGATTTGCATATGGCCTTGTCTGAACTGGGGTGGTGGAGTGAGCTAAAGAATGATGATGGATTAAACCCAGATCAGTTGACTGGGGTGCATGTTTGATTTGCTCAAACGCTCCGTCCGTCATCCCCTTTGATATCGCTTTGTTCACTCTAAGTCGGCAGTGTATGCCCAGACGTGGATCCCTTGCTCACTTTGCCATTGGATTCAAGATAGCCTGGCTGATGAGGGTTATGAACCCGAAACCGGTCCCAGGATGCTTGTTTCCAGTCCAGGGAAGACATGGCTTGGCAGTTCGGGCTTGACTGTTCCCATGAGCCACAGGGTCAGACTGATTTGCATATGGCCATGTCTGAACTGGGGTGGTGGAGTGAGCTAAAGAATGATGATGGATTAAACCCAGATCAGTTGACTGGGGTGAGTGTTTGACTTGCTCAAACGCTCTGTCCATCATCCCCTTTGGTATCTCTTTGTTCGCCCTAAGTTGGCAGAGTATGCCAAGACGTGGGTCCCTTGCTCACTTTGCCATTGGATTCAAGATAGCCTGGCTGATGAGAGTTATGAACCTGAATCCGGTCCCAGGATGCTTGTTTCCGGTCCAGGGTGGACATGACTTGGCATTTCGGCTGGACTGTTCCCATGACGTACAGGGTCAGCCTGATTTGCATATGGCCATGTCTGAACTGGGTTGGTGGAGTGAGCTAAAGAATGATGATGGATGAAACCCAGATCAGTTGACTGGGGGTGAGTGTTTGATTTGCTCAAACGCTCCGTCCATCATACCCTTTGGTATCGCATTGTTCGCCCTAAGTTGGCAGGGTATGCCCAGACGTGGGTCCCTTGCTCACTTTGCCACTGGATTCAAGATAGCCTGGTAGATGAGGGTTATGAATCCGAAACTGGTCCCAGGATGGTTGTATCCGGTCCAGGGAAAACATGGCTTGGCAGTTCGGGCTGGACTGTTCCCATGAGGCACAGGGTCAGACTGATTTGCATATGGCCATGTCTGAACTGGGGTGGTGGAGTAAGCTAAAGAATGATGATGGATTAAACCCAGATCAGTTGACTGGGGGTGAGTGTTTGATGCTCAAACGCTCTGTCCATCAACCCCTTTGGTATCGCTTTGTTCGCCCTAAGTTGGCAGGGTATGCCCAGACGTGGGTCCCTTGCTCACTTTGCCACTGGATTCAAGATAGCCTGGCTGATGAGGATTATGAACCCAAAACCGGTCCCAGGATGCCCTTTTGCAGTCCAGGGAAGACATGGCTTGGCAGTTAGTGATGGACTGTTCCCATGAGGCACAGGGTCAGACTGATTTGCATATGGCCATGTCTGAACTGGGTTGGTGGAGTGAGCTAAAGAATGATGATGGATTAAACCCAGATCAATTAACTAGGGGTGAGTGTTTGATTTGCTCAAATGCTCCGTCCATCATCCCCTTTGGTATCTCTTTGTTCGCCCTAAGTTGGCAGGGTATGCCCAGACGTGTGTCCCTTGCTCATTTTGCCATTGGATTCAAGATAGCCTGGCTGATGAGGGTTATGAACCCGAAACCAGTCACAGGATGTTTGTTTCCGGTCCAGGGAAGACATGGCTTGGCAGTTCGGGCTGGACTGTTCCATGAGGCACAGGGTCAGACTGATTTGCATATGGCCATGTCTGAACTGGGGTAGTGGAGTGAGCTAAAGAATGATGATGGGTTAAACCCAGATCCGTTTACTGGGGTGAGTGTTTGATTTGCTCAAACGCTCCGTCCATCATCCCCTTTTGTATCGCTTTGTTCGCCCAAAGTTGGTAGGGTATGGCCAGACGTGGGTCCCTTACTCACTTTGCCACTGGATTCAAGATAGCCTGGCTGATGAGGGTTATGAACCCGAAACCGGTCCCAGGATGCTTGTTTCCGGTCCAAGGAAGACATGGCTTGGCAGTTCGGGCTGGACTGTTCAACATGAGGCACAGGGTCAGACTGATTTGCATATGGCCATGTCTGAACTGGGGTGGTGGAGTGAGCTAAAGAATGATGTTGAATTAAACCCAGATCAGTTGACTGGGGTGAGTGTTTGATTTGCTCAAACGCTCCGTCCATCATCCCCTTTGGTATCGCTTTGTTCGCCCTAAGTTGGCAGGGTATGCCCAGACGTGGGTCCCTTGCTCACTTTGCCACTGGATTCAAGATAGCCTGGCTGATGAGAGTTATGAACCCGAAACCCGTCCCAGGATGCTTGTTTCCGGTACAGGGAATACATGGCTTGGCAGTTCGGGCTGGACTGTTCCCATGAGGCACAGGGTCAGACTGATTTGCATATGGCCATGTCTGAACTGGGGTAGTGGAGTGAGCTAAAGAATGATGATGGATTAAACCCAGATCCGTTTACTGGGGTGAGTGTTTGATTTGCTCAAACGCTCCGTCCATCATCCCCTTTGGTATCGCTTTGTTCGCCCTAAGTTGCCAGGCTATGCCCAGACGTGGGTCCCTTGCTCACTTTGCCACTTGATTCAAGATAGCCTGGCTGATGACGGTTATGAACGCGAAACCGGTCCCAGGATGCTTGATTCCGGTACAGGGAAGACATGGCTTGGCAGTTTGGGCTGGACTTTCCCCATGAGGCACAGGGTCACACTGATTTGCATATGGCCATGTCTGAACTGGGGTGGTGGAGTGAGCTAAAGAATGATGATGGATTAAACCCAGATAAGTTGACTGGGGGTGCGTGTTTGATTTGCTCAAACGCTCCGTCCGTCATCCCCTTTGGTATCGCTTTGTTCGCCCTAAGTTGGCAGTGTATGCCCAGACGTGGGTCCCTTGCTCACTTTGCCATTGGATTCAAGATAGCCTGGCTGATGATGGTTATGAACCCGAAACCGGTCCCAGGATGCTTGTTTCCAATCCAGGGAAGACATGGCTTGGCAGTTTGGGCTTGACTGTTCCCATGAGCAACAGGGTCAGACTGATTTGCATATGGCCATGTCTGAACTGGGGTGGTGGAGTGAGCTAAAGAATGATGATGGATTAAACCCAGATCAGTTGACTGGGGGTGAGTGTTTGATTTGCTCAAACGCCCTGTCCATCATCCCCTTTGGTATCGCTTTGTTCGCCCTAAGTTGGCAGTGTATGCCCAGACGTGGGTCCCTTGCTCACTTTGCCATTGAATTCAAGATAGCCTGGCTGATGAGGGTTATGAACCCGAATCCGGTCCCAGGATGCTTGTTTCCGGTCCAGGGAAGACATGGCTTGGCAGTTCAGGCTGGACTGTTCCCATGAGGCACAGGGTCAGACTGATTTGCATATGGCCATGTCTGAACTGGGGTGGTGGAGTGAGCTAAAGAATGATGATGGATTAAACCCAGATCTGTTGACTGGGGTGAGTGTTTGATTTGCTCAAATGCTCCGTCCATCATCCCCTTTGGTATCGCTTTGTTCGCCCTAAATTGGCAGGGTATGCCCAGACGTGGGTCCCTTGCTCACTTTGCCACTGGATTCAAGATAGCCTGGCTGATGAGAGCTATGAACCCAAAACCGGTCCCAGGATGCTTGTTTCCGGTACAGGGAATACATGGCTTGGCAGTTCGGGCTGGACTGTTCCCATGAGGCACAGGGTCAGACTGATTTGCATATGGGCATGTCTGAACTAGGGTGGTGGAGTGAGCTAAAGAATGATGATGGATTAAACCCAGATCAGTTGACTGGGGGTGAGTGTTTGATTTGCTCAAATGCTCCGTCCATCATCCCCTTTGGTATCGCTTTGTTCGCCATAAGTTGGCAGGGTATGCACAGACGTGGGTCCCTTGCTCACTTTGCCACTGGATTCAAGATAGCCTGGCTGATGAGGGTTAAGAACCCGAAACCGGTACCAGGATGCTTGTTTCCGGTCCAGGGAAGACTTGGCTTGGCAGTTAAGGCCGGACTGTTCCCATGAGGCACAGGGTCAGCCTGATTTGCATATGGCCATGTCTGAACTGGGGTGGTGGAGTGAGCTAAAGAATGATGATGGATAAAACCCAGATCAGTTGACTGGGGGTGAGTGTTTGATTTGCTCAAACGCTCTGTCCATCAACCCCTTTGGTATCGCTTTGTTCGCCCTAAGTTGGCAGGGTATACCCAGACGTGGGTCCCTTGCTCTCTTTGCCACTGGATTCAAGACAGCCTTGCTGATGAGGGTTATGAACCCGAAACCGGTCCCAGGATGCTTGTTTCCGGTCCAGGGAAGACATGGCATGGCAGTTCGGGCTGGACTGTTCCCATGAGGCACAGGGTCAGACTGATTTGCATATGGCCATGTCTGAACTGGGGTGGTGGAGTGAGCTAAATAATTATGATGGGTTAAACCCAGATCAGTTGACTGGGGGTGAGTGTTTGATTTGATCAAACGCTCCGTCCATCATCCCCTTTGGTATCGCTTTGTTCGCCCTAAGTTGGTAGGGTATGGCCAGACGTGGGTCCCTTACTCAGTTTGCCACTGGATTCAAGATAGCCTGGCTGATGAGGGTTATGAACCCGAAACCGGTCGCAGGATGCTTGTTTCCGGTCCAAGGAAGACATGGCTTGGCAGTTCGGGCTGGACTGTTCAACATGAGGCACAGGGTCAGACTGATTTGCATATGGCCATGTCTGAACTGGGGTGGTGGAGTGAGCTAAAGAATGATGATTAATTAAACCCAGATCAGTTTACTGGGGTGAGTGTTTTATTTGCTCAAACGCTCCGTCCATCATCCCCTTTGGTATCGCTTTGTTCGCCCTAAGTTGGCAGGGTATGCCCAGACGTGGGTCCCTTGCTCACTTTGCCACTGGATTAAAGAAAGCCTGGCTGATAAGGGTTATGAACCCGAAACCGGTCCCAGGATGCTTGTTTCCGGTCCAAGGAAGACATGGCTTGGCAGTTCGGGCTGGACTGTTCAACATGAGGCACAGGGTCAGACTGATTTGCATATGGCCATGTCTGAACTGGGGTGGTGGAGTGAGCTAAAGAATGATGATGAATTAAACCCAGATCAGTTGACTGGGGTGAGTGTTTTATTTGCTCAAACGCTCCGTCCATCATCCCCTTTGGTATCGCTTTGTTCGCCCTAAGTTGGCAGGGTATGCCCAGACATGGGTCCCTTGCACACTTTGCCACTGGATTAAAGAAAGCCTGGCTGATGAGGGTTATGAACCCGAAACCGGTCACAGGATGTTTGTTTCCGGTCCAGGGAAGACATGGCTTGGCAGTTCGGGCTAGACTGTTCCCATGAAGCACAGGGTCACACTGATTTGCATATGGCCATATCTGACCTGGGGTGGTGGAGTGAGCTAAAGAATGATGATGGATTAAACCCAGATCAGTTGACTGGGGGTGAGTGTTTGATTTGCTCAAACGCCCTGTCCATCATCCCCTTTGGTATCGCTTTGTTTGCCCTAAGTTGGCAGTGTATGCCCAGACGTGGGTCCTTTGCTCACTTTGCCATTGGATTCAAGATAGCCTGGCTGATGAGGGTTATGAACCTGAAACCGGTCCCAGGATGCTTGTTTCTGGTCCAGGGAAGACATGGCTTGGCAGTTCGGGCTGGACTGCTCCCATGAGGCACAGGGTCAGACTGATTTGCATATGGCCATGTCTGAACTAAGGCGGTGGAGTGAGCTAAAGAATGATGATGGATTAAACCCAGATCAGTTGACTGGGGGTGAGTGTTTGATTTGCTCAAATGCTCCGTCCATCATCCCCTTTGGTATCGCTTTGTTCGCCCTAAGTTTGTAGGGTATGCCCAGACGTGGGTCCCTTACTCACTTTGCCACTGTATTCAAGATAGCCTGGCTGATGAGGGTTATGAACCCGAAAACGGTCCCAGGATGCTTGTTTACGGTCCAGGGAAGACATGGCTAGGCAGTTCGGGCTGGACTTCTCCCATGAGGCACAGGGTCAGACTGATTTGCATATGGCCATGTCTGAACTGAGGTAGTGGAGTGAGATAAAGAATGATGATGGATGAAACCCAGATCAGTTGACAGGGGTGAGTGTTTGATTTGCTCAAACGCTCAGTCCATCATCCCCTCTGGTATCGCTTTGTGCGCCCTAAGTAGGCAGGGTATACCCAGACGTGGGTCCCTTGCTCTCTTTGCCACTAGATTCAAGACAGCCTTCCTGATGAGGGTTATGAACCCGAAACCGGTCCCAGGATGTTTGTTTCCGGTCCAGGGAAGACATGGTATGGCAGTTCGGGCTGGACTGTTCCCATGAGGCACAGGGTCAGACTGATTTGCATATGGCCATGTCTGAACTGGGGTGGTGGAGTGAGCTAAATAATTATGATGGGTTAAACCCAGATCAGTTGACTGGGGGTGAGTGTTTGATTTGCTCAAACGCTCTGTCCATCATCCCCTTTTGTATCGCTTTGTTCGCCCTAAGTTGGTAGGGTATGGCCAGACGTGGGTCCCTAACTCACTTTGCCACTGGATTCAAGATAGCCTGGCTGATGAGGGTTATGAACCCGAAACCGGTCCCAGGATGCTTGTTTCCGGTCCAAGGAAGACATGGCTTGGCAGTTCAGGCTGGACTGTTCAACATGAGGCACAGGGTCAGACTGATTTGCATATGGCCATGTCTGAACTGGGGTGGTGGAGTGAGCTAAAGAATGATGATGAATTAAACCCAGATCAGTTGACTGGGGTGAGTGTTTTATTTGCTCAAACGCTCCGTCCATCATCCCCTTTGGTATCGCTTTGTTCGCCCTAAGTTGGCAGGGTATGCCCAGACGTGGGCCCCTTGCTCACTTTGCCACTGGATTAAAGAAAGCCTGGCTGATGAGGGTTATGAACCCGAAACCGGTCACAGGATGTTTGTTTCCGGTCCAGGGAAGACATGGCTTGGCAGTTCGGGCTAGACTGTTCCCATGAGGCACAGGGTCACACTGATTTGCATATGGCCATATCTGAACTGGGGTGGTGGAGTGAGCTAAAGAATGATGATGGATTAAACCCAGATCAGTTGACTGGGGGTGAGTGTTTGATTTGCTCAAACGCCCTGTCCATCATCCCCTTTGGTATCGCTTTGTTCGCCCTAAGTTGGCAGTGTATGCCCAGACGTGGGTCCCTTGCTCACTTTGCCATTGGATTCAAGATAGCCTGGCTGATGAGGGTTATGAACCCGAATCCGGTCCCCGGATGCTTGTTTCCGGTCCAGGGAAGACATGGCTTGGCAGTTCGGGCTGGACTGTTCCCATGATGCACAAGGTCAGACTCATTTGCATATGACCATGTCTGAACTGGGGTGCTGGAGTGAGCTAAAGAATGATGATGGATTAAACCCAGACCAGTTGACTGGGGTGAGTGTTTGATTTGCTCAAACGCTCCATCCATCATCCCCTTTGGTATTGCTTTGTTCGCCCTAAGTTGGCAGGGTATGCCCAGACATGGGTCCCTTGCTCACTTTGCCACTGGATTCAAGATAGCCTGGCTGATGAGAGTTATGAACCCGAAACCGGTCCCAGGATGCTTGTTTCCGGTACAGGGAATACATGGCTTGGCAGTTCGGGCTGGACTGTTCCCATGAGGCACAGGGTCAGACTGATTTGCATATGGGCATGTCTGAACTAGGGTGGTGGAGTGAGCTAAAGAATGATGATGGATTAAACCCACATCAGTTGACTGGGGGTGAGTGTTTTATTTGCTCAAACGCTCCGTCCATCATCCCCCTTGGTATCGCTTTGTTCGCCATAAGTTGGCAGGGTATGCCCAGACGTGGGTCCCTTGCTCACTTTGCCACTGGATTCAAGATAGCCTGGCTGATGAGGGTTATGAACCAGAAACCGGTACCAGGATGCTTGTTTTCGGTCCAGGGAAGACATGGCATGGCAGTTCGGGCTGAACTGTTCCCATGAGGCACAGGGTCAGCCTGATTTGCATATGGCCATGTCTGAACTGGGGTGGTGGAGTGAGCTAAAGAATGATGATGGATAAAACCCAGATCAGTTGACTGGGGGTGAGTGTTTGATTTGCTCAAACGCTCTGTCCGTCAACCCCTTTGGTATCGCTTTGTTCGCCCTAAGTTGGCAGGGTATACCCAGACGTGGGTCCCTTGCTCTCTTTGCCACTGGATTCAAGACAGCCTTGCTGATGAGGCTTATGAACCCGAAACCGGTCCCAGGATGCTTGTTTCCGGTCCAGGGAAGACATGGCATGGCAGTTCGGGCTGGACTGTTCCCATGAGGCACAGAGTCAGACTGATTTGCATATGGCCATGTCTGAACTGGGGTGGTGGAGTGAGCTAAATAATTATGATGGATTAAACCCAGATCAGTTGACTGGGGGTGTGTGTTTAGTTTGCTCAAACACTCTGTCCATCATCCCCTTTGGTATCGCTTTGTTCGCCCTAAGTTGGTAGGGTATGGCCAGACGTGGGTCCCTTACTCACTTTGCCACTGGATTCAAGATAGCCTGGCTGATGAGGGTTATGAACCCGAAACCGGTCCCAGGATGCTTGTTTCCGGTCCAAGGAAGACATGGCTTGGCAGTTCGGGCTGGACTGTTCAACATGAGGCACAGGGTCAGACTGATTTGCATATGGCCATGTCTGAACTGGGGTGGTGGAGTGAGCTAAAGAATGATGATGAATTAAACCCAGATCAGTTGACTGGGGATGAGTGTTTGATTTGCTCAATAGCTCCGTCCATCATCTCCTTTGGTATCGCTTTGTTCGCCCTAAGTTGGCAAATATGCCCAGATGTGGGTCCCTTGCTCACTTTGCCACTGGATTCAAGATAGCCTGGCTGATGAGGAATATGAACCCGAAACCGTTCCCAGGATGCTTGTTTCTGGTCCAGGGAAGACATGGCTTGGCAGTTCGGGCTGGACTGCTCCCATGAGGCACAGGGTCAGACTGATTTGCATATGGCCATGTCTGAACTGGGGTGGTGGAGTAAGCTAAAGAATGATGATGGATTAAACCCAGATCAGTTGGCTGGGGGTGAGTGTTTGATTTGCTCAAACGCTCCGTCCATCATCCCCTTTGGTATCGCTTTGTTCTCCCTAAGTTGGCAGGGTATGCCCAGACGTGGGCCCCTTGCTCACTTTGCCACTGGATTCAAGATAACCTGGCTGATGAGGGTTATGAACCTGAAACCGGTCCCAGGATGCTTGTTTCCGGTCCAGGGAAGACATGGCTTGGCAGTTCCGGCTGGACTGTTCCCATGAGGCACAGGGTCAGACTGATTTGCATATGGCCATGTCTGAACTAAGGTGGTGGAGTGAGCTAAAGAATGATGATGGATTAAACCCAGATCAGTTGACTGGGGGTGAGTGTTTGATTTGCTCAAATGCTCCGTCCATCATCCCCTTTGGTATCGCTTTGTTCGCCCTAAGTTTGTAGGGTATGCCCAGACGTGGGTCCCTTACTCACTTTGCCACTGTATTCAAGATAGCCTGGCTGATGAGGGTTATGAACCCGAAACCGGTCCCAGGATGCTTGTTTACGGTCCAGGGAAGACATGGCTTGGCAGTTCAGGCTGGACTTCTCCCATGAGGCACAGGGTCAGACTGATTTGCATATGGCCATGTCTGAACTGAGGTAGTGGAGTGAGATAAAGAATGATGATGGATTAAACCCAGATCAGTTGACAGGGGTGAGTGTTTGATTTGCTCAAACGCTCCGTCCATCATCCCCTCTGGTATCGCTTTGTGCGCCCTAAGTAGGCAGGGTATGCCCAGACATAGGTCCCTTGCTCACTTTGCCACTGGATTCAAGATAGCCTGGCTGATGAGGGTTATGAACACGAAACCGGTCCCAGGATGCCCTTTTGCGGTCAAGGGAAGAAATGGCTTGGCAGTTCGGGCTGGACTGTTCCCATGAGGCACAGGGTCAGACTGATTTGCATATGGCCATGTCTGAACTGGGGTGGTGGAGTGAGCTAAAGAATGATGATGGATTAAACCCATATCAGTTGACTAGGGGTGAGTGTTTGATTTGCTCAAACGGTCCGTCCATCATCCATTTGGTATCGCTTTGCTCGCCCTAAGTCGCCAGGGTATGCCCAGACATGGGTCCCTTGCTCACTTTGCCACTTAATTCAAGATAGCCTGGCTGATGAGGGTTATGAACCCGAAACCGGTAACAGGATGCTTGTTTTCGGTCCAGGGAAGACATGGCTTGGCAGTTCGGGCTGAACTGTTCCCATGAGGCACAGGGTCAGCCTGATTTGCATATGGCCATGTCTGAACTGGGGTGGTGGAGTGAGCTGAAGAATGATGATGGATAAAACCCAGATCAGTTGACTGGGGGTGAGTGTTTGATTTGCTCAAACGCTCTGTCCATCAACCCCTTTGGTATCGCTTTGTTCGCCCTAAGTTGGCAGGGTATGCCCAGACGTGGGTCCCTTGCTCTCTTTGCCACTGGATTCAAGACAGCCTTGCTGATGAGGGTTATGAACCCGAAACCGGTCCCAGGATGCTTGTTTCCGGTCCAGGGAAGACATGGCATGGCAGTTCGGGCTGGACTGTTCCCATGAGGAACAGGGTCAGACTGATTTGCATATGGCCATGTCTGAACTGGGGTGGTGGAGTGAGCTAAATAATTATGATGGATTAAACCAAGATCAGTTTACTGGGGGTGAGTTTTGATTTGCTCAAACGCTCCATCCATCATCTCCTTTGGTATCGCTTTGTTCGCCCTAAGTTGGCAGGGTATGCCCAGACGTGGGTCCCTTGCTCTCTTTGCCACTGGATTCAAGACAGCCTTGCTGATGAGGGTTATGAACCCGAAACCGGTCCCAGGATGCTTGTTTCCGGTCCAGGGAAGACATGGCATGGCAGTTCGGGCTGGACTGTTCCCATGAGGAACAGGGTCAGACTGATTTGCATATGGCCATGTCTGAACTGGGGTGGTGGAGTGAGCTAAATAATTATGATGGGTTAAACCCAGATCAGTTGACTGGGGGTGAGTGTTTGATTTGCTCAAACGCTCCGTCCATCATCCCCTTTGGTATCGCTTTGTTCGCCCTAAGTTGGCAGGCTATGCCCAGACGTGGTCCCTTGCTCACCTTGCCACTGGATTCAAGATAGCCTGGCTAATGAGGGTTATGAACCTGAAACCGGTCACAGGATGTTTGTTTCCGGTCCAGGGAAGACATGGCTTGGCAGTTCGGGCTGGACTTTTCCCATGAGGCACAGGGTCAGACTGCTTTGCATATGGCCAAGTCTGAACTGGGGCGGTGGAGCGAGCTAAAGAATGATGATGGATTAAACCCAGATCAGTTTACTGGGGGTGAGTTTTGATTTGCTCAAACGCTCCATCCATCATCCCCTTTGGTATCGCTTTGTTCGCCCTAAGTTGGCAGTGTATGCCCAGACGTGGGTCCCTTGTTCACTTTGCCATTGGATTCAAGATAGCCTGGCTGATGAGGGTTATGAACCCGAATCCGGTCCCAGGATGCTTGTTTCCGGTCCAGGGAAGACATGGCTTGGCAGTTCGGGCTGGACTGTTCCCATGAGGCACAGGGTCAGTCTGATTTGCATAGGGCCATGTCTGAACTGGGGTGGTGGAGTGAGCTAAAGAGTGATGATGGATTAAACCCAGATCAGTTGACTGGGGTGATTGTTTGATTTGCTCAAACGCTCCATCCATCATCCCCTTTGGTATCGCTTTGTTCGCCCTAAGTTGGCAGGGTATGCCCAGACGTAGGTCCCTTGCTCACTTTGCCACTGGATTCATGATAGCCTGGCTGGTGAGAGTTATGAACCCGAAACCGGTCCCAGGATGCTTGTTTCCGGTCCAGGGAATACATGGCTTGGCAGTTTGGGCTGGACTGTTCCCATGAGGCACAGGGTCAGACTGATTTGCATATGGGCATGTCTGAACTAGGGTGGTGGAGTGAGCTAAAGAATGATGATGGATTAACCCCTTCAGTGCCCATGACGAGCTGGACTCGTCATGGGCTGCGGTGGCGCTGTGCCCATGACGAGTCCAGCTCGTCATGAACTCCGCCCGCTAATGGAAGGCGCGGCACTGGGCGGGGAAAGGGGCGGGCATGCAAGGGGTTAAACCCAGATCAGTTGACTGGGGGTGAGTGTTTGATTTGCTCAAACGCTCCGTCCATCATCCCCTTTGGTATTGCTTTGTTCGCCATAAGTTGGCAGGGTATGCCCAGACGTGGGTCCCTTGCTCACTTTGCCACTGGATTCAAGATAGCCTGGCTGATGAGGGTTATGAACCCGAAACCGGTAACAGGATGCTTGTTTTCGGTCCAGGGAAGACATGGCTTGGCAGTTTGGGCTGAACTGTTCCCATGAGGCACAGGGTCAGCCTGATTTGCATATGGCAATGTCTGAACTGGGGTGGTGGAGTGAGCTAAAGAATGATGATGGATAAAACCCAGATCAGTTGACTGGGGTGAGTGTTTGATTTGCTCAAACGCTCTGTCCATCAACCCCTTTGGTATCGCTTTGTTCGCCCTAAGTTGGCAGGGTATGCCCAGACGTGGGTCCCTTGCTCTCTTTGCCACTGGATTCAAGACAGCCTTGCTGATGAGGGTTATGAACCCGAAACTGGTCCCAGGATGCTTGTTTCCGGTCCAGGGAAGACATGGCATGGCAGTTCGGGCTGGACTGTTCCCATGAGGCACAGGGTCAGACTGATTTGCATATGGCCATGTCTGAACTGGGCTGGTGGAGTGAGCTAAATAATTATGATGGGTTAAACCCAGATCAGTTGACTGGGGGTGAGTGTTTGATTTGCTCAAACGCTCCGTCCATCATCCCCTTTGGTATCGCTTTGTTCGCCCTAAGTTGGTAGGGTATGCCCAGACGTGGGTCCCTTACTCACTTTGCCACTGGATTCAAGATAGCCTGGCTGATGAGGGTTATGAACCCGAAACCGGTCCCAGGATGCTTGTTTCCGGTCCAAGGAAGACATGGTTTGGCAGTTCGGGCTGGACTGTTCAACATGAGGCACAGGGTCAGACTGATTTGCATATGGCCATGTATGAACTGGGGTGGTGGAGTGAGCTAAAGAATGATGATGAATTAAACCCAGATCAGTTGACTGGGGGTGAGTGTTTGATTTGCTCAAATGCTCCGTCCATCATCCCCTTTGGTATCGCTTTGTTCGCCCTAAGTTTGTAGGGTATGCCCAGACGTGGGTCCCTTACTCACTTTGCCACTGGATTCAAGATAGCCTGGCTGATGAGGGTTATGAACCCGAAACCGGTCCCAGGATGCTTGTTTCCGGTCCAGGGAAGACATGGCTTGGCAGATCGGGCTGGACTGCTCCCATGAGGCACAGGGTCAGACTGATTTGCATATGGCCATGTCTGAACTGAGGTAGTGGAGTGAGCTAAAGAATGATGATGGATTAAACCCAGATCAGTTGACAGGGGTGAGTGTTTGATTTGCTCAAACGCTCCGTCCATCATCCCCTCTGGTATCGCCTTGTGCGCCCTAAGTAGGCAGGGTATGCCCAGACATAGGTCCCTTGCTCACTTTGCCACTGGATTCAAGATAGCCTGGCTGATGAGGGTTATGAACACAAAACCGTTCCAAGGATGCCCTTTTGCGGTCCAGGGAAGACATGGCTTGGCAGTTCGGGCTGGACTGTTCCCATGAGGCACAGGGTCAGACTGATTTGCATATGGCCATGTCTGAACTGGGGTGGTGGAGTGAGCTAAAGAATGATGATGGATTAAACCCAGATCAGTTGACTAGGGGTGAGTGTTTAATTTGCTCAATAGCTCCGTCCATCATCTCCTTTGGTATCGCTTTGTTTGCCCTAAGTTGGCAGGGTATGCCCAGATGTGGGTCCCTTGCTCACTTTGCCACTGGATTCAAGATAGCCTGGCTGATGAGGGTTATGAACCTGAAACCGGTCCCAGGATGCTTGTTTCCGGTCCAGGGAAGACATGGCTTGGCAGTTCGGGCTGGACTGCTCCCATGAGGCACAGGGTCAGACTGATTTGCATATGGCCATGTCTGAACTGGGGTGGTGGAGTGAGCTAAAGAATGATGATGGATTAAACCCAGATCAGTTGACTGGGGGTGAGTGTTTGATTTGCTCAAATGCTCCGTCCATCATCCCCTTTGGTATCGCTTTGTTCGCCCTAAGTTTGTAGGGTATGCCCAGACGTGGGTCCCTTACTCACTTTGCCACTGGATTCAAGATAGCCTGGCTGATGAGGGTTATGAACCCGAAACCGGTCCCAGGATGCTTGTTTCCGGTCCAGGGAAGACATGGCTTGGCAGATCGGGCTGGACTGCTCCCATGAGGCACAGGGTCAGACTGATTTGCATATGGCCATGTCTGAACTGAGGTAGTGGAGTGAGCTAAAGAATGATGATGGATTAAACCCAGATCAGTTGACAGGGGTGAGTGTTTGATTTGCTCAAACGCTCCGTCCATCATCCCCTCTGGTATCGCCTTGTGCGCCCTAAGTAGGCAGGGTATGCCCAGACGTAGGTCCCTTGCTCACTTTGCCACTGGATTCAAGATAGCCTGGCTGATGAGGGTTATGAACACAAAACCGTTCCAAGGATGCCCTTTTGCGGTCCAGGGAAGACATGGCTTGGCAGTTCGGGCTGGACTGTTCCCATGAGGCACAGGGTCAGACTGATTTGCATATGGCCATGTCTGAACTGGGGTGGTGGAGTGAGCTAAAGAATGATGATGGATTAAACCCAGATCAGTTGACTAGGGGTGAGTTTTTGATTTGCTCAAACGCTCCATCCATCATCCCCTTTGGTATCTCTTTGTTCGCCCTAAGTTGGCAGGGTATGCCCAGACGTGGTCCCTTGCTCACTTTGCCACCGGATTCAAGATAGCCTGACTGATGAGGGTTATGAACCCGAAACCGGTCACAGGATGTTTGTTTCCGGTCCAGGGAAGACATGGCTTGGCAGTTCGGGCTGGACTGTTCCAATGAGGCACAGGGTCAGACTGATTTGCATATGGCCATGTCTGAACTGGGGTGGTGGAGTGAGCTAAAGAACGATGATGGATTAAACCCAGATCAGTTTACTGGCGGTGAGTGTTTGATTTGCTCAAACGGTCCGTCCATCATCCATTTGGTATCGCTTTGCTCGCCCTAAGTCGCCAGGGTATGCCCAGACATGGGTCCCTTGCTCACTTTGCCACTTAATTCAAGATAGCCTGGCTGATGAGGGTTATGAACCCGAAACCGGTAACAGGATGCTTGTTTTCGGTCCAGGGAAGACATGGCTTGGCAGTTCGGGCTGAACTGTTCCCATGAGGCACAGGGTCAGCCTGATTTGCATATGGCCATGTCTGAACTGGGGTGGTGGAGTGAGCTGAAGAATGATGATGGATAAAACCCAGATCAGTTGACTGGGGGTGAGTGTTTGATTTGCTCAAACGCTCTGTCCATCAACCCCTTTGGTATCGCTTTGTTCGCCCTAAGTTGGCAGGGTATGCCCAGATGTGGGTCCCTTGCTCTCTTTGCCACTGGATTCAAGACAGCCTTGCTGATGAGGGTTATGAACCCGAAACCGGTCCCAGGATGCTTGTTTCCGGTCCAGGGAAGACATGGCATGGCAGTTCGGGCTGGACTGTTCCCATGAGGAACAGGGTCAGACTGATTTGCATATGGCCATGTCTGAACTGGGGTGGTGGAGTGAGCTAAATAATTATGATGGGTTAAACCCAGATCAGTTGACTGGGGGTGAGTGTTTGATTTGCTCAAACGCTCCGTCCATCATCCCCTTTGGTATCGCTTTGTTCGCCCTAAGTTGGTAGGGTATGCCCAGACCTGGGTCCCTTACTCACTTTGCCACTGGATTCAAGATAGCCTGGCTGATGAGGGTTATGAACCCGAAACCAGTCCCAGGATGCTTGTTTCCGGTCCAAGGAAGACATGGTTTGGCAGTTTGTGCTGGACTGTTCAACATGAGGCACAGGGTCAGACTGATTTGCATATGGCCATGTATGAACTGGGGTGGTGGAGTGAGCTAAAGAATGATGATGAATTAAACCCAGATCAGTTGACTGGGGGTGAGTGATTAATTTGCTCAATAGCTCCGTCCATCATCTCCTTTGGTATCGCTTTGTTCGCCCTAAGTTGGCAGGGTATGCCCAGGTGTGGGTCCCTTGCTCACTTTGCCACTGGATTCAAGATAGCCTGGCTGATGAGGGTTATGAACCTGAAACCGGTCCCAGGATGCTTGTTTCCGGTCCAGGGAAGACATGGCTTGGCAGTTCGGGCTGGACTGCTCCCATGAGGCACCGGGTCAGACTGATTTGCATATGGCCATGTCGGAACTGGGGTGGTGGAGTGAGCTAAAGAATGATGATGGATTAAACCCAGATCAGTTGACTGGGGGTGAGTGTTTGATTTGCTCAAATGCTCCGTCCATCATCCCCTTTGGTATCGCTTTGTTCGCCCTAAGTTTGTAGGGTATGCCCAGACGTGGGTCCCTTACTCACTTTGCCACTGGATTCAAGATAGCCTGGCTGATGAAGGGTTATGAACCCGAAACCGGTCCCAGGATGCTTGTTTCCGGTCCAGGGAAGACATGGCTTGGCAGATCGGGCTGGACTGCTCCCATGAGGCACAGGGTCAGACTGATTTGCATATGGCCATGTCTGAACTGAGGTAGTGGAGTGAGCTAAAGAATGATGATGGATTAAACCCAGATCAGTTGACAGGGGTGAGTGTTTGATTTGCTCAAACGCTACGTCCATCATCCCCTCTGGTATCGCTTTGTGCGCCCTAAGTAGGCAGGGTATGCCCAGACGTATGTCCCTTGCTCACTTTGCCACTGGATTCAAGATAGCCTGGCTGATGAGGGTTATGAACACAAAACCGGTCCAAGGATGCCTTTTTGCGGTCCAGGGAAGACATGGCTTGGCAGTTTGTGCTGGACTGTTCAACATGAGGCACAGGGTCAGACTGATTTGCATATGGCCATGTATGAACTGGGGTGGTGGAGTGAGCTAAAGAATGATGATGAATTAAACCCAGATCAGTTGACTGGGGGTGAGTGATTAATTTGCTCAATAGCTCCGTCCATCATCTCCTTTGGTATCGCTTTGTTCGCCCTAAGTTGGCAGGGTATGCCCAGGTGTGGGTCCCTTGCTCACTTTGCCACTGGATTCAAGATAGCCTGGCTGATGAGGGTTATGAACCTGAAACCGGTCCCAGGATGCTTGTTTCCGGTCCAGGGAAGACATGGCTTGGCAGTTCGGGCTGGACTGCTCCCATGAGGCACCGGGTCAGTCTGATTTGCATATGGCCATGTCGGAACTGGGGTGGTGGAGTGAGCTAAAGAATGATGATGGATTAAACCCAGATCAGTTGACTGGGGGTGAGTGTTTGATTTGCTCAAATGCTCCGTCCATCATCCCCTTTGGTATCGCTTTGTTCGCCCTAAGTTTGTAGGGTATGCCCAGACGTGGGTCCCTTACTCACTTTGCCACTGGATTCAAGATAGCCTGGCTGATGAAGGGTTATGAACCCGAAACCGGTCCCAGGATGCTTGTTTCCGGTCCAGGGAAGACATGGCTTGGCAGATCGGGCTGGACTGCTCCCATGAGGCACAGGGTCAGACTGATTTGCATATGGCCATGTCTGAACTGAGGTAGTGGAGTGAGTTAAAGAATGATGATGGATTAAACCCAGATCAGTTGACAGGGGTGAGTGTTTGATTTGCTCAAACGCTACGTCCATCATCCCCTCTGGTATCGCTTTGTGCGCCCTAAGTAGGCAGGGTATGCCCAGACGTATGTCCCTTGCTCACTTTGCCACTGGATTCAAGATAGCCTGGCTGATGAGGGTTATGAACACAAAACCGGTCCAAGGATGCCTTTTTGCGGTCCAGGGAAGACATGGCTTGGCAGTTCGGGCTGGACTGTTCCCATGAGGCACAGGGTCAGACTGATTTGCATATGGCCATGTCTGAACTGGGGTGGTGGAGTGAGCTAAAGAACGATGATGGATTAAACCCAGATCAGTTTACTGGGGGTGAGTGTTTGATTTGCTCAAACGGTCCGTCCATCATCCCCTTTGGTATCGCTTTGCTCGCCCTAAGTAGCCAGGGTATGCCCAGACATGGGTCCCTTGCTCACTTTGCCACTTGATTCAAGATAGCCTGGCTGATGACGGTTATGAACCCGAAACCGGTCCCAGGATGCTTGTTTCCGGTCCAGGGAAGACATGACTTGGCCGTTTGGGCTGGACTGTCCCCATGAGGCACAGGGTCACACTGATTTGCATATGGCCATGTCTGAACTGGGATGGTGGAGTGAGCTAAAGAATGATGATGGATTAAACCCAGATAAGTTGACTGGGGGTGCATGTTTGATTTGCTCAAACGCTCCGTCCGTCATCCCCTTTGATATCGCTTTGTTCGCCCTAAGTTGGCAGGGTATGCCCAGACGTGGGTCCCTTGTTCTCTTTGCCACTGGATTCAAGACAGCCTTGCTGATGAGGGTTATGAACCCGAAACCGGTCCCAGGATGCTTGTTTCCGGTCCAGAGAAGACATGGCATGGCAGTTCGGGCTGGACTGTTCCCATGAGGCACAGGGTCAGACTGATTTGCACATGGCCATGTCTGAACTGGGGTGGTGGAGTGAGCTAAATAATTATGATGGGTTAAACCCAGATCAGTTGACTGGGGGTGAGTGTTTGATTTGCTCAATAGCTCCGTCCATCATCTCCTTTGGTATCACTTTGTTCACCCTAAGTTGGCAGGGTATGCCCAGATGTGGGTCCCTTGCTCACTTTGCCACTGGATTCAAGATAGCCTGGCTGATGAGGGTTATGAACCCGAATCCGGTCCCAGGATGCTTGTTTCCGGTCCAGGGAAGACATGGCTTGGCAGTTCGGGCTGGACTGTTCCCATGAGGCACAGGGTCAGACTGATTTGCATATGGGCATGTCTGAACTAGGGTGGTGGAGTGAGCTAAAGAATGATGATGGATTAAACCCAGATCAGTTGACTGGGGGTGAGTGTTTGATTTGCTCAAACGCTCCGTCCATCATCCCCTTTGGTATTGCTTTGTTCGCCATAAGTTGGCAGGGTATGCCCAGACGTGGGTCCCTTGCTCACTTTGCCACTGGATTCAAGATAGCCTGGCTGATGAGGGTTATGAACCCGAAACTGGTCCCAGGATGCTTGTTTCCGGTCCAGGGAAGACATGGCATGTCAGTTCGGGCTGGACTGTTCCCATGAGGCACAGGGTCAGACTGATTTGCATATGGCATGTCTGAACTGGGGTGGTGGAGTGAGCTAAATAATTATGATGGGTTAAACCCAGATCAGTTGACTGGGGGTGAGTGTTTAATTTGCTCAAACGCTCCGTCCATCATCCCCTTTGGTATCGCTTTGTTCGCCCTAAGTTGGTAGGGTATGCCCAGACGTGGGTCCCTTACTCACTTTGCCACTGGATTCAAGATAGCCTGGCTGATGAGGGTTATGAACCCGAAACCGGTCCCAGGATGCTTGTTTCCGGTCCAAGGAAGACATGGTTTGGCAGTTCGGGCTGGACTGCTCCCATGAGGCACAGGGTCAGACTGATTTGCATATGGCCATGTCTGAACTGGGGTGGTGGAGTGAGCTAAAGAATGATGATGGATTAAACCCAGATCAGTTGACTGGGGGTGAGTGTTTGATTTGCTCAAATGCTCCGTCCATCATCCCCTTTGGTATCGCTTTGTTCGCCCTACGTTTGTAGGGTATGCCCAGACGTGGGTCCCTTACTCACTTTGCCACTGGATTCAAGATAGCCTGGCTGATGAGGGTTATGAACCCGAAACCGGTCCCAGGATGCTTGTTTCCGGTCCAGGGAAGACATGGCTTGGCAGATCGGGCTGGACTGCTCCCATGAGGCACAGGGTCAGACTGATTTGCATATGGCCATGTCTGAACTGAGGTAGTAGAGTGAGCTAAAGAATGATGATGGATTAAACCCAGATCAGTTGACAGGGGTGAGTGTTTGATTTGCTCAAACGCTCCGTCCATCATCCCCTCTGGTATCGCTTTGTGCGCCCTAAGTAGGCAGGGTATGCCCAGACGTAGGTCCCTTGCTCACTTTGCCACTGGATTCAAGATAGCCTGGCTGATGAGGGTTATGAACACAAAACCGTTCCAAGGATGCCCTTTTGCGGTCCAGGGAAGACATGGCTTGGCAGTTCGGGCTGGACTGTTCCCATGAGGCACAGGGTCAGACTGATTTGCATATGGCCATGTCTGAACTGGGGTGGTGGAGTGAGCTAAAGAATGATGATGGATTAAACCCAGATCAGTTGACTAGGGGTGAGTTTTTGATTTGCTCAAACGCTCCGTCCATCATCCCCTTTGGTATCTCTTTGTTCGCCCTAAGTTGGCAGGGTATGCCCAGACGTGGTCCCTTGCTCACTTTGCCACCGGATTCAAGATAGCCTGGCTGATGAGGGTTATGAACCCGAAACCGGTCACAGGATGTTTGTTTCCGGTCCAGGGAAGACATGGCTTGGCAGTTCGGGCTGGACTGCTCCCATGAGGCACAGGGTCAGACTGATTTGCATATGGCCATGTCTGAACTGGGGTGGTGGAGTGAGCTAAAGAACGATGATGGATTAAACCCAGATCAGTTTACTGGCGGTGAGTGTTTGATTTGCTCAAACGGTCCGTCCATCATCCATTTGGTATCGCTTTGCTCGCCCTAAGTCGCCAGGGTATGCCTTTAGTGAGCTAAAGAACGATGATGGATTAAACCCAGATCAGTTTACTGGCGGTTAGTGTTTGATTTGCTCAAACGGTCCGTCCATCATCCATTTGGTATCGCTTTGCTCGCCCTAAGTCGCCAGGGTATGCCCAGACATGGGTCCCTTGCTCACTTTGCCACTTAATTCAAGATAGCCTGGCTGATGAGGGTTATGAACCCGAAACCGGTAACAGGATGCTTGTTTTCGGTCCAGGGAAGACATGGCTTGGCAGTTCGGGCTGAACTGTTCCCATGAGGCACAGGGTCAGCCTGATTTGCATATGGCCATGTCTGAACTGGGGTGGTGGAGTGAGCTAAAGAATGATGATGGATTAAACCCAGATCAGTTGACTGGGGTGAGTGTTTGATTTGCTCAAACGCTCTGTCCATCATCCCCTTTGGTATCGCTTTGTTCGCCCTAAGTTGGTAGGGTATGCCCAGACCTGGGTCCCTTACTCACTTTGCCACTGGATTCAAGATAGCCTGGCTGATGAGGGTTATGAACCCGAAACCAGTCCCAGGATGCTTGTTTCCGGTCCAAGGAAGACATGGTTTGGCAGTTTGTGCTGGACTGTTCAACATGAGGCACAGGGTCAGACTGATTTGCATATGGCCATGTATGAACTGGGGTGGTGGAGTGAGCTAAAGAATGATGATGAATTAAACCCAGATCAGTTGACTGGGGGTGAGTGATTAATTTGCTCAATAGCTCCGTCCATCATCTCCTTTGGTATCGCTTTGTTCGCCCTAAGTTGGCAGGGTATGCCCAGGTGTGGGTCCCTTGCTCACTTTGCCACTGGATTCAAGATAGCCTGGCTGATGAGGGTTATGAACCTGAAACCGGTCCCAGGATGCTTGTTTCCGGTCCAGGGAAGACATGGCTTGGCAGTTCGGGCTGGACTGCTCCCATGAGGCACCGGGTCAGACTGATTTGCATATGGCCATGTCGGAACTGGGGTGGTGGAGTGAGCTAAAGAATGATGATGGATTAAACCCAGATCAGTTGACTGGGGGTGAGTGTTTGATTTGCTCAAATGCTCCGTCCATCATCCCCTTTGGTATCGCTTTGTTCGCCCTAAGTTTGTAGGGTATGCCCAGACGTGGGTCCCTTACTCACTTTGCCACTGGATTCAAGATAGCCTGGCTGATGAAGGGTTATGAACCCGAAACCGGTCCCAGGATGCTTGTTTCCGGTCCAGGGAAGACATGGCTTGGTAGATCGGGCTGGACTGCTCCCATGAGGCACAGGGTCAGACTGATTTGCATATGGCCATGTCTGAACTGAGGTAGTGGAGTGAGCTAAAGAATGATGATGGATTAAACCCAGATCAGTTGACAGGGGTGAGTGTTTGATTTGCTCAAACGCTACGTCCATCATCCCCTCTGGTATCGCTTTGTGCGCCCTAAGTAGGCAGGGTATGCCCAGACGTATGTCCCTTGCTCACTTTGCCACTGGATTCAAGATAGCCTGGCTGATGAGGGTTATGAACACAAAACCGGTCCAAGGATGCCCTTTTGCGGTCCAGGGAAGACATGGCTTGGCAGTTCGGGCTGGACTGTTCCCATGAGGCAAAGGGTCAGACTGATTTGCATATGGCCATGTCTGAACTGGGGTGGTGGAGTGAGCTAAAGAACGATGATGGATTAAACCCAGATCAGTTTACTGGGGGTGAGTGTTTGATTTGCTCAAACGGTCCGTCCATCATCCCCTTTGGTATCGCTTTGCTCGCCCTAAGTAGCCAGGGTATGCCCAGACATGGGTCCCTTGCTCACTTTGCCACTTGATTTAAGATAGCCTGGCTGATGACGGTTATGAACCCGAAACCGGTCCCAGGATGCTTGTTTCCGGTCCAGGGAAGACATGGCTTGGCCGTTTGGGCTGGACTGTCCCCATGAGGCACAGGGTCACACTGATTTGCATATGGCCATGTCTGAACTGGGATGGTGGAGTGAGCTAAAGAATGATGATGGATTAAACCCAGATAAGTTGACTGGGGGTGCATGTTTGATTTGCTTAAACGCTCCGTCCGTCATCCACTTTGATATCGCTTTGTTCGCCCTAAGTTGGCAGGGTATGCCCAGACGTGGGTCCCTTGTTCTCTTTGCCACTGGATTCAAGACAGCCTTGCTGATGAGGGTTATGAACCCGAAACCGGTCCCAGGATGCTTGTTTCCGGTCCAGTGAAGACATGGCATGGCAGTTCGGGCTGGACTGTTCCCATGAGGCACAGGGTCAGACTGATTTGCACATGGCCATGTCTGAACTGGGGTGGTGGAGTGAGCTAAATAATTATGATGGGTTAAACCCAGATCAGTTGACTGGGGGTGAGTGTTTGATTTGCTCAATAGCTCCATCCATCATCTCCTTTGGTATCACTTTGTTCACCCTAAGTTGGCAGGGTATGCCCAGATGTGGGTCCCTTGCTCACTTTGCCACTGGATTCAAGATAGCCTGGCTGATGAGGGTTATGAACCCGAATCCGGTCCCAGGATGCTTGTTTCCGGTCCAGGGAAGACATGGCTTGGCAGTTCGGGCTGGACTGTTCCCATGAGGCACAGGGTCAGACTGATTTGCATATGGGCATGTCTGAACTAGGGTGGTGGAGTGAGCTAAAGAATGATGATGGATTAAACCCAGATCAGTTGACTGGGGGTGAGTGTTTGATTTGCTCAAACGCTCCGTCCATCATCCCCTTTGGTATTGCTTTGTTCGCCATAAGTTGGCAGGGTATGCCCAGACGTGGGTCCCTTGCTCACTTTGCCACTGGATTCAAGATAGCCTGGCTGATGAGGGTTATGAACCCGAAACTGGTCCCAGGATGCTTGTTTCCGGTCCAGGGAAGACATGGCATGTCAGTTCGGGCTGGACTGTTCCCATGAGGCACAGGGTCAGACTGATTTGCATATGGCATGTCTGAACTGGGGTGGTGGAGTGAGCTAAATAATTATGATGGGTTAAACCCAGATCAGTTGACTGGGGGTGAGTGTTTGATTTGCTCAAACGCTCCGTCCATCATCCCCTTTGGTATCGCTTTGTTCGCCCTAAGTTGGTAGGGTATGCCCAGACGTGGGTCCCTTACTCACTTTGCCACTGGATTCAAGATAGCCTGGCTGATGAGGGTTATGAACCCGAAACCGGTCCCAGGATGCTTGTTTCCGGTCCAAGGAAGACATGGTTTGGCAGTTCGGGCTGGACTGTTCAACATGAGGCACAGGGTCAGACTGATTTGCATATGGCCATGTATGAACTGGGGTGGTGGAGTGAGCTAAAGAATGATGATGAATTAAACCCAGATCAGTTGACTGGGGGTGAGTGTTTAATTTGCTCAATAGCTCCGTCCATCATCTCCTTTGGTATCGCTTTGTTCGCCCTAAGTTGGCAGGGTATGCCCAGATGTGGGTCCCTTGCTCACTTTGCCACTGGATTCAAGATAGCCTGACTGATGAGGGTTATGAACCTGAAACCGGTCCCAGGATGCTTGTTTCCGGTCCAGGGAAGACATGGCTTGGCAGATCGGGCTAGACTGCTCCCATGAGGCACAGGGTCAGACTGATTTGCATATGGCCATGTCTGAACTGAGGTAGTAGAGTGAGCTAAAGAATGATGATGGATTAAACCCAGATCAGTTGACAGGGGTGAGTGTTTGATTTGCTCAAACGCTCCGTCCATCATCCCCTCTGGTATCGCTTTGTGCGCCCTAAGTAGGCAGGGTATGCCCAGACGTAGGTCCCTTGCTCACTTTGCCACTGGATTCAAGATAGCCTGGCTGATGAGGGTTATGAACACAAAACCGTTCCAAGGATGCCCTTTTGCGGTCCAGGGAAGACATGGCTTGGCAGTTCGGGCTGGACTGTTCCCATGAGGCACAGGGTCAGACTGATTTGCATATGGCCATGTCTGAACTGGGGTGGTGGAGTGAGCTAAAGAATGATGATGGATTAAACCCAGATCAGTTGACTAGGGGTGAGTTTTTGATTTGCTCAAACGCTCCGTCCATCATCCCCTTTGGTATCTCTTTGTTCGCTCTAAGTTGGCAGGGTATGCCCAGACGTGGTCCCTTGCTCACTTTGCCACTGGATTCAAGATAGCCTGGCTGATGAGGGTTATGAACACTTAACCGGTCACAGGATATTTGTTTCCGGTCCAGGGAAGACATGGCTTTGCAGTTCGGGCTGGACTGTTCCCATGAGGCACAGGGTCAGACTGATTTGCATATGGCCATGTCTGAACTGGGGTGGTGGAGTGAGCTAAAGACTGATGATGGATTAAACCAAGATCAGTTTACTGGGGTGAGTTTTGATTTGCTCAAACGCTCCATCCATCATCCCCTTTGGTATCGCTTTGTTCACCCTAAGTTGGCAGGGTATGCCCAGACGTGGGTCCCTTGCTCACTTTGCCACTGGATTCAAGATAGCCTGGCTGATGAGGGTTATGAACCCAAAACCGGTCCCAGGATGCCCTTTTGCGGTCCAGGGAAGACATGGCTTTGCAGTTCGGGCTGGACTGTTCCCATGAGGCACAGGGTCAGACTGATTTGCATATGGCCATGTCTGAACTGGGGTGGTGGAGTGAGCTAAATAATGATGATGGATTAAACCCAGATCAGTTGACTAGGGGTGAGTTTTTGATTTGCTCAAACGCTCCGTCCATCATCCCCTTTGGTATCTCTTTCTTCGCCCTAAGTTGGCAGGGTATGCCCAGACGTGGTCCCTTGCTCACTTTGCCACCGGATTCAAGATAGCCTGGCTGATGAGGGTTATGAACCCGAAACCGGTCACAGGATGTTTGTTTCCGGTCCAGGGAAGACATGGCTTGGCAGTTCGGGCTGGACTGCTCCCATGAGGCACAGGGTCAGACTGATTTGCATATGGCCATGTCTGAACTAGGGTGGTGGAGTGAGCTAAAGAACGATGATGGATTAAACCCAGATCAGTTTACTGGCGGTGAGTGTTTGATTTGCTCAAACGGTCCGTCCATCATCCATTTGGTATCGCTTTGGTCGCCCTAAGTCGCCAGGGTATGCCCAGACATGGGTCCCTTGCTCACTTTGCCACTTAATTCAAGATAGCCTGGCTGATGAGGGTTATGAACCCGAAACCGGTAACAGGATGCATGTTTTCGGTCCAGGGAAGACATGGCTTGGCAGTTAGGGCTGAACTGTTCCCATGAGGCACAGGGTCAGCCTGATTTGCATATGGCCATGTCTGAACTGGGGTGGTGGAGTGAGCTGAAGAATGATGATGGATAAAACCCAGATCAGTTGACTGGGGGTGAGTGTTTGATTTGCTCAAACGCTCTGTCCATCAACCCCTTTGGTATCGCTTTGTTCGCCCTAAGTTGGCAGGGTATGCCCAGACGTGGGTCCCTTGCTCTCTTTGCCACTGGATTCAAGACAGCCTTGCTGATGAGGGTTATGAACCCGAAACCGGTCCCAGGATGCTTGTTTCCGGTCCAGGGAAGACATGGCATGTCAGTTCGGGCTGGACTGTTCCCATGAGGCACAGGGTCAGACTGATTTGCATATGGCATGTCTGAACTGGGGTGGTGGAGTGAGCTAAATAATTATGATGGGTTAAACCCAGATCAGTTGACTGGGGGTGAGTGTTTAATTTGCTCAAACGCTCCGTCCATCATCCCCTTTGGTATCGCTTTGTTCGCCCTAAGTTGGTAGGGTATGCCCAGACGTGGGTCCCTTACTCACTTTGCCACTGGATTCAAGATAGCCTGGCTGATGAGGGTTATGAACCCGAAACCGGTCCCAGGATGCTTGTTTCCGGTCCAAGGAAGACATGGTTTGGCAGTTCGGGCTGGACTGCTCCCATGAGGCACAGGGTCAGACTGATTTGCATATGGCCATGTCTGAACTGGGGTGGTGGAGTGAGCTAAAGAATGATGATGGATTAAACCCAGATCAGTTGACTGGGGGTGAGTGTTTGATTTGCTCAAATGCTCCGTCCATCATCCCCTTTGGTATCGCTTTGTTCGCCCTACGTTTGTAGGGTATGCCCAGACGTGGGTCCCTTACTCACTTTGCCACTGGATTCAAGATAGCCTGGCTGATGAGGGTTATGAACCCGAAACCGGTCCCAGGATGCTTGTTTCCGGTCCAGGGAAGACATGGCTTGGCAGATCGGGCTGGACTGCTCCCATGAGGCACAGGGTCAGACTGATTTGCATATGGCCATGTCTGAACTGAGGTAGTAGAGTGAGCTAAAGAATGATGATGGATTAAACCCAGATCAGTTGACAGGGGTGAGTGTTTGATTTGCTCAAACGCTCCGTCCATCATCCCCTCTGGTATCGCTTTGTGCGCCCTAAGTAGGCAGGGTATGCCCAGACGTAGGTCCCTTGCTCACTTTGCCACTGGATTCAAGATAGCCTGGCTGATGAGGGTTATGAACACAAAACCGTTCCAAGGATGCCCTTTTGCGGTCCAGGGAAGACATGGCTTGGCAGTTCGGGCTGGACTGTTCCCATGAGGCACAGGGTCAGACTGATTTGCATATGGCCATGTCTGAACTGGGGTGGTGGAGTGAGCTAAAGAATGATGATGGATTAAACCCAGATCAGTTGACTAGGGGTGAGTTTTTGATTTGCTCAAACGCTCCGTCCATCATCCCCTTTGGTATCTCTTTGTTCGCCCTAAGTTGGCAGGGTATGCCCAGACGTGGTCCCTTGCTCACTTTGCCACCGGATTCAAGATAGCCTGGCTGATGAGGGTTATGAACCCGAAACCGGTCACAGGATGTTTGTTTCCGGTCCAGGGAAGACATGGCTTGGCAGTTCGGGCTGGACTGCTCCCATGAGGCACAGGGTCAGACTGATTTGCATATGGCCATGTCTGAACTGGGGTGGTGGAGTGAGCTAAAGAACGATGATGGATTAAACCCAGATCAGTTTACTGGCGGTGAGTGTTTGATTTGCTCAAACGGTCCGTCCATCATCCATTTGGTATCGCTTTGCTCGCCCTAAGTCGCCAGGGTATGCCTTTAGTGAGCTAAAGAACGATGATGGATTAAACCCAGATCAGTTTACTGGCGGTTAGTGTTTGATTTGCTCAAACGGTCCGTCCATCATCCATTTGGTATCGCTTTGCTCGCCCTAAGTCGCCAGGGTATGCCCAGACATGGGTCCCTTGCTCACTTTGCCACTTAATTCAAGATAGCCTGGCTGATGAGGGTTATGAACCCGAAACCGGTAACAGGATGCTTGTTTTCGGTCCAGGGAAGACATGGCTTGGCAGTTCGGGCTGAACTGTTCCCATGAGGCACAGGGTCAGCCTGATTTGCATATGGCCATGTCTGAACTGGGGTGGTGGAGTGAGCTAAAGAATGATGATGGATTAAACCCAGATCAGTTGACTGGGGTGAGTGTTTGATTTGCTCAAACGCTCTGTCCATCATCCCCTTTGGTATCGCTTTGTTCGCCCTAAGTTGGTAGGGTATGCCCAGACCTGGGTCCCTTACTCACTTTGCCACTGGATTCAAGATAGCCTGGCTGATGAGGGTTATGAACCCGAAACCAGTCCCAGGATGCTTGTTTCCGGTCCAAGGAAGACATGGTTTGGCAGTTTGTGCTGGACTGTTCAACATGAGGCACAGGGTCAGACTGATTTGCATATGGCCATGTATGAACTGGGGTGGTGGAGTGAGCTAAAGAATGATGATGAATTAAACCCAGATCAGTTGACTGGGGGTGAGTGATTAATTTGCTCAATAGCTCCGTCCATCATCTCCTTTGGTATCGCTTTGTTCGCCCTAAGTTGGCAGGGTATGCCCAGGTGTGGGTCCCTTGCTCACTTTGCCACTGGATTCAAGATAGCCTGGCTGATGAGGGTTATGAACCTGAAACCGGTCCCAGGATGCTTGTTTCCGGTCCAGGGAAGACATGGCTTGGCAGTTCGGGCTGGACTGCTCCCATGAGGCACCGGGTCAGACTGATTTGCATATGGCCATGTCGGAACTGGGGTGGTGGAGTGAGCTAAAGAATGATGATGGATTAAACCCAGATCAGTTGACTGGGGGTGAGTGTTTGATTTGCTCAAATGCTCCGTCCATCATCCCCTTTGGTATCGCTTTGTTCGCCCTAAGTTTGTAGGGTATGCCCAGACGTGGGTCCCTTACTCACTTTGCCACTGGATTCAAGATAGCCTGGCTGATGAAGGGTTATGAACCCGAAACCGGTCCCAGGATGCTTGTTTCCGGTCCAGGGAAGACATGGCTTGGTAGATCGGGCTGGACTGCTCCCATGAGGCACAGGGTCAGACTGATTTGCATATGGCCATGTCTGAACTGAGGTAGTGGAGTGAGCTAAAGAATGATGATGGATTAAACCCAGATCAGTTGACAGGGGTGAGTGTTTGATTTGCTCAAACGCTACGTCCATCATCCCCTCTGGTATCGCTTTGTGCGCCCTAAGTAGGCAGGGTATGCCCAGACGTATGTCCCTTGCTCACTTTGCCACTGGATTCAAGATAGCCTGGCTGATGAGGGTTATGAACACAAAACCGGTCCAAGGATGCCTTTTTGCGGTCCAGGGAAGACATGGCTTGGCAGTTCGGGCTGGACTGTTCCCATGAGGCAAAGGGTCAGACTGATTTGCATATGGCCATGTCTGAACTGGGGTGGTGGAGTGAGCTAAAGAACGATGATGGATTAAACCCAGATCAGTTTACTGGGGGTGAGTGTTTGATTTGCTCAAACGGTCCGTCCATCATCCCCTTTGGTATCGCTTTGCTCGCCCTAAGTAGCCAGGGTATGCCCAGACATGGGTCCCTTGCTCACTTTGCCACTTGATTCAAGATAGCCTGGCTGATGACGGTTATGAACCCGAAACCGGTCCCAGGATGCTTGTTTCCGGTCCAGGGAAGACATGGCTTGGCCGTTTGGGCTGGACTGTCCCCATGAGGCACAGGGTCACACTGATTTGCATATGGCCATGTCTGAACTGGGATGGTGGAGTGAGCTAAAGAATGATGATGGATTAAACCCAGATAAGTTGACTGGGGGTGCATGTTTGATTTGCTTAAACGCTCCGTCCGTCATCCACTTTGATATCGCTTTGTTCGCCCTAAGTTGGCAGGGTATGCCCAGACGTGGGTCCCTTGTTCTCTTTGCCACTGGATTCAAGACAGCCTTGCTGATGAGGGTTATGAACCCGAAACCGGTCCCAGGATGCTTGTTTCCGGTCCAGTGAAGACATGGCATGGCAGTTCGGGCTGGACTGTTCCCATGAGGCACAGGGTCAGACTGATTTGCACATGGCCATGTCTGAACTGGGGTGGTGGAGTGAGCTAAATAATTATGATGGGTTAAACCCAGATCAGTTGACTGGGGGTGAGTGTTTGATTTGCTCAATAGCTCCATCCATCATCTCCTTTGGTATCACTTTGTTCACCCTAAGTTGGCAGGGTATGCCCAGATGTGGGTCCCTTGCTCACTTTGCCACTGGATTCAAGATAGCCTGGCTGATGAGGGTTATGAACCCGAATCCGGTCCCAGGATGCTTGTTTCCGGTCCAGGGAAGACATGGCTTGGCAGTTCGGGCTGGACTGTTCCCATGAGGCACAGGGTCAGACTGATTTGCATATGGGCATGTCTGAACTAGGGTGGTGGAGTGAGCTAAAGAATGATGATGGATTAAACCCAGATCAGTTGACTGGGGGTGAGTGTTTGATTTGCTCAAACGCTCCGTCCATCATCCCCTTTGGTATTGCTTTGTTCGCCATAAGTTGGCAGGGTATGCCCAGACGTGGGTCCCTTGCTCACTTTGCCACTGGATTCAAGATAGCCTGGCTGATGAGGGTTATGAACCCGAAACTGGTCCCAGGATGCTTGTTTCCGGTCCAGGGAAGACATGGCATGTCAGTTCGGGCTGGACTGTTCCCATGAGGCACAGGGTCAGACTGATTTGCATATGGCATGTCTGAACTGGGGTGGTGGAGTGAGCTAAATAATTATGATGGGTTAAACCCAGATCAGTTGACTGGGGGTGAGTGTTTGATTTGCTCAAACGCTCCGTCCATCATCCCCTTTGGTATCGCTTTGTTCGCCCTAAGTTGGTAGGGTATGCCCAGACGTGGGTCCCTTACTCACTTTGCCACTGGATTCAAGATAGCCTGGCTGATGAGGGTTATGAACCCGAAACCGGTCCCAGGATGCTTGTTTCCGGTCCAAGGAAGACATGGTTTGGCAGTTCGGGCTGGACTGTTCAACATGAGGCACAGGGTCAGACTGATTTGCATATGGCCATGTATGAACTGGGGTGGTGGAGTGAGCTAAAGAATGATGATGAATTAAACCCAGATCAGTTGACTGGGGGTGAGTGTTTAATTTGCTCAATAGCTCCGTCCATCATCTCCTTTGGTATCGCTTTGTTCGCCCTAAGTTGGCAGGGTATGCCCAGATGTGGGTCCCTTGCTCACTTTGCCACTGGATTCAAGATAGCCTGACTGATGAGGGTTATGAACCTGAAACCGGTCCCAGGATGCTTGTTTCCGGTCCAGGGAAGACATGGCTTGGCAGATCGGGCTAGACTGCTCCCATGAGGCACAGGGTCAGACTGATTTGCATATGGCCATGTCTGAACTGAGGTAGTAGAGTGAGCTAAAGAATGATGATGGATTAAACCCAGATCAGTTGACAGGGGTGAGTGTTTGATTTGCTCAAACGCTCCGTCCATCATCCCCTCTGGTATCGCTTTGTGCGCCCTAAGTAGGCAGGGTATGCCCAGACGTAGGTCCCTTGCTCACTTTGCCACTGGATTCAAGATAGCCTGGCTGATGAGGGTTATGAACACAAAACCGTTCCAAGGATGCCCTTTTGCGGTCCAGGGAAGACATGGCTTGGCAGTTCGGGCTGGACTGTTCCCATGAGGCACAGGGTCAGACTGATTTGCATATGGCCATGTCTGAACTGGGGTGGTGGAGTGAGCTAAAGAATGATGATGGATTAAACCCAGATCAGTTGACTAGGGGTGAGTTTTTGATTTGCTCAAACGCTCCGTCCATCATCCCCTTTGGTATCTCTTTGTTCGCTCTAAGTTGGCAGGGTATGCCCAGACGTGGTCCCTTGCTCACTTTGCCACTGGATTCAAGATAGCCTGGCTGATGAGGGTTATGAACACTTAACCGGTCACAGGATATTTGTTTCCGGTCCAGGGAAGACATGGCTTTGCAGTTCGGGCTGGACTGTTCCCATGAGGCACAGGGTCAGACTGATTTGCATATGGCCATGTCTGAACTGGGGTGGTGGAGTGAGCTAAAGACTGATGATGGATTAAACCAAGATCAGTTTACTGGGGTGAGTTTTGATTTGCTCAAACGCTCCATCCATCATCCCCTTTGGTATCGCTTTGTTCACCCTAAGTTGGCAGGGTATGCCCAGACGTGGGTCCCTTGCTCACTTTGCCACTGGATTCAAGATAGCCTGGCTGATGAGGGTTATGAACCCAAAACCGGTCCCAGGATGCCCTTTTGCGGTCCAGGGAAGACATGGCTTTGCAGTTCGGGCTGGACTGTTCCCATGAGGCACAGGGTCAGACTGATTTGCATATGGCCATGTCTGAACTGGGGTGGTGGAGTGAGCTAAATAATGATGATGGATTAAACCCAGATCAGTTGACTAGGGGTGAGTTTTTGATTTGCTCAAACGCTCCGTCCATCATCCCCTTTGGTATCTCTTTCTTCGCCCTAAGTTGGCAGGGTATGCCCAGACGTGGTCCCTTGCTCACTTTGCCACCGGATTCAAGATAGCCTGGCTGATGAGGGTTATGAACCCGAAACCGGTCACAGGATGTTTGTTTCCGGTCCAGGGAAGACATGGCTTGGCAGTTCGGGCTGGACTGCTCCCATGAGGCACAGGGTCAGACTGATTTGCATATGGCCATGTCTGAACTGGGGTGGTGGAGTGAGCTAAAGAACGATGATGGATTAAACCCAGATCAGTTTACTGGCGGTGAGTGTTTGATTTGCTCAAACGGTCCGTCCATCATCCATTTGGTATCGCTTTGGTCGCCCTAAGTCGCCAGGGTATGCCCAGACATGGGTCCCTTGCTCACTTTGCCACTTAATTCAAGATAGCCTGGCTGATGAGGGTTATGAACCCGAAACCGGTAACAGGATGCATGTTTTCGGTCCAGGGAAGACATGGCTTGGCAGTTCGGGCTGAACTGTTCCCATGAGGCACAGGGTCAGCCTGATTTGCATATGGCCATGTCTGAACTGGGGTGGTGGAGTGAGCTGAAGAATGATGATGGATAAAACCCAGATCAGTTGACTGGGGGTGAGTGTTTGATTTGCTCAAACGCTCTGTCCATCAACCCCTTTGGTATCGCTTTGTTCGCCCTAAGTTGGCAGGGTATGCCCAGACGTGGGTCCCTTGCTCTCTTTGCCACTGGATTCAAGACAGCCTTGCTGATGAGGGTTATGAACCCGAAACCGGTTCCAGGATGCTTGTTTCCGGTCCAGGGAAGACATGGCATGGCAGTTCGGGCTGGACTGTTCCCATGAGGAACAGGGTCAGACTGATTTATATATGGCCATGTCTGAACTGGGGTGGTGGAGTGAGCTAAATAATTATGAAGGGTTAAACCCAGATCAGTTGACTGGGGGTGAGTGTTTGATTTGCTCAAACGCTCCGTACATCATCCCCTTTGGTATCGCTTTGTTCGCCCTAAGTTGGTAGGGTATGCCCAGACGTGGGTCCCTTACTCACTTTGCCACTGGATTCAAGATAGCCTGGCTGATGAGGGTTATGAACCCGAAACCAGTCCCAGGATGCTTGTTTCCGGTCCAAGGAAGACATGGTTTGGCAGTTTGTGCTGGACTGTTCAACATGAGGCACAGGGTCAGACTGATTTGCATATGGCCATGTATGAACTGGGGTGGTGGAGTGAGCTAAAGAATGATGATGAATTAAACCCAGATCAGTTGACTGGGGGTGAGTGATTAAATTGCTCAATAGCTCCGTCCATCATCTCCTTTGGTATCGCTTTGTTCGCCCTAAGTTGGCAGGGTATGCCCAGACGTGGGTCCCTTGCTCTCTTTGCCACTGGATTCAAGACAGCCTTGCTGATGAGGGTTATGAACCCGAAACCGGTCCCAGGATGCTTGTTTCCGGTCCAGAGAAGACATGGCATGGCAGTTCGGGCTGGACTGTTCCCATGAGGCACAGGGTCAGACTGATTTGCACATGGCCATGTCTGAACTGGGGTGGTAGAGTGAGCTAAATAATTATGATGGGTTAAACCCAGATCAGTAGACTGGGGGTGAGTGTTTGATTTGCTCAATAGCTCCGTCCATCATCTCCTTTGGTATCACTTTGTTCACCCTAAGTTGGCAGGGTATGCCCAGATGTGGGTCCCTTGCTCACTTTGCCACTGGATTCAAGATAGCCTGGCTGATGAGGGTTATGAACCAGAAACCGGTCCCAGGATGCTTGTTTCCGGTCCAGGGAAGACATGGCTTGGCAGTTTGGGCTGGACTGCTCCCATGAGGCACAGGGTCAGACTGATTTGCATATGGCCATGTCTGAACTGGGGTGGTGGAGTGAGCTAAAGAATGATGATGGATTAAACCCAGATCAGTTGACTGGGGGTGAGTGTTTGATTTGCTCAAATGCTCCGTCCATCATCCCCTTTGGTATCGCTTTGTTTGCCCTAAGTTTGTAGGGTATGCCCAGACGTGGGTCCCTTACTCACTTTGCCACTGGATTCAAGATAGCCTGGCTGATGAGGGTTATGAACCCGAAACCGGTCCTAGGATGCTTGTTTCCGGTCCAGGGAAGACATGGCTTGGCAGTTCGGGCTGGACTGCTCCCATGAGGCACAGGGTCAGACTGATTTGCATATGGCCATGTCTGAACTGAGGTAGTGGAGTGAGCTAAAGAATGATGATGGATTAAACCCAGATCAGTTGACAGGGGTGAGTGTTAGATTTGCTCACACGCTCCGTCCATCATCCCCTCTGGTATCGCTTTGTGCGCCCTAAGTAGGCAGGGTATGCCTACACGTAGGTCCCTTGCTCACATTGCCACTGGATTCAAGATAGCCTGGCTGATGAGGGTTATGAACACGAAACCGGTCCCAGGATGCCCTTTTGCGGTCCAGGGAAGACATGGCTTGGCAGTTCGGGCTGGACTGTTCCCATGAGGCACAGGGCCAGACTGATTTGCATATGGCCATGTCTGAACTGGGGTGGTGGAGTGAGCTAAAAATGATGATGGATTAAACCCAGATCAGTTGACTAGGGGTGAGTTTTTGATTTGCTCAAACGCTCCGTCCATCATCCCCTTTGGTATCTCTTTGTTCGCCCTAAGTTGGCAGGGTATGCCCAGACGTGGTCCCTTGCTCACTTTGCCACTGGATTCAAGATAGCCTGGCTGATGAGGGTTATGAACCCGAAACCGGTCACAGGATGTTTGTTTCCGGTCCAGGGATGACATGGCTTGGCATTTCGGGCTGGACTGTTCCCATGAGGCACAGGGTCAGACTGATTTGCATATGGCCATGTTTGAACTGGGGTGGTGGAGCGAGCTAAAGAATGATGATGGATTAAACCCAGATCAGTTGACTGGGGGTGAGTGTTTGATTTGCTCAAACGCTCCATCCATCATCCCCTTTGGTATCGCTTTGTTTGCCCTAAGTTGGCAGTGTATGCCCAGACGTGGGTCCCTTGCTCACTTTGCCATTGGATTCAAGATAGCCTGGCTGATGAGGGTTATGAACCCAAATCCGGTCCCAGGATGCTTGTTTCCGGTCCAGGGAAGACATGGCTTGGCAGATCGGGCTGGACTGTTCCCATGAGGCACAGGGTCAGTCTGATTTGCATAGGGCCATGTCTGAACTGGGGTGGTGGAGTGAGCTAAAGAATGATGATGGATTAAACCCAGATCAGTTGACTGGGGTGAGTGTTTGATTTGCTCAAACGCTCCATCCATCATCCCCTTTGGTATCGCTTTGTTCGCCCTAAGTTGGCAGGGTATGCCCAGACGTGGGTCCCTTGCTCACTTTGCCACTGGATTCAAGATATCCTGGCTGATGAGAGTTATGAACCTGAAACCGGTCCCAGGATGCTTGTTTCCGGTCCAGGGAATACTTGGCTTGGCAGTTCGGGCTGGACTGTTCCCATGAGGCACAGGGTCAGACTGATTTGCATATGGGCATGTCTGAACTAGGGTGGTGGAGTGAGCTAAAGAATGATGATGGATTAAACCCAGATCAGTTGACTGGGGGTGAGTGTTTGATTTGCTCAAACGCTCCGTCCATCATCCCCTTTGGTATTGCTTTGTTCGCCATAAGTTGGCAGGGTATGCCCAGACGTGGGTCCCTTGCTCACTTTGCCACTGGATTCAAGATAGCCTGGCTGATGAGAGTTATGAACCCGAAACCGGTCCCAGGATGCTTGTTTCCAGACATGGGAATACATGGCTTGGCAGTTCGGGCTGGACTGTTCCCATGAGGCACAGGGTCAGACTGATTTGCATATGGGCGTGTCTGAACTAGGGTGGTGGAGTGAGCTACAGAATGATGATGGATTAAACCCAGATCAGTTGACTGGGGGTGAGTGTTTGATTTGCTCAAACGCTCTGTCCATCAACCCCTTTGGTATCGCTTTGTTCGCCCTAAGTTGGCAGGGTATGCCCAGACGTGGGTCCCTTGCTCTCTTTGCCACTGTATTCAAGACAGCCTTGCTGATGAGGGTTATGAACCCGCAACCGGTCCCAGGATGCTTGTTTCCGGTCCAGGGAAGACATGGCATGGCAGTTCGGGCTGGACTGTTCCCATGAGGCACAGGGTCAGACTGATTTGCATATGGCCTTGTCTGAACTGGGGTGGTGGAGTGAGCTAAATAATTATGATGGGTTAAACCCAGATCAGTTGACTGGGGGTGAGTGTTTGATTTGCTCAAACGCTCCGTCCATCATCCCCTTTGGTATCGCTTTGTTCGCCCTAAGTTGGTAGGGTATGCCCAGACGTGGGTCCCTTACTCACTTTGCCACTGGATTCAAGATAGCCTGGCTGATGAGGGTTATGAACCCGAACCCGGTCCCAGGATGCTTGTTTCCGGTCCAAGGAAGACATGGTTTGGCAGTTCGGGTTGGACTGTTCAACATGAGGCACAGGGTCAGACTGATTTGCATATTGCCATGTATAAACTGGGGTGGTGGAGTGAGCTAAAGAATGATGATGAATTAAACCCAGATCAGTTGACTGGGGGTGAGTGTTTAATTTGCTCAATAACTCCGTCCATCATCTCCTTTGGTATCGCTTTGTTCGCCCTAAGTTGGCAGGGTATGCCCAGATGTGGGTCCCTTGCTCACTTTGCCACTGGATTCAAGATAGCCTGGCTGATGAGGGTTATGAACCTGAAACCGGTCCCAGGATGCTTGTTTCCGGTCCAGGGAAGACATGGGTTGGCAGTTCGGGCTGGACTGCTCCCATGAGGCACAGGGTCAGACTGATTTGCATATGGCCATGTCTGAACTGGGGTGGTGGAGTGAGCTAAAGAATGATGATGGATTAAACCCAGATCAGTTGACTGGGGGTGAGTGTTTGATTTGCTCAAATGCCCCATCCATCATCCCCTTTGGTATCGCTTTGTTCGCCCTTAGTTTGTAGGGTATGCCCAGACGTGGGTCCCTTACTCACTTTGCCACTGGATTCAAGATAGCCTGGCTGATGAGGGTTATGAACCCGAAACCGGTCCCAGGATGCTTGTTTCCGGTCCAGGGAAGACATGGCTTGGCAGTTTGGGCTGGACTGTTCCCATGAGGCACAGGGTCAGACTGATTTGCACATGGCGATGTCTGAACTGGGGTGGTGGAGTGAGCTAACGAATGATGAGGGATTAAACCCAGATTAGTTGACTGGGGTGAGTGTTTGATTTGCTCAAACGCTCCATCCATCATCCCCTCTGGTATCGCTTTGTACGCCCTAAGTAGGCAGGGTATGCCCAGACGTGGGTCCCTTGCTCACTTTGCCATTGGATTCAAGATAGCCTGGCTGATGAGGGTTATGAACCTGAAACCGGTCCCAGGATGCTTGTTTCCAGTCCAGGGAAGACATGGCTTGGCAGATCGGGCTGGACTGCTCCCATGAGGCACAGGGTCAGACTGATTTGCATATGGCCATGTCTGAACTGAGGTAGTGGAGTGAGCTAAAGAATGATGATGAATTAAACCGAGATCAGTTGACTGGGGGTGAGTGTTTAATTTGCTCAATAGCTCCGTCCATCATCTCCTTTGGTATCGCTTTGTTCGCCCTAAGTTGGCAGGGTATGCCCAGACGTGGTCCCTTGCTCACTTTGCCACTGGATTCAAGATAGCCTGGCTGATGAGGGTTATGAACCCTTAACCGGTCACAGGATGTTTGTTTCCGGTCCAGGGAAGACATGGCTTGGCAGTTCGGGCTGGACTGTTCCCATGAGGCACAGGGTCAGACTGATTTGCATATGGCCATGTCTGAACTGGGGTGGTGGAGTGAGCTAAAGAATGATGATGGATTAAACCCAGATCAGTTTACTGGGGGTGAGTTTTGATTTGCTCAAACGCTCCATCCATCATCCCCTTTGGTATCGCTTTGTTCGCCCTAAGTTGGCAGGGTATGCCCAGACGTGGGTCCCTTGCTCACTTTGCCACTGGATTCAAGATAGCCTGGCTGATGAGGGTTATGAACCCAAAACCGGTCCCAGGATGCCCTTTTGCGGTCCAGGGAAGACATGGCTTTGCAGTTCGGGCTGGACTGTTCCCATGAGGCACAGGGTCAGACTGATTTGCATATGGCCATGTCTGAACTGGGGTGGTGGAGTGAGCTAAAGAATGATGATGGATTAAACCCAGATCAGTTGACTAGGGGTGAGTTTTTGATTTGCTCAAACGCTCCGTCCATCATCCCCTTTGGTATCTCTTTGTTCGCCCTAATTTGGCAGGGTATCCCCAGACGTGGTCCCTTGCTCACTTCGCCACTTGATTCAAGATAGCCTGGCTGATGAGGGTTATGAACCCGAAACCGGTCACAGGATGTTTGTTTCCGGTCCAGGGAAGACATGGCTTGGCATTTCGGGCTGGACTGTTCCCATGAGGCACAGGGTCAGACTGATTTGCATAAGGCCATGTCTGAACTGGGGTGGTGGAGTGAGCTAAAGAACGATGATGGATTAAACCCAGATCAGTTTACTGGGGGTGAGTGTTTGATTTGCTCAAACGGTCCGTCAATCATCCCCTTTGGTATCGCTTTGCTCGCCCTAAGTAGCCAGGGTATGCCCAGACATGGGTCCCTTGCTCACTTCGCCACTTGATTCAAGATAGCCTGGCTGATGAGATTTATGAACCCGAAACCGGTAACAGGATGCTTGTTTTCGGTCCAGGGAAGACATGGCTTGGCAGTTCGGGCTGAACTGTTCCCATGAGGCACAGGGTCAGCCTGATTTGCATATGGCCATGTCTGAACTGGGGTGGTGGAGTGAGCTGAAGAATGATGATGGATAAAACCCAGATCAGTTGACTGGGGGTGAGTGTTTGATTTGCTCAAACGCGCTGTCCATCAACCCCTTTGGTATCGCTTTGTTCGCCCTAAGTTGGCAGGGTATGCCCAGACGTGGGTCCCTTGCTCTCTTTGCCACTGGATTCAAGACAGCCTTGCTGATGAGGGTTATGAACCCGAAACCGGTCCCAGGATGCTTGTTTCCGGTCCAGGGAAGACATGGCATGGCAGTTCGGGCTGGACTGTTCCCATGAGGCACAGGGTCAGACTGATTTGCATATGGCCATGTCTGAACTGGGGTGGTGGAGTGAGCTAAAGAATGATGATGAATTAAACCCAGATCAGTTGACTGGGGGTGAGTGTTTAATTTGCTTAATAGCTCCGTCCATCATCTCCTTTGGTATCGCTTTGTGCGCCCTAAGTAGGCAGGGTATGCCCAGACGTAGGTCCCTTGCTCACTTTGCCACTGGATTCAAGATAGCCTGGCTGATGAGGGTTATGAACACAAAACCGGTCCAAGGATGCCCTTTTGCGGTCCAGGGAAGACATGGCTTGGCAGTTCGGGCTGGACTGTTCCCATGAGGCACAGGGTCAGACTGATTTGCATATGGCCATGTCTGAACTGGGGTGGTGGAGTGAGCTAAAGAATGATGATGGATTAAACCCAGATCAGTTGACTAGGGGTGAGTTTTTGATTTGCTCAAACGCTCCGTCCATCATCCCCTTTGGTATCTCTTTGTTCGCCCTAAGTTGGCAAGGTATGCCCAGACGTGGTCCCTTGCTCACTTTGCCACTGGATTCAAGATAGCCTGGCTGATGAGGGTTATGAACCCGAAACCGGTCACAGGATGTTTGTTTCCGGTCCAGGGAAGACATGGCTTGGCAGTTCGGGCTGGACTGTTCCCATGAGGCACAGGGTCAGACTGATTTGCATATGGCCATGTCTGAACTGGGGTGGTGGAGTGAGCTAAAGAATGATGATGGATTAAACCCAGATCAGTTTACTGGGGGTGAGTTTTGATTTGCTCAAACGCTCCATCCATCATCCCCTTTGGTATCGCTTTGTTCTCCCTAAGTTGGCAGGGTATGCCCAGACGTGGGTCCCTTGCTCACTTTGCCACTGGATTCAAGATAGCCTGGCTGATGAGGGTTATGAACCCAAAACCGGTCCCAGGATGCCCTTTTGCGGTCCAGGGAAGACATGGCTTTGCAATTCGGGCTGGACTGTTCCCATGAGGCACAGGGTCAGACTGATTTGCATATGGCCATGTCTGAACTGGGGTGGTGGAGTGAGCTAAAGAATGAAGATGGATTAAACCCAGATCAGTTGACTAGGGGTGAGTTTTTGATTTGCTCAAACGCTCCGTCCATCATAACCTTTGGTATCTCTTTGTTCGCCCTAATTTGGCAGGGTATGCCCAGACGTGGTCCCTTGCTCACTTTGCCACTGGATTCAAGATAGCCTGGCTGATGAGGGTTATGAACCCGAAACCGGTCACAGGATGTTTGTTTCCGGTCCAGGGAAGACATGGCTTGGCAGTTCGGGCTGGACTGTTCCCATGAGGCACAGGGTCAGACTGATTTGCATATGGCCATGTCTGAACTGGGGTGGTGGAGTGAGCTAAAGAACGATGATGGATTAAACCCAGATCAGTTTACTGGGGGTGAGTGTTTGATTTGCTCAAACGGTCCGTCAATCATCCCCTTTGGTATCGCTTTGCTCGCCCTAAGTAGCCAAGGTATGCCCAGACATGGGTCCCTTGCTCACTTCGCCACTTGATTCCAGATAGCCTGGCTGATGAGATTTATGAACCCGAAACCGGTAACAGGATGCTTGTTTTCGGTCCAGGGAATACATGGCTTGGCAGTTCGGGCTGAACTGTTCCCATGAGGCACAGGGTCAGCCTGATTGGCATATGGCCATGTCTGAACTGGGGTGGTGGAGTGAGCTGAAGAATGATGATGGATAAAACCCAGATCAGTTGACTGGGGGTGAGTGTTTGATTTGCTCAAACGCTCTGTCCATCAACCCCTTTGGTATCGCTTTGTTCGCCCTAAGTTGGCAGGGTATGCCCAGACGTGGGTCCCTTGCTCTCTTTGCCACTGGATTCAAGACAGCCTTGCTGATGAGGGTTATGAACCCGAAACCGGTCCCAGGATGCTTGTTTCCGGTCCAGGGAAGACATGGCATGGCAGTTCGGGCTGGACTGTTCCCATGAGGCACAGGGTCAGACTGATTAGCATATGGCCATGTCTGAACTGGGGTGGTGGAGTGAGCTAAAGAATGATGATGAATTGAACCCAGATCAGTTGACTGGGGGTGAGTGTTTAATTTGCTCAATAGCTCCGTCCATCATCTCCTTTGGTATCGCTTTGTTCGCCCTAAGTTGGCAGGGTATGCCCAGATGTGGGTCCCTTGCTCACTTTGTCACTGGATTCAAGATAGCCTGGCTGATGAGGGTTATGAACCTGAAACCGGTCCCAGGATGCTTGTTTCCGGTCCAGGGAAGACATGGCTTGGCAGATCGGGCTGGACTGCTCCCATGAGGCACAGGGTCAGACTGATTTGCATATGGCCATGTCTGAACTGAGGTAGTGGAGTGAGCTAAAGAATGATGATGGACTAAACACAGATCAGTTGACAGGGGTGAGTGTTTGATTTGCTCAAACGCTCCGTCCTTCATCCCCTCTGGTATCGCTTTGTGCGCCCTAAGTAGGCAGGGTATGCCCAGACGTAGGTCCCTTGCTCACTTTGCCACTGGGTTCAAGATAGCCTGGCTGATGAGGGTTATGAACACAAAACCGGTCCAAGGATGCCCTTTTGCGGTCCAGGGAAGACATGGCTTGGCAGTTCGGGCTGGACTGTTCCCATGAGGCACAGGGTCAGACTGATTTGCATATGGCCATGTCTGAACTGGGGTGGTGGAGTGAGCTAAAGAATGATGATGGATAAAACCCAGATCAGTTGACTAGGGGTGAGTTTTTGATTTGCTCAAACACTCCGTCCATCATCCCCTTTGGTATCATTTTGTTCGCCCTAAGTTGGCAGGGTATGCCCAGACGTAGTCCCTTGCTCACTTTGCCACTGGATTCAAGATAGCCTGGCTGATGAGGGTTATGAACCCTTAACCGGTCACAGGATGTTTGTTTCCGGTCCAGGGAAGACATGGCTTGGCAGTTCGGGCTGGACTGTTCCCATGAGGCACAGGGTCAGACTGATTTGCATATGGCCATGTCTGAACTGGGGTGGTGGAGTGAGCTAAAGAATGATGATGGATTAAACCCAGATAAGTTTACTGGGGGTGAGTTTTGATTTGCTCAAACGCTCCATCCATCATCCCCTTTGGAATCGCTTTGTTCGCCCTAAGTTGGCAGGGTATGCCCAGATGTGGGTCCCCTGCTCACTTTGCCACTGGATTCAAGATAGCCTGGCTGATGAGGGTTATGAACCCAAAACCGGTCCCAGGATGCCCTTTTGCGGTCCAGGGAAGACATGGCTTTGCAGTTCGGGCTGGACTGTTCCCATGAGGCACAGGGTCAGACTGATTTGCATATGGCCATGTCTGAACTGGGGTGGTGGAGTGAGCTAAAGAATGATGATGGATTAAACCCAGATCCGTTGACTAGGGGTGAGTTTTTGATTTGCTCAAACGCTCCGTCCATCATCCCCTTTGGTATCTCTTTGTTCGCCCTAAGTTGGCAAGGTATGCCCAGACGTGGTCCCTTGCTCACTTTGCCACTGGATTCAAGATAGCCTGGCTTATGAGGGTTATGAACCCGAAACCGGTCACAGGATGTTTGTTTCCGGTCCAGGGAAGACATGGCTTGGCAGTTCGGGCTGGACTGTTCCCATGAGGCACAGGGTCAGACTGATTTGCATATGGCCATGTCTGAACTGGGGTGGTGGAGTGAGCTAAAGAACGATGATGGATTAAACCCAGATCAGTTTACTGGGGGTGAGTGTTTTATTTGCTCAAACAGTCCGTCCATCATCCCCTTTGGTATCGCTTTGCTCGCCCTAAGTAGCCAGGGTATGCCCAGACATGGGTCCCTTGCTCACTTTGCCACTTGATTCAAGATAGCCTGGCTGATGAGGGTTATGAACCTGAAACCGGTAACAGGATGCTTGTTTTCGGTCCAGGGAAGACATGGCTTGGCAGTTCGGGCTGAACTGTTCCCATGAGGCACAGGGTCAGCCTGATTTGCATATGGCCATGTCTGAACTGGGGTGGTGGAGTGAGCTGAAGAATGATGATGGATAAAACCCAGATCAGTTGACTGGGGGTGAGTGTTTGATTTGCTCAAACGCTCTGTCCATCAACCCCTTTGGTATCGCTTTGTTCGCCCTAAGTTGGCAGGGTATGCCCAGACGTGGGTCCCTTGCTCTCTTTGCCACTGGATTCAAGACAGCCTTGCTGATGAGGGTTATGAACCTGAAACCGGTCCCAGGATGCTTGTTTCCGGTCCAGGGAAGACATGGCATGGCAGTTCGGGCTGGACTGTTCCCATGAGGCACAGGGTCAGACTGATTTGCATATGGCCATGTCTGAACTGGGGTGGTGGAGTGAGCTAAATAATTATGATGGGTTAAACCCAGATCAGTTGACTGGGGGTTCGTGTTTGATTTGCTCAAACGCTCCGTCCATCATCCCCTTTAGTATCGCTTTGTTCGCCCTAAGTTGGTAGGGTATGCCCAGACGTGGGTCCCTTACTCACTTTTCCACTGGATTCAATATAGCCTGGCTGATGTGGGTTATGAACCCGAAACCGGTCCCAGGATGCTTGTTTCCGGTCCAAGGAAGACATGGTTTGGCAGTTCGGGCTGGACTGTTCAACATGAGGCACAGGGTCAGACTGATTTGCATGTGGCCATGTATGAACTAGGGTGGTGGAGTGAGCTAAAGAATGATGATGAATTAAACCCAGATCAGTTGACTGGGGGTGAGTGTTTAATTTGCTCAATAGCTCCGTCCATCATCTCCTTTGGTATCGCTCTGTTCGCCCTAAGTTGGCAGGGTATGCCCAGATGTGGGTCCCTTGCTCACTTTGCCACTGGATTCAAGATAGCCTGGCTGATGAGGGTTATGAACCTGAAACCGGTCCCAGGATGCTTGTTTACGGTCCAGGGAAGACATGGCTTGGCAGTTCGGGCTGGACTGCTCCCATGAGGCACAGGGTCAGACTGATTTACATATGGCCATGTCTGAACTGGGGTGGTGGAGTGAGCTAAAGAATGATGATGGATTAAACCCAGATCAGTTGACTGGGGGTGAGTGTTTGATTTGCTCAAATGCTCCTTCCATCATCCCCTTTGGTATCGCTTTGTTCGCCCTAAGTTTGTAGGGTATGCCCAGACGTGGGTCCCTTACTCACTTTGCCACTGGATTCAAGATAGCCTGGCTGATGAGGGTTATGAACCCGAAACCGGTCCCAGGATGCTTGTTTCTTGTCCAGGGAAGACATGGCTTGGCAGATCGGGCTGGACTGCTCCCATGAGGCACAGGGTCAGAGTGATTTGCATATGGCCATGTCTGAACTGAGGTAGTGGAGTGAGCTAAAGAATGATGATGGATTAAACCCAGATCAGTTAACAGGGGTGAGTGTTTGATTTGCTCAAACGCTCCTTCCATCATCCCCTCTGGTATCGCTTTGTGCGCCCTAAGTAGGCAGGGTATGCCCAGACGTAGGTCCCTTGCTCACTTTGCCACTGGATTCAAGATAGCCTGGCTGATGAGGGTTATGAACACAAAACCGGTCCAAGGATGCCCTTTTGCGGTCCAGGGAAGACATGGCTTGGCAGTTCGGGCTGGACTGTTCCCATGAGGCACAGGGTCAGACTGATTTGCATATGGCTATG